>NC_087348.1:118378610-119628610 GCF_030014295.1 Loxodonta africana
CATTGGTTGCAGTCTCTGCAACGTGACAGCACACTCTCCATTTCCACCTGGGTTTCCTGTGTCCATTCATCCAGTTCCCCTCCCTTTCTGCATTTTCAGCCTGCTTTTGGACAGGAGCTGCCCATTTGGTCTTGTATATTTGATTGAACTAAGAAGTATGCTCCTCACATATATTCTTTTCTGTTTTATAGTCCTGTCTAATCTTTGCCTGAAGAGTGGGCTTTGGGAATGGTTTCAGTTCTGGGTTAACAAAGCACCTGGGGGCCATAGTTTTGGGGGTTCCTCCAGTCACTGTCAGACCATTAAGTCTGGTCTTTTTACCTGAATTTAAATTCTGTTCTGCATTTTTCTCCTGCTCTGTCTGGGACTCTCTGTTGTGTTCCCTGTCAGGGTAGTCATTGGTTGCAGCTGGGCATAATCTAGTTCTTCTGGGCTCAGGCTGGTGGGGTATCTGGTTCATTTGGTCCTTTAGCCCTTTAAGTTAGCATTTTCCTTGTGTCTTTGGCTTTCTTCATTCTCCCTTGCTCCGAGTGGGATGGGACCTTAGATGGGACCTAAGATGGGATCTTAGATGACCACTCACAAGCTTTTAAGACCCCAAATGCTGCTCACCAAAGTGGGATGTAGAACATTTTCTTTATAAACTATGTTATGCCAGTTGACCTAGATGTCACCTGAAAGTATCGTTCCCAGGCTAACGCTATGTCTTAATGCATATATAATTAGATCATATTATTTAACCTCTTTGAACAACACACTGCTCATTTAAAAAATATACATAATAATAACTTCATGTAAGTTGAACTTAATGCAATGTATACTGACCATCTATTGAAATCAAGTGATCAATAACAATTAGTTGCTTTCACTTTACTTTTGGGGAGTGGATAGTCTAATAAATAAAATATAACTTTAGTTTATATAAGAAAATACATAACATTTTATATTATATCTCATATAAAACATGTTTAAGAGAGAGTATAAAATATTTTAATATGTGTAAACAAAATATTTTACTTAGGTAACTAACAAACACTCAAAAGAGATTATGAGTAATACTGTAAGAATAGTTTAACAATGTTTTGAAACCCAGCATCTGCTGTAGATTCTCCAGTTTTTATGGAGAGTTTTTACTATAGAGAGTTCCTTTATTTTCTTTAGAGGCTTATTATAGTTTGTTTTTACACAAATATTTTGTTCTACTTGTCTTACCTGTAATGAATAATTTCCAAGTTTCAGTGGACTTGGGTTCTAGTGCCAGCTCTGGGGTTCTCCAACCACTGAACTATAGAACATTACCCTTCTTTGCCTCAATTTCCTTATATGTAAAATTGAGTTGAGAATTCTGTCCAACTTTGTTCATAAAGACTTTGTGGGAATGAGTGAATTGATGTAAACCATTTATAAAATACAACAGGTTAATTAAATTATATCCATGTATTATATTTGCTACTAATAAAGTAATTCTTATTGAACTTTCAGCCCTTCGCATACCTTTGTTAGGTTTCCAAGATAGTTACCTCTAACTGAGATACACCTACTCCTCACTTAATTGACTATCTCGTTAGCTGAGATTTCATATTTGCAATAGTAAAAAATCTACTATCCAACTATTTCATGCATTAACAATGTACATGTAGTAGTAATGAATGCCAAGGTGCGAGGCAGGAGTAATGCTAGTTTTGATGGTTAAGGTTATGTGTCAATTTGTTTAGGCCAAGTTTCCCATGGTTTAGCAATTATATAATTATGGAATTTGGCAGTTTTGTAATGATGTAGTCATTCTCCATTTGTGATCTAATGTAGTCATCCTCCATTTTCACACAATGCTGATTTTTGCATAATGACCTGTTCTTTGGAACCTAACCATGTAACCTAACCACTCATCAGTAAGTGGTGAGTGGATGTATAGTATTATAATGTGCTCACAAAACTCTTCAAGAAAAATATAATATCCTACATCAAAGTATTTTACCCTATATTTTTATATAATGCCAGAACCTATGAGGAAAAATGTTTCACCACAGGAAGGCAAATTTGGCCTTCCAAAGAGACATGCAGTATAACAGTATTTAAAGGGAAGTATATTGAGCCACTATGAGTCAGAATCAACTGCACAACAGTGGGTTTGGTATACTGATGTCTGCAATTTACTTTGAGATGCATTAAAATTAAGATGGATTGATTGATGGGTACAGGAAAGGGTAGATGGAGACATATAAGGAAAATAAGTATAGTAAAATGTGAATGGTAGTATCTAGTTACTGGTAAACGGGTATTCTTTCTAAAATTTTTAGACTTTGCTACATGTTTGAAAATTTTCATAATAAAAATTTGACAAAATAGGTCACACAGGAAGGAGAAAAATAGTCATTGAAATATTTTATGGGTATATTTCAAATCCTGTGACTTTCATTTTTTTTTTAAATATTTCTATATTTTGCAGCATCCAGAAGCCTATCTACCCCCCTCACCCCACTCTGTATATCTCCTACCTCACCCCAACTCACTTCTTTGTCTATTAATTCAGTTTGCTAGTTTCTGTCTTCTTTAGAGCTTCAAAAACAAACAAACAAACAAACCCATTGCCGTCAAGTTGATTCCAACTCATAGCGAACCTATAGTACAGAGTAGAACTGCCCCATATGGTTTCCAAGGGGTGCCTGGTGGAGTCCAACTGCCTACCTTTTGGTTAGCAGCCATAACTCTTAACCACTACACCGTCAGGGTTTCCCCTTTGGAGCTTACAGCATCTTAATTTTCCTAGGGAGCATATTTTTTCTGCTGCCAGCGAGCTTTATGAAATTCCACACCTTTCTCCAATCCGACTTCAACAAGAGCACTCTTGGAAACAGAGTCAGCAATCTTAGCTCCATCCACCCCCGTTTTCTCTACACACCTCACTGTACTTATAAACCACATGAGTGAAACTATGGAACAATGACGAAGAATCAGTGGCCTATGCAGTTATTCTATAAGGAGTTGATTTGCAAACCAAAATATACATTTTTAGAAAACTATAATTATATTCTTGGAAGAAAGTGGTTTAATAACTATTTACCAAGTGGCTGTCTATCATGAATTCTAATATTTTGCCACACCTTTCCACAGCCCTTCCTTGTAATGTGTTCCTACTAAGTTTAATTTTAGGGTAAGCGAATCAAGCAGTCAGTGGTAGATTACTGTAATTATTGTTATTTGTTGCTCCTATTGTTGCAATTCTTCTTGTGATTAAACATTTATTAAGAATCTGCCATATGGTAGGCTACCTACTCCAAATAATCAGATGTTTTGATGTATCTTAGTGACAGATTTTAATTTCATTCCATGTTTGAAGTTATTTCTTTCTTCTTTCTATTAAAACAACACCTTGTATTTGGCACTCTTAGTTTTCTGGTTGTTCTCTATAACTACAATCACTATTGTGTGATGAAAAGAGCTCTAGAAGAGAAGCCAGGAAACAATATCTAGGATGGTACTTAGCTAAGTATTTTTTTTTTTTTTTTTGCACTATACAAATAGTTTAACTTCTTGTTCTCTCTCTTTTTTTTTTTTCATTTAAAAATTGAGGAGCTAGAAAAAAAAATTTTTTTTTTGCACTATACAAATAGTTTAACTTCTTGTTCTCTCTCTTTTTTTTTTTCATTTAAAAATTGAGGAGCTAGAGTGGATGATAATTTCTAATGCTAATTCCAGTCCTCTCTTCACATCTGTCAGTCTGGCATACTTTGGTGGCTTGTGTGTTGCTGTGATGCTGGAAGCTATGCCACTGATATTTCAAATACTAGCAAGGTTACCTATGTGGACAGGTTTCAGTTGAGCTTCCAGAGTTAGAGAGACTAGGAAGAAGAACCTGGCAATCTGCTTCTGAAAACTTAGCCAGTGAAAACCTTATGAACAGGAGCAGAACCTTGTCTGATATAGTGTAGAAAGATGACAGGTTGGAAAGCACTGAAAATATGACTGGGGAAAAGTTGCTTCCTCAAAGTAGAGTAAACCTTAATGATCTGGATGGAATCAAACTTTCAGGGCCTTCATTTGCTGATGTTGCATGACTCAAAAGGAGAAGAAACAGATGTAAACATCCATTAATAATAGGAACATGGAATGTATGAAATATGAATCTAGGAAAATTGGAAGTCATCGAAAATGAAATGGAATGCATAAACATCAGTATTCAAGGCATTAGTAAGCTGAAATGAGCTGATATTGACCATTTTGAATCAGACTCCCATACAGTATACTATGCTGGGAATGACAAGTTGAAGATGAATGGCATTGCATTCATCATAAAAAAAAAAAAAAAAATTCAAGATTTGTCCTGAAGTACAATACTGTCAGTGATAGGATAATATCCATACATCTACAAGGAAAACCTGTTAATATGACTATTATTCAAATTTACGCACCAACCACTAATGCCAAAGGTGAGGAAATTGAAGATTTTACCAACTTCTGCAGTCTGAAATTGGTCGAACATGCAATCCAAATGCATTGATAATTACTGGTGATTGGAATGCAAACGTTGGAAACAAAGGAGAAAGAACAGTAATTGAAACAAAGAAGAAGGGACAAAGAAGATAGAAACAATGCCAAAGATCGCATGATAGGATTTTGCAAGACCAACAACTTATTCATTGCAAATACCTTCTTTTACCAACATAAACGGCAACTAGCCACATGGACCACATCAGAAGGAATACAAAGGAATCCAATTGACTACGTCTGTGGAAAGGAACAATGGAAAAGCTCAATATCATCAGTGAGAACAAGGCCGGGGCCAACTATGGAACAGACCATCAATTGCTCATATGCAAGTTCAAGTTTAAGCTGAAGAAAATTAGAGCAAGCCCCCAATAGCCAAAGACGACCTTGAGGATATGTCACCTGAATTTAGAGACCATCTCAAGAATAGATTTGACTCATTAAACACCAATGACCAAAGACCAGACAAATTGTGAAAGGACATCATACATGAAGAAAGCAAGAAGTTAATAAAAAGACAGGAAAGAAAGAAAAGACCAAAATGAATCTAGGAAGAGACTCTGAATCTTGCTCTTAAACATCAAGTAGCTAAAGCAGAAGGAAGAAATGATGAAGTAAAAGAGCTGAATGGAAGATTTCAAAGAGTGGTTTGAGAAGACAAAGTATTACACTGAAATGTCCAAGACCTGTAGTTCGAAAATGCAAAGAGAAGAACATGCTCAGCATTTCTCAAGCTGAAAGAACTAAAGAGAAAATTCAAGCCTCAAGTTGCAATATTGAAGGATTCTATGAGGAAATTACTGAAAAATACAGGAATCATCAAAAGAAGATGGAAGGAATATAGAGTCACTGTACAAAGAACTGGTTGATGTTCAAACGTTTCAGGAGGTAGCATACGATCAGGAAGCCACAGTACTGACGGAAGAGGTCCAAGTTACACTGAAACCACTGGTGAAATACAAGCCTCCAGGAATAGACAATACCAGGTGAGATATTTCAACAAACAGATGCAGTGCTGGAAGTGCTCACTCATCTGTGCCAAGAAATTTGAAAGACGGCTACTGACCAACCCACTGGAAGCGATCTATATTTATGCCTATTCCTAAGAAAGGTGAGCCAGCAGAAGGCGAAAATTATCGAGCAGTATCGTTAATACCACACCCAAGTAAAATTTTGCTGAAGATCATTCAAAAGCAATTGCAGCAGTACATCAATAGGGAACTGCCAGAAATTCAAGCCCGATTTAGAAGGGGACGTAAAATAAAGGATATCGTTTCTGATGTCAGATGGATCTTGGCTGAAAGCAGAGAGTACCAGAAAGATGTTTGCCTGTGTTTTATTGACTATGCAAAGGCATTCGACTGTGTGGATCATAACAAATTGTGGATAACAATACAAAGAATGGAAATTCCAGAACACTTAATTGTGCTCACGTGGCACCTGCACATAGACCAAGAGGCAGCTGTTCGAAAAGAACAAGAGGATACCGCGTTATTTAAAATCAGAAAAGATGTGCCTCAGGATCATATCCTTTCAACATGCTTATTCAACCTGTACGCTGAGCAAATAATCAAAGAATATATGAAGAAGAACGTGGCATCAGGATTGGAGGAAGACTCATTAACAACCTGTGATATGCAGATTACATAACCTTGCCCGTTGAAAGTGAAGAGGAGTTGAAACACTTATTGATGAAGATCAAAGACTACAGCCTTCAGTATGGATTACAATTCAACATAAAGAAAACAAAAGTCCTCACATATAGACCAATAAGCAACATCCTGATGAACAGAGAAAAGATTGAAGTTGTCGAGGGTTTCATTTGACTTCGATCCACAACCAACACCCATGGAAGCAGCAGTCAAGAAAACAAAAGACAGACTGCATTGGGCAAATCTGCTGCAAGGGACCTCTTTAAAAGTTGAAAAGCAAGGATGTCACCTTGAAGACTAAGGTGCACCTGACCCAAGCCATCGTGTTTTCAGTCACCTAATATTAATGTGAAAGTAAGGAGATTAACAGTGAAGACCGAAGAAGAATTGATGACTTTGAATTATGATGTTGGTGAAAATATTGAATATATCATGGACTGGCAGAAGAGAGAACCAATCCGTCTTAGAAGAAGTAGTCAGAATGCTCCTTAGAAGCAAGGATGGCAGACTTCATCTCACATACTTTACACATGTTACCAGGAGGGACCAGTCCCTGGAGAAGGACATCATTCTTTGTAAAGAAGATGGTAAGCAAAAAACAGGAAGACCCTTGATGAGATGGGTTGACATGGTGGCTGCAACAATGGACTCAAGCATAATAACAATTGTGAGGATGGTGTAGGATCAGGTAGTGTTTCATTCTGCTGTATATAGGGTCACTATGAGTCAGAACCAACTCAATGGCACCTAACAACAAAATAACAATTCCAATTCTATGATTTTGTCTGTCCGTTTACTTCCTTATGATTATACTGTTCATTGTGTGAAGCAGTGGTAAACATCTAGAGAAAAAAAATCAAAAAATAAATTCTATTTAGAATTTCTCAAATTTTCCTTAATTTTGATAATTATTTAATTAGTTCTTCAATATTTCTTGACTAATTTAGTTAGCACTACAGCTAAAAATAAAGTGTTTTTTGCTTCATTGCACTCTAAGATTAACATTTATTTATTTATTTGGTTTTGGTGTTTATTAGAACACATTTAGGTTTACAGAAGAATTGAGCAGGAAGTGCAGAGTTCCCATATACTCATTAAAAATACCCCCCTGAAAATTGTATCTCTTTTATTAACATCTTGCACTCATGTGGTATGTTTGTTACAACTGATGAACCAATATTCATACAATGATTTTTTTAAATAATTTTTATTGTGCTTTAAGTGAAAGTTTACAAATCAAGTTAGTCTCTCACATATAAACTTATATACACCTTATGACATACTCCCATTTACTCTCCCCCTAATGAGTCAACCTATTCCCTCCTTCCAGTCTCTCCTTTCATGACTGTTTTGCCAGTTTCTAACCCTCTCTACCCTCCCATCTCCCCTCCAGACAGGAGATGCCAACACAGTCTCAAGTGTCCACCTGATACAAGTAGCTCACTCCTCATCAGCATCTCTCTCCAACCCACTGTCCAGTCCATTCCTTGTCTAATGAGTTGTCTTTGGGAATGGTTCACATCCTGGGCCAACAGGAGGTTTGGGGAACCATGACAGCCGGAATTCTTCTAGTCTCAGTCAGACCATTAAGTCTGGTCTTTTTGTGAGAATTTGGGGTCTGCATCCCACTGATCTCCTGCTCCCTCAGGGGTTCTCTGTTGTGCTCCCTGTCAGGGCAGTCATCAGTTGTGGCCTGGCACCATCTAGTTCTTCTGGTCTCAGGATGATGTAAGTCTCTAGTTCATGGGGCCCTTTCTGTCTCTTGGGCTCATAATTTTCTTGTGACCTTGGTGTTCTTCATTCTCCTTTGATCCAGGTGGGTTGAGACCAATTGATGCATCTTAGATGGCCGCTTGCTAGCATTTAAGACCACAGACGCCACACTTCAAAGTGGGATGCAGAATGTTTTCTTAATAGAATTTATTTTGCCAATTGACTTAGAAGTCCCCTTAAGCCATAGTCCCCAAACCCCCACCCTTGCTCCGCTGACCTTCGAAGCATTCAGTTTATCCAGGAAACTTCTTTGCTTTTGGTCCAGTCCAGTTGAGCTGACCTTCCATGTATTGAGTATTGTCCTTCCCTTCATCTAAAGTAGTTCTTGTCTACTATCTAATGAGTAAGTAACCCTCTCCCACCCTCCCTCCCTCCCCCCTCTCATAACCAAAAAAGAATGTGTTCTTCTCAGTTTAAACTATTTCTCAAGATCTTATAATAGCGGTCTTATACAATATTTGTCCTTTTGCTTCTGACTAATTTCACTCAGCATAATGCCTTCGAGGTTTCCCCACGTTATGAAATGTTTCACAGATTCATCACTGTTCTTTATCAATGGATAGTATTCCATTGTGTGAATGTACCATAATTTATCCATTCATCCGTTGATGGACACCTTGGTTGCTTCCAGCTTTTTGCTGTTGTAAACAGTGCTGCAATAAACATGGGTGTACATATATCTGTATGTGTAAAGGCTCTTATTTCTCTAGGATATATTCCGAGGAGTGGGATTTCTGGGTTGTATGGTAGTTCTATTTCTAACTGTTTAACATAACGCCAGATAGGTTTCCAAAGTGGTTGTACCATTTTACTTTCCCACCAGCAGTGTATAAGAGTTCCAATCTCTCCGCAGCCTCTCCAAGATTTATTATTTTGTGCTTTTTGGATTAATGCCAGCCTTGTTGGAGTGAGATGGAATCTCCTCGTAGTTTTAATTTGCATTTCTCTAATGGCTAATGATCGAGAGCATTTTCTCATGTGTCTGTTAGCTGCCTGAATATCTTCTTTAGTGAAATGTGTGTTCATATCCTTTGCCCAGTTTTTAGTTGGGTTGTTTGTCTTTTTGTGGTTGAGTTTTAACAGAATCATATAGATTTTAGAGATCAGGTGCTGGTCAGAGATGTCATAGTGGAAATTTTTTTCCCAATCTGTAGGTGGTCTTTTTACTCTTTTGGTGAAGTCTTTAGATGAGCATAGGTCTTTGATTTTTAGGAGCCTCCAGTTATCTGGTTTCTCTTCATCATTTTTGGTAATGTTTTGTATTCTGTTTATGCCTTGTATTAGGGCTCCTAACATTGTCCCTATTTTTTCATCCATGATCTTTATCGTTTTAGTCCTTACGTTTAGGTCTTTAATCCACTTGGAGTTAGTTTTTGTGCATGGTGTGAGGTATGGGCCCTGTTTTATTTTTTTGCAGATGGATATCCAGTTATGCTAGCACCATTTGTTAAAAAGACTATCTTTTCCCCAATTAACTGACACTGGGCCTTTGTCAAATATCAGCTGCCCATATGTGGATGGATTTATATCTGGGTTCTCAATTCTGTTCCATTGATCTATGTGCCTGTTGTTGTACCAGTACCAGGCTGTTTTGACTACTGTGGCTGTATAGTAGGTTCTGAAATCAGGTAGAGTGAGGCCTCCCACTTTCTTTTTCTTTTTCAGTAATGCTTTACTTATCCAGGGCTTCTTTCCCTTCCATATGAAGTTGGTGATTTGTTTCTCCATCACATTGAAAAATGTCATTGGAATTTGGATCAGAAGTACATTGTATATATAAATGGCTTTTGGTAGAATAGACATTTTTACTATGTTAAGTCTTCTTATCCATGAGCAAGTATGTTTTTCCACTTATGTAAGTCCCTTTTAGTTTCTTGCAGTAGTACTATTTAGTTTTCTTTGTATAGGTTTTTTACATCTTTGGTAAGATTTATTCCTAAATATTTTATCTTCTTGGGGGCTACTGTGAATAGTATTGATTTGGTTATTTCCTCTTCGATGTTCTTTTTGTTGATGTAGAGGAATCCAAGTGATTTTTGTATGTTTATCTTGTAACCTGAAACTCTTCTACTAGTTTCAGTAGTTTTCTGGAGGATTCCTTAGAGTTTTCTGTGTATAAGATCATGTCATCTGCAAATAGAGATAATTTTACTTCTTCCTTGCCAATCTGGGTGCCCTTAATTTCTTTGTCTAGCCTAATTGCTCTGGCTAGGGCCTCTAGCACAATATCGAATAAGAGTGGTGATAAAGGGCATTCTTGTCTGGTTCCCGTTCTCAAGGGAAATGCTTTCAGGCTCTCTCCATTTAGAATGATGTTGGCTGTTGGCTTAGTATTAAAAAAAAAAAAAAAACATTTTTTTTTTTTTTTTTTTTTAGATGCCCTTTATTATGTTGAGGAATTTTCCTTCAATTCCTATTTTGCTGAGAGTTTTTATCATGAATGGGTATAGGACTTTGTCAAATGCCTTTTCTGCATCAATTGATAAGATCATGTGGTTTTTGTCTTTTGTTTTATTTCTGTGGTGGATTACATTAATGGTATTTCTAATATTAAACCAGCCTTGCATACCTGGTATAAATCCCACTTGGTCATGGTGGATTATTTTTAGTGATATGTCGTTGAATTATATTGGCTAGAATTTTGTTGAGGATTTTTGCATCTATGTTCATAAGGGATATAGGTCTGTAATTTTCTTTTTTTGTGGTGTCTTTACCTGGTTTTGGTATCAGGGATATGGTGGCTTCATAGAATGAGTTCAGTAGTATTCCATCATTTTCTTTGCTCTGAAATACCTTTAGTAGTAGTGGCATTAACTCTTCTCTGAAAGTTTGGTAGAAATCTGCAGTGAAGCTGTCCGGGCCAGGGCTTTTTTTCTTGGGAGTTTTTTGATTACCTTTTCAATCTCTTTTTTTTGTTTTGGGTCTATTTAGTTGTTCTACTTCTGATTGTGTTAGTTTAGGTAGGTAGTGTTTTTCTAGGAATTCAATCATTTCTTCTAGGTTTGCAAATTTGTTAGCATACAATTTTTGATAATAATCTGATATGATTATTTTAATTTCAGTTGGGTCTGTTGTGATGTGGCCCATCTCATTTCTTATTCGGATTATTTGTTTCCTTTCCTGTATTTCTTTAGTCAGTCTGGCCAATGGTTTATCAGTTTTGTTAATTTTTTCAAAGAACCAGCTTTTGGCTTTGTTAATTCTTTCAGTTGTTTTTCTGTTCTCGAATTCATTTAGTTCAGCTCTAATTTTTATTATTTGTTTTCTTCTGGTGCATGATGGATTGTTTTGTTGCGTGCTTTCTATTTGTTCAAGTTGTAGGGACAGTTCTCTGATTTTGGCTCTTTCTTCTTTATGTATGTGTGCATTTATCGATAAAAATTGGCCACTGAGCACTGCTTTTACTGTGTCCTAGAGGTTTTGATAGGAAGTGTTTTCCTTTTCGTTGCATTCTCTGAATTTCTTTAGATTTCTCTTCCCTGATTTTTCTGTTACTGTTTTCTACTTTTACGGCCTTGTGGTCTGAGACGATGCTTTGTAATATTTCGACGTTTTGGGTTCTGCAAAGGTTTGTTTTATGACCTAATATGTGATCTATTCTAGAGAATGTTCCATGTGCACTAGAAAAAAATGTATACTGTGTAGCTATTGGGTAGAGTGTTCTGTATAAGTCTATGAGGTCAGGTTGGTTGACTGTAGCAATTAGGTCTTCCGTGCCTCTATTGAGCTTCTTACTGGAAATCCTATCCTTCTCCAAAAGTGGTGTGTTGAAGTCTCCTGCTATAACTGTGGAGGTGTCTATCTCACTTTTCAGTTCTGTTAAAGTTTGTTTTCTGTATCTTGCAGCCCTGTCATTGGGTGCATAAATATTTAATTTGGTGATATCTTCCTGGTCAATTGTCCCTTTAATCATTATGTAGTGTCCTTCTTTATCCTTTGTGGTGGATTTAACTTTAAAGTCTATTTTGTCAGAAATTAATATTGCCACTCCTGCTCTTTTTTGATTGTTGTTTGCTTGATATATTTTTTCCATCCTTTGAGTTTTACTTTGTTTGTATCTCTAAGGTGTGTCTCTTGTAGGCAGCATATACACGGATCATGTTCCTTTACCCAGTCTGAGACTCTGTCTCTTTATTGGTGCATTTAGTCCATTTACATTCAGTGTAATTATAGATAAGTATGAATTTCGTGCTGTCATTTTGATGCCTTTTTGTGTGTGTTGTTGACAATTTCATTTTTCCACTTACTTTTTTGTGCTGAGACGTTTTTCTTTGTAAATTGTGTGTTCCTCATTTTCATAGTAGTTGAGTTTATGTTTGCTGAGTCGTTATGTTTTTCTTGGTTTTTATTTTGAGTTATGGTATTGTTAGACCTCTTTGAGGTTGCTGTAATATTTATCCCTATTTTTCTAAGTAAAAACCTAACTTGTAGCATCCTATATTGCCTTGTTTTCCTCTCCTTTTGAAAGATTTATGCCTCCTGTATTTAGTCCCTCTTTTTGATTATTGTGATCTTTTACATAATGACTTCAATAATTCCCTGTTTTGAGCATTTTTTTCTTTTTAAAATTAATCTTAATTTGTTTTTGTGATTTCCCTATTTGAGTTGATATCAGGATGTTCTGTTCTGTGACCTTGTGTTGTGTTGATATCTGATATTATTGATTTTCTGACCAAGCAATTTCCTTTAGTATTTCTTGTAGCTTTGGTTTGGTTTTTGCAAATTCTCTAAGCTTGTGTTTATCTGTAAATGTTTTAATTTCACCTTCATATTTGAGAGAGAGTTTTGCTGGATATATGATCCTTGGCCGGTAGTTTTTTGTCCTCCAGTGCTTTATATGTGTCATCCCATTGCCTTCTCGACTGCATGCTTTCTGCTGCATAGTCTGAACTTATTCTTGTTGATTCTCCTTTGTAGTAGACTTTTCTTTTGTCACTGGCTGCTTTGAAGATTTTCTCTTTATCTTTGGTTTTGGCAAGTTTGATGATAATATGTCTTGGTGATTTTCTTTTTGGATTAACCTTATATGGGGTTCTATGAGCATCTTGGATAGATATCTTTTCGTCTTTCATGATGCCGGGGAAGTTTTCTGCCAACAGATCTTCAAGTATTCTCTCTGTATTTTCTGTTATCCCTCCCTGTTCTGGAACTCCAATAATACACAAGTTATTCTTCTTGATAGAGTCCCACATGATTCTTAGGGTTTCTTCATTTTTTTTTTAATTCTTTTATCAGAGTTTTTTTCAGTTATATTGATGTCAATTCGCTTATCCTCCATCTCCCCCAGTCTGCATTCCAATTGCTTGCTTCTGCTCCTCTGACTTCCTATTGAGTTGTCTAATTCTGTAATTTTACTGTTAATCTTTTGGATTTTTGAATGCTGTCTCTCTATGGATTCTTGCAGCTTATTAATTTTTCCACTATGTTCTTGAATAATGTTTTTGATTTCTTCAACTCCTTTATCTGTGTGTTCCTTGGCTTTTTCTGTAGAATGCCTTATTTCATTTCTGAGGTCATCCCTGATGTCTTGAAGCATTCTGTAAATTAGTTTTTTACATTCTGCATCTGGCAATTCTAGGATTGTATCTTCATTTGGGAAAGATTTTGATTCTTTAATTTGGGGAGTTGTAGAAGCAATCATGGTCTGCTTCTTTATGTGGTTTGATATCGACTGCTGTCTCCGAGCCATCTATAAGATATTGTAATGATTTATATTTGCTCACTGAGTCTTATCTTGTTTTGTTTTCTTTCAATATATGTAGATGGGCTACTAGATTGCGCAGTCTTATTTGTTGTAGCCTTTGCATCACTTATATCCTATTACCAGATGGTTTGGGATGTTACCAGATATATAAGCCTAGGAGTCCATTCACTATTCTTGAACAGAATCAGCTTAGGTGTTCTGATTTTGGGTCACCACGGGTGTGGTGTAGACTGTCACCTATTAACTTAGAGGAGTAGTGGTGATAGTTGTGTGCACCAGATTCTAGTAGCAGCAGGGGGTCACACTCCCGGGGGTGCAGGATGATGAGAGCCTTCCCCCATGTGCTAGTGAGGTAGGTGTGTCTCTATTCCTAAAGCACTTTGGTGGGTGGGCTCTGCAGCTGTACCTTAGGCACCCAATGCATGTACCTCTAAAGGTTGGTAGGTGTCACTATACTCAGACCCCTTTAGCAGGTGGCTAGGTGTTTTGGGTGGAGCTTCAGCCCTCAGTTCCTGGTTGTGGATCAGTGAAGGCTCTGTTCAATAGGTAGAGATATCAGACCTGGAAAACTTGTCTTTCCAGTGATCTGCTAAAACAATTACAGTCAGATCTCTATCAGAATTGCCTTTGCATTATAATAGCCACCTTGTTTCTGTAGGGATGAATGCCCAAGACTGTGGATCTCATATGCTTGGCAGGAGCTGGTTCTGTATTTTTATTCCAATTTAGGGAAGTCAGGGAAGGATTTTTCATCCCTGCGTTTTCAGTCACTGCTTCTCTCAGACCAGAAGAATGTGTTAGGAAAAAAAAACCTCAGAGCACTTCACTCTCTGGCCCAGGAAATTCCAATGTTAATGAAGCTGCCTTGGGCAGGGAGGGGAAGGATCAGATAGATAGGACAGAGTAAAAAAAACCCGCCCAGCAATATAGACAAAGGTACTTATCTTGCTTTGTGATGACTGGTTTATCTGAGACTCAGAAGGGGCGTGTAGCCTGTGTGCACTGGCTGGGTGGAGATTGCTCCCAAGGGTCAGGCCCGTGTCCTGTGCTTGTGCTGTCTCAGAAGCCATGGTCAGCTCCTCTGCTCCCAGTCCAAAGCCCAGCACCAAGGTTCCCAGGCTGAGACGCCACACTCCAGGCTCCAAAACCAGTCACTGCCTCCTGGTCACTTCTCCTCCTGTCAGCTGCGTCGCTGCTCTGCCTGCATGCACTGGCTGGGTTTCCCCCAAGGTCACTTCAGGGGGCTAGGGCTGTGTCCCATGTTTGCGCCATCTCAGGAAGCCGTACTCAGCTCCCCTGCACCCACTCCAAAGCCGGACGCCAAGGCTTTCTGCCTGGGACGCTGGCTTCAGGCTCTGAAAACAGTCACTCCTTCCCCGTGGTTGCTTGTTCTCTTGTTAGTCGTGTCAGTGTGCAGCCTGCTTGTGCTGGCTGAGTCTCTGCCAAGGTTACCCCAGGGGGCTAGGGGTTAGGGCTGTGTCCCATGCCTGCCCCGCCTCAGCAAGCTGCAATCAGCCCCGCCACTGGGCACAGGGAACAGTGAGGGCTCAAGACCGTGGAGGAGGATGCTGGTTCCAGAGGCAGTGGCTGCTTTAGGGTGCAGCTTTTTGCTCCCCTGTCACTCAGGTCAACTCTTTAGATCTGCGTTTGATGATCAGAGTTTGTAGATTGTCATGTATGTGGTCGATTCACTTGTTTTTCCAAGTCTTTGTTGCAAGAGGGATCCGAGGTAGCTTCTACCTAGTCAGCCATCTTGGTCTCTGACATTTATTTTTTAAATAAATGTCTTAAATTTCATTTTTATAGAGTTCTGGAGTAATATATACACCAAAAGAAGACATGTAAATTATGTCCTTATTCTGCAATAATTGAAACAATAAAAGACTTTGCTCCTTACCTTTCCTATAGTGCAAAGAAAAGTAAAATGCATCACAGCATAGTAGAAAGAGTACAGTCAAAGCCCAGTTAAGACACTCAGATGCTATCTGCTTTTGGAAGAGTTGCTTGCCTCTCTGTATCCTGTTAATGAACCCTAGCCAATAATGATAAAAAAAAAAAATGATAACACTGATTATTTATGATTGGCTTGAATATTGGAAATAACATATTTTCAAAGTACTTATTTTTTTTATATACAATAGTATTTCATAAAAGAAAGCATTACAATCATGTTAGAATGTGGAAGATGTTCTCAAATTTGCTGTGTTGTTTTTGTAAAGCAGTTTTATAATGTATATATATTATATACATATAACATATATTTTGTATTTGTAGAAATTTTTGACAGTATAGGCTTTGGATGTATACACGTACATATAATGCATTTTGTAAGTTGATTATATGTATGTCAGGTATAAACATAAAAGTATTATATAATTTATAAAACAGTTTGACAATTACTTTTTACATATATACATGTATATATTGTACATTACTGATGCATTAATTCCATTTCATTAACATAATCTCTAGAAAATCAATAAATATATGAACAAAACATGAATTGAATGCATTTGAAGTTAAGGAAATTAGAATCTTTAGGGACATTACATTCTCAAAAAAAATTCACAAATATATTGATACATTTATATGGGATTGATATTAAATGCTTACAGAATGGGTTCAGGGTCAAGGACTTAGTATATATACAAGGCATGCAGAAGATCTTTGGAGTTTTTAAAATAACTCAGCAATAAAGTGCATGTGTGTTTCTGTGTACACGCTTGTGTCCAGAACTTTAGAGTACCAATTGGCAGGGCAGAGAGACCCTTATACCCTCAACTTGATTGATTATATTAAGCATGAAAGAGCCTACTTTATTTATTTATCTATTTATTTTTTGGTGAAATTATACACAACAAAATATACACCTGTTTAACAGTTTTTCTTAAATGTTCATTTCAATGACAAAGGTTACATTCTTCACACTGTGCCACCATTCTCACTATCTCTACCCTTATTATTTCATCGCTAGTAACTTAGACTCTCTGTCTCTTAAAGTTCTCATCTGTGCTTTAGGTTACTATTATTAATTTGATCTCATATAGATAATTTCTTTAAAAGAGCATAATGCTCAACGCAAATATTATTAATTGAACTAACCTTTTTATATATATATATATAAATGTTTAGTTTAAAAATGACTTCATGGAATAGTTTCAGTTCAAGGTTTAAAAATTGTTTCCAGACAATAGATTTGAGAGTTTACCTGGTCTCAATGGATTCAGTAAGTCTGATTTCCATGTGAATTTGAAGTTTTGTTCTGCATTTTTCCTCCTTTTGATGAGGATACGTCTTTTGAGTCCTTGATCAAAACTTTCACTAGTGGTAGCTGGGCACCATCCATTTCTTCTGGTCCCATAGCAAAGGAGACACTTTTTTTGTTGTTGTTGTTCATGGATGTAATTAGACCTGCAGTTTATTTCCTTCTTTGATTCCTGATTCTCCTTTTACTTCTGTTGCTCCAGGTGAATTGAAATCAATTACTGTTACTTGGGTGGCTACTTGCAAGCTTCTAAGATCCCAGGCACTATTCACTAAACTAGGAGATAGAGCAGAGACTCTAAAGACATTAGGCCAATTGACTGCATAGACCCATGAAACCATGATACTAAAACTTTGAACCAAAAAAAAAAAAAAAACTAATCCCATTAGTATCTAGCTATACCTAAGTAGTATTAACAGCCACTGCCTTTTTTTTGGGGGGGGGGCTGTATTTTTTTAAATTATAAAATTGTATATAACACTATATTTGCCAAGTTGCCACTTTTTTCCCTGGTGCACATCTTAGTGATATCAGTTACAGTAGGCGAGTTGTATAGCTATTACCATTAGTCAATGCCAATTTTTCTATCATCATAGACAAAAATTCACTACTTCCAAGAAAATGATTCCTCCTCTCCCTACCACATCTCTTCTCTGGTAACTACTAGTAATCATTAGTAAATACAGAAGTATATTTATGTCTTCTTACCATTTTATATTAAGCGACCCAAAAACCAAACAATATTTGTCCTTTAGTGATTGACTTATTTCATTCAAGATAATGTCTTTGAGGTTCATCCATGTTGTATCATGTATAAGGACTTTATTTGTCTTTCAGGTTGAGTAGTATTCCATAGTATGTTTGTACCATATTTGGTTTATCCATTCATCTGTCCACGGGTACTTAGGTTGTTTCTACATTTTTCTATTGTGAATAGTGCTGCAATGAACATTGGTGTACATATGTCTCTTAGTATCACTGCTTTTAGGTCTCTAGGGTATATAACGAGGAGTGGAATTTCTGGGTCATCTGGGAGCTGTGTTTCTAATTTTTTGAGGATCGCCAGACTGTTTTCCACAATGATTGTATCATTTTACATTCCCACCAGCAGTGAGTAAGTATTCTGGTCTCCTCACATCCTTGCCAACATTTGTTATTTTCTGTTTTCTTGATTGTTGCCATTCTGTTGGGGGGAGGTAGAATCTCATTGTAGTTTCGACTTGTATCTATGAGTTAGGATCGACATCACTGGGCTTGGTTTGGTTTTTAGTGAAAAGTTGACTTACTTTTTTCAAATATAGCAATGTTTGGCCAAAATATTTTTTACAGTTATCATAATATTCACCTGGTAATTAATCTGTCTGCTTATCTTTCCAATATCAATTAAAAAGGCATAGTTTAAACTTTTGCCAAGTATTATTAGCACTATATATCAATAAATCTGGGAGTTTTCTGTTACGCTAAAGATTTCACAGTTAACTATTTGACTGGGATTTTCTTGAAAAATGACACAGTTCTCGTAGTTGAATAGAAAATGCAGACTACGGCTTCTTTGCTGGACATATACCAACCTCATGTCAATGTACAATGGCCAGAATATGCCTGGTGTTCAAAATGGCAGTTTGCCAAATTGAAAAACGTTTCTGAAAAGAAGAGGAGTTATTGTACTTCCTTTTCATTTTAGTCACAGGGAAGTGTATGATTTGTACAATAGGCCTCACAGGAAAAAAAAAAAAACAAAACTAAAACTTTACTGGCAGTGACTGCCCACACAGGTTTTGACTGGTTGACTTCAATAAAATTTTTGTTTGTTTGTTTTATTTGTTTGTTTGTTTTAACCTTTTGTCTCCTGTCTCCTCTGTTAAATGGCATTCTGTGTTTGTGGAGAAAAAAAATTATTCTGGCTAGAAGATCATTTCCCACTTAGGGATGGCCATCCACTACCTAATGACACAAAAGACACTTCAGCAGCCTTCACATTTGCAGATAGGGAATGCAAAAACCAAAGAGTGGCTTGGATCACAGCTTTGGACATACAAAAGGCATATGAGATAAAGAGAAAGTGAAAAGAATAAAGCATTGAACAACAAGAAATTCCTTTCAGAATAAAAAAATAAGGTAGTATATGACATTGCTTAAGAGCTCAAACAGTAAGAGTTGAAACCCCATCTGCCACTCACTAACCTGTGACCTTGAAAAATTAACTTCATCTCGACAACTTCTGTTGTTGGTAAGTAATATGAATAATGCCTCACAGTATCTTGTAGGAATTGATGACATAATGCATGTAAAATACTTAGTTCAATATACAGCATACATTAGATGTTAAATCCCAATACCCAGTGCCGTCGAGTCGACTCCGACTCACAGCGACCCTACAGGACAGAGTAGAACTGCCCCGTAGAGTTTCCAAGGAGCACCTGGCAGATTTGAACTGCCGACCCTTTGGTTAGCAGCCATAGCACTTAAACACTACACCTCCAAGGTTAAAACACATATTAGTTATTTACTGTTATCATTATTATTGCCATTACTATTGAACCTGAACTCATAGAGATCACTACCATTAGTAATTATTTAAAATTGTTTATACATGTTTGAGACTTTTTTTAACCAAAGGATGTTTATGCACAATAAAGAATACCCTTATAAAATAAAATTTCTGTTATCCACTGGTAACACAAGATAAAATAATCATAAGTAGTTATTTACCAGTATTAACAAATGGCAAACACTAAAAATCACTATTCAGGCAAGATCTGTTTCTTCTTTTGTGTATTTGTTTCTCCTTTTATAACACTGTAAGATATCTTATGCTTTGTAGCCATTATAATGAATATAAATTTTCTTTCTAATATTAAAGCAATGGAATGGTAATCAAAACAACATTTTTCAAAAGCTACAATATAGCTTTTCTTATAACATTTTTTTTTTTCATTTAGGTAATATATGGAAGAGAAGTCTTTGTAGATGAGAATACCTGAGTAAACACAACAAAGATGGCACTTGCAAAATTATGGAGGAATTTCATGGGAATATGAATATAAATATAAATGCATGCATACACACACACTATATACACACACTGGTGTATTAGCTTTTGAGTCAAAATATTCCTTTATGAATTTTCATTTGCTTGTGTCAAAAGATGAATCCAAAAATAACTAAATGAGAGAGGTTATATATTTTTTCCCACTAAAAACTTCAGTCTATAAAAAAAACAAATCCTACACCTAGGTCCTATTCTGGTAAATCAGCCCTCCATATTAAACAATGGGAATGTCTTGGTACTGATACATTCCGATGATCCATACCAGTTATGTTTAGTCCCTATTATGACTGAACTAGGTACTGAAGATATAAAATGTCATGATCTGTACATTCAACACATATTTCTGAGTTTTCAACGAACTATCTTTTGACTTGCTGACCTGTGGTAATGAAACCATTCCACTAACTTGGTTTCTATCTAGTCCTGTGGCCCATGTCCTTTCACTAGTTTTGGCAATGTGATTTATGCCTATTCTCTACTGCCTGAGATTCTGACTTGATGTACTTACATTTTCCCAAAGTAGAAATATTTCTATTTAATAACTTTTTCTAGTATCTAGCAAAATATTGAAATTAAATCTTCTGTTTAATAGTAAATTTTCTAACTATGTGAGGTCTCTGCTTTGCTCAGCTCCTAAATTCTAGTCCTATCTTTGACATTTTATAGAGATCAACTGTGATATCTGCTGCCTACGCACTGCCTGAATGAATATCCACACATTTCTGTCTTTAGATATGTCTGTAATGACATGTCATTTGACTGCTGAATTGTAAATCTCTTGTTTAATGTTGCAGAAGCCTCGAGTTACTCTCATTGCAGGAAATCCTCTCCTGGTTCTATATTCCTGTATAAAACCAAAGAACCAAACCCATTGCCATCAAGTTGATTCTAACTCATTGTGACCCTATAGGATAGAGTAGAACTGTCCCATAGGGTTTCTAAGGAGTGCCTGTTAAATTCAAACTGCCAACCTTTTGGTTAACAGCCAAGTTCTTAACCACCATGCCACCAGGGCTCCATATATCTACTATCTCTTCTTCCTTCTCTCTACATCATCTGTAGTTTTTAACAATGTAGACTCTACTTCATCATCTCTAGGGTAATTATAAGTCCTAGCTTGGATGAGATAACTCTGGATTATATCTGTTTACCTGCTAAGGTTGTTACTAGCACCCACTTCACTCTCAAAGTGTTCTGATTTAGAAGATAAATTTTATTCTCACCCTACTCATTCAAAACACTTCATAAACTGCTGTATTTTTGGTCCCTTCCTCACTAGCACATGGAACTTTGCTCACTAAAGTCACCAAAGAACCTTATTTGCTGAAGTCAAATAACATTTCAGTCCTTATCTTATTGGACTTCTCGTCTGATATTCTTTATCATTCCCTCCCTCATAAACTCTGATTTTTTTGAGTTCCTAATTTTACATTGTCTTCATTCTTCTTCAACCTCTCTGCCCATTCTTTCTAGGTCCCCTTTGCGTACTTCTTTTCCTGCCCCTTAAATACTGCCTTTTTATCACCTTACTACTCAGGTGTATATTTTCTAAGATAATCACCATGACATCCCTCATTTCCCTTAACATCTATATGCAGATGATTCTTAACTTTATAAACACAAATATAGCCCTGCTTTACCTTCCTCCAAAATTTCTGTAGAAATACTCTTCATATCTGTATCTGCCTCTCCAGTGATACAGTCGTTAGTTTCACCAACCTGATCTGAACTACTGTAGTTTTACCACTGATTTTCCTTCCTTCGGACTTAAACCTTTCTTTTCTTTCTTTTTTTTCTCTGTCTAAAATAAAAGCATTTTTCCTGCTTTAAGCTCTTCAAAATCTTCCTTTACTTAATGAAAAATATAAATTCTTAACATGGCAGATAAGATTCTGTATCATAAGCCTGAAAAGAAGAAAAGAATCTTATCTGCCATGTTAAGAATTTATATTTTGCATTAAATAAAGGAAGATTTTGAAGAGTTTAAAGCAGGAAAAATGCTTTTATTTCAGATAGAAAAATGCTCCCCCCCCCACCCCATGTCTGTCAGTTTGTCATACTGTGGAAGCTTGTATGTTGCTGTGATGCTGGAAGCTATGCCACCAGTATTCAGATACCAGCAGGGTCACCCATGGAGGACAGGTTTCAGCTGAGCTTCCAGACTAAGACAGACTAGGAAGAAGGACTCAGCAGTCTACTTCTGAAAAGCATTGGCCAGTGAAAACCTTATGAATAGCAGCAGAACATTGTCTGATATAGTGTTGGAAGATGAGCCCCCCAGGTTGGAGGGCACTCAAAAGATGACTGAGGAAGAGCTGCCTTCTGAAAGTAGAGTTGACTGTAATGATGTGGATGGAGTAAAGCTTTTGGGACCTTCATTTGCTGATGTGACATGACTCAAAATGAGAAGAAACAGCTGCAAATATCCGTTAATAATTGGAACCTGGAATGTACAAAGTATGAATCTAGGAAAACGGCAACTCATCAAAAATGAAGTGGAATGCATAAACATCGATATTGTAGGATTAGTGAGCTGAAATAGACTGGTATTGGCCGTTTTGAATCGGACAATCACATAGTCTACTATGCTGGGAATGGCAACTCGAAGAGGGATGGTGTTGCATTCATCGTGAAAAAGAACGTTTCAAAATCTATCCTGAAGTACAACGCTGTCAGTGATAGGATAATATCCATATGCCTACAAGGAAGACCAGTTAACACGACTATTATTCAAATTTATGCACCAACCACTAGGGCCAAAGATAAAGAAATAGAAGATTTTTATCAGCTGCTACAGTCTGAAATTGATCGAACATGCAATCAAGATGCATTGATAATTACTGGCGATTGGAATGCAAAAGTTGGAAACAAAGAAGAAGGATCAGTAGTTGGAAAATATAGCCTTGGTGATAGAAACAATGCCGGAGATAGAATGATAGAATTTTGCAAGACCAACGACTTCTTCATTGCAAATACCTGCTTTCACCAACATAAACGGTGACTATATGGACCTCGCCAGATGGAACACACAGAAATCAAATTGACTACATCTGTGGAAAGAGAGTATGGAAAAGTTCAATATCATCAGTCAGAACAAGGCCAGGGGCCGACTGTGGAACAGACCATCAATTGCTCATATGCAAGTTCAAGCTGAAACTGAAGAAAATCAGAGCAAGTCCACGAGAGCCAAAATATGACCTTGAGTATATCCCACCTGAATTTAGAGACCATCTGAAGAATAGAATTGACGCATTGAACACTAGTGACCGAAGACCAGATGAGTTGTGGAATGACATCAAGGAAATCACCTGTGA
Organism: Loxodonta africana; assembly: GCF_030014295.1. Taxonomy (NCBI): domain Eukaryota; kingdom Metazoa; phylum Chordata; class Mammalia; order Proboscidea; family Elephantidae; genus Loxodonta; species Loxodonta africana. The sequence goes on from NC_087348.1 coordinate 118,401,856, forward strand.
AGAAAGCAAGAGGTCATTGAAAAGACAGGAAAGAAAGAAAAGAGCAAGGTGGATGTCAGAGGAGACTCTGAAACTTGCTCTTGAGCATCGAGCAGCTAAAGCAAAAGGAAGAATTGATGAAGTAAAAGAACTGAACAGAAGATTTCAAAGGGCCTCTCGAGAAGACAAAGTAAGGTATTATAATGACATGTGCAAAGAGCTGGAGATGGAAAACCAAAAGGGAAGAACATGCTTGGCGTTTCTCAAGCTGAAAGAACTGAAGAAAAAATTCAAGCCTCAAGTTGCAGTAGTGAAGGATTCAATGGGGAAAATATTAAATGATGCAGAAAACATCAAAAGAAGGTGGAAGGAATACACAGAATCATTACACCAAAAAGAAGTATTTGATATTCAACCATTTCAAGAGGTGGCATATGATCAGGAATCAATGGTGCTGAAGGAAGAAGTCCAAGCTGCTCTGAAGGCATTGGCAAAAAACAAGGCTCCAGGAATTGATGGAATATCAATTGAGATGTTTCAACAAACAGGTGCAGCACTGGAGGTGCTCTCTCATCTATACCAGGAAATATGGAAGACAGCTTCCTGGCCAACTGACTGGAAGAGATCCATATTTATGCCTATTCCCAAGAAAGGTGATCCAACCAAATGTGGAAATTATAGAACAACATCATAAATATCACACGCAAGCAAAATTTTGCTGAAGATCATTCAAAAATGGCCGCAGCAGTATATTGACAGGGAACTGCCAGAAATTCAGGCTGGATTCAGAAGAGGACATGGAACCAGGGATGTCATGGCTGATGTCAGATGGATCCTGGCTGGAAGCAGAGAATACCAGAAGGATATTTACCTGTGTTTTATTGACTCTGCAAAGGCATTCGACTGTGTGCATCACAACAAACTATGGATAACAGTGGGAAGAATGGGAATTCCAGAACACTTAATTGTGCTCATGAGGAACCTTTACATGCATCAAGAGACAGTTGTTCAGACAGAACAAGGAGATACTGATTGGTTTAAAGTTAGGAAAGGTGTGTGTCAGGGTTGTATTCTTTCACCATACCTACTTAATCTGTATACTGAACAAATAATCCAAGAAGCTGGACTGTATGAAGAAGAAAGGGGCAACAGGATTGGAGCAAGACTCATTAACACCCTGTGTTATGCAGATGACACAACCTTGCTTGCAGAAAGTGAAGAGCACTTGAAGCACTTACTAATGAAGGTCAAAGACCACAGCCTTCAGTATGGATTACATCTCAACATAAAGAAAACAAAAGTGCTCACAACTGGACCAATAAGCAGCATCATGATAAATGGAGAAAAGATCTAAATTGTCAAGGATTTCATTTTACTTGAATCCACAATCAACAGCCATGGAATCAGCAGTCTAGAAATCAAAAGACACATTGCATTGGGCAAATCTGCTGCAAAGGACCTCTTCAAAATGTTGAAGAGCAAAGATATCACTGTGAAGACTAAGGTGCTCCTGACCCAAGCCATGGTATTTTCAATCGCATCATATGCATGTGAAAGCTGGACAATGAGTAAGGAAGACCAAAGAAGAATTGATGCCTTTGAATTGTGGTGTTGATGAAGAATATTGAATATACCATGGACTGCCAAAAGAATGAACAAATCTGTTTTGGATGAAGTGCATCCAGAATGCTCCTTAGAAGCAAGGATGGCGAGACTGTGTCTTATATACTTTAGACATGTTGTCAGGAGGGATGAGTCCCTGGAGAAGGACATCATGCTTGGCAGAGTACAGGGTCAGCAGAAAAGAGGAAGACCCTCAATGAGGTGGATTGACACAGTGGCTGCAACAATGAGCTCGAGCATAACAACGATTTTAAGGATGGCGCAGGACCGGGCAGTGTTCTTTCTGTTCTGCATAGGGTCACTATGAGTCGGAATCGACTCAACGGCACCGAGCAACAACAACAATCATAAGCCCAATGCCTGTTTCTCTAGCCTTCTTGCTATCATTCCCATTTTGTACCTTAAATTTCATTCACCAACACAGAGAAGTGCTTTTATTGCACCATCTAGTCCAGGCTGTTTCTTACTTCTGTGAAATTTGCTCTTGCAGTGCCTCCTTCCCAGATAACTGATCAAAAGGTGACACTTACCTGTCCTTTAACGATAAGCCCAGACCTCACATACTCAAAAGTTGTTCTGAGCCCTTCAAGATGAATTAGACTTGTTTCCAATTTCCCCTACCCACTGCCCACTGCCCAAATTGGATACAGGAGTTCATGAGCAGTCTCACTATACTGTTTTGTCTATTTATTCCACAGAGAGATGAGAGTTCTTCTAGACATACAAACCTTACGTGTTTTTGTTTCCCTAGCATCATAGAAGTTCCTTCTTAAGAAAAGATGAGAAATTATTCTTCCATTTCTCACTAATAGCAACAGTGGCTACAGGTGTATCAGAAAGAGCTATGACAATAAAACATATATTTCCCTTTTGAAAATTACAAAGAATATGTAATGTTGAAGAGATTTCTCAATATCAAATACTGCATTTTTTTTTCCAGAAACATTTTATTATTTTTCAAATTATTTGGAAAATTATTCCATTAAGAACTAGTATCAACATGCTATTTTCATGAATGACAGTTTCCCCAACTATTGACATATCAGATGTGAGCTTAGAATTTTATAAAGTGACAATGAATTTGAATTAGTGTAAATCAGTAAAAAAAAAAAAAGTAGTTTCTCTTGGTTTTGTGTGAGCTCAGAATTTAGATGAATTTCCTGGTGGAAAAGGCTTTGTATTTATTTTTAGTATTGAATCTTTCTCTAAATCCTTTTATTCAAGCTAGAACAAAAGCAAATTATTTGCATTGCAGGAAAAAAAATCACACATTTTTTAGATACTACTTTTAGTGTGGAAAATGAAGACTGGATAAGTAGATTAAAATAACACTTAAATGAAAATAATTATGGCACCTTTTACTCTCTAGACAGGAAAATACCCTCAGTTTATCAGATATATTTCTTGGTGGCAATCGGTTTTATAATTAGGTACTTTTCTTACTAAATTTGAAAGTGGTTTTCTTTTTGGTTTTTCTTAAAACTGAATCTTATTTGAATGAAATCGATCGTTGCCTTAGTCATCATTTATTGGCTGTATTTATGTTAGGTACAAAAACTATACTAACTTACGATGCCTATCAAGAAGTTTTATGAAGGTATCTGATGCAGATATTTTACATATTCTCAGTGAAAGAAATTATCATGTTTCACATTAGAAATAAGTGAAGAGTCAGTTGGACCCTTGTTGCTACTTACTGCCATGTTCTATTAGAAAGGGCTATAGAATGATATAACAAACCACAACACATTCCTAAATCCGTAAAATTTTACTATATTGTTTTGACTTATTATTAAAACCTTTTAGTAAATTTCACATCATTGTTTAATGGACTAGGAAAAATGCATACTAACACTTTGTTGTTGTTTTTTTTTAATTGATGAGACTGAAGCAGGGAGATGTTAATTATAAAATAATTACTTGATAAAAGTCAAGTAACAGCCATGCCATTACTTGGTTTATGTGATACTCTGTCCATTTTATTTAGCAGCATGTACATGACTAGGTAACACTATATGAAGATAATCTGGATATTTAGACTTCTGACTCAATTTACAGCTGCTGAATGTTAGCAAAGCAGGAACAAGTTTTGCTAACTGAGGACAAGCTCATTCCTGTAACCATTTGGCCTAGTTGTAACCTGGTACCAGCAATTATCTCTCATAAAAGTTTTGGGGCGTGAAAAGAGGGAGACATCTTGGTGGTTTATTATGGGACTTCATGCTATTTACTTTTATGGAATACAGGATTGATAAAATTTTCAGAATTGCTCATTATATTCAATGGCAACTTAATGTTTCAGTTATTCTGGCCAAAAATCGTGCAGGTATTCCCAACTGTTTTCTCATAATGACTAACCTAAAACCAACATGTCTACTTTCAAAAATGAAATTTTTAATTAAACAACTCTGAAGAGGAAGTTTGCTTTATGGCTCAAGGAGCAGTGAGGAGCCATTTTAGCTGAACTAGAGTGAGCCAGAAGAGGAGTGGTAAGAAATAAAGTCAGAGAAACAGTGAGTGGAGAAATCATGCAGGCCCTGGTGGACAAATAATATGGTGACCCCAGGTTTACATGCTGTATAATTCCCTCCCCTTGAGGGTTGAGGGTGGGCACGACCTGTAACTTTCTTATAACCATTTGTCATTCTTGATTTAAAATATGGCAAAGATGTGACATGTCACTCACCTCATTTTATGTATACAAGTAACCCCCCTTATCCATGGTTTCACTTTCTCCGGTTTCAGTTACACCCAGTCAACCTCGGTCAAAAAATGTTAAATGAGTAGCTTACATCCCGATCGTCTTGTAGAAAACAGCAACCCCCATCCTCTTCACTCTATTCCTGCAATGCTTTTCTCCATAGAATATAGCACCACTTGACATAATTTTAGGAGTCCTGGTTGTGCAGTGGTTAAGAGCTTAGCTGGTAACCAAAAGGGTCAGCAGTTCAAATCCACCCACTGCTCCTTGGAAACCGTATGAGGCAGTTCTACTCTGTCCTATAAGGTCACTGTGAGTAGGAATTGAATCACCTCAAGGGCAATAGGTTTCTTGGTTTTTGACATATTATTGATTTTTAACTTGTTTGTTGTTTGTCTCCTGCACGTTGTCATGAGAATAGAAAATTGTTGTTTACCACACAATTCCTAGGATCAAGAACAGTATCTGTCATATTGTCAGTTCTCAATAAACACGTGCTAATTGAGTGGCTGCATTGTTCCTGTGCTCTTTGAAAGAGACCAAACTGGATCAAAATCAGGAGGCCATTACTGAGACAGAAACTGTGGGGTTGAATACTTCATGATAAAAAAAATCTTCCTTTTAGCTATTTGAAATTCTCTTTATTGTGTGTTAATTCCCTCCTTTAATTTTTTTTGGTTGTTATTTTTTCAAATTGTGCTTTAAGTGAGAGTTTACAAATCAAGTCAGCCTCTCATACAAAAATTTATATACACCTTGCTACATACTCGTAGTTTTTCTCCTTCTAGTGAGACAGCACACCCCTCCTCTCCACCCTGTATTCCCTTTGTCTATTCAGCCAGCTCCTGTCCCCCTCTGCCTTCTCATCTCTCCTTGAGACAGGAGCTGCCCACAGAGTCTCATGTGTCTACTTGAGCCAAGAAGCTCATTCCTCACCAGTATCATTTTCTATTTTATAGTCCAGTCCAATCCCTATCTGAAGAGTAGGATTTGGGAATGGTTCCAGTCTTGGGCTAACAGAATTTAGAAGTGATACAAATTGACCACAGAAATCTGTGGATTACTCTTACTTTTTATCACTTTAATTAAAAAAGAATATTATTAACTTAGACCATTTCTTCCAAAGTGTTGCTGTTTATATGTTTGTACATTAGTTTGAAAAAAGTTCAAACACAGTTTGTTGGTGAAAAAGACTTGTGTTTATGGTTGCTTTGGCTTCACTTTTGGAAAAAACTTTAATTCCTGAGAATATACCACTACATACACATACAACATACACACCTAAACAAAACAAGACAAGAGATTCCAAAGGGAAGGGATATTATGCTAACGAGGTTAACTGAATTTCAGTGTGTTCCTTGGCAATGAAAAGGAATCCTGAAAGAAAAAATGGAGATCAAGTTCTGAATGCAGAGGTGATTAAATCAAAGTGTAAATAAATGATGGGTCAAGATATTAGAATATGCTGCCAAAATATATTTCCTGGAGAAAATGAAGATTCGTATCCAGTTTAAAATTATCCATTTTCAAAGGAATATATTAATACTAAAAATGAGACATATTCATGAATTTGATTTAATTACAGTTTATATTGGGTCTAGCTTGCTCTGTGTCAAAAGGAGATGAGAGCTAGGTTTTTCTTAAAATAATCAAGATGAAAGAGAAAGCAATTAACATTTAGTAATTACAGTACAATCTTCTAATAATAATAATAGGTTTGGTTTTATAAGTAATCAACAAGATTCTTGGTGTTCTGTATTATTTAGTGTACTTCTCAAAAACTGGCTATTATTGAATCCGAATAAGCCATATAAATCAGTTCTGTATGAGAATAGTCATCTAAACTTAATATTTAAAAGTCTTTACCTTGAAAAAAATGCTCTCAAATGCTTTGGAGGGATTAAAAATTGCTTCAAGATTTTAAAGGGAGGTTTGGCAGTGCTTATATAAACCATCATGCTTGGTGAAGTAGAGGGTCAGCAAAAGAGAGGAAGACTCTCAATGAGATAGACTGACAAGTTGGCCACAACAATGGGCTTAAGCATAACAACCATTGTGAGGATGGCACAGGACCTGGCAGTATTTTGTTCTGTTGTGTATAGTGTTGCTGTGAGTCAGAACTGATTTGAGGGTATTTAATATTTTTAATAACAAAAAAATTTTTTTCAATAAAAACAACAAAAATTTTTTTTTAATAACATCTAAATCTTATACACATAAATCCTTAAACCAAAAAAAAAAAAAAAAAAAAAGCCAAATCCATCGCGCTCAAGTCAATTCTGACTCATAGAGACCCTATAGGACAGAGTAGAACTGCCCCATAGAGTTTCCAAGAAATGCCATTGGATTTGAACTGCCAACCTTTTGGTTAGCAGCTATAGCACTTAACCACTACACTACCAGGGTTTCCACATAAATCCTTAACCCACTGTTATTAATACTTATCTCTACAAGCTCAACAAATAATGTAAATTTTATGTGATACATATCATGATGTTCATTGCAGCATTGACTAATATAGGATAAAAAAGAGAAGAAAGCTAAAAACAACCTAAAGAACCTGCAATTTAGAGTAGGCTTAAACAAAATATGATATATATAAACTGTGACATGCTATGCAATACTTTTAAAAATGAGGTAAAACTCAATGTGATGATATACAAATATCCTCATTCTATGGTGAAAAAAATGCATGATGCAATATATTCTGTATAGCATAGTCACATATTATAAAGAGGACTTGAAGCACTTACTGATGAAGATCAAAGACTACGGACTTCAATATGGATTACACCTCAACATAAAGAAAACAAAATCCTCACAACTGGACCAATAAGCAACATCATGATAAACAGAGAAAATACTGAAGTTGTTAAGGATTTCCTTTTATTTGGATCCACAATCAACGCCCGTGGAAGTAGCAGTCAAGAAATCAAATGTCGTATTGTACTGGGCAAATCTGCTGCAAAAGACCTCTTTAAAGTGTTAAAAAGCAGAAGTCTTCACTGTGATGACTAAAGTGAGCCTGACCTAAGTGATGGTATCTTCAATTGCTTCATATGCATAGGAAAGCTGGACAATGAATAAGGGAAAGAGAAGAAGTACTGATGCCTTTGAAATATGGTGTTGTCGAACAATATTGAATATACCATGGACTGCCGGAAGAACACACACATTTGTCTTGGAAGAAGTACTGTCAGAATGCTCCTTAGGAGCAAGGATGGCGAGACTTTGTCTCAAGTACTTTGGACATGTTATCAGGAGGGACCAGTCCCTTGAGAAGCACATCAGGCTAGGTACATAGAGGGGCAGCAAAAAAGAGGAAGATGCTCAAGGAGATGGACTGGCACGATGGCTGAAACAGTGGGATCAAACATAGCAAGGACTGTGAGGATGATGCAAGACCAGGCAGTGTTTTGTTTTGTTGTACATAGGGTGCATATGAGTTTGGAACCTACTTGATGGCACCTAACAACAACAACTTATATTAAAAGACTATTTCTCTGGGAAGAGAAATAGTCTTTTAATATATACTTGAATGGGTCAATAATGTTTTTCTATGGGACTTTAATAAAAGGAAAATTAACATCTTTAATTTTCCTTTTGTATTTTTCTAAACAATTTGGAATATATGTGTGAATGTATGTAATTGCTGGTTTAACTTTTAAAATAAAGGATTGAATTGTAAACATGTTTTAATACACAATATTAACTAGGAAATTAAATTACTTTTGAAATGCTCTTAATATGCTAAATGATAATCCATCTTGGCATATTTCTGATTGTTAAAATCTAACTTCTTTAGAAATAGTGATCAGCAGAATGAGGGAGGAAGAGAATCTTGTCTTTGTAACTTCATAGCTTGGCTTGATTTCTGACGTATAGCAAGGGTTCAATCATTTATTTTTGTTGCAATAGTTGTCCCTGTAACTTTCAGCCTTGCCTTCTCATTGTAATCCATGTTGAATATCGCCTTACTCTGTTCCAGGGATGATGAATAGGTCTTTTGTATTTCTAAAAATGGAATCCTCCTTATCTTCAAGGATATAGCACATGTGCATGTTCCTAAAATAGAAGCACTCCCTTATAGTAGAATGGCTATATGCTCTGTTTTGCACAGAAAAAAAAAAAATCCAGATTTACACCTGTTGACCTGGATAATAATTAATAGGATCCTTTTCCTCTCTCCAAACATCCCAATGTGGACAACGAATTATATGACCATATGTATTAATAGATGCCCAAATTTTATGTTCTTAGAGATTAATTCAAATATTTCTTTACATGTCAAAGGATGAAATGGAGGCTAACAAAACTCTGTGTTCCAAGACACTGAGGCACCTGAATTATCACAGTCTTAGAAGTTCTATTAAATCCTGTGAGTCAAATTCTTCTGTGAGGGATTATCTAGATTCGATACTGGCTACACTATTTAATTTGAGTTGAAATTGACTCGACGGCAACAGGTTTTTTACACTATTTAATAGATGAGTGAGCTGGAACAAGTGGTTTAAATTCTTGATGTCTCATTTTCTTCATTAGCAAATGGGATAATTTTTGTTGATAGGTGCTGTTGACTTGATTTTGAGTCATAGTGATGCCATGTGACAAAGTAGAACTGCTTCATAGAGTTTCTTGTTTGTAATCTTTACAGGAGCAGATGAACAGTTCTTTCTACTTCAGAGCTTCTGAGTGAGTTCAAACTGCCAATCTTTCTGTTAGCAGTCGAGTGCTTAACCATTGTGCCATCAGGGCTACTTGCCATACTCATGGCATCTAATTTATTTCTCTCATTATGTTTTTGTTTCCTTGGGGTAATTTTTAAACAAAATGAAATTCATAGGTCTTAAGTGAGCTCTGTGAACACCATACAATCATCACCTAAAACAACATATAGAATATTCCCATTTTCCCAAGAATGGTCCTTTGGGTACCTTACTATCAATTCCCATCTCTCATAGGCAGCTACAGTTCTGATTTCTATTAATATAGATTATTTTTGTCTGTTCTTTACCTTAATATGAACTACATATAAATCATATAGTATGTACTATGTATGTATGTACTATTTCGTGCCCAGCTTCTTTTGCTAACATAATCCTACTGAGATAATTCATATTGTTTATGGATGAAGACCCACATGTGTCCGTCAGTTTATCATACTGTGGGGACTTGTGTGGTGCTGTGATGTTGGAAGCTATGCCACCAGTATTCAGATGCCAGTAGAGCGACCTATGGCAGACAGATTTCAGCTGAGCTTCCAGACTAAGACAGTCTAGGAAAAAAGACCTGGCAGTATACAGAAAAAAATTAGCCAGCAAAAACCTTATGAATAGCAGCAGAACATTGTCTGATATAGTGCCGGAAAATGAGCCCCCCCCGCCCCCAGGTTGGAAGGCACTCAAAAGATGACTGGGAAAGAGCTGCCTCCTCAAAGTAGAGTTGAGCTTAATGATATGGATAGAGTCAAGCTTTCAGGACATTCATTTGCTGATGTGGCATGACTCAAAATGAGAAGAAACAGTTGTAAATATCCATTAATAATCGGAACCTAGAATGTACGAAGTATGAATCTAGGAAAATTAGAAATCTTCAAAAATGAAATGGAATGCATAAACATTGATGTCCTAGGCATTAGTGAACTGAAAAGGACTGGTATTGTTCGTTTAGAATCAGACAATCACGTGGTCTACTATGCCAGGAATGACAACTTGAAGAGGAATGACGTTGTGTTCATCATCAAAAAGAACATTTCAAGATCTATCCAGAAGTATAACACTGTCAGTGATAGGATAATATCCATACACCTACAAGGAAGACCACTTAATACAACTATTATTCAAATTTACACAGTAGCCACTAAGGCCAAAGATGAAGAAATTGAAGACTTTTACCAACTTCTGCAGTCTGAAGTTGATCAAACACACAGTGAGGATGCTTTGATAATTGCTGGTGATTGGATTATGAAAGCTGGAAACAAAGAAGGATCAGTAGTTGGAAAATATGGCCTTAGTGATAGAAAGGATGCCAGAGATCACATAATAGAATTTTGTGAGAACAACAATTTCTTCATTGCAAATACCTTTTTTTTTCACCAGCATAAAGGGCGACCATACACATGGATCTCGTCAGGTGGAACGCACAGGCATCGAATCGACTACATCTGTGGAAGGAGACTATGGAAAAGCTCAACATCATCAGTCAGAACAAGGCCAGGGCTGACTGTGGAACAGACCATCAATTGATCCTATGCAAGTTTAAGTTGAAACTGAAGAAAATCAGAGCAAGTCCACAAGAACCAAAATACAACCGTGAGTATATCCCACCTGAATTTAGAGACTGTCTCAAGAATGGATGTGATGCATTGAATACTAATGATTGAAGACCAGACAAATTGTGGAATGATATCAAAGATATCACATAAATGAAGAAAGCAAGATGTTATTGAAAAGACAGGAAAGAAAGAAAAGATGAAGATGAATGTCAGAGGAGACTCTGAAACTTGCTCTTGAACATCAAATAGCTAATGCAAAAGGAAGAAATGATGAAGTAAAAGGTCAGAACAGAAGATTTCAAAGTGGGGCTCAAGAAGACAAGGTAAAGTATTATAATGACATGTACAAAGACCTGGAGATAGAAAACCAAAAGGGAAGAACACATTCTGCATTTCTCAAGTTGAAAGAACTGAAGAAAAAAATTCAAGCCTCGAGTTGCCATAGGGAAGGATTCTATGGGGAAAATATTAAACGATGCTGGAAGCATCAAAAGAAGATGGAAGGAATACACAGAGTCATTATACCAAAAAGAATTGGTGGATGTTCAAACATGCCAACAGGTAGCATACGATCAGTAACCGGTGGTACTGAAGGAAGAAGTCCAAGCTGCACTGAAGGCATTGGCAAAAAACAAGGCTCCAGGAATTGATGGAATATCAACTGAGATGTTTCAGCAAACAGAAGTTTTCACTGGAAGGATTCACTCGCCTATGCCAAGAAATATGGAAGACAGCTACCTGGCTAACTGACTGGAAGAGATCCATATTTACGCCTATTCCCAAGAAAGGTGAGCCAACTTAATGCTGAATTTAGTGAAAAATATCATTAATGTCACATGCAAGTAAAATTTTGCTGAAGATCATTCAAAAGTGACTGCAGCAGTATATTGACAGGGAACTGCCAGAAATTCAGGCTGGATTCAGAAGAAGACACGGAACCAGGGATATCATTGCTGATGTCAGATGGATCTTGGCTGAAAGCAGAGAATACCAGAAGGATGTTTACCTGTGTTTTATTGACTATGCAAAGGCATTTGACTGTGTGGATCATAACAAATTATGGATAACATTGTGAAGAATGGGAATTCCAGAATACTGAGGAACCTGTACATAGATTAGGAGGCAGTTGTTCAGACAGAACAATGGCATATTGAGTGGTTTTAAGTCAGGAAAGGTCTGCGTCAGGGTTGTATCCTTTCACTATACCTATTCAACCTGTATGTTGAACAAATAAACCAGGAATCTGGACTGTATGAAGAAGAATGAGGGTTCAGGATTGGTGGAAGACACATTAACAACCTGCATTATGTGGATGATGCAACCTTGCTTGCTGAAAATGAAGAAGACTTGAAGAACTTACTGATGAAGATCATAGACCACAGCCTTCAGTATGGATTACACCTCAACATAATGGAAACGAAAATCCTCACAACTGGACCAATAAGCAACGTCATGATAAATGGAGAAAAGATTTAAGTTGTTAACAATTTCATTTTACTTTGATACACAGTCCACACCCATGGAAGCAGCAGGTAAGAGATCAAAAGATGCATTGCACTGGGGAAATCTGCTGCAAGAGACCTCTTTAAAGAGTTGAAAAGCAAAGATGTCACCTTTAAGACAGGTGAGCCTGACCCAAGCCATGGTATTTTGAATTGCATTATATGTACGAGAAAGCTGGACAATGAATAAGGAAGACTGAAGAAGAATTGATGGCTTTGAATTGTGGTGTTGGTGAAGAATATTGAATATACAATAGACCACCAAAGGATCGATCAAATCTGTCTTGGAAGAAGTACAACCACCATGCTCCTTAGAAGCAAGGATAGTGAGACTACGTCACACATACTTTGGACATGTTCTCAGGAGGGATCAGTCCTTGGAGAAGGACATCAAGCTTGTTAAAGTACAGGATCAATGGAAAAGAGGAAGACCCTCAAGGAGATGGATTGACATAGTGGCTGCAACAATGAGCTCAAGCGTAACAAGGATTCTGGGCAGGGTGCAGGACCGGGCAGTGTTTCGTTCTGTTGTACATAGGGTTGCTATGAGTTGGAACTGATTTGACGGTACCTAACAAGAACAACAACATGGATGAAGATGTGGCTCATTTTCTTTTATTGATGAGTAGTATCCCATAGTAGAAATCTCTGGGTGCCACAAATGTTTAAGTGTTCAACTACTAATCGAAAAGTTGGTGATTTGAATCAATCCAAAGACATTTCAAAAAGAAGGTCTGTCGATCTACTTTTGAAAGATTATAGTCATTGAAAACCCTATGTAGTGCACTACTTCTCTGAAACACACGTGATAGCTATGAGTCAAGATTGACTGAACAGCAACTGGTTTGTTTTGTTGTGTTTTGTTTAGTATCTCGTTGCATGAATATATGGCAATATCTTTTCTTTTTATCATTGTTTTGTTGGTGAAATGGTAGATTGTTTCCGGTTTTTGAAGTTTATGAATAGTACAGCTACAAACATTCTTAAACAATTCTTTTGTAGTGTTTTATTTCATGGGTAAAGCAAAATTGTTAGATTATAGGATAGGTCTATGTTTGACTTTAACAGATGTTGCCAAATATTTTTTAAAAGACTTTATATCATCTTTCATCTGAGTATACTTTTATGAGAGTTCCATCTTCTTCACGTCCTCATCAGCATTTGATGTTGTCAGACTTTTCAATTTTAACCATTCTAAAAACGTGTAGTACTATGTCCTTGTAGTGTGGTTCTCATTGGAATTTCTGAGATGATTAATGAATGAGAGCACCATAGTGCATCTTCTGTAATGAATTACCTGTTCAGATGATTCGTCCGTTTATATGGATTATCTCTTATAATTTATTTGCAAGAGTGGTTTATATATTATAGATACAAATCTTTGTTGTTGTTATTGTTAGGTGCCGTTGAGTCAGTTCCAACTCATAGCAGCCCTATGCACAACAGAACAAAATACTTGCCAGTCCTGCACCATCCTCACAATCCTTGATAAGTTTGAGCTCATTGTTTTAGCCACTGTGTCAATCAACTCCATTGAGGGTCTTCCTCTTTTTCCCTGACTCTCTATCAAGCATGGCGTCTTTCTCCAGGAATTGGTTCCTCCTGATAACATGTCCAAAGTATGCTTCCAAGCAACACTCTGGGTATACTTATTCCAAGACAGATTTGTTTGTTCTTCTGGCAGTTCATGGTATATTCAACATTCTTCACCAACACCATAATTCAAAGGCATCAATTCTTCTTCGGTCTTCCTTATCAATTGTCCAGGTTTCACATGCATGTGAGTTAGACATATATATCACAATTATTTGCTCCTAGTCTGTGCTTTGCCTTTTTTTTTTTTTTTTACCAAATGCTAACTTTTGATGAAGTATATCAATTTTTAAAATTTTACTTTTAGAGAATTATATACCCTGCCTAAGATAAATTTTCCTACTCCATCCTGGGAATGTATTTTATTTGGATTAATTCTAAAAGCTTTATAATTCAAAATAGTTTTTTGTCTGTGGCATATATTGGGGATTAAGCTTCATATTTTTGAACACAGATATTCAGTGTTTTTCTTGAAAAGATATTCCTTCAACAATTAAATTGCCTTGCTTTATTGTTATATGTTTTTCTGTATTGTTCCACTGATTGTATTGTCTCTCCTAATACTTGTACCACTCTCTTGATTACTGTCACTTTATAGTAAGTCATGAAATCATATTATTTCTGTCAATTTATGTTTTATTTATGATGATATTGTCTTCATACTTTTTTTGTTTTTGAATGTTTTCAATTTCTCTGTATATTTATATTTAAACTACATCTATTTTAGGAAGCATATAGTGATGTCAGTCTTTGAAATTAATTCTGACCCACTTTGCTTTTTACCTGGAAATTTTAGTTCATGTATATTTAGCATAATTTTAGAAATGATTAGCTTTAGCCTACCATTTTGCTATTTGCTTTTTACTTGTCTCATTATTTATTAGGCAAGCTTAGCTTTGCTACCAATACCTCATGAAAACTTTGGCAGGAAGAGAAATTTCAGGTCAAACTCACATAAGCATGCACGGAAATTTTTTTTTAAAAAACTGTTAGTAGTAGAGTCCAAGTGTCTCTAAAAATACAGCATACTACAAATAAGTTAAATTTATTCCAAGAATACATTGTCTGTTAAATATTTAAAAGTCGATCAATTAAGACAGGTTTATCAGCATACAAATCAAAACCAAACTCATTGCCATCAAGTCTATTTTGATTCATAGAGACCCTATAACATGCAGGAGAGTAAAAATGGCTTTAGAAGCAGAGATAACTTTGCTTTCCAACTGAGTATGGTAGCATACTATTTATATGCAATTGCCCAAATTCTTGCTAAATTTCTGACAAATAAACGTACTTGCTGTTTGTATGCACTGGGTATTGGTTTATGAATGAAAACTGGACCTCAAATATGTTAGATGAATCAGCAAATATTTTCTGTGATACCAGATAATAACATTATATAATGATTACATTAAAAAAAAATTTTAATGTATGAAAAAATAATGAAGTTAAATTTTATAGCCTGCATTCTTTATTTGAATTAGATTGCTGACCAACAAGCTGTTATTAAGATTGTCATCGCTCTCCTTTGTTCTGTCATTTTTACATTGTCTCTGAGTAAAAAATTTTCTGTCCTTAGTGGTTAGGATAAAACTTCATGATGATTTGACATTTTCTACTTCATGTTTTGAGATAGATGCAGTTTATTTTACCTAGATATTTCATAAATAAGCCTTTTACTAATACATATTCCTTTTCATAGTCAAGCATTTTGTAAAGACAACAAGTCATATAATATCCATTGGTTATTTTAGTTAGAAAAAGAAAATGAAAGCCTACCACAATGAAAGGGCAAACTTGTTCTCAAAGGAATTTATAGGTTCTATTTATACTGCTAACCAAAGGGTCAGTGGTTTGAAACCACCAGTGGCTCTGTGGGAGAAAGATGTGGTAGTCTGCTTCAGTAGGGATTTACAGCCTTGGAAAGCCTATGTGGTTGCTATATGTCAGAATTGATTCGATGGCAGTGGGCTTGTTTTTTGTTTGTTTGTTTGTTTTTGCTTTTTAATACCAAAATGGTGGTGGATGGAGCAGTATATGGCCACCAATGATGTTGATAAACAAACTGTATGGATGCAGAGGAATCTACAATGACACAGACAATCAGAGCCTAAAAAGAATGAGAAAGAGGACTGTCACATACGATTGTGCAGATTGAGGCAAGGAAGATTCTATATGACTCTTAATAATTGCTAGAGACAGTGCTCAGTATTTTGCGTACTACGTCTCATTTAAACATTACAACAATTTTGTGAAGGAGGCATATAGTATTATTTCTATTTTACAGATAGATTCAGTGAGGTTGAGTAATTAGTTCTAGGTCACATAGGTAATAAATTGCAAAGTTGTTGAAATTCAAACTCATGTCTGAGTACGATTTCAAAGCTATTTCCATTTCTAGGATCCCATTAAACAATTAAAATACGTTCCACAAACACTTGCCGATTGATATAGGGTGTGAAAATTTGGAGGAAGAGGTTGGATAACTGTGAGAACTAAAATACTCTCTGGAGCTACAGATGTGACAGCCTAGAGACAAACCCTTCAAAAATTATATTTAATGTAAATATGATAAATATGATTGCTACAAGTTGGCAGCTCTGGAATAAAAGGACTCATTTCAATTTCAAGTACATTATCTAATAGTTTCTGAAAATAAAATCTATCTGAATGTCTATCTAAGTGTGTGGCATAAATTTTGGGGGAGGTGTTTGCTATTAATATTAAAGCAAAAAACATATTGCAGCCTCCTTTGATATAACCAAAATTTGGATATAAAGTATTTGGACATTAGCCCCATTCCACTGCAGCAGAGTGATGAAAATCATTTCATTAATCATATAATAATGCACCCCCCAATTTTTTCACACTTGATTAGGCTCTGCTTATAGTATTTTGGTAGTCTTTTGCTGTACTTAAAATTTCTTTGGAAGCAATGGAGAAACCCCATATAAATTAATTTACATGAAAGGCGAATCTATCGGAAACCATGAACAATCCCAGAATTATCAGGCAGATGGAAGGGCTGTGTCTTCAGTTGGGATCTTCCAGAAGCCAAACTTAAGCCAGAAATTTGAGTACAAGTGATTTATGAAAGAAACACTTTCAGGAGAAACTGCTTAAGGATCTGGATAAGGATAGTAAAAAAGCTAACCAAAGGTATGATTTCAGATAAAAACCAGAATCAGGTTGGTTCTTCATGGAGCTCAGAGATTGTCTCCCATCCAGGCAAAGGATCCAAGCCCAACATCAGTCAGGCACTGGCTACAGCAGAAATCATCTTTACAGTCCCAGACACTCTCCAAATGGGCAAGAGGCTCCAGAGACCAAAAACAGTCCTGTGAAGAAGGTTGCGTGTATAAACAAGTAGCAGCAAAGCACATGGTAGCTAAGGAATGGGGACCCAGAACTTGTAAAAAGAAAAAAATGGTTCAGCATGATCGGAGTGAGTACCAGCCGTTTCTGCTGTTGAGAGGAGTGTAGCTGAGCACTGGAAACAACTGGGACTTGCAGACATGAATGCCTTGGATATGTATCTCTGTCTCCGATTTCTACTCTGTTTGCTGAATACATTCTGCTCAGCCTGTACAATAGCTTTCTCTACAACATGGAAAAGATAACTCCTGTGTTTTATGTATTGTAACTTCAGCCAAGGAAGAGAGGCAAACTCTTTTAGACCAAAACCCAGAAATCCTAGCGGAAAACCCACTGGCTTCATTTTTCAAGTGTCCATCTTCAACAGAAGGTCAAGGGTTCAGGGCAATTTGTAAGAATATGCCAACTCCCTGAAGTGTGATTAGAGTAAGGGTAGAAGAAAGGGCTGATGCTGGGCAGTTGACCCCATGGTCATCAATTACACCACCAAGTGTACACTGTATAGACTTGAGATGCTGAATGGAACCTCCACCTGCATAGCTTCTCTGATACTAAATTGAGAGAGTAAACACAATTAAAACAATAGTAAAGACCAATTTCAGAAGTAATGGCATTGAAAGAGTAAATAGAAAAAAAAAATGCAAAATCTGAATCTATATAATGCCCCAGGATAAAGAGGATATTAAAAGTATTATATTTCATAATAACTCATAAATGCATGTGCATATTAGTATTTAATATTTTATCCTCATTTATTGTTTAAATATTCTACTTTCTGATACATAAAATAGCTTGATAAATAATTATGAATGCCTGCTTGATGCTTAGTTATAAGGCAGATTTTTTTTATGGCTCGTTTTGGTTCATTCTTCTAATGGAAATTGTTCTTACTATGAAATGTTACTTCCACTCCAGCGAAAACAACCAGCGTCTTTCAATGACATTTACACTCTGTTACTGAAAGAAACTGTAACATTTTTTTTCTGTGATGACTTAAATTTAACAAATGTTAAAACTTTTGTAAAGTTTTAACACTCGTTAAATTTAAAGGAGAGAATTCTCCTTTGGAATTAAATTTGTTTAGTCCGTACTATTCTAAGCAAAATCCGTCACTTAAACTATGTCCAGACAGTGATTGACAATTCAAATTGCCTTTCATAACTCAAATCAGTTGCAAAATAGAAGTAAAATCAGAAATACATTTTGCAAAATGAAGAATGTTTTCATTATAACGTTCTTCCCTTTGGCGCTTCAAAAAAAAGAAAACCAAACATCTCAGCACTTTAATATCAGGCATTACCCAGAAACGAGGCATTACAAATAATAAATGACATTCGGTGGCTAGTAGACTCTATTCTATATGAATATTATATGCAATGAATTAATAATATGTCACCTGTATTCTGTCATGAATTAAACAGAAGGAAAGTAATTCTCCATGGGTAAAAGTCTATCTAAATGTGTAGTTTTGTGTATTTCTGAAGGTTGGTCAAGTGACCAAACGCTTTTATTATTATGCTCATTATAATTTGATTTATGCAACAAGTTACCTGTTATGACACTGCTATGCTTCACTTTCTACAAGATGTAATTTTAAAGACTTCTCATTAGAAATAGCCTGAGAACCATTTCAGTGTCACCTGCAATGTAACTAGAGTTCAGGAAGCCAATGACTTGAATCTGTGGATTTCTGTGGAAAGATCCAATGGACAGCTGATAAGTTCAAATAAATTTTACTTTTAAAACAGTTAAATATACAAAAAAAATTGTGAAGGTACAGAGAGTTTCCATGTACCCTTCACCCAATTTTTCATATTATTGTCTTGCGTTAGTGTAGTACATTTACTATAGTTAGTGAACCGCATTGACAGATCATTATTAACTAAAGTCCATACTTTATTTAGATAGTCTTAATTTTTACCTGATATTGTTTTCCTTTTCCAGGTTTCCATCCAGGATACCACATTGCATTAATTATCATGTCTCACCACAGTAAAAAAAAATTAACACCGTGCATTTAAATAGACATATACCCATGCATACACACACAGATATGTGCGTATGTGCATGTGTATGAAAGGAGCCGTGGTGGTGCAGTGGTTAAGAGCTCTGATGCTAACCTCAAGGTTGGTGGTTGGAACCTACTCACTGCTCCGTGGGAGAAAGATGTGGCAGTCTGCTTTTGCAAAGATTACAGCCTTGGAAACCTTATGGGGCAGTTCTACTCTGCCCTATAGAGTTGCTGCAAGTCAGAATTGACTCAATGGTAACTCTCTCTCTCTCTATATATATATACTTACTACAATGAAAAAAGAGAGGAAAAAATGAAAACTGTGCATTTAAATAGACATTTAAAAATGATGTTATAAGCAGGCCATGAAATCAACTACCTCTCCACCAAGAGAAAATACACATACTGGAAAGCTTCAATTAAACATTTCTCTTTGATCTAGTTATTCCTGCAAAGATACTTGGAAAGTTCCATAATAGATGCCAGTCACAGCTGAGGCATCACTCCTAAGATGTCCGTGCATTCTTTTGTATTTATTTCCTTTGCCACTGAAATTTTCACCAGCCAGTTGTTTGAGTGCCTGGAGTCCCTGCTCTTGAGAACTGATGGCTTATCTTTGACATTTTCTAATCTCTGCTGCCAAATTCTTCCTCCAAACTGCTTTTGAAGTTGCCCAATCCACCTCCATTCTTTCCTGAGGTGCCAGAGAGCAATAAACCTCAAATTCTCTAAGAATGCTGTATTTGATAAGTTTATGCTGAATAATTTATGTATATTGTCTCATTTAACCCTCCCAACAAAATTTTGAGATAAATTCTATTTCAGAATACTAGTTTAAGTAATGTTCTTACAGGCACAAGACTAGGAAGTGGCAGAGCAATCCTCCTCTCTTAATAATTATATTAATTAGCCTTCATGAACATCTAAATCTGCAATCTTGATTGGTTATGAGGTGGTTAGCAGGATTGATCAGGGCATAAAAGTTTACTAATAAAATTATCAACTATATTTTGGGAAAAATGGTTTTCTTTATTAGTTTTGTCCGTATGTTTTATATTGCCATATGACTAACAAGCAAGAAGACATTATTTCTGAGAAACTGTATTTTAAGTTCCAATAACCAGATTTCTGTTTTCTAAAACAGAGACTCCTTTAGTATCAGTAAAGCAGATAGTGCAAAGGCTTTGAGTCACGAATTGCTGGATTCAAATTTTGGTTCTGCTACTGGTTAGCTCTGGGATCTTGGACATATTACTTGAATTTTCTTAACCTTAGTTTCTCATGTAAAAAGCTAGAATTATATCAATGCTAAAGGCTTACGGTAAGGGTGAAATGCGGTTAGTAGCTTCAAGGGCTGATGCTTCTCTTGCTTTTATTTTCATCAAAGCATCTCCTGAAAACCACGTTAGTGACAGTGGCTCAGATATTTTCTGAATAATGTGAACTTAATCTCTCCTAATTCTAGTTACCATTCATTTATCTTTCATTCATAACGGTAGAGTTTCTTAACATAACTTTACCCCTTTTTTACTAATAAATTATTAGAAATATTACCTGTTCCCCCAGTAATCTCCAGTGTTCTCTAGATAGAGAAATCATTTCCAGTTTTAGAGGCTACAGATTTAGGTTTGTTCTCAGCTTTATTTTTGTTTCTTCCTCAAATAAACCCAGTTGCCCTCAAGTGGATTGTGACTCACGGCGACCCCACGTGTGTCAGGATAGAACTGTGCTCTATAGGGTTTTCAATGGCTGATTTTTCAGAAGGACATTACCAGGCTTTTCTTCCAAGGTGCCTCAGGGTAGGTTCAAACCGCCAACCATTTGGTTAGCAGCTGGAACATTAACTGTCTGCATCACCCTGACTCCTCTTCCTCAAATACCCATTACTTCTCAGTATCTCAGTGGTTGTTGGTTGCTATCCCAAGAATTCTGTGTCATCACTTAATGGACTCTTATTGAGGGACTGACCTGGTACACGGCACTTCAGATATATTCTTTTATTGTTCATGTTTTCCATAGGTGGTTAAATGGACTGGTTGAATGGTTCTATCTGCCCAATAAAGAGGCCAGCTCTCCAGACAGCTGGACCAGAAACTGAGCAGAGACCTCATACTCAGTATTCCTTGCCTCACATTAATGTATCTCTCCTTTTGTCTAGGATTAATTCCTTTAGGAGCACTGATGGAGCAGTGATTAAGAGCTTGGCTGCTAATGAAAAGGTTGGCAGTTCGAATCCACAAGCTGCTTCTTGTAAACCCTGTGGGCAATTCTACTCTGTCCTATAGTGTTGCTATGAGTCGGGATTGACTCAATGGAAACAGTTTTTTTTGTTTTTTGTTTTGTCCATGGATGCTCCTAAAGCCATCACTCCCTCCTTTTCTCTAATATGTCTTGTGTCTTCTATTATCAGTTTTGCATTATAATTTAAACGTATCTTTCCATTAAAAGGAAACCCTGGTGGCCTAGTGGCTAAATACTATGGCTGCTAACCAAGAGGTCAGCAGTTCGAACCCACCAGGTGCTCCTTGGGAACTCTATGGGGCAGTTCTACTCTGTCCTATACGGTCGTTATGAGTCGGAATCGACTTGATGGCAGTGGGTTTTTTGGGTTTTACCATTAAAAAAATAAAAATATCAATTTACCATTTGTCTTATTGTTGCCACTGTCCTCTTTCTCTACTCCCTTTCATACCCAAATTTGTTGAAACATATGTGTCATGGACTGAATTGTGTCCCCTAAAAATGCCTGTCAGGTTGGCTAGGTCATGATTCCCAGAATTTTATGCTTGTCTATCATTATGTCATCTGATGTGATTTCTCTATGTGTAGTAAATTCTGTCACTGTGATGTAATAAGATGGATTAGTGGCAGTTATGTTGATGAGATATACAAGATTAAATAGTGTCTTAAGCCAATCTCTTTTGAGATATAACAGAGAGAAGTTAGCAGAGAGAGATGGGGACCTCATACCACCAAGAAAGCAGTACCAGGAACAGAGCATGTCCTTTGGACCTGAGGTTTCCACACAGAGAATCTCCTAGATCAGGGGAAGATTGATGACACGAACTTTCCTCCAGAGCAAGCAGAGAAAGCCTTGCCCTAGAACTGATGCCCTGCATTTAGAGTTGTAACCTACTAGAGTGCGAGAGAATAAATTTCTCTTTTTTAAAGCCATCCACTTGTGATATTTCTGTTCGAGCAGTACTAGATGAGTAAGACAATATGTTTGTACAGGCTGCCAACAATTCCTCACATACTTGTCACCCCTTAATCCTTTGCAAACAAGATAGCTCTTCAGTGTCCTTGCTGAAAAATTTAAGAAAGAGTTTTAGTCCTTCCTCTTCTTTCTTTTAGTTTTGTTAGCACTTGGCACCGTTGGCCATATGTGTGGCTTGAAACAGTCTTTTCCTCTAGGTTCCTGTTATTACACATCCGTTGGTTCTCCTTTTACCTTTCTGGGCCTTATTTCTCAGACTGCTCTGTGAGTTGCTATCCACCGCTAATGACAGCGTTCCCTTAAGAATTGAACAGGCTTTTACAGATTGAAGAGAACTTCCTATGCTGTAAGCTACAACTAACTCTACAACTGCTGTAAGGAGAATTACTACGTATTTGATGTGAAAGAACAATGTAAATTCAAACTTAAAGAAAAAATCTCTCCTCCATTTAGTCATATATTCCCATCTCCTCCTGAGACGGCCAGCTTTATTTCTGAAACTATCACTAGAATTACTGCCACTAAGATTTCATTGAATTATTAAAACCATTATTAAAACCATGGCAAAATGGTTAAGCACTGGGCTGCTAACTGAAAGGTCAGCGGTCTGAACCGACCAGCAGCGTCACAGGAGAAAAGACCTGACAATCTGCTCCTGTAAATATTACAACCTTGCCCTATTAGGCAGTTCTACTCTGTTTTATAAGGTCTCTATGAGTCAGAATTAACACACACACAACAGAAAACCAATATGAAAACTTTGCCAATAAAATGTAACTATTTTATACTGTAAAAATTTAAATATAATGAACTGTAATTGTTACCGCAAAACACAGATTCGACCTGCCTGCAGCAAAGCATACAGAGAAAGGGGTGAGGTAAGCTGCAAGAGGGCTTTATTGTATACCGGTATACAAATGACAGAGGAATGGGCTCCTCCAAAGTCTGTCTGTCAGAGACCGAAGAGAGGGTTTTAAAGGGTTAGGGCTTAGCCTTGAAGAATCTGGAGAATGGCAGCTCCCCTTTAAGTGTGTGGGGGGGTGCATATTGACCTGCTGTGGGTATTCTTAGAGGTCCTCGGAAGACATCCTGGTTTCGGTTACAAGATGGACCCCCATTGTCAGGTTGTCTTGTCCCAGATCTCATTGATTGTCGCTCTGCTACTTCAAAAGGAACATAGGTTAATTTTAAAGTTTATAGAAACATGGAGAATGGGAGAGGGAAGGGAGGAAACAAACCACAAATCACAAACTCACTGTGGGATGAAAAAGTTAACTATGCAAGCCACGCAGAAACAATGCTACAATACCCAGGACGTTAGGCCCCTGCAATCTCTTTCTCACACTGCCCATTTCATAATGTGGGAATAAACCCTAAAAACCCATTGCCGTTTAGTCAATTTCAATTCCTAGTGATCCAGTAGGACAGGGTAGAACTGCCCATAGGGTTTCCAAGGCTGTAAATCTTTACCGAAGCAGACTGCCACATCTTTCTCTCTGGAAGTGGCTGGTGTGTTTGAGCTATTGACCTTTTGTTTAGCAGCTGAGCACTTTAACCACCAGGACATCCAGTGTGAGAGTGGGGAGAACTTATTTTTCTCCATTAGCATTTCAGTCAGTTTTTCTTTTCACTCTCTTAAATTACATAGTAGGCAGAATATGTTTGCACTACTGGGGGAAACCTCTGAAAAATTTTGATATAAAGTTCCAGAGTATGAGACTGTTATGGACTGGATTGTGTACCCCCCAAATGTGTATCAATTTGACTAGACCATGATTCCCAGTACTGTGTAATTGTCCACATTTTGTCATCTGATGTGATTTTCCTATGTGTTGTAAACCCTACCTCTATGATGTTAATGAGGCAAGATTAGAGGCAGTTATGTTAATGAGTCAGGACTCAATCTACAAGATGAAGTTGTGTTTTGAGTCAATCTCTTTTAATATATAAATGAGAGAAGCAGAGAGACAGCGGGACCTCCAACCACCAAGAAAGCAGAGCCTGGAGCAAAGCTCATCCTTTGGTCCTGGGATCCCTGGGCTGAGAAGCTCCTTGACTGGGGCAGATTGATGACAAGGACTTTTTCCCAGAGCCGACAGAGAGAGAAAGCCTTCCCCTGGAGCTGGCACCCTGAATTTGGACTTCTATCTTCCTGGACTGTGAGAGAAGAAATTTCTCTTTATTAAAGCCACCCACTTGTGGAATTTCTATTAAAGCAGCCCTAGATTTTTTTTTTTTTTTTAGATAACTAAGACAGAGATATATCCCAGAGAAGTCAGTTTAGATGGACTACATAAGGAGAATGAATGGGAGGCTAGAGAAGAGGGTGAAGAAAGAGAGACTAAACAAAGAAAAAAAAAAAAAAAACCCTAATTTGGAAAGAGTGGAAGAAGAATATCAATTGGAGAAATAAAGAAAATGTCTCAGTATTATCATGCTAAAATACAATTTTCTATTTTACCCAACATTGTTTTTTATCCTAGAAAACAAACAAATAAAACATTGATCGGATATGTTGCTGTTGTTCTTGTTAGGTACCATCAAGTTGGTTCTGACTCATAGCGACCCTATAGGACAGAGTAGAACTGTTCCATAGGGTTTCCAAGCAGCAACTGGTGGATTTGAATTCCCGACTTTTGATTAGCAGCCAAGCTCTTAACGACTACGCCGCCAGGGCTCCTGACTGGATAGGTAACGTTCTTATTATTTTTATACCAGTTATGAAACTCTTCCAATTCAATTTATACGTATTCTAAGGTTAGTTTATATTTCAGGTATAATTTGGTAAGCACAATTTCTCAGAAAGGCACCAGTGCTTGTAGAGATAGTGCAGTGTAAACAATGAGAACAGCAAGAAACAGCCCAAAGAGTTTTCTTTATTCTTCCATAATTGTGCTTACCATTTTTGAAATCTGTATACTTTCATTAGATAAGATTAAGTTCTGAATGTATTTTCCATGTTTTTTTTAGCTATTGGATTTTTAAATCCTATCTTTTTCACTCTTTAAGTCATTTTCACATGAGACAAATAATTATGTTGATTGTGTCATAAGACCCCACCCCCAAAAAAAGCTTGCGGTTGTGTTGTTGTTGTTAGGTGCCCTCCAGTGGGTTCTGACTCATGGAGACCACGTGTACAGCAGAACGAAACATTGCCTGGTCCTGCACCATTCTCACAAGCATTGCTATATTTGAGTCCATTGTTGCAGCCACTGTGTCAATCCATCTCATTGAGGGTCTTCCTCTTTTTTGCTGACCCACCACCTTACCAAGCATGATGTCCTACTCCAGGGACTGGTCTTTCCTGAAAACATGTCCAAATTACATGAGACGAAGGCTCACCATACACACTTCAAATCTGGCTATGCTTCTTCCAAGAGAGATTTGTTTTTTCTTCTGGTAGTCCATGGTGTATTCAATATTCTTCACCAACACCCTAATTCAAATACATCAATTGTTCAGTCTTCCTTATTCCTTGTCCAGCTTTCACATGCATATGAGGCGATTAAAAAGGTCATGGCTTGGGTCAGACACACCTTAGTCCTCAATGTGACAGCTTTGATTTCAACACTTTAAAGCTTACCATTTGTAAATCCTGATTGAGCTTAATGATACCTGAATATTTGTCTCCATTTTCCTCTTACTACTCTGACCACTTAAAAAAAGAAAAGAAAAGAAAAAAAAATTTCCTTTTTTTTACTCTGACCACTTAAAGTCAGAGCCTGATTCTTAGTATCACATTGTTTTTTTTCTGACCAATTTAATGTAGGTATATCTGCCAATCATACTTATAAAACCAGACTAAATTCTAAAAGGAGAACTAACATTTGTTGCTATTCAATATGTTTTGTAGTAATTGATTAAGAATCAAAAACCCTACTTGACATATGAGAGATATAGCCTTAGTGAAAACTTGTGACAGGTACACATGGAAGATTTTTAAACATTTCAAATATATGTTCTTTCTGCTACAGCTTGAATCTTCAATAGTTTCTTTTTTTATATAATTTTTATTGTGCTTTAAGTGAAAGTTTACAAACCAAGTCAGTCTCTCATA
Source organism: Loxodonta africana (assembly GCF_030014295.1). Taxonomy (NCBI): domain Eukaryota; kingdom Metazoa; phylum Chordata; class Mammalia; order Proboscidea; family Elephantidae; genus Loxodonta; species Loxodonta africana. The sequence continues at coordinate 118,428,188 of NC_087348.1, forward strand.
CAAAAGCTTGCATACTCCTGGTTGGTGTTCTTCACTCTCCTTTGCTCCAGGTGCGTTGAGACCAATCGATGCATGTTAGATAGCCACTTGCTAGCATTTAAGACCCCAGATGCCACTCTCCAAAGTGGGATGCAGAATGTTTTCTTAGTAGATTTTATTATGCCAGTTGACTTAGATGTATCCTAAAACCGTGGACCCCAAACCCCTGCCCCTGCTACGCTGGCCTTCGGAGCATTCAGTTTATTCCGGAAACTTCTTTACTTTTGGTTTAGTCCAGTTGTGTAATAGTTCTTATCTATTCTATGTTTTGGCCCTTGTACAACACAGAAAAAATAAAGTACAGGTACTCTAAAATGAAAATTAAAGCTTACTTTAGGGACATTACCTGTATTCTAGTAACAGCTCCTACACTAACTCACTTATTAACACTGAGATAGTTATCTAACTTCTTTTACTGTAACACAGTGTTTGTTCTCTTGTACATAGTGTCGCTATGAGTCAGAACAGACTTGACGGCACCTAACAACAACCATAATGCTTGTTTTTTCTCTTACCTTCACACTTGATCCTTTAAACAAGGGCAAACTACTTCGTAAAGGGCCATAGGGTAAATATGGTAGGCTTAGGGGGACAGATGGTCTCCGTTGCAACTACTCAACACTTGTTGAAGCATGAAAGCAGATACAGACAACATATAAACAAATGAGTGTGGCTGTGCTCCAGTAGAATTTTATTTATAAAATCAGTTGTAGGCTGGCTTTGGCCTATGTTGTTGTTGTTTGTTGGCACTGAGGTGATTCCAACTCATGGCAACCTCCTGTGTCAGAGTAGAACTACTTCATAGAGTTTTCAAGATTGTGATTTTTTTGGAAGGAGATAAATAAAACACCTCTGGGTGGGTTTGAACCACCAACCTTTTGGCTAGTTTTCAAAAGCTAAATTGTTTGTTTCTCCCAGGGACTCCCGGATTTGGCCCAAAGGCCATAGTTTATCTACCTCTCCTTTAAATGATGCAGTTGGACTAAATGGATTCTAAGGTTATGTTCTATAGCATGTGGTCTTTTCCTCAAAGGAGATATGAACAATGGAAATAAGTTTAAATAAATCAACTTAGCATATTACAATATAGAGTGGGTATGTTTGTTGTTATTACTAGGTGCTGTGGAGTTGGTTCTGAATCACAGCAACCTTATGAACAGAAGGAAACACTCCCTGGTCCTGTGACATCCTCACAATCTTTGTTATATTTGAACCTGTTGTGGTAACCACTGTGCCAATTCATCTCGTTGATGGTCTTCTTCTTTTTCACTGACCCTCTACTTTACCTAACGTGATGTCCTTCTCCTGGGACTGGTCCCTCCTGATAACATGTCCGAAGTATGTGAGACAAAGTCTCCCCATCCTTGCTTCTAAGGAGCATTCTGGCTGTAATTCTTTCAAGACATTGTGCATTCTTCTGGCAGTCCATGGTATATTCAGTACTCTTCGCCAACACCATAATTCAAAGGCATCAATTCTTCTTCAGCCTTCCTTAATCATTGTGAAGCTTTTGTGTGCATACGAGGCAATTAAAAATATTGTGGCATGAGTCAGGCACACTTTAGCCCTCATAATGGCATCTTTGCTTCTTAACACTTTAAAGACATCTTTTGCAGCAGATTTGCCCAATGCAATATGAAGTTTAATTTCTTGACTGCTGCATCAATGGGCATTGATTGTAGGTCCAAGTAAAATGAAATTCTTGACAATTACAATCTTTTCTCATTTATCATGTTGTTACTTAGTGGTCCAGTTGTGAGGATTTTTGTTTTCTTTATGGTGAGTTGCAATCCATACTGCAGGTTGTAGTCTTTGATGTTAATCAGTAAGTGCTTCAAGACCCCTTGGCTTTCAGCAAGCAATGTTGTGTCATCTGCATATCACAGGCTGTTAATGAGTCTTCCTCCAATCCTGATGCTTTGTTCTTCTTCATATAATCCAGCTTCTTGGATTATTTGCTCAGCATATATATTGAATAAGTGTGGTGAAAGGGTATGTTAACTATATTAATATTGTGTCAAATGTGGCTGCACAGAAGAGTGGTTAAGAGGAGAGTCTCTGGAGCTAAAACTCTCTGGGTTTGAATCCTACATTCTCCATGTATGAGTTGTGTAATCATTAGGAAATACTCTACCTCTCTCTACCAGGTATCTCAACCATCAGTCGGGAACTGTGGCTGTTTTAAAACAAGTTTATAAATTCTTTAGCATTCTGCTCCTTGAGAAAAAGGTGTAGTCTAATTCTCTTTCTTTTGACTAGGAACTGGCTTTACTTATTCATTTGTAACCCATAGAATGCAACAGAAGTCACACTTTATGTTTTCCAAGGCTAGGTCAGAAAGGGCCATCGAGCTTCTACCTGGTTTTCTCAGGTTGGTTAGCAGATGCCAACTCAAACATAAGAAGTCTAACTATCCTGAGGTCCATTTTTGTCATTCCAGTCAGTAGTCCCAGTATCAAGTGCATGCTGTGTAAGAGAACCATTTTGTGATCCAGCCATTCAAGCTTCAGATGACTGCAGCTCCAACTGTTACCTGACTGTAAATGCATGAAAGATCCAAGCAAGACCTGCCCAGGTAAGCCCTTGCCGAATTCTTAACCCATAAAATTGTGAGCAAAATAAGATAGTTGTTATATTACAACATGAAGTTCTGGGAATTTTTTTTTTTTTTTTTTAATGCAGCAGCAGTAACCAGAAGATATAGGATAAAAGTAGTGCTTCCTTTTATGATTACTATATGAATTAAGTGACCTAGTACATGTAAAAATACTTAGAAGAATGTCTTAGTAACTATTGTACAGCTTGAACAACTATGCAAAAAAAAAAAAAAACAACAACGCTAGCTGCTACTACTGTATTGGCTAATCTTAGCTTTGTAATAGAATGGAAAGTAGTATATTTTTAGGACAAGATTTGGAAGGCTAGAATCACTACAACTAATGAGCAGAATGTATAAATCTGGAAAGGAGGCAACCTATGCATTAGGCATAGAGGCTAAGATGCATGACCCTTTTAAGGTCCCATGAAAATATTTTAATTTTAACAACTAAAAATCAAAAAGAAAAAAATAAATATAATAATAGTATATAAGATACTAATAAAGCCAGCCTGGATTATACTCATCTTTATATCAAAGTATTCATATAATATACTTTTTTTTTTTAATGGAGGAAAGGACCTACGGAGGCAAAACTACCTAAGACCCAAGAAAGTCATAATGTGCTCATGAATATGCATAGATTAACCTAGATTTCTAGTGACATTTTAGAACTTCTAGCCCTGGTATAACTCTGGAATTTGTGCTTATAATCCTGTTTTGTTGATGCTTTTGCTTTTGCTTCGTTTTTGAAAATTCACTTGCCTATTTGGGTACTTGGTCAGTTCCCAACTGAGTAAACCCCGAGTGACTATAACTCATTTTCATTAAGAATTAACTGCAAGTGAGGTGGGAAAGGATAAGAATGCATCTTAGAGAGAAGCATTTAGGTTGAATAACATGTGACCTTCAAAAAGATGTCAGATATCTTGGGCTTTAATCATAAATCTATTCTTAATTTTGTGTTTAGGGTCATCTCCACTCTAAATAGTTCTATCTCTAAAACTATAAATTTGTATGATCTCTTAGAGATGATATATTTTTATATATTTTATTGTTTCAGGTCCATTTCAGCCTGGAGAGGTTTCAAATATTGAAAATGGCAAAATGTATTTAGAGAATTGTATATTCTGTCTACATAAAACATTTTGTTAATGTTTTATGTTGCATCAGCATTTAAAGAATACCTCTAAGTTTTAAATAGGATCTCTGATTCCTTTAGTCGAATGAAGTACTGCCAATCATTTGCCTATTCATCTGAGTTGATCTTAAATTAGTTCTAAAAAGAATGGTAATTTGGCATGCTGAAAGCACTTAGCACATTCATGCATTAAGCTCTAGGTAGTGATGAAAGAGTAGCTGGGAAATTTCACTTCTAAATGAAACTATTCCAGCTATTTGATGTAATATTGACCAAATAACAGTTATCGGACAAGTCTGGAAGATAATCCTAACTTAGGTCACACCAAAAACAAACTATAATCTGTTTAAGCTACCCCTCCTTGGTTGTTATTTAAAAACAACAAAAACTAATTGTAGGGTACTTACACGACTGCTGTAAGGAAATATTAGAACTAGTCCTTGACAATGAGAATTTTATTAAGCAGTTTATGAAGACAGAGCATATATACTATGCCATGTGCTTGAAAGTTCACTAGACTGACAGAAGAATTGGGTTCTGATTCTAGTGCTATAACTTAATAATTGAAGAATTTTACCAAAAAATTTATCTCCCTGAGCTTTACTTTGTTTTTCTGCTGAATTGCGATAGTTAAAGGTACCCCATCTGCTGCAACATGTGATTATGAGGGTGGTGGGGAGGTAGATATTACACACGAAGTATTTAACTAATAATGACAGAGAGTAATGTTAGTAATTGTAGCAATGACAGCCGTACTGTTAACAGCAGGAAATAACCTTTATGTGAGGAAACAAGAACTGCCAGCATTTTACAGGAAGTGTGGAGTCGTAGAGAATCCTTCACAGGTATGATTGTCCATTCAAAAGTAACAATAATTGAACATGCACAGAATGACAAAAGTCATACAGGCCTTTGGGATGTGAGAATTAATAGGAAATGACTCTTATCTTTAAAGATGTCTCACAATGGAAGACAGTGGGTACCTGAATAAAAATAAGGTTCTGTAAGAAATTTCAATGTAGAGCAGAAATTTCCAGATTATTATATTTCATAATTTAATAATATTTTAATTAGGCAGTTCATAGTGTTTAATTTTGTTTTTTAAAGATATTTAAAGTTTATCATAATTTCACACGAGAGGAAAATTTAGTATCTCAAAAGGAGGGAAGTCATTACCTTAGAACAAAGGATAATCTTTGCAATGAAAGGATATTTTAAACTTAGCAATTATATGAATAATCAATCACTAATCTCATTTGTTCTCATTTTATCATGGAATTGTAAAATTTTATGCATAAGAAAACACAGCTCATATATCTAAGTTTTGAAAACCAAAAGGGGTGTAAAATACACCCATACTATAAAAGGAGATGTGGTCTATTTATCCCATAAAGTTGGAACAGCTATATTTTAGATAAGGCTTTATGAAGGAAGTTATTCACAAGCAGAATCCTGAAAGACAAAATGAAGGATGGAGGAAAGGTGGAAAAATATAAATAGTAAAGCATAGTCATTAAAAATGTAGATTTCTTAATCAGGCATTAGGTTAAATACTGACTTTTTTTTTTTTTTATACTCTGTAACTTTGGACAAGTCACTGAATCTTTTAAGCATCTATGAAAATGTTTTAAAATATTCATCTCTTAGATTATTGTGATTACTACACACAATAATTGATACAAAAAGCTTAGCATGTCTTCTAGAACATAAAAACAAACAAACAAAAAACAAAACCCATTGCCGTCCAGTTGATTCTGACTCATGGCGACCCTAAAGAACAGAATAGAACCACCCCATAAGGTTTCTAAGGAGAGGCTGGTGAATTCAAACTGCCAACCTTTTAGTTAGCAGCCATAGCACTTAACCACCATGCCACCAGAGGTGCTAAATAAATATCATTGTTAATAGTTATGTTTCTTCTTCATTATTATTTATTATTGTTATTGTTATTTATAGCTAGAGTAAAAGATACCACGAAGTATGTCAGGGGTGGAGTAAGAAATGTATTTCATGTCATGTTAATGACCTGGACCTATTGAAGGTCTTTATAGGAATGTAGGAATGTATCTTTGATATCACTGTAGAGGACAGATTAGACAGGGCAAGATTTGCAGCCTAAAAACTAGTTTGGAGCCTGCTTCTGTAGTGAAGTGACACAGCATGGAGCTGTACTATGACAAACATGCCTAGAAGGAGCATGGTAGTTATATGGATTATAGAACTATTTAGGGAATGAACTTGGTGAATTAGCATAAGTTGGAGTGTTTGTGAAAAAGATGGAAGAGTTTAAGATGCATCCCAGATATATGACTCAATCATTTTATATACCTTAATATAAACATTTCTGAGATATTGAGAATTAATTATTTAGGGCATGATGACAGTATACTTTTTTTTTTTTGTAATAATTTTACCTCCTTTGATCTTTGGTATTCAAAACAACTTGTAATGGCTAGAATACTCCAAAAGGTGGAAGAAATCAAATAAAAAATGTCTGTGATCGTTTCCTACATAGAAAATTAAAATGTGGGTTGAAAACAACATATAGGACTTGCATTGTTTTGCAAGCTTGAAGAAGAGGATATTGGCATAGTTGACAATTGTTATGTGAGGTATATTGATCTAAATGGATGGTTTTGTAATAAAGCCAACCCCTGTCAAAAACGAATGCAAGCATTGCTCAAAGTAACAAGCTAGGATCACTCACTGACAGGAAGAACTATGCTAAGAGGCAGGTTTAGTTAAGGAAATGATGAATGGAACCTTCAAGTTCTGGTCTGGAAACTTCCAGCTTTGCAAATAGAAGGGTGTTACCTGTGGCAGGGGAAAAAAAGGATTTCATTTATACTTGACTTTTATGTAATACTTCATATTTGTCAATTCAAACAATGAATTAGAACTTTAGTAATGGAATAAGAGGGCTGGGATAAACATATACTAGCTATTTATTGGATTGTCCACATAGTATTACTGTCAGGCAGATCAGTGGCACTGGTGACATTTTAATAGACAATATATAAGATGAAAGAAGCTAGGCCAATCTTCCCTTAAAACTGAGGCGGAGAGTGAGCTTAGATATAAACAGAATCCTCAGTTCCCAGACAAAATCCAAAATTTTCTTTATGCTTCAATATTTAAAACTTGTCTTAAAATTGTATTTGAGATCTATATAGATCATGATTATATCATTGAAGGAAGAGGTTATTGATCCCAGGAAAGGAAATGAGTCCTTGTATTGGCACAATTAGTTCAACAGTCTTTTTAGAACCCCATAGAACAAAGAAGGATTCTAATTCTCCTGGGCTGATGAATACCCAGGAGAAATGTTTGTGTGGCAAAATACCTGTTAGGACATTTTAGCCTGATGAAGTTCCAATAAAAAATGAACCAAAAATTGATGGTTTATATTTGATGCAGATGTACTTGGTTACATCTGCAAAGACTCTGTTTCCAAAGAAGTCCTCATTCACAGGTATTAGGGGTTAGGACTTTAACTTCAACATATCCTTTTGCAAGACACAATTCAATTCACTCTACCTATCTATCAATCTCATTGCCAGTTTTTTATTTAATCTGAGCAGCTCTGAACAAACATTTGTATTAAATACATCTCATCCTAAACCAAAACATTGAAGCAGAATGATTATAAGATCTAAATGACTGTTTCCTTCAAAGAACGTGCATGAAATAGAATTAAACAAACTATCAATGACATGGAAACCCTAGTGGGCAGTGGTTAAGTGCTACAGCTGCTGACCAAAAGGTTGGCAGTTCAAATCCATCAGGTGCTCCTTGGAAACTCTTTGGGGCAGTTCTACCCTGTCCTATAGGGTCGACTCGACGACAATGGGTTTGGTCTGGTTTTTGGTATCAACGTCATGGCAACAGCCTGTGGTTAATGAAGAAAGACCTTAATTTATTGTCATTCATTTTAAAATAATTTACTTTTAACTGTAAAAATATTGTTGACTTATAATGTTGAAATAAATAAAATAAATATTAAACATAAGTGAAAATAAGTTATTCAAATATTTATCAAAAAAGCAAATGAATATAGATCACCAACACTTAGGTTATGTTATATCCTCCTGTGGACTAAGGCAACAGCCTGTGGTTAATGAAGAAAGACCTTAGTTTATTGTCATTCATTTTAAAATAATTTACTTTTAACTGTAAAAATATTGTTGACTTATAATGTTGAAATAAATAAAATAAATATTAAACATAAGTGAAAATAAGTTATTCAAATATTTATCAAAAAAGCAAATGAATATAGATCACCAACACTTACGTTATGTTATATCCTCCTGTGGACTAAGGCAGAAAATGAAATACAGAGGTATTTAAATCATTGTTCAAACTACGAAGTATACCAATTTTTTTCTGGAAGAATGCTCTTTTTCTTGACACCCATTCTACCCTGTATTGACTGTGCAGATTTTTATATAAGGGTCATTAAGTAACATGATGACCAACTGCTCTACCTTCAGCTTTGCGGAAGATAGAGAACTCTTCTGATGAACATTATTATGTATTCCCTCTGGTAAAATTGGTGTGTTTATAATTAAATCTATATACCCTGAGAGCATTTACACAGTGCCACTGAGTGTTCAAATTGAGAAAAAAATTAGATGACATGACAGTAAAGATATAGAGCTTCAATAACTTAGATTAATGTGTAGAATATACTTCTCATAAGTCTATTTATCATCAGAATCAGCTTCAGAGTGTTTCAAAAACTCAAATATCCAGACTTAAACCTGAACCCATTGATAAGAAGTTTTGGTAGGACTTACCTTAGAGTCTCCACAAAGACCAAGTATTGTCAGTTTATTTTCTAACAGTCCATAAAACATTTATATTTCACATTAATTAAAGAAAACAAAATCATATTTTCAAAGTGATATATGCATATGACATATTTGATATGCTCCCAAAATTTAGGACAAAAAATGAAAAAGTTATGGAAAAAATTCCTCTTATTTTACATGCAATTGTGTATATGAGCCATTTTTTAAAAGTAGATCTGAAGCTGCATAAATATGTGGACGAGAATTGTGTCGATACCCAACAGTTTTACTAAATGTCGGGGAAGAGACATTGTGGTCTGAAAATGTGTTAGCAACCAGCTTTGTCCACCATAATAGATTATCAGTGTGACTTCTGTAAAAATGTATGATGTTGTTGTTGTTGTTAAGTCCTGTTGAGCTGATTCTAATTCATAGTGACCCTAAGGGCAGGGTAGAACTGCCCCACAGGGTTTCTGAGTGGCTGGTATATTTGAACTGCTGACTTTTTGGTTAGCAACCGAGCTCTTAACCACTAAGCCACCAGGGCTTCAAAATGTATGATAGTAGTTTAAATAATATAGCACCATTTGTTGCACATATTATATTAATATTACATTAACAACTTCCAGTTTTGTACTCCTATTACAAATTTTTGTTTTACAATATCAAAGTTTGCAGGAATGTAGCTTTTTTATTTAATGGTTCTATGCTTAGGAAATCTCGTGCTTAGGAATTCTGATTGTTTCAATCTGCTAGACCAGCTTCCCCAGCCATGTCACAATCTAAGACTCTTAGTTATGTACTAATATCCTTATACTTCTCTCTGAAGCTACAATGATCATTTTTCTTGCTTCTCCAGACCTGCTCAACGGCAAACACTGAAATCTGCACTTACGACAGTGGTCACTACAATTTTTTGGTGTGTGAGAATCGCACTAAAATTACAGATTCCTTGTATACAGTGATTCTAGATTAGGAAACCTGATATCAGAGCCACAAATATAAGCTGTGAGTTCACCTTGAAGAAACATGACATAACATCTTGCCTCCAAGCACCAGCCTGGGGAGTCTGTTCAAAATTCAGGCCAGATATCCTTGGCCACTCCTCTCTGCACTCAACCTGCTTGCAGATTCCACTACTTTTCACTTGAGCCCTAGTTGTGCCTCTTAACTGAGAATACATAAATTTGAATAAGATGAATCCTTCTCCCTTATGCTCAGCTTTCCAAAAAGCAGTGTAAAAGAAGATAATCTTTCAATCATACAATTTTGTCATCCTCTATTCTCATGATTGCTGTTACCTATTATTTTTTAAAAACAGATGTTGAACAGAAAGAAGAATTACAACCCTGGCCTCTCTGGTACGTTTCCAATGCCCCCTTATTATAATACTTTAGTAGATGAAAGAGAGATTTCCTGGATCTTTTTTTTCCCCCCCGACAAATCAATTTCACTCTTAATAACTGTTTACTTCCTTCTGTTTCTGAAAGGAAGCACTTGCTCTGTCTACCTGACTAATGTTTATAACAATTATTTTTAAACAGACAAACACTGCTTTGGGTCAATTTCAAGCATTTTCCACATAACCTTAAAGCAATTATGCCTAACAGCTCACTTTCTCACACATATTTAAAATTCGACCCCTGTATGTTATGTTTACCAATTATCTAAATAGGCCTGGTACTTTTCTAACTATATATTGGTGTCACTGGAAATAAATTTTAAGACTTAAAACAGGAAGAAAGATGCAGTGGGAAAGGCACCGTCTTAGTTTCCTAGCACTGCTATGACAGAAATACTACAAGTGAGTGTTTAAAGAATAGGAATTTATTTTCTCATAGTTTCTAGAGGCTAAAAGTCCAAAGCACAGTCTTGGCAGGGTTGATTCCTTCCTCGTACATAGCCCTGGGTGTTCCTTGGTTCTTTGGCTTGTAGGCGATCCTCACGTGGTGTCTGTCCACCCCCAGTGCATGCATGCCTCTGTGCCTGATCTGCCCTCTTTATAACTCAGAAGTGATTAGGTTTAGAATACACCTTACCTGAGTGTTATTTAATTAACATAACACAGAAAACCCTATTTCCAAACAGGATTACATCCACAGGTACATGGGTCAGGAATTCAAGGAGGAGTACAATTCAATTCATATCAGGCACTAAGATATATGCCTGGGTACCTGTCTTTTCAACGTCCTTCAATTAAACTACTTCCATTATTCTTGATCTTCAGTTTCTTCAAACTGAAAGTTGGTGTTGTTAGAAGTGAAAATCTGCTGTTAATAAAAATATTACATTTGTACCTACTTGTTAAAAAAATGGCATAATTTATGTTAGTAAGAATATAAATCTCTATTGCTCCATTCCACTTACTTGGTGGCGAGGGAAAAAAATCAAGAATAAAATTCCTAAACCTCTGCCTGATCGTCTGTGTGCTGAACAGTTAGGCCTACAGTAGATACCTGCCTCTTTGATGGGATATACCAATTAATCATTAGAGACTGAAATAGATGCTGTAGGAGCCAAGAAGAAAGTAGAAGCTTAAATTTTCCTCAAAAAGAAAAGAAATTGGGTTCTCAAAAGTATATCTTAAGGAAGAGGAGGTAAATGGGAGAGTAAAAAGTGAAAAGGATAAAGAAAGTGAGAGCAAGGAATTAGAATAAGATGGAAAAAAGAATGGGAAGGAGGAGAGGCCAAAAAAGTTTTAAAACCAAGGATGCATTATAACTCAATTTTAAGTTGCTGCTGTGTAATGTTGCTTTATAACCATTGTCCTCAAAGATTCAATAAATCATCCAAACACAACCAGCCTGTATTTCTCCTTCAGAATTACTGCAGGACCAAGAGGAGTATCCAACCATAGGACGTGAGCTGTAGTAAAACTGAGCGTGCGTCAGAGGTAAGAAATCTGAGAGAGCAGCGACCAGGAGACACATAAGCTTTCTGAGAATTCTGGGAGATATTGAGGTAGAGAGGCACTGGATTTCCTGCCATATGCGGGATGTGAGCTTAAGCCATTTCACTTAAATAATGCTGCACCTATAAACTCCAAATACCCGGAGCCCTGGTGGCGCAGTGGTTAAGAGCCTGACTGCTAACCAAAAGCACGGCAGTTCAAACCCACCAGCTGCTCCTTGGAAACCCTGTGGAGCAGTTCTGCTCTGTCTTATAGGGTTCCCATGAGTTGGAGTCGACTTCATGGCAATGTTTTATTTTATTTTTTTTCTTTTTTGGTTGGTTACATGGATATATAACAACACCAGCTTCCCATTCACAGGGCTTGCTGTGTAGCTCAAATAGGAGATTATATATGAATCCATGTTGTAGTATAAAAGTTCACATACAAGTATTTATAAATCCATCCAAATAGCATAAAGGCTCACAACTATAGTGAATACAAAAAAGAGGCTGAAAAATATAGTTTATCACAAAATACAACATAATTAAATTTAAACATCATTTTCATTTCTGGCTTTGTAATGTTAATAATTTTCTACATTAGCTTAGAAAAAATACCATGTGATTATATGAGTGAAAGTGCCTAGAGCAAGCTTGCAAAGACATAGCATGAGTTCTAGGGAGCTCCAATAGCCATTATTGTATCTTTAAAACTCAAAGTACCTTTCAAAAATCGCTAGACTCATATTAATAGCAAAACTAAAATAAATTAATTTCCAGTGACTTAAAATAAGACATCAATCTATTGCTGCTGCTATGTTGATTGACTATATGTCAGATTGAACAGACAGGTCATACACCATGCCTTGAAGTACAACTTTCTTGACAGGTCACTCATTTTAAAAAATGGACGTCAATAGTTTCCAAATGAACCAGAGACAACTTCTAGCATATTACTATGTTAATGAAAAATTTTATCTATTAATGATACAACAATAAAAATAATCTTCTAAAAATCATAATAAACTTTTAAAAGAAAATGTTTAATATCATAGGGGAAATCAAGTCAAAGTACATAAATGTTTAAATAAATACTATGTGCTTTAGTGTAATAAAAGTAGAAGTGAGCTATAAACAGAAACTAACAAGCATAATTAAGATTAAACTTACACATTTGTTAGCGTTAAGAATAGTAATTTTAAAAAATTAAACAAACTCAATTTACTTATTTCTGATCAGATCTGAGCTAAAAATTAAAATCATAGAACTATACATTGAAGAACAAATTATAATTTAGTATATATTTATACATTTGAAAATTTTAAGTTACTTCTTGGTATTCTATGAATTTCACAACAGTTTTAATGGTGTATTCTTTTGAATTACGATGAGTTTTCTTCATTATACATACATATATAGTTAAAGAGAAGGATAGATATATACATAGATTCATGTATAGGTATATAGACACTTATAACTTGAAAATGAAGATTTTTAACCTCCTCATCTTGTCAACTCAGGCTAATGAATAAGACCAGCTCTAATATAGTATTGTTGTTAAGAATGAAAATAAAAGGTTTATTATGGTCTGGATATGTTTAAAAGTGTGTTGTTTCTATCTTAAAGCATATTTTATTTTATGTTTGATAATTATTTGAAGAAGAACTTACTCTTCATTAAAGGTATATCCGATAGGAAAAAGATGAGAAATAAGTATCAATTTCTTCTGCTAATATCTTCCCGTGCTATTAAGGGATACGGAGAAAAGAATCAAAGTAGTTAAAGCAAGACTGCCGTATGTAGGGAAAACAAATAAGGAGCTCCTTTATGATGCTTTAAAACCCAGCCCTAATAGCACTTCTTTCCCCCGCTCCCTCTGCAATCTTTACATTGATGGGAGTAAGCGAATCTCTGTAGTCTCTGGCACCAGCTTACCTGGCTTTGAATCCTGACTCTAGCCTGGTGAATTAAGTAAGATAGTAAATTTTTCTGTGCTGGAGATAATGTCTCAAATTAGATTTTGACTTAACTTTTGGTGTTCATGTACTCAGAAACAGACTTTGAGATTAGAAATTATCCACGTTTCTCTCATTTTTGTATCTTCCTCACTTAGTGCAATGCATAAGCTTTTTTTTTTTATTGATAGAAAAAAAAGATAGGAAAGAGGAGCCTGAAAGGTGGTGCATGGGAAAGAACAGCTAAACTGAAGCCACTCTGATTATACAGATCTCAACTGTGGATGATAAAGAGTTGACTTAAAAATCAGGACAGGAGATGGCTTGGGGTAGATTAACATCTAAGTGATCCTGTGGATATCAGCACATTGAGAATCCATACCTTAAATTTAGGATTGATACGCTGAACTCTAGAGACAATTGAAGGAAGAAAAAAAGAGGGTCTTTAGCTCTGACTAGGGCACATATTTTGACTCAGAGCCTGCAGCTGTGGAAAAAACAAACACAGAACGTGTTTTGAAGATAAAATGCACCTTAATGTCTGTGAAAACAGGGTATTGGAGAATTGAAGGCTTTCCGTAGAAGACCTAGAAAAACAAATACAGTATCCTGTTAATCAGTTCTTTAAAAGAGGGCAAATATAAACTGATTTGGCTTCTTTATTCAAAAAAAATCATTTCAGGGATTGTGTGAGAATTATGACAAACAATTTAAAATTCTACAAATGAGACAAAAGGTGGATCTGGGATGTAATTTCAAGATAGAAAATTGTCAAGTTCAGTTTGAAGAGACACATTTTATAAGGAGAAAAAGTGTGATTATTAAACATTTTAGAGTAGTTTTTGAAAGAGTTGAAACAATTTAAAATTGTTACAGAAGGTTATGCTTTTATAATTTTCAGTTTAGAAAATACAAGATTTTTAATTGAAATGCAAATATTGCACACTTTAAGATACTATGAGGAGTCCTGGTGGTGCGGTGGTTAAGTGCTTGGCTGCTAACTGAAAGGTCAGTGATTCGAACCCACCAGCCACTTTGGCAAGAGGAAGGTGTAGCAGTCTGTTTCCGTAAAGATTTACAGCCTTGGAAACCTCACGGGGCAATTCTACTCTGTCCTGTAGTGTCGCTATGAGTTGGAATTGACGTGAAGGCCATGGGTATGATACCATGTCAAGGGAAATATCTTTGTATCCAGAGAATTTCACCCCACTTTTGAGTAAAGGCTTCAATAAATTCCAATGTGAAACAATTAAGAATACTATACAAAACTTTAATGTTTTTATTATTGTATAGATAAAGTACAATAAAGTGCCTAAATTTTATCTGATCAGCTTCAATAAATTTTTACATATGTACATACCTACCTACACAAATGAAGGTATAAAAATTAACGTAAATCATTTAGAAGAGTGTCTGGTAAATTTCAATAATGTTAGTTATTTTTATTATAGTTATTATTAAGATGAATTGTCAGAATAAATGGTATTTAGCAGTAGAAAAAAAGGTGAAACATTCGAACTCTAGACACAGGCCTCAATCAGATTTTATCGAGTCACTTTCAAACGCAGTGATGTACAGGGGTATTACTTAAGAATGATAAATCTCATTTTACTCACTATGAAATGTAGAGAACCATAAGGGTGTTGTGAGTAGTTAAAAAGAAAGATATATATAAAGGCTAGCACAGTGCTAAACACATAAAATATACTCAATGTTAGTGGTTATTAGCATATTTGTAATTAATAAAGCTGTTAATACATCATCTTTTACTAACCCTATATCTTTGAATGCAGTGTATGAATTTAAACAGAGATGATGCTTAATATTTTAGCTCTTTCCTTGGTTACAGAAATGTTTTGGCCAGCCAACCAACCTATCTTTTAGCAACTTTATGTTCAATTTCCTTGTTAAGTTGGAAATTTGCCAGATATGATGGTGGATCTTACTAAATCTTTGGGATCAGCTACAATATCCAAGTAATATAAAGTTAATGGTGATCCAGCCAAATGCAGAGATTATAGAACAATATCATTAATATCACACGCAAGCAAAATTTTGCTGAAGATCATTCTAAAATGGCTACAGCAGTACATTGACAAGGAACTATCAGAAATTCAGGCCAGATTCAGAAGAGGGCGTGGTACCAGGGATATCATTGCTGATGTCAGATGGATCCTGGCTGAGAGCAGAGAATACAAGAAGGATGTTTACCTGTGCTTTATTGGCAATGCAAAGGGATTCAACTGTGTGGATCGTAACAAATTGTCGATAACGTTGTGAAGAATGGGAATTCCAGAACTCTTTATTGTCTTCGTGAGGAACCTGTACATAGATCAAGAGGCAGTTGTTCGGACAGAACAAGGGGATACATAGTAGTTTAAAATCAGGAAAGGTGTATGTCAGGGTCGTATCCTTTCACCATATCTATTCAATTTGTATGCTGAGCAAATAATCTGAGAAGCTAGGCTAGTTGAAGAACAGGGCATTAGGATTGGAGGAAGACTCATTAACAACCTGCGTTATGCAGATGACACAACCTTGCTTGCTGAAAGTGAAGAGGACTTGAAGCACTTACTAAGGAAGATCAAAGACCACAGCCTTCAGTATGGACTACATCTGAACATAAAGAAAACAAAAATCCTCACCACTGGACCAATGAGCAACATTCTTATAAACGGAGAAAAGATTTAAGTTATCAAGGACTTCATTTTACTTAGATGCACAATCAGTACCCATGGAGCAGCAGTCAAGAAATCAAAAGACACATTGCACTGGGCAAATCTGCTGCAAAGGACCTCTTTGAAGTGTTGAAAAGCAAAGATGTCACCTTGAAGACCGAGGTGTGCCTGACCCAAGCCATGGTGTTTTCAAATGCATCATATGCATGAGAAAGCTGGACAATGAATAAGGAAGACCGAAGAAGAATTGACACCTTTAAATTGTGGTGTTGACAAAAACGGTTGAATATACCATGAACTACCAAAGGAATGAATAAATCTGTTTTGGAAGAAGTACAACCAGAGCACTTCTTAAAAACAAGGATGGAGAGACTGAGTCTTACATATTTTGGACATGTTGTCAAGAGGGATCAGTCCCTGGAGAAGGACATCATGCTTGGTAAAGTACAGGGTCAGTGGAAGAGAGGAAGACCCTTAACGAGGTGGATTGACACAGTGGCTGCAATGGTGGGCTCAAATATGGCAACAATTTTGAGAATGGCACAGGACCGGGCAGTGTTTCGTTCTGTTGTGCATGGGGTCACTATGAGTCGGAACTACTCGACGGTACCTAAGGACAACATAGAGTTAATGTAAAATATCTAGATTCACTCACCCAAGATCTTATTTCTTTCACTTGAAAATGCATGGAAAACAAGGTTGCTTATGGTGCTAAAATTAATATTGAGTGTTTCTGAAAATAGAGACTGAAAACACTCTACATTACTGAAAAGTGCATTCCAGGGCTTATAAGCTAATTAAAATTCTGCCTAAACTTATATTTCAAATTACTATATTTAAACTAAATTCATTTGAAATGAAGAGTTGTAATTCTATGTTTAACTAAAGCTCACAGTTGCATTGTCTTAAAGAAAAATTCATAAAGTAGCATCCTTTAAAACAAATCTCTTGGGTTTTATTAAGGTAATAAAAAATACCACTATATATAAGAGTGGTTTTCTAAGAGAAAGGATTTTTTTTTTCTCTTATACACTAATAAAAAAATGAGGTATACGTATTTCTTGAATGAGTTTGTGTGGAAATGAAAAAAAAGCACAACTCCTATAATATATCTTATTTACTCAGCTGCCAAGTCTTTCCACCAGTTTTCTGCCTGACAGGAATGCAGCTATGGCTGGGTAAGGTTGGATTTTCATTAAACATTTTGTCTTTCAGCAAGTGAAAAATGAGCTAATGGCAAAATATTCATATGAAGACATCAGGTTTACTTCTAAAATCTGCTGCTTCTGCTGGATTATTTGTGCTAATCATGTCCACAAAGGTTAAGAAACAGATATTACAATATATTTAGGCACAGATATACTGTCCTAATAATGGTTTTCAAAACCATCCAAGACATTAAAAAAAACAACTCATAATCCAGCCAGCAGTTCAAGCACTGTTCTCCAAACCACTGTGTATTGTTTTGACTTTAATTGATTTAACACTCTTAAAAGACTTTATCTAGAGAATGAAGGATTAGTTCTGTGTTTTGGGAGGCATACAGTACATATGAAAACCATAGTAGCTACGGTTGCCCACCGAAAGTTCTAATCCACCAGGCGCTCTTTGGAAACTCTATGGGGCAGTTCTACTCTGTTCTGTAGGGTCTCTATGAGTTGGAATCAACTCAACAGTAACGGGTTTCGGTTTTTTTGGCTTACAGTACATATGTCATGATCCTTCCTTAATTAATCTCTTAAGAATGGATCTATTTTGCAAGGTGTGGCTCCTGTCTAGTCATTGCAGTTTTTCCAATGTCAATAAAGAAGACCATATGGTAATTTTCTTGTTTAAAATACCAAAAGAAAATTTTATTTTTTGTCTAATAATAAAACCTACAAATTTTCCCAAAATTTGATTTTATTGTAACAAAAAGTGCCATTACAAAATAAAATATGTTCTATTTTATTAAAAACTCTATAAGAATTATTAACTAATTTCAATAAATAGATCTGAGAGTTTAATGTATATACAATAAGAAAGATCCCTTGTCCATGAATGAGGTCTCTACATTATATGATTTTCCCCTAAGGGCCTTGTGCCCCATTTATCTGCTTACTGTAGATTTGAGAAGTGAACGAATCTCTGGATTCCTCAATATTTTGCCGTTAAGGATACAGTATCTTCTTTTTCTGCATATTATTGAGCTAGAAGGATATGTGCTTAGTGTTCATGCATGCGTGTATGCTTGGTTTGTCTGTGCATGCATGTGTAGGCTTATATGGCAGCACAACAAAAAGAAAAACAATAACTAGAAGTTTGCATACTAATTCTTCAACAGGGAAAAATATGAGGCAATTCATCCAAATATGGAGCAGTGTAATTTGAAAAAGTAGGATTTGATATTTTAATATGTTTCTATTTTGAAAACAAAAAACATATAATGTTCTAATAGTGCTAAATATTGAAAGTAAAGCACCATAAAATTTTCTTGACCGATGACAACAAACAAAATATAATAACTTAGAATGCTTTACAGCGAGGGAATGTGTTTTTTGAAGTCTTCAAAGCCATGGTTCTCATTAGCTGGGGGTTTTGGTTTTTGTTTGTTTGTTTCAAACTCACCACTGGCTTGTTATCTAGCATGCCATTGATTGGATGTTTCGAGCCAGATCTTATTTTTCTTGACCACTGACTCAGTGTGTTATCCGGAATCTTCTCCACCCACATAGATATGGAAAGGAGAGCTGCAAGGCAAAGAACGTGAGATTATTTTCCCTCATCCAAAATGTAACGTCACTTGCAACAGAAAATTAGAACTAGAGTAAATTTAGAGTACAGCTAGAAAAACTGTCTCTCATTAAAAACATGATGGCAAAAGTTCTGCTTCAAAGGACAGATTCCTCAAGCTTTTCATGCCTGAGAATCCAGGTACTAATTAATTCCTTTCTGAAAGTGTAGTCTTTCATGGAGGCATCACCCAAATTTTCCAAAGCCACGTATAACCTGATATTGAAATTTGAAGACTTCCTCACAGACAGTTATAGCATTGTTTTTCGAAGTTTACTTTTTTTATACCAGTATAGAATAGAAAACAAAATCAATGTTTACCATGTTGCAGCTGAAGGGAAATATTCTGTTTATTAACTCTTAAGAGTAAGTAAATTTAGCTAAATACATTAAATGGGTATAATAATATGAAATAAAATTTTTGATCCTAAGAATATATGATCATACTATCCAGAAGGATCATTGCTTTCTACTAGAGGCTATTTAAGAGGCATATTGAAAATATTGGTCTTATATAAGGAATGCATCTTTATGCATATTGAAAACATGATCATAAATGTTACAGATACAATTTTAGCAGTAGTGCAATGCATTCAGGCTCTCTAGAAATACAATACCAACAGTGTATTTATGAAAGCAGGATATTCATCAAATAATGCCTCAATCATTTTCTCTCCTAATCGAAAGGTAGTTTTAGGGGGTTAGATAGATTAACTTCTTACCTGTCTTATGTGGAGCTAAATTGTGTGGAAATTCTTCATTGTTATGGGCAATAAGTGTTCCCTGGATATCCTGGAAAGCGTCTAAGTTCATTTTAACTGTAGATTTAGAATGTTCAATATATCTCTAAAAACTGAAATATGTACATTTTAAAATATCATATTCTTAGAATTAAAGAAAGTCTTTTAATATTAAATGAGATGATTATTACACTCCGTTGTTCATTTTGGCCTCATTTGAAGGGGTTTTTAGTTAAGAGTCAGTTGCCTTAAACCCTCTTCACCCACGCCCACTACCACAATAGTGTGACCAGAGTTTCCCTTCATTGCACTCTGAATTTTGTTGCTCTTATCATAAGATGTATAAATTCATGGATGCTGAAAAATTACTTCTTTGTCTCCTGATCTTTGCCTTTCCTTTAAAATCCCTTCTTTCTTCATTTAATGCCCTTTCTGATTGTCTCTAAGATTCTCTAACACAAGAAGAGGATCCCAGGTACCATTGAATTCATAGTGAGAAACATTTATCTGTAACTTAAAGCATCATGAATGCAAGATGAGCTTCTAAAATCTCATGGGAATTTCCACATCAGAATTATTTAAATCAGTAAAAAGGTTTATTTAACAGTGATACACTTGAAAACTCAAAATAACGAACTTACAAATATCACATTTGTTTAGAGG
Organism: Loxodonta africana; assembly: GCF_030014295.1. NCBI lineage: Eukaryota > Metazoa > Chordata > Mammalia > Proboscidea > Elephantidae > Loxodonta > Loxodonta africana. The sequence continues at coordinate 118,448,454 of NC_087348.1, forward strand.
TGGGGCCAAGATGGCAGGGTCGTCAGAGGCTTCCTACGGTCCCTCTTACAGCAAATGCCTGAAAAAACAAGTAAATTGACTATATTTTTAGGAGCCCTGAACATCAAAGGCAAAGTTGAGGAATCAGACTGAGTGGCAGAGGGAGGGAGAGAAGGTTCAGAAGCGGTGAGGAGTTGCCAGACCTGGCCCTGCGGGAACCTGTAGGTAGATAAAATATGTCTGCAGACTAGTCACCAAACTATTTGAAAGCATTTTGATAAAAGAAGTATGAAGTCACAATGCTCTCTATCTAGTTCCTTAATTAAAAAAAAAAAAATGCACATTTAGAATACAAGGAACAATCTGTTTCAGGCTGTGATTTCAATAAATAAATATGTGTGTGTGTGTGTGTGTGTATTGTATCGTTGCAGCTAGGTGCCATCAGTCAGTTCCGAGTCATAGCAAACTTACATACAGCAGAACTGCCCTGTCCTGTGCCATTCTCACAGTCTGTTGTGCTTCAGCCCATTGTTGCAGCCACTGTGTCAATTTTCTCTTTGAGGATCTTCCTCCTTTTCACTTTTCCTCTGCTTTACCAATGTGTTGTCCTCCAGGGAGACAAAATTTTGTCATCCTTGTTTCTAAGGAGCATTCTGGCTGTACTTCTTCCAAGACAGATTTATTCGTTCTTCCGGCAATTTCTGGTATATTCAATATTCTTCACCAACGCGGTAATTCAAAGGCATCAATTCTTCTTCAGTCTTCTTTATTCACTGTCCAGATTTCCATGCATCTCATATGCATGTGATTGAAGATATCATAGCTTGGGTCAAGCGCACCTTAGTCCTCAAAGTGATACCTTTGCTTTTTAACAATTTAAAGAGGTCTTTTGCTGCAGATTTGCCCAGTGCAATGCATTGTTTGATTTCTTGACCACTGCTTCCATGGGTGTTTATTGTGGATCCAGGTAAAATTAAATCCTTGACAACTTCAGTCTTTTCTCTGTTCATCATGATGTTGCTTATTGGTCCAGTTGTGAGGATTTTTGTTTTCTTTATGTTGAGGTATAATACATACTGAAGGCTGTAGTCTTTGATCTTCATCAGTGTTTCAAGTTCTCTTCACTTTTAACAAGCAAGTTTGTGTCATCTGCAAGTCACAGGTGGTTAGTGAGTCTTCCTCCAATCCTGATGCACCATTCTTCATATAGTTCAGCATACAGATTAAGTATGGTGAAAGGATACAATGCCGATGTGCACCTTTCCTTATTTTAAACCAGGCAATATCCCCTTTTCTGTTCAAATGACTGCCTCTTGATCTATGTCCAGCCTCTGCATGAGCACAATTAAGTATTCTCGAGTTTCTGTTCTTTTCAATGTTATCCATAATTTGTTATTGTCTACATAGTCAAATGCCTTCGTATAGTCAAAAAAATACAGGTAAATATCTTTCTGGTATTCTCTGCTTTTAGTCAAGATCCATCTGATATCAATAATGATATTCCTGTTACTGTGTCCTCTTCTGAATCTGATCTTCATTTCTGGCATTTCCGTGTTGATGTACTGCTGCAATCCTTTTAGATTATCTTCAGCAAAATTTTACTTTTGTGTGATACTAATGGCATCGTTTGATAATTTCCGCATTCTCTTGGGTCACTTTTCTTTGGAATGGGCACAAATATGGATCTCTACCAGTCAGTTGGCCAGGTAGCTATCTTCCAACTTTCTTGTCATAGACAAAAGAGCAGTTCCAGTATTGCATACATTCATCGAAACATCTTAATTGGCATTTCTTCAATTCCTGGAGCCTTGTTATTCGCCAATGCCTTCAGTGCAGGACTTCTTCCTTCAACACCATAAATTCTTGATCACATGCCTGAAATTGTTGAATGTGAATCAATTCTTTTTGGTACAATAACTCTGTGTATCCCTTGCATCTTCTTTTGATGCTTCCTGCATCATTAAATTTTTTTTTAATTATTTCATTATGTTTCAGGTAAAAGTTTACAGGGCAAATAAGTTTTTTCTTAAAAAATTTATACACAAATTATATTGTGACATAGGTTGCAATCCCTGCAATGTGTTAGCACTCCCCCTCTTTCCGTTTTCATCACAGGTTCTTCGTGTCCTTTTGTCCAGTTTTCTTGTCCCTTCCTACCTTCTTGCCTCTTTTTTTGGACGGGTGTTACCCATTTGGTCTCCTATACTTAACTGAACTAAGAAACAAGTTCCTCAAGTGTGTTATTTTTTTGTTTTTTAGGCCTGTTTAATCTTTGGCTGAAAGGTAGAATTAGGAAATGACATTAATTTTGAGTTAGCGGGGTGTCCGGGGGCCATAGTCTCAGGGGTTCCTCTAGTCTCTGTCAACCAGTAAGTCTGATCTTTTTTGTGCATTTGCATTTTGTTCTACATTTTTCTTGCACCCTATCTAGGACCCTCTATTATAATCCCTGTCAGAGCAGTCAGTGGTGGTAGCCGGGCACCATCTTGTTCTTCTGGGCTCAGTTTGGTGGAAGCTGTGGTTCATTTGGTCCATTAGTCCTTTGGTTTTCTTCAGTCTCTTTTGCTCTGGATGGGAGGAGACCAATAGATGTATCTTAGACAACCACTTGCAAGCTTTTAAGAACCCAAACCCTACTCACCAAAGTAGGATGTATAATATGTTCTTTATGAACTATGTTATGCCAGTTGACCTAGATGTCCCCCAAAACAATGGTCCCCAGCACTCAGCACCAGCAACTTTGTCCCTCAAGGTGTTTGTATGTGCCTAGGAAGCTTCTAGGGCTTTTCGCTGGTCAAGTTGTGCTGACTTCCCCTATATTGTGTGTTGTCTTTCTCTTCACCAAAGTTAACACTTGTCTACTAACTAGTTAGTGATTTCCCCTTTCCACCCCTTTCCACCTTCATAACCATCAAAGATTATTTTATTCTACACGTGAACCTTTTCTTTGGTTTTTATATTAGTGGTCTCATACAATATTTGTCCTTTTGTGATTGATTTATTTCACTCTGCATAATGCTCTCCAGATTAACCCATTTTGTGAGATGTTTTGCAGATTCATTAATGTTCTTTATTGTTGCATAGTATTCCATTGTGTGTAAGTACCATCATTTGTTTATCCATTTGTCTTCTGATGTGCATTTAGGTTGTTTCCATCTTTTTTTTTTTATCTTGAATAATGCTGCAATGTTATGATATGGTTGCTCATGTGTCTAGTTGTGTGACAGCTCTTATTTCTCTAGGGTATATTCCTAGGAGTGGAATGCTGGATCATATGGTATTTCTATTTCTAGCTTTTGTTGAGTTTCTTTCTAGATGTTTTGTTTTTTACCAAGGGTGGTGTGTTGAAGTCTCCTACTATCATTGCGGAACGTCTGTTTCTTTTTTCAGTGCCATTGGAGTTTGTTTTATGCATTTTGGAGGCCGGTCATTGGGAATACATGTACTTATTAGGGTTTTGTGCTCTTGCTGGATTGTCCCTTTAATTATTATATAATGTCCTTCCTTGTCTTTTATGGTTGATTTTGCCTTAGAGTCTATTTTATATGAGATTAATATTGCCAATTGTACTCTTTTTGGTTTTGGTTTGCTTGATATAATTTTTTTCCATCTTTTGATTTTTAATTTCCGTTTATGTCCATTAATGTCCTGTTAATTATATCCTAATTTTGCCATTGTGTTTGAGAGAGAGTTTTGCAGGACATATTATTCTTGGCTAGCAGTGTTTTTTCTTTTAAAGTTTTGTATTTGTCATTCTAGTGCGTTCTTGCCTGCATAGTTTCTGCCTAGTAGTCAGAATTTAGTCTTACTTTTTCTCCTTTGAAAGTTACTTTTAGTTTTTCTCGAGCTGCTCTCAGGATTCTTTCTTTGTATTTGGTTTTGGCAAGTGTGATTATGATATGTTTTGGTGACTTTCTTTTGGTGATTATCCAAGTTCATTGAGCTTCTTGGATGGTCAGCTTTTCATCTTTCATAGTATTTGGGAAGTTTTCTGCAAGCAAATCTCAACAATCTTCTCTGTGTTTTCCATTCCCCCCCCCCCCCCCCCCGCATTCTGGAACACTGACCATGGACAAAATTTTGCTCTGGATTGTGCTCCACATAATTCTTAGGTTTTCTTCATTCTTTTCTCTGATTTTTCCTCAAAAAAAAGTGGTGTGCATGGATTTGTCTTCAATTTTGCTAATCTGTCTTCTATTGTTTTAAATTTACTCCTAAAATCTTCTAGTGAGGTCTTCATTTTTGAACTTTTGTTGTTTATCTTTTAGATTTCAGTTTGCTGTTTTTTGTATGATTTCTAATTGTTTAATTATATTGATGTTTTATTCTCGTATTATTTTCATGAGTTCTTCTATTGCTTTGTCTGTGTTTTCCATAATTTTGTCTATTTTTCCCTTGGTTTTGTTTGTGTTTCCCTTCATCTCTTTCCTAATTTCTTGGTGAGCCTAAATACTAGTCTTTTGAATTGCATATCATGTAATTCCACTGCTTTTTCTTCTACTGGAAGGTAGCCTGATTTATTTTGGTCACTTGCTGGAGCCACCTTGTTCTTTTTTATATATATTTTGGTATGATAAGCTGTCTCCGAGACACTAAGGTAGGATTTTCTTTATTTATTGATTGTATGTTCATTTGTTTTGTCCTGTTTTTTTTTTTTTTTTTGTCTCATTTTGATAAGTCAGGGTGGGCAGCCCAGATATGTTTTGTTGTTTGGCTCACAATAGCTCTCACCACCTTGTCCAGGTGGGTGGGGCAGCAACAGGAAGGGTGTACCCGCTTCACTGTACACTGGTTTGGTGAGGTGGCTGAGGGCAGAATGGACAGGTGCTGTCTGCCTCCTGATGTTCATATAGCAGTATGGTAGCATTCACAGCCCTTCACAGATAGGTGGGGGTGTTGGATGGGGAATAGTAGAGGCTCACTCCCAGCCTTTTAGCAGCTGGGCAAGTGGCAGGAGGGTAGGGGTGAAGTGGGCCTGTCGTAGTGGCAGGCTTGAGCACTGGGGATGCTCTCACTGTTGCAGCATGAAGGGGGCTGGTGGGAAGAGGGATGTGGCATACCAGGTTAGATAGAGGGGAGAAAGAAAAGAGAGCTAAAGAAAAAAAAAGTAGCTGGAGAGTATGGGTGGGATGGATCTGGGGGCAGGGTGGAAGGGAGAAGAGGTGGCATAAGGATCTAGGTGACAGGAAGAAAGAAAAGAATGAAAGAAAAAGAAAATAGAATAAAATAAATGACTGACAACATGGTGGTGACTGGTGGGTGGGGGCAGGGCAGACCCAGCTCAGTGGTGGGCCAGTGGGTCTGTAGCTGAGGCAGTATGATATAGTCTGGTAAGAAGGGATGGAGTAGGCATATGGGAATAGGTAGGAGGGAGAAAGAAAAGGAAGAAAGGTAGAAGGAAAAAAAGATAGTGCATCAGGAGCTGATGGGTGGGGGTCGGGTGGACCCAGGGCAGCCATGGGCTGGTGGCTCTCTAGCCAAGGCAGCACAATGCAGCCTGGCTGGGAAAGATGGAAGTGGCATACAGCACTCAGTGGGAGGGAGAAAGAAAAGGAAGAGAGGGGAGAAAAAAGACAAAAAATGGCGTGACAGGAGCTGGTGGGTAGTGGCGGGGTGGAGCCGAGGTGGTGGTGTGCTAGTGGTTCCCTAGCCAAGCAGAACAGTGTGACCCATCAGGAAGGGTTAGAGGTGTTGGAGGTGGTATACGGGCAAAAGGGTGAGGAGTGGGACAACGTGTTTCATTAGTTACCGGGTGCTCTGTCTCCTGTTAGGAGCTCCATGAAGTTGTTTTCCCATATCTCTGTCCAGGGTCTTTGCTGGCTTGTGCTCCAAGATGGTAAATGCTTTGCCGTGTTAGTTGGCAGGGGACCTCCACTCTATATCTTTACAAGTTCTCTTTTTTTCATCAGTTTCTTCTTCCATTTGGTGCTTTACCTAGTCCTTTGTCCCTTCATTTGATGCTTAGGGTTCCAGGATTAACATTTGTGTCTGTTTTACTTAGTATTTTGGGACTTTGCTGTAAAGGATCAGCATGGTGCATCTGTATATGGTGCCATATTGGCTCCACCCCTCTAGCTGAATTTTTAGCCCCATAGAATCCTTCAGTATTGCAATTCAAGGCTTGAAGTTTTCTTTCAGCTAGAGAAATGCTGAGCGTGCTCTTTTCTTCTGGTTTTCAAGCTCCCGGTCTTTGCACATGTCTTTATAATACTTTATTTTGTCTTCTCAAGTTACCATTTGAAATCTCCTTTTCAGCTCTTCATCATTTCTTCCTTTCACTTTAGCTACTCTCCGTTCAAGAGCAAATCTCAGAGTTTCTTCTGACATTGATTTTGGTCTATTCTTTCTTTCCCATCTTTTTGATAACCTTTTGATTTCTTCATGTACGGTGTTCTTGATGTCATCCCACAACTTGTCTGGTCTTTGGTCGTTAGTGCTCTGTGCAGCAAATCTACTTTTGAGATGGTCTCTAAATTCAGGTAGGGCATGCTCAAGGTCGTACTTTGGCTTTCATGGACTTATTCTAATTTTCTTCAGCTTCAACTTGAACTTGGATATGATCAATTGATGATCTGTTCTTCAGTTGGTCCCTGGCCTTGTTTAGGAATGATGATATCAAACTTCTCCATAGTCTCTTCTCACAGATGTAGTCTATTTGATTCCTATGTATTCCACCCGGCAAGCTCCATGTGTATAGTTGCTGTTTATGATATTGAAAAAGGTACTTGCAATGAATAAGTTGTTGGTCTTGCAAAACTCTATCATGTAACCTCCAATGTTGTTTCTATCACCAAGGCCAATTTTCCAACTACTGTTCCTTCTTTTTTGTATCCAACTTTTTTATTCCAATCACCAGTAATTATTAGTGAATTCTGATTGCATGTTTGATCAACTTCAGATTGTAGAAGGTGGTAAAAATCTTCATTTCTTCTTCTTTGGCCTTAGTGATTGGTACATAAATTTGAGTGATAGTCATATTAACTAGTCTTCCTTGTAGGTGTATAGATATTATCCTACCACTGGCAACATTGTACTTCAGGATAGATCTTGAAATGTTCGTTGTGACAATGAATGTGATGCCATTCCTCTTCAACTTGTCATTCCCAGCATAGTAGACCATATGATTATCTGATTCAAAACTGTCAATACCAGTTTATTTCAACTCATTGTTGCCTAGGATATAAATATTTGTGCACTCCATTTCATTTTTGGTGATTTCCTATATTCCTAGATTCATATTTCATACAGTCCACATTTCAATTATTAATAGGTGTTTGCAGGTATTTCTTCTCACTGGCAGTTGTACCACATGAGCAAGTCAAGATCTGGAGAGCTTTACACTATCTACACCATTAACTTTTAGGAGGAAGCTCTTCCCCAGTCATATTTTGACTGCCTTCCAACCTGAGGAACTCATCTCCCAGCATTACATCAGACAATGTTCTGCTGGCCAATTTTTTTTAGAAGTAGATTGCCAGATTCTTCTTCCTACTTTGTTTTAGCCTGGAAGTTCTGCTGAAACCTGTCCACCATGGGTGACCCTGCTGATATTTGAAATTCTAGTTGTGTAGCTTCCATCATCAGAGCAACACGCAAGCCACCATGATATGACAGACTGACAGATGAGTGACAACTGTCTTTCCTACTATAGTTGTTAAGTAAATGAATAAATAGAGTAACTCATGTGAATTGAAATATTAATTAACAATATGACCTTGTAACTTAAATACAGGCAGCCTGTGGGTTACGAATGAGATTTGTTACTAAGTGTGCCTTTAAGTCGAATTTGTAAGTCAGTTGGAACAAGTACATACAGAGCAAGAAAAGACTTGAAGCCTTCTCAACTATTTAAAAGCTGCACAGGAAACCCTGGTGGCATAGTGGTTAAGAGCTACAGCTGCTAACCAAAAGTTCAGCAGTTTGAATCTACCAGGTGCTCCTTGGAAACCCTATGGGGCAGTTCTACTTTGTCCTATAGGGTTGCTCTGAGTCGGAATTGACTCTATGGCAACGGGTTTTGTTTTTTAAAAGCTGCACATGCTGCAAGTGAAAATGAGTGTGGTGAAGAATTCGTTGTGAGTAGGGGCTGGTTCAGTCATTTCAAAGTGAGGGCAAATTTGCTTAACATTAAAGGGTAAACGAGTTGTCTGCAAGTTGGACATCTATTATCTGGGACTCACTGTATGCTAACTTATGTAGTCAGACATCATGATGTTCCTTCGCTGCCTTTCTAAAAACGTAGCTCTCTAACAATAGCAGTTGTGCCTCTGTGTGGATTCTCTAATGCTTCCCACATTGCAGACATTCAGTAAATATAAAACACAGAAAACAATTTTAACATGAACAACAATATCAGTGGGCAGCTAAATAATAAACTTCTCTAACACTGCAAATGAAGCTATGAAAAGTACAATGTTTTTAGGACATGAAATGTAACGCTTTTCTTTATTACCTGAAATGTGTTAGGAAGGCTGTTGATATTTTGGTTTTGCTAAAATAGAATGGTCGAGAAAGACATTAAGAAAAAAGAGAAACTGTTTTTTGCTCCAAGTACTTAATAATGATTGTGTGCAATTCACTTTCTAATGCCAGACATTTTGTAATTTAGAGTTTGCTGCTGAGAACAAGTCTAAGAGTAAACGCATAATGTGGATTCTTCCCTCGCAGGGCCACACATCTGAGGAGGCATAGCTATAACTCAACATGTACCTTTGTTGCATTACAAAGTCTTATTGTCTCAAACATACCATCGTCATCATTGTTGAGATAGAAAAAAAATTCAGCCTAATAATGCACTTGCTTATGCAAGGTTTGGAGTAGCTAGACCCTAATTTCCCACACCCATTATTTGCCACAGAAGTTATGTGTATAAAGTCTAAAAAACTAAATTGCCTTGTAAGATATGATCACTTCCTTTTAAAAAGGAAGTAATTAAATCTAATATAAAGAATGTAATAAGAGATTTTGTTTATTTTTCTTAAACATGCGCCTGTACTGGCAATTTAATTCTCATTATTCTAAGACTGTATTTACAAGTATATAGAAATAATAATATTTTTGGGGATACTAGAAAGCTCCAACCCCAAAAAATATTTTGTCATATGCTCAGTGATAACTGATATTCTTTAATAATACACACAATTACCATCTCACAACTTAATACATGAAAATAAAATTCTGATATTATAGGTGATGAATTGGCAGTTTAGCCAACCACTCTGGGTCTCAGTTTCCTATTGAAAAAAATATAGATAAAGCTATTAACTATCTCATAGACTTTATGTGAAAAAAAAACATTTTTTTTCATAGATGTTATGTGAGGAGTAAAAAAAAAAAAATTTTTTTTTTTTTTAAAGAACAAAAAGCATGTAAAGTTCTAGACAAACTACACACAATAAGCACTTAAATTATGTTGATTCTTAATACAGTTTAGCTACTAAATTCACTTTTGCATCTAAATGGTCACCATCAGCTTATTTCAGAGGGCAAGTTTGAAGGGGCTGGAAAGGAGTGAAAATTGAGGTCCTTTCATAAGGCAGGGAAGGGAAGCAGGTGACCTGTGTAGAAAGCCATGGTAATAGCTTGAGTAAAGGAAGCCTAGCACCAGAGACAGATGTTGAGAACAGCAGAATTGACTTGGGCGGGACAGTCTGGCCCTGGGATAATTTCAGTTTATTACACAGGTTTGCATTCCAGTGAGATTATTGAGTACTTTCGGGTCAATTTTATTATTTGTAAAATGGGAATAATAACATAAATTTCATTGAGTTAGTAGCATGATGAAGGTAACATTTTTATCATAGTACCTGGACTATAACTAAAGATTAAAAAAAAAAAAAGGTAACATTTTTAGGCAACATTAAAACACTTCCAGGTGAAAAACTACTCAGAAAGTTTATATGATGAGAATATATTGTAAACTTCAGGCAGCAGCGACTGTGAGATGGGCAAGTTCTTTTTTAGATGTATATCTTCTAATACAATGATTGGCAACTGGTTGGGACTCTAGTAACACCAAATGATTTGATGAATAAATAAATAAGTGATTTTCCCAAAATCAAGCGATAATTGGGTTGATAAATATTCCAATCCTTGACTCTGTGGTACCAGTCCATGCTCTCTGGGCTCTTCATTCATTCTCTTTCTTTCTCTGTGCATGTGTGTCCCCACTGCCTCCCTCTTATGTAAAAGGGCTAGAAAATTGCTTACAAATTAAAAACAAAAACAAACTGCATATTATTAGCTGCAAATTCCAAAGAAAAGAGATTGATGGGAGGGCGATTGACTTCTAAGTCGTAGTATCAGGATCTGGGTACCTGCAAAAAAGCCAACAGAAGGAAAGCAACCGATTGAATTTAAGCCTGTCTTAGAGCAGAAATTGATATTATAACACAAAAGAAGTTATTTTGTAAAATGTCAAGCTCAGTACCTTTCAGGTTTAAGGAAAAGATAAAGTAAAATGAAATAAAAATTTTTTTTGGTCAAGATTTAATCAAAATAGTTTAACAAATAAGTTCATGAATTCTATTTAACAAAGAAAAATCTAGTGGCGTAGTGGTTAAGTGCTACGGCTGCTAACCAAAAGGTTGGCAGTTCTAATCCACTAGGCGTTCCTTGGAAACTCTATAGGGCAGTTCTACTCTGTCCTGTAGGGTCCCTATGAGTTGGGATCGACTCTACTGCAACGGGTTTGGTTTTTTTGTTTACTTAGCAAAAGCAGTCCACTTCAGCAATATTCAATGTCTGTTTATAACCAGACTCTTTATTTATCTAAGCAGTCATTTCTCCAGCCTTCTATGTTGCTTTCTCGATTTTGAAAAATCAGTTATAAAAACAGCTAACATTTTTCAAGGAAGCACTCAAACTGCTTTTAGGAGTTAGCACATTCGTGTTTAGGGCCTGGGGAAACTACCTGCAAATGTACTCGCGACTTTTATGTACTTATACCTCTATTTTTGACAGAATATCAGGAATATGGCTCTTTCCTACCTAGAAAGAGAAACTCTGAAAAGAGTACTCGATTAGGGTTACAAAATATTGCAGTAAATTTGGGAAGAAATACATACAAGTTTCATAATGTCTGCATTAACAGGAAATGGTTTTTCTGCTCTGACTCAGAGGTTTGAAATATTCTTTGTACCATGTGCTTTTGGGGAGATGACCTTTGGGTACCCTGGATATAATCCACCTACAGTTAAATGCATGTTAGTTTTAATGTGGCTGTTTACGGGATATTTTACAATTTAGTTCAGATTTCTAGGCTTCAATTCTGTATTACATGAGCTGTAGGAATAATGTAATAGAAAGTTCCAACTGGGTAATAGTCTATTCTTCTAAATGGACTGCTTCTGACAGCATATCAGAAATACATTCCAACTTTTATGTTGTTATAGTCTTCAGCTTAGCAATCATATTTTCAGTAGTTTGGCTAAATTGCCAACTCCTTCTAAGCTAGGAACGTAATTTTTTTTCAAATGCTTGATTGTTTTTGTAGCTTTTTGTTTGTCTTCTAATTATATAATACTTATGTTCCAGGAAGATTTTCTGCATAATTTCCTTAAACTGGGATTAAATCAGAGTCATCAGAATCCAACTCACTTAAACCTTGTTTCTAGTTTTTTCCCCAAACTTATTTCTCACTTTTATCTTTGAGCTAAGATAGTTCTCTCGGGCTATCTCAAGAATAATTTGTTCACCAAAATACTGACTTGCCTATAACATCCCTCCAAAAATTGAATATAATGGCTATAAGGGACAATTTTGACCAATGTTATCTGATAACATAAAGTTCAAATGTATAAATATGGTATTTTTCTTTTATTCTATATTATGCCAGTTCATAAACACTTTGACCACAAAAACACTTTGTCCACATAGTCTTTTAACAATTTCTACTCTTTATACTTCTTGTTTTAATTTTAGCAAAAAACATATACATGACTTTAAAATATGTAATACTGCACACAAATGTTTGTGAGAACTTTATTATTTGCCAAAAATTGAAACCAACCAAATGTCCTTGAATTAAAAAAAAAAAAAAAACTAAATCAACTGATGTCGAATTGACTCTGACTCATGGCAACCCTATGTGTTGCAGAGTAGAACTGCGCTCCATAAAGTTTTCGTGGCCGCGGGCTCTCAGAAGCAGAGTGACCTCTTTGTGGGTATGAACTGCGGAAATTTCGGTTAGTAGTTTTCAAATCTTGTGCAACCCAAGAACTGCCGTCTTTGAATAGATGAATAGATAAACAAACTGTGGTATGTATGTGTATATATATATATATGTAAAATGGAGTATTATTCAGCAGAATAATGGGCTGTCAAGCTACAAAAACAGAATAACCTTAAATGCATACTTCTAAGTGAGAGTAGTCAGTCTAAAAAAGCTACGTACTATAGGATTCCAGCTACGGGACATTCTGGAAAAGGCAAAACTATAGAGACATTAAAAAGATCAGTGGTTGCTAGGGGTCCAGAGGGAGGGGCAGGAATGAAAGATTGAGCCACGACATTTTGTTGTAATTATTATTAGGTGCTGTCAAGTAGGTTCCCACTTGTAGGGGCCCCATATATATGACAGAACAAAACATTGCCCATTATTGTGCCATCCTCACAATAGTACGTATTTGTGAGCCCATTATTGCAGCCACTGTGTAAGTCCTTCTTGTTGAGGGTCTTCCTCTTTCTTTACTGACCATCTACTTTACCAAGCATGATGTCCTTCTTCAGGGGCAGGTCCCTCCTGATAACATGTCCAAAGTACCTGAGACAAAGTTTTGTCATCCTTGCTTCTAAGGAGCAATCTGGCTATACTTCTTTCAAGATAGTTTTGTTCTTTCTTATGGCAGTTCATGGTGTATTTGAAAAGACTTGAGTTATGTCCAGCTTAGTCATAAAATTGACATCTTTTCAAGATTTTAAAGAGATCTTTTGCAGCAGATATGCCCAATGCAATACTTGATTTGACTTCTTGACTGCTGTTTCTATGTGTATTGATTGTTGATCCCAGTAAAATGAAATCCTTGATGACTTCAAACTTCTCTCCATTTATCATGATGTTATTATTGGCCCAGTTGTGAGGATTTATGTTTTCTTTATGTTCAGGTGTAATCCACACTGAAGGCTATAGTCATTGATCTTCATCAGTAAGTGCTTCAAGTCCTCTTCACTTTTAGCAAGCCAGATTGTGTCATCTGTAGATCTCAGGTTGTTAATGAGTCTTCCTCCAATCCTGATACCCAATTCTTCTTCATATAGTACAGCTTCTCAGATTATTTGCTCGGCATACAGAATGAATAAGTATGGTCAACACTGACCCACAACTTTTCTGACTTTGAACAATGTAGTATCCCCTTGTTCTGTTTGAACAACTGCCTCTTGATCTATGTACAGGTTCCTCATGAGCATAATTAAATGTTCTGGAATTCCCATTCTTCACAATGTTATGCATAATTTGTTATGATAAACACAGTCAAATGCCTTTGCATAGTCAATAAAACACAGGTAAATATCTTTCTGGTATTCTCTGCTTTCAGTCAGCATCCATCTGACATCAGTAATGATATCCCTGGTTCCATATCCTCTTATGAATCTGACTTGAATTTCTGACAGTTCCCTGTCAATGTACGGCTTTAGCCAGTTCTGGATTATCTTCAGCAAAGTATTACTTGTACCTGATATTAATGATATTGTTTGATAATTTCTGCATTTGGCTGGATCATCTTTCTTTGGAATAGGTATAAACATGGATCTCTGCCAGTTGGTTGGCCATGTAGTTGTCTTCCAAATTTCTTGGCGTACACTAGTGAGTACTTCCAGTGCTGCATCCATTTGTTGAAACATCTCAATTGGTATTCCGCCAATTCCTGGAGCCTTGTTTTACATCAGTGTCTCAGTGTAGCTTGGACTTCTTCCTTCAGTACCACAGGTTCCTAAGCATATGCTACCTCCTGAAATGACTGGACATTGACAATTCTTTTTGGTACAGTGACTCTGTATATTCCTTCTAACTTCTTTTGATGGTTCCTGCATCATTCAGTGTTTTGTCCATAGAATCCTTCAATATTGCAATTCGAGGTTTGATTGTTAATTCAGTTCTTTCAGCATGAGAAATGCCAAGTGTGTTCTTCCATTTTGGTTTTCTAACTCCAAGTCTTTGCACATAATACTTATAATACATTATAACACAGCATAGTAGACCATATGATTGTCTGATTCAAAATGGCTAATACCAGTCCATTTCAGCTCACTAATGCCCAGGATATCATTGTTTGTGGGTTCTATTTCATTTTTGACAATTTCCAATTTTCCTAAACTCATACTTCGTACATCCCATGAATCTATTATTAATGGATGTTTGCAGCAGTTTCTTCTAATTTTGAGTTGTGCCACATTAAGAAATGAAGGTTCCAAAATCTTGACTCCATCCAAGTCTTTAAGGGTGACTCTGCTTTGAGGAGGTAGCCCTTCCCCAGGCATCTTTTCAGTGACTTCCAACTTGAGGGGCTCATTTTCTGGCACTGTAGCAGAAACGATAGAAACCAGAAAACAAAGGGAAGATATTTGATCAAATGCAGTGAAAACAAAGTGCTGAGATTTCTATGCTGTTGTTGTTGTATGCCAGTGAGTTGATTTTGACCACAGTGACCCCATGTGACAGAGTATAAGTTCCCTATTAGAGTTTTCAGGGCTGTAATCTTTATGGAACCAGATTGCCAGGTCTTTTCTCCTGTAGAGCTGCTGGTGGGTTCAAATGCTAGCAAGACTGATCAAGAAAAGAGAATAGACACAATCAATATTAACAATAAAAAAACTATCTACTAGATACCTTTCAGATATTAAAATGGTAAGAGAATAATGTTATCAACCCTATAGCAATGAATTTGAAATTTTCAATTAAATGTAAATATTCAAGAAGTACATAACTTACAAAACTCAAAAATAAAGAACAAGTAGAAAATCTAGTTGTTTTATATTTATTTTAAAATAAAATCTTTAATTAAAAACTTGTCTTAAAAATATAACTATGGAAGAAGGAAAAAAAAGTCTCTAGACCCAAATTGCTAGACCAGTAAAGATCTCCTCCCCCTACCCCATCACACATACTTAGGGACAAAAGAACAATTTTTCCACAGGTAAATTCTAAGAATAAAAATTCCAAAATAAGTTTATGAGGACAGCATAAACTTAATATCAAAACAGGACAGCTAAGTGCAAGAACGAAAATTTATAGGCTATCTTTTTTTCAATAGATGCAGATTCTAACCAAAATACTAGTGAGTAGAATACCCAGCCCATTTACCATTTCTGACTGATGGTGACCCCAGGTGTGAAAAAAAGAATCATGTAAAGAATATAGAAAGAATACTTAAAATCAACTAGAAAAAACAAACAACTTCAAAAAAGTATATCCAAAAGATGTATAATAAAGAAACAAAAAAAACTGACAAAACAAAAAACACATTGCTTCATGCGACAACATAGATGAATCTCAAAATCGGATATTAAGCAAAATAAGCCAGGCACAAAAATGCACATACTGTAAGATTTCATTCATAGAAAGTTCAAAAATAGACAAACCAATCTATAGTGTTTGAAATTAGGGGAGTTGTGACCTTTGGTATGTTCTTGGGTTTTAACAATATTCTGTTTTTTAATTTACTACCAATGACATGAGTGTATTCAACTTATAAAAATTTATCGACCTATACGCCTACCTTTGTAAAAATTTCATATATTCTCATGTATAATATATCTAAGAAATAGAATAAAGGAAATGAAAAAAAAATGTCATTCTAAGTCCTTCCACCCAGAATAACTGCTGTCGAAGACTAAAAAATCACCAAAACTTGTTGGTGAGGTTGAACTGAAATATCAAGGTATATACATCTTGTTCAAAAGTATTTTGCAGATGGGTATTACAGAAAAAAAAAAAAAAAAAAAAAAAACTGTTGTCATCAAGTTAATTCCAACTCGTAGTGACCCTATAGGACAGAATAGAATTGCCCCATAGGATTTCTGAGGAGCAGCTGGTGGATTCGAACTGCCTATCTTTTGTTTAGCATCTGAGCACTTAACCACTGCGCCACTAGGGCTCCCAAATATTACACACAGGATAATAATACATTTAACATGTATGCGCGCACACACACACGTACATTTGTAAGTGGAAGTTAACCTAATGTAGTTGATATTTCTCAAACACTTATAAGACTTAGGAAATGGGAATGGAATGGGTTTATAATAAAAACCACAAATGCAAACAATATTTCTGAAGCTGTAGTCCCCGCCTGATATTTAAGTAGTCCTAACCCTATGTGTTATTGGCCTCCCGAATCTCTTCAAGGTATTATCTGATAGTCCTCAGTTGTCCTCGTCATCTTAAAAAAGCCTTGTTAGCTCTATTCCCATCTATTATTTTCTTTACCACGTCTTTCTTTTTCATGGTCTGGTGCAGAGGCCTATTTGGCTCATAAAATTTCATAAGATCACCCACTGTGATTACTGCTGCTGCTGATACTCATTCTTAAGAGCTGTAAAGCTTCCCCAGTGTGTCAAAGCCACCATGCTGTGACAAACCACCCGTACCTGACTCCCCTTTGATGTACTAGGGACCATGAGGTTTCAATGTCGATGTGATTTCTACTGATGCCCAGTGCTGGTGACGGTGCTATGATTCAGAAATTTACCATCTGGATTTAGGGATGATAATAAAAATATACACAGACAGAAAACTCTAATACTTAAAAATAAACAAAAAAAATTGTAACATATATAATGAATTCCATGAGTACGTGTCACACATTTTGCCAAAAATCTGAATTAAGAGAAAATAATTTTTGAAATGTTTAAATACAGATTTTTTTTTTTTTTTTTTTTTTGGACATTTCAGGAGCACAATTGAAATGTTGTAGTTGTGGGTCTGATATGCAAATATTCATAGATATTGCTTAGTTCTCATTTGCTCTCATGTTTCTTCATTTATCTGTTTTTTACACTTGAAAGATAATTCTAATGTTAGAAATGAAAATCTAAAAGGTCATGGAAGCATCATAGACACATCCAAACTCCCTGAGGGACTGAATTGCTGGGCTGAGGACTGTGGGGACCATGGTTTCAGGGAACACCTAGCTCAATTGGCATAACATAGTTTATAAAGAAAATGTTCTACATTCTACTTTGGTGAGTAGCATTTGAGGTCTTAAAAGCCTGTGAGCAGCCATCTAAGAAAACTGAAGATACAAGGGGAAGATTAGTCCAAAGGAGTAATGGACCACAACTACCACGGCCTCCACTAGACTGAGTCCAGTACAACTAGATGGTGTCCGGCTACCACTACTGACTGCTCTAACAGGGACACAGTAGTGGGTCCTGGACAGAGCTGGAGAAAAATGTAGAACAAAATTCTACCTCAGAGAGGAAAACCAGACTTACTGGTCTGACAGGGACTGCAGAAATCCTGAGAGTATGGCCCCTGGACACCCTTTTAGCTCAGTAATGAAGTCACTCCTGAGGTTTACCTTTTAGCCAAAGATTTGACAGGCCCATAAAACAAAATGAGACTAAAGGGTCATACCAGCCCAGGGTCAAGGACTAGAAATTAGAAGGGGACAGGAAAGCTGGTAACAGGGAAATCAAGTTCGAGAAAGGAGAGCGTTGATACATGTTATGGAGTTGTTAATCAATGTCATAAAACAATATGTGTACTAACTGTTTAATGAGAAAACTGGCTTGTTCTGTAAGCCTTCATTTAAAGTAAAAAAAAAAAAAACTCTAAAAGCAATAAATATTGTAAAACTTTATCCTGAAAAAACTGATACAATGTCAACTTTATGAAATGCAATGAACATAAAAACAACTCATGATTACTGTAGTAATTACTAATTTTTGATAATGTTTAAAATAGAAAGATAAAAAACAAGTATAATAATATGAGATATCAAGGATAAAAGTAACTTACAATAATAATTGCTATTTCCATGGTGAATTAAAAAATCTATTTGTAAGAAATGCTTCAAGAAAACTAAAACTAAGTATATAGAGAAGGTTGTCATGGACTAGGTAAGCCAAAGAAAATTTTCCCAAAACTGGCTATCCAAAGATATCATTCCAGAATATTTTACTTGTCAAATTGCCTTAAAATATTAAGACTTATTGACAAGATTCTTTGCAGTACAAATTTAAAAAGTCTTTGAACACATCATTATAATAATTGACTTTGTCTTCTTGATCTGCCCTTTGAAATCTTCTGTTTAGCTCTTTTACTTCATCATTTCTTCCTTTTGTTTTAGCTACTCAACATTCAAGAGCAAGTTTCAGAGTCTCTTCTGATATCCATGTTGATCTTTTCTTTCTTTCCTGTCTTTTTAATGATTTCTTACTTTCTTCATGTATGATATCCCTGATGTCATTCCACAACTCGTCTGGTCTTCAGTCATTAGTGTTCAATGCATCAAACTTGTTCTTGAAGTGGTCTCTAAATTCAGGTGGAATATACTCAAATTTGTACTTGGGCTTTTGTGGACTTGTTCTCATTTTCTTCAGCTTCAACTTGAACTTGCATATGAGCAATTGATGGTCTGTTCTGTAGTTGGCTCCCAGCCTTGTTCTGACTGATGATATTGAACTTTTCCAACGTGTCTTTTCAGAGGTAGTCAATTTGATTCATGTGTATACCACCCCGTGATATCCACATGTATAGTCACCATTTACATTGGTGAAAAAAGGTATTTTCAGTGAAGAAGTCATTGGTCTTGCAAAATTCAATCATATGATCTCCAGAATTGTTTCTATCACCAAGGCCATATTTTCCAACTACTGATCCTTCTTCTTTGTTTCCAACGTTCACATTCCAATCACCAGTAATTATCAAGGCATTCTGATTGCATGTTTGATCAGTTTCAGGCTGCAGAAGTTGGTAAAAATCTCCAATTTCTTCATCTTTGGCCTTGGTAGTTGGCTCATAAATTTGAAAAATAGTCATACTAATTGGTCTTGCTTGTAGACATATGGATATTTTCCTATCTCTGACACCATTGTACTTCAGAATAGATCTTGAAATGTTCTTTTTGATGATGAATGCTATGCCATTGCTCTTCAAGTTGTCATTCCCAGCACAGTAGTCCATATGATTGTCCAATTCAAAATGGCCAATACCAGTCCATTTCAGTTCACTAATGCCTAGGGTATAGATGTTTATGCAGTCCATTTAATTTTTAATGATTTCCAATTTTCCTAGATTCATACTTTGTACATTCCATGTTCCAGTTAGCAATGCCACAGCAGCCAATGAAAGTCCTGAAAGCTCAAATTCATCCAGGTCATTAAGATCGACTCTACCTTGAGAAGGCAGGTCTTTCCCAGTCATATTTTCAGTGCCTTACAGCCTGAGGGACTCATCTTCTGGCACTATATCAGTTTTCCACTGCTATTCATAAGGTGTTCACTGGCTAATTCTTTTCAGAAGTAGATCACCAAGTCCTTCTTCCTAGTCTGTCTTAGTCTGGAAGCTCAGCTGACACCTGTCCAAATGGGTGACCCTGCTGATGTTTGAATACTGGTGGCATAGCTTCCAACATCATGGCAATACACAAGCCTCCACTGTACTACGAACTAACAGGCAAATGGAAATGGTCTGAGAAGTAAAAAATCAAATTTGAGAACTCACGAAGGACAAATGTTACTTTATAATCTTAGAGAAAAAAAGTACTTCTGGTAAAAATACAAATTAAACTTTAACTTAGAAATTTAGCTTTAACTTAGAAAGTCACATTAGAATTATAATTCTCTTTAGGGTGCTAATACAATTCAGTGATGTCACTCTCTCCTTTGTTCCCCCCTTTTTTTTCATACCTAAGGACTTTAGCAAACATGCTTACATTCCACAGCTGGAATCCTTGTTCAAGCTACCCCCACTGCACTCACACAACCCTTTCTTGTTGGCCTCAGAGTTATGATAAAGTCATTGGTGAATGATCAAGCCATTTTGGGTATGAAAACATTTCCCCTGGAGTAGCTATATAGGAATTAACCTGCTGGCTTTAGGTACAACCTGACAAAAAGAACACCCATATATTATTATTATTATTTTTGCCTTCATTAGTTAATTGAGAATTTAAATCAATGAATGAAATGAAAAAATATTCTATTCAAAGTACCTTGCTTACTGTTTTGTTATTTCTGTATATTTATTGAGTGAGAACTTCTTAATTCATGGGTTATAGTATATATGTTTAAAGTACATGTATAAACAACATATATCCATTTAGTGCTAAACACTTATAGAATAAGGAGCCCTGGTTGTACGATCAAGTAAATGTTCAGCTGCTAACAAAAAGGTTGGTAGTTTGAATCCACCCAGTCACTTCATGGGAAAAAGACCTGGTGAACTGGTTCCCTAAAGATTACAGCCAAGAAAACCCTATAGGGCAGATTGTCACATGGGGGGTTGGAGGGGTGGAGTCATATGAGTCAAAATTGACTCGACTGCACCTAACAACAGAAACAACAATTTACTGAATACATACTACATGCATAGCACTATCCTATTTCCTGTGATGTTGTGTCTTGTGCCATTTATGGAATTTTTTTGCTGTTGTTTTTTATTCTCTCCAGTTTTACTTAAATTATTGGAGTAGTCAAACAAAAGAAAAATGGTAAATTACGAAGACTTAGAAGTACCATAGAAAAAGTAAGTATACATATAATATTCTTACGGTGCTGAAATTTATACAGCAGCAGGACAAAGGTGGAGTCTGAAATATCTTTAAATTTGTGGATTAATTTCTAAAGTAGCAGCTATTATTATCATCATTATTATGGTTATTTTTACTTATATAAAGAAATGCTATACACATGGGTAAAGAACCAAAAAAAGAATGCAAAGAGAAAAATGTATATTATGTCTAATGTGAAGGAGCCCTGGAGGCGTGGTGGTTAAAGAACTTGGCTGCTAACCGAAAGTTTGGCAGTTCAAAGCCACCGGTGGCTTCACAGGAGAAAAATGTAGCAATCTGCTTCTGTAAAGATTTACAGCTTTGGAAACCCTATGGGGTTGTTTTACTCTCCTGTAAGTCCCTATGAGTCTGGATCAACTCTATGGCAGTGGGTTTTTTGGTTTATCACTAACGTGTTTAAACATACAATGAAGAACATAATCAGGGAAAGAATCATTGATAAAAATGATAAATACAGTGCTACAACTGATGATGCGATGTGTTAGTGTTGTTAGTTGTGTATGTGGGTGACAATAGGGTGCACAATCATAGAATCTTGTTTTACAATTCAATCAATACCACTGGGAGCTTTGTAGCATTAGACAATTATTTGAAATCCTTGTGCCTGAGTGTACTCAGTTGTAAAAAGGAGGTCATGATAGTATCTAATAAGGCTGTAATGATAAAGGACATAATATTTATACAGTGCTTAGCCCATTGTTTAGAATTTGGTATTGTTCAATAAATAGCTACTGATAACAATGCAATAAAATAATAATAACAGAACATATTGAATTTAAAGTTAATGAATGGGAAAAACCAATTTGACAATTCAAGTTTCTATGTCCTCAAGTACTAAAAGTAAAATTTTCTTGGCCTGGACCTCCTAAAGGGAAAAGAATCAAAGTTTAGTGAGTCCAATAAAAAAGAATGATAATGTTTATAATAAAACAGTTGGATATGAGGTAGCGTTATTAAAACCCCCATAGCTAATATTAATAGAACAATCATAGTATAAATAGACCATCATTATTACATTACCCTTGTTTTTGCACATGCAAGGGTGAATTGAGAATTTAGAAATTTTTTCAAGAATATCTTTTCATTATTTTCAATTGCAAATATCCTAATACTAAAACTAGAGCATGGTTTGCGAAAGACTAATCTCAAAATTAAAGGACACAATATTTGGTAAAATGGACAATACATCTGGATATGATTTTGTCTACCTGCAACCTCAACAATAATTAATGCCCATTTTGGGAGTAGAAAGAAGTTTTCAGCTGGACAATTTTTAATTTGCCTAGACTGTTCAAAGTATTATTTTCAAGAGTTCTATTGTCTTTAAAAATTATATATAAACATATTTTAAATTTATACTTCTTAGCGTTCTATTTCTTCTTTGCTGTTTAGTGTATATTTGAAGACTGGGCTATATGTCAGTGAAAAAATAGTCTTCCAATATACATTGTACCTAAATTTAATAATTTGAAACTTTAAAGTGGGATTGAAGGTAAGTAAGTCTTAGTATTTGCTCTTTTTGATATGTTTTAATATAATACAAAAGTAGTGTTGTATCAAATTGATACATCACAATTGCATAATGTTTTAATTTTTTATATTCAGTAGAATTTTGGTCAATATGTTAGATTAAGCTGGTTATTTTTCAAACTTCCATTATAAGCACATTGAAATACTTGACAAAACACAACAAACAGGATTAAAATATAGAGTCATGAGAATTAAAAGCAGGAAATAAAAATCTGTTTCCATCTTGAAAAGGAAAAAACTAGCCTATTGATATGTGAGAACTGATATCATGCTATTGTAATAAATAAACTAGAATGGAAATAGAATCATAGGTTTGCAGAATGCAGATTTGAATCGGAACTCCATAAGGCTAGAAATAAGAAAAGTCTGTCCTCATCGTGAAACTGGGATTAGAAATATGTCTCATGTTAGCCCAGGGACACTGAATAGACAGAGTGTTGACTTGGGACTATAAGTAAAATATGAGATACCAGAAAGCAGATAGTATCTCATGCCCTACTTTCATGTGATGCATAAAACCCACCCCAAGAAATTAACATGAAACTAGTGCTAAAAATACACAATAATAAAAAATATGAAATTACATATATATATAAATATATATAACCACATCACTAGGCATTCCTGCAAGGTGAATGTTATTTCACTCATGGATATAATATTTCTTTGTGTTAAAATTTACAAAGAATGGTTACCATATGGGTATGGGTGTGGTAACTTTGCAGGGAATAAGTGTTGTGACTGGACTGCAAAAAATGATGAATTTAAAAGGCAATACTAGAGCTTTTTAAAGACAAAGATGGAGACTTCAACATCTGGGATGTACTTATCTCTATTGCTCCTATTAAGTACAACTAAAAACTCTAGACATAATATGTAAAACAAACATAAGACTCTAAAAAGATGAAGAAAAGAACAAAGACTTGCTAGAGATGCCAGGACCAGGGGAGTGACAAGGTGGTGAGCTCAATGTGTTTTTTTTTCTTGTCTCATAGATATCAGACTTGAAAATGAAGAATTGACTCAGGTATGCCAACTAGAACACACAAAAAAAACCAACAAAAGCCTGCTCACTCTAGTGAAAGGGAGAAGACAGGTGAAACCTAGCAAAACAGAAAATTTTGGAGCATAAACACAGTAACCCAGCCAAATATCAAAATACTGAAAAACTCTGGACTTGCATTACAGCAAAGACCAAGTAAGGAGACTAGAGATCCTGTCTTGAAAGATTGTAAAGAGTTACCCCAACACCCCTGTGGGCATGTGGTCAAAGAAGATCAAGTCAGGAACTGGAGCTTTCATCCTTACCAGCTGGTAAAAAGACCCCTTCCTTCACCTCTGTAATGTTAGTATAGACCACATGAGAAGCCTAGACTTATACCCTTAACATGTAGTAATGAGGAACCTGTTCTCATGCCCACTGAGGTGGTATCAGAGGAAGGCTAGTCCTAGTGGGAAGTTAAGATTTTCACCATCAGCCAGAAATAAAAGGCCACCTCACTGTAGTGTCAGTGGAGACCAGGCGGGGAGCCTGGACTTCCACTCCTAACCCAGCAGTAATAATGGCCATTACCTCAAGTATCAACAGAGGGTGATTGAGGACTGGAATGTGTATCTCTAACTGACTTTAATGAGGTGATTATGTCTCACTTCCTATGCAAAAGCTGTGTGAGACAAAGCCAGGTAAAACATATGGTTTAAACAACATCTGGACTTTCATAACATAATATAAAATGCCCAGGTTTCAACTGAAAATCATTTGTCATACCAAGAAACGGGAAGATCTAAAGCTCAATGAATAAAGGCAATAGATACCAACACCAAGATTCCAGAGATGTTACAATCATCTTAGAAAAAAACTTAAAGCAGCCATAATAAAAATGCTTCATGAGTGTGATGGTTTAGATTGTGTGCCAACTTGGCTGGGCCATCATTCTAGTGTTTCGGCAGTAGTATAACATTGTAATCACTTCCCCATTGAGATTCAATATGTGATCACCCCCATGATGGGATCTGCTGTGAGAAACCAATCAGTTGAAGGGGAGTTTCTTTGGGCGTGTGGCCTGCATCGAATATAAGTGGAGATCCTGGCAAGGACTGAGGGCCTTTTGCTCATGCTGGATTCTGCAGCTGGCTCCTGTTCGTCTGACCTCAGGTTCTTGGGACTTCAACTAGCAGCTTACAGGAGGTCTTGCCTGCCCTTCTTGGGATTCATCAATCTTTGCAGCCTGTGAGCAAGAGCCCTGCTCTCTGACCTGCCAATCTTGGGTTCACCAGCCCCTGCAGCTATGTGAATCAGGAGACACCTCTATCCTGACCCACGGACTTGGGACATTCCAGCCTCTACAACTGTATGAGCTGTTTCCTTGATATACATCTCTCTCTGTATATATAAAGAAACCCTGGTATTGAAGTGGATAAGAGCTTGGCTGCTAGTCAGAAGGTCGTCAGTTCAAATCCACCAAGCACTCCTTGGAAACCCTATGGGGCAGTTCTACTCTGTCCTATATAGTGGCTATGAGTCAAAAATCAACTCAACGGCAAAAGCTTTTCTATACATATATATATATTTATGCACTTTATTGGTTTTGCTTCTCTAGAGAACCCAGCCTAAGACAAGGAAGTATTAAAAACACTTGAAGCAAATGAAAAAATAGAAAACTTCAATAAGAAAATAGAAAGCCACAGCAGAGAAGATGATAATTGGATATAAAGATGAACCAAATGTAAATTTAAAACCCAAAAACACAATAACAGAAATATAAAACTCAGTGGATGAGCTCAACAGGAGAATGGAAGGTCAGAAGAAAGAATCATCGAACTGGAAGATAGAACAATAGAAGTTACCCATTCTGAAAATGAGAGAAAAAACAAACTAAAGAAATAATAATAAAAAGAGACTTGTGAAACTATAACAAATTACCTAACTTTTGTTTCATCAAAGACCTAGAAGGAGAGTAGAAAGTGGGGGAAGCCAGAAAAGCCCTCAAAGATAAATAAATAAATAACATGAAAATAAATAAAGAAAATAAAATAATGACTGAAAACTTCCCAAATTTGTCAAGAGACAAAAACCAACATATTCAAGAAGTTGAGGGAACCTCAAAATGTATAAACCAAAAAGAAAAAAAAATCCACATCAAGACATATCATAATCAAACTTCCAGAAATTAAAAACAAAGAAAAATTCCTAAAAGCAGCAAGAGGGAAAAGAGACTAAAGGAAGAACAATTTGAATGACTTTGGATATCTCACCAGGAACCATGAAGGTCATAAGGAAGTGGCACAATATCCTTTGTGCTAAAACAAATAAATAATAAAACCAAAAACTATCAACCCAGAGATTTTACTTAGCAAAATTATTTTTCACGAATGAAGGTAAAATCAAGAGAATCTCAAATGAAGGACAACTAAGAGTATTTGTTGTTTGCTTTGTTGTTTTTGTTGTTAGTTGCCATGAAGTCAATTTTGACCCATGATGACCCCATGTGTGCAGAGTAGAACTGCAAAATATGGTTTTCAAGGCTGTGAACTTTCAGAAGCAGACACCAACATAATAAGTACATATGTAACACTTAGGATAGAAATATTAAGAACACAATGAAATATATACATTTATATGCAAACAAAAACTTTCTAAAAGGCATTATAATTTATAAATTAAAATTTTAAATTTCCTACTTAGTTCTTGGCCCAGAACTAAGTAGCAAAACAGTCTTAAGTTACTCGAAATTTGAAGTTACTAAGATTTATGGGTTAGCCTATTGTAGCAAATAATATTTATTTTTAGTAGTAGGTTAAAACTTAATAAGTATCCACATACAGAAAATATGCTATTTGGTAGTATAATGAAATCTAATGGCCACTCTGAGCATACAGGAAGATCACCTAACAGCAGTGTATTAGTGTGTGCAGAGGTGTGTATGAGTACATGTGTAAGGTGTTTATTTGTGTGCATTTTTTATGTGTAAATACATAGATCTGTTTTGTGGAGGGGAGGAAGAACTGGTCTTTCCACAAGCTTTACTGAATTTCAGAAACAATTGAAATTTAAAAGATGAACAGATATGTCCAATGCAATTAAAGAAAGGGAAATACAGAGATAAGAGAAGAAAATTTTAAAGAAGCAACATAGAGAGCTTGAAAAAAGCCATATAAGTTATTTGAAAATAGTAGGCACCACTGAGATTAAATGAAAGGGAAAAAAAGTCACACTTGAACAACGTTAATAATTAAAATGATGTTGTTCCTGAAGTTTTGGAACATGTTATTAGAAAGATCATACTGTGGAAAAACACTAAAAGTAATAGATTTGAAATGGTAGACTCAATAAGAAATAGTAATCTCACGACTATAAAAAATTAATTAAATTTGGTGGAAAAAAAGGTTCAATTTATTTAATTGGTGGTTCCTGTAGGGTCACTATGAGTCGGAATTGACTGGACTTCGAAGGGTTTCTTTCTTTCTTTCTTTTTTTTTTTTTTTTGTATTAATTACTCAAAGAACAGATTCGTTCAATTTTATAGAATCCTTTCCAACTCACTTGGGATACTTTGAGACAAAAATCAGGCAAATGTAGTGCAAGAAAGGAAAATTAGAGGACAATCTCATACATTAATATAAATGCAAAAAATTCTATTAACCAACAAAATCCAAGAATGTTAGAAAAAGTTATTACAGCCTGACAAATTTTATTTATCCCCAAAATGTGCAGTTGACATAACATCGTCGATTACCAGTTGCCATTGAGTCAAATCTGACTCATGGCTACCCCACGTGTCAGAGTAGAAGCGTGCTTCATAGGCTATTCAATGGCTGTGACGCTTTGGAAGTAGACTATCCAGCGTTTCTTCCAAGAGGTCTCTGGGTGACTTGAACGGCCAACTTTCAGTTAGTAGTTAAGACACTAACCATTCTGCACCACCCAGGGACCCCTGATATAATAGTGAATATCTTAAAATGCATTTCAGCATGTTACCTGATGAGAGAAAAAAAGCAATATGAGCACTCCTCTAAAATCATAAATCATTCTTGATTAAATTCCACTAGACAATTAGAAATAAAAGGGATATGTTTTAAGATGATAATAGGCACCTACCAAAATATTTTAAATGGTGAACCTCCCTCAAAAAAAAAAAAAAAAAAAAAAACAGCCTTCAAGTTGATTCCAACTAATAGTGACCCTACAGGACAGGATAGAACTGCCCCATAGAGGTTCCAAGGAGCAGCTGGTGAATTCGACCTACCAACCTTTTGGTTGGCAGCAGAGATCTTAACCACTGCTCCACCAGGTCTCCTGAAAATGGTGAACAGGACGATTAAAATCAGTAACAAAACAAAGATACCTGTTTTCATTCTACATTGCTTTGAAAGTCACACTCAGTGTAGTAAGGAAACATTTTAAAAATTAACATAGTAATTGAAAAAAAAAGATATACGAACTTTAATATTGCATACAATTAGACATAGAAAATGCAGAAACATTAATTACTTAATAAGAAATTTTGCCAGGTTGCATAGAAATAAGATCAATTTACCAAAACTCAGTGGAATTTCTATACAACATTGGCAGAAGGTGAAAATATAATTTGAAAAATATATTTTAACTGCAATAAGTATGCAAAGGTAATCAGGAAATAAATCAAACATTATATGTACAATGATTTCATGGAGAATATTTGTGAACTTTTTTGAACTATAATAAATAAAAAAATACACTGAGTATATGGAAAGGAAGATTCCGCTTCATAAAGATGTTACTTCTTCTCCGGTTCAAAGGTAGATTTAATGAATTATAATCACAATCCCTACAAGGTTTTATGAGGAGCTTGACAGGATTATTCTAAAATGTATAAGAAGTACAAATGACCAAGAATATGCATGCCGTTCCTGATAAAGAAAATTAATGTGTGGAGGTTTGCCTATCAGTATCAAAATGACTTAAAAAGCTATAACAATAAGATGGTGTGGTCTTTGTACAGAGAATGACAAACTGGTCACTGGAACTTAATACAGAGCCAAGAAATTGTCACACACAAGTGTGCACATTTGGCATATAACAGTAATTGTATTACTGAGTAATATGGAAATGATGGGTCTCAAAACATTAGACTGGTACAATTAATTATTTGGGGGAAAATTCTGAATGGAATACAGGCCTAAGACCTAAATGTGAAAGGTAAACTTAAAAAACAAAACCTTTTAGAGGAAAACATAAAACTTTTATCATCTCAGTGTTGGAAAGGAATTATCAATGAACAAATTGGTAAAAGCTAATAATAGAATAGTGGTAAATAAAACTACAGCAAAATTAATGGTTTTCATTAACTGGGCATTCAAAATGCACTGAGAGAAAATAAACATTTGGAACACATATACTTGAAAATAATTTATGCCTAAAAAATATAAGGAACAATTATAAAGGGCAAATCTAAAGAAAAAATAGGCATTGGCATGAATGTGCTTATCTTTTAGTAGGCTATACAAATGGTTAATAAATATGAACCAAAGCTCAAACCTTTTAATAATTAGAGAAATTGAGAATAAAACCACATTGCAATATTACCCTATACCTAGAAGACTGCCAGAAATGAAGAAGTGTGACTACCATGTTTCGGAAAAATGTGGAACAAGGAAACACTTCTCCAACACACTATCCAGAAGGAATTCAGTGTTTTTTTTTTTTTTTTTTTAGGGGGTAGAGCGCTTACCTAAATGTAAACAGGAAAAACTGGAGAAGAGAGGTGGAAGCCAAGTCATGTACAGCCTAGAACTAAACTGGATTGTATTAGAAGACAACAAAGGGCACCTCAACTATTTTTTTTTAATTGTAGTTTAGATGAAGGTTCACAGAACAAACTAGTTTCTCATTCAACAATTAGTACACATATTTTTTTGCGACCTTTGTTACCAACCCCAGGACATGTCAACACTCTCTCCTTCTTGACTTTGGGTTCCCTATTACCAGCTTTCCTGTCCTCTCCTGCCTTCTAGTCCTTGCCCCTGGGCTGGTGCGCCCCTTTAGTCTCATTTTGTTTTATGGGCCTGTCTAATCTTCAGCTGAAGAGTAAACCTCAAGACTGACTTTATTGCGAAGCTAAAAGGGTATCTGGGGGGCTATTCTCTCAAGAGTTTCCCCAGTTTCTGTCAGACCAGTGTGTCTGGTCTTCTTTTTTTTTTTTTTTTTGTCAGTTATAATTTTGTTCTACATTTTTCTCCAGCTCTGTCCAGGATCCCCTTTTGTGATCCCTATCAGAGCAGTGGGTTGGTAGTAGCCAGGTGCCATCTAGTTGTGCTGGACTCAGTCTGGTGGAAGCTGTAGTACTTGTAATCCTTCAGTCATTTGGACTAATCTTTCTTTGGTGTCTTTGGGTTTCTTCATTCTTCCCTGCTCCCAATGGGGTGAGACCACTGGAGTATCTTAGATGGCCACTTAACAGCGTTTAAGACCACAGGAGCTACTCACTAAAGTAGAATGTAGAACACTTTCTTTATAAACTATGTTATGCCAATTGAGCTAGATGTTCCTCAAGAGCATGGTGCCCACAGCCTTCAGCCCAGCAATTTGTTCCCTCAGGGAGTTTGGATGTTTCTATGGAGCTTCCATGACCTTGCCTTGTTCGAGTTGTGCTGGCTTCCCCAGTATTGTGTACTGCCTTACCCTTCACCAAAGTTACCGTATATCTATTATCTATTTAGTGGTTTTCCAACCCCGCCCCTCCCCTCCCTCATAACCATCAAAGATTGTTTCTTTTTGTTTGTAAATCTTTTATGAGTTTTTACAGTAATGCTCTCATACAATATTTGTCCTTTTGTGATTGACTTATTTCACTCAGCATAATGTCCTCCAGATTCATCCATATTGTGAGATGTTTTGCAGATTCATCATTGTTCTTATCATTGCATAATACTCCATTGTGTATATGTACCATAGTTTGTTTATACATTTATCTGTTGATGGGCATCTAGGTTGTTTCCATCTTTTGCTATTGCAGAAAATGTTTCAGTGAACGTAAGTGTGCATATGTCTATTCCTGTGACGGCTCCTACTTCTCTTGGTTGTATTCCTAGGATTGGTTGTACCATTTTGCATTCCCATCAGCAATGCATACAAGTTCCAATCTCCCACAGCCTCTCCAACATTTGTTACTTTTTTTTTTTTTTAATTCGTGTAAATAATGCCGGAGTGAGATGATATCTCATTGTGGTTTTGATTTGCATTTCTCTAATGGCTGGTGATCGGGAACATTTCCTTATGTGTCTGTTAGCTACTTGAATATCTTCTTTTGTGAAGTGTCTGTTCACATTCTTTGCCCATTTTTTAATTGGATTGTTTGTCTTTGTGTTGTACAGGTGTTGGATTTCTTGCAGATTTTAGAGATTAGACCTTTGTCAGATTTGTTAAAACCAAAATTTTTTCCCAGTCTGTAGGTTCTCTTTTTACTATTTTGGTGAAGTGTTTTGATGAGCACAGTGTTCGATTTTTAGAAAATCCCCGTTTTCTAGCTTATCTTCTGGAGTTTGCCTGTTGTTAGCCATGGTTTGTATCCTGTTAATGCCATGTATTAGAGCCTCCAGCATTGATTTTATTTTTTCTTCTATGATCTTTATAGTTTTTGGTTTTATGTCTAGGTCTTTGATCTATTTTGAATTAGTTTTTGTGTATGGTGTGAGGTACAAGTCCTGTTTCACTTTTTTGCAGATGGACATCCAGTTTTGCCAGCACTATTCTTAAAAAGAATGTCTTTTCCTGAGTTGATGGACTTTGGGCCCTTGTTGAAGATCAGGGGACTGTAGATGGATGGATTTACATCTAGATTCTCAATTCTGTGCCATTGGTCAATGTATCTGTTTACCGGCACCAGGCTGTTTTGACTAGCATAGCTATACAGTAGGTTCTGAGGTCAGGTAGTGTGAGTCCTCCTACCTTATTCTTCTTCAGTAGTGCTTTACTTATCTGGGGCCTCTTCCCTTTCCATATAAAGTTAATGCTTACTCTTTAAAGGATGCTATTGATATTTGGATCCAGTTTTCATTGTATTTGTAGATGCTTTGGGTAGAATTGTCATTTTCACAGTGTTGAGTCTACCTATCAATGAGCAAGGTATGTTTTTCCATTTCTGTAATCTCTTTTGGTTTCTTGCTGTAGTGTTTTGTAGTTTTCTTTGTATAGGTCTTTTATATCCCTGGTTAGATTTATTCTGATGTATTTTTTTAGGGATTCTTATTAAGTGATATTGTTTTTCTGATTTCTTGTTCTTCTCTTTATTGGTGTATAGGAATCCAACTGATTATTGTATGTTTATCTTATATCCTGCTATGCTGCTGAATCTTTTCATTAGTTCCAGTAGTTTTCTCATGAAGTCTTCTGGGTTTTCTCTGTATAGTATCATATCATCTGCAAATAGGAAGAGTTTTACTTCTTCTTTACCAATTTGGATGCCCTTTATTTCTTTTTTCTTGTCTTATTGCTCTAGCTAGGGCTTCCAGCACAACGTTAAATAGGCGTAGTGATAAAGGGCATCCTAGTCTTGTTCTTGTTCTTAAGGGGAATGTTTTCAGCCTCTCTCCTTTAAAAATGATGTTGGCTGTTGGTTTTTTATAGATGTCCTTTATTATTTTGAGGAATTTCCCTTCTATACCTATTTTATTGAGAGTTTTTTTCAGGAATGGGTGTTGGACTTTGTTCAATGCCTTTTCTTCATCGATTGAGATGATAATGTGATTCTTTTCCTTTATGTGGTTGATTAAGTTGATTAATTTTCTACTTTTGAACCATCCTGGCATACCTCATAGGAATCCCACTTGGTCGTGGTGTATTATTTTTTTATATGATGCTGAATTCTATTTGCTACAATTTTGTTGAGAATTTTTACATCTATACTGATAAGAGATATTGGTCTGTAATTTTCATTTTTTTGTGGTATCTTTGTCTGCTTTAGGTATCAGGGTTATACTGGCTTCACAGAATGAATCTGAAAGTATCCCTTCCTTTTCTATTTTCTGAAATGCTTTGAGTAGTACTGGTGTAAGCTCTCCTCTGAATGTTTGGCAGAATTCTCCAGTGAAGCCATCTGGGCCAAAGATTTTTTTTGTTGAGAGTTTTTGTTTGTTTTTTATTACCTTTTCAGTCTCTTCTCTTGTTATGGGTCTGTTCAGATTTTCAGCATCAGTTTGTGTTAGTTTGGGCTGGAAATGTGTTTCTAGAAATTTGTCTATTTCCTTTATGTTTTCAAATTTGATGAAGTGTAGTTTTTCATAATACTCTGTTATGATCCTTTTTATTTCAGTTGAGTTTGTTGTAATGTCCCGCATTTCATTTTTTATTTGGATTATTTGCATCCTCTCCTGTTTTTCTTTTGTCAGTTTAGCCAGTGGTTTGTTGATTTTATTGATCCTTTCAAAACTGGCTGATTGTGACCTTTAGATCTGTATCTTTGTTGAGTTTCTTTCTAGATGTTCTGTCCTTTACCAAGAGTGGTATGTTGAAGTCTCCTACTATTATTGTACAACTGTCAATTTCTCTTTTCAGTGCTGCTAAAGTTTGTTTTATGTGTTTTGGAGCCCTGTCATTGGATGAGTAAGTATCTTTTATGGTTATGTCTTCATGATGGATTGTCCCTTTAATCATTATATATTGACATTCTTTGTCTTTTATGGTGGCTTTTGTTTTAATGTCTATTTTATCTGAGATTAGTATTGCCAGTCCTGCTCTTTTTTGATAGCTATTTGCTTGATAGATTTTTTTCCATCCTTTTATTTCTAAGAAATTTATGTCTTTGTTTCTAAGGTGAGCCTCTTGTAGACAGCATATTGATGGATCCTGTTTTTTTTTTTTTTTTTTTTTTTATCCATTCTGTCACTCTCTGTCTCTTTACAGGTGCATTTAGGCCATTTATGTTCAGTGTAATTATTGATAGGTGTGAGTTTATTACTGTCATTTTGTAGTGCTTTTTTTTTTTTGTAGTGCTGACTTTTCTTTGTTCTTCTTACTCTTCTGGGCTGGATTTCTTTTGTTTGTGGATTTCTTTTGTTCTTGTAGATTTTATGTTTACTGAGACTTTATGTTTTTCTTCTTTATTTTGATGAGTAGGTTTGTTAACTTTCTTTGTGGTTACCTTGATACTTACCCTTATCTTACTAAGTTTGAACCGGCCTTTTATTATTTGGTATCACCTTTCCTTCTTCTCCATTTGAAAGTTCTATACCTACACTGTTTATTCCCTCTTTTATTGTTCTGATGTTATTTTCATTTACAGATTAACCTCTGTGGTTCCAGTTGTAAATCTTTTAATTTTGATTAATCCTTGGGAGCTCATTACCTGGTTAGGTATCTGGTTGGTATGATCTTGCATTCTAGATTCAGGCTGTGGTCTGATGTTGTTTTTTCTCAAACCAAAGGAGTCCCTTTAATAATTTTTGTAGGTTTGTTTTGGTTTTTACATATTCCTTTAATTTCTGTTTATCTGGAAATATTCTAACTTCACTATCATATTTGAATGAGAGTTTGGCAGGATATATTAGTCTTGGTTGGCAATTTTTTACCTTTCAAGGTTTTATATATGTCATTCCATTGGCTTCTTGCCTACATGGCTTCTGCCGAGTAATCAGAGGTTACTCTTATTGTTTCCCCTCTGTATGTGATTTTTTGTTTTTCTTGAGCTGCTCTCAGGATTCTTTCTTTGTCTTTGGTTTTAGTGAATGTGATTATGATATGTCTCGGTGATTTTCTTTTGGTGTCTATCCTATATGGTGTTCGTTGAGGCTCTTGGATAGTCAGCTTTTCATCTTTCATGATATTAGGGAAGTTTCCCGTCAGCAATCCGTCAATGATCTTCTCTGTGTTTTCTAGTTTCTCCCTCTGTTCTGGAACTCTGATCACTCTCAAATTTTTATTTTTTTATTGTATCTCACATCATTCTCATGGATTCTCCATTTTTCTTTGTTCTTTTTTTTATTTTTCCTCAAAGTGACATCCAGATACTTGTCTTCAATTTCACTGTGCCTGTCTTCTATTGTTTCAAACCTGCTTCTCAAACCTTCTATGACACTGTCCATTTCTGAAATCTTGTTGTTTATACTTTGGATTTCTAATTGTTTTTGTATGATTTCTAGTTGTGAATTTATTTTGTCATTTATTCCTGTATTATTTTCCTGAATTCTTTCATTTTTGTGTGTTTTTTCCATGGTTTTGTCTGCCTTTTCCATAACTTTGCCTATCTTTTCCTCATTTTTGTCTGCTTTTTCCTTCAACTCTTGGATAGCTCTGAATCTTAAAGATTCGAATTCCCTGTCAGGTAGTTCCATTGCCTTTTCTTCTATGGGAAGATAATCTGGTATTTTATTTTGGAAGTTTACTAGAACCATCTTGTCCTTTTTTTTTTTTTAGGTATGTTTTGATGTTGTTTTCCATCTTCAAGACACTCAGTAATTATTTTCTTCATTTATGATTATAGATTTGTTTGTTTCATCCTGCTTTTTTGTTTTGTTTAGTTAGTCTTAGTAGGTGGTTTGAGTGCTCTTTGTTTGCTTGTCTGTGGGCATGATACTTCTCACCACCTTGTCCAACAGGCAGGGCCAGTAGCTCAGTGGTGGTGCAGCAGGGCAGGTCCAGTGGAAGGGGAGGGGCTGGGATGGGTTATTTGTGGCACTTACTGGGACTAACAAGATGGAGACAGTTGTCAGTGCAGGTCAGGTCCTGGTAGACTGTGCCTGTGCTGCTTGAGGGTGTGATGCTCAGTGAATGATGCAGATAAGTAGGAGGGAGGAGGGAGGTTGTGATGTGTGGAGCTAAGTGGGTGTTGGGAAGAAGAGAAAGAGGAGAGAGAAACAGGGGTCAAAAAAAATCCTGTGGGAGCCTGCCATTGGAGTAGTGCAGACCTGGAGAAGCCATGTGCCAGTGACTTCCTAGCTGGGTGGTGAGGCACAGCCTGTCAAGAAGGGACAGATATGGCACACTCAGATAGGTTGGCTGGAGAAAGGAAAGGAAGGAAGGTTGAGAGTGATAAGTAACCAGATTAAAAAAAAGAGGGAGAAAGGCACACATAGCTCGGTGGTTGGGAGAAAGGAATGGAAGCAATATATAGAGAGATAAGAAACCGAGAAAAAAAAGATGCCAGATGGTTGGGAAGAATTAAGGTAGAGAAAGAAAAGAAACCAAGAAAAAAAGAGGAAAAGAACAAAATACCCTAAGAGAGCCCACTGGAACTGGGACCCCAGCTGAGCAGTGGTGCAAAATCCATCCAGAAGGAGTAGAGATGGCACACAGGACCAGAAGTTCATGAGAAGTGTAAGGCAGGAAGGCATGAGAGACAAGATGCTGAGGGAAAAGAGAAAGAAAGGAAAAACAATATTCCAAGGAAGCTCACTAGAAGTGGATCCCCAGGTGAGCTGTGCTGCACATCAAGAAGGGGCAGGGACGGCACACAGCAACATGTGTTCAGGAGAAGGGTAAGGGAGGAAGGTAGAGAGAGACAGGAAACTGAGTAAAAGAAAAAGAAAGAAAGAAAAATGTCCCAAGGGGGCTCATCGGGAGAGGGTCCCCAGCTAAGCTGCACTGCACATCAAGAAGGAGAAGAGATGGCACATGGCACCAAGTGTTCAGGGGAAGGGTAAGGAATGAAGGTAGAGAGAGGCAAGAAACTGAGAAAAGTGTTCCAAGATTGACATTTGTCTCTGTTTACTTAGTTTTTCTGGTCTTGGCTGTGGAAGAACAGTGTGGTGCTTCTGTCTATAGCACCATTTTGGC
Source organism: Loxodonta africana (assembly GCF_030014295.1). Taxonomy (NCBI): domain Eukaryota; kingdom Metazoa; phylum Chordata; class Mammalia; order Proboscidea; family Elephantidae; genus Loxodonta; species Loxodonta africana. The sequence continues at coordinate 118,484,445 of NC_087348.1, forward strand.
TCCACCTCTACCTCAACAATTTTTAAGAAAAAGAGTGACATACTTTTTTTTATAAAGAAAACGAGGTAGCTTAAAGCACAAATCAGAGAGGGACAAGACAGGAGGCAACCCTGAGCATCACAGTGAATAGTGAATGTTTAAAAAGGAGAAAATAAGAATTGATAGAATGAAAGCAATATTATATTTCCAAGCTTAACGCCTTGACACATTTGTAAGTGTATTATTGCTAATTGTGAAGTTACATAATTATGTAACAGAATAAAGAATTCCTGAAGCAATTTTTAATCGTGATCTTTTTTTTTCCAAAAACATATTATTTGTTTATAGCCTCATTACTAATTTAAGAATTTTTAATTGAGGACTTATGGCCTAAAGGATTTTTTACTCTAGTACATAATAAACTAAATGTGTAATTACTAATAATTTGATGATTTAAATGACAATTTTTCAAATTATTGCATTTAATAGAATTTCTGCATTAAGCCTATTGTCTTACAGTATTTTTTTAAATTTTATTTTTAAATTATTGGCTGTCTGCTCTTAAATATAAAGCTTGATAAGATGAATCTTCCTTCCAGATAGACTGTATGAATATAGGAAATAATCTAATAATTGCCTCCTTTTGTTTCCATTAATCATGATATTCAATCGAGTTATTTTCTCTATTTTTTTTTAAATATTCATCTGCTTTTATATTTCCTGAGCATTGGGTTTTATTATAAGATTTTGGCAATTTATCTATATAAAACCATTAAAAATAATTGACTAAAGTAAAACAAGCAAACTATTAAGGTTCTTTATTATCATATTTCCATTTTTCAGCTTCACCAGGTTAAGCATTTCACCTTCTTATGCTTTTTGGTTTAGTCCTTTGGCTTATTGTTTGATGGGCACAAGATGGCTGTCACAGTTACAAAAGAACTGAGAAAAGGAGAAAATGAGCCTTCTCTCCATTTCACAATTGGATGCATCAGGGAGGAAAATTTTTTTCTAAAATTTATTTACATGTTTTTGGCCAGAACTGGTTTCCATACTCATCCCCACCCCAATCACTAGTAGAGGCGTAGGATCACAGCTATGATTTACTCAGCCAAACACCCTTCTCAAAACTGAGGGTATATTCTTTGCACTCTATATGTTCTAGTTGTTGTTAATCTTTAGTATAGGGAAAAACTCTTCTAAGACTTCCTTTTGCTCATTGGGAGTAATTTTCTGATGGAGGTATAAGCTAAAAATAAACTTTCTTCAATTTAGTAGAAACAGAGATGCCATAGCATGCCTTGTTAATACCATTAAAGCACCTCTCCACTCCCCATTCCTTCGTGATTGCAGCATCTAGAGACTGGATGAGAGACACAGTTACTGTTTAAAGCTCCTAGGTTCTTAGTGATATGCTGATCAATCTATCAGAATGGTTATGAATTCAGAATCAAGTGAAAATATTCCTATAAAAAAATTGAAACCTCAACCATGATTTTATTCCATGAACATAAGTAAAGCTGGGTTAACATGTTTCATTTTACATTTTGGAATTCATTATTAAGGTTATAAAAAAAGAACAAAAAATAGTAAGACGTATAGCCTTTCTACCTTCCCCACCCCTACAGAAAATTATGTCTTTGCTTCTTCAGTCCTTGGGACTTTGCTGTATCCATTGCTGGTAATGGAAGGGGAAGTAGAACTGGTGGAGCCAGGAGATCTACAATGATTCATATGGTGAAGGCCGAGTTTTAGTGAAAAGATAAGACCAGATGTGAGGAGAAGAAAAGTGAAGAATGGGAAAGTGAAAAACAAGGGTTAACAGCCTAGAAGAGCCTATGGGGGCAGTTCTACTCTGTTACATGGGGTCCCTATGAATTGAAATCGACCGAATGGCACCTAACAACAACTAAACTCAGACATAAATGAATGCAGGTGATCTGAGACGGAAGTATTTGGAAAATGAGTGCATCGATTGTCACTGCTGGGTTTGCGACGTGGCGGGAGAGGACTGTGTTAAAATAGGCGGGGAGAGAGGTATGGTAAAATATAATATTAAAGATGATTGTGCTTAAGGAGGGGATTTGCTCCTTTAGTGTTTTCCTGGGGCTTAAATATTTAAATTGCATTGCAATTTTCTACGGAAGTCTAGTAGTTAATTATAGCTGTGCTCAGACTTGACTGGGAGTAGTTCAAATTTATATGGTGAATTTGATTGATCTTACCACTGGAATAAAAATTTCCAAAAAGTAAATGCACTATTACATTTTATTCCCTTAATTTTTTAAGCGTTTTGTGTGTGTGTGTGTGTGTGTGCGCGTGCATGCATGTGTATAATTTTGGAATACTTTAAATTTTAATGATAATTTCTCCACTAATTGTATGGATTTTTATGTAACACTAATGAAGCATATGCTTAATAATCATGGAAAATAACTCTTTAGAAAATGCCACACTGAAAATATCACCACTGGAACCTTCCAATCCTACAACCATGGTACCTAAATGGTTCCTGTACAATTAATTTATATTAGCTAGTTAAATAAATGTAAGGGAAAGATCAAATCAAGATGTGTAAGTAAATATGGATATAGTAATAAATTCTTTAATTTCAACAGTACAATTAGCTAAATCATTCTGCTTTATAAAGCTGACTTTACCATAAACTAGTGGCTTCGAAATGTGGCCCTTGTACTTTGGGGTCTCCAAGACCCTTTTGGGGGGGGTAGTAAATTCAAAGTTATATTCAAAATAATTTCAACATGTTATTTCCTTTTTTTTTTTTTTTTCAATTTCCTTGTGAGTTTAGAGTGGAGTTGTCCTGCAGGGATATCACGTGTAACATCACATAGCAGATTAAATGCAGACATGAGAGTCCAGTTGTGCTGTATTAAGGCTGATATTAAGAAAGATTTGACTAAACATAAAATGATGCTACTCTTCTTACTGTATTTTTGTTTTGAATAATGTAGTTATTTTTCATAAAAAATGTGTTATTAATGTTAACATATAATGGGCTCACTAATTTTGTTTTTAAATAAATTAATAGCCATATTTTTAATCCTCAGTTTTAATTCCTTATATGATAAATATAATCCACATGAACAAAAATAAAAATCTCCTTGGGGTCCTTAATATGTGTCAAGAGTGTAAAGGGGCCCTGAGAACATAAAGTTTGAGAATTTCAGCCCTTAAACATTTTATAATACGTGTGTTTTTCAAATGGAGAAGGTACTGCTTCTCTTTACCTTTCTCTACCTAATATTTTGGAAGTCCATATATATATTTTCACTAAGGAATTGAAAACAGGAGAGGCAGATGTAGAAGAAAGAATGATGAAAGAAAGGCAAAAGGATAAACAACACTTTGCAAGTAGAATTGAAGGGAGCATGTTGGCGCTCGATACTTCACTTGACATGTCAAATAGGCAACAACTCCCCTTCCCATAGGACTAAACAAACCACAAGAGATTAGAACTCAGGCTGCTCCTACCCTTAAAATCACACTAATGCCCAACTTGAAACTATGAAGAAGCTTGAAAAGTAAAATATATGGAACTTTAAATTAAAAAAAAATAATAATGAATGCTGGTTTCTTATATTCCATTTGGAGAGTGAAGGCATAGCACTTCATTTTGAGATCCTATCAAGAACTTTACTAATACTAAATAAGTAAAACTAATTAATGAATTAAAAACCTTCAAAGTAAATTGAATAATTTTAAGAGTGTGGCATATGCAGAAACACCGTACTGCTCACAGAGTAAATTATTTTTTTAATCTTTTAAAAAAATGTATAAATAGGCACACACACACTCCTCTCAACACGGACCAAGGGAACTAACGAATGTCAACACCAAGGTGACATCTTCAGAAAATGCGTGAATTAAGGATTCAGTTTATATTTCTCTTTCCTAATCCAAGAAGTTGTTTTAAAAAAAAGGCTGTTAGTCTCCATTAAAATAACAGGCAACACAATGATACTATGTTCAGCTTTTTTACAAAAGAGTTTTGAATTTCACATATGTAACTTTGAAGAAGGCAATGCTTCAGGGCTTTAATAAATGATTATTTTTCAATATACCAGAAAAAAAAAAAAAAACCCAGGGCTGTCGAGTCAATTCCGACTCATAGCGACCCTATAGGACAGAGTAGAATTGCCCCACAGAGTTTCCAAGGAGCACCTGGAGGATTCGAACTGCCGACCCTTTGGTTAGCAGCCGTAGCACTTAACCACTACACCACCAGGGTTTCCATTTTTCACTATAGAAAGGGAAAAAAAAAAAAAAATATATATATATATATATATATATAAATGTTGACTGCAAAAACACCAAGTTGCCCCAGTACATATGTAAGTCATGAAAAATATTAATTAGCTCATTATTGTGCCAGTCTGATACCAAATCAGTAAGTTTATTTAGTGCTTATAGTGTGACATTGATTTAATGATGCTCTTAGTGATATTTGCAGTGATTGGACTGGCATAAACAATTAGTATTTAGGATAATGTTTCTCGGTAGAAAAAACATCTAATTCCCCTAATTGCCTCTAGTTCTGCTTCTATTAACTGCACACTTTGTACATGCTAATAATCTTATTATCAGCTGCTGCTGAGTTAATTAAAATTCATGTCTACAAATATAGACCAAAATAAAATATGTATTTTGATTAGCTTTTTATATATTAAAAAAAAAATTTGGAAGTCCAAACTTAAATATTCACTAAAGTCTCCAGAAGGTGCAAGAGTATTAAAAGATGCTAATATGGCATTATGATAATAAGATAATATATAAGAATCATGTTAGTTACTTCTTTTATATAGAAAATACCTACAATGTTTTCAGAAAAGCAGTGTGCATTCTTTGAGTAAAGGAATACATCTCCAAAGGCATTTTTTATTTGCTTTTATTTTTTCCTGAAAACAGCTAAAATGTATTTTGAATTGTTTTAGAGGCCCCAAATCAACCTGAAATATGTGTTCTTTTTGTTTGTTTTTTATAGTTTCAGAGTTTAGCAAATCATTTCTAAGTAATTGATACAGATTCAGTCCTGAGTGAAGAACTTTTGTGCTTCTTTGCTTTTGTTTCTGAGAAGAAAACAATATAGATATTCTTTTTTTATACAGCAACAATGATTTGAGTTTCCAAATTTTATTATTTATACATTTAATCAAAAGTTACAACGAACATATGCTGGAGAGCATTGTGCAATTAAGAATGTCACCATAATATTTTAGCTACATGTAGCTGTGTTATTAATAAAGAAATGAAGATGTTAGGTATGACTAATATTAAATGATTTTTTTCAAGAAGAATCAGTCTAATTGAGACCAATATGAAATAAGTTTCCCTAATGCCTTTAGATTACTTCTTACATATTCATGCAGCTTGAGTATTTAAGGCATAGGTTAATGGCATTAAGGAAAGGCATACTAGGCTCTCTCAACTGGGAATTGATAGGTATTGTCTTGCTATAATATGATACATGTGCTGCTACGATATGACACATGTCGTATTATGCTTTTTGTTTTTAGAACAAAATAGTCTTTAAAAAGTAACTACTTACATATATATGTATATGTGTGTGCATATACAGACAATATCTGTAGGTGTACAGATTATATATTTCACATATAGATGAAGTACTAGTACTTGAGCTCTTGAGTTCTAATTTTCTTTCCACCACTACCACCAACCACCAAAGATGACAAAGAACAATAAAAGGAAAAAAAAAAATTCTCAAAATTAGAATATAATTGGCCTCCAATTAAATTCAGTCAGTGTCCACTGTCGGTTCTTATTCCTTTGTGACTCTAAAATGTCGTCTTCCCAGAAGTTCCAACCTTGGTCCTGACCTGTTTTCATGTCATAATTTTCAAAAGATAAATCTTATCCATTCCATGTATCAGTTACCATAACTTTTAAAACAAGATTGTTGAGTTATAAATGTAGGTAATAAATATTATTCTGTACAACTTCGCTTACATGTTGGGCCAATGAATGTCACTATTTCCAAAATAGAACTCATTGTATTTCCCCTAAACATTTGTATTCCATCTCAGATAAACTCACTACAGATAAAAAGGAATGGAGTATCCTTTTATTCTGGTTAGGACAACGGATTAAGTGTAAAGATTTGTTTACTTGTCCGTGTTCCCCAGAGAAATCTAAGGTCTGTGAGGGCAAAATCTATTTTTCTCTCTATGGTATACCTTAATGCTGCTCTCCTGGAATAAAAGGAGTAATGCATAGTGGTTCTTCCCTATCTCCTACACCCAATTAGTCCCCAAGACCTCTTAATTTCTCATCCTAAAAGTCCCTGGAATCCATTGCACCACCTCATTCTTGGTTTGTTCCTTCAATATCTATGGTTTCAAATATTATAATAGTCCCCTAAATGATTGCTCTGCTACAGGTCTGTTTATCTACAGAGTTGTATTATCTTGATGAAACCACATCAGTAATTCTAGTTCCTTAAGATTACACGTAAGTCCCTACATAATGCAGCCGCTACTTACTCTAATGTCATCTTCTGCTCTGCACTTCCCAGGGGTTATGGAATCTACATATATTCAGTAATTTGGGGATATATATATATATATATATGTAGATATAGACGTTAAAAAAGAAACAAACTTGCCCTTGAGTCAATTTCAAGTCATGGTGACCATATAGGACAGGGTAGAACTGCCCCATATGGTTTTCCAAGGAACGGCTGCTGGATTTGAACTGCCGACCTTCTGGTTAGCATAGATATTTTAAATTGCCTCTTGGCAATTATTCTACTCATTCTTCCACAGACCTCAAATGTGTGTCTGCAGTGAACCCCTCCATTCCACGCACAGTGAGGTATTCTCCATGTGTTCCTGATACTGTCTCTGTCAAAGCACTTCATATATTGCAGTGCCATGGTTTAGTTATATGTACGGACTAAAGATGCTTGAGGGTAGAGATGGCATATCTTTCTAAGTGGCACAGAATCACATAGTCAGAAGTAATAAAATTTATTTAAAAATGTGTAAATAAAAATGAGAATAGGCACTAATTGCTGAGTTAATATACCATGTGAGAAGGAAGAAATGTAATTTTGAATACGGTATTTTTACTCACATAATTAACACATACCTTCTAGGCTTGTTTCTGAACCGTCCATTCCCTCACAAAGATATTCTCGTAAGCATCACTATGCCAGATTTTTTTTTACATGTTGCTGTAAGAACATTAGCATAGCACGCTTCTGAAAGTACCTCACAAGGGTAGTGTAAGGTTGGCAAACAAGCATAGAAGGTGAGTGTTATTTGTGTAAAGATGCAGTACACCTATCCAAGTGTCAGTGGCACAAAGAACCTCACATTAAGATTCTTGTAAACAAAACTTTATAAGCCATTAAATAATACTTAGCACGAGAAAAATAAATTCCCAGGTGGGAAATAGAAGGAAAAAAATAAGCACTTGCATAAAGTATAACTGTATTTTTACACAAATAACACACTCTCTCAGTTTGTTTGTCAACCGCTCCCTCCCCCCACAATATATTTTCATAAGCACACTATGCTAAATTTTTTTTTACAGCAACATGTAAAAAAAAATGGCATGGGGCAGTTATGAAAATACCTCATGGCAGGGAGGGAGAAGTTGACAAACCTAAGAAGGTACACGTTATTTGCATAAAAATATGGTAATTTGAGGAGTGCTTAGGTCATCCTTTTCTTTTACATTTTTAAAAATCTATTAATTAAGAAGTGAATTTGTTATGAAGACTTTGCAGTTGAGGGTTTAATTTTTGTTAAAATCCAAAATGCTCTGAGAGATGTAACAATAAACTGTTTCCAGTTTGCACTTTTATACGAGATGTAGATTTTTATTTGGAAACTTATTTTTACGAAAAATAAACATAACACTGGTTTGTGATGAAAGAAAAAAGAATATAACCTTACATTTAGGCACTTAGAGAAAAGCAAGCTTAACGTTCTTGGCTGTTCTAGATTCAGCTCTACCCTCAGCTAACAGGGCAGTAACTCCACTGAGAAGACAAGAGCAAGTGAGGTATCAGAAAGAATGCCTCCTAAACATTTTGGACCATGTAAAATATTTCAATATTTAAAAATATATATATTTTAAAAATGTTTGCTTTCATTTATAAAATCCTTACGTGCATAATCTGTAGTTAAGGGTTAGTGAAGTCTGAAGTAGAATCATGTTACAGAATAATATGGAAGTCACAATTTTAGCCTTTGAGAGAAACCTGCCCCTCTTCATAACCCAAACCAAAACCCGTTGGCATCGAGTCAGTGCCGACTCATAGAGACCCTATAAGACAAAGTAGAACTGCCACATAGGGTTTCCAAGGAGCGTCTTGTGGATTTGAATTGCCGACATTTTTAGTTAGCAGACGTAGCTCTTAACCACTGCGCCACCAGGGTCCTCCCCCCCGCCCCATAGAGAGTATATTTTCATTTTGAAGTAACTATGGCAGTTTCAAAGAACAAATCGGGATAAGATTTTCATTTATAGCAATTGATGTAAAAGAATCTGAGGAATTGTCACTCTAAATGGTCACATGGGAGGAAAAGTAAAGAAAAGGAAAAGAAGGGGAAAAAGTATGCAATGCTGTTTTGGATGTTAAGAAGAAGATGGGACAGGTACAGTTTGCTTAACTGAGAAGGAAAGCCATGTGAGTTCTCTGGTTTGCCAAGAAGAAATTATGTGAGAGAGAATCACCAGGCAGAATGACCTGTGACAAAGAGATGGTAGCCTGGAGTGGAAAATGCCTCAATCCTCCTAAAGAATCCTCCATGAATCTGGAAGTAGAGTTCTTTTTGCCGTTATAAAGTGAATCATTCTCTGGCCAGAATACTGAAGGTTTTTTTTTTTTTTCATTATTCATCTGATAACTAAAAAAATCTCTGCTTTGGTGACTTTCCTATTAAAAATTTCAAACTTCTCCTTGTCAAACATGAAATTTTGACTAATGCTACTAGCTCATTACACGCTAATTATGCTGATTTCCACTGTAAAACAACCCACATGTCCTACCCTTCAGAGCCCGCCACTGTTGGTGGCATTGTCCATAGGCTCACTGCGAGTGTGGCATACCTACTGCTGTCATTTGTCCGCAAACACTGTCATTTTTTTCTTGTCTCATACCATTTTCCAGTGGGTTCTGCTATGATTTCTGCTGCTGCTGGGTCCTTATAAGCATCTGCTACTTCACTAGCAAGCATCATTTAATACAAACGACTGCATAGACATGATGCCACCTTTTTTAGCCCTTTGCCTTTCCTTGGGATTGTCCAACATATCCTCCTTTTTCTTTACTACAACAAGACTGTCAGCACTTCATGAGCTAATAATTAATAATCAATTAGTGTTGATGATAAAATCGCCTTACATTTTACTCTGGCACCTGAAACCATTTTTGTTGCATTAGCAATGTATCTGCCCCAATTGCCCTGAAAGCAGGTACAATGTATGATCCTTCCCTTTCATGTAAGGCTTGTGTATGCATGCAGATGATGAGGCACAGGAAATAATGAGAGGTGTATAAAAGAGATGTCATGTAGTTATAATGTATTGATTAATTTGTGTTGCCATGTTAAATGGGCTTGGGATCCTTACGAGAAAGGTACTATTTAAGCATAAAATACTGGCATTGTATCTGTACTTGTATAGCTTATGAATTATATCTTGAGATTTCAGAGACACAAAGCAAGGTTTTGTCACTGTCAGCAAGCAAAGCCAATGTAGCTGTTCCACTGGGAGCCTCCTGTGTCGTCAAAACAATTGCTAGCTGAGCCCTGATCCCTTCACCGTTGCAGGTTACCATGAGCAATGGTTGGCGGTAGGTCAGGCAGAAAGAACACAGCCCAATTTCTAGGTGCCAGGCCGCAGTTGATTTGATGACAGGAAATTTATTTTCTTAACTCATGAAGACAGAAAACTAGATGTAAATATAACTCACAACAAATTTGAAGGAGCAAAAAGTAATCTCTTTTGAACAAAAGGGTATTTATTGTTAAAACTATGTGTTTTCCTTAAAAAAGTTGTGCTGTTACATGCCAATTGGCATGTCAAATCAGATATTATACATATAAAACACTAAAACAATATGTATTTATTGACTTTTTAAATTTATGATAAAAAGTTTTGCTAAAGCCTCATATGTAAGTGCGTTAATCTTGGTACAGTGTTTAGAATAGTAGTTTCCAAATAAATGTCAATAGAATGACCTGGATGTGCCTCAGTGTTTATGAAAATGTCATAAACAGCTAACAAATAGGTTTCGTTTAGCATTTTATCCTATTTTGCACTTCTGCTAAAATTATTTTTCATTTACTGGATTGTCTGTACATGAAGTCTGTTTCCTGTATCTGGTACAAACAACTTATTGGTGTTAATTTGATTTATTCTAATCAAAATGGGAACTGGTTTAGTGAACTGGTTAAGAACGTTTGGGTGAAGGTAGTCTACTTGGTTTGAGTCTCAGCTCGACCATTAGTACGAAACTGACCCGTCATCCAGAGCATACCTTGTTCAATGCCTAGAGTATAGATAGCTCTCAAATGTTAATAGCTCCTGTTAACGCCACTAAGTAAAAAAATCACCCATTAAACATTTTGACACTACAAAATATACCTATTTGTTTATTACATACTGTAAGTTGAATCATTTATATGACGCTTCTTATAGTCTCAATTACAAATTTGGGGTTCCTCTCAAATCCCCAAAAAATCAGAAGACAGAACTTGAATGATATTCCTCATTAGAACATGAGCGCCATCTAGTGATCACAAAGGCTAACTACAAGCTTACTGGTGAACAAAAAATTTGGCCTCTGCTCAGTTTCTTGGAGTAAATCTCCGATAAAATGAAAACTCCCTACGTGGGGCAGTTCTACTCTGTCCTATAGGGTCACTATGAGTCAGAATTGATTCAACAGCACACAATAATAATAACGACATGGGCACCCTGAGGACGGCGGTGGGAGACACAGGTTTGATTCCTGGCTAGTGTACCTCAAACATCACTGCCACCACCCATCTGTCAGTCACGACTTGCATGTTGCTATGATGCTGATCAGGTTTTAGCCGAGCTTCCAGTCTAAGACATTCTCCAGTCTAAGACAGACTAGAAAGAAAGGCCTAGTGATCTACTTCCTAAAAATGGGTTGATAAAAACTTATGGATTACAACCATCTCATCACCTTTTATATGGTCGCCATGAGTCAGGAGTTGACTTGAGAGCAGCTAACAACAGCAACAACAACAAATTTACACCAATAAACCAATAAAAAGAGTTAAACACATACACACAAAAGTGCAGCAGAGCATGGGAAAAATTTATCCCCTGGTCCACAAGAGGCATACAGTCTAATTTTAGCTGAAGACTTATATAATTTTTTTCCTGACTTAGAGATACATGTTAGAAATAATAGGAGTTAATTTCTAAAGGTTGGAAAAAAAAAAAAAGAAAACATAGTATTTGACAGCAATTTTATTTTAGAAGGAAGATCATTCTGGTTTAGAGCAAAAAGTCAAAGAAATGTCAAGCTAATACGCCTGACAGTCTTGGGACATGGGAAAGAGATGGAAAATGAACAAAATGTAATGCATATATGACAATCCCTTAAAATCAAATAAAAGAAATTAGACTGAATTAAGAAGCCATTAGAGATTTTATATAAGAATGAAAATGTATGTAAACAGGCTACTCGGGAGAAATATCTTGTCATAAATGAATCCTAGGTTTTGTTTCTTTACGGAAACAACTTTATATGACAAAATCTCAGTGAGAGGATGTGATTCAAAATAGAGAAGAGACCTCTGTAAGAGTAAGCATACTAAAATCAATAAAACCAAGCCAAACCTGTTGTTGTTGAGTTGATTCCAACTCATGGCAACCTTATATGTTACAGAGGAGAACTGCTCCATAGGGTTTTCTTGGCTATAATCTTTAGGAAAGCAGAGTGCCAGGTCTTCTGTGGAGCTGCTGGGAGTTTGAACCCTCAACTTTTAGGTTAGTAGTGGAACACAAACTCTTTGCATCACCCAGGGACCTATATTAAAATCAATAGGCATCCTTAAATGGAACATATATCCAAGAAGAAAAAAAATACAAATATTTATTTTAAAGGGAGCTAAAACAGTAAAGAAACTTTACTTTTAAATTAGTAAGATTTCAATCTTTACTTTTGTTTTGTAAAATCTTAGTTTTACTGCCAATGTTTTTTGAACTTTTCTAAGAAGGAACATTTTTGTTAGATCAACGGTGTCGGTGTCACAGCAGGTGAGCATGAGGACCAAGCAGAGGAGGTCAGTCATGTTCACAGTCTTTGTAAGCAAAAGTTGGTACCATAACCACCAAAACAGTTGAATTAGAGTCCCCTCTCTTATAATTCTTAATGGTTTTGGTTATCAAGACACTCACAAAGTAGGTTATGTTCTTCACTGTTATTTATTGAAGCAGCTGTTAAATTAATGAAGTTGGTTTATTTCCCAGCTAAGATTAAGATATTTTTATTTCTGCTTTCACAAAACAGCTGTGGTATAAGTATTAATATGAAATTCTAAAAAAATAATAATGATAAATTAAATTAAAATCATCCTTTTCTTTGGCCAATTCAAATAAAAGTGTACTTTTGGCTCTTCATGCTTTATTTATATTTATAGGTGCACTAATGCATATCGGAATTGCAAGATTTTCATTTCTATTTTAGTATTTTCAAGCTCACCATTCTTGTTAACATATAATGCAGGGGATTAAGACTTCAAAACAGAAAATATAAATGCAGAAAGTAGTTCTCGTAGGCCAAGCAGGCGATCCAAGAAAGACTATTGACCCAGAACTGAGTATTCATCCCTGTTTCCCTACATTTTATGCTACAATTTGGTGAGATACAAAGGTGTTTATGATCTAGTAACTAGAACCTAGAATCTTATGAGTCAAATAAAGGGAAAGAAAAAGGCAGGCATGATTTAAAGACAAAAAGCCTGTAACACAAACAAGACAAAAGCTTAGAGGCAACCCAACTGCTACAGATGCACTGCATCTGCTTGCTTGCCCACCAGGGACTAGGAGATAAAGAGATTAAGACATTTACACAAAGATGGTTAGACAACAAGATCAGATAAGCAACTCCACAGCCAGGTGGAGGTACTATAACCACCTATTGCCGATGAGGTAATTCTGATTCACAGCGACCCTATGGGACAGGGTAGAGCTGCGCCATAAGGTTTCCAAGGCTGTAGTCTTTACAGAAGCTGATGTCCACATCTTTCTCCCACAGTGGATTCAAACAGCCAGCCTTTCAGCTAGCAGCCAAGTCCTTAACCACTGTGGCCACTGGGGCTCCTTACTATAATCATAGTGTGGAGAAAGTGGTCCACCAAACCACTTAACCCACTTAAAAACAATATTTTAAATTCATTTACTCTTCAAATGATATTTTATCAGGATAGAGAATGAGCTAGTTAGTTCAGAAACATCACTAACATGAAATAGAGAGCTACAAGTGATCCTTTAATAATGATTTTTTCATAGAGATTTTACGATAGGGCATGAATACTTCCATAACTTTCAAAGACAATTCTAAGTCAGGACAATATTTTAAAATTCCATTTTGAGAATAACAGAAATTGTTAGTTATGACTGACACGTGAAAAGGTTTAATAAGTACTTGAGATATTTAAGTTATTGTGTTTCTTCTTGGTGGACGGTCTACAAGATGTTTTCTTCTTCTTGCCTTATGCACTGCTGTTTTTCTCTCAAATTTCTGAAGCTGGCCTGCTAATACATGAATCCTGTGGATATTATGGTGACCTGGTGGCACAGTAGCTAAGAGCTGGCTGCTAACCAAAAGGTTGGCAGTTTGAATCCACCAGCCTCTCCTTGGAATCCCTATGGGACAGTTCTACTCCATCCTGTAGGGTCACTATGAGTTGGAATTGACTCGACAGCAACAGGTTTGATTTGATACAGGTGGATATAATAGAATACAGAAGCCTACATGATCTATAGACCCCTCACTTTCTAAGCTCAATATTAAAAAAATGTAGATAAATCAAAAAAATAAACTCTACATAGCAAATACTAGATATTTTAGGAAGATATAGAACTCAGATAGGCTAATACACATGTATTACATAAAGATTTAGCAATATTAATATAGAATATATGATTATTATTACAAAATGGAAAGTTATAAAAGAGTTCAGAATAAATATAGTAATTCTTTCTCAGTTCTGATGAAATGTAGCCAAATAATGACTTGTAGCTAATATTCCATATTTGAACTAAAAGAAATAGATTTTACAATCCTAATTAACCAGAATCGAAAACTCTTTTTCTTTCCCTTGAAACTATCAGATTACCTCAAGAGGAAAACTGCTATTATATTACCAACTTGATTAAAAAAAATATTCCTGTCCTGCTTCCTTTACAAAAAGTCAAAACATCATAAGCCTTTAGATTCTTTGATTAAAAAGGAGGAAGACTTGCCCTGCTTACGTCATCCGAAGCATGGATTTTCTTTTCATGTTAATTGTGGGACAGTGCCATGAATCGTATGACTGTTAGTGTTTCCTTCTTTACATTGGCTACTAACAGTTCTAGTGGTAAACTTAGGGCCATTTCTAATAAAATGAAAAGGAATTTTTCTCTAGAAATTCCATTGCTGGCTTCATCTTATCACTTCCACTATCACTTTACCCTATGCCTTGATTTTCGTGACCTATAATTTGTTTTTTGTTAGTTCAATATATTTCTATAAGTCAACTTAAATCCTTTCTGGCATAAATAAGACTGGGTGAAACAAAATGTAATGAAATATATGATAATTACTCCAAATGCCAATATTATCACATCATCTGTAATATAAAGGTGTTCTAGGAAGTATAGAAACAGATCAACAAGCTCACCCTTTATATCCCTTCTTAATGCTGTACATGTTCAATTATTTTAAGCACTTAAAAGCAAAAACCTCACCGCATAATTAAAAAAAAAAGGCTTTTAAAGCTCTTAATGCTTTGAATTTATTTTGCGATAAATTTAAAGAGGTTATAAAAGTCCTGGTGATTCTCTCTGTGAATCAACTACAACCTGACTCGAGAGTGGCGCCAGTGAAGCAGAGAAAAAGCCCAAAGAAGTTGAATCTCAACAACAATTCCTCATTTCACACATAAAGAAAATAACCTAATTACTGGAAAGCAGGAAAGAGAAAATAAAAAGTATGGAAGGGTAGAGAAGCATTAAATGTGAGCACACAAATTTGTCTTTGCTGTGGAACAAGAAATCAGACTAGTTCCTGAGGGTAGCCATTAAACGCAGAGGCTGGGTGTTTGTACAACATCCGCCAAAAAGCCAAGCAACAGGAAAAGACTAATTTTAATTACCAGAAAAGCTGCAAGAGAAAGAACACAGAGCTAGTGGTAGAAGGCTTCTAGCTACAGGCTGCATGGCACTGTCTTCTCCTTGCCAATTAGAGCCAGTCAGACCCCATTGGGGGATTAAATGAGCAGAAGAATTGGCTCAGTGCAGGGTCAGGCTGGACTCAGATACCCATGAAAAGCAGACACCAACAGACACCGGGTGTGACCCAGGACTTCCATACCTTTTTATATATTTGGATATACAGAAATACGAAACACTACGCGAGATTTCTTTTCCATTAAATGCAGGTGCCATCCGCATTACCTATGGCAATACACCGCAAAAGAAATGCAATATAATTCATTTAGCACACACTCAATTAACATCAGACAAACCAAGAGAGAGACTGACTCAGAGACAGAGAGGAAAAGTAGAGGGGAGGACTGGCAGAACAATGGCACTAAAGCTGCCATCCTATGGATTTACTACCTGTGTTATTTTTCCAATTACAGCCGTTGTGATATAGAAATTCAGAAAAAGGGCTGCTGTCTGACAGTAAGGCGGCTATTTCCTTAGCTTTTTTAGAACTGACACTGGGTGGGGGACCAAGGAGAAATAAAAACAGCTAGAGCCTAATAATCCTTAGATGAGATTCACCAGTGCATAAACAAAGAGAAGTGCTTCACAATCAGGACTTAAGAAAATTCTCCAAAGTAAAAAAAAAAAAAAAAACTCCACTTTCAAGGCAACCTAAGTGAACGCATAGGTCTGTGGTGCTGTCAGAGGTATAAGTAAAAGACTCTGGGAACCACAAGAGAGAGACAGCAGCAGGTCAGGGGAGGAAGGAACTCTTGCCTGCGATCTCCCATGCAGTCACCAGCCAACACGTTTGCTTTGTAATCTATGAATGTTAAATACGGAGAGGTTGCGGAGCAGGCAAGGGGCGGGGGGTGGTTTGGAAGGCTCCGTACTTAGGATTGCAAAGGGTATACCAGTTGACTAGCGAGACGAGGCGAAAAAACAGAAAAGCCTTCCTGAGGGAAAGAGTCCTTTAAGCCCGGGGACATGCTAAATGAACCTTTTCAGCGAGAGGCAGTGAGGCGCTGGGCGCGGGCTACGGCGACAGCGCGGGCGAGCGGGGAGGGGCGAGGGACCGCTCCGGGAGGACACAGCCAGTCAGAGGCTCGGGGCGCGGGGCGCGCGGACGCATTGGAGGAAAACACCCGGGCTGCAAGCACACCAGCCAGAGGAGGCGCCGCACCTACTTTCCAATATAACCAACTACAGAGTGGGGGAGTGCAACTGCGAGAAGGCGGCTGCCAAAGTGCCATTAAAGCTCAGGAGGAAAGGATGCATTACCTGGGTCCCCTCTTCAGGGAGAGGCAGGGAAAGCTGGAGGATTCGCTCTGAATGGTTAAAAACTCCGCAGTTCTCTTCTGCCACAGGCTGAAAAGGAGTCCCCCCGCCCCCCCGCCAAAAAAAAAAAAAAAAAGATCTGCTCTGTTTGAACTGTGCCGACGGGCAGGAGGATGGGAGACAGGAACTGAGAGTCACAGAGGAAGGACAAGGGAGTCTGGCATCTCATTGGTAAGTGGCTGACATTCCTTTGCCGGTGACTGCTTTCTGTGATTCTGCACTTCATCTCCCAGCCACTTAGGATTTTTGACACACTCGCTTCTGCAAAGCCATCCTTTCTTGCCATGTTGCCAGAATGTAAAAACTGTAAGATGAAGCATTCTTTTTTCTTAACATGCTGTTTGTCTCTGCTGGTATTTTACGTTAGAAAAGTTGAATCAACAGTAAGTATAACCTATTTGCGCAAGCTGCATAATGTCACCAAATATTTAAAGTAAACAATTCCTACAACTAAACTGTGAGGTAATAAATGATAGGATAGTGTAAGCATTTTTCTACTACAGAAGAAAGTCAGTGTTCTGAAAATAGGATGCCATTCTCAGGTACTGAATGTATGTCTTCCCTTAGGATTGAGCAATGTGTTTTTGAGAATGGAGCCCAGATAATTACGGGTATCTGGTAGGGCAATAACTTGTTAAAATTCAGTAGGGATGCTCTACAAATGAAGTTGTACAAAGTTCTGGATACTGAGAAAAGCAATGTCTTGGGTTATGCTGAGCTTTTTTCTAAATGATGGATAGGAATATGATAGATTAAAAATAATATAAACATATGTTGTGACACTCCAGTTGAGTTTTAATTGGGAAAAGTGGGAGGGAATATTAATTCGCACATATATGAACATGGTATACGAGATGCTGAGAATTATTCTGACAACTTTCTTTTTTTTAAGTTATTTGAACTAATTTTATTTTGGAAAGAACAAGAATTGATTAAAGGATTTAGGATTATTTTGTTTTAAAATTATATACAACCTCTAGCATGGAAAATGCAATTCAGTGTGTAACTTTAAATGCAGGCTTGGAAGCAAAAAAGAAAACTTTTAAGCTGTTTTTTTTGTGCAATGCTTTACTTACATTCAATTCCTATATTTGTTTCTTAGTTAAAAAAAAATAAAACATTTAGGGATGTCATACTTCTACCTTGGTTCTCAATTTTAACTGGGGGAATAAGAATAAAGAAAGTAGATAGATGTTCATTGAGATGCCAGCATTAAAACAAATATGAACAAATAGTGAGTCAAATTTTAAAAAATGGAAATATAATTAATTACTGTTGAAATACAACAGAACTACAGAAATACTTTGACTATCACAGCAGCCTTAAAGGAGTTCATCATGATTAATATTGTAACCCTTAATATAAAAGAATTAGTAATGATGAAGCCATTATTTTTCACCTTGCCTGAAGTCAACTTAGGCACTTGTTTCTTTCCATATTTTCCTATTTCGTGATCAACTTATTCTTGTTATAAGTTCTGTATGGACTGCTACTATATTGAATCTCAAACTTGACAGACATATGTTTCCCCTTATTCAAATGGAAAAACAAAAACAACATTGTTGACTATGTAAGAATATGGTAAATAAAGCAAATGATTAAAAAATAAAAGATATTATATACAAAGACTAAGTCTGGTGAAGGAAACAAAGTACAAAACTCAACGTTAAAAGTTAAAAAGAAGAATGTCATGTAAAAGTAGAATTTCAAAGGTAATTTACCTGAAGGGTGGTGGGATAATATTTAAGGCATATTTGAAAATAGTCAGTAAAAGGTTTATTATAAGTGCCAGTGTTTTTGTGGGGGGGAGGGAGACCTAAATGTTTCTTATTTAAAACTTACGAAAACTGGAACTTGAGGAGAAAACCGGATAGTTTTAATTTCTCTTCGATTCTGTAGACAACGGAATAGAAAGAATTCTTAAAAGTTAGAAAAAGAAACATTACCACAATAGAGTAACAGAGTAGGTAATTTTGTTTCTAAGTTGCAAGGTACATGCATGTCAAGGTGTTTTTAGAAATAGATTCTGAAAAGCTAGATTTGTGGAATTTTTAAGTGTATCACTGAAACACCTGAACGTGTCTTGAGCTGAGCGATACCTCACCTATTAGGTATTCTGACACCTTTATTAAGTTAGGAAAAAAAAAAACTAAAATTGAACCAAGAGTATACATACAGAATATGTTCATTAAAAATAAGTTGCTCTTGAAAATTTGTTGGTTTGATGTTTGCAATTAACTGAAACTGTCTATTAGAAATATACTAAGTTCCTGTATTTGTCTGAGTATTTACCCATTTAAAAAAACATTCACCACCTTCAGAGTAAAGAGTGTGCTTTGATTTCAAAGCGACTTAACAATAAGAACCAGAGGGTGTCAGTAAAGGGTAGAGGGCTTTCCAATGAAGAAACTAAGGGGATGTTTTGCTGGTCAGGATATTAAGGAGTTTACTTTACTTCTCCTCGATGAAACAAAAGGTATATTTCTATGAAGTTAAAATGAAATGAAAATTTGTACAGAAGGCTGTATAAATGCAAAGATGATTCGACTATATTTAATTGGCTAAGACAAATTTTATAGTAGAGTTAAGTGCCCCCCCTAATCCATCAAAAACTAATCTAGGATTTTATGAGGCTGAGATGTTTAACATATTGTGATTTGCTGAATCCATCGTACCGCATGTATTTTGATTGCTATTGCCTTTGAATTTTCTTTCTTTTTTAATATTTTTTTTTGAATTACTAAGCAGTAGGAAGTATATTTCTCTTAATTTAAATAGATTCATACATTTATATAATTTGCTGTCTTCAAGTTCTGGATTCAAGAACTCACATTTATACATCTCCTTCTAGTTCCTGAAGATACAAACGTAAGAGAGTTGTATTTCTTGCAAGATACATTTTTTAGTACTGTTTGGTGTTATAAAGCTGTGCTAATATGTTACATGAAATTCTTAGCAGGAAAGAGCCTGGTCGGAAACTCAAAGCAGTAGAAATCCCTGCACAGGTCTATTTTCTGACCATTGTGATCAATAATTCTACATTAAAGGATTTTTTTTTTTTTTAGAGGATGTGCATTTTAAAAAGTAATGAAGTGTATAAAAGTCCTTAACACTTAAGATTTAAGATTAAAAACTCTTGTGAACTATGCCCCACCTCCCTACCTATCCCCTTGTAATTGATTTCTACCTTTTCATGATTTTTGAATATTCAAATTTGCATTGTTAGAAGGGCTCTCATGAATGGAATATTATCAGTTTATATCTTCCCATACACTAGAACTTTTTTAAGCTAATTATTTTTATTAAAAATGAATTTAAAAAATTTGGTATTGTTTCATAAATACAGTGGATATGAGAATAATTTTTAAAAGGTTTTATTGCATATATCTTTTTTTTATTAAGGTATGGTTTTACAATTATATTCTTTCACCAAAGTTATTATTTTGCAGTATTAAATTATATCTCTTGCACTTCTTATAAAACTATATATATAATTTTATTTATGTTCTTCCTGTTTTAAATATTTGCATAAGCTAAATATAGAGCATTTTCATCCATATCAACAACTATAAGTTAAAACTTAAGCCTTCGCTTTCTTATTTCAGAGTATTGCATATTGTCATTTTTACATTATAGCCTCCTTGATAATCAGCTCATAAGAATAAAAAACTGATCAAAATATAGAAGCTTCTCTTTTTTCCAATGCAGGGAAATAGAACTCTAGAAATAGGTCATAAAGTAACTATAAAAGATAAATCAAAGTTCTGTTTGTTTTGTGGAAATCAAAAAAAACCAATGGGTTTACCATTTCTTAATCTAACACGAGATAGTGTGAGATTTACCCATTTTAAGAATCATTAAAAAATACAGTTATATTTTCCACCATGTATTTCTTAAGCTGGAATTCTTTGTGATTACCACCGTTTTTAAACAGTTCCAAAGATGTTTCATTAGGTGCATTTGACATCACAGAGGCAAAACTGATTTCCTCCCCCCCGCCATGTTTCTTCTCAGTCATTCCTCAGAAATCCACAAAGACCTAAATAACTTTATTTGTTTAACAAATGAACTTCTATTACCAGCGCTGACAGGACTTGCACCTTTTCTCTTATGCCAGTCATGGTTCCAAATATTTCCCACACTCATTTGCATAGACCAATAAAAAAGTTGAAATCTTGATAGAAAATGAGGGGCTAACGCATTTGTATCAACTTTCCACCAATCATATCTTTATTCTGTATCTTTACTCTGAAATATGAACATGCTTAAAGGTTAAAGTAACTAATCTGAGCATTATTCGATTTTTAAGCAATTGTATTCTGGGGAAGGAGAAAAGTGAAAGTTTTATTTATCTGAGTGATCAAAAACTCATAGCCACTGGAAAGATAATAATATGCAGAAATATTTTATGAGCAGAGCAGGAATCTGCTCTGTAAGATTCTTACAGCTGTTAAATGCTCAAGGAGAGCATCTCACCTTACACTATGATCTAGTAGGAACTGTACCATATGGCGCTTAGGAAGAAAATTTTCTGGTTATTTAGGTGACAAAAGGTGGACCGAAATTCTCTTCCTTTTGATAATTAAAATACTGGTAGAAATACTCCCTGTGAGGCTAAAAAAGCCAAGGGATTCATACTGAGGGAGATATCACCATAGGATAACAATAGTAATAATGTGTCTACAGGCATAACCAGATCTTTTAACATATTTTCACAAATATTTCACTGTTTTCAGGGATTTGTACTTATGAGATAAATAGTATCAAAACATTATGTTTATTTGGTGAAAATACTTTTAAGTACAGCTTTATTTTCTGAAATATTTCATTTCACATGTAAAAGTTTTAATGGAAGAAAAACTTATATGAAACTAAACCAAATATAAAGGTAACATTCAAAAGGTTTAGAACAAATATTTTAATTCTCCTTGGTTTTTGTATTCCAGTTTTTATTCAATAATTTATTTTTAATAATGTAATGTTTGCTGAAATACTCTTGTTCATTAGCTTCTACAAAGCACAGGATTAGACTAAATCTCTGGCAGATAAAATGAAGATTAATTGGAAGATACAGATGAATGCCAGTAAGAATTTAAAAAAGAGTCCTAGTTTCCTAGAAAGAGATTTTTATTTAATTGGCATTTCATGGTCATTAAATTTGAGATGGTTTCCCATGCACCTGAAAAGATTTAAGTGCTCAAAAATATTTTTGAGAAAATTATGGAAAGTTATATATTTATCTAAACTAGGCTTGGTTTTTTTAACCTTATTTTAAATTATTTTGAAACTTTCATATTCTTCTCTAAAAGATACAGACTCATTTGATCCCTTTCCCTTACCTCAAAATTAATAAAACAGATTTGTTAGTGACCACTGATTTGTCTAACTTTGAGGATTTTCAGTGATAGGAACTTCAAAAATCATAGCATTTATAAATAGAATTGAAACCTTAAGTGTCATAACTCAATTTAGCACTCCTTTCTGCAGTTATTCTAATAGCACTGTGTGAGCTAGGAAATGAGAACCTCCTGTGCTAAAATAACCATTTCATTAGAAATCAACAAAAAATAGCATGAGTTACTGATGATAAATAAATTGTGAGAACATGTAGAAAAAAAGTGACATAATAATACCATTTAGCATTAGGCAGGAGCCTTACCGAGCTCCTGTTTTCAAGTATTTTTCATAAAGACTAATAAGCCAAGATATAAAGAGGTAAAGTGACATATTCAAGATTATATGTAATAAAAACGATGGCATTAGAATCCAATTCTCTTATATTTCTAGTTCAGAGCTGTTTATACATTATACCCTTTGTTTTTTTTACTATGAAAATCTTATTTTTTATCACTTAAATCATGATTAGTACATAGATATATATATAAAATTTCCTTGTTGCAATTCTTATGTTAATGATTATTTGTAAATTTTTTTCCTTTAGCAATGGCAATTATAAAATCCAAATATAGTCACACAGAGCAAATGGCCATGCTCAAATCTTCTTACACCAAGAACTGAAAGTCTAGGCAATTTAACCGCTAGATATAAATTCTTTTCACAATCAACTTTGTGTGCCCTCTACAGCTAAATGAAATAAGAGAAGCTTTTAGATTGACTTTTTATTAGAAAATCTGGGGGCCTTTGTCATAACACAGTCAAGTAGGAAAAGGGACATAAGTGATTTTTTTCCACTGTATTATGTGAAAGGGATGATCCATTTTTAACGCTTCTTTTTTTTTTTTTCTGGATTGGAAATTTCGTTACAATAATAATTGCATTGTGGGGCTCTAAATAGAATAGGAACTCAACCTGAGAAATATAAGTGAGCAAATACTCCTGTGTTTTGGCAGATTTGAATATAATTTAAATTGGGTTTTTTAAGGGTCATAACAGTTATAGATCATAGGATAACAAAACAGAAAAAAAGTCTCTAGAAATATGTACTGGCCTGATGAGTCTCCAAATTCAAATAAATCAACTCTTATATGATATTCCTTTGTTATATTACTAAAGGGAGTTGATAGAGAATAAATTTGGACCTGTAAGAGTATTTAGTCGTCATTATATCTGAACAAGGCTCACCTATGCTTAATTTTTAATATTGTGACATACATTGTGTTAGAATGAACCTATACATTAAAATTTTTTTCAGACACAAAATAGAAAGTTCAGAATTTCTCAGATTTGAGTAATGTGAAAACTGTACAGAATAAAATTACTAAGATAATTAATTAGATTTTGTGTTTTTCATTTTAAGAGTTAATTTGAAACTATAATCCATTGGACAAGATTGCCTCCCATGGATGATAATTGAGGGTGATGTGAAGTTATCTGCAGACCTAAACATGCTGAACAGGCATAGTGCATCTCAGTGTAAATGCAGCTTATATATTGATGAGTTTTTTCAATTATTTTTGAAAAGAATTATTTTTACAGAAACTTTCTTTCAAAGCTTTGAAAGAAAGAATTATTTTTACAGAAACTTTCTTTCAAAGCTTTGAAAGAAAGAATTATTTTTACAGAAACTTTCTTTCAAAGCTTTGAAAGAAAGAATTATTTTTACAGAAACTTTCTTTCAAAGCTTTGTCAAATTATGACAAAAAACCTGTGTGTGTGGAATGAATTCCAATTTTAAGTATAGTATAAATGAGGTTAAAAAAAAAAACAAAACTGTGGCTAAAAAGTTTCAGGTCTAATCTGAGTTCTTTTCTGCTCTAAGCCTTTAGCCAAATTTGCAAATAACTGTAATAACAAATATGAAACAGTTCCTCCAAATGAATAAATTTTCCTTATCAGCACTAACTTTGAATTCTTCAGTATTTTTAAAGAACAATAACCTTAGTAAGAATGATTAAATCAGTTTTTAAGTTAAATCACCCAGAATTGATTTTATGAAAATATACTGTATTAACTGTGTTAAAAACATGCAACTATATTTGTTGTTTTTCATTGTTTTATGTGGTCGCGTTAGTATGTACCTCAAAGATTAAAATTAATGAAAAGCAATCTCTTTCAGGTTTAAAGCAATTGGTAGACTAATTCAGTCACTGAAATGGTCTATTTTGGATTGTTGCAGTATTATGCAAAAATATAAAGGGGAGTAAGTAGTTCATGGCCTGGTGGAGGAAATAAGCACATAAAAACTCACTGCCATCCAGACTCTTAGCGATGATCCTGTGGGACAGAATAGAACTGCCCCACAGGGTTTCCAATGCCCAAAGTCTTTACAGAAGCAAACTGTCACATCTTTCTCCCGAATGGCAGCGGGTCGATTCGAACCATCAACTTTTTGGTTAACAGCTGAGTGCTTTAACCAACTCCTAGTTTTTTTAGCAAGCACATAGAGTGAGAGTAATTCAATGTGAAATGTGCACTGGCAGAATTATAAACAGCTACGATGCAAATTTTCAATATTTCTCCTTTTGGAGACTTGTTATTTTTCTCCTACTGAGTTTTTCCAGCTTAGACCATTTCATGCTAGCATTGGTTGTGTAATTGCTACATTTACTTCCCAGTGGGTAAGTTATTTTGAAGTAACTTTGGCTCTAAGATTCGCCTAACCACCTTAAATGAATGTTGTGTTTTTCCAGCATCTCCCTGTACGGCTAACTTTAGTATTTTTTAGCCATCTTGTCTGTGATGATCCAGCTGAAGCTGAGATAAAATGTGACTTAGATGATGTGAATAAATGCAGTTCCTATATGTTGTTATAAAAAAGCTTGACTTGCTCTCAGTTATTAAGAATGGCATTACTGATGTCGCTGAAACTTATTTTATAAGGGGTGGTTTCATTGTGAATCTAATGAAACGTGCTTTAGCCAGGCCCCTGGAGACAGTAATAGCGGTAGCAGCAGTAGCAGAAGTAGTGGTAAACATTATTTTAATAATTATGATAATATATCTAACATAAGGAGGTAGTATGGATTAGGGGATTTGGTGTTTGAATTTTAGGATTCGGTGTTGGCTCTACAACATATTGACTGTGTAACTTTAGACAAGCTACTTAAACTTTCTGTTTCATAGCTAATAACTATCATGAAGCCGTGGTAATATATAGTAAAAAATGCAATTTCTAAAGTCCAAGAAACATCAAGAAATTAGTTCTAGGAATAAATTTTTATTTTAGTCCAACTCTCATGCTACCACATAAGCTTTATGTTGTCTACCTAAATATTTTATTTTGGAATGAGGTACAATGCTATCCTACTGAGATCTATAGAACACGAACATTTAAACATTATTTTGTGTGTCTGCTGTTTATTTAATTAATTTATTTGTAAGCATTGTGAGGATGGCACAGAACCGGACAATGTTTTGTTCTGTTATACACAGGTTACTATGAGTTGGAGCCAACTGGATGGATTGCCCTTACAATAACACAACATAGGTGCTTCTCACAAATCTAGTGGGCTACCATTTGCTTTTGAAGATCCAAAACAATTGAGAGTTTAATCGATGATAATGGAGAGGTGGACAATTCTTTGTCAGTCAGTACAAAATAAGAAACTTAAAGAAGACACACTAGTAAACATAACTGTTGAGGCCTTGGTCACACATTCTGAGGATAACAGAAATGGTTATTGTGAGGGTGGTTCATCTGAATCCGCAGACAAAATGAGAAGCACTAGGACTTGAAAGAACTTTCCATTGTGAATTGGCTAAGTCTCCATTTCAGGGGAGAAAGAGAGGTAGAAGACAGAATAAGAGACAGAAGGAAATGGGAAAGTAAATAAATAAAAGACCATTTCTAATGCAAAGAGAGAAGTTAAAATATGTAAAATGGGGAAATTTGTAGGATTTTGAGACACAAACTGAATAATTAGGATTTTGTTTCCAAGCAGGTGTGTTATGATTTGGATGTGTCCCTCAAAATTATGTGTTGAAATCTCAACCCCTATATATGTAGAATGAGAATTTGAAAAAAGAGATTTTCTTTTGTTATTTTAATGAGATCATCAAAAATAGGGTAAGTCCTATACCTAATCACTTCTGAGTTAGAAAAAGAGCAGAATAGACCCAAAGAAACACATAATGGGAAGACAGGCACCTAGGAATACCAAGCAAAGCCAAGAAACTCCAAAGAACTCCAAGGAAGAAAGCTGACCTGGAGTTGATGCCCTGATTTGTACTTTTAGCCTATAGAATTATGTTAAAGTAAATTTCTATTTTTTGAAAACACCCACTTGTGATATTTTTGTTATAATAAAACTAAGTAACTAAGATAAACAGGATACTATTTTATCTCAAGATTATATGATATTTAAGATAAGATAAGAGAAAACTGGGGCAAGGAGGCAGAAGACTCAAGGTTTACCCCCAGTTTTCTGCTTTACTGTGACTTGGAAAAGTCACTTGCCTTCTCTTCCTCACTTTACTAATCTGTCAAGCAAAAAGGTTAAAATCAATTAACTTAAAAGGACTTTTCATGATTTTATCCACTGTAATTAAATGGCCATTTGAGTTATGAGGTTTTGTTGAAAAAGAGAATTGAAAGAAACAGTTTTAGAGATTGGCAGCCGTGTCCAGGGTGGACTCCACCAAACAGAGATAATGAAAGAAGAAACCATGGGAAGGAGTTGGGGAGACCATGAGAAGAGCACTGACTTATTAGACCTAGGTTTAATCCTGCTTCAACTGTTTTGCCACGTGTTTTCTTGAGCAACGTAATAACTTTACAAGCTTTCATTTGTTACTCTATAAAAGAATGGTATTAATGACTACCTCAGAGTTTTTGTGAGAAAGTGAAGAGACTTTATCGATGTGGGAGTCAGAATCATTTCTTTCATGCTTTTAGGTATAGATGCTTATCTTAGTTATCCAGTGCTGCTATAACAGAAATACCACAAGTGGATGGCTTTAACAAAGAAGAAATGTATTCTCTCAGAGTCTAGGAGGCTAGGAGTCTGAATTCAGAGTGCCAGCTCCAGGGGAGGGCTTTCTCTCTCTGTCAGCTCTGAGGGAAGGTCCTTGTCATTAATCTTCACATGGTCTAGGAAATTCTCAACACAGGAACCTTGGGTCCAAAGAATCACTCTGCTCCCTGTGCTGCTTTCTTTGTGGTATGAGGTCCTCCTGTCTTTCTGCTCTCTTCTTTCTTCTATATCTCAAAAGAGACTGATTTAAAATACAACCTAATCCTGTAGATTGAGTCCTGCCTCATCAACATAACTGCCTCTAATCCTGCCTCGTTAACATTATAGAGGAAGGATTTACGATATATAGGAAAACCATATCAGATGACAAAATGGTGGACAATCACATAATACTGGAAATCATGGCCTGGCCAAGTTGACACATATTTTGGGGGACCACAATTCAATCCATGACAATGCTTATAAAATCACTTTTTTTATTCTTAGGTTTAAGGAATATTTTAAGGAAGAAAAATAATTTTAATATTGTGTATATATACATGGGTATGTTCACTCCAGTTTGCCAAAGATGACAAAAACCACATTTTGTTTCCTTGGCACAATTCTGTATATTCATGAACATTTGCTGATAGTGACATATTTTATTTTACTGGTTTTAATTGCGCTTGCACAAATTGAAAGAGATCATCTGCTTTGGTCCCTTTTATTTTGTTTTGTTTTGCTTGAAGAAAGAAAGGCTGTAATGCCCCATTTCAAAATTTTTACAACATGGATGTCATGGATTAAATTATGTCCCCCCAAAATATGTGTCAACTTGGTAGGGTCATGATTCCCAGTATTGAGTGGTTGCCCTCCGTTTTGTGATTGTAATTTTATGTTAAAGAGGTTTAGGGTGGGATTATAACACCTTTACCAGGTCACATCTCTGATCCAAGGTAAAGGGAGTTTCCCTGGGATGTGGCCTGCACTACCTTTTATCTTACAAGAGATAAAAGGAAAGAGAAGCAGCAGAGAGTTGGGGACTTCATACCACCAAGAAAGCAGCACCAGGAGCAGAGCGCGTCCTTTGGACCTGAGATGCTCCCAGACCAAGGCAAAACTGATGCATCACAGGGACCATCCTCCAGAGCCAACAGAGAGAGAAAGCCATCTCCTGGAGCTGACGCCCTGAATTTGGACTTGTAGCCTACTTAACTGTGAGAGAATAAATTTCTCTTTGTTAAAAATCTACTCGTGGGATTTCTCTTATGGCAGCACTAGATGACTAAAACAATAGATTCTATTTTGGTAGTAGAATTAGATGCTTCAAATACTGTTTTTGAATTCCATGTGATAGCAAAATGGTATAGATTATATATATTTGAAAACAATAATTTCTCCAATTATTTTTCTCTGTTACTTTTATTATATTTTGCTACTTTAAGAAGTGTGATCTTGTCAAAGTGCCTTGTGCTGCAAATATGGTTGTTGCTGTTAGGTTCCAACTCATAGCGACCCTACAGGACAGAGTAGAAAGGCCCTATAGGGTTTCCAAGGAGCAGCTGGTGGATTTAAAATGCCGACCTTTTGGTTAGCAGCTGGGCTTTTAACCACTAATTCGTTTAAACAAATCAAAACAAGCCTTCTAAATTGTGGATTGCCATTGTATTTTAGAGCAACCAATAAAAAGATTTAGTTTCAGTTCACAAAACTATTACAGATATATATATATATATATATTTTTTTTTTTTTTTTGACTTGGCTGCTTTGGCAACAGGAGCCTCGCTGGTGCAGTGATTAGAAGCTCAGCTGCTAACCAAACATGCAGCAGTTTGAACCCACCAGTCGCTCCTTGGAAACCCTCTGGGGCAGTTCTACTCTGTCCTGTAGGGTTGCTATGAGTTGGAATCAACTCTACGGCAGCAGGTTTGCTTTGTTTTTGCTTTAGCAATGAGTTATTATTACAGAAAACACAATTTATGCTTTTTTTTGGTGAATCATGTTGCACTTTAAATGTTTATGTCCTTCATATCTATACAACCATTCCATCTTTCTCACAAATATTTATCAATTATTCTACTCTTGCATAAGATAAAATACAGTAGAGAGAAATGGAAGAAATCAATATTAAAAAAATAGTCTCTTTCAGAAAAGTGTGATAAGGCTATAATGGGTCCGGAGATATGTGATATAGAGTAAAAAGAAAGATGAAGAAAACCACAAAGCAAACAGGAGAGGGAGCTGATAGAAAGCACTGTTATACTGTTCAATGAGGAAATGATTAAATAGATATATCATGAGCTAGTTTAGAAAATGCCTACAGTTAATATTTCACCTGAAACTAAGGTATCTTTTCATCTTTGCTGCATGCATTTGTCTTGGAAGTATAATAGTCTTGAAGATATAAACACACGGTTGATTTTTCAAGTTTGAATATTGAGATGTTTGTTGTCTATTCAAAAATATCATACAGTCACCTGGGTAAATATTAATTTAGAAGAAACAAAATGACTTAGTATTTTAATTGCCCATTCTTAATATTTCTTCCCTTGAGACATTTTGTCTGATCACATTTCTCCTTCATAGCAGAACCTTAATAGATGCTTAAAAGTTAAGACAAATATCTTAGTTTAATTTTAAAATGAACTAGCTTTTGGAAACATTAATATCTGGTTAGTGTTTGCCTTTAGCTCGTGTTAGGCAAGTTGTCTAGCTCAGATAAATTTCTTTTTTTATCTGGCAAAGTTAGCCAATCACTGGTTCCTTTTATCCTTCCATTTCAATCGCTGCAGGGGAATTCATGTTTTCTCTTGAGGAAAAAAAAAAAATTAAAATAAATAAATAAATAAATACATCTTACTAGTCTTTTTTTTCCCTAAGTAAAAATAAAACAGACATCATTTTAAGGATTAATTTTAAAAGGCATTTCTTTGTAGAGGAATTGCTTATATGTGTATACTCTTCATTTATAAAGAGTGGAATGCTATCTAAGAATTACTTCAAATAGGATCCTCTAGTGTTTCCTGTTAGAGCACAAGTGACCTGCTCCATCGCCTGTGCTGTAACTCTGAAGACAACATGGTAAAGCAGCTCTCACGAGTCAAATCTTCATTTAAAGAACACTGTTGTCTTCATCTCTTTTTTATTCTATTATTATGGGGTTGACAATGAGAAGTATAGAAAGAAGATAATTAAAGATGGATCTCCCTCCTGAAACAGTTTTCTTGTTCTGCCCTCCAGAAGTAGCCATCATAAATAGCTCCTCAATTAAAATTATCCATTCATTTTTCATCTGTTGACACAAATAAATATGAAAGGAAGATCCTTCCAGATGCATTTTTACACGAGTGTGAGTAGATCTGGAAGGGGACTTGCTAGGTCAGCGAGAATGTGCATTTAAAATTTTGATTTATACTACCAAATTGCCCTTCACAGGGATGGTACCAATTAACATGCCCACCAACAGTGTATTAGGGTGCTTGTCTAACACAGGGTACCAACCAACTTCTTGTCCTATGTTCATCTGAATAGGTGAAAAAGAAGTATCTCATTTTTGTTTCAATTTGTGTTTATGAAACATTGTTTTTTTCCTTGACCTACTACTATTCCTGTCCACTCACCATTTTAACTTAATTGAGTTGATCTTTTCCTATTCCCTTTAGAAATACATAGGAGCAAGAAGTCAATTAAAAATCCTTTGCAGCATTGTGAAATTTTCAAGGAAACAAAATGCACAGTTGTGAAAAGACACAGATGTTTGTATAAAGAGCGTTGTCTTCCTTTTCTCTCTCCACCATACTCATAAGATCCAGTGGAAGCACAACGAAGAAAAGACAGTTCTACCTGAGTGGAGCAGAACAGTCTTCAGTAGGAAACATAAAAGCAAACAAACAAAACCAAAATCTGGATAAATTAGCATACTCATAGTCAACCCACTCTTCCAAATCTCACTCAGCCAGCACTGGCTCAAGGGATCTTTTCCAGAATAATATCTCCAGACTGCTTTCTCTTCCCCCGTTCCCTAGCATGCAAATCACTGATGGCCTGGTCTTCTGAAGACACAAATTTTGTTATGCCATTTCTTTGCCCTAAAAGCTTTAATGATTCCTCTCGTTTCAAGAACACATTTGAGATTGTGCAGTATGTCCTTAAGGAGCCCTTTGTCCTAACACATAATGCTTTAAAGATGTCAACACTGAGAAATATTGCATAACAAACAAATATCTTTAGTAAAGCCCAGCCCATAGCGGGCCTTCGGTGAACGTTAATCTTATACCTCTGCATAGGTTTGATTCTGGTCCTTCACCTGACAAAATCAATGAAACTACTTTTTTGTCCAAGTTGTCTTTTTCTAATTCTAATAAGAAACCAACCTTACATATTCTTGAAGGAATTGTGAAAGTTTTATTTTTACTTAAAATTCAGAATCCATTGACTTGCTGGATTTTGCTACATCTGCATGGCTTGTTAGAAAACATGGAACATTGCTTGTTACAGAAACGGGGGCAGTACTTCCAACACTTACTTTAGCAGTAGTATAACATGGCCAAATCATTTTAATCTTATATATCTTTCAAATTGTATAGCAGTTCCATAAAGTTAAAACTTCTTAACATAAAGCTATCCAGAAGTCTGTGTGTGTACGTGTATGTATGTACGCATGTATAATTTTACAATCCATTATAAGGCAATATATTGGGAAACTGCGTAGTGAAAAACGATGTATCATACATATGTTTGAATTTGACCACTGCACCAAGCACAAGTAGCTCTGATAAGTAAAATGCCTGAAATGTAACTGAATCATAAACTTAATTCTTAACTGCAACCAGCATAATTCCATTAGAATTTAAGAAATTCGCAACTTCTAAAATGCCTCATTTCTCTCTCAGAGAAGAGTAATAATTAACTGAAAATGCATTTTCTCTATCTTTTCCATTTAAATAAAAATATTCTTCTCAGATGACTCTTTTGTGGCTTAGTTCAAAATTGAGCAATCATGTTTTTGCCCATTCTTGTATATATTTTGATAACTGGATTAAAAATAGAGTTCATAACTTAATGTCATAAGTTCATATAGAAAGGCCAGCAATAAAAAAAGTCATAAATGTGCTTTAAGAGATAAAAGTAATGAAAAAAAAAAAATCCTAAAGCAGAGTTTGATGCCAACAATGCTAAGGGCAGTTCTCAGCTTTTCCAATCATTGGCTGTATTTAAGTCTGGGGGCATGCTATTATTCCTTTTATTCTCTCTGCATCTCTTGTCTGTATCTTAAGATATCATCGTTTGAGTCAGTTTCTTCTGAACAAGAGCTCCGCGTTATCATTAGGAAATACTATTGAACTGCGTAAGGGATCCACTCTCTTACTTTTCCTGTCACTAGACAAACTCAGAAAAGCCATGCTGCTGTTCATTGTATTCCTTTTGGCTCAGTAGAAAACACTAAAAGGAAAATGAAATGGAAGACCAGGACTCCTTTTTGAGGTCAGGGGAAAATAAAGAATTTGCAGGTGTCAAACACAAAGACACTAGCTGGAGTCACGTAAGTTCCAGTGTTGCACAATTAAAATTGCCTTCTCATGTCTGTGATTTTATAGAATGGAGGGCAGTTGCTTAACAAGGGAGGGGACAAATGAGTGTGTGTACTTTCTGCTGAGCACTGAATCCAAAAGCACAAAAGAAACCGATTGTTGCATTAGCTTTGCATTAGCTTCTGTGGTCCTTGTGTTGAGAAACAGGCTGCCCAAAGGAATCAACAGTATCCTATCAAACATTTAGAAGGAATGCTCCTTGGCATTCTTAAACTCCTTTGAGAAAATGTCACAGATTTTTATATTTAAGAAAAATGTGCAGCATCTCAGAGTAGCAAGGGATTTAAAAAAAAAAAAAAAAAAAAAAAAGCCCTGAAATTAAGTTTCATGTATCTATCTCGATTTTTTTCAGTAATTTTCAGCAAGGATTAATGGACAATGGGGGCAAAGGGGTAGTTTATCTTGTTTAGGTTCACAAGGCATAAAATCAGCCTGATAAGAATGATGGTCTAGGAAGTATCTGCACAGTAGCAGAGGGTGGGAATTTGAACACTTGAGGCTAGGGTTACCAAGTTGCCACTTAGAGAGGAAAAAAATACTGGAGAAAATGACAAAGGATGATGAAGTAGGACACAAAAGCACGCACATTTCAAGAGAAAAACAAGAAAAAATAATGACTAAAACCAAACCATTTTATTTGTTTCTAGATCTTTTTTTTAAACCCAAACACTGTTTGAAAACTCTCAAAGAATGAATGCTGAACTTAAAGCATTAGTAATGGCAAAAATCCCTGTGGCAAAAGTTCACCATAAAATTAATCGTACCTAATAATAAAGATTATTATTACTTTTTTTAATAATAAAGACATTACGTTATATACAAGATAAATATTGTACCAGCCTGATTAATTAGCATAATACTTATATTTGGTAAGCATTATTCTAAGCATTATATTTACCAGTTAACTGCATTTCTTCCCTCATAATTTAAGTTTTAAAGTCTGAAGCTGTAAAAATTCAAAGAAAAAAAAATATAATGAGTTCATGCAAAAATAAAAGATGAGTACAATTCAATGCAGCCTAGGTTTAATGTTTACTGTGTTCAAGGCAAGTTGACGTTGGGATGGCACAAACACATTTTTAAATATTAGCAGTGTATCAAGTTTAATCTGAATGTTTTACGCGTAGAGCAAAGTCTCACAATATCCATTATTTAAACCGTTTCCCTGATGCATATATATAAAAAAAAAAACAACACTAAATTGTATATTTGTGTATGGTGTTAACTACCAGTTATGGTGAAAGAAAGAAAAGCTGCTGTCACAAACCTGAAGTATTTAGCATTAACATTCTTTTTTCACAATTTTAGTATTTACTATAAAATTTAAAAATAAATAAAAACTGTGCAAAATACAATTAATTCCCTACCAGATGATGATGATGATGACAAGCAATCTAGGAAAAGCTGAACCAAATATATAAAAAGAAACAAATGCAATGTTATAGCTTGAACTATTTCCACAAACCTAGTATCTTATATTCATTCACCAAATGAGAACAGAAAATTGAGTAAGACATGAGCCCTGGCCCTGACTTTTCAGAACACTGCCTTATATCTCACTTGGTATGTGTTTACTATCAAGAAACAACCCCATGAACTTCTTTTCTCTTTACTTCAAAATTTACCTGCATATTAAACAATTTGTCTCAAAGGAGAAAACGCCTCATTCCTTTTCAAAACTTTTATTTCCACATCTGTTTTTGTTCACATCCTTTCTTCTCTTCTTGAGGCCCTCCATCCCTCAGATTTTTGTTGTCTGTTATCTTCATATTCTCCATACCTACAGTGATCTTTCTTTTGACTAAAACGTACACAAGCTAGTCCAGTCTTAAAAATAAAAGTAAGCCCTTTTCTAGTCTCGCTTCTAAAGTTTTTGTTATATACTTCTGTGTGCGTGTGTACGCGTGCACACGCGTATGTTGTCAGATGATGTTGAGTCTGTTCCAACTCATAGGGACTGTATGTAATGTGTGAGTGTGCATGTGTGTATGTATATGTATGTGTGTGTTTGTGTGTGTTTGTGTGTATGTGTACCAATCCATGCTTCCCTTCTCTTTCAAATTCATTTGTTTGCATGCCTTACCGCTCCTCCTATACATTTTTAAAGACAATTTCACTCATCTCTATTCCCATCATAAAACAGTGTTTGGAATGTAACACGCTCACCAAATGCTTATTGAAGAAATACATCAGTGCACAAATTATACCATTTTCTTTCATATCATTATGATTGCTCTTATGAAATAAAGTTTTTGATATCTTAAATTTTGTATTATATTAGCATAATACCAATAAATTATAACTCCCCCATCTTTCAATTTTTAGCACATACAGAAAGTGACAGTTTTGGGGAATGTGCAAGTGGCTGCCTAGCATATGTAAATGAATTCATTATTTAATTGTGATGGCCCCTAAAAAATACATAAATACTTTCTGTGGACTATTAGACCCTAATATGTCCATGGCACTAAACCAGTTTGGTGAACAAAGATTTCATAGAATCCGCCCTTGCATGTAGTGCTCTATATATGCCAACGTATTTTCCACCTCACTGTCTTCACACATACTGTTTCTTCTGCCTGCAATGCTCCTTCCTCTCTCTTCACCTGAATACTTTCTATTCTCAGATCTAGAATATCACTTCCTTGGAAAGGTTGCCATATAATTTATGTCCCTTTTGTGTCTCTCTCTGACCAAAATTGTTCTCTTCATTAAATCTATCATAATATGTAGTTTAAAAATTATTTGAACATTTTTTTGTTAATTGTGTCTCACTCCCACAGAGCTCCTCCCATCTTTAAGCTCTGTAAGGATTAAAATTTTGTTTTATGTATTTAGCAAGTAGCATAATGCCTGGAATATAGCAGGCATTTTACACATATTTACTGAATGAAAGAATAAATGAATGAACACAGATGCAGCCTGGGACAACTGTTTCATGAAAAGCTTCAATAACTAAGGAACTAGTGTTTTCATTGATCTCCTTAGCATGCCACTGTAACTCCTATGGAGCTGCAGTTCATACATTTAAATTTTAAATTTCTCATAAGTGATAGTTCTCTTTGTTGCTCAGGTCCAGAACTATTTCAGCCACACACCGTACATTCTTCCATACAGGTATTTCCTTGAACTCTGAATTAATTTGAGCAAAGCCCTTCCTAGTCTTGATTAGAGAATGGAGAATAAATTTGATGACATGAGTTGGGAAAAAGTGTATTTTTTAAAATATTTTTTGTAAAGTTCATTTCCTAGAATGTTGGTAAGAACTAGAGTATTAAAACAAAGCGTGAATGGAATTAACTTCTAATTTCATTATTTTATTGTTTAGAATAATTAGAGCTTGCGCTATCAAAGATCAGGTGTGATATACTTAGCTAAAGGAGAGCAAGAAAGTATAATGACATATAATTAAGGAGTGGTCACTGATGTAAATGAAAACAGACTATGGGGCGATATTTATTTAAGAAAGTAGCTAAAGCATGGTTAGTATTTAATTCTTTAGTGCTTTTAACCTAGAAGAAGAAATCTCATCATAATTTCCTAATATTAATAGTATTCACATTCATGTTTTTGTACTTACACTACTGGCTCATGATAAAACGAAGACAGCTTCAGTTTAACGACAAAAAAGGTGTTAGAATTTTGGATATTAGACAGCGTTTATTAAAGATCTACTGATCTGGAATTTCTGGCTGACACTGATTCAGAATGCCACCTGGAGTGGCCTCTCCTCTGTAATGTAATTTTTGTATGACCATCTCTAAAAGCGGCATAGCGGAGGCGTCTGACCTCCTCTAACTTCTCAGGTGGGGAGAGAATCAGCATTAGCAACCACCCACGGCTAATTCCTATGAAGCGGAGGTCAGACGAACCTCTTTTTACTAATCCTGACACCAGCTGTCCCTCCATGGCAGTCTCCGCTTCTCTGCTGGGTTTGATAATTCATTGCAATGGCCACGCAGAACTCATGGACAATATTCACTATTATGGGGCTTATCAGGGAAGTCAAACAAAACAAAACAAATCCATTGCCACCATGTCGTTTCCGACTAATAGCGACCCTACAGTTCAGGATCAGGAATGATTCAGGCTACAGTTCTTAGGTCAGGACAGTTTCTTGGCTATACTCACAGACAGGCATCTCCCTGGTCTTCAGCATCTTGGCCCTCAGCCCCTCGGGCCTCTTGGGCAGCCCCTGCCTCTGCCCTGCTGGGACAAGTGTTCCAAAGCTCTTTAGCTGGGCCAGTAGGTGACCAGAGGCACGCCACTCCACCAGTAAGCTTCAGCCCAAAGGCATTCAGCTTTCTAGCTCTGTGGGTTGGCTGCCAAGTACTTGGAGGCACCCCAGTCCACCAGCAAGTCTTCTCCTTGAATGCACTCAGCTTCCTCAATCCTTGGACCAGGAAGCCCACGTGTGGTCTTCTGCCGGTCTCCTGGTTCTGCTGCCTCTGCTCCTGCTGTTTCTTTGCCACTGTTTTCTGCCTTCTCTCACCATCTCAGGTGTTACAGCTCTCTCCCTGTCTCTTGGATCTAGGAGGATGCACCCCCCCACCAGCTCTTCTTTCTTGGTGGTAGTGAGTCCCCCTCTGCTCTGGAATCGGCTCTCTTTTAAGCATGGTGGGAGAGCAAAGCTAACCAGGCACTTTATTTGTATTATTAGCAAGTGTCCAATCCCTTGGTGAGCTACAAGCACCTTATTTACATAGTCCCACCCAATCATTTGGTGGAAGTTATAAGACTGGAGAGAAAAGTAATCCATTGCATTGCACCATCTGAAATCTGATAAATGAGACAGTATGACAGAGTTGCTTTAATGTCCCTGAAAGTGTAATCTACCAGCTATTCGATAAATGAAAATAAACTAAATTCCTATTATCCACTGTTACTCTTATTTTTAGTTGTCATTGAGTTGACTCCGACTCATGGGGACCCCGTGTGTGCAGAGTAAACTGTGCTCCATAGGGTTTTCAAGGTTGTGACATTTCTGAAGTGGGTCACCAGTCCTGTCTTCTCAGGCTTCTCTGGGTGGGTTTGAACTGCCAACCTTTTGGGTAGTAGTCCAGCTCTTAGCTGTACCACCCAGCACTCCTATTATGTGCTTGCTATATTCTCTATCATAGCACTGATTTCATAATATTCACTGCAGAGAAAAAAATGATGTTTATAAGACCTTATAGGTAAGAGTTGTAAGGTAACAATCCTATACCACTATAAGATATTGCAGTTAAAATATAGGTATATGCAAGAAAACCAGGCCCTCCCCTAACATTTGTGGGGTCTAGGATAAGAATACAAATAGTGGTCCACATATTATATGTCTAAATATTTAGAAGTTTTATAAAGTAAGCTGACAGACTTTTACTCTTCAACTTTGATAAATATATCTTTATAAGTCCTGAAAAACCAGTTGTAAATTTGGATTTTTCAGATTCCTTGAGGTTTGCTACAAAACGTGTAGTCTGGAGGAAGCTGGCACAAGGTCCCTGCCCCGATCTGTAGCCCACCAGCCTTTCTACCTTACCACAGGGGCTTTGTGCACATAGGTGGACACTCCAGTCCATGTTTCCAAGCTTCATTCACCTCTCTCACCTTCTGGCTACCCACCAGCACACACCTGTGGGCTGACCGAGGTAGATCCAGGAAAGAGGCCCATATAAGCCCTGGAAATAGACTTTGGGTCATTTTTTCAGGAGATCTTGAGGTTTCAGGTATTCTAAGTGTGATTTAGAGCAGGGAACAAATCTCCTTGGCCTGCAGAGTCCTTTCCTTTTGGGGTGGGATACAGCTGAGAAAAGCAAAGCAGAGCCACCCTACAAAGTGTCTGGCCCAAGATGGAATGATAGTAATGAAAGCATAATCAACCTGTTATGGGGGAAATTTCAAAACATCTCTCTAATACCAACGTTTCTATAAAGAGAGGCAGCACAACAGTAAACCAGCCTATCCACTTAATAATCTCTAGTTACTTAATCTCTTTGCGCCTCAGTCTCCTCAACAATAAAATTATAGTATTACCTCATAAACAGTGCCTGACATTTAGTGAACACCAAGTATTAAACCAAACCCAAACCCATTGCTGTCGAGTCAACTCCAACTCATAGCGAACCAATAGGACAGAGTAGAGCTGCCCCATAGGGTTTCCAAGGTTGTAAATCTTTATGGAAACAGACTGCCACATCTTTCTCCTATGGAGTGGCTGGTGGATTCGAACTGCTGACCTTTTTTTGGTTAGCAGTTAAGTGCTCTAACCACTATACCACCAGGACTTCTTAAATAGGTATTAGCTATTATTTTGAAGTGCTAACGAATGCTGCCTATATTCAAAGATGCATCCCATTTAAGATATGTACAGGTTAATATGCTCCATCTAAGAAGGAAGAGGAAACCCTGGTGGTGTAGTGGTTAAGGTCTACAGTTGCTAACCAAAGCGTCGGCAGTTCAAATCCACCAGACCAGGCGCTCCTTGGAAACTCCATGGGGCAGTTCTCCTCTGTCCTATAGAATCGCTATGAATCCAAATTGACTTGATGGCAACAGGTTTGGAGGGGTTTTTAAGAAAGAAGAGGAAATAATTTTAATCCAACAGTAACTTTCCCCTTATACTGCTGAGAACCTATATATACTATATAGAAAATAAGCCTTTATTAAACATTAGCTGTAATTATTATGGATTGAAATGTCGCAAAAATCATTATTATCCAATTATTATGTTTTTGTTACCATGTAAAGACATGCAGAATTTTGTACGATACTATATCTAATTATCAAAGCTAACTTAATGTATCTTTTCCTATCTATGTGTGGATGAGCGTCTATGGGAACATGTTCTTAGTCTACCCCCACAGAAGCTATTCCCCCAAATATGTTAATATAGTTGCATTTTTATATACAAATTTTATTAGGAAATGAGAATTACAATAAACTACAAAAGATTTTACCTTATCCTTTAAACTAGCAGTCGTCAAACTAAAGGACAATTAAGTAAGCAGTGGATTTTTATCATGTCTCGGTATTATTACTAGACAACAGTATCATTACTAGAGACACTGTTGTGAAAGCCATACCACAAGAGTTTCTAGCTCTCAACCTTAAATGAAGAATAATTGATAAAAAATGTTGGGGTGTTCAGTAGTAAGTTGGTTAGAGGAATGCAAAAGAAGTGACACTTAGCAAACAAATTGATTTCATTTAACATAATTTAAAAGAAGTCAGTGGGAAAATACCCCATTGAAAACCAATAATAATAAGGTACTAAACAACTCTGTGGAAACCCTGGTGGAGTAGTGGTTAAGTGCTACGGCTGCTAACCAAAAGGTCGGCGGTTCAAATCCACCAGGCACTCCTTGGAAACTCTACGGGCAGTTCCGCTCTGTCCTATAGGGTCGCTATGAGTCGGAATCGACTCGACGGCAGTGGGTAAACGACTCTGCCATCAATGAACAGGTCACAGCCAATAACACCGTGATGAAACTGAGGCTGAATCTTGAGCACTGAGTAAGAATAGACCAGGCAGCTATCAGACAAGTCACTGTTTCAAGAAGAGCTTCAATCAGTAATTGGCATCTACTGAGTGCACGCCTCAGGAGGGAGCTGTGTGTGCGGAGTCCCATAAATTGTAATAGTCGAAGGAATGTACTTTGTAGGTATTTACTGTGAGATATTACTAAGAAAAAAACAAAACAAAACTGCATGTATAAAATATTAGAAAAAAGCGTATATTATAAATTGTCTGTATCCCTCTTCTTGGAAAAGATATAGTATTTACAGATTTTATTATATATTTAATAAAACTCCCCTCTGATAAATTGTTGTATATTATATACCAGTTTACTCACTGGGCAGTGCAATGGAGTTATTTTTTCACACCTCTGGATAAGAATTTAAGCTAAGAATGCTAAAGTATCACCATGAAGATTTTTCTTTCTTTTCCTCCTATTTATTCACCAAAATATTTTACACAAAGTCCAGTGATTACTAGAAGAGTATTATTAACCCATTTTGTGAATAAGAAAAGTCATGTTTCTTAATACCAGTGTGAAAAGGTGATCTAACTTGCCAGTTATTACCTTCAATTGAGCTGGAATAAATACGACTAAATACAGTTGTAATTTTACCATCAAGCCTTATGTACAATTGACTCTCTCCTTTTATCTCAGACATATAACATTAAAAAAATAAATTGAATTGGTAGAAAGGAGCATTTTTAAGTGTTACTTAGTGTTAAAGTTTATTCATGACATCCTTAATGAGTGCCTTCTATTAGAATCATCCACTTTAGCCTTGGTCCATTTTCCTTTATTGAGTGAGAGAGAGAGAGGATATTGTCATTTAAATATGATATCTAGGATCTGTTTTTAAGTGATTAACCAAAGCAAGAAGAAGATGAGTGAATTTGGAAACTTTGTTTTCATTATAGTTAAAATCTAAGAGGAATAATAGTAATAATAACAGCTAATATTTATTAAGGACTTACTATTTTCATAGACTTTTTTATACCATTCTTTTACTACAACTTGTTCCTCTTCCTGTATACATTTAAAAAATGTAAAAATATTATCAGTATTAAGAAGTGGTAATATAAGCCTGATCTTATCATTTGGTCTATGGTCTGAGCAAAAAATAAAAAAGGGTGCTTCTGTGTGTGTGTGTGTTTCAAGATAGGGACATTTAGATTTCAATGGTAAGGTATAAACTCTAATCTTATATATAAAAGTGTCAGAGTCTTCTAAAATTTGAATATGTATTTATAATATTTGTTATACTGATAACATGTAAGTCAGTTTACAGCAATTTATTATATTAAAGCTAATCAAGAAATATAGCCATCTGAACAATGGAAATAGCTTATTCTTAATAGGACCAACCATTCAGGTTTTGATTATATGTCCTTTTATCCTGGTAACCAATACTAATATTAAAAAATACCTTGATTGGCAGCGATACAAACTGTGATCTGGACAGATGTTATCACAGTTCATAGACAAATTAAACAAGTATTTTGCTGGTGTGCAAAGCATTTCAGCTTCTACATATATTTTTCATACAAGTACTTTCATTTTAG
This sequence comes from Loxodonta africana, assembly GCF_030014295.1. Classification (NCBI taxonomy): domain Eukaryota; kingdom Metazoa; phylum Chordata; class Mammalia; order Proboscidea; family Elephantidae; genus Loxodonta; species Loxodonta africana. The sequence continues at coordinate 118,526,210 of NC_087348.1, forward strand.
ATTGTTGTGAAATTTTATTTATACTCATAAAAGAGTACAATTTGTGAGCTATCATTTGTGCAGTTATGTTAAGTGTGCCTAACATCTTTCAAAATATATATTGAAAGTTAAGCCTTTTTCACACCTTTTTTTGAAAAAATAACAAATTTTTTCCAAAAGAAAATTGGAAATAAAACAAATGCAGCTGATTCATAGAAATATACCACCAAAAACCCAGTGCCACAATGTTTAAAATAACCTCAAGGCATCCTAGTTAAAGCATTTTTAGAATAATTGTTTCTTTTATTTGTATTGTATCCAGAAGGTTTCATTGTCAGTGCACAAACTAAATCTTAAAATGATAGTAAAGCTATTACTGGTGTCAGTTTGCAGATAAAATTGAAGGTGACCCAACACACTAAATCAATTCAGTGAATTTAACATCTATCCTAAATATGTTTAGGTGCTATAAAGAGCCCTGATGGCAAAGGGGTTGAAGCACCGGGCTGATAACCAAAAAGTCAGCAGTTCAAACTCACCAACTGCTCCATGGGAAAAAAGATGTGGCAGTCAGCTTTCCATGAAGATTACAACCTTGAAAACCCTATGGCGCAGTTCCACTCTGTCCTATAGTGTCACTATGAGTCGGAATCGACAGCAGTGGGTTTGATTTGGTTTGGGTACATAACTAAGGCAGAGCAAGGGCATCTCAATCCAAAGGTGTTGTCAGGAATTGTATTGATGTTATAAGGCTATGCAATCAGTGATTCTAAACAAAACAAAAAGCACATTTACTACTTTAAACAAAATCAGTATCGAAATGACTCATTTCTTTCCATTTTTAATCTATTTTCAGGAATTACCCCTTATGAGTAGCAACATATAAAAAATCTTACTCAAGCTACTCATCTAAATATTGGCACATTAATTAGTTAGAAAATAAGTTACAGGATAGGAAGTAGATGCAATTCGATTATTCAAATTATTTCTAAATTATACGGCATCACGTGAAGCTTTCATTTTTACAACTTTTTTTTTAATAGAGTGTATTGTCCTAAGTTACAGTTTGGCAAAACCAGTCTTTAACTAATGAGTGTACACTATGAAAGTGCTTATCGTTTAGATAAGAAATTCAAAAGGAATTTATTCTAGTGAAATGAGAATTGCCTCTACGATGTTAGTTATAGCCATCTTATCATCATATTTGTGAAGAATAGATTCTGTGCTGCTGAACTTCACCAGAAATTAATCTTTCCATTTTCCTTAATATGCTTTCAGTATACAAAGCTGGACTCGAAATCTATAACTTTCTTGAAAATACTGCTATCTTAGGTATTCATGATTAATTTTATTTTTTGTTGCTACTTCTAATGCTGCCTCAATCCTTACCCCCATTTCTGAAAGAGATTTCGAAAGCATGGTAATAGCACCATGGTTTTTGTATATAGTAGAGCATATTGGTTACAAACATTAATGCTAGAACCAAATCACCTTGGTTCAAAATTCACTGCTTTCCGTTGAAGAAGTTACATTCTTTCTGTCTCACTTTCCTCAACAGTAAAGATCTCATCTGTAAAGATCTAAATTTTACTTAATAAATCAAAAGTGGCTTGAAAAATTGACTTAACTTTAGCAATTGGCTTAACTGTATTTGCGTATCTACCTAAGCTTGGTAAAGAAGTTAAAAAAAAAAAAAAGGAAACAAGGCGTTAGATTCGAAGAGAAATTCTCTTCTTATCTTTTGAAATATGACTGAAATGAACATATTCTCTTTTATTGAATATAGCTGTACTACATTCAATAAATACAGTCACCCTGATTTCTTCATGGATCAACTATTATAGAAGGATAGCAAAAAGATATTCATTGTTGCAGCATAAAAAAACTACATAAAAAATAATTAAAAAAATTTATCCAGATAAATAAAAAACAGAAGGTAATAGAGCAGAAAGAAATTAATACCAGTTGTCTTGAAGTCACAGTATGTATGTAGCCAGTCCCTGGGTTACTAAAGTCCGACTTACAGACAACTTCTTCTTAAAGCCATAAAGCCTATTATGTTAAAGATGTGAGTTAAATACAATGGTTCCTACTAATGAACGCATACAGTACTTTGTGATGCTCATGAAAACATTGTGAGGTCTGGAAGTGTTTCTTAAGTGTTTTAGATGCATAAAAAGGTAAAATATATACTAAGACAAACATTTGACTAACTGGCACAAAATAAGAACCATATGCATGTGTTCCTCTGACTTACCTACAAATTCGACTTAAAAGACAGACTAAGGCATGGATCTTGTTCGTAACTCAGAGACTGCCTTTGTGTGTGTGTGTATAAATACATATATTTTTATATATATTCCTGGGGGATGGAGATATATATATATATATATATATTCCTGGGGGATATATATATGTATATATATATATATATATAAAATATATCCCTGGGGGAGCCCTGGTAGTGCAGTGGTTAAACACTTAGTGTCTAACTGAAAGATCGAGGGTTTGAACCCACCAACCATTCCACGGGAGAAAGATGTGGTAGTCTGCTTCCGTAAATAAAGATTTACAGCCTTAGAAAACCTATGGGGCAGTTCTACTGTCCTATCAGGTTGCTCTGAATGAGAATCTACTCGATGACGATGGGTTTTTATAAGTCCCTGCTGCGACTCCATGGCACCTAATAATAACACCTGCCAATTCTTTAAATAATACTAATAATGAAAGACTGGAAATCAGTAAGTATATATATTTTTATTTTGTCATAGCCCCACATGACTCTGATCATCTCTATTTTCCATATTTCCCACTTTAAAAAGAAAAGAATAAAATGTTACTTTTTCTATTTCTTATTTCATTTCCAAAGAGAGGGTAATGTGAATCTAGGAGATGGTGAGAGTATTGTGCAATGAATTAGTTTGACCATACCTATTTTTGTTGTAGAGTAAACAGTCATTAATTTAAAACTTGTAAATTGGAAATCTGGAGTCCACTGCAGGAGAGCTTGTAGAAACACATTATCTCAGAATGTGATTACTTCCGTAATTCTTTGGTATAGAGAATTATTGTCAAAACAGTGAACTCTTTCTGATGAGATGTATTGACTTAGACTTCAGTAAAAAGTAGAAAATGAAAACATGAGAAGAACGTGTCTTTTAGAGAATATGATTTGAAAGACAGATGAAAGCAATTTATAGACTTTTGTATTTAAGATAGTAAAGAACAGGGAAAATAAATGTATAATACGTTTGTTATTTGAAATACTTGAACTTTTACATTTTAATTTAAAGAGGATGTCATATCGTATTCTTTATTTAGATCAATTCAACTATTTGTATTTGTCAGAAGAAAAGAGCTCTCCTATTTCAGAGTTTATATTTCAAATAGAAAAAAAAATGAAAATTGAGTCATACCTTAAGAAAATAAAGATTTCTTTCTAAATTGAAAGAATAAATCAAAATATACAAATATACATATTAAGGATAAAATATATTTTTCTGGTAAAAAAACAGGCTCTTGGATGGTAACTCGATGTATTTTTAAGCGTTGAGCCCATGGTTAATATTATTAGTGCTTTGATTATGTTTAGCAATTTGTAAGTTTTAGGACTCTTTCAAAGTTTCAAAACTTTCACTTTTTTTCTAGAAATAATCCTGGGATAAAAACTTACATATGCTCACAATAAATGGTCTTTCCGTGTAATATGTTAATTGCAGCATACTTTTGAGTCAAAGCTTGCACCCTTAAATTAATCTCAGTGTGTTACAATTATTTTATCAATATGTGTGTGCTAATATTTTATATATCAAAGCATACATGTAGATACATGTTGTTGCATATGTGATCATGTATTTATCAACATCATGTATGTTTGATTGTGTCTGTTAATATTATACTTGAGGTATTTTACTCCTCAGATTCAGAATAGCATCATTTTACATGGTGTCGTAATTACCTAGTGCTGCTGTAAGAGAAGTAACCACGAGTGGATGGCTTTAACAAACAGAGGTTTATTCTCTCGCAGGTTAGGAGGCTAGAAGTTCAAATTCAGGGCGCTAACTCCAGGAGAATGCTTTCTTTCTCTCTTGGCTCGGGGGGAAGGTCCTTCTCATCAATCTTCTCCCGAGTCTAGGAGTTTCTCATTGTAGGGGCCCTGGGTCCAAAGGATGCACTCCACTTCTGGCTCTTCTTTCTTGGTGGTAGGAAATCCCTCTCCTCTCTGTTCACTTGTCTCTTTTATATCTCAAAAGAGCTACAACCTAATCCTATAGATTGTGTCCTGCCTCATTAACATCATCAAGTTTAGGATTTACAACTCGGGATAATTTCATCAGATCACAAAATGTTGGACAACTGCACAATACTGGATATCATGGCCTAGCCAAGTTAACACACATTTTTGGGAGGTACAATTCAATTCATAACACATGGCCAAAATAATTGTAGGACAATAAATTAACTCTTAAAATACAGCAAAAATACTAATTTACTAACTTAAACCATATTACTGGAAGCTGCTTCAGAAGGCATGTATAATTTTCTGCATTATATTAGTCTTACTGTTTGCAAACTGTATCTTTTTTTTTAAACGTTACTATATATTTTTTTTTTTTATAAAAAGAAGGTATTTCTAATAGTACAAAAAAAAAATAGTACAGTATCCTTTAATTCAATGTAATGGCTTTCATGTAGTTGGTCTCAAGGGGACAAAGAAAACAACTGAAGCATTAATATCATGCAGAATGTTCTCCCTTTTGAGACTTACTTAATTGTCAATATCTATAAAGACTACAGTCAATGGTACCATATCTGAAAGTATGGCGTTCATTTGGAGTATTCCGACTATCAGTCATAAACTTTCCTGTGGTGATTTCATTTAGCACGCCAAAAATCACCAAGGGGAGTTCCATTACTAGAAACAAGCCTGGTTTATTTTTGTAAATTTATTTTACTTCAACAGTCAACAGCAGGTATTGATTACCTACTGTGTTGAGAGTATTGCACTGTGTATCGTAAGGGAGCATTACCAAGGAAGTAAAATATTTGCACAGGGAATCACTTGCTTATCATCTAATGAAGGAGAAAAAGAAAACTTTGTACAAATTATTAAGTATCAGTCAATCCATTTGTTTACTCATCCATTTATTCTTTTATTCATTGATGTTTATTGTGTACTAGCCTTTGTTTTTATTTGTTGTTATTTGTCTAGGTACTGGAGTTTGTATAAATACACAAGAAAGTGATTTTGTCCTTTAAAACTCAGGGTTTGCAGACAATCCATGATATACCATATTTTTGCACAAATAACGCATACCCTCTATGCTTGTTTGCCAGCCATGCCAATCCCTCCCCCCTCACGAGGTATTTTCATAAGCCACTATCCATTAAAACAAACAAAAAAATTGGCATAGCAGCGCTTATGAAAATACCTCACAGGGGAGGGCACAGATGGCAAAAAAACGTAGAAGGTCCACATTATTTGCCTAAAAATACAGTGAGTACCCCCAGAATACTTGTGGAGTGCTAAGAATATATTATCAGAAGTGTTAGGGAAACAGGTTGGGAAAAAGTGGCTACTGATTGTGGTCTTGGACGGTGAACTGGATGTTGACTGAGATGGATGGAAGTATAGTTCAGTGGAGAAAATACCATGAACAACATCACAGAGTTTGGAAAGAGCAATCTTGCAAAGACAGTTGTGAACTTATAGATAGTATTTTAGCATGGCAAAACAGAGTATGCCATACTGAAGAGGGGACAAAACTAGGGGGTGTGTAGTGATTTCATATGTAGGATTGCTATGAGTCAGAGATGACTCCAGGGCAACGGTTTTTTTTTTTTTTTTGGTTTTACATGTGAATGTATAAAATATACTATACCATTTTATCTATCTAGGAGCCCTGGTGTCATAGTGGTTAAGAGCTCAGCTGCTAACCAAAAGGTCAGCAGTTCGAATCCATTAGCCGATAGTTGGAAACTCTGTGGAGCAGTTCTACACTGTCCTGTGAGTTTGCTATGAGTTGGAATCCACTCGACAGCAACTGTTTTGTTTCGTTTTGTTTTTTTGGTTTATCTATCTGTCTGTCTGTCTGTCAATCAGTCCATCAGTCTATCTGTCTGTCTATCTATGTTTTGAGTGGGTGAGCTTTATTGGACAAAATCAGGGAAAAATCTTGAAAATTGTCATTAGACATTTTAATTTAATTAAAGAACTAACAACTTGCCAAACCTTTCTGAAAGAGTAGTTAATAACGTTAGCAAGCACTCACCTAAGAAGCATGTCTAGGGCTACATATTGCATTGGTTCACATGGCTGAAGAGAGAGCAAGCAGTTTGATTTATGGAATGGTCATATTTTGACATTAGAAGAAATGTTTCTAAGTCGTTTGATTTTACTTCCTTTTTGAGTCTGGTTTTATACTGTACTCTTTCAATCTATTCTTGATACTATCACTAGAGAAACTTTTCTAATTCTTAAATATGAATATGTCTTATAGACCACAGTTATAGCACTTGTCCTGGAGGATTTTTTCTTAAGAATAAATAAAATAAATACTCAGGTTTGTCTCGCACAAACTCGTTTAGTTTATAGCAAAGTAGTCATTGAAAGGTATGCAAGTAAGACCTCAAGACATTCATTTAGCACTGGAAAATCAGAATTAACAATTATAGTGTTAATTTAAATGTTAGAGTCCAAAGCTTCAGATTTCAGGCTTTTACTTTTAACTGTTGGTCTCTCAAGGGGGGAGACTTGACCAGCCCTTGATCTCAGAGGAGGTTCCCAGTAACTAGGGTCCATGGTCCATTGTGGTGGGCAGTATCTCAGAAGGCTTTTCAATATTGAGATGGGGAGTCAGTGAGATCTTTTGCTTCTGTCTTCTTCTCTGAAAGTGAGCAGAAACCTATGGGTTTATATATCTTGTGTGCTGTCATGTTCAACTATAATTGGTATGTTTTATTGCCAGTTATGACACATTTATATTTTGTTAATTTATATTATGTTTTATTGCCAATTAGGGAATTGCTGTATGATGATGCATTTATATTCTTGCTACATGTTTCAAGACCAATTTAATTAATTAAAAATTCTGAGGATTGTTTAGTGTTAATTGTTAATTTATAGAAATTTGATTAATGTTACATTCTGTTATCACAGAGTGCAGGTGCACAGGCCAATTTCAGAAATTTATTTATGACCTGTCTCACATTATTTCTATTATCTATTTTCTAGGTTAGAACAACTTTCTAACAACTTATAGTTAATGGTTAGAGAGCATCATAGAAATATACATGTTTCTACTTCTAAATTCAAGAAATTCTCTATTTTTAACTTCACTTTATAAGTGACTTATACTGTAGTTGGAAATCCTGGTGGCATAGTGATTAAGAGCTATGGCTGCTAACCAAAAGTTGGCAATTCAAATCCACCAGGCACTTCTGGGAAACTCTATGGGGAAGTTCTACTCTGTCCTACAGGGTCTCTATGAGTCAGGACCGACTCGACAGCAATGGGTTTGGAATACTGTTTTTGTTAGGTGCCGTGGAGTCAGTTCCAACTTGTAGAGACATATGTACAACAGAATGAAACACTTCTCAGTCCTGCACGATCGTTGCTGTGTTTGACCTCATTGTTGCAGCCACTGTGTCAATCCATCTCACTGAGGCTCTTCCTCTTTTTTGCTGACCCTTTACTTTACCAAGCATGGTGTCCTTTTCCAGGGACTCATCCCTCCTGATAACGTGTCCAAAGTACGTGGGACAAAGTCTTGCCATCCTCGCTTCTAAGGAGCTTTCTGACTGTACTTCTTCCAAGACAGATTTGTTTGTTCTTCTGGCAGTCCATGATATATTCACTATTCTTCACAAATGCCATAATTTAAAAGGCATCATTTCTTCTTCAGTCTTGTACATATGTATTTAAAACTATTATGAAAATGTCTAACAGTGTAAAAGGTATATGGAAGTATACATAATAGTGACTTATGAAAATGTGGTTTAAGAACATTACAGAATCAGATGTGATTTGACAACACACAGAAAGCACACATAACAGCACTATCCAAACCAAAAAAACCAAGCCCATTCCTGTTGAGTCGATTCCTCCTCATAGAAACCCTATAGGACAGAATAGAACTACTCCACCGAGTTTCCTAGGCTGTAAATCTTTATGGTAGTAAACTGCCACATCTTTCTCCCTCGGATCAGCTGATGGGTTTGAACCCCTGACGTTTTGATTAGCAGCGGAACACTTTAACCACTGTGCTACCAAGGCTCCTTTAACAGCACTATTCCCAGATATAAACTGAACCTCTTTGAAAGTTTCATGTAACTACATGGTGAGACCCCAATTTATGGGCATAACATACAAGGCTTTCTATCCTGTTTTTAGACTCATATCGGTCCATAGCCTTGACTTCCATACACACTTATGTTCCAATAGAGCCATTTAACACAATGATCTTTCTATTTGTAAAACAAAATTTTAAGACAAATTTGCTAGCGTGTTAAATCCCCTATTTCAGGCTTAATTAAAGTCATTTAATGAGGAGAGGGCTAGGATCGCATCTCCTTCAGGATCTACTCCTAAATGTCTTTAGTTTCTTTATTTTCAGGATAAAATTTGAATCCAGTCTATTTTCATAGGAAAAAAATTTGGGACAACCTCTAAAATTTCACGTCCAAAGACTACAGTTTTTCTAAACTCATTTCCTATGCATTTTTTTTTCTTTATTTATCTTCAAGGTGATCTCCTCATTCGTCTTTTCCTTTTTTTGCATCTGAAGTTCCCACTAACATATGAACTAATTGATATTGGTATAAGAGCCCACGAGTGTTTGTTCTTTGAACAAATTTAAATACTTGTCTAAATTTCTCTTTGTCTTGTTTATGTGTGGGAAAACCTTTATTTTGGAAGGCTTTAAGATGTAACTGGGCTTTGGGGAGCCCTACTAGCGCGGTGGTTAAGAGCCTTGCTACTGACCAAAAGGTAGGCAGTTCGAACCTACCAGCCACCCCTTGAAAACCCTATGGGGCAGTTCTACTCTGTCCTAAAAGGTCGCTATAAGTCAGAATTGACTCCATGGCAGTGGGTTTTGGTTTTGAGCTTTGGAAGTTTGGGGCTGGCCATAAGAGAAAGGAAACAGGTCAGAAAGAGGAGTAGTGGCAATAGCTAATAAAGATGCCTAGGATGAGGGAAGATGACTAGTGTTATGGATTGAATTGTGCTCTCCCAAAATCTGTGCTGTAAATCCTAACCTCGAGGGCAGTGGGTTTGGTCTATGCCTGTGGTTATAATTCCATTTGGGAATGGGTTGTCTTTGTTATGTTAATGAATGAGGATTAGTATAGGGTATATATGAGCCAATTTCTTTCAAGGTATAAAAGAGATTAAATAAGCCAGCAGAGCAAAGATGGGGGAAGAGAGATGCCAAGCCACAAGAAGATTACCCAGGAGCAAAAGCCCAAAGAGATAAGGACATTCCTCCAGAGCCGACAGAGACAGAAAACCACCTCCTAGAGCCAGCATCCTGAATTTGTCTTACTAGCCTCCTAAGCTGTGAGAAAGTAAATTCGTGAAAGCCTCCCATTTGTGGTATTTCTGTTATAGCAGCACTAGAAAACTAAGACAACTAGTAAGAAAAAACCCACTAGGCTTAAGTTGTGGTTTGGGAGGATTTATGTGAGAGTTTTATATAAGTAAGCAATTTTTGAGTTTGAATTTCTTTTGGAAACTTCCTCATCTTAATTAAAAAATAAATAAAGGACATTTGTTCCCTTTTCATTCTAAGAGGCCGCTCCAATAATTTTGTGCATATCATCTAAAATTTCTCAGTATGGCTACAGTAATTCTAAATTATTCTTGGCAAAATTATTCTCTTTCAAAAAAATAAGCACACACAGTTGGATTATAGTGTAAATATATATAAGTTCAGGAGTTTGATCTGGAGGGAGAAGGAACTTAAGAGTATGACAAATCCATGAGATTTGTTTGTGAACCATTTGTTGGACTTTGAAACTAATGGTTGGCTGTTCATCACAAACTTGACAATCTGTTGATTCCTGATGGCTGTCTGGATGGATGGAGAGACAATCTCTCCCAGAATCAGGCTTTTGTGGACAAAACAACATGTCTGAGGAAAATTCTCCGAAGGTTTTGGTATGGAATCTAAGAAAAAATTTCTCCTAAAAATGCTGATTCAGAAGTCTTCTGAATTTGTTGGCATTTTTCACTAGGCTCAAGAAGAGATTTTTAGGAGCCTATGCCTGCCCTCTTCCCTATGAATTTCCTTTTAAAGATTTGAAAAGGAAATAAAGAAAACAGAAATAGTAGTGTTGTTAGTAACTATCTTAGTTATCTAGTGCTGCTGCAATAGAAATACAACAAGTGGATGGCTTTAACAAAGAAAAATTTATTCACTCACTGGTTATTTTTAGGAGGCTAGAAGTCCAAACTCAGGGTGCCAGCTCCAAGGGAAGGTCCTTGTCATCAGTCTTCCCCTGGTCTAGGAGTTTTTCAGCCCAGAGACCCTGGGTCCAAAGAACACAGGCTCCTGGCTCTTCTTGCTTGGCAGTAATGAGGTCCCCCTGTCTCTCTGCTTGCTTCTGTCTTTTATATCTCAAAGGAGATTGACTGAAGACAAAATTTAATCTTGTAGATTGAATCCTGCCTCATTAGCATCATAGAAGTAGGATTTACAATGCCTTGGAAAATCCCGTCAGATAACAAAATGCAGGACAGTCACATAATGCTGGGAATTATGGCCTAGCCAAGTTGACACACATTTTGGGGGGACACAGTTCAATCCATACAGTAACAAAATATGTTTTCCCCTAGGATAAATTCTTTCAAAAGGAATCTAGTAGTCAAAGTATTCCTAAAGAAGCCCTCTTCATTTCTTGTAGCATTTGGGAAGCTTATCAGAAACTAGAAGCTCAAATCCAATGCAAGATTTATTCATCATCATGATCAAAGACACCAAGTGGAAGGCTCAGGAAATGACATATTCATAGTGTTTTAAGAGATGCTCTCTAAATTCAATTTAGAGATTAAAATTGAATTTAAAGACCATCTCAAAAGTAGGTTTGACATGTTGAACACTAATGTACCATTAATATCACAAACAAGTAAAATTTTGCTGAAGATCATTCAAAAGCAGCTGCAGCAGTATATCAGCAGGGAGCTGCTAGAAATTCAAGCCGGTTTCAGAAGAGGACGTGGAACCAAGGATATCCTTGCTGATGTCAGATGAATCCTGGCTGAAAGCAGAGAATAACAGAAAGACGTTTACCAGTGTTTTATTGAGCATGCAAAGGCATCCAACTGTGTGGATCATAACAAATTATGGATAACATTGTGAAGAATGAGAATTCCAGGACACTTAATTGTGCTCCTGAGGAACCTGTACATAGATCAAGAGGCAGTCATTTGAACAGCACAAGGGGATACTGCATGGATTAACATCAGGGAAGATGTGCATCAGGGTTGTATCCTTTCATCATACCTATTCAATCTGTATGGTGAGCAAATAATTGGAGAAGCTGAATTAAATGAAGAAGAATGTGGCATCAGAATTGGAGGAAGACTCACTAACAACCTGTGTTATACAGATGAAGCACTTACTGATGAAGATAAAAGACCACAGCCTTCAGTATGGACTATACATCAAAGTTAAAAAAAAAAAAGAATCCTTAAAATTGGACTAATAAACAAAATTGTGATAAATGAAAAAAGATTGACGTTGTCAAGGGTTTCATTTTACTTGGATCTACACCACCACCCATGGAAGCAGCAGTCAAGAAATCAAAAGACGCATTGCATTGGGCAAATCTGTTGCAAAAGACCCTTTTAAAGTGTTGAAAAGCAAAGTTGTCACCTTGAAGACTAAGGTGCACCTGACCCAAGCCATGGTGTTTTCAATTTCCTCATATGCCTACGAAAGCTGAACAATGAATAAGGAAGACTGAAAAAGAATCGACACCTTTGAGTTGTGGTATTGATGAAGAATATTCAATGTACCATGTACTGACAAAAGAACAAACAAATCTGTCTTGAAAGAAGTACAACCAGAGTGCTCCTTAGAAGCAAAGGCAGCAAGACTACATTTCACATACTTTGGACATGTTATCAGGAGGGATCAGTCCCTGGAGAAGAATGTCATGCTGGTAAAGTAGAGGGTCAGTGAAAAAGAGGAAGCCCCTAGGAGAGATAGATCAACACAGTGGCTACAACGATGAGCTGAAGCATAACAACAATTGTGGGAATGGCACAGGACCGGGCAGTGTTTTGTTCTCTTGTACATAGGTTGCTATGAGTCAGGAGTGACTCAGTGGCACCTAACAACAACAATGTATTGCTTTAAAGGGAGCCTTTAAGAGTAAACTGTTGTCTGGTAAACCCAGTTGAATGATCTGTTTTTCTTAAGGGGGTTATTACCCAGAGGAGGATTCACTGTGTATTCTAATGTATTCTAATGTTCAGTCAATTGCTTGCAAATTCATCTTCCTGTGCTGAAATTTTCTGGATTAGTCATCATGTAGACCAGTACTTCTACCATTTTACCTTACATCACAGTAGCCTAGAAGGCTCATTAAACCACATAATTTAATGGTGGCCCCACTTTCAGAATTCAGAACCTCTTGGCTGAGGCCCTAAAATTTTCATATTTTATCAAGTTCACAGATGATACTGATGTTAATCAGCCTTGACACTTTAGGAACCTCTGACATAGTTTTTGTCTTTAATCCTATTAAATTGGAAAGCTGAGATTGTTTCAGCAAGATGAAATATAACTGTGGGTGCCAATAAAATTGTGTTTTCATATAGTTATGCCTGACATCAGTTTGGAACATTTGAGATGTTTATTAAGAGATATTGGAATTTTACAATTCCTCAAACTAATTTTAAGATATGTCAATTTTGTATTATTCCTCTAAAAAGGAAAGAAATTTATCTAACCTTGATTACTAATGCAACATCAGTTGACAGAGTGCTGTTTGTTCTGATTTCCTAGAGATCTTTTACATTACGAAAATAGTCAGAACAGCCAACAGTGTTCATATACACTGACTGAGGAGATGTGTACGTTGGCGCTGGCTTACGATGTTAGATTCAGTGCGGGTTTTATCAACATGTGCTGCCTTCTGCCAATGCCATTTTCTCTTTCTCTTTTTCAGTTTTCATGTTCTCATAAACTCTGTGGTGCACATTTAAATGCTTGCCACACCTCAGCTCTTACCAATCAGACTCATTATCATTTATAAAAAATGTACATTGCCCCCAGTTATCTGCTGACTTTTTCAATTTCAGGGCCTTGATGCATGCTGCCCCTAAGCTCTGTCCATTCTAACTTATTGTTAGGACCAGAATGAGTCTTACCCTGAAGGAATTCTTTCAAGCTCACTATTGGGCCTGAATGCATTTTTGCCCTCAGGCTCTCTCTATTCCTTCAGACTGATCATCCAGGCTCCAGTGAATGTTGCCTTTGGGTTATCTCCTTCAGTTTCAATTTCAAGGCTTGCATGCTTTTTACCCTCAGGTTTTCCCTTTTTTGTTTTTGTATTTGGTTTTAAAGGTCTAGTGGCTTTAACCACTTTCTCATTGCAATATTTTCCTGCTTCATGCTTCACTAACATGGATGTGAACTGCTGTTTCATTGATCTGATGTCCCCTTCTGAGAATGTCAATATTCTCTCTTCTTATTTGTTTATTTTTTGTATTACACAGTATTTCAAACCTTAACTTTTTTCAGCGACAAGCCATGTGGCATGTTAAACAATCATCTCATCAAATACGTATTTTCTATTGGAGGAAGTTATTTGCACACTTACTGTCATAAACAGTCAAGGTATTGGTAATAAAGAAACATATTAGTTTTAATTTAGCAGAAATGGATGTAGTGGGAAGTATTGGGGTAGCTCACAGAAATAGCACAAAGCTGAGACTTAAGCTCCAAAACCCAACTACTGGAAGGTAAAATGAGCCAGTGGAAAATGGTCACATGGAAACAGAGGCAAGGGTATGACAATGGAACTGCCTGGTTAGGGTGTACGCAGATGCTGGCTATTGATGCCAACACCAGAACCGCTGCCAGCGGGCGCTGGATACCATCACCATCATACTGAAATGAATATAAAACATTCCTTCATTTCAACCACTATCTTTGTGGTCAAGGTGTAGCCAAGAACATCACATGGCTGAACTAAGTCCATGCCTCCAGGTCTAGTTTCCAGAGGTTAAATTTACCAAATTTCTGGGCTTTTTGGCTTACAGAGAGGGAGAAGTGGTTCTGTCCTGCTGCTCTTCAGGGTTCACATGATGGCAGTACCTCCAAACACTGGAAATGATTCAGATCTTATATCAAAGAAAAGTTTAGAATCATGGAAAATATTTACAAGAGCATTGCTTTTTACATATAACTAATGTTTTACATACTCTTTAGCAGATTTTCATTTTTGAGTTTAGCTTTTCATTCAATAGGAATGATATATTTTTCCCTTTCCTGCTGCCTGACACCATTCTTCTCTTTGTTCTCAATTCTCCCAGAAAAGGAGGTAAATTGTGGACACTACCTGTAGGCCAAATTTCAGTTTATCACTGAAGTGACAAGTGCAAGCAGCCTCGAGAAGAACGATTTAATCTGCTCAGAGATAATTCAAATTATGCTGTCTCTTGTAATAGATGCTCGTGTTGCTTTTAAAGTGCTTGGAGACGTCCATACACCACGGTATGCACTCATGTTGCCTTCACTGTGCCTACTCTGTTTATCCTGAATATTTACTATAAAGATCATTTATCTCTTCTTCCAATTTTTGACTTTCATATGTTTCTTAACTATGTCCACTCCAAAATCCATGGATAAACAATAAAATGCCAGGTCCCTCCTGCCCCTAAAACATTTTAAAGTTTTGGCTGTGTAATAAATAATATAATATGTTTATTTCAGGCTAGTAGATGTCTTATTCTTTCTGGTCTTTTCTAAGTGCGCTTTTGAGAACAGGAAAGCAATGTTTCTAGAAGAAGAGAAAGACCAGCTTTCAACCTAGAAGCATATCTAGGTGATTAAAACCTAGCCAGAGGATGTGTTATTTGATTCAATTATATATAATCATGCCAATACATGTTGCTTTTGTTAGGTGCCTTAGAGTCGGTTCCGAGTCACTGTGATCCTAGGAACTTCTGGACAAAATACTCCCAGTACTGCACTATCTTCACAACTGTTGCTGTGTTTGCACTCGTTGTTGAAGCTGTGTGTCAGCCCATCGTATTGAGGGTCCTCCTCTTTCTTGCTGATCATCTACTTTACCAAACATGATGTATAAGTATTTATGTATTTATGATATCATTTATTATAGAACACTGGGTGGTACAAGTGGTTTTCAATAGGCTGTTAACTGAAAGGTTGGTAGTTCGAACCCACTCACTGGCTCTGAAAGGTCCTGGCGATCTGCTTCCATAAGGAGTATAGTCAAAAAAAAACCCTATGGAGCATTTTTACTCTGTAACACATGCATGGGGTCATCATGAGTCAGTCAATGACAACTAACAACAATTACAACGTCATTTAGTAGAATTCTGGTTACCTGGTGGAGTATAATTTATATGGGGAAAAGAAAAGGAGAGGAACATGCAAAATATTAAGGACACTACTAGAATAATTCAAGCAATAAATAATGGAGACCTTGACTAAGGTTGGCCGCAACGTAGGTGGTTGGATTCTGGATATATTTTTGAAGTACTGTCTGCAGAAATTGCTTACAGTTTTGATGTTAGTTGAAAGGGGAAGGATTTCTGGGTGACTTCCATATTTCCAGCCTCAGCACATGGAGCAATGCAGTTTCCTTTAATTGAGGAGGTACACAGTGAAGGAAAAGAAGATTTGGAAATGATAAAAATAATCAAAACTGAGATTTGAGTATAAGTTTTATTCTCAACAGTTCTTCTATTTGCATATAACCAAAACCAAAAACCCACTGCCATCAAGTCGATTCTGACTCATAGCGACCCTACAGGACAGAGTAGAACTGCCCCATAGAGCTTCCAAGGAGCGCCTCCTGGATTCAAACTGCCAGCTTTTTGGTTAGCAGCCATAGTGCTTAACCACTATACCAGCAGAGTTTTCATATGCATATAGGGAGGCCATTTTGATCCCCCCAAAAATGAGTGACTCCAAGAAGCTAGGTACAATGTCGATTATAAAGAGAAGAGGAGAGAGAAATATAGAAGTCAACTACTGGTTAGTTTTAACATGACTGATTAAACCCTGACTTCCCCCTTTACTGACATCAACTGATATCAAGTTACTTCTGGCCTGGCTGCTAATATTTTGGCCTTCTCCCCACCTGCAGCCTTGAGGCTTTTTGAGATTTAAATTAGGAGGTAGTGGTTTGTTGACTATCCTTTTCTAGGAGAATAAGACGAATTCACATTGCTATAGAGCTGTGTCTGGCAGGCTTTAGCTGATTTATATTTGGTTTCATAGGAGCGCGGGTGGTATAGTGGTTAAAGCAGTTGGCTCCTAATCAAAGGGTTGATGGTTCGGATCCAGCAGCTACTCTGTGGAAGAAAGATATGGCAGCCTTGGAAACCCTATGGGACAATTCTACTCTGTCCCATCACGTCGCTATAAGTCAGAAATGACTCAACAATAATGGATTTGGTTTCATGAATAGGAAAAACCTTAAAATCAAAGTAAGATGTCCGTTACTGATTTTTTTCTTCAACGGAAGGAAACTTCAGGAGCTCAGTGTCCTGTTTTTGTTGCTTTTCTTTTCGTTTTTAACAGCTTTATTGAGATATAATTCACATACTGTACAATTCACTCATTTAACACATATGATTAAATGATTTTAAGTATATTCACATATATATGCAAACAGCACCACAGTCAATTTTATAATATTCTTATCACTTCAAAACAAAACCACACAGCTTTTGGTCATCACACCCTCATTTGCCCCTATGCCCCTAAACAACCACTAATCTGCTTTCTGCCTCTATCCATTTCCATACTGGCCAATGATATGAAGAGAATCATTTAATATGCAGACTTTTGTGGCTGGCTTTTTTCACTTAGCAAAATGTTGTCAAGGTTTATCCAAGTTGTAACATGTATCAGTACTTCATTCCTTTCTCCAGGCAAATAACATTCCACTGTATGGGTAAAGTATATATATTTTTTATTCATTCCTCTGTTGATGGATGTTTGGGTTATCTCCACCTTTTGGCTATTATGAATAAAACTGCTGTTATAAAACCATGTGTAAGTTTCTATGTGGACCTATGTTTTCATTTTTCTTCAGCATATACCGAGTAGAATTACAGGTTTATAGCTGTACGATTTTACCTTCTGACCAGCAGCGTATGAGTGTTGTGATCGTCAACATCCTCGTTAACACTTGTTACGGTCTGACTTTTTGATTGTAGCCGTCCTGGTGGGTATGAAGCAGCATTTCACTGTGGTTTTGATTTTCAGAGCTCTAGTAGACTAATGATGATGAGCCTTTTTTCATGTGCTTAAGGGCCGGTTGGATATCTTCCTTGAAGAAATGTCTTTTCAGATACTTTGTTCATTTTTTTAAATTGGTTTCTTTTTCTTTTTATTATTGATATGTAAGGATTCTTTATATATTCTGAGTACAAGATCCTTATCAGATATATGGGTCTTGTGAGTAAATATTTCCTCTTTTTTTTTTTTTTAATTTTCATTTTCTGATGGTGTCCTTTGAAGCACGGAGGTTTCTAATTTTCATGAAGTCCGTTTTATTTGTTTTCTTCTTTTTTGGTATCATTGAAGAATTCTTTTCCAAATCCAAGGTCATAAATATCTGCCTATATTTTCTCCAAACAGTTTGAGTTTTAAGTCGTACCTTTAACTCTTACATTCCATTTTGAGTTTTTTTTTGGAAGTAGTGTGAGGTAAGGGTCCAACTTAATTTTTTTTGTCATTGTAGTTCTCCAGTTACCCCAACACCATTTGTTGAAAAGACTATTCATTCCCTGTTGAATGGCCTTGGCGACCTTGTCAAAAATCATTTGACCAGGGATGTATGGGTTTATTTCTAGACTCTCATTTATTTCAATTGATCTATATGTCTATGCTTGCGCCAGTAGGAGTGCAGTTTTTGATACATTAATCTTGTGTTGCATATTAGATATCTAAGTGGAGATATCTAGCAAGTGTTAAATACACAAGTCCTGAATTCAAGGAAGAGTCTAGGCTGGAGACTAAAAATAAAAAAGAAAGAATTATAAGCACAGAAAGAGTAATTAAAGCCTCAGAGCAAAATTGCCCCCCAAATTAACTGCTTAAAACTATAAAATTTTATTTTTTCATAGTTTTAGAGATGAAAAACCTGCAGCTTGTAGAGCTAAATAGCCTGACCGTACAGACATACTAAATAATGTGTCAATGTTAAATTTTAGTGTTCTTTGCTTCTCAAGACCCAAGCAATTCCATTCAACAGCTCTACATTCTTAGCATCTTCTTTGAGCTATTGGATTTTTCCCATAACTCCTCAACCAGTCTGCTGAGTGCCCATCTCTGCTTTCTTCTCTCATTTGGCCAGCTTCCTTTTTCTGCCCAAATTCTTTTTTCATTGTCATTAATCAAAGATTGGCATTCTTCCAGTCATCTAAGCAGGCAGGAAGCAAAAGAAGAATGGAGAAGAATGGGCAAGGTGCCACAAAGCTCAGATAGATAATGAGGTCAAGACTCTTTAGTACTAAATGATTAGGATTGAATGTAGGTTGGAGAAAAGGGGCAAAGGGTAGAGTGTGTATATATACATATATGGGGTCCTGGTGGTGCAGTGGTTAAGAACTAAGGCTGCTAATGAAAAGTTCAACTGTTCGAATGCACCAGCTGCTCCTAGGAAACCCTTTGGGGCAGTTCTACTTTGTCCTATAGGGTTACTATGAGTAGAAATCCACTTGATGCCAGTGGGTTTGGTTTTATATATGTATATGTGTGTATATATACATAAATATAAATATATATTTCTTCTTTAGCAATGCAGATAATTATTTGGTTTCCCTTTTACTGAGCAAGATTAATTAATGATATAACTGCAAAGTGCCCTTCAAGTGTTTGATGGAAAGAAATCAAATAAAAATATATGCATCCATTCTTCATTACCCTGCCAATTCACTGTCTCATTTTAATTATAATTTATAATGTTTCAACTTTCAAAGCATTCAATATATATTCTCTCATGATATTCGGAAGAGGAAGCTGAAGCATACATAAATAGGTGAAATCCATACACTAATGTAAAGGGACATAGCCTGGCTTCATGTTAATTTCTGTACCCATGCAATTTGTTGATGCATTATTATTACAGAATTTAGAGTTTATCCTTAGTACATGAAAGATAATATAGAGAATTATTTTTATTATGAAAGATAATATAGAGAATTATTTTTATTTTCCTTCCTCCTCATCCCCTCCTCATTTTCCATTTTGCCCATTTAGCCCTCAAACTCCAGGAATCCATGCTAGGTTTTCTCTAATCCCATCAAACTATTTCCATCTTGATCTTCTACAATGGTCACAAACTCAAATTTCTTTCAGAGGTTGAGCAGTTAAAATAAATGTAAAATCTCAGAGACCTGGTATAGCAATGGAGAATGGTAGTGTCTGTGGCAAACTTGAGTAGGTATGTCTTGCCGAGAGTATTTTTTTTCCTTTGTTTTTGTAACAGTATTTCAGCAAACATAAATACATCTCTGTGTCAGATATAATCTGCAGGTTGATATTCAGTGACACTTTTTATAGTCTCTTACATTTTTTAATTCCTACGCTAACTAAGATTATCTGCCATTTCCCCTATTTTCTAAGACCTGCAAGTTTTCACTTTTATCATTATTGGTTTGGATTTTCTCTACTTTATAAGAGTGAATGCACTAATGGGTGAGGGCTGGGGAAAACCTTTGACCTTTTCCAAGTAGTTACCCTTCACAAGTATTTTACAATGCAATGTCCAATTAGAAGTTTCTTACATCCATGTTGGCCCTTATTTTACTACCCCAATTTACCAAAAGAAACAAATGAGCAAAAAGATAAATAAGAACAAGAGATGTTGCTTTTATGTGTCCATCTGTCCATCTAGCCTATTAGTGAGGAAGTCTAGAACTTTATTTAAGGTATTCTTCTGGAGAAAGGAGCCCTGGTGGCACAGTGGTTAAGTGCTTGGCTGCTAACTGAAAGGTCAATGGTTCAAACCCACCAGCTGCTCCACAGGAGAAAGATATGGTAGTCTGCTTCCCTAAAGATTATAGCCTTGAATACCCTATGGTGCAGTTCTACTCTGCCCTATATAGTTGCTTTGAGTTGAAGGTAGTCACTTAACAATTTGAGGACATAATTTCTATGAACTCTGGTAGGATTCTGTTTATTAAACTAATTGTGTAAGCCCTGTTAGTGAATTTTTTTTTCTTAGATTTTTCAGACCTCCAATATTGTAGGAACTATGTGTTAACTACTATTTTACAAAAAGTCTGAGCCATTGTTTAGTAGAAAGGGAAATTTACTTGATGGTTCTTCTGTTATTCTCTATGACCCCTTTAGTGGACATTGTTTTTTTAGTGTCCATTAATATGAATTATTTCTGGTGTTAGTGCATTCCTAAATGTACACAGGATACGATAAGTGATTTTGTGTAGTCATTTATGGGTCTGAAGGTCCAGTAGATTTTCTACTCTGAAAATATCTTCAGTTGCTTTTCAGTCCATTCAGAATTATCATGTGGAATTTACACACTTTTAACATTCTCATTAAAAGCATTAGAGGAGTCGTTACTGCCAAGTATTATTGACTTTCTAATTTACATTCTGTATTCTGAGTTTCCAGTCTCTCTATTACTATTTCTATTAATATCCTGTACCATTTTCTGTCCTCTCATTAATAATAACGTCATATTATCAGTTTCAGTGTGCGTATTTTCTTTTCTCATTAAAGGAAGTCAACATATCTTTAAACTTCTTTTGTACATATGTGATGGTTGAAGTTTGCAGATTCTTGATATAAGAACATCACTAGTTACATGACTACAACCTGTGATTATAATATTTGCTCATAAATCTATCTTACTGTAGAAATCACTGGTTCATAAAGTATGGGCCTAAACTCATATATATAATTAAAAAGCAGTTTCATAGTAAGATGTATGTTTTGTATATATCATCCATTTACTGATTTGAGTTTCCAGTAAAATATTGAAGATTAACATTAAAACATAGTTACTGGAGTTGCTACTTAAAATTTACTTAAGTTTATGACTGTGAGAAAGAATGATAGGAAGAGATTTAAAATTTTGCATCAGAAGATGTAGGTATTATAGACCCATAGATAAGCTCTTGGTTGATAAATAGTTATGTTTATTCTTCAACAACAACAGCAAATCTAATTGTAGACTATAACAACAGAAGACCACAATATTGTATTTTGAAGAAAATTTTAACAAAAAGAATAGAAATCATTAGTTAAGAAATGTGTGCTGTTGTAAGTATATGTAAAAAAAAAAAGTATACATAGATACATGGAAAATGTAGAATTCCTGAAAAATGTGTTTGTTTAAAAATTCTAGACGTACAGAGGAAATAAAACAGTCCTCCAAATCACAGAACTTAAGAACAAATGACACTAAAGCTACCATAGTTGGAAATGATGGTCATGTCCTGATCAATAATTAACTGGCTATAGCCTGGTCGATCATTTGAGTCAAGATGATGTGGTGATAGAAGATTCAATTAGTTACTGACACAAAGGAAACAGTGAATTTAGATATATAAATTATTATTTTTTTTCACTATATCAAAGCAGTACAAGAAATTTACTCATGGTCCTATAGAAAATAAAAATAGCTTGAATAATTCAAGATTTTGTAGTAATTGAATTTTAGTATTTTTTGTCGTTTAAAAAAAAGTAACCACAATAAAACTGGCTGTTTTTTCTTCCCACATTAAGACCCATCCCTAGATAGTGTTACATGCAAAAGAGACAAACATCTGACTCAAATAACTCTTCAAAATAACACATCTTCAATGCAGGCTTTTGTCTGACCCACTTCAGGCTGTTGGCCAAGTCTCTGGGCAAAGATCAAGAAAAGATCCTGCAGATAGGATCCACATGGAAAGCAAACAGAAAGAAGAGGCTTGGATACTGAAACTAATTTTCAGTTGGATTTGGTCTTAAAGATTACATAATTTCTATGAATCCATAGACTGCTGACAGATTCAGTAATTAAAATTAAAACAAAAAAAAAAGCCAAACCTGTTGCCGTCGATTCCAACTCATAGTGAACCCATATTAACATAAAATTTTTTTTTTTTTTTTTAACGTAGTGACTTCTAATTAAAATAGTGCTTAGTTGGAGAACTTTGGAACCTTTATTGGTGCCCTTCCAACTTAGGATGAAACTTTATGATATTTTTGAAGCAAATGATATCTTTGAAAATGAGAACTTGAACCAGATTCAGATTGTTCTAATGTCCTCAGCAGATCTAGATAAATGAAAAGGATTCCATACAAAATCAACATTGCAGAAAAATGATCTGATGAAAGAAAATTCAAAGGAGGATAAGGTGAATTGACTAGCATATGAGAAAGGCCCCTGAGTGGCATGAGCAGCTGCTAACTTACAGTCAGGCAGTTCACACCCACTCACCAGTACCTCAGGAGAAAGGCCTGGCCATCTGCTTTGGTAAAAAGATTACAACCAAGAAAACCCATGGAGCAGTTCTACTCTGTAACACATGGGTCACCATGAGCCAGAATTGACTCAACAGCAATGGGTTTGGTTTTGGTTTAGCATATGAAAACCACCATATGTGCCAGTCAGTTAGGTATAACAACTTGCCTAGAACTAGAGATTGGGAAGCATCTTTATGCTTCCAAAAGGTAAACAGAGAAATATTTTGAATATTCATTTATTACCCTGCTGGTGTATTCTGGCAGAGGACTTAACCAGGCAATGATGTTTAGCACCAGGTATCAGAAAATCATGTACGGAAAGAAACTAACATAGCAGCTGGTGTATAACTCTCTGTAGAGGGGTCCTAAAAAGTTGTCTAACATGAAGTGACATGTTGATATTTTAACTCAAGGAACTGAGTAAGAAATATAGTAAGATATGAATGATCATGATAACAATGGCTAATATTGAGTGAGTGGTTAAAACAAACAAACAAGAAACCTATTGTTGTTGAGTTGATTCTGACTTGTAGTGAGTGATTAAGAATTACTGGGTACAAATTTTGTCTAAGGACAATAACCATATATCGTTGGTGCGCTGTTCCTCTCACCAGTGAGAAAACCAAAGGCCCAAAAAGATTGAGTAACTTGCTCAAGCTCACACTGCTTAACAGCCTGGGAACCGGGATTTTGTCTGAGGGAGCTTGGCTCTGGTACTCATATTTTTAGTCATTGTATAATATAACTCTTAATTTGAGGATCTGTGAGATATTTCAAACGAGAAATAATGAGGGCAGATTGGGCAGTGAAAGTCATTAACTGAAATTAGGGAAAAGTAATAAAAAATAGATTCCATGGAATCACACTGCCTGCATTCAAACCTTGACTCTGACACTTATTCACTGTGTGGCATCTTCTAGCTATATAAGTCAGTTAACGTCTCTTGGAATTAGTTTTTACATATGTAAAATGGGGATAATGCTATTTATCTCATACCATTTAACCTTTAGCATTTAGCGTAAAAGCATTTAGCCTTTAGCATGATGATGCTCGATAATCATCAGTAATTCTTATTATTATTTGTAGATTGAACATATTTAGATTGAAGTGCTATGGGAAATCCAGTTAGAGATTGAAATGATTGGAGCTTAGAAGGAGAGGTCTAATCTGGACATATTTGTCTGCAAGTCAAAAGCATAGAGATGACAGTGGAATGAGATTGCTTAGAAAGTAAGAGTAGAGTAAGAGAAGGGGTCAGTCATGCCAATGGGTGGGTCCACGACGGCAGTATCAATCCACCCTGTGGGCAAGCAGCCAAGGGGTGCACTGTCTGCACAGGACCTCCAAAACAATAATTAAGATGACTAAAACTCTGTCTGTTTTTTACCATCACCATGTATCAGCAATTCTAAACAATATCAGTAATAATATGCCAAGATGAATTACTCCCCAAATCACTACATCCCATACTTAATATACCACTATATGAGATCCATGGATCCCTGGTGGCACAATGGTTAAAGAGCTCAGCTGTTAACTGAAAGGTTGGCCTTCAAACCCACCAGCAGCTCCACAGGGGAGAAGACCTGGAGATCTGTTCCTGTAAAGTTTTACTCTGTCATACAGGGTCACTATGAGTCAGAATCGACACGATGGCACACAACAACATAAGAGATCCAAAATCAGAATCTAAGAAAACACCAACATTTAAAACTTAGCAACTTAAGGGAACACCTTGAATTGAAATGTGTCGAAAATGTAAAATACATATATAAGAACTTTAAGACTTAGTATAAAAAATAAATACAATAATATTATATATTGATTACATATGGAAATAATATTTTGGATATATTGGTTTAAATAAAATGTATTGTTAAAATTGATTTTACTAGTTTCTTTTTCCTTTTATAGATGTGGCTACTAGAAAATTTTAAGTTGCATACGGGGCCTTCATTTGTAGTTCAGGTGATAGTTCTGTTGGACAGTGCTGCTTTAGACCCCATTCAATAAAAATGGAGTGAAAATATATAGACAACATGTTACCACCTGCGTGCACATGCATGACAGAATAAGTAGAATTTTTTTTATATTAGTAACTTACATACACCGTGTGTGTGTGACTTGCTACTGCTCCTCACTGAATGATTGACTTGTTTATTCAGGACACATTGATTAAGCAGCGCTGGTATTGCTAATGGCTAACTCAAATTCACAGCATCTCAGAGTACCACCTTCTCCAAGGCAACCCTCTTTTTTTTAAATGAATCACCCCATTTGTTCAGATTAGCCTGCATGTCGCTATTGCTTTGCTTTTTCCACAGCTGGGTTCCGCCATTTGAACTCTTCTGCCAATATGTTCTTACGGCTTTTCTTCTGCCTTGTCTCTTCAGGAGCACTTGACTTGACTTGTCAGCCTAGCAGCTGCTTGAGCATTATTTGCCAATCCATTCTCTGCACACGTCTCTGACTCTCGGTATCACCCTGACATGTTAGATTCCTTTAAGTGCAACATGTAGGGAAAGAGCAACCCAAGCCAGAAAAAGAAGTGTAGATCATTTTAAGTGTTTTTCGTTATAAGCACAGAGGTTTTGTCAGCTATCTTATTCAATAAGCATCTGTTAGTCTATAAGTAATGGAATACCAGCAAAATGAGACATCTTTTTTATACACAAAAAAGTAAGAAATACTGATAATCATGAATATCTCCACCTCTTTAGTCACCACATAAATACAGTTTTGAGTACAAGTACTTATAGTTTTTCTATTATTCAGCAAAACTTCAACTTAAATATTTCAACATTCAATATGTATAAAAATATCAAACCTTGACACATTTTATTTCATTTTGAGTACATTAAAATTGATTTCCTGCTATCCACAAAATATGTAGTGTCCAAAAGAAAGCAACAAATATATACTTAAAAATGCATGTAAAATACCAATACTTTAAAGACTTTTTTTCCCAAGGATTTTTTTTTTAATTTATCGTGCTTTAAGTGAAAGTTTACAAATCAAGTCAGTCTGTCACATAAAAACTTACACACACCTTGCTATGTAACCCTAGCTGCTCTCCACCTATTGTGACAGCACACTCCTCCTCTCCACCCTGTATTCCCTGTGTCCATTCAGACAGCTTCTGTCCCCCTCTGCCTTCTCATCTCGCCTCCAGACAGGAGCTGCCCACATAATCTCATGTGTTTACTTGAGCCAAGAAGATCACTCCTCATCAGTATCGTTTTCTGTGTTATAGTCTACGCCAATCCCTGTAAACCAAAACAAAACAAAACAAAAAAACAGTGCCATCCAGTTGATTCCAACTCATAGCAACCCTATAGAACAGAGTAGAACTGCCCCATAGAGTTTCCAAGAAGGGCCTGGCGGATTTGAACTGCCGACCCTTTGGTTAGCAGTCGTAGCACTTAACCACTACGCCACCAGGGTTTCCAATCCCTGTAAAGACATTTTTATTTTTATTAAATAATTATCTCTCTGTTTTATTGCCCAAGTTATAGTCAAGTCATGTATAAATATTAATTTGATGATATTAAACTTTGTTTCATGTAAAGTAAAAAAATATTGTTATTATTTTCTACATTTTAATAAAAATAGGCTGACATAAGATTTAGAATGTAATTTCCTAGTAAAGAAAATGTTTGATTTTTAATTTGCTTTCTATAATGAAAACATTAGCAAAGATTTCCTTAATAAAATAAAAAAGAATGTTATCAATGTAAGATTGTTTCAGTTTTTCAATGAAATACCTGTTAAAATCTGTTTTCTATTATAGACAAATATAATCTCAAAGCAAAGATACACATAATAGAGTGGGAAACACACAGGATAATGGGAAATCTTCAGATTCACGACGATTATGTGTACATTTTCCCATATTAAACCAAACCAGTTGCCGTTGGAGTCATTTCCAACTCATAGTGACCCTATAGGACAGAGTAGAACTATCCCATCGGATTTCCAAGGTTTTTTTTAACCTTTATTATCCTTTTTTTTTTTTTTTAACCTTTATAGAAACTGTCACATCATTCTCCTGCAGAAAAGCTGGTGGGCTCGAACCCCCAACCTTTTAGTTAGCAGCCAAGTGCTTAACCACTGGGTCATCAAACCAAACCCAAAACTCATTGCTGTTGAGTCAATTCCTACTCATAGCAACCCTACAGGATAGATTAAACTGTCCCATAGGGTTCCCAAGGAGGGTCTGGTGAATTTAAACTACTGACCTTTTGGTTAGCCACCAAGCTAACACTAATCACTGAGCCACCAGGGCTCCTCTGGGGCATCAGGTCTCCTTTAATAGATAAATATCAAATATGGATGAGACATTCATTAATGCTGCATCAAGGAAATTTCACAGTGACTTAAGCCCTAGTGGTGCAGTGGTTAAGGCTCTGCTGCTAGCCCAAAGGTCAGTGGTTGCAACCCAGCAGCCGCTCCCCAGGAAGAAGATGTGGCCATCAGCTTCCATAGAGATTACAGCCTTGGAACTCTATGGGACAATTCTACTCTGTCCTGTAGGATCACTGTGAGTTGGAACCAACTGAGAGGCAACAGGTTAAGTCATTCAATGTGAATTATACCGTAACAACTATGAACATGGGCCTCTCAGATCTGACTGAGCATAAATAACCAGATGATGACCCAGCTATTGCACTGTGAAATCCACCACTGTATTTTGGCTGAGGTCTCCTTTCCTACAGGTTATGCTCAGATAATGACCGAGTACAGCAAAGATTCTTAGGCTTAATTTTGGGAGGCATGGGCCATCTCTGATGTTGACTGTGATTCCAACGCTCCTCATTCGCCTTTCCAAACTGTTTTAGAACTGTACTGCATTCAAAAATCTTCCATCTAAACCTCCCTCCCTCTCGCTTCTTTACAAGGATCAGTCCACCCCACTTCCTTCCCATTTTCTCTCACAGGCATTTTTCCCAATAAATCTCTTGCACATCTAATTCCATTTCTCTTTGAGAACCCTGACTAACACATGCATTTTGGTGTCGTTGGAATTTCACACGAGGAAAACTGCTTAGTAGTCTCTCCATAGATTTTTAATTTAATATCAAACAATATCTTTTTTGTCTTTGAAATAATAATGGCGTGCATAGACAGAAACTGTGGCAGCATTATCATGGTGACTAAATAATAATGAAATCCCAAGCAGTTTCGCATTTTTATTTTCCTCCTTTTTAAAGAGCTATTTTTCTCCTAAAATAAATATTGGCAGTTCTGCCAATGGAGAGATGTGCAGGGAAAGCAGGCAATCAATGCTGACTAAACAAAAGCTGAAATCTTCCCAAGAAGACTGATAATAGGAAGATTGGCTTAAGTGTCATCTTTGTCATTGAAAAACAGGAATACATATGAGGCATGAAGGCAATGTAGGGAAGTTCCACATACAACAAAAAAGAATGGAAGGGTAAGGAGATACTTTAGCATATTCAGAAGAGGAAAAGTGAAATAAAAATTAAGAAACCTTGACATTCAAGAAAACTTTATTAGAACAATTTTGGAATACCATATTAATTGTAAGACTCCAATTTCTACCTCAGTAGCAGAAGGATATATTAGATGACCTCTAATGCAAGAACAATTGCCTTAATATAGGGCTGGAGGAAACCCTGGTGACGTATTGGTTAAGTGCTACAGCTGCTAATCAAAGAGTTGGCAGTTTAAATCCTCCAGGTGCTCCCTGGAAACTCTACGGGGCAGTTCTGCTCTGTCCTATAGGGTCACTATGAGTCAGAATTGACTGGACGGCACTGGGTTTGGTTTTTCTTTTGGATAATATAGGAGTACCTGGGTGGCACACACAGTTAAACGCTCAGCTACTAACTAAAAGCTTCATTCAAATCCATCCACAGGTGCCACAGAAGAAGGGCCTGGCAATCTATTTCTGAAAGATTACAGCCATTGAAAACCCTATAGAATGCAGTTCTACTCTGATACACATGGGGTCTCACTGAGGCAGAATCAACTCCAAGGCAACTTTTTTTTTTTTTTAAGCTATAATATTATATGGCTCACTCCTCATTTTTATTAAGTATTTATGTAATGCCTACCACTTGCCCTCATTGTGCTAAGCTCTAGTCTACTGATTCTCTATAAAGCGGAAAGACAAGCGGTCTTTGCAATATAATGTGATAATTCATATAAAAAGGTGTGCCTAAGATATGAGATACGTCATATGAAGAGCCAGGAAAGACATTTCTGATAAAATCATGCATGAATAGAACTAAGACATGACTTCAGTTCCTCGATGGTCAAGAGCTGAGGGCTGTGTGTCCAGGACATAACTAGTTTAAAAGTATTAGACTATCAGAGGACACAATTATTTAGAGACACTAAAGGAGAATAACATGCCTTGTACAAAACACATATGAGAGGGAACAGGGTGGGCACAGAGGGAGAAGTAGACATAGGTCAGGTCTCAAAGCTCTTGGGAAACTATGGACTTCATCCCGAAAGCCACGTAAAGCAATGGAACAATTTTACTACAAGAGGTTACACAGTCAGTTTGGGCTTTTAGAAAGACCACTTAGAATGTAATAGATCAGAAATATGAGAAGACAAGGTAGGGAAACCAAATAGAAGGCCATATAAAATGATATAGTACATAATATAGTTGATTGAGTGGTTGGAGGAATTTATAAGTAAGCACTAACTAAAAACAGGAATAAGACTTTAGATTTCTAGAAGTTGAATATAATATTAAAAAAAAAAAATCATATGTCCTTTAGAAAGCCTGACCTCCAGAGAATGAAAGAAGAAATCTCCCTTGACTCTTTTCCTGGACTCTGGCCTTGAGGCAGCCGTAGTCCCAGCAGAGGTTTCTCCTTCTTAACTTGCATCATTCATGGTTGTTGGCAGTGGTTCATTTTTATCCTGATTCGAAAGCGGGAAAAGGAAGCTGATGTGATTGAGAGTTACTGCCAGACTTCATAGAAAATCTTCGGTGTGGAATCATTTGATAGAAAGCTAAGCTTTTCAGTGTTGATCTTCCAGAAAATGATTTTTTGCCCCACAAAAATTAAATATTGGATTATTAATGTCCCTCTCCTTCCAGGACCCACATTCCTCAAAGTATATTAATCAGAAAATTTCAGTGAAATTGTTTTTCACCTATGTATGTAGTGGAGCAGGCGAGGATCAGGCAACTCTTTAGTGAGGGTCAGAAAAAAAATGGTGAAGGACATGTTGAAAAGACAGGTAGTAAAACCAAACCCAGTACCGTCGAGTCGATTCCGAGTCATAGTGACCATATAGGACAGAGTAGAACTGCCCTATAGAGTTTCCAAGGAGCGCCTGGCAGATTCAAACTTTTGATTAGTTGCCGTAGCACTTAGCCACTACGCCAGAGGTAGTAAATCAAGGTCAAATAAATATATTCAACTTCATTATTTATCTCTAAGTTTCCAATGGAGAGGTTCGTTTAGTGGATATATGATGTCACTTAGGTGGTTACACCCCTCCCATGCTATATTGCAAATGTCTCTGTTATAGTGATCACATTGGACTATGATGATTAGTTTACGAGTCAGTCCCTTCCTTTGGACTACAAGCTACTGGAGAGCAGATACTGGGTGTTTTTATGTATTCATTCCCAGCACCTTGCATCAATAGCTGATATATATCAGGCGCTTTGTGAATTTGTTTTAAAAATACATAACTCGATTGGTTATTATTTAAAAAAAAAAAAAAGTAGATACCTTGCAAATGCCTTGCTTCTTAAAAACATCAGTTTATTTTCTATTAGCTTTACTTATGTACTAAGCATGTAAACCTCGCCAGCTCCTTTTGCATTCGGCAGTGACGTCAAGGTCCCTGCTCATACCAAGGCCGCTGTTACTGCAGTGCAATGGGGTTAAGCCCAGCCCTCAGGGTTCCTTCCTGGCTTTGGCAGAAAAAGAATTTAATTAGCCACTTAACTTCCTCAGGTGTAAAGGACAGATCTCCCTCTTCTGCTAATGAGGTTTGTGCTGCCAGCCAGCCACACTAGTTTCTCTCTTCAAGCTGAATCTCTCCTTCACAGCTGGTAAGCTGGCTTCCTGAAGATGACTTAGTTCCTACTGTTAGGAAAATGGCTCCTTCAAGAGCTTCCCTGATTGTGCTCTGGGCAGTGTCTTCCCCTAATAACTTCAGACTGGTTCTAACTCCAGAATCTATCCCCTGTCACTGAATATTCTACTTTTCTAAGTGATAAATCTTCACATCTGCTTTCTCTTCTTGCTCAGGCCTTCCGTTTCCTTCTCTTGGGAGATTTGTATACAAAGGGAGTTTTGGTTTAGTTTGCAGTGTTCTTGTTGGTTGTTTTAAAATTTAATTTTGAGAATAACTATTTTTTCCCCCTGAAAATAATTTTAAATGTTTTGTTTTTATTAAATAAAAAAGCAAGCGATACAGAAAATTAAAGAGAACAAACGGAAGAAAAACCACCCCAAGCCTACATCCAGATAGAACCATTTCTGTCACTTGGCAAACCCACATCCAGATATTTTCATGTGCAGACAGGTAGAAAAATTACATATAGAAAAGTAGATAGATGGATCAAGGGATAGGCAAATATACTTTTACTGTAAATAGGGTCTTTATGTATATGGTTTTCTAAATAAAAACAAGTCTTACGTTTCTGTTGCCTTGTATATACCAAATCAGGGTGGCTGTTTTTTAAACCTTCAATATGTTTTGAATACACAGATCACAGTTTACCAATGGTTTAAAAATAATACATTTTTCAGATCTACTCTAGTGGACCTCATCCAGATATTATGTGTACTTCTGGCTGTCAGCCTTCAATATTGACATAATTATTCTAGAGAAGGCCAGAAAAGAGTTGCTCGGATGACCAGAGGGATATGAGTACAAACTAAAGAAGGCGAATGATACTTATACTACTACTAATAATAATAATTTAGACACCGTTTCTGAAATTGTAATGTGCATGCAAGTTGTTCCAGAAATCTTGTTAAAATGCAAATTCTGATTCAGGAGGCCTGGAGTGGGGCCTGAGATGCTGCAAGCCTCTAGGAGATGTTGATGCCACTGGCTTTCGACCACATTTTGAGCAACAAGGATTAGGGTACACCATGGATCAGGCACTATGCTAGGCCTGCCCCTCAGGTTACGTTAATGATCTCATCTAATCATCACAAGATTCTGTAACTATTGCATTAATAGGTATGAAAATGGAGGTTCAAGAGTATAAATTATCTTAGGTCACTCCACTAGTTGGCTACCAAGTTGAATCTTGGCATGTCTGTCTCCAGGTTGAATGTCCTTTTCCATTAAACAAAGCCCACTAATGCTTCATTCTGGAAAGTGCTGAAAGTGATTAGGATTAAAATCTATAACATCATTAAATTATTCATAAACTGAAAGAAAGAAGTTACAAGAGTCCATAATACTAGCACAAAGGATTACCTAAAACAAAACAGAACAAAACATATCAAAAACCATAATCAAGTTTAAGTAGAAAGAGCAAATCAATGGCATTTTGCACTCACCGTTTTGAGAGCTACGACTGCTAACCAATCCACAAGCTGCCCCTTGGAAACCCTATGGGGCAGTTCTACTCTGTCTTATAGGGTTGCTGTGAGTCAGAATTGACTCCACGGCAATGAGTTTGGTTTTTTATATTGAACCCTATGAGTTGGTACCAATGTGAAGGGGATAGATTTGTTTGTTTGTTTGTTTTGTGTATATTGAACTCTGATAGTGCAGTGGTTAAGAGCTTGGCTGCTAACCAAATACGGTTTGAACCCACTAGAGAAAGATGTGGCAGTCTGTTTCCATAAAGATTTACAGGCTTGGAAACCCTATAGAGTTGCTATGAGTCAGGTTTGAGTAGGTGGCAATGGGTAACGTTGAGCCCTATAGGGTCACTATGAGTCGGAACCAACTGATGGCAATTTTTTTTTTTTTGGTATATTGAGCTGTAGTGGTACAGTGGTTAAGCTCTTGGCTGCAAACAAAAAGGTTGGTGGTTTGAACCCATCGGCCATTCTGCAGGAGAAAGAAGTGGCAGTCTACTTTAGCAAAAATTACAGTCTTCAGAATCCTATGGGGCAGTTCTACTCTGTTCTCTAAAGTCTCTACAAGTCTGAATCGACTTGATGGCAAAGGGTTTGTTTCATTGGTGGGGGTGCAGGTTACATTGTTTAAGGACGACTTCAGAAGGGACTTTTATGGACTTATGTATGACTTCAGCATAAATTACATTTAGGGAAAACTGGAATATATTGTTAAATCTAATATTAGAACATGTTTAGAGCCAATGTATGGGCTACAATCTAGCTCCTTCTCCTATAAATTATATCATTGTTATTATTATTACTTCACGAAATCTAAAAGAACTGTTGCTTGCCCATATCGCTAGCCTCATTTATGTACAAGATTTCACACTGACAATTTTTTTAGCCCTACCAAAAACGAAACTGACTTTTAAAGATCAATTTTGCTGTCCTTGTCTACTACTTAGATGGAATAGACAAATTCCTTGAAGAACACAATATTCAAAACTTACTTAAGGAGAAATAGGAAATCTGAAAAGGTTTAGACCTATTAAACACGTCAAATTTGTTATCAAAACTTCCATAAAGAAATTATCAGGTTATGATGGTTTCAATGGTGAATTCTATCAAAAATTTTAAAAATATATACCAATCATAATAAATAATTTCAGAAAACAGTAACGGATAAATCTCAAAAGCATTATGTCGAGCAAAAGAAGGCAGGAACAACAGAATTATACAACAATTCTTATTGTATAATTCCATTTATATGAAGTTGAAAGACAAACTATACTCAACTATGATAGACATAGAAACAATGATGGCTGTCTTAGTCACCCAGTGCTGCTATAACAGAAATACCACAAGTGCATGGCTTTAACAAAGAGAAGTTTATACTGTCACAGCAAAGTACGCTAAAAGTCCAAATTCAGGGCGTTAGCTCCGGGGGAAGGCTTTCTCTCTCTGTTGGCCTTCTCATCAATCTTCTCCTAGACTAGGAGCTTTTCAGCTCAGGGACTCCGAGTCTAAAGGATGCACTCTGCTCCCGGCACTGCATTCTTGGTAGTATGAGGTTCCTTGTCTCTCCACTCACTTCTCTCTTTTATGATTCAAGAAATTGCCGCAAAACACAATTCAATCTTGTAGACTGAGTACCACCTCACCAAGAGGACTGCCACCCATCTTCCCTCATTAACATCACAGAAGCAGGATTCACAACACATAGGAAAATCACACAAGACTGGGAATCATGGCCCAGCCAAACTGATTCACACATTTTTGGGGGACATAATTCAATCCATGACATTGGCCTGTAAAGGTCTGGGAATGAATGGAAAGTGGATAGGAGGGAACACCCTTTACTGATGAAAATATTCTGTATCCTAATTGGGGTGGTCATTAAAAGGGTTTAAACATTTTCAAGAAAGCATCAGATTGTACCTTTAAGATATGTACATTTTGCAGACCTTATTTATAGGAGGAAAAAAAACATAAAAATTGTTCCTGGTTCTCCAGCCATTTCCTGTTAAATTAATAAATTGATAGCAGGTTTGATTAAAATACTCTTATTGATGAGACCCAATATAAATAGTATCAAAACCATGTACAAAATAATGAGATTATGATTGTCACTGCATCCAGTTTTCGAGGACAATTACTTTGAAGGAGATAATGAATATCTGGGTATAAACATCCTATTATATTTAGTTGAGACAAACTTATTTTATAATCACAATTCAGATCCACTTTTCATTGCTGTCTAGTTTTTCCATATTTAAGAATGAGTCTTTTTCCTCAACCTGTGTTAATTCTTTCAGAGTAGAAATAAAACTTCTCACACACCGTTGATTATTAAATGCTCATTGAGTAAATTTTAATTACACCTTGATGTTACTGAGGTTAACTGTGTGCTTTAGTATAATTTTTATAAGAACCAAGTCCAATCTTCATAAACTGCTATATTTTTTTAGTATTTTCTAGCAGTTTTTCAAATATCCCTGCTATTATAATACACTCTAACAAACATTTATTGAGTGCCTAGTTTGTGCCAGGAAAAAAAAAAAAAAAGCTCAGTGTATTGAAAGACAAAAACCTAGGCATATGCCTGAAGGCACAATGTTCTTAAATTTGAGCATGTACTATCCCTTAAACAGGGTGCTTCTGTGAAATAAAATAATTGGGATGATGTAAAATTTAACACTGCACTGAAAAAAATAGCAAAGAAACTATAATATTCTTTCTCTTTAACATGATGTATGTATAAAGAACCAGATTCGGTGTATATTCAAGAGAAATACGCACATGAAAAACCAGAAAAATTTTTAGAATTAGTTACAGATTCTGCACTTTCATGAATTAGTCACTGTTTTACAACACCTCTTGTAAAACATCAATAAACTGCAAAGGTTTGTTTTAAGTTTCTCAAAGTTCTTTTTTTAAATTGTACTTTAGATGAAGGTTTACAAAACAAACTAGTTTCTCATTAAACAGTTAGTACACATATTGTCTTATGACATTGGTTAACAACCCCACGACATGTCAACACTCTCCCTTCTCAATCTTGGGTTCCCTATTACCAATTTTCCTGTCCCCTCCTGTCTTCTAGTTCTTGCCCCTGGGCTGGTGTGCTCTTTTAGTCTCGTTTTGTTTTATGGGCCTGTCTATTCTTTGGCTGAAGGGGTGAACCTCAGGAGTGACTTCATTACTAAGCTGAAAGGGTGTCTGGGGGTCATACTCTTAGAGTTTCTCCGGTCTCTGTCAGGCCAGCAAGTCTGCTCTTTCTCTTTGAGTTAGATTTTTGTTCTGCATTTTTTTCTAGCTCTGGCTGGGACCCGCTATTGTGACCCCTGTCAGAGCAGTCAGTGATGGTAGCCGGGTACCATCTAGTTGTACTGGACTCAGTCTGGCGGAGGCTGTGGTACATGTGGTCCACTAGTCCTTTGTACTAACCTTTCCTTTGTATCTTTAGTTTTCTTCATTCTTCCTTGCTCCTGAAGGAGTGACACCAGTGAGGTATCCTAGATGGCTGCTCACAGGCTTTTAAGACCCCAGACACTCCAGTAACATTCTTGAAAATCAAGTTTTGCTTCTGCAACCAAGTAAAATCATGAAATTATTTTAAATCCATATGTAAAATGTTCATATGTGAATGTGAGTTTTACATTTTTCTGATGTGCAGGCCCGAGGAAAAATAGTAATATTTTAATATCTACAGACATGGATTTTATTAAGTATAAATGCAAATACTAGAAGAGTGATTGCTTAATAATACATATTAAACAATTGATTAAAATATAAATTGTGCAAACTTTATTTCTCCTATTTTAGATGAGCTTTCAGAAAAAGTAGATTTGTCTTTGGTGTTCCACATACACGCTTTGAAATAAATGTTGATAAAACAATTCAAAGGAAGATAAGATTCAAAGTCACATTTCAACCTGAGGCTTGCTCAAAGCTACTAAAATATAAAAGAAAAATTGTGATAGTATTCATTCTTGGATGACCAAAGAAAGCTTTCTTGTTTTATCTCGCCTATAAATAGTATTTACTTAATATCTTTATTACTTTCTTTTCATTTAATACATATTGACAGCTACTAAGGGGATAACTATAAAGTACTATATAATCAGAAAGTAAAACTCTGGTTTAGTAATGAAATTTCATTATGGCAGTATCAGTATGTTATGATTTGTTCACCAAAGTAAGGCTGATGTTTCTTGCATCTAAACATTTGCTTTTAAGGGTTTTTCTGCGTTTCAAAAAGCCTGAAATAAGTATCATACAAGAACTTTGTTTCAATAAAAATACAAAACTTTTACTATAATTACATGTTCACATTTAAAGTTGTGTAATATTTCTATTGGCGAAATACAACTATCA
This sequence comes from Loxodonta africana, assembly GCF_030014295.1. Taxonomy (NCBI): domain Eukaryota; kingdom Metazoa; phylum Chordata; class Mammalia; order Proboscidea; family Elephantidae; genus Loxodonta; species Loxodonta africana. The sequence goes on from NC_087348.1 coordinate 118,562,784, forward strand.
TATTCTTGATGTTACTTTTTTTAATTTGAAGCAGATTATTTATTCCAAACACGAAGTACTTTACTTTTGAAGAGGAGTTTCCAATTGTTGAATAAGTACTTACTCAACATTCTCAAATACATAGGTAGAGACTTGCAGAACACAAATACACACACGTATATACACTTTTCCTACAAAATGCTAAATGTACTGGTAAGTAAAATATGAAAACTCCAGGCAGTGATCTCAAGGTATACAAATTCCCAGATATTTAATCTTACCAAATACAAAACATTAACATTTAAAAAGAAATTAAAAGTTACTTCAATGCTGTTATCCTATAAATATGGTTACAAATATAAAAAATTGGATTTTATGTCTACTCTATCATGACAGATGATTTGGGGGAAGAAAATCTTATTTCCATTGGCAAATATTTGGAAAGTGTTTAGAAATACTTGGAAAGTATTTGGAAAATGAATCTTATTTGTAGGAGGGAGTTTTTCACTCCACACATAGGTAATTAACAAGAGGAGAGGGCTGATGGAAAAGCATCAGAGAAAATAGCTCTGTATTTTCCAGTGAATAAAAATTGTAGCACATTGTGTTTTTTTGTTTCTTTGGATCATCTATAAGTTTTTTCCTCTTCTCAAAGGATGCCTTATTTTATTGTTTTTCCATTTCCAACCTATCATAACACTTTTTTACACAAGTTACTGATTAGAATTGAGAAACACTATGGCTCTGGTAGCCCCATGTGTAATTTGTTTTTCTTTGGTACTCAGGAAATGTTGGGTAAACTGCACTAGCAGATTGCATTTCATGAAGCTAAGTGCTGATACTGAGTTCACGTGGCCTTCTGTGGCATACCTTGGCCTCATATTCAGATATTTTGGAGAAGGTACTCAGGATATGTTGTTCTCTTGACGCTGTGATAGAATACAAGTCTTAACAAATGATCAAAAATTTTTTAAATAAGTTATGAAATATTTTGTTCCAGGGCAGAAAAAATTACAAATACAATTCTTGGGCATTTATATAATAATAGGGCTGACCGACTCTTTGCTAAAGCATTGAGCTGAATATATGTAATAGTACAGCTGCAAGTAAATAGTTAACATATAGTTATGGTCACAGCATATTCAGTACTATTCCATAGATTCTGGGTACAGTTTGTATATACATTACATATATCAACGGCCCTTAGTGATACACATTTAAAATGCCTTTGAGGTTTCTTTTGGCAACAGAACATGGCTGAATTCTTATCTGCGGTGTTTGCTGATACGTGATCACAGTTACACCATGGTACTAAAGCAGCGCCAGGATTACCCCCAGACTTCTCCTGTTTAGTAAACCTTAAATGCAGAGCATGTGCTCTAAGTTTTCTTCTTGCCTTTGCTAATATCACTGTTAAAATTTAGCTCAATCTTAAATTTCTGATGACTTAAAAATAATTATTATGTCTGAAAATAGACACAAAAACAGCAATAGATATTGTTTTTATTTATTTCATTCTTATAACTACTGTGATAGTAGTTAAAGTGGCTGTTGGCATACACGTTTTGTTCTTAAGCGAGAAAGGTAATTGTGAGTGAGTGATTAAACTTAGAACTTAAATTTCACCTGACCCCGAGCTTACTCCTTCAAGAAAAAAGTATTAAATAGTTTTTTATTGTTGCTTAAAGGAGCCCTGGTGGTGCTCTGGGTAAAACGATCGGCAGCTAACCAAAAGATGGTGGTATGTACCGACCATCTGCTCCACAGGAAAAAGAATGTGGCAGTCTGGTCCTGTAAATATTTCTGCCTTGGAAATCCTATGCAGCAGTTCTGTTCTGTCCTGTAGGGTTCCTGTGAGTCAGAATCAACTACACAGCAACGGGTTTGGTTTGGTTTTGTTGTTGGTTAACAATAACCACAATGACAGCTGTGTGCCAGGTACTGTGATTTGCGTTTAACATGCATTGTATCATTTAATTATTAAAACAACAATACAAAGTATGTTTTGGTTTTATCTTTTTTAGGTACTATTATTTTCCTGTTTGAAAGATGAGGAAAATAAGGCACAGAGATTAAATAATTTGTCTTAATATCAGAAAGCTACTAAGTGATGGGCTTAGACGTGAACCTGGGTAATGCACATTTAAAAATTGATTAATATTAAAAAAAAATGAGTAATTTGTATATAAACAAAACTCCAAAGCTGAATCAACTGTGTCACAGGGTATCAATCTATAGATAAAAAAATAAAATTACTATATATTTAAGGGCATGATATGGTACTATGTACTATAGAATTAAACCTAGACCAAGTACTTTATAACATTTTAGAGTCTGCAATAGACAATGTATATGCAGAATAATAACTTTTGTAAACTCTGAAAATAATAACAGAGATCAAGTCTAAACACATGACCCTTGAGGTATAGTGACTTTTCTGACATTCCTCAATGACTTCAATGTGTGCCCGTTACCTTTAATAAAGAGATTTTATTTGAAAGCAACTTAGGTGGATTTCTATTGGGGCACTTTTATTTTGCATACCAGCTAGAGTAAAACAGAACTTTAAGGAAACATATATGAAATACAGAATCCTATGTTTTTTTCTGACAACAGAAAATCAAATAACTACTAAAAAAGAAATATTAAATTGAGACTTCCCTGCAAGATTTTCAACTCTAGATGGGTAGCCAACGTAGGAAATCCATGAAGGATTAATAATATCTGTAATGTGCACTGCACAGTTTTTAGGTTCTGTGGTTGGAAAAAAAAAAAGTGAAGTAGCATATAATATTGTTGCTATCTATCCCAAGAATCAATATGTACTGTCAGACAAGTTCAAGTGAATCTATGGGGCCAAAAGTGCAGAAAGTTTGATGCCAGTGTGATCTTGCAAATTCTGAAATATGTTCACTGAAAACATAAATGACCTCACAATTTAATTGGAGAACAAATAAGGAATAAAACTATTTTAGGATGCATTCATTGTCTCCCTTTCGAGCTTAATTTATGAGCCCTTCCCTCCATGCACTTTACTCTGGAGCCAAAACAAATTAACTTCAGGTCCTTGAAGGTGTCATGCTGCTTCACACTTCTCTGCCTTTGTACAACCTATCCCTTCTGAGTATAAAGCCCTTAATCACCCTTGTCAACCTGGTGAACTCGAAAGCATCCTTTAAAACATAGCTCAGAGTTTCAGACTGTCCCAAGATATATCAGATTATTGTCTATTTTTCCCACCACTGCCCCTTGTACATACCTGTAGTCTAGCCTTGTGCAGCAATAAATAGATTGCCTTTATTTATGTGTAGTTTTTCTTCTAGCCTTGAACTCTTCATGGGAACAGAGTAGTGTTATGCTTTGAATCCCATTTAGGTAGCACTGGGTTTGACACATTACAAATGCTCAACGCATGCAGAGTAAATAATTCCATGCATAGAACAGATAATAAACAATAAAATGTTATTTAACTGAAATGTTAAATTGTGCCTTACTGACCATAAAACCCAAACCAAACCCATAGCCGTCGTATCAATTCCAACTTATAGCAACACTATAGGACAGAGTAGAAGTTCCCCTTAGGGTTTCCAAGGCTACAAATCTTTATGGAAGCAGAATCGCACATCTTTCTCCTGCTAGTGATCCCAAGTACTGTGTAAATTCATAAAAAGAAGAAACAAGTGAAGTGAATTTCATTCAGTGTAAAATTAAAGAGGAGGTGGAGTTGAGGTTACTTCTTGAATGAATGAAGAATTTGAATAGGCTTAGAAGAGACCCTAAGGCATTCAAGGAAAAAGTAACAAGGAAATAATGGCAGGAATGTAAATACCATATTTCACAACTCATCAATTTTGATGATCCTGGTGGTAACTGAAAACCCAACTCAGAATGGTATAAGGATGAAGGGGACATACTACCTCATCCAACAATTACCAAAATTGGGAAGTAGGGTAGAGAGAGTTTGAAAGCTGTGATACAATTTTGGCAAAAAATTCTCAGATTCTTGTCATCCTTTTGATCTTCCATTATTCATATGTTGGCCTGGTCCTCAGTCTGGAATCCCTGAGTGGTGCAAACAGATAACCTGATTGATTACTAACCAAAATTTACTTCTATAAAAGACGACAAGATTTTTGCCACAGTTCCAGGCATCGGACATGGCCCTATCCAGCAGAAGAGAAATGGGCGGATTCTTCCATTAGCTTCTGTTTTAGTTTGAGGAACTATTTGTCCAGAGTTACCTCAGCAGGGTTCCCTTGGCCAGAACTTAGTAACAACTATTATCAGAACTGGACATAGTATTGATGACATTAATTTTGATTTATGACTTATCCTTGTGTTACAGTGGAAACCCTGGTGGCGTAGTGGTTGACAGCTTGGCTGCTAACCAAAAGGTCGACAGTTCACATCCACCAGGTGCTGCTTGGAAACCCTGTGGGGCAGTTCTACTCTGTTGTACAGGGTGGCTATGAATCAGAGTCAACTCCACGGCAATGGGTTTGGTTTTTGGTTTTTTGTGTCACACTGGGTGGGGAGTCCCTGGGAGGTGCAAACAATTAATAAGATCAGCTGCTAACAAAAAGGCTGGGGTTACAGTTTACCTAGAGGCACCTCGTGAGAAAAGCCTGGAGATCTCCTTATGAAAAATTAGCTGTTGAAAATCCTCTGAAGCACAGCTCTACTCGGACACACATGGGGTCATCATGAATTGAAATCCACTATATGCCAATTTGTTAAAATAAGCAAACAAAAAGAAAAGAAAGAAACAACACTAGGAGGGGACAGAAAACTGTTAGGAAGGGAAAGGGAGAGACGACTACTGAGTAGGCAAGTAACAGTTTCTGATAGATTATATTTTGAGAAGAAATAAAGTATACGTTTGTATAAGTATTGTGAGAACAACTTATTTAGGGAGGAACTTAGACTTGATCCAGTATGAAAGAAGAAGCCATTAAGAGTTTTAGATAATGGTCAAAACTGTAATCAGGAAGGGCGGAGCCAAGGTGGCGGACTAGGCAGACGCTACCTCGGATCCCTCTTACAACAAAGACACGGAAAAACAAGTGACTCGATCACATACATAACAATCTACGAACCCTGAACAACAAACACAGATTTAGAGACGGAGAACGAACTAATACGGGGAAGCAGTGATTGTTTCCAGAGCCTGGAGCCAGCGTACCAGTCAGGTACGGCACAAGCACAGAGAGCTACTCCACCCCCCTGAACTAACCCCGGGAGGGGGACCAGCCAGTTCCATGGGCGGTGTGGGACGCAGCTGGTAGGAGAAGTCCCCGGGAGGCAGTGACTGGTCTTGGAGAAGAAAGAGCAGCATCTGAGCCGGGGAACCATCCTGCAGGGATTTGGACTGGACGCAGGTACGGCATAAACACGGAGAGTTGCTCCACCCCCCTGAACTAACCCCGGGAAGGGGACCAGCCAGTTCCATGGGCGGTGTGGGACGCAGCCGGTAGGAGAAGTCCCCGGGAGGCAGTGACTGGTCTTGGAGCAGAAAGAGCAGCATCTGAGCCGGGGAACCATCCTGCAGGGATTTGGACTGGACGCAGGTACGGCATAAACACGGAGAGTTGCTCCACCCCCCTGAACTAACCCCGGGAAGGGGACCAGCTGGGTCGCGCGGGCGGCGTGGGATGCAGCCGGTAGGAGAAGTCCCCGGGAGGCAGCGACTGGTATTGGAGCGGGGAAAACAGCATCCCAGCCGGGACACTCGGTCACGGCACAAGCACGGGGAGCTGCTCCACCCATCTGAACTAACCCCGGGAGGAGGCCCAACTGGCTCTCGGATGTGGCACGGCCACGCGGCTGGAGGGACGAGAAGTCCCTGGGAGGCAGCGACTGATTTTGGAGTCGAGAGTGCACCGTCCCAGTAGGGGAGCCTTGACGCTGGGCGTGGGGCTGGAAGCGGAGGATCTGACCGTGACTCCAGTGGGCCAGACCCCCCGGCGGCAATCTCCACACAGCCAGCACACATAGGCGACGCGCCCGGCGGGAATCTCAGATATAATAGTCATTCCAAGCAAGACAAGCAACTCTGGCTATATTCTGAGGTGCTACTCTCCTATCTCTCTGTTCCCTCCCCCACCCTCCCCAGGCGGCTTCATTAACATCTGAATAGCCTGAGCCAGAGGGAGAACTCTGATAGGGATCTGACTGCAGTTTTTTTAAGCGGATTTTCTGGAAAAACTAGTTTCCCAGTGATGGCTCGGAGACAACAATCCATATCAAACCACTTAAAGAAGCAGACCATGACAGCTTCTCCAACCCCCCAAACAAAAGAATCAAAATCTTTCCCAAATGAAGATACAATCTTGGAATTATCAGATACAGAATATAAAAAACTAATTTACAGAATGCTTAATGATATCACAAATGAAATTAGGATAACTGCAGAAAAAGCCAAGGAACACACTGATAAAGCTGTTGAAGAACTCAAAAAGATTATTCAAGAACATACTGGAAAAATTAATAAGTTGCAAGAATCCATAGAGAGACAACATGTAGAAATCCAAAAGATTAACAATAAAATTACAGAATTAGACAACACAATAGGAAGTCAGAGGAGCAGACTCGAGCAATTAGAATGCAGACTGGGACATCTGGAGGACCAGGGAATCAACACCAACATAGCTGAAAAAAAATCAGATAAAAGAATTAAAAAAAATGAAGAAACCCTAAGAATTATGTGGGACTCTATCAAGAAGGATAACCTGCGGGTGATTGGAGTCCCAGAACAGGGAGGGGGGACAGAAAACACAGAGAAAATAGTTGAAGAACTCCTGACACAAAACTTCCCTGACATCATGAAAGACGAAAGGATATCTATCCAAGATGCTCATCGAACCCCATTTAAGATTGATACAAAAAGAAAAACACCAAGACACATTATCATCAAACTCGCCAAAACCAAAGATAAACAGAAAATTTTAAAAGCAGCCAGGGAGAAAAGAAAGGTTTCCTTCAAGGGAGAATCAATAAGAATATGTTCTGACTACTCAGCTGAAACCATGCAGGCAAGAAGGGAATGGGACGACATATACAGAACACTGAAGGAGAAAAACTGCCAGCCAAGGATCATATATCCAGCAAAACTCTCTCTGAAATATGAAGGCGAAATTAAGATATTTACAGACAAACACAAGTTTAGAGAATTTGCAAAAACCAAACCAAAGCTACAAGAAATACTAAAGGATATTGTTTGGTTAGAGAACCAATAATATCAGATATCAGCACAACACAAGGTCACAAAACAGAACGTCCTGATATCAACTCAAATAGGGAAATCACAAAAACAAACAAATTAAGATTAATTAAAAAAAAAAAAATACACATAACAGGGAATCATGGAAGTCAATAGGTAAAAGATCACAATAATCAAAAAGAGGGACTAAATACAGGAGGCATTGGACTGCCAGATGGAGAGTGATACAAGGCGATATAGAACAATACAAGTTAGGTTTTTACTTAGAAAAATAGGGGTAAATAATAAGGTAACCACAAAAAGGTATAACAACTCTATAACTAATATAAAAACCAAGAAAAACGTAACGACTCAACTAACATAAAGTCAAGCACTATGAAAATGAGGATCTCACAATTTACTAAGAAAAACGCCTCAGCACAAAAAATTATGTGGAAAAATGAAATTGTCAACAACACACATAAAAAGGCATCAAAATGACAGCACTAAAAACTTATTTATCTATAATTACCCTGAATGTAAATGGACTAAATGCACCAATAAAGAGACAGAGAGTCACAGACTGGATAAAGAAACACGATCCATCTATATGCTTCCTACAAGAGACACACCTTAGACTTAGAGACACAAACAAACTAAAACTCAATGGAAAAAAGTATATCAAGCAAACAATAAGCAAAAAAGAAGAGGAGTAGCAATATTAATTTCTGACAAAATAGACTTTAGACTTAAATCCACCACAAAGGATAAAGAAGGACACTATATAATGATAAAAGGGACAATTGATCAGGAAGACATAACCATATTAAATATTTATGCACCCAATGACAGGGCTGCAAGATACATAAATCAAATTTTAACAGAATTGAAAAGCGAGATAGATATCTCCACAATTATAGTAGGAGACTTCAACACACCACTTTCGGAGAAGGACAGGACATCCAGTAAGAAGCTCAACAGAGACACGGAAGATCTAATTACAACAATCAACCAACTTGACCTCATTGACTTATACAGAACTCTCCACCCAACTGCTGCAAAATATACTTTTTTTTCTAGCGCACATGGAACATTCTCTAGAATAGACCACATATTAGGTCATAAAACAAACCTTTGCAGAGTCCAAAACATCGAAATATTACAAAGCATCTTCTCAGACCACAAGGCAATAAAACTAGAGATCAATAACAGAAAAACTAGGGAAAAGAAATCAAATACTTGGAAAATGAACAATACCCTCCTGAAAAAAGACTGGGTTATAGAAGACATCAAGGAGGGAATAAGGAAATTCATAGAAAGCAAGGAGAATGAAAATACTTCCTATCAAAACCTCTGGGACACAGCAAAAGCAGTGCTCAGAGGCCAATTTATATCAATAAATGCACACATGCAAAAAGAAGAAAGAGCCAAAATCAGAGAACTGTCCCTACAACTTGAACAAATAGAAACTGAGCAACAAAAGAATCCATCAGGCATCAGAAGAAAACAAATAATAAGAATTAGAGCTGAACTAAATGAATTAGAGAACAGAAAAACAATTGAAAGAATTAACAAAGCCAAAAGCTGGTTCTTTGAAAAAATTAACAAAATTGATAAACCATTGGCTAGACTGACTAAAGAAATACAGGAAAGGAAACAAATAACCCGAATAAGAAATGAGAAGGACCACATCACAACAGAACCAAATGAAATTAAAAGAATCATTTCAGATTATTATGAAAAATTGTACTCTAACAAATTTGAAAACCTAGAAGAAATGGATGAATTCCTGGAAAAACACTACCTACCTAAACTAACACATTCAGAAGTAGAACAACTAAATAGACCCATAACAAAAAAAGAGATTGAAATGGTAATCAAAAAACTCCCAACAAAAAAAAGCCCTGGCCCGGACGGCTTCACTGCAGAGTTCTACCAAACTTTCAGAGAAGAGTTAACACCACTACTACTAAAGGTATTCCAAAGCATAGAAAATGACGGAATACTACCCAACTCATTCTATGAAGCCACCATCTCCCTGATACCAAAACTAGGTAAAGACATTACAAAAAAAGAAAATTATAGACCTATATCCCTCATGAACATTGATGCAAAAATCCTCAACAAAATTCTAGCCAATAGAATCCATCAACACATCAAAAAAATAATTCACCCTGATCAAGTGGGATTTTTTTTATGCAAGGCTGGTTTAATATCAGAAAAACCATTAATGTAATCCGCCACATAAATAAAACAAAAGACAAAAACCACATGATCTTATCAATTGATGCAGAAAAGGCATTTGACAAAGTCCAACACCCATTCATGATAAAAACTCTTACCAAAATAGGAATTGAAGGAAAATTCCTCAACATAATAAAGGGCATCTATGCAAAGCCAACAGCCAATATCACTCTAAATGGAGAGAACCTGAAAGCATTTCCCTTGAGGATGGGAACCAGACAAGGATGCCCTTTATCACCGCTCTTATTCAACATTGTGTTGGAAGTCTTAGCCAGGGCAATTAGGCTAGACAAAGAAATAAAAGGTATCCGGATTGGCAAGGAAGAAGTAAAGTTATCACTATTTGCAGATGACATGAATATGTACACAGAAAACCCTAAGGAATCCTCCAGAAAACTACTGAAACTAATAGAAGAGTTTGGCAGAGTCTCAGGTTATAAAATAAACATACAAAAATCACTTGGATTCCTCTACATCAAGAAAAAGAACACCGAAGAGGAAATAACCAAATCAATACCATTCACAGTAGCCCCCAAGAAGATAAGATACTTAGGAATAAATCTTACCAAGGATGTAAAAGACCTATACAAAGAAAACTACAAAGCTCTACTACAAGAAATTCAAAAGGACATACTTCAGTGGAAAAACATACCCTGCTCATGGATAGGAAGACTTAACATAGTAAAAATGTCTATTCTACCAAAAGCCATCTATACATTTAACTCACTTCCGATCCAAATTCCAATGTCATATTTTAAGGGGATAGAGAAACAAATCACCAACTTCATATGGAAGGGAAAGAAGCCCCGGATAAGCAAAGCACTACTGAAAAAGAAGAAGAAAGTGGGAGGCCTCACCTTACCTGACTTCAGAACCTATTATACAGCCACAGTAGTCAAAACAGCCAGGTATTGGTACAACAACAGACACATAGACCAATGGAACAGAATTGAGAACCCAGACATAGATCCATCCACGTATGAGCAGCTGATATTTGACAAAGGCCCAGTGTCAATTAACTGGGGAAAAGATAGCCTTTTTAACAAATGGTGCTGGCATAACTGGACATCCATTTGCAAAAAAATGAAACAGGACCCATACCTCACACCATGCACAAAAACTAACTCCAAGTGGATCAAAGACCTAAACATAAAGACTAAAACGATAAAGATCATGGAAGAAAAAATTGGGACAACCCTAGGAGCCCTAATACAAGGTATAAACAGAATACAAAACATTACCAAAAATGATGAAGAGAAACCCGATAACTGGGAGCTCCTAAAAATCAAACACCTATGCTCATCTAGAGACTTCTCCAAAAGAGTAAAAAGACCACCTACAGATTGGGAAAGAATTTTCAGCTATGACATCTCCGACCAGCGCCTGATCTCTAAAATCTACATAATTCTGTCAAAACTCAACCCCAAAAAGACAAACAACCCAATCAAAAAGTGGGCAAAGGATATGAACACACATTTCACTAAAGAAGATATTCAGGCAGCCAACAGATACATGAGAAAATGCTCTCGATCATTAGCCATTAGAGAAATGCAAGTTAAAACTACGATGAGATTCCATCTCACACCAGCAAGGCTGGCATTAATCCAAAAAACACAAAATAATAAATGTTGGAGAGGCTGCGGAGAGATTGGAACTCTCATACACTGCTTGTGGGAATGTCAAATGGTACAACCACTTTGGAAATCTATCTGGCGTTATCTTAAACAGTTAGAAATAGAACTACCATACAACCCAGAAATCCCACTCCTAGGAATATACCCTAGAGAAACAAGAGCCTTCATACAAACAGATATATGCACACCCATGTTTATTGCAGCTCTGTTTACAATAGCAAAAAGCTGGAAGCAACCAAGGTGTCCATCAACGGATGAATGGTTAAATAAATTGTGGTATATTCACACAATGGAATACTACGCATCGATAAAGAACAGTGACGAATCTCTGAAACATTTCATAACATAGAGGAACCTGGAAGGCATTATGCTGAGCGAAATGAGTCAGAGGCAAAAGGACAAATATTGTATAAGACCACTATTATAAGATCTTGAGAAATAGTAAACCTGAGAGGAACACATACTTTTGTGGTTACGAGGTGGGGAGGGAGGGAGGGTGGGAGAGGGTTTTTTATTGATTAATCAGTAGATAAGAACTGCTTTAGGTGAAGGGAAAGACAACACTCAATACATGGAAGGTCAGCTCAATTGGACTGGACCAAAAGCAAAGAAGTTTCCGGGATAAAATGAATGCTTCAAAGGTCAGCGGAGCAAGGGCAGGGGTCTGGGGAACATGGTTTGCGGGGACTTCTAAGTCAATTGGCAAAATAATTCTATTATGAAATCATTCTGCATCCCACTTTGAAATGTGGCGTCTGGGGTCTTAAATGCTAACAAACGGCCATCTAAGATGCAGCAATTGGTCTCAACCCACCTGGAGCAAAGGAAAATGAAGAACACCAAGGCCACACGACAACTAAGAGCCCAAGAGACAGAAAGGGCCACATGAACCAGAGACCTACATCATCCTGAGACCAGAAGAACTAGTTGGTGCCCGGCCACAATCGATGACTGCCCTGACAGGGAGCACAACAGAGGACCCCTGAGGGAGCAGGAGATCAGTGGGATGCAGACCCCAAATTCTCATAAAAAGACCAAACTTAATGGTCTGACTGAGACTGGAGGAATCCCGGCGGCCATGCTCTCCAGACCTTCAGTTGACACAGGACAGGAACCATCTCCGAAGACAACTCATCAGAAATGAAAGGGACTGGTCAGCGGGTGGGAGAGAGACACTGATGAAGAGTGAGCTAATTATATTAGGTGGACACTTGAGATTGTGTTGGCAACTCTTGTCTGGAGGGGGGATGGGAGGATAGAGAGAGAGGGAAGCCGGCAAAATTGTCAAGAAAGGAGAGACTGAAAGGGCTGACTCAAGAGGGAGAGAGCAAGTGGGAGTAGGGAGTGAGATGTATGTAAACTTATATGTGACAGACTGATTGGATTTGTAAACGTTCACTTGAAGCTTAATAAAAGTTATTAAAAAAAAAAAACTGTAAAAAAAAAAAGAGTTTTAGATAATGGCACAGCATGTTGAGACACAGAATTTTCTTTGGAGACAGCTACATTAGCTCTCTTCAATGTATGATCCAAATTTTTCTCACCCTATAACTAACAACAACAACATTGGGGAAATCAGCTTTTTTATAACTAACAACAACAACATTGGGGAAATCAGCTCTCTTTTTTCTAAAAACATAAATTCCACGGGTATTAAATGATGCAGGAACCATCAAAACATGGAAGGAATACACAGTCACTATACCAAAAAGACTTGGTCGACATTCAGCCATTTCAGGAAGTGCCATATGAGTAGGAACCAATGGTACTGAAGGAAGAAGTCCAAGCTCCCCTGAAGGCATTGGTGAAAAACAAGGCTCCAGGAACTGGCAGAACACCATCTGAGATGTTTCTACAAATGTATGCAGCGCTGGAAGTGCTCACTGCCCTATGCCAAGAAATTTGTAAGACAGCTACCTGGCAAACTGACTGGAAAAGAGATCCATATTTATGCCTATTCCCAAGAAAGGTGATCCAACCAAAAGTAGAAATTATTGAACAAAATCATTAATATCACACACAAGTAAAATTTTGCTGAAGATCATTCAGAAGTGGCTACAGCAGTATATTGATAGGGATTTGCCAGAAATTCAAGCTGAATTCAGAAGAGAATGTGGAACCAGGGATATCACTGCTGGTGTCAGATGGATCCTGGTTGAAAACATAGAATACCAGAAAGATGTTTACCTGTGTTTTATTGACTATGCTAAGGCATTCGACTGTGTGGATCATACCAATTATGGATAACATTGCAAAGAATGGGAGTTCCAGAACACTTAATTGTGCCTGTAAGTAGATCAAGAGGCAGTAATTCGAACAGAAGAAGGGGATACTACGTAGTTTAAAATCAGGAAAGGTGTGTATCAGGGTTGTATCCTTTCATCATACCTATTCAATCTGTATGCTGAGCAAATAATCCGAGAAGCTGGACTGTATGAAGATGAACGTGACATCAGTATTGGAGGAAGACTTATTAACAACCTGCGTTATGCAGATGACACAACCTTGCTTGCTGAAAGTGAAGAGGACTTGAAGCACTTACGGATGAAGATCAAAGACCACAGCCTTCAGTATGGACTACACCTCAACATAAAGAAAACAAAAATCCTCACAACTGGACCAATGAGCAACATCGTGATACATGGAGAAAAGATTGAAGTTGTCAAGGATTTCATTATACTTGGATCCACAATCAACACTCATGGAAGCAGCAGTCTAGAAATCAAAAGACGCATTGCATTGGGCAAATCTGCTGCAAAAGACCTCTTTAAAGTATTGAAAATCAAAGATTTCGCCTTGAAGACGAAGGTGCATCTGACCCAAGCCGTGGTATTGTCAGTTGCCTCATATGCATGTGAAAGCTGGACAAAGAATAAGGAAGATCGAAGAAGAATTGATACCTTTGCATTGTAATGTTGGTGAAGAATATTGAATATACCATGGACTTCCAAAAGAATGAGCGAATCTGTCTTGGAAGAAATACCAGAATGCTCCTTAGAAGCGAGGATGGTGAGACTACCTCTCACATACTTTGGACATTTTATCAAGAGGGACCAGTCCCTGAAGAAGGACATCATGCTTGGTAAAATAGAGGGCCACTGAAAAAGAGGAAGACCCTTAACAAGATGGATTGACACAGTGGCTGCAAGAGATGGGTTCAAGCATAACAACGATTGCAAGGATGGTACAGGACTGGGCAGTGTTTTGTTCTGTTGTACATAGGTTGCTATGAGTTGGAATCAACTCAATGGCACCTAACAACAACAGCAACAGTGGTTATAAAGTGATGGATTATGTGGTGAAAATGGAAAACCTCACTTTCCAAATGGATATGGCCTCTCCCAAAATATAAATTTAAATTCATGAAATAGTTTTTAAATATTTGCCAACAATACATTCATTTGCACTTTGCTTTTTCAGTTATCTAGCCTGTGTTGTTCTTCATTTCACAATAAAATGGAAAGGCTGACTCGTTGAAGAAATAAATCCCTTCTTTAAATCTCTTCAGTATGTTTAGCACTTCAGAATTAACTGAAGCTCCAACCTCATTAATATAACTAAGAAATATCTTAATTAAATAAACATAAAGCATAGGCAGGTTATAGGAAACATTTCTGAGATTTTGTTCGACCAAACACACAAGATTTAATGATGCTTTCTACATTTGCTCAGGAAACTTGGCCTAGTATATTTACCTTGTTTCAGTTAATTTTAACTTAAGATTTGAAATTAAACACAGATGCAGTTCTCAGATTTGATCATTATACGAAAACTGATCTCAGTATAATATCATGTTTATTAATCCTTATAACACCAATAAGTTGAAATAAGTCTGTTAGGTATTTTATTAATATTCTAAGTCTATTGCCACTTACTTTCAAATGATCAGGTATAATAAATCAAGTTTTCTTAAAAACTTACAATTACATTCTGTCTTAAGGACCAAATCAAAAAACACAAAAATATTTTAATGCATAGTACTTACCATGAAAATAAGCACACAGAGTCTTTCACTGGGATAGCATGCAGGTAGAGATGTTATTAACTATTTAGTAGAAAGAGTTTCCGAAGGTTAAGGCCCTAGATCAATAGTTGTCACATGTCAGAGCCAATGCCCC
Source organism: Loxodonta africana (assembly GCF_030014295.1). Lineage (NCBI taxonomy): Eukaryota > Metazoa > Chordata > Mammalia > Proboscidea > Elephantidae > Loxodonta > Loxodonta africana. Next base: position 118,577,957 of record NC_087348.1, read on the forward strand.
TTTTATAACCAGTATTTTTAATGTTCTCTACGGGGTCACTATGAGTCGGAATCGACTCAACAGCACTGGGTTTGGTTTGGTTGGTTTCCTTATTATGCTAAAAGGATGTTCATAGTTAATATAACCTACTTACCTACGTAATTTTTAAAAATCAATATGATGAACTAACTGTAATGTACAGGAGAGATAAAAAGACCACAATTATAAGAAAACATTAGTTTTAATATGTGGATGTTTAGCAGTCCTCTCTTTTTAAGAGACAGCATAATGAAGAAGTTGGATGTTTACTCCCACCTGAGGAATCATGTGGAGTTCTGCATTTACCAATGTCCATAGCACCCAATCCACCTTATCTCCTGTATTCCCCTTTGACTTTAATACAAGGAATTATGTAATCTGGATATAAATAAATAACAAGGGAGGCAAGGGGGAACCTTTTACTTTCCATTTTTCACTCCATTGGCCTAGGGGTTTAAGGTTGTTTGTTGGTCTCTTTTAGGTACAAAGGGAAAAAAATATTCCCAACTATTTTTTCAAAAGAGAAAAGAAGAAAATTATTTAAAATGTTCTTTACATGAAAATTATTATGTAAATTATGATAGAGATAAGGTGAATATTATGCCTATATTAAAAATAATGTTTAAAAATCCATTGCCATCTAGTCACTTATGACTCACAGTGACTCTATAGGACAGGGTAGAACTGCCCCATATTGTTTCCAAGGAGTGCATGGTGGATTTGAACTGCTGACCTCCTGGTTAGCATCTGTAGCCCTTAACCACTATGCCACCAGGGTTTCCAAAAATAATGTTTAATAAGAGTTTTAAATGAAATGGAAAATACAAATCATGATATACTAAGTGAAAAGCAAAACTGGAATATGAAAGTGTACATCCTGTAGCCATTCAGTTGATTTCGACTCATAGCAACCCTATAGGACAGAGTGGAACTGCCCCATAGGGTTTCCAAGGAGTGGCTAGTGGATTTGGACTGCTGAAGTTTTGGTTAGCAGCCAACCTCTTTCCCACTGTGCCCAGGAGGGCTCCAGAAACCTAGAATTAACCACTGTTAAGATTTTGATATGTTTCTAGTTAGTATGACTTAACATGTGAAAAAGTGTTTAAATAGCTTGGAGAAAAATGTATCAAAACCTTAACAGTGGTTAATTCTAGGTTTTAGGATTATGGGTAATTGTGTTTCTATATTTACTCTACTTTTTTGAAGCTTTCAAAAATATTTCATTAAATGATTATTGTAAGAAAACATTTGGTAAAGCAAGGGAATCAAATATGGATTACTGTCCATCAATGATTTACCTTTTAAATTTATACTCTTCTGTTGTTATCAGCTTTTTCCTTTTCTTGTCTGAGTACATTCCCTGTATTACTATTTCCTATATTACTTCTGTAATGCCTACTTCTTCTGTCTATTAAATTGTTTATTCCCCAGTGTTCTTTACTCAACTTTTCTCTTTTCCCTTTCATTTATTCCCCACACTTGTATTGTCCATACCTGTGTCTTCTTCTCTCAGGTCTGAAAATACCTATAACTTCAATTTCAAGTTACTAATTTCTTATTGCTGCTAGATTACTGTCTTAGGGTTCTGTAGTGAAACAGAATCAGATCTATCATCTGTCTATCTATCTATCTAATCTATCTATCTATATATTTATCATCTATCTATCTATCTATCTATCATCTATCTATCTATAATGTTGTTGTTAGTTTCCATTGAGCCACCTCTCACTCATGGAGGCCTTTTTTATACTAGAGTAGCAGAACGAAACGTTGCCTGATCCTGCACCATCTCAGTGATCTTTGATATGTTTGAGCTCACTGTTGAGGCTATTATATTATTAATCCATCTTTTTGAGGGTTTGCATCCTTTTCGTTGACCTTCTGCTTAAACAAAAATGATGTCCTTTCTAACAATTGGTCTTTTCTGATGATGTGTCCAAAGTAAGCAAGATAAAGTCTCACCATCCTTACTTTTAAGGAGCACTCCAGTTGTATTTCGTCTAAGACTGATTTGTTAATTTTTCGGGCAGTCCAAGGTGTATTATATATGTATATACCTATATATATATACATATACGTGTGTGTATCTACATGTATATACGTATAGTGAGAAAGAGAGAGGGATTTAAATTACTTCAAGGAATTGGCTCACACAGTTGTGGGGTCTGGCAAGTCCAAAATCCATAGGTCAGGTGATAGGCTAGAGGCTCCTGCAGGCTTGCCTTCCAAAATCAGATGATAAGAAGAGTGAAGAGAGAATGAGAGTGTTTCTGGAAAAATATCTATAGTCTGAATGCAGAACATAGCCTAGGAAAACTCCCTTTTTCTCTCTTAAGGTTTTCAACTGATTGATTGAGGCCTACCCACAGTATGGAAAGCAATCTCCTTTACTTGAGGCCAACTGATTTAATTACATGTAATTACCTTACAACAGCAACTAGACTAGTGTTTTGCCACACAAGTGGGCACCATAGCCTAGACAAGTTAACAGATAAAATTAACCATCACACGGGAGCAAGAAAGAAAGAAAACTAAAGACACAAGGTAAAGGTTAGTCTGAAGGACTAACGGGCCACATCTACCATGGCCTCCACCAGACTGAGTCCAGTACAACTAGATAGTACCTGGCTACCACCACAGACTGCTCTGACAGGGATCACAGTAGAGAGTCCCAGACAGAGCTGGAGGAAAATGTAGAACAAATTTCTAACTCAAAAGAAAGACTAGACTTGCTGGTATGACAGAGATTGGAGAAGCCCTGAGACTATGACTCCAGGACACCCTTTCAGCTCAGTAATGAAGTCACTCTTGAGATTCATCCTCCAGCCAAAGACTGGACACACCCATGGAACAAAACAAGACTAAAGGGGTGCACCAACCATGGGGCAGGGATTGGAAGACAGGAGGGAACAGGAAAGCTGGTAACAGGGAACCCAGGGTTGAGAAGGGAGAGTGTTGACATGTCTTGGGGTTGTTAACCAATGTTATACAACCGTGTATATACTGTTTGATGAGAAACTAGTTTATTCTGTAAAAATTCATCTAAAGTTCGATGAAAATATATATCTTAAATAAATAAATGCTTCAAGAGCCAGAGAAGGAGAAAAAAAAAAAAAGTTGCCATGGAGTTGACCCTGACTCCTGGGGACCCCATGTGTGTCAGAATAGACTTGTGCTCCATCGGGTTTTTAATGGCTGATTTTTTGGAGGCAGATCACCAGGCCTTTCTTCCAAGGCACCTCTGGGTGAACTTGAACCTCCAACCTTTCAGTTAGCAGCCAGCCATCTTTACCATTTGTACCACCCAGGGATTCCCATATTGGAGACAAGCAAATCTTATTTATTTCATGTATCCAATGATGTAAGCATCAATACTACATCAGGGCCTCTTCTAGATACTCTCTGTATATCAGTCAACAAAACAGATAATGTCCTTGCTTCCTTAGAATTTATAGTTACAGGTGGGAGACAGAAAAGTAACAAATAAATATAAATGTTGGATAGGATTTTAGTAAAACAAAATAAGATGACAAAAAATGCTGTTTCATTACTTGAGGTCAGGGAAATGTTCTGAGATGAGGTGATTTTTCCATAGAACCCTGAATGGGAGGTAGGAAAAAGCCAGGTGGATAATACCTGGATAAAAGAATATTTGGGGCAAATTCATGAACCTGAAATGAAAATGAGTTGACATGTTGAAGAAGGGCATAGAAGCTGTCGAGGCAAGAGTAGTAGCAGATGACACAAGGGAAATAGAGGGAGAACTCCTGTAGGTCCTTATGGGCCACGATAAAGATTTTGGATTCTGTTTGAAGTGAGGTGGGCGGGAGAGGGAACAGACTCAATTGAGGGGGTGAAAGGTGGAGACTCAGCCACTGGGGAAGGTCTACACTGAGTGATGTAGTGTCCACTCCTAACGTGAAAATTCTTCCAAAAGGTGCGTACATGAGTATTTATGTTTTGAGATTCTGTGAAAGGGCCCAGTTGTACAGTACACATAGTGGATTTTAGGGTGAAACTGGGACAGCTCTTAAAGTTATAAAAATATAAGGATTTGTTTATTAGAGTGCTTTGTATGTAGAAACTGGAAATTAAACTGGCCTAAAAATGAAAGGGATCTGTTAGTTCATGTGATTCAACAGTCCACCAATGTCGTAAGCTTTAGGCATAGCTTGATCACAGTTCTGGATACGTTTTTTATGATTCTCTCAAATATGGTTGTCAGCTCCATCTTTTGCTTTTGGTAGTTTGGCTTCTCTCATTGTAGTTTGATAGGTGTAGTACTCAACACGCTATACAGGGCTCCTTCACATACAAAGACAGCTTCCCTTCTTCCAAAGTCTGCAAAAGCCTTGGGCTTCACAATGATGGAACCAATTTTATGTCTATGAAAATGCCATGAGCTGATTGGCTTAGGTCTGAGTGATGTACCAATGTTTGAATCACTGTGGTGAGGAAGATGGAATTTTGCTGACTAACTTAGGCTAATCATACCTGAAGCTATGGATGGAGTCAATTCAATGTAGTTCACAGACAGGAAGGGTGGACTATATCAAAGATGATAGGACAGAAATTATATCAGTATCCACTACAGTGATTGAAAAAGTAAAAGAAAGTGTTGGTATTTCAAAAAACAAGAAGGACTTTGAACTGTTGTAGACCATGGAATTGTGCTTGTGTCAGATGTAACTAAAAATTTGAGGGGTGAGGGTGGGTGGGTGGGGAGAAGCCAATATCAGGATAACATATGCTCAATCTAACTCAAATAAACTGCATATCATTTTTATTTAAAAAAAATTAACCAGAGGCAGAGCCAAGATGGTGGAATAGACACATGCTTCCGGCAAGCCCTCTTACAACAAAGACCAGAAAAAAGAAGTGAAATGAGTATGTTTGTGACAAGCTAGGCTCCCTGAACATCAAAGGCAAGGTTAGAAAATGAATTAAGGGGCAGGGGGAGGAAGAGACTGTTCAGAAGCAGAGAGAAGATACTGGACCTGAATTGCCAGGAGCCCTCAGGCACCATTCTTGGGAGCAGCTGTGGCGGGCTGGTACTAGCATTCAGCTGCAGTTGCCTCATGGAGAAGCAGCCAGCCACACAGCCTACTTATACCTCTGGAACCTGAGAAGAACAGCGCTCTTGGCAAAAGCTAAGTACTTGCGTATATTTTATCGTGCCCCCCCGCCCCCTCCATGCCCCAGCCGGCTTCGGTGGAGGTTGATTTCCCTGGGCCTGATCTAGGTCCTATTGAGTGCCTAGAGCCATACTCCAGACCCTCGAGGAGGAATAAATTTGCAATTGGGGGAAAAGATAATTTGCCAGCTCCACTAACTTGGGGAGCTCAGGAAAGAAGTGGCTCCTGTCCAGGCATAAACAGTCTGTGGACTTTGAGCAGCCTTCTCCTCTGCATGGACCTATGTGGGCCTGTTTCAGGAGACTAGGCCATTGTTGGCAGACTAAAACTGTTTCAGCTGTGTGGTGGAAAGGGAGGTGTTTGATGTTTGACACCATGTTGCCTATTAAACAGGGCCCTTACCTGCCCACATGAGGAGCCTAAGGACTGGTGGCTCCACCCAGGTTACCCAGCCGCCCACAAGAGGGGTCCAAGGATAACTGGTACCTCCCAGTCCTTACAACCCAAAATATTGAGTGTCCATGGTCCGTCTGCAGAACCCACCCATCTGTATGCTCTAGGGAACAGGGGCACACTTTCCTCAGAGACACTTGGAGGGTGATTCACAGCCCCTTGCCTTGTTCAGAGCATGACCCCCTACTGCAATCAGATACCAGTAACTATACCAATCACCCCTGCTCCTCTAAGACTGTAGGACAGAGCCTATACCACACACTTGATGATCAGCTACCTGGACACCTGAGCTGCATTCATACAAGAAAAGTGGGTGGACTCCTTGACTGATATACCTGATAACAGCTCTAGCCATCTGAGGAAAGGATGTCAGAGCTCCAGAGGTGAAAATAATCAAGCTAGCTCACTCAAGCAGCCCATTTGGGCGTATCAAAACAAAAGAAATCAAGAAGCTAGGACACAGTAAGCAAACATAAAATAAACTATTACAATAACTTATAGATGGCTCACAAACCCTGGTGGCATAGTGGTTAAGTGCTACGGCTGCTAACCAATGGGTTGGCAATTCAAATAGACCAGGTGCTTCTTGGGAACTCCATGGGGCAGTTCTACTCTGTCCTATAGGGTTGCTATGAGTCGGAAATGACTCTATGGCGCTGGGTTTTTTTGGATAGATGGCTTGGAGACAACAGCCAATAATATCAAGTCACATAAAGAAACACATCATGATTGCCTCAACAAGCTCTCAAAACAAAGATTTCAGAGATCTTCTAGATGAAAGTGCCTTTCTGGAATTACCAGAGGCAGAATGCAAAAGATTAACATACAGAACCCTTCAAGATAATCAGGAAGGAAATCAGGCAATATATAGAACAAACCAAGGAACACACAGATAAAGCAGTTGAAGAAATTAAAAAGCTTATTCAGGAACATAATGAAAAATTTAATAAGCTGGAAAAATCCATAGACAGACAATAATCAGAAATTTAGAAGATTAACAATAAAATTACAGAAATAGACAACTCAACAGAAAGAGGAACAGAATTGAGCAAGTGGTAGGCAGGATTTCTCAACTTGAAGAGAAAAAACTTGGCACTAATATATTTGAAGAAAATTCAGACAAAAGAATTTTAAAAAATGAAGAAACCTTACGACTCATGAGGGACTATAAAGAGAAAAAACTTACAAGTGATTGGAGTTACAGAACAGGGAAGAATAACAGAAAATATGGAGAGAATTGTTGAAGATTTTTTGGCAGAAATCTTCCCTGATGTCACGAAGGATGAAAAGATATCTATCCAAGATGTTCATGGAGCTCCACATAAAAAAGGAAAAAAACTTTTTTTCTTATGCATAAGGTAGATGTTAAAAGAAAGTCACCAAGACATAATCAAATTTGCCAAAACCAAACATAAAGAGGGAATTTTAAGAGCAGCTAGGGATAAAGGAAAAGTCACCTACAAAGGAGAGTCAGTAAGAATAAGCTCAGACTACTTGGCAGAAACCACGTAGGCAAGAAGGCAGTGGGACGACTTATATAAAAAATTGATGGAAAAAAATTTGCAGGCCAAGAATCATATATCCAGCAAAATTGTCTCTTAAATATGAAGGTGAAATTAAGATATTTTCAGATAAACAGAGGTTTAGGGAATTTGTGAAAACCAAACAAAAACTACAAGAAATACTAATAGGAATTCTTTGGCTGGAAAATCAATAATATCAGGTATCAACCCAAGACTAGAACACTGGGCAAAGCAATCAGATGTCAACCTAGACAGGGAAATCACAAAAATAAATGGAGATTAAAAAAAAAAAAATGCTCAAAACAGGGAAACTGCAATGATGTCATGTAAAAGAAGACAGCATTAAAACAATAAAGAGGGAATAAGAAATAAAGTCACAGATCTTTCGTATAGAGAGGAAGACAAGGCGATACAAAGAAATAAAAGTTAGGTTTAAACTTAGAAAAATATGGGTAAATAATAAGGTAAGCACAAAGGAGACAAACTATCCTACACATCAAAATAAAATACAAGAAAAAAATAGAGACTCAGCAGAGACAATATGAACAACAATGAATATGAGGAAAAGACGATATATAAACTACTCAGTACAAAAAAAAAATAAGTGGGAAAAAGAAACTGTCAACAACACACACACCAAACATCAAAATGATAGCACTAAATTCATAGCTATCCATAATTACCCTGAATGTAAATGGACTAAATGCACCAATAAAGAGACAGACAGTTGCAGAATGGATTAGAAAACATGATCTGTCTATATGCTGCCTACAAGAGACACACCTTAGACTTAGAGAAGCAAACAAACTAAAACTCAAAGGATGGAAAAAAATATATCAAGCAAAGAACAACCAAAAAAAAGCAGGAGTGGCAATATTAATTTCTGACAAAATAGACTTTAAAGTTAAATCCACCACAAAGGATAAGGAAGGACACACTATATAATGATTAAAGGGACAATATACCAGGAGGATATAACCATATTAAATATTTAAGCACCTAATGACAGGGCTGCAAGATACATAAAACAAACTCTGTCAGCATTGAAAAGTGAGATAGACACCTCCACAATTATAGTATGAGACTTCAACACAGCACTTTCAGTGAAGGACAGGACATCCAGAAAGAAGCTCAATAAAGACACAGAAGATCTAAATGCCACAATCAACCAACTTGACCTCAAAGACATATAAAGAACACTCCACCCAACAGCAGGCAAGTATAGTTTCTTTTCTAGTGCACATGGAACATTCTGTAGAATAGACCACATATTAGGTCATAAAGCAAGCCTTAGTTGAATCCAAAACATTGAAATATTACAAAATGTCTTCTCTGACCCCAAAACTGTAAAAGTAGAAATCAATAATGGAAAAGGAGGGAAAAGAAATCAAACACTTGGAAGCTGAAACATACCGTGCTCAAAAAAGTCTGGATTGTAGAAGACATTAAGGATGTTGAATAAAGAAATGCATAGAATCCAATGAGAATGAAAACACTTCTTATCAGAATCTTTGGGACACAGTGAAAACAGTGTTCAGAGGTCAATTTATATCAATAAATGCACACATACAAAAAGAAGAAAGGGCCAAAATCAAAGAATTATCCCTATAAAAACTTTAACAAAAAGAAAGAGAGAAACAAAAGAAACTCTCAGGAGCCAGAAGAATACAAATAATAAAAATTAGAGCAGAACTAAATGAAATAGAAAACAGAAAACAATTGAGAGGATTAACAAGACCAAAGCTGGTTCTTTGAAAAAATCAACAAAATTGATGAACCACTGGCTAAACTGACAAAAGAAAAACAGGAGAGGGAGCAAATAACCCAAATAAGAAATGAGATGGGTGGTATTACAACAGACCCAACTGAAATTAAAAAAAAATATATCAGATTACTATGAAAAATTATACTCTAAAAAATTTGAAAACCCAGATTAAATGGATGAATTCCTAGAAACACACTACCTACCTAAACTAACACAAACAGAGGTAGAACAACTAAACGGACCCATAACAAAAAAAAGCCCTGGTCCGGACAGCTTCACTGCAGAGTTCTACCACACTTTCAGAGAGGAGTTAACACTACTACTACTAAAGATATTTCAGAGCATAGAAAAGGACGGACTACTCCCAAACTCATTCTATGAAGCCAGCATATCCCCGATACCAAAACCAGGTAAAGGCACAGCAAAAAAAGAAAATTACAGACCTATATCCCTCATGAGCTTAGATGCAAAAATCCTCAAGAAAATTTTAACCAATAGAATTCAACAACATATCAAAAAAATAATTCACCGTGACCAAGTGGGATTCATACCAAGCATCCAGGGATGGTTCAACGTTAGAAAAACAATTAATATAATCCATCATATAAATAAAAGAAAAGGCAAGAATCACATGATTTTATCAATTGATGCAGAAAAGGCATTTGACAAAGTTCAACGCCCATTCATGATAAAAACTCCCTGCAAAATAGGAAAAAAAAAAAAGGAAAATTCCTCAACATAAAAAAAAAAAACCCATAGCGACAGATCCTCAACATAATAAAGGGCATTTATTTATACAAAGCCGATAGCCAACACCATCCTAAATGGAGAGACCCTGAAAGCGTTCCCCTTGAGATCAGGAACCAGAGAAGGATGCCCTTTATCACCACTCTTACTCAACATTGTGCTGGAGGTCTAGCCAGAGCAATTAGAGTGTATAAGGAAATAAAGGGCACCCAAATTGGCAAGGAAGAAGTAAAAGTATCTCTATTTGCAGATGACATGATCTTTTACACAGAAAACCTAAGGAATCCTCAAGAAAACTACAGAAACTAATAGAAGAGTTCAGCAGAATATCAGGATACAAGATAAACATACAAAAATCAGTTGGATTCGTCTGAACCAAAAAGAGGAACATAAAAGAGGAAATCACCAAATCAATACCATTTATAGTAACCCCGAAGAAGATAAAAATGCTTAGGAATAAGTCTTACCAGAGATGTAAAAGACTTATACAAAGAAAACTACAAAGCACTTCTGCAAGAAACCAAAAGGGACCTACGTAAGTGGAAAAACATTCATTGCTTGTGGATAGGAAGACTTAACATTATAAAAATGTCCATTCTACCAAAAGCAATCTATAGATTTAATGCAATTCCGATCCAGATTCCAATGACATTTTTTAATGAGATGAACAAACAAATCACCAACTTGATATGGAAGGGAAAGAGGCCCTGGATAAGAAAAGCATTACTGAAAAAGAAGAACAAAGTGGGAGGCCTCACCTACCTGATTTTAGAATCTATTATACTGCCACGGTAGTCAAAGTAGCCTGGTACTGGTACAATGGATATAAAGACCAAGGGAACAGAATTGAGAATCCAGACATAAATCCATCCACATATGAGCAGTTGATATTTGACAAAGGCCCCAAAGTCAGTTATATGGGGAAAAGACCATCTTTTTAACAAATGGTGCTGACATAACTGGATATCCATCTGCAAAAAAATGAAACAAGACCCATACTGTACACCATGCACATAAACTAACTCAAAATGGATCAAAGACGTAAATATAAAATCTAAAAAGATAAAGATCATGGAAGAAAAAACAGGGACAACGTTAGGAGCCCTAATGCATAGCATAAACAGTATACAAAACATTACTAACAATGCAGAAGAAAAACTAGATAACTGAGAGTTCCTGAAAACTGAGCACCTATGCTCATCCAAAGACTTCACCAAAAGAGTAAAAAGATTACCTACAGATTGGGAAAAAGTTTTTAGCTATGACATTTCCAATCAACACCTGATCTGATACTGCAAAAACTCAACTGCAAAAAGACAAATAACCCAATTAAAAAAACAAAAAATATGAACAGACACTTCACTAAAGAAGACATTCAGGTAGCTAACAGATACATAAAGAAATCCTTATGATCACTAGCCATTAGAGAAATGCAGATTAAAAACTACAATGAGATTCCATCTCACTCGAACAAGGCTGGCGTTCATCAAAGAAACACAAGATAATAAATGTTGGAGAGGTTGTGGAGAGATTGGAACACTTATACACTGCTGGCAGGAATGTAAAATGGTACAACCACTTTGGAAATCGATTTGGCCCTGCCTTAAAAAGCTAGAAATAGAACTACCATACGATCCAGCAATCCCACTCCTTGGAATATATCCTAGAGAAATAACAGCCTTTACACTAACAGATATATACACACCGATGTTCACTGCAGCACTGTTTACAATAGCAAAAAGATGGAAGCAACCAAGGTGCCCACTGATGGATGAATGGGTAAATAAATTATGGTTTATTCACACAATGGAATTCTGCACATCGATAAAGAACAGTGATGAATCTGTGAAACATTTCATAACATGGAGGAATCTGGAAGGCATTATGCTGAGTGAAATTAGTTATAAAAGGACAAATATTGTATAAGACCACTATTATAAAAATAGTTTAAGCAGATAAAATAATATTCTTTGATGGTTACGAGAGGGAGAATGGAGGGACGGAAGGAGAGCGGTATTCACTAATTAGATAGTAGGTAAGAACTACTTTTAAAAAAAACCAAACCCGTTGCCATCAAGTAGATTTCAACTCCTAGTTGATGGGAAAGACAACACACAATACAGTCGAGGTCAGCACAACTGGACTAAACCAAAAGCAAAGAAGTTTCCTGAATAAACTGAGTGCTTCAAAAGCCAGTTAACAGGGGCAGGGGTTGGGGACCATGGTTTTGGTGGATGTCTAAATCAATTGGCATAGTAAAATCTGTTCAGAAAACATTCTGCATCCCACCGTGGAGAGTGGCTTCTGGGGTCTTAAACGGTAGCAAGTGGCCATCTAAGATGCATCAGTTGGTCTCAACACACCTGGAACAAAGGAAGATGAAGAACACCAAGGACACAAAGTAATTATGAGCACAAAAGACAGAAAGGGCCACATAAACCAGAGACTATATCTGCCTGAGACCAGAAGAACTAGATGGTGCCCGGCTACAACCAATGACTGCCCTGATGGGGAACACAACAGAGAATCCCTTGAGGGAGCAGGAGAGCAGTGGGATGCAGACCCCAAATTCTCGTAAAAAGACCAGACTTAATGGTCTGACTGAGACTAGAAGGACCCTGGTGGCCATGGCCCCCAGAGCTTCTTTTGGCCCAGGACAGAAAACATTCCCAAAGCCAGCTCTTCAGATGGATTGGACTGGACAATGGAATAGAAAAAGGTACCGGTGAAGAACAAGCTTCTTGGATCAAGTAGGCACTTGAGACTGTGTTGGCATCTCCTATCTGGAGAGGAGACAAGAGGGCAGAGGGGGTTAGAAGCTGACCAAATGGACATGCAAAGAGAGAGTGGAGGGAAGGAACGGGCTGTCTCATTAAGAGGAGAGTAATTAGAAGTGTATAGCAAGGTCTGTATAAATTTTTGTATGAGAGACTGACTTGATTTTTAAACTTTCACTTAAAGCACGATAAAATTAAAGAAAAAAAAATTAACCATCACACTCACTTCCTTTGGATACCAGTTAGTAGTTCACACACATTACACCTAATATTAAACTCATCTTAGTACCTGAAAACTAACATATTTTCCCTTTAAGATTATTCCAACCATCAGGCTTGATGTGTCAGTCATCTTTGGCTTCTTACTTTCTAATTAAGGAGCCTGGTGGCAATGAGGAAACCCTGGTGGCTTAGTGGTTCAGCGCTATGGCTGCTAACCAAAAAGGTTGTTAGTTCGAATCCACCAGAGGCTCCTTGGAAGCTGTATGAGGCAGTTCTACTCTGTCCTTTTGGGTCGCTATGAGTCAGCAACAAGTTAGTTACGGGTGGCAATGGTTAAGCATTTGGGTGCTAACATTAAGGTCTGCAGTTCAAACTGACCAGCAGCTCTGTGGGAGACAAGACCTGGTGATCTGCTCCTGTAAAGATTATATCCTAGAAAACTTTATGAAATAGCTTTACACTCTCCTGTAGGGTCACTTTGAGTCAGAATTGACTCCATGACGCACAACACCACCAGATTTCTAAGTAGTGAATAATGCTAATTCTGTCTTCACCATGACCGTCTCCAATAGTGGTTCTGGAATTAGTATGTCAGAAAAACTTAGGGGCTGCAATCTTGTAGAGAAAGGGAAAGCTGTATTTACATAGCAGACATTTTAGAAGGAGCCCTAGTGGTGCAGGGGTTAAGTGCTTGGGTGCTAACTGAAACTTTTAAGATTCAATCCACTAGCCTCTGTGCAGGAGAGAAGACCTGGTGATCTGCTCCTGTAAAGCCTTGGAAACCCTATAGGGCAACTCTACTCTGTCCTATAGGGTTGCTAGGAGTCGGAATTGACTTATGGCAACAATGTAACATTTTTAGACTGAGAAAATATTAATTGGGTTAAAATTAGCAAGATGAATGAATTGAGGGGAGATAAGTGGTTAAAACCTCACCTCAAGCTATTCTTGTCCTGCTTTCTATTCTTACAATGAGCACCACACCAGGCCCCTTCTGCTTTTTTTTTACTGTGTGCTTGCGGTGACTCACTATGTTGTCCAGCACTTTTCAACTAGATTTCTTGCATTGCATCTGTAGGCTCTTTTGGTTTTTATTTACTATATTAAAAGTTCATCTCACTCCTTTAGTGACATTATTCCCTTTTTTTTTTTAAAGCCTACAATTGGTCTAATTTACCAACAAAAGAGAGATCTTTACCTTGCCATTAAAAGCATTGAAAAGTCTTATTAAGGTCTGCTAGTTTTCTTCTTCCCGTCTACAGTTTATCCACATAGGCTGCGCTTCAGCCTAAGTGAAATTATTGCTCCCCGTTGACATGTGTCATTTTCTGTCATGCAAGGTTCTGCTTCCCTGTTCTATCTCTTTAACAATCTCCCTAATTCAAGAACTGCCTTCCATATGCAGGAACTTCTGACTCTTCAAATAGTGTGGCGATTGTTCTCTATGTGTGTTGTGAGTCTTGTTTCTCTCTGCTCTGTACTATATGTTCATGTATTGGAAATTCTACTGGGTGAGGTAATTTAAGGTCAGGTTTCTAAATGACTGCTTTTAATGTCCACAGACCATAAAGCATTGCCTTGTACGTGGCAAAGACTCATGGAAAATGCAGAGTGAGCCCCCAAATAAATGCAGATGATAATATTATTTTTTGTTAAGCAACTACATCTTTACATAATAGTATATTCTTCACAGTGCTAAGTTTTTTCCTGTTAACTTTACTCTGGTGTTTTTTTTACTTATATTTATTTTTATCATCTTCTACTTTTTCAATGTAGATAAAGTTACCTACTTTACCACTCTCAGCCTATTCTTATGATTTTCTAGTCAGTTGTCAATGTTGTGCTAAAAGTCTAATTTCTCCTTGAAAGACTTGGGAAAAAATCCCTAAATTTAGACAGCATTGGAAGATCTTGCTTGGCATTAAAGAATTTAAGAACTTTGTAAAATTTTTCTTTTTCTGTTTTATCTCACACTATTTATGCATGAACTTTCCAAATTTTCTCTCAAACAATTTAAGTGTCTGAATTGTGCTTATCACAACAGATCTTCATATTTTGTTTTCTAAGATTCTTTTTCTCAAGTTAATATAAATTTCTTATGACTGTGGCAATGTTTACTCTTCATTTTTACATTAAGCCAGGTAGGAAAGTGTTGTTGCTAAGTAACATATATATTTAGGATCCTGCAAATAAAAAAAAAAAAGCACATGACTTTGTATATGACTGTCATTGAGTCAAAGATCAAATTCAAAATTAGATTGTAATTCAAGTTTCTGAATTTCTTTCTCATTTCTAAAAAATTAGAATCATCATAATCAAAAGAATTGATTCGTATTTTTGCTGTAATGTCTTATAAGAGTTTTTTGATTGAAATCAAAGGTGTATTAACCCTTTTGTGAACATATGGTATCCCATCCACTTTTTATGCCTCTGGAGTTCTTTGGGAGTGTGTTTTTCTCATTGAAAGTATTTGCTTCCCTCCAGTGGGGACTTGTGTAATGGCGAAAGGTGAAAGAAATGGTTGTTGAGGCCAAGTAGCTGGGGTATTAGGCAAAACCAGAGGTGCCTCATGCACCCAAATAGAAGATGCCCTACAGTGAAGCCAGCTATTCAAGATTGGTGGGCCAGAAAGGCTCCCACAAATCAAGTATTTTCATATATTTCTCAAAATCTATATTACCAACCAAAAACTGAAACATACTCAATGATTCAGCGTGTATTTCACTACTGATAACATGTGGTATAAACAGAATTCAAAGCAAAAAATCATTGGGTCTCAAAAGGATTAACTTACTCAGCAAAGCAAAAAATGATAGGTGGAATTAAATATTATTTTGGCAGTGAGAAAATGGAAACCCTGGTGGCGTAGTGGTTAAGTGCTACGGATGCTAACCAAAGGGTCGGCAGTTCGAATCCGCCAGGCCCTTCTTGGAAACTCTATGGGGCAGTTCTACTCTGTTCTATAGGGTTGCTATGAGTTGGAATCAACTGGATGGCACTGTTTTTTTGTTTTGTTTTGTTTTGGTTTACAGGGATTGGCGTAGACTGTAACACAGAAAACGATACTGATGAGGAGTGATCTTCTTGGCTCAAGTAAACACATGAGATTATGTGGGCAGCTCCTGTCTGGAGGCGAGATGAGAAGGCAGAGGGGGACAGAAGCTGTCTGAATGGACACAGGGAATACAGGGTGGAGAGGAGGAGTGTGCTGTCACAATAGGTGGAGAGCAGCTAGGGTTACATAGCAAGGTGTGTGTAAGTTTTTATGTGACAGACTGACTTGATTTGTAAACTTTCACTTAAAGCACGATAAATTAAAAAAAAAATCCTTGGGAAAAAAAGTCTTTAAAGTATTGGTATTTTACATGCATTTTTAAGTATATATTTGTTGCTTTCTTTTGGACACTACATATTTTGTGGATAGCAGGAAATCAATTTTAATGTACTCAAAATGAAATAAAATGTGTCAAGGTTTGATATTTTTATACATATTGAATGTTGAAATATTTAAGTTGAAGTTTTGCTGAATAATAGAAAAACTATAAGTACTTGTACTCAAAACTGTATTTATGTGGTGACTAAAGAGGTGGAGATATTCATGATTATCAGTATTTCTTACTTTTTTGTGTATAAAAAAGATGTCTCATTTTGCTGGTATTCCATTACTTATAGACTAACAGATGCTTATTGAATAAGATAGCTGACAAAACCTCTGTGCTTATAACGAAAAACACTTAAAATGATCTACACTTCTTTTTCTGGCTTGGGTTGCTCTTTCCCTACATGTTGCACTTAAAGGAATCTAACATGTCAGGGTGATACCGAGAGTCAGAGACGTGTGCAGAGAATGGATTGGCAAATAATGCTCAAGCAGCTGCTAGGCTGACAAGTCAAGTCAAGTGCTCCTGAAGAGACAAGGCAGAAGAAAAGCCGTAAGAACATATTGGCAGAAGAGTTCAAATGGCGGAACCCAGCTGTGGAAAAAGCAAAGCAATAGCGACATGCAGGCTAATCTGAACAAATGGGGTGATTCATTTAAAAAAAAGAGGGTTGCCTTGGAGAAGGTGGTACTCTGAGATGCTGTGAATTTGAGTTAGCCATTAGCAATACCAGCGCTGCTTAATCAATGTGTCCTGAATAAACAAGTCAATCATTCAGTGAGGAGCAGTAGCAAGTCACACACACACGGTGTATGTAAGTTACTAATATAAAAAAAATTCTACTTATTCTGTCATGCATGTGCACGCAGGTGGTAACATGTTGTCTATATATTTTCACTCCATTTTTATTGAATGGGGTCTAAAGCAGCACTGTCCAACAGAACTATCACCTGAACTACAAATGAAGGCCCCGTATGCAACTTAAAATTTTCTAGTAGCCACATCTATAAAAGGAAAAAGAAACTAGTAAAATCAATTTTAACAATACATTTTATTTAAACCAATATATCCAAAATATTATTTCCATATGTAATCAATATATAATATTATTATATTTATTTTTTATACTAAGTCTTAAAGTTCTTATATATGTATTTTACATTTTCGACACATTTCAATTCAAGGTGTTCCCTTAAGTTGCTAAGTTTTAAATGTTGGTGTTTTCTTAGATTCTGATTTTGGATCTCTTATGTTGTTGTGTGCCATCGTGTCGATTCTGACTCATAGTGACCCTGTATGACAGAGTAAAACTTTACAGGAACAGATCTCCAGGTCTTCTCATGGTTTTCATGCTACAAGGCTGTACTTGACCAGGTCACAAGTGTATGTAATGTGGTACAAACCATCTAGAAATTAAGTATGATATGTAAAATATGAGATAATTAATAAAATTTCATGGATATATTTTGACATTAATGGTTTGTATCCAATTAAATACTATCAATACACCTATTTATCTTTAAAAAATACAGCCTCGGTTGCAAAAAAAAAAAGTGTTTCGTTTTTCGCTATCTATTAAATATCTTAAATGTATAAATATTTTTGTTCGTTAGTATCTATAATTATCATAGAGTAACAATAATGATTGTAATATTTTGTTTTCAATATAATACATTATTAATCAATGTCATTAATATATCATTATTTTTAGTGGTATTATCTTTTTATCCATATATAATTAATTAGGATCTAACAGATTGATCTAGGCTGAGAGAATTTAAAATTCTAAGTAATTATAAAAGCTCAACATCCAGAGCCCAGACTTTTGAAGGACATCTAGAAATATTGAGGAAATAAACAAACAACAACAACAACAAAAAATGCAGTGATACTTCTTGGTACCAGAAAAGCCCAGAAATCTGACCAGCTGCTGACGACTTTTAAGTAGAAATAAAATCTTAATGATTCAAGTGCTGCTCTGCTGAGAAGGATAAATATGTCTTTTAATAACTTTAAAAGACCAAATAACCCAAGCACATGGCAGACATGACAGAAAATAACTATGACAGAAAGGAAGAAAAATGAATTCAAGAACAACAATAGTGAAAGCGTTATTACGAGCTAAAGAATGAGTAGCTACTTGTGGAGAATGGGTTTCTCCTGACAGAAGGGAAGAAAGTAGGCGTAGGTGGAAAATTACAGGAGTTTTTAATCCCCCTTCCCACTTCCATGCAAGCTAAAGAACCTCCTGGCATCAGCACATTAAAGTTGTTGTGATGGGGCAATTTAGCAAACATGATGTGAGAAAGGAGATTCTTGCATGGTAAGTCAAAATACATTGTTAAAATACGTTTTTCCACCTGTATCCTATAAATCCCAACTGTTGATACTTTTTTTTATCCTATAAATCCCAACTGTTGATATTTTTAATGGTAGTATAATCTATATTAATTTAATAAAGCACTTTAATGACAAATTTCACTAAAAGATGTTTAAAATAAAATAATTTTAACAAGTATAGCCTCATCTACGTGAGATATCTATGATCTAGAATTTTTTTTTTTAACCTAGTGCATAGTGGCTATTTAGGGATTTTTTTTTTTTATTAATTTTTTTTGTCTTCTTGTTGAGAATGTACCCAGCCGAACATACACCAATTCAACAGTTTCTACATGCACAAGTCAGTGACATTGATTCCATTCTTCAAGTTGTGTAATCATTTTCACTTACCCTCCTTTTCTGAATTGTTCCTACACCGTTAACATAAACTCACTGCCCCCTAAGTTTCCTATTTTGTCTTTCCAGTTCCTGTTGTTAATTTGAGTTTCCTATTTTATCTTTCCAGTTCCTATTAATTTGATTCCACATAGGTAGCCCTTAAAAGAGCTCATGGCTCAAGGCAGACATTCTTTACTAGTTAAACTAAACTACCATTTGTTTTTAAGTAGACTTCAGGGGATATTTGCAGTTTAATGTTTAAGGAGTAAAGAATACCTCAGGCCAATAATTTGGGGGGTTCATCCAGCTTCCATAGCTCCAGAAATTCTGGGTTCCATGAGAATTTGGAATTCTGTTCTGCATTTTCCTGCTTTTGGTCTGGACCTTCTCTTTTATCCTCCCTCTTACCCACAGCGAACTAGTTCAACCTTTTTTTTTTTTTGCCTCCAAAAAGGAGAGGGTGTATACTTTTTCCTCTAAAACACAAAATGATGAGCTAGGTAGCTGCATTCAACTAGTTATGATACAAGGGAAAGTATACGTTTATATGGAAGTGATTAATTTTAACTGGGACATTAGGTAAGACTAGGCAGTGCAAATGGTTAAGCACCATCTACTACTAACTGAACATCTGGCAGTTCCAACCCACCCAGAGGTACCTCAGAAGTAAGGCCTGGCAATCTGCTTCTGAAAAGCCTTGAAAACCCTATGGAATGCAGTGCTGCACTGCACATATGGGATTGTCATGAGTTGGAATTGACTTGGCAGCAAATGATAACAACGATAACAGCATTTGTTGTTATTTTGAGCGGTTGGTTAATCAAGAAAAAATAAGAACAGAAATCTACCAAGAAGATAGACATACGACATGAGACTTAAAAGTACATTACTTGAGGTTAAATCAGCTCTGACTTATGGTGGCCCAGTGCACGACAGAACTAAACATTGCCCAACCTTGTGCCACCTTCACAATTGTTGGTATTTTTGAGTCCACTGTTGTGGCCACTGTGTATTTTGGATGCCTTCCAATCTAGAGGGCTCATCTTCCAGCACTATTTTGGACAACATTATGTTGTGATCCATAGGGTTTTCACTGTCTAATTTTTGAAAGTAGCTTGGCGGGCCTTTCTGTTTAGTCTTAGTCTGGAAGCTCCACTGAAACCTGTCTACCATGAGTGACCCTGCTGGTATTTGAAATACAGGTAGTCTCTGACATATGACATATTCAGGTTAAGAGGAACTGTACTTAGGACCACCTTTTTTGTTGTTGTTGTTGTTGGTACATCTTATTAATAATACGTACTTCATCATTGCAGTGCTTAATTTGCTGATGATATTCTCAGATGTTCACTCACAGATGTTCAGTGTTGTGATTTACTGTTCAAAACCCTGAAGTATAGCAGACTATGAAAACTCAAAAAAAGAAAAATGTATTTGACTTACGTTAGGACCAACTTACCACTGAGTCATCGCAATGGAACCCCGTTATAAGTCCAGGGCTACCTGTACTGGTGGCATAGCTTCTGGCAAGATAGCAACAGGCAAGCCATGACAGTACAACAAACTGACAGACGAGGGGTAGAAAAGTACATTAGCACGAGGATATCTCAGTAGGCTGCAGGAAACTATGAGATGTATGTGAATATGTGCAGTGTTGGAAGCTGGGCTGAGTTGTATTAGAGTGGAGGGAGGTGAGTAAAGTTGGAACTGCATTTTAGGGAAAGAGATTTAGATGGCAAGCTAAGGATTTGGGACTTTATTCAGTAAGCAGTTGGGAACCATGGACTATTCAGGAGAGTGACAAGAATAAGAACTTTTATTGAGAGATATTTTGTGATATTTGAAAAATATTAAGTATTCACTGTCCTTCAACATATAAATAGATCTCATTTATTTTTCATCTATTTAAATGCATTGGTTTTAAATATGGTATAACGATACTCATCCAATTTTATTCAAGTAAGCATCAATATTTAAATTGTCTTTAATTTACATGAATGGTTAAACAGGGATGTTTTAGTTGAATTAACAACTTGCAATAACTTCAGTGAAATGCTTTTGTTCCTCTGAAAAATATCTAGTAGTTAAATAAATGTATCCAACTGTGAAAACAATGTGATAAAAATATCTTAATATACATTAAAGTTCATTCATTTTGAAAAATAATTGGTTTTAGATAAAAAGCTATTAGAATAAGTGAAAACACCTAATTTAGAATAAAGTTCTTTCATTTCTACGCAATTACTTTTGGTTGTAATAGAACAGAGTGATGAAAACAGCAATATGATTTTGGTGACAATAAGTAATGCTTCATCTGTTTTAGGAAAAATGAAGTGGATAAGATTCATGAATTTCATGGATCAGCAATTTAAAATGAGCGTTCAAGATGGAAAGAATATTCAAATAAGTGTTTTCTTTTAACCAGAAGCACACAGGCTATAATAACACCTCAGGGCTGTCTAGTATTGTATAGGTTTCAAAGTATTTTCATAAGCTTCACCTCACTTGTTCCCTGGTATAATCCCTCAATATAGGAAGAGCAAGTGGTGAAACGTAATGAATTAATTGCCCAAGGCTTCAGGCTAGAATTAGGATCCAGTTGCGTTGTTCTTCTTTATGCCTTTTTACAGGGACTAAGCTGCTATTGTTGTTGTTGTTAATTTTCATAGAGGCAATTCCAACTCATGACAACCCTACGTGTGCCAGAGTTGGAAGCAGGTTGCCAGCTTTTATTTCCAAGGTGCCTCTGGGTGAGTTTGAAGTGCCACCCAGAGATTTCATCCTTTTTTTTTTTTTTAAGTTAAGGTATTCAAAAACACAGTTTGGTAAGTAAATACAAGTAATTTGCCTGTTTTTATCTCACTAGCATGTTGCTCAAATAAGTTGTGCATTTGGACTTAAGTATGTTATATGGCAGACTTTAACTTCCTTGCTGATATATTTTGAAGATAATGAATTCAACAGTTGAATCCTGAGAATGACTTGTAGATATTCTAAGAATGATACAGCCACAATATTATTTGTTATGTATGCATACCACTGATACTCTTCATTATACCAAAAACTCACAGCAGCTGTCTTGGAGTTGATTTCTACTCATGGCAAACCCATGTATATTGGAGTAGAACTGTTCCACCTAGGGTTTTCAATTGCTGAATTTTTTTTTTTTTTTTTCCGAAGAAGTAGATCACCAAACTTTTCTTCCAAGGAGCTTCTGGGTGGACTTGAACTACTGACTGCTTAAGTCCTTGAATCACCCAGTGACCCCAATTATTCAAATACCCAGTGCCGTCAAGTCGATTCCGACTCGTAGCGACCCTGTATCGTTATTTCCTGTACATATTGCCAAGAATATTATATTTAAACAAATTCTTCAAACAACCTAAAGATATTGAGTTCAACTTTCTGATGATCAGGAGAATTGATTCAGAGAAATGTAGAGAGGACACCCATGGTATTTCCTTTTTTCTAAATGTCGCCTTCTGTATTTTAATCCAGTACCACTTGCACATACGCTCTAACACTTTTTATGCTTAAGGAGTCATAAAAATATGTCACAGTTGTTGGTCACATGACAACGTGAGAACGAAATGAGATGGGCTTGGAGATTATGTATATTTCAATAGAGAAGGGAAAAAAGAGCAAAAAGGAAAAGGCTGCAATGTCACTAACTAATTTAATACATGAAAATCATCTCTAAGGATATATATTCCATTTACTTATACCCTATTACATTGATTTAATTGTATACAAGATCCTAGGTAAAAAGATTCCATGTAGTTTAAAAACAAATTAATAATCACATGGCATAGGTAATACCTTTTATAATATCTGTGTATTTGCAAAGAAATAATAAATTTCCTAATATTTGAAGTGGGTAAAAATTCCTCATGATACTATTAGCTTCTAGGTGAATCAATACTGGAATGCCCAATCAAAACCTTTGTTTATATTTATTTTTATAAAGTTAAGCCTATCAACATAATTAATATAGTGGGGTATAAAGATTAAAAGAGAAAATTATTGTTATTCTCAAGTGTTTGATTAATTTAGTAGTGAGAATTGCCTTATTTTTGTATGCTAATTCCTTTTCTATGTAAGAAAACCAATCTATAATTTACAATTGAATTCGGGAAATAGCTTCCTTTTTTATTTGAAACCTGTATATGCTGAGAACAAAAGGTCAGATTGCATATTAAGAAGAGCAATCAGGAAGGAAGGATGAGCCTTTAAAAATCAATATAATGCTACATTAACTAAAAGACAACAACTTCCAGGGATTATACTCATTACGTATTTTCTGAGAGAAAGCATCGAAATTTAAAGATATAATACAATTGGAAGTATGAGGATTCTGTTAGAAAACGAGGAATTCTATGCACCTCATTCATCTTCTAGGTTTCTGAGATAGAAATAAAGGGTACCTCCTTCAAATAAATACTTAAGTGGCGTCTACCAGAACAGATCCAATACATTTGTCATTCATGGCTTCAGTAGTATCAAGAGAGTTAGACATTTTGATCATAAAAAAAATTTACTGACTTATTTATTGATGAATGTTTAGGTTTGTAAACTGGGTTGGAACACATAAATTTCCATCATGTGTATGGTATAATCCCTGAAGAAGCTGATATTAACCTTGGATAGTGACGTGTTTGATAAAGTAGGCCATGTAAGACGGTATAGACAAAGCAGTACAGGTTGAAAGCCTGCTTTATTTCCTTGAGGTAGCCAGAGCTAATTTTCCACTTACATAGACCAGAATACTAGAGGCTTGAAAAGCTGAAGACTATGCTCCAGTCACCTACACCGCAGGGGACAGCCAGGTGAAATTGGAAAAAATTAGCTCCTGGCCACGATGTTTTCGTAGTCTGATTTTGTGCAAAAGTGAAAATTACCAGTAACTGCTGTTTTTCTCTGTGGGAAGAAAGTTATAGTCCTGAACTGTTTCATCAAAAATATTGTCTGATCCATGACTTCTGTCTAAATATAACCATGGGTCACTGTCCCTTAATCTTTTATGCACATTTTCTTTCAATTACTTCAGTCCATAACTCATATTTATAGCATGCTTAAGTTTCCCATAGGTCTTTAATAGAAAGCGTTTTTCAGGGACTAAAAGGTTTCCACAAGAGATACTAATGGTTTCACACTAGTCACCAACTTGATGTTTTCTGCTTCTCAGCTGTCTTTAGTTTCACAGTCCAGAGACCATCTGTCTAGACAGGTGTTATCTCGCTGGTATCTAAAAGTAGAAACTGAACATCATTATTTTTGAAATCTATTTAGAAACTGCAGCTCTAGTGATAAAGCGTCACTGGACTAAGCTCTGTACTGTCTCAGTACTCTTGCTTAGAACAGATGGATTGCAAAATGGCTTATTTTGCATGGACAAGCTGTGAACTTGTCTTTAATAGGAACTGTGGGTGGCCCTTACATTGCTCAAAAAAATCAAGAAATATAACAGATATAAAATTAATTTGTGGTAGGTAAGACATTCATCTTTTTTTTTTTTTTTTAAGGCATTCGTCTAGTGAATTTATTCTTTAAGAGCTAGTATCCACTTTTTATAATTTAGGGAAAAATACATACAGAAAGCATCTCTCTTAAAGGTATCACTATACAATTAATTATGCTAAAATTTATTTCAAGGCCTGTGAATTTTTTGGTGCTTGACCATACGACCTGCAGTTTGAAAGCCATAGTTCTCTTTATTCCAAATTCAAAATATCTGGATATGATATGTGGATATTTTTTACTCTGTAGCTCTAAAGAACTGTTTTTTTTTTAACATAAATAATTTAAAGACATTGCCATACGAGAATATTTAATTCTGTCACAGAGCTCGCCATTGCTCCTCACCAGTGTCCTTAAACTCACTCTCTTTCTCAGTCTTTCTCTATGTCTGCATCTCTCCACTTATGGAGGCACTGTCTTAGAGATGCCGTTTACTACGTTGGTTAATACACGTAATCTGGTACCTGGTTCAAGGCCCAGATCCATCATATCCAAGCAAGGTTGTTGTTATTAGGTGTCGTCAAGTCAATTCCAACTTGTAGTGACCACGTGTGACAAAATAGAACTGCCACATAGGGTTTTCTTCATGGTAGTCTTTATGGGAACAGATTGCCATGTCTTTCTCCCTAGGAACCATTGGGTGAATTTGAACAGTCAACCTTTTGGTTAACAGCTGAGTGCTTAACCTTTGAGCCACCAGGGCTCCTTCTAGATAGGTTACCCCTTGGGAAAGTTATTTAAAATCTCTATGCCCCAGTTTTTATTTTCCTGTTGTAAAATGGGGATAATATGAGTCCATAAATCATAGGGTTAGTGTGAACATAATATGTTACATGTGAGTCATGTAGAAACAACCAGGCATTTATTAAGCAGGCAATGAATATTAGCCACTGTTATTACCATTATTATTTCTGTATTATAAGTTGGGTGATATGTTTTGCCTTATATCATCTGAACTCAGAATATCTTTTCCTGAAGCAAAAATAGATATCAAGTTTGGACAGCTATAGTCGAGGTTGTATTTCATGATTTTAAAGTTAAGTAGACTTTTATTTTGCTATGTTGGGCAATTAACCCATAATTTAAAATATTTAATATGAGAAAGTATGCATTTGAGTTAAAAAGCATTAAAGTAAATATTTTTGGGAAAAAAGTTTATAATTTAATGGCAAAAGCAATGAATGAGTTTTCAGGACTATATATTACCTGAAAAAAATGTGTTCAAAGAGAGAACAGTGCCTGTCTTTTTAACTGAAGACTTTTTTTTTTTTAATGTGTGGCTTGGAAGACTTTTTTTTTTTTTTTTTTCCACCCTATCTCCATGCTAGCCCTAGTTCCAAGGAAAAACTACAGATAGAAAATAGTATAAGGCAAGCTCCTGAGTGGTAAGGGTACCCAAGGAAAATATGCAAAAGGTTCATATAAGAGAAACGTTCCTGAATTTCTAGATTTAACATAAAGGCTGTATAAATTACAGTGTATTTAGACCTTAGGTTTTTATAAAAGCTATAAATTTTAAATATATTTGTTCTTTGGTTTTCTTTTATCTTCTATCTTATTTCACAAATTCTCATCTTCCACTGAAGGTAACAAAATTGTGAAAGTAGTATTTGAATATATTATATAGAATGGCTTAATCATTTATTGTTGGTTATTTATTGTTAGGCTTTAACAAGGCCTTAGGGACTGGAGAACTAAAGGAAAAAATATTGTCCATCTCTTTGGCTCAAATCTAAATTGTTTTTGTTGTTTCATGCTGTCAAGCCGGTTTCGACTCATAGCGACCCTATGTACAACCGAATGAAACACTGCCCAGTCCTGCGCCATCCTCACAATCATTATGCTCGAGACCATTTTTGCAGCCGCTGTGTCATCCATCTCTTTGAGGGTCTTCATCTCTTTTGCTGACCCACTACTTTACCAAGCATGATGTCCTTCTCCAGGGACTGGTCCCTCCTGATAACATCTCCAAAACATGTGTGACAAAGTCTTGCCATCCTTGCTTCTAAGGAACATTCTTGCTGTACTTCCAAGATAGATTTGTTTGTTCTTTTGACAGTCTATGGTATATGCAATATAATTTAGATGAGGGGAGAAATGTAAAGTATATTGAACAAAGGTTATTATCAAGCAAGTATTAAAATTAGTCTAAGTAAAACTTATTCCAAGATGAAAAAATGAAATTAAAAACTCACCTGTGTATAAGTATATTGTACAAATGCATCAAATATGAGCTGAATAACACACTAAATAAAATTAAAGAAAACAAAATGTGCTTCCCAAAAAAACAAACCCAATGCCCTCTAGTCAATTCCGACTTATAGCGACTGTATAGGACAGAGTAGAACTGCCTCCGTAGAGTTTCTGAGGAGCCCCTGGTGGATTTGAACTGCTGACCTTTTGGTTAGCAGCTGTGGCACTGAACCACTACACCACCAGGGTTTCCAAAAATGTGCTTAAAAAAAAAAGTGCTTAGGGACTGAGAAATGTAGAATTACCTCTAATGTAAACCGAGTCATTCTAGAAGTACACCGAAGTACATTTCTTGTAAGACTCTTCCTAAAGGAATACAAATTAATATAAGGCATATCTGTATTGATGCTGAAAAATACTTATTGGTTACAACTTCTCTGTAGGATTAAATGACATAGTGTACTTAGAGAATATAATAGTACTCACCTAGCTGGTAGTGGGCATTCAGTAAATCTTAGTTCTCCTCCCTTCTCTATGCCAAATTGTTGCATGTTATTGAGATCTTTACAACTTCTTTGTCAGGTCAAAATATTTTGACTAGTTTTAATCCTCCAGAACCTTTATTAACATCATCTTCTTATTTATACAGAATTTCCTCCACGATCATTAACGAAGTTTCTTCCAACACATCTCAAATTAGAATGAGTTTCATAGCCTGAGACCACAACTATATCAAGTCCATTCTGACTCATAGGGACACTGTAGGACAGAGTAGAATTGCCCCATAGGGTTTCCAAGTCTGTAAATATTTATGGAAGCAGACTGCCAAATCTTCTTCCAACTTCATAGCACAAACCAATAGAAAAGTGAAGGCATTTTGCACTGATATTAATATTTCAGTTTGATATCCAAAGTTCATGGAAAGAAACATGAACATGTTGTTTTCAACTAAGCAAATGTGGAGAGAAGTTAAGCAGAGATAAAAATAGAATTGAACATATTCTTAAAAGTCTTATGAACTAATGGTTGAATTATATAAGTTAGCTATTGTCAAAGTCTTTTGTCATTCACAAATCTCTTGCTAACCCTAGAACTATGAACATTATGAGTTGAGTAAGTCTTGATTTTAGGAGACCGTCCTGTGCATTTTAGGATGTTTAGTAGCATTTCTGACATCTACTCACCAGAAGGTAATATCATTCAGCCCACTTGTGAAAATTAAAGACCTACTAGATGAAAAGTTAGCAGCTCAAACCCACTCAGAAGTGCCTTGGAAGACAGGCCTAGGGATCTGTTTCCAAAAGCCTTGATAGACCTATGGAACAGTTCTACTTTACACATGTGCTATAGCCATGAGTTGGAATCGACCTGACAGCAACTCGCAACAACAGCAATAGTAGTTCTATGTTCAGCTTTTTGAGGAACCCCCCAAAATGTTTTCCACACTGGCTACACCATTTTACATTTCTGCCAGCAATGGTTGAGGATTTCGTTTTTTCTGCAACCTCACCAGCATCTGTTTTCTAGATTTTTGATCATTGCCATTCTAATAGTGGTGAGGTGGTATCTCGTTGTAGTTTTGATATGTATCTCTTTAATGGCTACTGATGTTGAGCATTTTTTCATATGCTTGTTGGCCCTTTGAGTATCCTCTTTGGTGAAATGTTTCATCAAGCACTTTGACCATTTTGACTGGATTGTTTGTTTTTTGTTGTTAATTTGCACAAGTTTTTAATATATTTTGGATATTAGACTCATCGGGAAATTTTTCTCCCAATCCGTAGATTATCTTTTATAATTTCTTTATAAAGTCCTTTGATGAACAAAATGCTTAATTATTATGAGGTCTCCCATATCTGTGTTGTCTTTTGCTGCTTGTGCTTTGTTGTCATATCTGACAATGTATCTTTAAAAACTAGACCCCACAGCTATGCCCCTGTATGTCCTTCTAAGAATGTTATGATTTTAATTTTCACATTTAGGTCCTTGATCTTTTTTGGATTGGTTTTTTGTGTATGTATGAGGGATGGAGTAAATTATTTTAAGATATTTTTCAACCCTACTTCCCATACTTCAGAGACACAAAAGCATCCTTTAGCTGCCTTTTTCTGCTGAAAGGGCAGTGGTAAATGGAAATCTAGTAGCAGTAGTAGTGCTGGGAAACAAAGGTTAGATTTAATCTTGGAGGATGTATTTCATAAGCTGCTTGCATAGATATTAGACAGGAAATCTATAATTAATAGGGAAACCATAGTTGCACAGGAGAAAAGAGTGATCAGGGAATAACCTCAGAATTTGAAGTTGACTTGAAAAGTGCTAATGTTATCCAAGTTTTCAAAGACCTAGATGGGGGAAAAAAAAACCTATTCTCTTTGAGGTGTCATAATCATTTTTTCTGTAAGAAATCATATCTCTACCATCTTATTTTGAGTGGCACTTAAAAAAACCTCCTGAAAAAAAATTTAAAGAAAACTGCACAGTCTAAGAGAAACTCTGTTTTGAAATAATGTGAAAAGAGGGAAATTGCCATCATAAAAGTGTAAATTTGAAAGACAGTACTTAATTTTTTGGTAAAAAAACAGCAGAAAAAATTAGGACAAAGCCTAAGATAGATGGATTTTAGCAGTGATGTCACAATTGAAATTGATTAAAAAGAATAAAAATCCACAGAAAGGAAGAAAAAAATGCAGAAATACTGAGTGTAGAATAACAGGTACAGAAAAAACAGAGTGTGGCCCATAAAAAGTGCATTTCATCAGTATGATGTAGCACACCAAGCCTTTCTCTCAGGGTGCCTCTGCTTGGATTTCAACCACCAACATTTTGGTTAGTAGCTGAATGTTTAACTCTTTGTGCCACCTAGGGACTCCACAGTTTGGGTAGTACAATAATATATTTGAATGTGATTTGTATGGTTTCACAGCTTTATGATCCACACACATAAACACCCACATACACATGTACCACATTTTTAAGTAACCTGAAATGAATTAATACCTATTAAAAATTTTAAATAACAACCAAAAAAACAAGTCGATAATATTTGCGTCTTTGAATTATTTAATAGTAATGCCTGGAATTGTTCAAGGCATGGAAAATCAGTATCACTAGGGAAATTGGTTAGTATATATTTTTCATTCATAACTGAAAACACAGCAAAGAATAACATTGAGATCATAACATGACTCTGCAAATGACCATTAAAAGGTATATATAACATATATATATAAAACAAACAAGAAAAAATTCAACATATTATTATATGCATCTTTTTAAACAACAGCATTACAAAATTTATCCTACATGGTCAAAAGTTAATGAGAAAATAATAAAAAACAGAAACTCATAAAATTCAACTGAAGAACAAAAATGATGCTTAGAAGATGCATGTCCAAAATGCCACCTATTAGAGAACAAGTGAGGACTTTAAATGTTTCCCTTTTTTATTACCCATCCCCTTATAACTCATAAAACCATATAGATTTTTCATAAAATGTGCTAGGTATAGTAGAAAACAATGCCTCTAGCATATTGAAGAATAAGAAAAGAGAAATATGTTACAGTCTTGTTTAATAGAACTGACATTGGTAGAGAAAAATAATGATACACACATATATACAGTCATATGTATATGACTGTCTATTAAAGTGTATCTAGAATATGAACAGATTTAGACAAAATGAATATCAAAATTACTGGGTCTTCTTTTTCAGCTTTTTTTTTTTTTTGAGTAAGTTTGTTCGCTCTGATGAGTTACTCAAAACCTTTTAGTCACAGTGAAATAACTTAGAAAAATTATTAACTACGTAATACTGAACTAAAACATAGGTGAAATAGGAAATTTTAAAAGACAGTATCAAAAATATTGGGGTAGTCACGTGCTTTTCAGTGAAAAAGCAAAATGTCCTCAGAAAGAAACGTTAAAGCTACAAGCAGCTTGAAGCCTACATTGCAGAAAAAACCCAGAACAAGATGGGTCTTGAAATCATTTTCACGATTTTTATCTGTAGAATAAGGAAGTTGATTATAGCTAGCAGAATAGTGTGAGCATTACTTAATTGATATTGATGTTCCTTTTTAATAAGTCCAATTTCCTTATAAATTAAAATTATAAAGGCAATTCTTTCAGTTGTGGTGATTGGTTGTAAATTACTTGGAAGGAAGGAAAGCTGTAAAGACGATTAAAATTGGTCAGAATTCTTATATGAAAAAGACCAGTTATCAAAGTTTACCCTTCATCAAAAAACAAACTGTCCTAAAATGTACTATAATGCTGCAGGGACACTTTGAGATGCTGATTGGTTTAAATGTGACCAAAAACCTAAATACTCTGTCCCTAGAGTAAAATACGATGCCAGCACATTAACAATATCCTGGCTCCTCTTAGTCATTTTATTAGGCACAGCCTTAGGAAGCCTACAAGTGATGTGGATTCAGGCATTTGAGGAGGAAGATAGGTCTTAAGGTTGACCCCTTATGTCAGTGACAAAATTAAGAGCTCTCTGGGGGAGTTGCTAGAAGAGTGATAAATGTGATTTTCCCATTTTTTTTTAAACTGCCTAGCCCGTGACGTGATTTTCTTTTATAAAATATACGCTGGCTAATTACACAGGCAAAATATCAAAAATTTCTGAATACAAAATTGTAACAAAAGAATGGAAATATTAAGTGGTTTACACTTGTTTTTTCACAAATGACACGTAAGTGGCCTGACTTAAGGAAAACTTTCTATTTGAATATTTGAGTTCACTATTATTTTTCAATAATTGGCAATTTTTATATAGAAAAGGACAAAAAATCAGAATATCCAATTTCATGTAAATTAATCGGAAATGGAAATTGTGAAAAGAATATTAACTCATAAAATATCTGCATTAAATAACAGCTTTTCAAGAACTTCGCAATGATCATATGTATTTTTTGGTAGCAATAAAATTATCACCAGACTATATCAACTAATGAATGAATTCAGTTACTTACATAGACAATGAATAACTTTATTACCATAATCGTTATCCAAAGGGATTCTTAAGCATCTAGTCAAAAATATGTGAATAAATGTATGCATATGTATATATATAAATATGCATATTCCTTGGATGTATTTCAATGTGTATGTTTATATGCATGTATGTTTGTGGATATCCACATACATAAATTCAGTATAATATATTTAATACTCCCAACTTGAATATAAATATATATATGTACAATGAATGATATAATTTTTTCTTTTAGTATATTTTAATTATTTATTTCGCATTGGTTTATAGCTCTTTGCAGTATACAAATTTCACCCATGTACATTATTCTGTGTGGTATCACAATATCCCTGGTGGAGAGATATATACTTATTTCACAGAAAAAGGAATAAAAATGAAGGTACAGAAGGCTCTTTCCAAGGTCACACACAAAGGCAGATTCAAACCTTGCAATTGCCTCTTTACACCAGAAATACCATTATACCCATGCATACCATTCATCACTCTTGTCTTTAAAATAAGCAAAATGTGTCTGAAGCATGCCAAGTGATTACGGATAGTTGTAGATCACGTTAGAAGCAGAGGTAATAGAGCCATCAGCATTTGAATTATCAGTTTACTTCTAAGCGGCTGCTGGATATTGCTTCCCTAGGCATAATGGCTTCCAGTAAAACATAGTCCACATTGCTTATATGTAACGGAAATAAAAGCAGCCATAAACAATTCCATTTTTCCTTTCAGTTATAGCAAAGTCCCCATATAAATATGAACATACAGTATTACATTAAACAATGAATACTATTCTCAAATTATAAGTGAACTTTTTTTTTCTAATAAGATCTTTAATAAGCAGATTGAGTTAATTCAATCCAACTAATATTTATTGTGCTACTTGTTTGGTATTTTGTGGTGAACAAAATCATCAGGCCCTTATCCTCTCAGAGCTCACATAATGGAGAACACAGGCAAGTGAACAATTATTTGAATAAGTAGCAACCCAGAGCAGGGCACCTCACCCAGAGTTGGCAGTGTCTGCCATGACTTCCCCAAGGTAGTAATACTATAGCTGAATTCTGAAAAATGCATTATATACACAAAATAAATGGGATTATCAAGGAGAAAGGATAGGAATCACATGAGTATTGAGGTAGAAGAAATAGCATCTGTTAAGGCAAGAAAGTGCGTTATAATTCTGGAGAACTGAAAGCAATGCAGGTGGCTGGATTACGGACTGGGGAGCAGGAAAGGGAAGGAATCAAACGTCAGGTTAGATTACCAATGTAGTGTGCTATGTTCTACTTTTTCAAAACATGCAGTATGACATTAGTAACAATTGCTGTTGAAAATATTGAACACAGTATTGCCCTTGAGCAAACACGTGTTAGAACCCCACAATGCTATAGTGTATTTGTCATTATTTTGGGCCATGTGATTCAAAAATAGTTTATAATTTGTCATTTGAGACTATTATTCTATAGCACAGATCTTATAAGAGAAAATATCCCATCTAGTCTTCCATTCACTTATTCCCTGTGAATTAGTATAGCAGCTTTTAGTCTTCCATTCACTTATTCCCTGTGAATTAGTATAGTAGCTTTGATAAAGGGGAAGTTGAAATTTTGCCTTCTACTGATCAAAGGGTTCTGACCACTATAATCTTTAATACCTCTTGTGCTCCAGATTCTACCTTAAAATTATTAGAAATGTTTTAAAAATAGAAATTAGAAATGATAGGATGACATCAAAGAAACAAAGCCCCCAGCTTATCTATGATGGACATATAACATGACCAAGAAATAAACTTTGTTTTTAATATTTTTTTAAGTCACTGAAATTTTATTTTGTAACCACAGCATAATTTAGCCCACCCTGACCAATATGAATTTTTTCAGGAAACAGCTTTAATTTGTCTAGATTCTCATTGGTAGTATTAGTAAATCTAAAGATTTACTAAATGTGTTTATACAGGACCAGCTACTTGATTTTTAGGCCCCAGTGCCAAATTGAAAAAGGAAGGATCTCTTATTTTAAAAGTAGTAAGAATTTCCAGATATTTACAGCAGAGCATTAAACCAAGTGTGGGGTCCTAATGCAGGCCCTATGCAACTGCACAAATTGCACAGCCATGAACTTGGCCCTTTGTCTATGAAAAAATCAGACTTTGTAAGCATGGGTAAAAAGTTGCATTTGTATATACATTTGTGGGGGTTGTGTGTTAGCCAAGAAACTTAGAAAAGGACAATTTTTGTTCTTGCTTTTTTTTTTAATGAAGAGAATATTTGAAGGATGTCCCCCCCCCCCCATTTGTCTGGTAATGATATTATCTGCTAAACTTTTTTTTTTTTTCCCCTTTTGAAATGATAGTGGAGTTTGGTTAGAGAATAGAAAAAATACAGAAGTTACGGGGAATACTTACTAGTGAGATAACAATGCTGAAATTTAGTAATGAAGCCAAGAGCTTAATCTGATAGATGAACATATTAGATATCCACTTTAAAAGTTGAACCATGGTTTCTTTTTAAACATCGGAATATAATTATATTGTACATTTAATTAAAAAATTTGCAGTAGAGTTTGTAAAATTAATGTGGGAATAAGATTAAGTAGTTTTGGATAAAAATAGGTGAAGTTAAATAATCTGTTGAGCTCCTGAATACGAAGTCATATATTTTAGGAAAATTTAGTGAATTTCTTGTTTGTATTAATTTATAAGACTTTTACTATTGTTGCTGACAACGTATGAATTTGTGTTACCCTAGGCCTCCAGTGGAAACCCTGGTGGCATAGTGGTTAAGTAGTGCGGCTGCTAACCAAGAGGTCAACAGTTCAAATCTGCCAGGCACTCCTTGGAAACTCTATGGGGCAGTTCAATTCTGTCCTATTGCGTCACTATGAGTCGGAATCAACTCAACGGCAGTGGGTTTGGTTTGGGTTTTGGTTAGGCCTCCAATGGAAACCCTGGTGGCTTAGTGGTTAAGTGCTACGGCTGCCAACCAAGAGGTCGGCAGTTCGAATCCTCCAGACGCTCCTCGGAAACTCTGTGGGGCAGTTCTACTCTGTCCTATAGGGTCGCTATGAGTCAGAATCGACTCAACAGCAGTGGGTTTGGGTTTTTTGGGTTTTTAGGCCTCCAATAAGCAGTCATGTTAAAAAAAAAATCATCGTCAAAAAAATTCAACTGTTCAGTTCACTGGGTATATTATTTTGGAAACTTCTATTTCTTACAGGGAAATCTTTTAACTTTCTTCAACAAACAAGTAATATTTTTTAAAAAATGAATGATTTTAATTTTCTGCTGCAAAATTACATTTAATGAAGGGTAAACTATTTTAATAAAAGCTGAACTGTAAAGATCCTAAAACTAATGTACAAAGTAGAAAAGCTATATGTTATGACAATGATTTCAACATCATACTGACTTTCATGCTGTTCATTTGGGTTATTGCAGTCTGTGATTTAACTTATCTTAATCAAATATTTATTAAATATTATATTCAGGGTCTCTAATGAAAACTTTATAGATTCTAACAGAAAAATAAATAAGCTATTCCTGACCTCAAAATGTTTATATCATAAACTGAAATAAGTTTTTTCACAGGAAAGAAACATTTTTGCCACGAATAGACATGGCAGCACATTAGTCTCACAAATGATCATTTTAATTGAACGTATCAAGACATGGGTTTATAAAACAAAAATTACTTAAATACAAATTATTATAGGAAGAATTAATAAAGAATGCTAGATTCTGAGTGCACAAGCTTCTTTTTCTGGGACGCATATTGACTACGGTATTTATACAGATAATACGTTTGCCACTTGCCTGAGTACCTTAAAATCCATGAATGATATTAAGTTTTGATTGAAATAGTTAACCAAATTATATTTAAGCACCCTTCAGGGATCTAAACCCAGAGCTAATTTCAATATTGTAAAAAGCAATATTGAAGCTACAGCACTGAATTGTGCCAGGTTATTTTATTTTTACACCAAATAACAATGTGCCTTACCAATATTCAGCAGAAGTGATCGAGCACATGAAATTTTGTCTAACATTGACTTTCAAGTCTGGCCTAAGAAACTTCGGCTGACTGCATTCTCTTTTCTATTACATTTTTATTCTATCCTTTTTTTTTTTTAATTGTTTTAGGTGAAATTTATAGCTCAAGTTAATTTCTTATTGAAAAATTTATACACATACTGTTTTGTGACATTGATTGCAATCCCCACAATGTGACATCATACCTCCCTTTCTACCCTGGGTTTCCTGTGTCCATTCACCCTGTCCTTTTCTGCCTTATTGTCCTGTTTTGGACGGAAGCTGCCCGTTTGGTCTCATATATTTGATTGAACGTAAGAAGCGCGTTCCTCACGTGTTATTTTTTGTTTTATACGCTTGTCTAATCTTTGTCTGAAAAGTGGGTTTCAGGAATGTTTTCAGCTTTGGGTTAGCAGCTTGTCCAGGGGCCGTAGCTTGAGGGATTTCCTCCAGTCCCTGTCAGAACAGTAATTCTGGTCCTTTTTCATGAATTTGAATTCTCTTCTATATTTTTCTCCCATTCTGTCTAGGACTGTCTATTGTGATCCCTGTCAGAGTGGCTGGTGGTGGTAGCCGGGTTCCATCTAGTTCTTCTGGTTTCAAGCTTGAGCAGTCTCTGGTTCATGTGATTCTTTAGTCCTTTGGGCTAATATTTTCCTTGTGTCTTTGGTTTTCTTTATTTTCCTTTGCTTCTGGTGGGATGGGAACCAATAGATACATCTTAGATGGCTGCTTCCAAGTTTTTAAGACCCCAGATGCTACTCACCAAAGTGGGATGTGAAACATTTTCTTCATGAACTATGTTATGCCAGTTGACCTAGATGTCCCCCAATCTCTCCCTTTTCGTCTGAAGTGGGTTGCACTAGACATTACAGTGATGGGGAATTTATAAATGGCATTTTTATATCTTTTGTAAATGTCAAGGTTAAAGCGAAATCCCAAATTTGCCTGAAAAGTCATATGACAGGCAGCCATGTTAGTAGGTATTCTCTTATTTGAGGAACAAAAAAGTCTGTATATTTATCGTGTAATCTAGGCTACATTTTATAATGCATACAGCATGTAGAAATATTGTGTAATCAACTATACAAAATTGTACAGAGCATGGTGCATTTTCACAAATTGAACACACCCATAAAACCAGCACACGGACTAAGAAACGGAACATTGCCACAATGTGAGTGGCCTCATTTGTGCCTTCGTTTAGTCACTTTCCCATCCATGGATAACTATTATCCTCACTTCTAACATCATAGATTTTTTTGTTTTGTTTTTGAAATTTATATTACTGCAATTATACATTACATACTTTTTATGTGTTTAGCTTCATTTGCTCAATATTATATTTGTGAGATATGTGCATGGCGTTTTAGCTGTAATTTGTTCATTCTCATTGCTGAATATTATTTCATTACTTGAATATATCAATTTTATGTACCTTTCTACTGCTGAAGGGTAGTTCTCAGTGTGATGCTATTACGAATAGTCCTACTATGACCATCTTTATATATCTTCAGGGAAATATACATACTGTTTTCTGTTAGGTATATTCATGGGAATGGCATTGATTGGTCATAGAGTAGATATATGTTAAGGTTTAGCCAATGTTTAGAAACAGTTTTCTAAATCTTATTGTACCAATTTATACATCCACATTTAAGTATATAAGGGTACCACTTGCTCCAAATCTTCATCAATTCTTGGTCAGTCTTTTTTATTCTTGACAGTTTAGTACGCATGTGTTTTGCTATCTCAGTGTGGTATTATTTCACATTTCTATGATGACTACTAAAGTTGCACTACTTTTTACATTTGGTTTTCTTTTCATTAGCTATGGGTTGTTTTTTCACCTTAAATACTGCTGACTAACATTTAGTATTTTTTCATTAGTTTACATTGGATCATGATTAAAGGATTTTGATGACTAATTCATTTACCTTATGGTCTTTTTTTGGCAGGGAGGGCGTTGTACTTCCATTTGGTTTCTTAGTGACGCTCTAAGAACTCTCCTGAAGGTGCGCATGTAATTTCAGCATTCATCTAAGAAATTATGGAAAGCATATATAATATCGTATTCTTAAAGGAATAAAGTTGCAAAAGAGTTCACAAAACAATAACTTAATCACAACTCCTTAATTGAGCCTTATGAAATTATATTTTCCTAAAACATCTGTCATGGACTAAAGTGTGTCCCCCACCCCAGAATATGTGTATCAACTTGGCTAGGCCATGATTCTCTGGTGGCATAGTGGTTAAGTGCTACAGCTGCTAACCAAGAGGTCGGCAGTTTGAATCCACCAGGTGCTCCTTAGAAATTCTATCGGGCAGTACTACTCTGTCCTATAGGGTCGCTATGAGTCAGAATCGACTCGATGGCAATGGGTTTGGTTTTTGCATTTTATGATTCCCAGTATTGAGTGATTGTCCACCATTTTGCCATCTGATATGATTTTCCTATGTGTTCCAAATCCTACCTCTATGATGTTAATGAGGGAGGAAAGGCAGCAGTTATGTTAATGAGGCAGAACTCAGTCTACAAGATTAGATCGTGTTTTAAGCCAATATCTTTTGAGATATAAAAGAGACAAGTGAGCAGAGAGACAGGGGTACCTTAAACCACCAAGAAAGCAGTGCCAAGAGCAGCTCACGTCCTTTGGACTTGGGGTTCCTGCATGGAGAAGATCATAGTCTGGGGAAAGATTGATGACAAGGACCTTCCTTCAGAGCTGACAGAGAAAGGAAGCCTTCCCCTGGAGCTGACACCCTGAATTTGGACTTCCAGCCCACTTTACTGTGAGGAAAATAAATTTCTCTTTGTTAAAGCCATTCATTTGTGGTATTTCTGCTATAGCAGCACTAGATACCTAAGATAGTATTTGGTATCAAGAGAATGAGGTGCTGCTCTAACAGATAACTAAAATGTGGAAGCAGTTTTGAAACTGAATGAATAGAAGACTGAGAAGGAAATGAGGAGAACTGTTAAGACCAGAGAAGGCACAGATGGTGAGAAACAGCAGCTGATGACCAGCCACAGCAGAAGACCAGCTACAGCAGAGGACTGGCAGCAGCAGAACCAGAGACCAGCTTGACATGGTGTTGGAGCTGACACATGGAGCAAGAGAGCTGATTGCCTGTGCTGTGCGTAGGAGGCTTCCTGGTGGAGTGGGGTGCCTCCAGGCACTTATTAGTAGAGCTACAGAACTTTGGAAAACTTTCCCCAGCAGGGCAGATGTGGGCATGAGGCCCAAAGGGCCACGAGGCCAAGAAACCAGGAAGCAGAAGCTGAAGAGACAAGGAACACAGAAACTGAGCTGCCTCAGTCTCAAAAGGTATGGCCATGACCTCTGGGCTTTCAAAAGGTATAGCCATGGCCCCTGATGTTTCTAAGGGTGTAGTTGCCACTCAGATGGACTAGGAGAATGGTGTGCCTAAGGCCCAGGGGGCAGAGTTGTCCCAGTGAGCCTGGAAGATGGAACTGAAGCCCAGGGCCGAGGATTCTGGAGAGTGTGGCCAGTACCTGGGGTCTGCAGGGCAGGGCCATTGTGTAAATTGTCTCAGAGAACAGAGAATTATTTTCAAAGCCTTGAGGGCTAATGTAATGTGTTCTGCTGACTTCCTTTGTGCCCATTATCACTTCTTTCCCTCCAGTTTCTCCTATTTGTAATGGAAATTTCTAGCTTGTGCCTGTTCTGCTATTGTACCTTTGAAAGCAGATAACTTGTATTCTAGATTTCACAGATGAAGAGAAATTTTTGGATTTTGAACTTGGAGTTAAGACTTTTGCTATGATATGATGGGGTAAATGTGTTTTGCACGTTGTAAGGATGTGCGTTTTGGGGGGCCAGAGGGTGGAATTTCATGGATTAAACTGTGTCCCGCAAAAATATGTGTATCAGTTTGGCTAGGGCATGATTCCCAGCATTGTGTGGTTGTCTACCATTTTGTCATATGATATGATTTTCCAATGTGTCGTAAATCCTGACTCTATGATGTCAGTGAGGGGGGAATAGGCACAGTTATGTTAATGAGGCAGGGCTCAGTCTACAAAATTAGATCATGTGTTGAGCCAATTTCTTTTGGGCTATAAAAGGGAGACGTGAACAGAGAGTCAGGGGAACCTCATACCACCCAGAAAGCAGTGCCAGGAGCAACACATGCTTTTTAGACTTGGGGTTCCTGCACAGAGAAGCTCCTAGTCCAGGGGAAGATTGATGAGAAGGACCTTCCTCCAGAGCTGACAGAGAGAGAAAGCCTTCCTCTGGAGCTGAAGCCCTGAGTTTGGACTTCTAGCCCACTTTACCCTGAGGAAAATAAATTTCTCTTTGTTAAAGCCATCCACTTGTGTTTCTGTTATAAACCCAGTGCCGTCGTTTCTGTTATAGCAGCACTAAATAACTAAGATGACATCGAAGGCATGCAAGCATGTAAAATTAAAAAGAAGTTGGAATAATACTGCTCCCAAAACACTCCTTGAAAGTTGAATTGCTGGCATTTAGCCTAATCCTTGAAACATGCTGAAATATAGGTATTTTTAAAATGTTTTTTAAATGATAGGCAAAATTAGGGGTTGGATAAATATACAAATTCTCACTTTATGTATCATTAGAACTATTTTTAAATACTTTTATATTGTTTTAAAACTTCATAATAAGACCTTGTATATTTAAGTGTATAAAATTCCATCTTTATCAGTAATACTGCAAACTAAATATTCTCTCTGTTCTCAATCTTGTGAACACTGAGATGAGCCATATGATCAGATGCTGAGAAATGATAGAATGGGGAGGTTTAGAAATGGAGGCCCTCTGGACCCCAGTCCATACTTGGAATGTGTTTCAATGAATCTCAAATTCTTGGATGTTCTTTAAAACCTATTGTCTTGAAATAATCTTTATTTCAAAGCAAAACTAAAATATTATAACCCTTTGAATATTCAGGAAGCCCTGGTGCCATAGTGGTTAAGCACTACAGCTGCTAACCAAAAGGTTAGCAGTTCAAATTCACCAAGCGCTCCCTGGAAGCCCTATGGGGCAGTTCTACTCTGTCCTGTAACGTCAGTATGAGTCGGAATTGACTCGATGACAACAGGTTTTTTTTTTTTTAATGAATATTCATATCCTGTTTTCTCTTTTAGAATTCCATAGTGTAAGTCTTCAATATAAAGGTTATACAAAACTTAATAAAGTAAAATCTGTAAGGATCAGTGTAGTTTATTTCACATTCCTCTTTGTCGTGTAATTTGAGTCAGAGATACAGATGTACAAAACTTGGTCAGACACTTTTGTCAAGATTTTGAAAGACAGAGCTTTGGGGTTTATTAATAATTTATCAGAACCTGCATATTGTACATAATTTATCAGGGATATGTATATATCCTCTGACATATATGAAACTACTTAAAAAATAGAATGTTTCAATCAAATACTTTACTAACTATAACAGCTGTAAAAAGAGCTGTCTCAGCTTCAAAAAGGCCTACTATTGTTTTCTTTTTTTCACCCTTACTACAGCAATACTTAAGAAGTATCGAGGGTTTTAACTGTTCTTTCACTCCCTATCCAAAACAGTGCTAAAAAGCATTCTGTACTTTCTTACACAGACTCTGGCCTTCTGCCAAAGGTAGGATTATTGGATTGACTGAGTAGCCTCAGACCCCCGAGGGTGGTAGAGCTAACTTAGATCAAGAACTTGTCAAATGGGTTTGCCTGCAACCCACTGCAAAATCTCCAAGGGAAATCTGGCAACTTTTTCAAAAGTAAAATGTGTTCTGATCCATTTTATTACTTCCTCTGGGGCAGAAATTCAATGCCAGAGGTGGTATCCAGGCAAAACCTTTATGCCTACTTAAAGTACTCTCAATGGTGACATCTA
The DNA here is from genome assembly GCF_030014295.1 of Loxodonta africana. Classification (NCBI taxonomy): domain Eukaryota; kingdom Metazoa; phylum Chordata; class Mammalia; order Proboscidea; family Elephantidae; genus Loxodonta; species Loxodonta africana. The sequence goes on from NC_087348.1 coordinate 118,619,297, forward strand.
AATGTAATTTTCTCACCTCATTTGAAATACCAAGGGTCACATTCCTCTATTTTCTCATAAGCACATTAAACAACAAGCAAGCATTGATTTTAAATAAAGAGTGACCTTCTGACAAGAATTTTGCGATTTTCTTTCTTCTTTTTTCCGTTTGCAGTAGATCCAGTTTATAATCTGGGGAGGCCATAGAGAGATTTGTTGTACATCGTTTTAGGAACAATTCTCAAAGTTTATTAATCCCATTCATTTTCAACAAGAGGGAAGGATTGTCTCTGGAGCTATTGAAGATGCCCTGGCCCATAAAACCATTTTCCAGGAATATTCCATAATGTGAGTGAAAGCAGAAAAAAAAAAAAAAAAAATCTTTGTATTAAAAATGTTAATGGTTAGGAAAGTTTAGACATGTTAAAAAAGAGAATTGTATATAATATATGATGACATATGTTTAAGTAAACAACCATTTAGGTAGTGTGTTTATTCATGAAAGAAGCCCCAGTATAATCAGGCTCAGAATAGTTTTTAAGGTTAAACTTGCCCTACTGCAATAATAATATTGTCTAAAATCCTACCAATTTCAATTTGAAAATTCTTGCTGAAAAATTGTATCACTAACCAGTGATTAAAATATAAAGTTAACCACTTGCAAACAAGATACAGCACTCATGACATCCAATAATCTTCCTGTCAAATAGAATACATATAGACCTTTAAAGAGATTTTTTTTAGTCTGTAGACATCACAGGGCCAAATGATTCAGGGAACAATCAAAATGGTAAAACTAGTGTTATAATTAATTAACTTTCAGAATGGGAAATAAAGATGAGGTTCTAATCCATATAATTTTACTTATGTGTTCAATAATTGGATTCTGCTTCAGAATTTTTTCCTTTCTTATGTACGGTTTAGAAGATGGAAAATAATTCTGGTCGCTTTTTATTCATTATCTGTGATCTGCACTGAAAATGGTAATTTAACCATGGCAGTGATTTGTAGGAAAAGTTTCTATAGAGAGATTAAGTCCTTTGTTAATTAAAGGCTTTTTATTAGGCCATCGCATTAACAGCATCCCTAGAAACTTTCTACAACAGTTGAATAATCTAAATGGTCTTCTAATGAACCTCATTAGTGTCTTTCAGGCATTCTTAGTGTTCAGGTATATGTCAGACAGGGCAGTAAAATAGGACTTGAGATGTTAATATTAGCAGAACTAGTTCTATCCCCAAATCTCTGCTGATGTTAAGATCCTGTTGAAATCAGTAAGCATCTTTGTGTCATGTTTTTAGTGCTTTATTGTAGGAATGTCTAAGGGAGGTAAGCAAGAGATACGGAAGAACATTTGTTAAGCAGTCATTCCAGCCCTGTCCTGAATGTGCAGAGCTAGTGATCTGTGCAAGCTGTACTGTTTGGTATTCTCTCTGTTGGCTGTTATTGCCTGCTAAGATATAATGAAAATGAATGGGGTGAGGATTGGGTAAAAAAAAAAGAAAAAAAAAACCTGGTTCTATTCTTAGGGTCTAAGTTGCTAATGTGCTACCAAATATCAAGGTGAACTACAGTGGTCAGGATGCAATATACACCATGAAAATATAGATTTTTTTCTCCAAATAAAATGTATTAGGTTTCTGTACTCCTATCAATTATTATCATTTTAACCTTTTTGAAATTCAGTGTTTTGCTCTAATTGATATATTGACCTTACTGTAGTCCACAGCAGTTTCCTCATTGTTCATTTAATCACTAACAAAATGCACGCTGATTTCTGCCCTTTGGTTTTCTGCCTTCAGTACTTCAATGAAGCAGTGCTCGCTATTGTAAGTAACCCTTTCGAGACTCAGTTATTTTCTGCTTTAAATTTTCTGTTGATGCCATATGTTTTCATTAATGGAAACAAACTGAATCGTTGAGTGTGTTTGAAGTTTTGGTAGGTAGTATGGATGTTTTTTTTTTTCTTGTCCCCTCCCACAAACCTACTCTTTGACCAGAGGGACAAATATTGTCCCACTAACTCTACCCCAGAGTCCCCCAGAGTCGATTGCACAAATATGTACCAAATAAAATTTTTTAAAACTTCTAGTTTTCCTACCAAAAATGCACACGACTCCTGCAGTACCCTGAAGAAACAGTAATTTGTAGCAGACACTCATTTTTTCAATTTCAAACAGTCGTAAAGGCCCCTGCCTTGTTCTCCTTTGTGTTAACATCAGTGCATGTACAGCAGTTCACTCTTTGACTTCTCTGAAACATGTGCCATCCTCTTATTTTTGGAACACTCTCTCCTTTATGAAAGGCTCTCTTTCTGTGACTTAGAAGAATGCATTCCCATGGTTTTCTTTCTACTTTGCTCACAGATCCTTCTAAACTTCTTTTGCTGAATTATCTTCCTCTGCATCTTACATAAACTTTTACATTTTCAGAGTTGTGTAATATCCTCTATTTTCTGTTCCTTTGTTTAACCAATGGCCAAAATCCAAGAGGCATTTGAGTCTGAGACTCCTGCTATGGAGGGGAACTCTCTGTGGGTAATGTCATTTCCTTTATGGCTGCCATTAATATATATCGATGACTCTCAATTCTTTACTTCTAATCCCAATTTATATCTTTATCTTTAGAACTCAACAGCTTATGGTCATTCTCATGTTTCTATGTGTAGAGCCCTCAGATACCTCAAACTCATTTCTAAACAAGACTTGTCATATTCTATTTTCTGCTTATTTTTCCCCTCACTTTTGACTCTGCCCCACCTACATTCCCACTAATAATTTGTTTTTAAAGGAAATTTAAAAAATAAATTACATATTTTGCTTCTGTTCCCATGGTATCCTTCTTTCAGTGGTATAGGTACCCATCCACATAGAAGGTTAAGCAAGAAACCTGGATGGCATCTGTTACTTCTTTTCACTTCACATTTCAGTTGCAACTATCAGCTCAATATTATACTCTCATTTGGACCACTGAGACATTTGCCGTGTTTCTAACCTTGCCTTCTCTTTAGCCAATATGTCCACTGCTGTAACTAAATTACTCTTGTGATTCCCAAGTGCCATCAGGATCAAGTGTGAACTCTGCCATATAACACGCAGAACTCTTCAACATCTCATTCCGGCCGCCCTCTACCACCTCTCTCTGACCTACCTCTCTTCAGCATTCCAGCTCTGATAAACTCTGTCCTCATTCAGCAACCTGAGTGGTGCATTTAGTCACTAGTCCCTTGGCTTTAGCTCATTGCATTACATTTTTTTTCCAATTTATTATTAACCTTTTAAAGCTTACAAAAAAAATAGAAAAATAGTTCAATAAACATTAAAAATATGTACCATCCAAATTTGACAAATGTCAATATTTTGCTAAATTTGCTCAATCTAGCTATCTGGCTATCTTTGCACACATTTATTGGGAACAATTATAAAATAAGCTAAAGACATCATACCACATCACCCTAAGTTCTTTCTCATGAACCTCCAAAAAATATTGAGAACTATTTCAGTTACTCTTTCTGTCTAACGAACCACCCCAAACTTAGTGCCACAAAATAAAAACAGTTTTATTACACTCACAGATTTTCTTGTATGGCGTGTCCCTGCTCCACGATACTTGGGATTTCAGCTGGGAGTGTTCAAATTGCTACAGGCTGAAATTATCTGGAAGCTTCTGTGGATAAACCTAAGAATAACTCAAAGATTGGAGCCCTCGTGGCACAGTGGTTAAAAGCTGGGCTGCTAACCAAAAAGTCTGCAGTTTGAATTCCCTAGCTGCTCCTTGGAAATGCTATAGGACAGTTCTACTCTGTCCTGTAGGGTAGCTATGAATTGGAACTGACTTGATGGCATATAACAACAACAACTCAAAGACTGGGTTTTGGCTCGCTGGATTTTTAACACTCTCAACTTGATCCGCTATTCCACACTTTACCCACCTCCTTGCTCTACTAATGCTCCTGCCGGATCCCTACTATATGTCATTCTCTTAATGGAGCTTTTTTGACCTTTAGGTCCGGATAAGGTGTTTAGTCCATTGTGATTCCTCATCACTGTGTTTATCATATTCTAATAAATATGTGACATAGAGTAAGATTCGATAATTTAACTGCTGTTCATCAAGCTTGCTTTTTCAAGAGGATTCTTTGGGGCTCTCTACTATGACTAGAAAGTACTCACTAAGTGTTTTCTATAAGACTGAATCAATGATGAGTTATTTCATATATTAATGTGGTGAAATAAAAATGGTTAGTAATCACTCAGCAAATAACCAACCTAACCTTACTAACTTTAAAAAAAAAAAATCTAAATTAAAAAAATGAGATCATTTTCAGGTTGTAATTTGCAACTAGCAAATATTATAAATAACATTTCAAATGTTGCTCACCGTATTAAAATGGGTATTTTCCAATGTCATCGGTAGGAGTGTAAGTGGCTATAATTTTCCAGAATATAATTTGGCAATGTGTCAAGAATCTAAAAAAAATCATCATGCCTTTGACTCAGAACTTCTACTACTAGAGATATATTCTAGACATTTTATTTGAGTTGCCAACAAATGATTATGTGCCAAGATACCATTATAGTCTTATCAAAATGAAAAAAAAAGCATATCAAAACGTTAAAAAACTCAATAAATATGTATGTTCTTCTATACTGTGGAATAAAGTACAACCAATGTAATGATATTTAGGATGAGATTTCTAATGACGTGAAAACTGATATGACATATAAAACCCAAAACCAAACCCGTTGCCATCGAGTCGTTTTTGATTCATAGCAACCCTGTAGGACAGAGAGGAACTGCCCCCTAGAGTTTCTAAGAAGTGGCTGGTGGATTCAAACTGCCAACGTTTTGGTTAGCAGCTGAGCTCTTAACCACTATACCATCAGGGCTCCGATATGACATATATTAAGTAAGAAATACAGCATTTAAAAGGTTATAATTGCAACTGTGTGAAAATATGTGTCCAAAAAAAAAAAAAAAGTGAAAGGAAATACAACAAACTCTGAAAGGTAGTAATTTCCTGGTGGTGTGATAATGGTCAATTTGTATTATCTCTTTTTCTACATCTTCCAAAATTTCTATCATGAGCTTGTATTCCACTTACAAGTACAGCTTTATAATAAAACTCTCACAATGTTCCACTGATTTATAAGTGTAAAAACGCTTATCTGTTGGTTCATTCATTCATTCTTCAAATTTTTATCAAGTGGCAATAAATAAGACAGACAAGATGCCCATCTCTCCATTTCACTGGTGGGATGATGGAATATGAGTAGTAAGCAAGAAAGTAAGTAGGTACCAAAAAAAAAATATATATATATATATTTTTATTCATATATATATACATGAATAATTGTTGCCATCGAGTCAGAGTCATAGTGACCCTATAAGACAGACTAGAACTGTCCCTAAGGTTTCCAGGGAGCAGCTGTTAATTTTGAACTGCTGACTTTTTGGTTAGCAGACCAGTTCTTAACCACTATGCCACCATTGGCTTGCATTCCAGGCAGTGGAAACGGCAAATTCAAAGACTTTAAGGTGAAGATAAACGTGGTATATTCCAGGAACAGAAAGAAGGTCAGGGAGGCTGAAGTGTAGTTGTCAAGAGGAAGTGTGGAAAGGTAGGAAGGGGAAGATTATGTAGGGCCTTGTAGGCCATAATAAGGCGGTTGGATTGGAAGTGCAATGGGAAGTCATTTAAAGGCAACCTTGCCTGATTTTTCTTTGGTAATTCATAAAGTTCCTCATACTACTGCTCAATAAATGCAGTTACATTTATTGCTGACCTTATTTTCCTACTGAAATACATGCAAGTTTATACCAAACACTTTAGGGATTATATATTGTATATTTGGAGCCCTGGTGACACAGTGGTTAAGAGCTCGGCTGCTAAGCAAAAGGTTGGCAGTTCGAATCCACCATCTGCTCCTTGGAAACCCTATGGGGCAGTTCTACTCTGTCTTATAAGGTCGCTATGAGTCAGAATCAACTCTATGGCAATGAGTATATTGTATATATATAAATTTCAATAAATACAAAGATCACTCTCCAAAGCTATCTTATAATTTTCTTCTGTATTTATTGTCCATCTCTCCCTACTGAAATGTTAGCTGTAAGAGGATAGACTCCTTCCCTGTTGTTCACCACTGTATTCCCAAGGATATTACTGTGAATTTCACACAGTAGAAATTCCATAGTGTTTAATGTATGAATGTGGCACCTTTTTAAATAAATCGTAGAAATCATACAATGATACCGACAGCTTTTTACAAACTTCTTTACATTTTAACTTCCTACTCCAAACTTCTTTGACTGCTTTCTCCTTCTTTGTGTTCTAAGTCCTTGTATTATTCTGGTATGCTTTTAATTTCAGATCATTCTTCTTACTCCTCTTTTCTCCATAACACCATTTTTGCCCTTCGCTAGGCTCTCTCACTTGAGACTCTCATGTACTTCTACACTTTCAGCTACCAAAACTCTCCCTTTCTCCCCTGTCACTGGGGATAGAGTCATGTGTCCCAAATTATACTTCAAATTAACAGAAACATGACCATTATATCTCTTTGCCTTAGACATCTCTACAAGGATGCTCTGTGAATTGATCATAAATTATATCTATAAACCTAATTTTTTATTTGTTCCTTGATTTGGCATTTGTGTTATTAGAAGTAATTCTATTAATCTAATAACTCAATTTTTTTTTAAAAGATTCTTCTTTAATATTTTCTTTCAGCTCTTCCTCTATGATCCTACTTCTTTCACTACTGCCATCCCAACCATTAACTGCTCTGCATGAACCTTCACCTCACATACACATGCATCCATTCTTTTTGAAGAGCAGCCTTTTTTTTTTTTAATCTTGGAAATATGTCTTGTATGTGCCCCCTTTTCTATCCCTGCATTCACCATCTTCTTTCTCTGAAGCTAAAACTTATCAACTATCAAATAATTGACAGGCAGGGGGATGAAATGATCAATGTAATAAAGTTGCTCTTGTCACAGGCTGCCAAGAGGTCAAAAAGGAAGCAGAAAAGGACCTTGAGTTGTTATGGATGGTAGATATATCTGTATTTCTTCACCCTGTTAATGGATTTTGGCAGACACCAATCTCATGTAACTTACACAAAATTTAATAATCATTCAGTGTTATGAGTAAATTAGACTCCCATATGAGAATTTTTTTTATTTAATGAAATATGTCATTAAGATGTTGAAAAAATTCACATTTTTTGTTCATGTATGGGACAAACGAAATTATTGCTAGTTATAAAGAACTCAGTTGACTTACACTCACTGCCAATGTTTATAAAGAATAAGCATGATTATGCAATATAATCGTTATACTAAAGACTCTGTTACCGTAAATCTACTTGACATTTCATTTTATTTATTAAAATATGTGGGAATGACCCTTAACAAAGCATTGGACATTTTGTGTGTTTAAACTTCTTGTGTGCTGAATACTTGCAGGTACAGTTATCATTAAAGCCCTCGGTTGAGAATTCTAACATTTAAATTTGAGCAACAAATAGTAGGCTAGGTTTAAACAAAAGATCTTCTAAAGCAGAGGCAAACTAAACCCAAAAATTCCATTGCCATAGAATCAATTCCAACTCATAGTGCCCCTGTAGACAGAGTAGAACTGCCTCATAGGGCTTCCAAGGCTGTAATCTTTACGAAAGTAGACTACCACATCTTTGTCCTGCTGAATAGATGGTGGGTTCAAACCACTGATCTTTCAGTTAGCAACCAAGAGCTTTAATCACTGTGCCACCAGTTACTCCAGAGGCAAACTATATCTCTATAAATACAAAACATCTTCCTATACATTAAATCTGTTTCTAGTCTATCAAGTTGGCATTAGTCCACATACTTAATTACCTATCTATCACCTATCCGTCTATCTTTTTCTCTATCGATCTATCAATCCTTCTCTCTCTCACTAACACTCATCATACCAGGAAGTTTCCATAATACTAAACCCCAGAAAAACAAAATCCATTACGGTGAAGTTGATTCTGACTCATAGTGACCCTATAGGACAGCAGAACTGCCCCTTAGGGTTTCCAAGGTTATAATCTTTACAGAAGCGGACTGCCACATCTTTCTCCTACAGAGTGGCTGGTGGGTTCAAATTGTCAACCTTTAGGTTGGCAACCAAGATCTTTAACCACTGTGACACCAGGACTTCTACCACACTAAGAGAATATGTAGAGAATATTTTTAATTAAGCCAGAGGAAAAGAACAAACCTATGAATACTCAGCAGAAATATTATAAAGGTAACCATATTTCATTAAGTTAATTTCATTTTTTTGCCTAATGTATTTTTAGAATTGTATGAGTATTCTATATTTAAATATTTAGTATTTAAAATAATGTGACTGTTCTAGTTTATAAGAAAATACATTGTGCCGCTTACTAGTTTCCACTCATCATTTCCAGAAATAGATTCACCTTAAGACACCTTCGCTTGATAATTAAAAGCTTGAAGCGCTCTAAGGTTTACCAGGTCTAGAACACTAATTTTGTCTGTGATCTCTTTTTTGACAGAAATTCCATAATTATACATAAAACTGCTAAACCTGGAGATTATGAGAACAGAACAAAAGGAAATCCCTTTCCTTTTTCTTTTACATTGAGACTCTCAGGTTATGAACGTTCTCTCAGCCTAAAAAGAAAAATGAGGCTCATCTATTTGTACCAGTTTTCTATTTTTAATATGAAAACTGTTTAGGCCTGTTCTTCAATTTGAAATCATTTTTATACTATGATAGATACCCTTATTTCACATTTTTGCTAACAAAAATTTGAACTGACTTATTTTGAAATGTTGCTTAAGTTATCATTTATGTAAGCTATTTTAATTTTATATTGTATTTCATAGAAATGAGTTCTTTCTCTTTTTATTATCTCAATATATCTCTCAGAAATGCTTTAGTCAATACATATACATATACCACAATTCAACATGAAAGGTGTTAGATGTTCCTATTTATTATTAGTTTCTTTTATTTTTGTTTTTCTCATTGTGTGCTATATTCCACGTATAAATTCTTCTAAGCTCATGAGGAAGATGGATGAAGTGGTAAGCTGAGGTAAAGCACTGAAAATTCCTATTTGGCAACTTGATGTACAAGTACTTGGCATTTAAGTTAAGTGAGAATGAGTGATTTTTTTTTTTTTAATTGTACATACAAAGCCAGGTACATTTTTGAAATCGATGAAAACCTTCAATCACTTATAGTTCTTAAACCAAAATAATTTATCCTTAACTTTTAAACAATTTTATGATACATTATTGGATGTTTTTGACACTTAAAAACAATGGTAGCTTCTGCTATTAAATATTTATCTGTATAAATTGATTATGTGTTAGAGGAAAAACTTGTGTGTAATGAGATTTTCAGCCTCATTCAAAGGAACTATTTCTCTTTCACTACCTTATTATTTTGCTTAAAATAATTAACTGCAAAAACCAATACATAACATAGAAAGTCAGCACTAAAGTATAAAATGGAGCATCAATTTACTGAATATAGATTTGTTTAAAGATATTGAAATTAACGAGAGAACAAAGAAAAAGATCCTCAAAACATACACAAAGCTAGCCTTCAATCAAATATTTTACCTCCAGAAGACTTTCTGTACTTTCTCTATTCTGAGCAAAAATTAATAGTTACACTATGGAGGCAGAGAAGGTAGCAAATTAAATATCAGCCACGTCACTCAAGAACAGGTGTAGCTTTGCAGAGAAAGCAGCAAGTAACACCAGGATACACCAGGATGTGAGCAGAGGGATATGTTCATGAAAGAGGAAAAGGCAAGAAACATTTTATTAATAGAGACCTTTTAGGCAGGTAGGCAATGCCTTTACAGCATTAAATGAACTGTGTTGAACCATCTTCAATTATATAATGCTTGTTTTTCCTATTTTAATCTGCGTTTAATGTAGCTTGACTTTCATTTCAAATTTATCTTCTTAAATATGCCCTTTTTAAAGATAAGTAGAATGAAAAAGTTGAACATTTGAACAGTTGATATGTTAGATATGCATCTAAGAATTGTGCAATTGGTAATAATTTATCCTATTTTGTTTGTTTTGAAAACCAAAAATCTCAGAGCAAATTTAAGTGTTTTATCTAAAATCTTATTAGTTTTCATGATCTCCATGATTATTTTTTTATTTCCATCATGTTGATTTTTTATTTCTTATTTAATAGTTTTTTAAGTGCTTTAATTTCAAATGGAAGAACCTAATTAAATAAAATGTTATACTTTTAGAATTATATGAAATCAGCAAAAACAAATAGATTGTTTAATATGGAAAATCATAAAATAGCAGCCTTTTTTTGTATCCACAGACTAATGGAAGCAGAATTACTGCTAGTCTGTGAAACTTGAAATGGCTTACTAGTGAGAATGAAAAGAAGTTAGAGGGAGGTGTTTTAGTTCCAAGGAACACACACACACACACACGCATGCACAGGCAAACACACAAACAGGCTTGGAAAACTGAGACTTAGTGGGTAAGGGTAGGGGATGACTTTGGCTGTTGTGTTGATAATAAACTTTACTTGCAGAAGAAAGGGAGCAAGAAAATGAGATAGAAGACTGTTTCATAATTCAAACGTGAAATGCTGCTCGGGGTGAGAACAGTGGAAATGGCAAATGTGTATGTGCTTTGTTAAAGTGTTGGAGTTAAATTAACAGGATTTAGTAATTTAATGTGGAGAGTGAAGGAAAGAAAGAAATGAAAGATTAGCTCTAAGTTTTTGTTTGGAGCAACTTTACAAATGGGAGTACTGCTTGCTAACAAGGGGAATATTGGGGTAATATGAGCTGGGGACACATCAACAGTATCTTTTTGGACATTTTTACTTTGATATTTTAGGTGATTATTAGATATAGAAATGATGCAGTCTGTGTAGGTGATATATGTATCTAGAGTTCAAATAGAATCAAAACCTGAGATAGAGATTTTTGGAGTCACCAGCAAATCGAGAGTATTTAAAATTATGGGCCTGGATAAGTGCATCTCTGGAGACTGTGCAGTTAGATAAGAGAATGCGTCCCAGAATAGATCCTAAAAGAAGCCAAAAGTTAAAGGCAAAGCAAAGGAAATGGGAGACAGAGCAGCCAACGTAGTAGCAAGAAATCTATGGAAATATCTGTTTTGTTTTATTTTTTCATTGCAAATGGAATGATCGCTTTCTTATATAAAACACAATACAGGTTACAGAACACTTGTCATCTTCAATGAAACTGGAAGTTATTATATTTTGTTTTGTTAATGCATAGAGTATGAAGAGGTCAATGAGTATAAATAAATGTGAACAGCCACTTAGACTTTATTTTAAACAATAAGCTTATTATTTCATTCAATGTAAGTTTTTTAGTAGTGACGACAGCATTTTAGCTGATTTCCTTTTGTTGACAATTTCGATTAACTTAGAGGTTAAAGGAATTACAAGATGAATTTCATAGGGTCATAGATCAATTAAGCAATTTCATGATTAAAGTGAGTTATGGTACATGCTTATTATATTTGACTAAACCTAGAGTGAAGTAACAGAGATGTTCTTTTTATTCTACATTTTTAAGAATAGATTTTCATTAGCAAATAATGATAACTGATTTCTATGGCACTCCTTTTTGTATTGTTGATAACAGCCATCCAATAATTTATTGCGATTCATGAGTTCTAGAAAGAAAAATGGGAAATAATCAGAATCTTGAGGAAGCAGGAAGGAGGGGAGAAATCAGTGTTAACTGACATATGTATTTATCTTGCTAACTTTCACAGAATAATCCTCCCGTGTGTGACTTCCATTAGTCACACTGATTTGCATAATAATAAACATCAAAAAGGAAGGATCTGTTATAGATTCTCCTATTTGTTTCCATTGCTGGGCTGAGTGCTATGGGGAATATGGTCTCGGGGAACATCTAGCTCGATTGACATAACGTAGTTTATAAAGAAAATGTTCCACATTCTACTTTGGTGAGTAGCAGCTGGGGATCTTAAAAAGTCTGTGAGTGGCCATCTAGGATACTACACTACTCTCACCCCTTCTGGAGGAAGGAAGAATGAAGAAAACTAAAGACACTGGAGAAAGATTAGTCCAAAGGACTAATGGACCACATCTACCATGGCCTCCACCAGACTGAGTCCAGTACAAGTAGATGGTACCCAGCTACCACCACTGACTGCTCTGACAGGGATCACAATAAAGGGTCCCAGACAGAGCTGGAGAAAAATGTAGAAAAAGATTCTAAGTCAAAAAGAAAGACCAGACTTTCTGGCCTGACCTGACAGAGACTGGAGAAACCCTCAGAGTATGGCCCGCAGACTCTCTTTCAGCTCAGTAATGAGGTCCCTGCTGAGGTTCACCTTTCAGCCAAAGACTGAACAGGCCCATGGAACAAAACAAGACTAAAGGGGCATAACAGCCCTGGGGCAGGGGCTGGAAGGCAAGAGGGTACGGGAAAGCTGGTAATAGGGAACCCAGAGTTGAGAAGGGACAGTGTTGACACGTCGTGGGGTTGTTAACTAATGTCATAGAACAATGTGTGTACTAACTGTTTAATGAGAAACTAGTTTGTTCTGTAAACCTTAAATTATAATTAAAAGAAAAAAAGAAGATCTTATCTAAAAGGCCAAAATGAAAAAAGGGAACTTGGAAATGAAGTGGTATCTAGGCCTATCAGAACAAAATATACCTAATGATGTAGTCCCCAAAATAAGTAATGCTAATTTTACAAGTTTTCCCTTGTTTATTTCTGGATAAAATTTCACCGTATTATCAAACGTTGTCCACCAACTGTTAGAAAATTGGTAAGAACAATTCAAATTATCATTACAAACAACTGAGTTTACAATGGCTGAGAATTAAGAATTACATCATTGGACTAGTATTCCTGAATAATTTTACCTTGCTGTATCACGAAGTCCATGAAATCAGGCTGAAGATTAATAAGAAAGAATCATTTTAAGCTGGCAGAGAGTCCCAGCTATTATTACTTCATAAACCAAAAAACCAAACCAAAGCCAGTGCTGTTGGTCGATTCCAACTCATAGTGACCCTATAGGACAGAGTAGAACTACCCTGTAGAGTTTCCAAGGAGCGCCTGGCGGATACGAACTGCTGGCCTTTTGGTTAGCAGCCATAGCACTTAACCACTACACCACCAGGGTTTCCATTGTTACTTCATAGGGAAGAAGTTTTGATAACATATTATGTATTAATAGAAATCAAATGTCAGGAACTTTGTAAATTATAATGTGAGCTTTGTAATATGTCACTGATGTTGATGGTTTCATTTCTTGATTGTATTTGTTGACAAAAATGTTTCTAATGCACAGATTCTAAGACAGGGATATCTGGTTTAACTGATGGGTTTTTCTTTTCCATTATCCATTTAATGAAATAGAAGAAAACATTTCTGTGAGCTTTGTCCTACTCTATACGTGAGAAGATAAACTCCTATATCTCACAATCCTGTTCATTTTTGTGAAATTAAAATTCAGTGTCAGTATCCTCTAGGCAATTTTATTGTTACTTCTTGAATTTAGCCTGTTTTATATGATTTTACTTATCTCTTCATATTAGATCTTGAACTCCTTTTTTTGGCAGGTAAAAGCCATACTATCTCACAGCAACAAACACAGCTACCCCTTCCACAAACCATGATGATGATGACGGTAACCATGAGAGGCTGGGGTTTTGAAGACCACGGAGCTCCTCAGCTGATTAACTTTGTTACCTTGATAAAGTCAATTAAACACTTTCAGTTTTAGTGTCTTCATTTTAAAAGGAGGCAGTAATGTCTTGCCTACCTCTGAAAAGTGTTATAATTATGCAGAGAAATAGTATATACGAAAGTCCTCAAAAACAAGTACGAGTACTTTGATTCATTTTTTAGTGCTGATGATAGGCATAGGCTGTTGCTGGTTGCTGTCCAGTCGATTCCAACTCATGATGACCTCATGTGTACAAAGTATAACTACTCCATAGGGTTTTCAAGGTTGTGATCTTTCAAAACCAGATCATGGGACTGCCTCTTGAGGTGCCTCTGGGTTGGTTTAAACATCAACCCTTCAGCTAGTAGTTGATTGCTTAATTGTTTGCACCACCCGGGGACTCCGAGAAATTAGCTAGCCATCTCTTTTATTCTCACATGTAGTGGTTGATAGGAGCAGTTGAGACCCACAGGTGAATTTATTTTACATATAAAGTTAATGGATATATGTGCATATAAAAATCTTCACTCATCAGCACCCTTATCTAATCAACCAAGCTAATTAACAATTAGTATCAAAGAAATAAACGGATTGATTTGTACAAGTTGTGAAACATTTATGTGATATTTAGTCATTATTTCTCACTTAAGAGAGAGATGAAGTTAATTGTTCTAAGGAATTCAGGGACAAACAAAAGTGGGTTATACTGAAATTATATAAAATGGGAAATGGGAATATGCAGTAATATAATTCCATTATATACTTTCAGAATACTCAGAAGATAAATGAAGATAGTTTCAGTGTGTATTACAAATTATTTTGACCTTTGTCCATATTTTCATTTAAATTATGCTCATGCAAAAATTAATACACAATTCTTAAAAAGTATCTGTGAATTTAAATCTACCACACAAAAAACAAAACATTATGTATATATATTCAGTTGACTAATAGATTTTTTTTTTTTTTTTGGTAATAGATACATTAGCTAAGGAGTGGAAAAATAGAGGTTAAAATCACAACAATTTATAGCCATTTAGAAATTGGGGTATTACATGCTGTTAAACCAGCACCCATTCCTTGGCAATGAACATTTTCACGGGAAAAAGCGAGGAAAAAAAAAGTCATTACATGCTTCCTTGTATTAGTTAGTCTCATTGCAATGTTCCAATTTACTTAACCTGTTGCCATCGAGTGGATTACAGCTCAGCAACCCTATAGGACAGAGTAGAACTGCCCCATAGGGTTTCCAAGGAGCGGCTGGTGGATTCGAACTGCCAACCTTTTGGTTAGCAGCTGAGCTCTTAACCACTGTGCCACGAGATCCCCTCATATTTACTTACAAGAAAATATTTATGAGAAAGCATGTCTTTTGAGAGATGTCTTAAATTCTGTAGTGAGGATAAAATGAAAGAACAGCGATATTTTGTCTTATGTAAAGTGCTGAGTAAATACAAAGTTTTCCATACAAGGTGACATTGTTCTTGCTTTATTACCCTAAGAATTAAAATATTTTATTACTGACCTATCTTTCAGTGGCTTGGAAAAGAGCAATATGCAACTAAAATCAAAACAGTCTGAATTTATTCTTATGTAAGTTTGAGGGTTAAAATGACATACAATTAGTGGCCTGTTAACTACTGAAAGATAGAAAATTTTTAAAAGCAGAGAAAGTTGAAATAACCTGATATATTTACAGTTCTGATACGTTCATTATACTGGAGTAACCAAATAGAAATGAAGTCTTTCAAAAAAAATTTTTTTTCGATGTTGTTGAGGAGAGTTTTCAAAAAACTAAAGTCAGAAATGCATTCCAGATGCAAAAATCCATATATTTTATTTTAATACTTTTATTTTTGAAATTATATGCTATATTTAGTTGCTCCCCCCCCCCAAAAGAAACATAAGCTTTCAAAGACAATTCCATGGCTTTGTACCAAAAGATAGACCAAATCTAGTGCAACAAACTATGTGTAAGTGTTTGAGAGACTCACTAACAACAGACTGGAACTTCTGTTTGTTTCTTATCAAAAAGCCTTTCATGCTGAACTGCTGGATGAAGTTATATTTTTAAAGGGATATTATAGTATTTTTTTTCCCCTGGGAATTCTTCAAATAGAAATATTTTAACACTATAATTTGTAAATTGTATAGATTAAAAACTAAAGAGACCTCTTATGTCATTTAACTTAATATCAGAAAGCCATGTATTCATACGTAAATAAAATGATGATGAGCCATTATATTTTATACATAGTGTAGGCTCAGTGATAAATTCTAGAATATCTATATGTAAATTTTTAGAAGGAGTCATTTTATGGAATAATTTGTGCAAGAAAACACAGAACAGCATAGCCTTCTAGCCATTCATGTTAGTAAAAATAAATTAATAATCTTAATATAATATTCACAATATACATTTAGAACAGGATAATATGATAAATATTTTATTTTGGATCATAAGATTATTTAATGTTTACCTGCAAAACTCTTTCGATTTTATCTTTTTCTTGCGTAAAATATACATCTCCTAAATAATAAGCTCTTAAAATACTTCCTTAGCCAAGTAGCTGACTTAATTATGAATTTGACATTGATTAGTTTTTCTTGTTTTGTTTATTGTTATTTTGTTTTATTTTCCTTTAGTTTTAGCAACTATTTCCTCTTGCCTAAGAGCTCTGGTGGTGCCATGTTTAATCACTTGGCTGTTAACCGAAAGTTTGGCAGTTTACATTCACCCAGTGGCTCCCCAATTGGAAATCTTGGTGATCAGCCCCTGTAAAAATTGCAGCATAGAAAATACTATGTTACATGGGGTCGCTATGAGTTGAAATCTACTCAGTGGCACCTAATTTTGTCATATCTTTGCTATGTATAGGAAAATATATATACATATATATTTCATTTTGTGTAACCTTGTTTCCTTCTAAATTTCTGTTGTTCACTGTTCTCATTCTAGGAAATGAATATAATAAAAATATTAAACTAATTAAGTGATATATATATACGGCCAATTTAGTACCGTCATATTTTTAAGACCCTTAACGTTCTTCCTCTCAGCCTCTTTCACCCTCAGTTAAAAAGTAAAAATAAAAAGTAATTGCAGGGCGGTGTTTTAGAGCTAGCAGGTTATACTTCACTTTCAGTATCCATTCACACATTGGCTAAAACAGAAAACAGGCAGAGAGGTTCTGAGCAGTTAGTTTCTCAGTCATTATTAAAGGTATCTGCCTGGATATTACCTGTGATCTGTGTCTAACATTCTAAGAAATGAGAATGAATATCGTAGCTACTCCTGAGGGCAGTGAACACACTGACTTCAGTCTCGTGTGCCAAAGCTCACAGTGCAGCATGTGTGCCTACAAGTCTCCTGTCTCAGCAGCAGTGCCAGGAGATGCCACTAGAGGCAGGAAGGGAAAGAGCAGAGAAGTAAACAGGCCTCCAATAGATGTAAAGGGAAAAAGGACACAAAGGTGAGAAGGAGAAAAGGAAAGGTGAGGAGGAGAAAAGGAAAGCTGAGAAATAATGGGTGGGCTTACAAACTTTATTGGAGAATATTGAAGAAAGGTTACTGAAAGGCAAGAATTCTCAGCAGAAGCACTATTTGTAGTTGATTACATTTATTTTGTGAAAGAGGAATATTAGATGAATTAGTAATTTATAAAAAAACTAGTAATTTATAGCTATTTTGAAATACTAAATGTATAAAAACCTTTTATAATTATGAAGACTCAAACATCACGTCTGCAATGTACGACAATACTAAGAATATTTTTGTTAAAAACAACAACAAAATCCACAAAACCGATCTCAAGGGCTAAACAACCCCTATCAAAGCAACTTACTAATTGAGACCTCTTGATCTAATTAAATTTGGTTATGTTTTCAGTGTATTAAGAAGGGCTGCATATTACATTAAAAAACAAAGCACAAAAAATGGTTTACTGTCCAGTCCATTCCAGCTTACTGCGACCCTATAGGACAGAGCGTCCAAGGAGCAGTTGGTGGATTCAAACAGTGGACCTTTTGGTTAGCAGCCAAGCTCTTAACCATTGCACCACTGGGACTCCAGCATAGTACATTAAAAAAAAATAAAATAAAACCATTGCCATTGAGTGGATTCTGACTCCTAGCTACCCTATAGGACAGACTAGAACTGCCTCATAGGGTTTCCAAGGAGTGCCTGGTGGATTTCAACTGCTGACCTTTTAGTTAGCAGCTATAGCGTGCTGTAGCTCTTAACCACCAAGCCATCAAAGCTCCTAACCTAGTGCCATCGCGTCAATTCTGACTCATAGCGACCTTATAGGACAGAGTAGAACTGCCCGATGGTTTACAAGGAGCGCCTGGCGGATTCAAACTGCCAACCCTTTGGTTAACAGCTGTAGCACTTAACCACTATGCCACCAGGATTTCCAAAACTCACTGCCCCATTGAGTCAATTCCAACTCATGGAAACCCTGGTGGCATAGTGGTTAAGTGCTATAGCTGCTAACCAAGAGGTTGGCAGTTTGAATCCGCCAAGCACTCCTTGGAAACTCTATTGGGCAGTTCTACTCTGTCCTGTAGGCTTGCTTTGAGTCAAAGCTCCTAAAACCCAGGGCCCTCCATTTTTTTTAATCAAAGCTCCTAGTGAATGTTAAATCTCTATCAGTTCCTGGTAAAGTAAACTATGATAAAGACTCACAGGTAAGTATAATAATTATTTGTGTTGTTATAGTCGCGTGCCATCAAGTCAATTTGACATATAGCAACCCTGTATGACAGAGTAGAACTGCCACATAGAGTTTCCTAGTCCATAATCTTTACCTAAAAGGAGCTCTGGTGGCGCAGCGGTTAAGTGGTTGGCTGCTAACCCAAAGGTTGGCAGTTTGAACCCACCAGCTGCTCCATGGAAGATGGGGCAGTCTGTTTTGGTAAATATTTACAGCCTTGGAGATCCTATGGCGCAGTTCTACCCTGTCCTATAGGGTCACTATGAGTCAGAATGGGCTTCATGGCAATGAATTTGGTTTTCGGTTTTAATCTTTACATGAGTGCATTATCATGTCTTCTCTCCCACAGAGCTGCTGGTGGATTCGGACCCTTGATATTTCAGGAAGCCGAGAACTTAACCAATGTACCACCACTGTTCCTTGTAATAATTATTCGCAGCCATATTTTAAAATGGAAACTTATAAAGTAATTAAAAAAATAATCATATTCCTTTGATACTTTAAGCTTAGCCTCTAGGAAAAGCAACAAAGCCTATAAACAAAGTGTTATTTTAAATTTTGAATGACTTTGATTTTTATTTTATTTGTTTGTCACTGATCTAAGTTCACAGTTTACCCAAAATTACATTTTCTGTATTATCTGATATGTCAATCTTATGGAACGCTTGTTTAGAGATTTTGTGGCAAACACATCAAGTTTTTGTTGAAAATTCCCTTAGAAATAAAATACATCACAAATGCTAACAACTATGTTTTCTCCTAATACAAGAAAGAATAGTAATTCAAAATCTATCAATATATTCATCAGATCATAAAAATGAATTGTGGCTCATTCTGCCTTTGCCTTAAGGTGTTTGTTTGAAGAAAATAATGATTAATTGGATCCTTGAAGAATTTTTCATCACATCATTATTGTGAAGAAATAATCTCATTTCATAATGAGGGGAAATGTCATGAAGTAGTAATGTATCCTCATATTTGATGGATGTAAAACATGAAAAGCATAAAGATCTAGTAAGAATATTTTTGTTGTAAAAACAAAATAGGAGTCATATTCCATTCTAATTAAAAGCAAAGTGTTTCTCCTTACGTTTAAAATGTTAAAGATCAGCTTCCTAGTGGAAAGGGATTATTTTTTGTCTCACATATCCCTAAGGCAATACAGGGCACAAGAAGAAACATTAAATTCAGGCTATCTCATATGATTGAAAGAAGATGATAGAAAAAAAATCACTTTGAAAAATTGTTGGTTAAGCTACTAAAGACACCTTACTGGAGTGTGAATCAAAGTAACTGCTTGAGAGGGAAATAGTTGGAAAAACTGAAGCTTATATAAAAAAATAATTTTTATTTTTTTTTTATAGCAAGTGTTAAAAAGATTCTTTTTCCTCATAAACACAGATCAGGGTTTAAAGGCAAAAATGTTTATTTGAGAAGCAAAAGCCATTGCTCATAATTTTTTATCAAATAAGTAATCAATAGTAGCACTTCCAGAGGTGCTGATGGTTTGATGTTTCATGAAATTGGAGTCAAACCACTGATTTAAGAACTGTCCTTTGAGTCTGTCCTCACTCAATACCCTAGGAATGCAGACAAATGATGTGTGCTCTGTGTGTGAGAGAGAGAGAGACAGAGAGACATTGAATGAGTACTGGTTTTTATGACTACCTTTTGCTCTTACAACTATCTGTGTGGAAATTTTGCACTTTTATTGACATGAGCATTTCTCTCCTATCTGAAGTTTCCTGTCTTAAAAGTTCTTTCCAGTTTTGAGTGAGAGAGATGGAGAACATTGTGCAATTTTCAGCCATAAACATTTTTTGGAATTTTTCAAAGGGTACATTGTGCTTCTTGCTGTGTAGAAATAGTCTTTCTTTTTTTTTTTTTGTACTTTAGATGAAGGTTTACAGAACAAACTAGCTTCTCACTAAGCAGTTTGTACACGTTCTGTTTTATGGCATTGGTTAACAACTCCACGACATGTCAACACTCTCCCTTCTCGAACTTGAGTTCCCTATTACTAGCTTTCCTGTTCCCTTCTGCCTTCTAGTCCATTCCTCTGGGGGAAATGAATATTTTTAAGATGAAGAAAACATATACACATATCAAGAGAGAAAAGACAGGGCATTATTATTTTAAATTATAATGTTGATGATTTGATAAAAATTGCCATAATTACTGAGAACAAATTGTATAATATAATTCTATGAATGAAAATAAATCTCATTTTCAATGCAACATCTGCAAGGTAAAACCTCAAATTAAGTTTCTTTTTTATAGAGAAATGATGATTTTTCTAAGAAGGGGAAAATACTGATATTGGAGAAACAAAGACAACTGAGCTTCAATATTTGTTGGATTCCAGCTTTATCTCTTGTAGGTAAATTCACTTTTTTCTATTGAACAGTAAATACAGTATTAATAAAAAGTCAACTTTTCTCTTTAAGTCCATGATTAATATTTTAACAGTGTTAATGTTTCTGGGTCTCTGTTTGTATCATAAAAACTGAAGAAAAGCTCTTGAAGAACACATTTAAAAGCCTGCGATTGTAAACTCTCTGCTTTGTATATTTATCAGAGCTTTTCAATAGGATTTGTGCCATAGCTTCATACAAGTATAAATCTTGTCCTGTCTTTGTTTTTATATCACCTACTAATCATCATATCCAATTTCACTTCTGGCATTGTCTCTTTAAGTTTCTTTGTTGCAATTTTATTCGGGTTGGTCAATTTTCTCTTTCAATTATTTTTATAAAATGTCATATTAGTTTATCACAGGAAGACAAGGAGACAAGACAAGTACATGGTTTTCTGTCTGTATGTAAACTAAATAAAATATGCAGTCAGCAAACACTGACAGACGGCCTTTGAAAGAAGAGATGTAATTGGTCACTGAATATGCTATACATCTGCATAGTGATGTGTTGACGGAGGAGTCCCTGGCAATTCAAACCCATCCAGAGGTGCCTCAAAACACAGGTGCTGTGATTTTTTAAAAACCCTGCACACATGAGTTTGTCATGAGTTGGAATTGACTCAACAGCAATTGGTTTGTGGACTGAAGAGCTAATGGCAAAGTTTGTACTTTATGTAGTTACTTAGTATATACCACGGTAACCGCAATTTGAATAGTGTGTGTTAGTGGGTGGCTGATATTATTTAACTAAACCATGGTAAATGAAAACCATCCATTTTGGAACCAGGAAATGTAAGGACTGCTTGTCCTACAAAGTCATAATGTCGAAATTAGTATTCAGGAATAGAAAAATATGCCAGTGGAATAGAGTCAAGAAATAGATACACACCTACATATATGAAAATCAGTTTTAAATTAAGCGGCATTTTAAATTGGTGGGAAAAACATGGAGTAGTCAACAAATAATGTCGGGAGAACTGGTTATTCTTACAGAGAAAAGGAAAAGAGTAGAGGAGAATCACCTCTTAAATCCTTCTGAAAAATAGTTGACAAACTCTATTTGGGGCAGTCTATAACACTATCAAAATTTTAAGCGTGCATGCATTTCACCCAGAAATCCAACCTCTAGGACTGGGCAGTGTTGCATTCTGCTGAATATACACTATCAAAATTTTAAGCGTGCATGCATTTCACCCAGAAATCCAACCTCTAGGACTGGGCAGTGTTGCATTCTGCTGAATATAGGGTCGCTATGAGTCAGAACCAACTTGACAGCACCTGACAAAAACAACAACAAGGCTTCTTTCACCAAAATTAATTGCACATGTGCCCTAGGATGAACGCATATGGCAGACTACAAATATTAAAGTTAATATTTCATTGTCTTAGTTTTTTTATTTTTATTAACTTTTTCTTCACACTGGCCCTTTACCATCTTGACATTTATAAGGATGATATTTTCTTTGTCGATATCTTTCTGTTAACTTAACCTTCTCACTTTCTTTCTATTCATCTGTTTATCATCTATCATCTCTCTTTACAGTTTATTCAACAAACTTATCAAAAAGATGTGAATGGTATCCTAATGTGCACAAAAAATTATTTATCCCAGAGGGATTACAATATGAGGGATGCTCAAATATAATGCAATTATTTTTTAAACAAATTTCAGACGTGAAATGCTAAGTTGGCATAGTAACAGAGTTATTGGATCTAAGCACAGAGTGTCACTCAGTGAGTTTAGAATCAGATCATCATTGCCACCAGCGGCAGTGGAAACAGAAAAGTTACTTTCTCTGTCTCAGTTTTCTCATTTAAAAAGAGGGAATAATAAAGCTTTCCTCACAAGATAATTAAAAATTAAATAAGCAATATAGGAAATAGCTAAGCACTGAATCTACTCATAATAAATTGTGGCAAGTATTATTCTTATATCTCAGGAGTTATGCTGTACGTAAACTGACTTTGCCTACGTAAATGATACTTGTCTATATTAATAGGAAAACTTTGAGGATATGGGCTATGTTTTTGTGAAAACTTTAGGAAATACTAATTTTTTGGTTAGTTTAATAAACTTGTCACAGTCTTCTTATTGGTCATTTTCATTTTTGTAATATAAACCTTTTATGAAACTCCTAATATAGAGGCTTCTGTGAAAAATCAGCATATCGATTTCTTTGTTTCTTTTCCAAGCATTGAGTTGCTTTTAAAAATTTTACAACAGAATCTATTAGTGTAGATTACAGCTTTTAAATATCTTTATCTGTTTGTGCTACATTTTTGGTACACAGATATGCAGAAGACCAAAAACAATTATATCAAATTGTGTATTAATACCAATACCATCCATTAGAAGAACATAAATATGTATCCCAGTAGATTACATGAAAGAGTGCCTTGGTAAATGTATGCTTATACTGATGTTGGGATAAAAAGACATTCTAGAATATAAAAATTACAAACATGCTTCCTTCAGTCAAGACTAGTATTTACTCTCATATGTCTAGGTTGCTAAGTCATTTCAAACCCAAGCCATACGCACTGCTATCGAGTTAGTTCCAATTCATAGTGACCCCCTAAGTTTTCCAAGGCTGTAAATCTCTGTGGGAGCAGACTGCCACATCTTTTTCCCATGGAGCTGCTGGTGGTTTCAAACTGCCAACCTTTTGGTTAGCAGTCGAGTGCCTTAACCATTGTACCAGCAGGGCTCTTTACTTCATCTCACATAATATTATTTATACTAAAATATGTGTTTTTAATTTTTTCAGGAAGGTCAACTCATATCTTATGAAAGGATGAGGAATTTAATAATATTAGAATGTCTATGAGGTCATCCTTTATATTTAGGATATGATCCACTAACTATATCTAAGGAAAAAATTTTTCATATTTGGTGTACATTCATAATTTGTTCATCCAAATTTGATACTTTTTTAAACAATTAAAAGCAGTTTCCATGTGTCTGTGTCATTTAACTTTATACAGCTGAAATTACATTTTCAGTGTGGTCAGCTTGAGAAATATTCTAGTTCTGCTCAAAAGATAATTACTCTAGTTACCTATTAAATCCTGCACTGAATACAGATGCAAAAGAAAAAAAAAATCTGACTTCAAAAATCTTATGGTAGCAGAGGAGATAGACATATAAATAAGAATCTGAGAGAGACATGCTAAAACAGAGGTTTCTACAGGACTTTGTATAGATACAAGTGAGAGATAATCAATGATACATGGACAAGTTAGGGAAAGCTTTCTATGTATTTAGTTTACTATCTATCTGTTGTCCTAATTAGTGATCTCATTCTCCTTGATCGAATACAAATGGATATAATATTTCTAAACAATGACTAGGCAAGCAATTGAGCTAACTTAAAGAAAAAAAAAATGGGCGTGAACTCCAGATAAATATAAATAAATAAAAAACAGCTGCTGTTGACCCTATTCTGACTCATGACAACTTCAGTCTTTTCTCTGTTTATCATGATGTTGCTCATTGGCTGAGTTGTGAGGATTTTTGTTTTCTTTTGGTTGAGGTGCAGTCCATACTGAAGGCTGTGGTCTTTGATCTTCATTAGTAAGTGCTTCAATGTAGGATTGTCTAATGTAACATACACATAGCAACTAATTTCTCAAGACCCTGAGGGGAGTGAATGCAGTTTGTCTCATAACCTAATCGTGCAGTTTTGCCATCTAGCGATGATAGGAGGTAACGATAGATTACAAAAAAACTATCTACAAATATTTATGGAGCACTTACTCTGAAGCACTGACAAAAATACAAAGATGAGTAAGCTATTGAATTTGATTAAGGAGCTCAAAATACAGTGAGGGAGACATACACATAAACAATGAATTTTCTGGTACAACTTTTTTTTTTTTTTAATCCAGTAAAGAAATACATGGTATATACTGGGAGAACACAGAAGGGTAGAGAATGAACTCCGAGCGGTGGAACTAGGAATGATGGATTGTACGAGGTGGAACTTCAGATGTTTTTTTGCAAGACGAATAGGGTTTTAACTGGTAGGATGTTGGGGATCAGGTTTAGCATTTTACCATATTTGATTGTGTATGAAAAAGGAGTGAATTTAGAGAAAAATCTGTAGTTAATCCATTAAGTGTATGAAAGAGCAACTGGGGAGGAAGTACCTTGAGGGGAGCAATTCTACCGTATTCATCTTATATCACTGGGATCTAGATTAGCCCAGTGGTTGACATTTGATACAAGTTCCATTAATACATGCTCACATGTCAGTATATTACTTGAAAGGTAATGAAAATCATTTGCAAATGATCTGTTCCGGCTCATGATGACCCTATATGTGTCCGAGTAGAACTGTGCTCTCTAGGGTTTTCAGTGACTGATTTTTTTCAGATCACAGGTGTTTCTTCTGAGGAGACTGTGGGTAAACTCAAACCTCCAAGCGTTTCGTTAGCTGCCAAGTGTGTTAGCTGTTTATACCACTCGGGGACTCCAGAAAGTCAATAAAGGAATGTGGTTATAGAAAAATCGTGGTAACTATATATGTGAATATTTTAAAGCTGTTTCTTTAATCTACAAGGAACAAGTGATTCAGTCATTGAATATTTTTGATGCTCTATGACAGACACTGGTAATTGCATACCTAATATTCAGTGACTATTTTTTTCTTATTTAAAAGAATCCTAATTTTTTTTCAGGGCAGCACATTTCAGGAATGGCATTTCTCTACCTTGTTTCCACTAAGAACAGTTAAGTGACACAGTTCTGGCCAATGAGATGAAAATACCATTACTGGATGGTGTTTACAGGAGACCATTTAAAGTGGGCAGGCAGGAAGGGATTGTCCCTTGCCCCTTCCCTATTGTGGTAGGAGCTCCTGCAGCCTTCCTGTGAAAATGGAGAGTCATGTCATTCTTGAAGAATTGTAGAGCACAAAGCTAAAATGACTCCAGCTTCCTGACGACATCATGGAAGCACCAAAGCAGCCCTGTACCACCATACTTCAAAAATCCAATTTATGGTAGAAAAATAACTCAAACTTGCTGAATCCATTTTTCCAAGTTTGTACTATTTGAAACCAAAGATAATTCTGAAATTATACAAAGAGTAGAATACCCTGACTCACAAAATCAACACTATTCTTGGTGGGAAATAATGGATTGAACTCTGGGGATCTATGCAACAGGAAATCACCTAAAATTATGTAGTCCCCAAAGTACAACCACACTTTTACCACTGTTTGAATTGCTGTTTTCTCCATCACTCCCCAACAGGAGAATACCACGCATAATCCACATCAAATGTCGCTGCTTCTATAATTCCTTCACCTAACCTCCATTTAGAATTAATCCATTTCCTGTGTTTATTTTGTTCACGTTACTATTAGAACACGTATACAAGTGTGGTAGATACTCTACACTGCTTCCTCAAGCCCAAACTCCCTTCCTCCTTGGTTCACAGACCTTTTTTTTTTTTTTTTTTTTTCTGGAAAGCAAATGTGCCTTGCCCTGGAGATGTGTCATGACAACTATCCTGTTCCCTTTTGAAAGATGTGTGTTTTCCCTGGCTTCTGTGAAGTATGTCATATCACCAAGTTCTTGCCAGTAAAACATCAGGGAAAGTGTGTTTGAGGCTTCCTAGAAAAGTTTTTTTTTTTTTTTTTCGTTGATAAAAACCTTTCGTAGAGAAGGAACTTTGTTCTTCCACCTTTTTGCCTCTGCTTTTGAATGAACTCCTGGTGCTGGTAGCTACAAGAATCATCTTGGGACCATGGACAATATGCCTAAGCATAAAATGCCAGTGTCTGATGAGAGGAAAATTCTGGACCATTATTGGTGAATCAGAGCCTGAAATAACATACCTCCTATTTGTTGAAATTTCTAATCAATACGCAGAGCAAATATTTATTACGTTTCCTCTGTGCACTGTTTGCTTTTCATGTCTTAATCTAATATTCACAAACCCTATTTTACATACTAAGCAAGAGAGGCTAAGAACATCCAAGTAATTTGTCTGAAGTAGCACAGCTGATAAGAGGCACATGTTACTTGACTTAGTTATCACTAGTTTCTTCCATTAAATTGAAAATGCTTGTGAATCGTATCTAACACCACTTACAAAATCAACAGTTTAAATTTTTCTTTCACCTTGAGACTTTAGAAATAAATTATTAGTGAAGCTCATCAGTGACGGCAGGTGATTCCTTTAATATAATTCTATACTACAGAGCCAAGGTGATTATTTGTCAATTTAAATATTTAAGTTTTATCCTTTGTTGTTAGAGAGAAGTCGGTGAGGTGGTAGACTTCTTTGAAGTTTTCTTGATTTGCTGTGTGACACTCTGATTTTAGCTTCTTCCTTCGCACCAAAAGTTGTCATTTCTGAAGAAATTATGTTAATAGGCAAGTGAAAATAGCATTTGGTGCTTCTGAGGCATTATCTTATTGATCTCAAAGGCTCAACTCACCATAGATTTTAGGTAATTTGCAGAAAATACAGATTCATAAATAGCTCTCTTAAAAATATGCTTAGTGGAATGTTTTCTGTTTATTGATTGGTTTCCATTGTACAAAGTATGACTTTGTAGAAACAAAATAGTGTCAGATTGTTTGGAAGAATGCACTGTTCATTTAATTTAAAGTTTCTGGGGTCTTAATAAACCTGCTTCTTTTAGTTGAATTGAGTCTCAGTAGATAGATAGGTTTTGTCTTTCATTTAAATAATATTCTTTGAACATATGTGGCAGTTTTTCTCCAACTATTTTAATAATACAACATTTAATACTTTTCAAATTAGCTATTTCTCAATTTTAATTAAAAGGCAGAAAAAATGAATTATCACTATTTTAAAATTTCTAGTTTTAACAGAGTAATTCAGAGTATCTTTATTTATTCCTTTAAATATTTATTTATATAGAGCTCATATATTTCTCATTAGATTAACAAAATAAAACTTATTTTATCAGTAACTTTATGAAGACCACCACAATATTTAGAAAATACTGGAAGCTTTAAATTTTAACAGTGTAGACAGAGATTATGAGCCATCATACACGATTGCCTACAGAAATAGTTTTGAGCCTACCACTTCTTTTTGTGTAGGCAGATAATTCATTGTTGATTCATCCCTTGGTTGGCAGTGAGAACAGTGCAAATATGTGGAACTAGTTATAAACTGGGTCTTTGCATATTGCACTCTTATGTAGTACATTAACCTAATTTTAAAAAGGTGACTTCAAAGATTAATATAAATAATATAAAATTATACATAGAAAAAATAATTCAGAAGTCTTAGTAAATTTATTTACAGAGGGAAACGTTAAAATTTTTTTTAATTTCTGAATCAGTACAAACAATAAATTAGCATTAGAATAAGCTGTAATGTCTGTGAACATTCAGTCACTTGGAGTTTTATTTTTGAGAACGCCACCATTCTTCATATAGTTAGAATAAAATTCTGGTCTGTAGAAAAAAAAAAAGAAAAAAACTTTTTTTTTTTTTTTCACAACATAAAAATACTTAGTATACTTAAATTAAGGAGCTGTGATGGTACAATCAAAGGAGCCCTGTTGGCACAGTGGTTAAAGGTCAGCAGTTTGAACCTATCAGCCACTCCTGGGGCGAAAGGATGTGGCAGTCTGCTTCCTTAAAGATTACAGCTTTGGAAACTCTAAGGTGCAGTTCTGCTCTGTTCTATACGGTTGC
The DNA here is from genome assembly GCF_030014295.1 of Loxodonta africana. NCBI lineage: Eukaryota > Metazoa > Chordata > Mammalia > Proboscidea > Elephantidae > Loxodonta > Loxodonta africana. The sequence continues at coordinate 118,647,836 of NC_087348.1, forward strand.
TATGAGGCGGAATCGACTCTACTGCAATGGGTTTATGTTTGGTTTGGTTTGATAGCTCAATGGTTAAGCGCTCCGTCAGCAGTTTGAACCAGCAACCACTCTGGTGGAAAAAAGCACTGGCGATCTGCTCACATAAAGATTTACTATCTAGGAAACCCTGTGGGGCGGTTCTACTCTGTCATGTAGGGTCACTTGAGTCAGAATCAATTCAATGGAACACAACAAGAACAACAACATACTTAAATTAATAGGGAAATCAATTTGAGAAATAGAAATGCTAGTGTAATTATTAATATATACTCTCCTTGATAACCCTATGGGACAGTTCTACTCTGTCCTGTAGGATCACTGTGAGTCGGAATTGACTTGATGGCAATGCGTTTGGTTTTTGTTATAGCCCCCAAAACTGCAAGTAAATATTATTTTCCCTAATAATTTTTTTTTAATGAAAATGTGAAATAATAACGCAAAGTACATAATCTATCATTTATTTCAAACACAGATTATTTCATTATGTAGCACATGTGGGATATGACTGACACTGTATTTGTGTGTGGGGGTTTGAAACACATGTTGTATGTATGTGTATTTATGTATATACACATATACATGTTTATATGTCTCTAAGTTTACATAACATGAAAAAGAACTCCCCCTCTACATAGATGTGTGTGTGTGTGTGTGTGTGTATCTGTGTGTGTACATGTATCTAGAGAGAGCTCGTAGTTTTTCTTCCTTTGGAAAGTCAGATAGGCAATGTGAATATGTGTGCTAGCTATTTTTTTCTTTGTTTCTTTAAGTGAAAGTAACATATTAACAAAAATTCTTAAAAGGCTCTGGTTTATATCAGTGGCTTAATGAATGTGTTTTTGGTAGTAGAATGAAATTTATTGCAGCTTACAAATTAGTATTTATCTACCAATAGTAGTTAATGGGGTTGTAAATCTGATGGCTGTTGTGATTGTTTCACATCTTGTTAAACCATTAATAAGGTTTCATAAAACACAATTGAAAGTTAAGCTTTTTCTGTTTATAGGGGCTGTCATTCTGAAAACAATCAAGGATCCATTCAGTTAATTCACTAAATAAGCAATATATCAGAGACGAATTAGTAAATTCTAATTATTATTATTTTTTTTTAATTACTAAAAAGGTACAACCAAATCATATTACTATTTAGGAAGATCAAATTCAGTGCTTCATGCCTTTTGGTAGCATATTAATTGGCAAGATTACATTTGGTTATTAATTAGTTGGTTTGACTTTAGAGATCTAGAAGAGTGTTTATTGTAATTCTCAGGCGAAAGCATGGAAGGAGGGTGCTAACATTGTTTTAAAATGAGACATGTATTTTGGTACTAGTCAGGATATTTTTGGGTATAAATGACAAGGCCCCACTCAAAGTGCAAATTGATTTTCTCATATAACAAGAAGTCTGGAAGGAGGAGAAATTTCAGAGTTGCCTGATTCTTTGGTTTGATCAAGTCATAGGCCTTTGTGTTTCTCCACTGTCAGAGTTTCCCAGGCTCACCGTTGGCTCCATTCTCAGGTAAATACAGGAGGTCATAGTGAAGCAATTTTTCTCAGGAGCTTCCTAGCATACCAACCTTCATGTAGCATCAGCCAGATTATTACAGGGTGCTTATTCCTTCCTGAAGATATCATCGGAAAGGGGTTTGGAATTTCTAAGACTGATTTAGACCTATCACCTGGGATGAAATGAAGATTGAGGGGTCAACAATGTTAACCACAGTCTTTTCTTAAATTTTTAATTACGCAAGTAATATATGTTGAGTGTTTAATCTATGTGCAGTCAAGCCATTCATTTTGATTTTTTTTTTCTAAGTCAAGCTGGAAAATAAGAAATAATAATTGTCTGAGCCATATTTTTCCGGTCCCTATAAGTACAGCGTAAAAAAAAAATGGGAATTTTTTTCCTCAAGAGGTTCAGATACTGAGCCAAAACGATGACCAGTGTCCACTACTGAGAGTCATGGATGACTTGGATGATGTGGTAGAGCATAGGCATTTCTAGACATTTTTTACTCTATATCCTACATTCCTATTGAAAAGCTGCCAATTTATGCTGCCATAGCAACATGAAAAATGACTGAAGCTTAAATAGCTGACACCGTAACATTTTAAATTTCTATCAAAATTTCGGTGGTCATACTTTGTTTTGTTTTCCCTTTGGATCTTGGCCCGGTGCATTGTGGGCAGGGCAATCTGAAAGCTCCTAGGTCTGTATGAAGAGAATACATTTCATGAGTTATATGTTGGTTTAATTCCAGAGATTTAATCGAAAACTTCTACAAAAAACAGCCTCGAAGAACTCCTTTTTAAATGTTGCATAGATGTTATTGGAAACACTATTTACCACATTTTTGAAAGACTACGTGAAACCTTTCCTTTAGAATTAAGTGCTCGAAGATCAGTGCTCTCTCTGGGTACTATGCTTTTCTTTCGCGTTGACTGAAAATTTAAGTGGCAGCTATGTGGCTCTTTTTATTTTGGTTGTCAGAAAGTTCGCAGCCAAATTTAAGGACGAGCCATAATTGTTGGAGTCATAATGAGAGCTCATAAATTGTATTTTATGTTGTTTGTTTCATTATTAACATTCTACTGATTCGTATTCTCTCTGGTTTAGTTATTTCTAAAAATATTAGATTTCACAAAATTTCCATAAGCCAACTTACAATTTAGATTTAATAGGCAAAGGATAGAGTTTAGGTAGATATCTTTTACATTATGGAAATTATGTAGATAATGTGATTGTCCTAGAGCAAAGTGGAAGGAAGTAGGAGTTTCACACATGTTTGCTAATATTTTCAATGGCTAATTCAGCTGGCCCTCATGGTGATCTAGTCTATGGCTGTTTTATTTGTGCTACAGAATGTAACATTTTATTAAAATTAAATTTTCCTCGTGGCACAGGGTTTAAAGAGTTTGGCTGCTAACCAAAACCAGTTCAAATCCACCGGCCACTCCTTGGAAACCCTATGAGGCAGTTCTACCCTGTCTATAGGGTCACTATGAGTTGGAATCAGCTCGAGAGCAGTGGGTTTGGTTTTTTGCAATGACACTGAATGATACCTCGTGGTGCAGTGATTAATTACTTCTTTGTTTTGCTTTATCAGGAACCTGAAACCTCATATGAGGCAAAACCCAAAACAGGATGTCTCGTTTCTCTTTATAGGTGAATAGCTGACTAATAAGCACAGCCATGGGTGAGGTTTTGTGAGTGATACTGGGATGTATAGGAAGATGTGTATTTTATTCATTCTATAATTAAAATATTGAGGTCTGATATAGCTTCACTAAAATGCTTGACTACAGGTCATCTTAACCTATCATAGTCTATTTTGATAAAATTATAATGAGATGAAGCTTGAATATCAGCAGCTATATATAATATCCACAACATAATTTTTTAAATAAGTCTAATCTGAGAACATATTTTCATAAATTTACTTTTACCAAGAATGTTTTTATATTTTACTGAATGTGTAAGTTATGGCTAGAGATACTGAATAATCATAACCATCTTTGATAAGAAAATGAAACAGAAATAATGTAGGGTTTCAATGAGACATCACAGGCAGCAATGATATGATACCGGTAAGCAAACATACATATAGATATATATAATCCAATAAAAAGCATTAAAACATCTAAACTTATAAATACTTAAGGAACAGCAAGCAATTAGTGGAAGATGAAGACACTGATGAAAGTTTCTGTAGAGATTTCTGGAAACTATGTGGAGTCTTAGTGACTTAGTCACTTGCATGACTGCACTATTGAATTCCACAAAAGCAGACCTGGCTTCAATTTTAGCTTTCACATTTGTGAACTATGGGCCTTCGGGGAAGTAGCTGAAGACCTCTGAGCCCTATCTCTTCACCTGTAACATGGGGTTACTGAGTCTTTACTTGCCTTTCTCACACAGCTAATGTAAAGATCAAGTATTAAAGAGCTCTGTGAACCATAAATTTATACCTGAGAGGTTTGTTTTATCAAGTATTAAAGAGCTCTGTGAACCATAAATTTATACCTGAGAGGTTTGTTTTTTAGAGACTGATAATTAAGAAATGATATAGAGTTTGAGAATATCACCTCAGGTTTCAGAAACAACAGAAACAAAACATGACTGTTAATATCAGGAGACAGATTGTTTTTACTATGTCCTTGTTTTAGAAAACTTATCTTTTTTTTTTTTTTTTTGGAACAATAATACAATATATGGCTTCCTACTTACGGTGGGCCTCCAAAGTGATCCTTGAATGTGCATATACTAGTGTCCCTGGGTGGCACAACCAGTTAAGAGTTCAGCTACCGGAGGCACCTGGAAAGACAGGCCTGATGATCTGTTTCCGAATGGTCATAACCTTGAAAACCTTATGGAGCAGTTCTACTCTGCACATATGTGGTCACCATGAGTTGGAATCAACTCAGCATCGACTAACAGCAACAGTAATTGTAAAAGGACTAGAGCTCCTGGAATTCCTGCACCATTTAATAATCATGACTTGGAGAGGCAGAAAGTAGTTATAAATAGGTAGATTTGTCCTTGGAAACTCTATGGGGCAGTTCTACTCTATCCTACAGGGTCACTATAAGTCGGAATCGACTCGATGGCACTGGGTGGTATATATTTACTATATATTTTTCCATACACACCCACATATATATATATATGTATATATGTAGGACCTTTTTCTTAATGTAGCTCATTAATAAATATAAATAAAAAGTGAATGAGGAAAGAGAAGAAAGAGTATGTATTAGTGAAACCTATGAACAGTTCGCAAAAAAATTAGAACCTTTGTAAGTGTTGGAGGTAAAAAAAAGGGCTGGGAACCACTGACTCAGGCTCTGGTCCCCTCGTTGCAGTGAAGGGCTCAAACAAGAGACCAGTTAGGGGTGAAGAGAGAGAGAGAGTGAAGAGAGAGGGTTTTACTTACAAATGAACAAACAAGTAGTTATACTGAGAGACTGAATTTTACATCACTTTAATCGGTGTAGAAAATTATCTCCATATTACACACAATCCTGACCTCAGAGATGATATAATATACAAAACCGGGATAATATAACATACAAGTCATACAGGTAACAAACAGCATGAAAATATTTAGGTTAAATAATTGCATGATTTTTGAAGAAAAATAAACTGCATAATGGATGATAAAAAGTAGTAGTGGAAGGGAATTTATCATATTTGGGCTGCAGAAGAAATTACTTCTTATCTTCCCGATAATAATCACTAATATGTATGCAGCACTTACTGTGTGCCAAACACTCTGCTAAGTGTTTTAGACATATTGACTCAATTAATTCACTCAACAATCTTATGAAGTAGATTCTAATATTATCTCTATTTTGCATATGAGAGCTTTAATGTCTTTCCGAAGGTCACTAAACAAATATTTTCTTTTAAAAGGATCAGCACAAAGCTGATTCCTATGAGGCAGAAGTTAAGGATGTCCCAAATGTTCAACTTTTCCAAGCTGCTATACCACTCCCTCATCTCTAACATCAATTACTCCCTCTCCCGTCAGCACTCTCCCTCCCGTCTTTGGGTTCCCTAATTTGCTAAAAAATCTCATGGAAATCACAAACCAAATCATATATAAGAAATCACAAACCAAATCATATATAAGAAATGGCCCGTTTGGTTGTGGAGGCTGGCAATTCCCAAATTTGTGGGTCAGGCGTAGGTTTTTCCTGACCCATGTGGCTGCAGGGGCTGACAAGCCCAACCAGCAGTTCAGATCACAGGTTGCTGGCTCACAAGGCTGTGGAAGCTGGAGAATCAGGTCACACAATAGACCACAGGCCCAAGGGCCTGTGGAGGCCAGCAAACCCCAAAATCTGCAAGTCAGACAGACAGCAGGCCTCTGGGGAGATCACTGATCACAAGCCAGATGAGGGATCCAGTTGCGAAGAGAGAGAGATAGAGCCTCGCCAGGACACATATATCTTAGATGCAGGCCACACTCCAGGAAAGGGCATAACTTTAGTAAGGGTGGGGCTTGAGTCACACCCTCCTGCAAGGCTGTGACCCAAGGCACACCTTACACGAATCCTGCCTTATCAATATGTAGAAATGAGGATCCACGACACTTAAAATGGAGGAGCATCACATAGTACTGGGAATCATGGCCTAGCCAGGCTGACACATAACCCCAACCATCACAGCCTCCATATACCTTTTTGCAGAGTCCCACTCAGTCATTGTGTGTGAGTCACAAAGACCATGGATAAAAGGGGCATATTAAGTAATCCAATGCACCACAGTCACACAGCTAATATGCAAAAAAAATAGATTTACATGTGTTTCTAGGAAGGGTGGCTGTAAAGTTTTATTCTGAAAAATGATGATAATACACTGCTTTCTTAAGACAGAAAAGATTAATAAATGGACTAAGAGTATAGGAACTGATAGACTGAAATATGGGGTGATTATTATGTTGTTGTTAGGTGCCATCAGATCTGTTCCAATTTATAGCGACCCCTTTTTTTTTTTTTTTCCTATGTATGACAGAATGAAATGCTGCCTTGTCCTGTGCCATCCTCAGAATCATTGCTATGTTTGAGCCCATTGTTGCAGCCACTGTGTCAGTCCATCTCATTGAGGGTCTTCCTCTTTTTTGCTGACTGTCTACTTTTTTATTTTAAAACCAAAAAACCAAACCCAGTGCCATCAAGTCAATTCTGACTCACAGCAACCCTATAGGACAGAATAGAGCTGCCCCATAGAGTTTCCAAGCAGCACCCAGCGGATTTGAACTGCCGACCCCTTGGTTAGCAGCTGTAGCACTTAACCATTATGCCACCAGGGTTTTTATGTTAGGAGCGAGCACTTCCTGATTTGTGTTGTATATTGGGAAAACATTCCAAAGTTATCTTTGGATAACCGAAAAACAGGGGAAACAGATCAACTGCTGTGAGCATGTAAGGAGCATGTTTTATTCATCTTGGTATCTTTGTGTCCTAACAGTAGGTATGGCATAGAGTAGGAGCTCAGTAAATGGTTGCTGTATGAAAGAAAATTAGGGAAAGACTGAATAAAACAAGATGTGGAAGCTCCAAGATGTCTGATAACTTTAAGGCTAATGAGTTTTGTTGAAACCATTGTGCAAATAAGACTCTCTTATTGGGAGGAATTATAAAATGAAAAACTTGGTAAGATTTCTTTGGAAATAATGGTGAGAACTGCAGCACTGTTAAAGTGGAAAAATCAGTTGAAGCAGTTGAGAGATGATTAACATTTGTGTAATCTCTATTTCTTCAAGATGGGGTGGATGGCATTCCAAGAGAGTCTGTCTGAAGGAAAAAAAAAAAAAAATTTAAAAAGTAAACCTAAACCAAAGCATAAACTATGGAGTACAGAAAATGAAGCAAATATGCCGTTTCAAAAACTAAATTGGCATAGTCGCAGTAATTCTTATTTAATTCAAATTTTCGATTCATGATGTATTTTTCTTAACATAGACACTGGTCTTCAGGTCATATGTGAACTCTGGAAAATTGTCAATGTGATGCTCTGGGGCCAGCAGCTCAGCAGCAGGCCACTGGGACAGGGTAGTCTTACCTTGGCTTTGTCTTCACCAAGGTGTGTGACTCTGGACAAATCACTTTGCCACATGGGGGCTTAGTCTCCTGATTTCTAAAATGAATAAATTGTATTAGCTAACCTGTGAAATTGCTTCTAGTTCTATATTTTATGATTATGTCTTGGAATTAACAGACACCCAATTGGACAGGCATGCTCTGGGTCATTAGAGTTTCAAAATATATATGAAAAAGAACATGATAGGTTTTTTTTTTTTATTGAGAGAAAGGGACACAGATAAGAAAAAATAATGTTAAAAACATTTATAATTCCGGTTTTCAAAAGAGAACAGAAGCATTTTGTTTTCTATACAAGGGATTTTAAGCCATTAAAAAAAGATGAGGGGCTGCACATTTAATTTTATTTTACTCCCTAATCCAAAGAAGGCTGCAGGCTCCCAGCAGCTGCTGCATTAGCATTTTGCAAGTACACACATAAGCTGGAATCTCTTTTAAAATCCTGTTTTGTCTGTGCTAAAGAGTCAGTGATCATGAAGTCATGGTGTTACTACCAAGCAAAAGAAGTAGTAATGTCATGTCAATTTACAACCGTTAGAAATGCATTTCTAAATGAAATGGGAAAAATATGCTAATGCAATATTAAGGCTGCAACTTTAAAAATAGAAAAGTCAGGACCCACAGAAGTTATGGTTTTCATTATCATCATGAACATGACTGCGTCACATGCGCTGACTATATGAAGTTTTTCCCCCCCTCACTTGTAATCCAAAGTATTGCATACATCCAAATTAATTTAGCTTCATTAGGGGAATTTTAGCTTGCATTTCATGAGCTTTGTACTTTATATTTGCATCCTTGACTTTATTTAAAAATTTATTTTGTAGATACATATGCCATCAATGGTTAATATAGTAATAATGAGCAAGCAACATTAATATATAGATCATAAATAACATTTACATAGAGCGTTGTCAAAATCTGTATGTTTGTAAGCATCAGTTTTTCTCTAATAAAAAAGTTTTAGCTGATGAATTGAGCTTTACAATAAGCCTGTGTTTCTTTTTTAATCCTTTCTGTCTTTTGCTTGCTGCCACCTGATCGTTTAGTATCCTCCTTCCGTTTCCCTGGTTTCTCAGCCAAATCCCCATGCCGTGTTTTCCATACTCCAGGATTTTTCTTAATCACCTTTCCCCACCAAACCTTACCTGCTCTATATCCCATGCCTTCTATTCCTGATGATTACATGCGTAATTCCCCAGTTGTCATTAGATACATAATTCCCTAGTCTGTTTAAGTAGAAACAGTGTATCAACATCACCTGAGGTGCTTATACAGAATTAGGATATTCAGACTCTATTCGAACCTATTGAACCTTTGGTACTGTTTCCAGGAATATGCTTTAAACAACAGCAAAAGGCTGTTGATATGATTACAATGAGTAACTTTTGTTAAGAAACATTTTGCACAATGTTTTCAAGTTAAGATCTAAAAACCATTAATATTGTTACCATAAAGCATCAATGATCAGTAATTACAATATATGTCTCCTTTTCAGTGACATGAGCATTTTTAATACTACTAGGATTTAATCGCGGACTGGTGGTCATGTAGCCAAATGCTAATGAAATGCCTCAATCAACGTTAGCAATTTCATCTAAAAGCCAGAACTGTAACCATTAGATGTATTCATGTCAGCAAATACAAAAAGGCATTTAGATGTAGATCTGAGCATCTGCCATATACAGAAGGCAGATGTGGTGTGAAACAATATATCAGAAAGTTGGGATTAAAGTTCCATTCTGTCAGTATGGCTGCGTAATATTGGTTAAATAATATTAAATCACTAAAACTCAGTGTCCTATATAAAAATAGGATAATTATACTTATCTCTGAGTAACTGCTAGGAATAATAAAGGAGGCCGTGCAAATGTTTCATTAATTTAATGGAAGTTATTTATAAACATATCATTGCAAACATCATTGCAGGTAGGGTTAAATTTAAATGAAAATAGTTATAGATATAAGATTTCCTGTTTTGCAAAAGCATATTTAATGGAATGAGTTTTTTCCTCTTCATTCAGAAAAAAAAAAAAAAAAAGCTGCATTGTACCTTGTGATAAAAACAAGCAAACAAAAACCCTAGTATTTTGTATTCAGACAGCTGTGGAATAAAACATTCACTGAATTTGAGTCAGGATATCTTCATTGAAGAATTAATCTTTCTAAGCCTCGGTTTCTCTTTCTTTAAAAATTATAATAAAATTTACCTAATTCACAGATTTATTGTGAGATTTAAATAGGCAAGTTTTATGAAGTAACTCAGTGTAGAAGGAAAATATCATACCTAGAACATACATGAAAATTTCAATTTCTGCCTTTAAATAAAAAAAAAGAAAGAAAAAAAATACTTACAGGCGTTAAAAAATAATAGGCGTTAGCTCTAATATATTTAAAATTTTAGCATTTGTTACACTACAGATGCTCATGGTCCTGCAGAAAACTACCATTGAAGGTGGCCCAATATATGTATGATACACATACACTCTGGTGGCAGAAAGGAGAACATAGTTCTGTGAACACACGTAGAGAAAATGCAGGCACAGGGAGAGGTCAGAAGCTCACAAATCAAGCCATAGCAGGAGTGGGAAAAATTCAGACCTATTCTGGCAGGCTTTGGAAATCACTGGAGGGGAAGATAGGAGGAGGTTGTTTTGAAAGAGTTAAAGAAATAATTGTGTTTGATTAAGAATGGAATCTTATCAGGGAAATTAACTGATAGTCAGGAAACGGTGTGGAACCAGACCTTTGGTAAAGGGTCTCGGTAACAGCTGGAGTTCAGGCCCTGATTCTAGAAGAGTCAAATGCAATTTCAGCATAGATTATTAAAAGACCTTCTTAACCCTCCTAAATTTTTCAGGGTAAGATAGTAGAAATTAGCAGCATATGAACATGAATGGATGAACATGACGTGTATTACATACACTACTGGTAGACATTATATGAAGGCTTCAAAGTTTCAACTGGTTTTGTTTCAGTGATACTTTACCACTAGTCTGTGCACTCTTCTCTCAGATCACTCACTCTAGCAGTTATTTCCTCTCTTCTCTGCAAAACAGTGTTTATCTTGCTACCAGATGTTTTACTTGCTCTTCCAAGGTTTCCAAGATTTATATTTGATGAACTCAATAGTCAGTCCTGGGCTCTCATGTTCTTAACCCAAGAGCAGTTAATGATACAAGTTTTTACTTTTTCACCTTGAAACTCTTTTTCATTTGTTTCCAGGAAATAACCTTGTCTTTTTTTTTTTTTCTCTACAAAACTAGCCATTCTTTCTCCTGCTTCATTAGTTCTTTCTGTTCTTTCCCAGACATCTTAACATGAAGTTCCACAATGTTCAGTCCTTCTTTTCTCAGGGCTATGTCATTTCCTTGACTTTTAATGTCATCATGGATAACTTCCATATTTATAGTTCCAGACTGCTCTCTAAATGCAAGACTTACATATTCTATTTTGTACTTAATATTACTACTTAGATATATAATAGGCATCTCAAAGTTAACATGTCCAAAGTCAAACTCATGACTTTTCTACCTAGTTTGCACCTTTTACTATCTTCACCATCTCCGTAAATGCCAACTCCATACTTCCAGTTGTGCAGACAAATAACTTGGAATCCTTACTGACCCCTCTTTTTCTTACACCACATTTCCAATCTGTCACAAAATTTTTATGGCTGTATATTCAAAATATGTTAGAATTTGATAATTTCCCACCACCCCTACTACTGCAACCCTTGGGTAGGTGTCATTATCTCTTCCCTGTATTTTTGCAATAAACGTTTCCTTGGTCCCTGAGCTTCCACTATTGGCCTGCTTGCCATCCCTCAAGGTATTTTCATCACACTAATTCAGATCAGATTATGTCACTTCACCACTTAAACTCTCCAAAGAGTCCCAATCGTTCTTGGAGTTAAAGCTCTTATAATTCCTTAGAGAATCTGACCAAATCTTGGCCGTTGTTTCCGTGCTGACCACATCTTCGATGTCCCTTTCACTAAATAGCTGTGTTTGTTTAATTCTGACGTTCTTGTTGATCAATCCAGAAACAGGCCAAGCACCAAACTCGGTCTCACCTCAGGGCATTTGCATTTCCCATGCCCTGTGTCTGGAACATCTTACTGTGGGTGATTGCATGGTGGTTCATTCCCTCACCTCTTTCTGAGATTTTTTGCAGCAAGACCTTAGCAATGAGAGGTGAAGATCCTACTTAAAGCTGCATCTTCACCACCCCAATATCACTTGCCTTTTACTTGCTTAATTTCCCTTAATACTTGTTGTCATCTGGCTCAAGTATATTATTTATTTATTTCTTCATTCATATGTTTATTTATTTTCTAACTCTTCCAATGCGATGTAAGGTCCATATAAAGTCAATAAATAGAGTAATGCCTGACACATGGCAGGCTTTCAATAAATATTGGTTGAATGAGTCAATAAATGGATGAATTAACTGAACAACAAAAAAATAGCAGTATTGCTACCGCTGGTCACATCTGAAGTAGAGAAACTAGAAAAGCCATAAAGCGGGATTTGTTTGTTTTCATGAAAATCACCTTTATGTGTCTCTCTTCAAGTAAGCTATTTGTACCAGTGTAAAGTCTCAGTGTTAAGCAGAATTAGTCCATCAAAGATGTGGAACAGAATGTGTGGGATCAGTCCAGCCAAACAGGCTGACGAGATAGGCTGGTAAGTGGGTGGCTACACGTCCAGAATGGGCAGACTAAGCAGAAAAAAGGGGAAAAAAAACATGAACAGTGAAGAAATTGTCATCAGTGGTTAGGCTAAAGCCAGGAGGCCTGAGGCCTATTCTTAATAAATAGACCAAAACAAAGTACAGAATCCTGCAAAAATAAAGAAGCTGAACCCACCAAAGTAATGCAATGCATGTAATGTTTATATAGCACAAAAATAAAGATATAAAAAAAGTTAAAATCCCATGAATTGCTCAGACAACCAGATCAACATCAAAAGCAGAATCAGGAGATAATAATCTACCCTTTGAGAGCTGTTTGGAAAGAGTACAAGCTCTTAAGTCAGACTGATCATGGAAGAAAATACGAGCATCTTTAAATTTCTGTGATGTGATGGATTATAAACACTCTTATATAACCATATATGAATGGAAGTGAACTGGAGAGCAGAAAATAGCAGCTGACAGAGGTGAGGCCTTTAGCTTAGGTATTGAGCAGGCTAAATCAGCAACTTAAAAAAGGTACCAACTCCAGAGATAGGAGCAATTAGTGGCATTAACCCAAATGGCACTTATACGAATAATTATTTGGAATGTTATTTTTTTCTGAAAGAATAGTATATAAATCTAATTTAGAGTACACTGTGGTAGAGTAATCACTGTATGAGTCAGAATTTACTCCAACAACAATGGTTTTTGTTTTGTTTTTGGTGTTTACTCTCAATAATATCTTTGTAGCTGTCAAAATAAAATATAATAAAATAAATTTTTGTAGCTAATTTTACTCATCATGTGGTAGAATAACCACCAAACCAAAACCAAACCCATTGCCACTGAGTTAATTCCAACTCATAGCGACCCTATAGGACAGAGTAGAACCGCCCCGTATGGTTTCCAAGGAGCACCTGGTGGATTCGAACTGCCAACCTTTTGGCTAATAGCCGAACTCTTAACCACTATGCCACCAGGTTTCCAGAGTAACCGCAGTATACTCTAAATTAGATTTATATACAATTTTTCAGAGAATGTAACATTCTAATTGTAGATAAAAGTGTCTTTGGGTTAATGCCACTAATTTCTCCTGTCTTTGGAGTTGTTAGCTTCTAATTGCTGATTGTGTCTGTTCAGTGTTTAAGCCCTGGTGGCACAGTGGATAAGAGTTTGCCTGTTAACCAAAAGGTCAGCAGTTCAAATCCACCATCAACTTCTTGGAAACCCTGTAAGGCAGTTCTACTCTGTCCTATAGAGTTGCTATGCGTCAGAGTCTACTATGACGGCAACAGGTTTTTTGTTTTTTCTCAGTGACTACTCTCAATAATGTTTTTGTAACTGTCAAAATAACTTAAAATATATTAAAATAAATACTTGTAGCTAATTTTATTCATCTGTAAAATGAATATTCTGGGCTTTAGTACTCAAATGTCTTTAAGTTCTAATATATGATTCTTTAATGTAAATTTTAAAAAATCTTTAAAAAAAAAAGTTGCAATCAAGTTGATTCCAACTCATAGCGACCCTATAGGACAGAATAGAACTGCCCCATAGAATTTCCAAGGAGTGCCTAGGGATTTTGAACTGCCAACCTTTTGGTTAGCAGCTATAGCACTTAACCACTACCCCACCAGAATTTCAAAAAAAAAACAAAAAAAAACTTGGACTTCTGAAATGTGTACCCTGGAATAAAATATAATCTGTTCAGCAAATGTTTGCCAGATACTGAACATACAAGGTGAAATAAGAAATGACATTAGCTATTAGGAGCCCTGGTGGCACAGGGGTTAAGAGCTTGGCTGCTATTCAAAAGTTCACCAGTTTGAATCCATCAGCCATTCCTTGGAAACCTCATGGGCAGTTCTATTCTGTCTTACATAGTCACTATGAGTCGGAAGTGATTTGATGGGTTTGGTTCGGTTATATGGAGCTAGCTGTGGGGAGGAGAGATATACAGTAAAACCTGTAAAAGCTTGAACTCTACAGGACTGCCTTGTTTTTCTGGGTCTTGAAAGTTTTCTGCCTTGGACAGGGTGCAACCTTAACACTTTTCTATTGCTGATTTTAGTGGAAAGTATTGGAGTTTTTCTTCTCTGACAGGTTTCTGACTTATCATATTAATATACCATATGAATTTGCCTTCCTAAAAAAATTTGCAAATGCTTTGTCTACCTCCATGAAATAAAACAATAATTGTACTTCACCAAATAAAAATTGAAATGTAACTATATTTAACTAGTATCTATTTCTAAAACATTGATATTATTTTAAAATTACAATTAGCCTACCTCTGCAATTTAGGATTAAACATAATCCGTATACCCAAAGACTGAAATCAACAGAAAAAATATAATTTACTTTGTAATTTTCCTAATGTCATTTAGATAGCCATATTACCGTAATTCCCACTTCTGCCTCAGGTTGGGTGCAGTTCATGGTGATTTTATCCTCATTTTAGTACATTCCTTTTGAGACATAACTGCAGTAAAAATAACCTCTATACAAATGTATAGATTTGATGGTGATAGTGGTTTTCAAATAAGTTTTGATGGTGGTGGTAGTTTTGGTGTGTATGTGTCTTAATCATTTAGTGCTGCTGGTTTTTATAACAGAAATACCACAAGCAGATGGCTTTAACAAAGACAAGTTTATTCTTTCATAGTTCAGTAGGCTAGAAGTCCAATTCAGAGCACTGGCTCCAGGGAAGCCCTTCTCTCTCTGTTGGCTCTGAAGGAAGGTCCTTGTCATCAGTCTTTTCTTGGTCTGGGAGCATCTCAGTGCAGGAACTTCAGGTCCAAAGGATGCGTTCTGCTCCTGACACTGGTTTCTTGGTGGTATGAGGTTCCCAGTTCTCTGCTTACTTCTCTTTCCTTTCATCTCTTGAGAGATAAAAAGTGGTGCAGCCCACACCCCAGGGAAACTCCCTTTATTGGATCAGGGATATAACCTGGTAAAGGTGTTACAGTCCCACCCTAATCCTTTTTAATGTAAAATTACAATTGCAAAATGGAGGAAAACCACAGAATAATGGGAATCATAGCCTAACCAAGTTAATTTTGTTTGTGGCTCTAAGTCTAAGCTGTGTCTCTTTTAGGTTGCGTATAGACAGATGGTGTTTTTTTAATCCATTCCGCCACTGTCTGTTTCTTTATTAGTGCATTTAGTCCGTTTACATTCAGTGTAATTATGGATAGGTATGAGTTTAGTGCTGTCAGTTTGATGTCTTTTTTTGTGTGATGTTGACAGTTTTCTTTTTCCACTTAATTTTTTGTGCTGAGTGGTTTATCTTTTTATACTGTCTTTTCTTCTTATTCGTTGTTGTTGATTTTCATAGCCTAACCAAGTTAATACACATTTTTGGAGGGACACAATTCAGTCCATGACAGTGTGCATCTTTGTGTTAGTGCTTGTGTGTCTTCGTGTTGGGGTGTGAATAACTTTAGGTAGCACTTAAATCCCTAAAAAATAAAGTTAACCATTATCCTTATTCAGTTGTTGTTACTAATTTTTAGTTATTACATTAAAAACATCATATTTTCTTTACAATATCTCCCTGAACCTCTTCTTTTACTAAAGGTATCCTTACATTTAAGTAGTAAAAAATATTTTTGACTTTTAAGTACTTATCTTTTGAAGTGTGACACACTGATTTTTTTCCCATTAATTTTCAGTATTTTAATACTATTATTTTGAAAATGGACATTTGAAAATGAGCAAAGTATGTGTGGACTGTCAAACTCAAGTAAATGCCACTTTCATTATTTTGTCACAAAGCTACTTGATATTGAAGAGGAATGAAGCACTATTGAATTCTGCCCCTCACAGTTCTGCTCCACAAGAAACTTTTGTTCATTAAAATAATAGTTCACTGTAAAGCATTCCTTTGAGGATTAGCTGGCAAAGTGGCTCCACACACAGGTATTTTTTTAAAATAATAATTCACTTACAAATTATGAAAAAAATACATCTACTCAAACTGAGTAACATCTTACAGGAGCAAAGCAATACTATGGTGACTTGGGAAGTAGGATATCAAGGGCATTCTCTTTCTGTTTTTCTATTTTAGGGTGTCTAGCTCCTCCAGCCCCCTCCAGCCCCCGCCCTGCCCTGGGCGTCATCCAAGAGGATTGAACCCTAGAAACAGAAGAAATGAGAAATCAAAAATCTAATATTTGTCCTCTTGTAGGTTTCAGTTTTTAAAGTGTGTAGGATCTTTAATTTAGTCCTCAAGCTGAATATGTGCTGATAATGGTGCCACCATTTCCTTCAGTAATATTATAAACCTATAAAAACAACGGTTGGTTACATGTGTTCTAAAATATAATCTTGGAGATCCAGTTTTACTCTGCAATGAAATATTAACAGTAGCATTTCAAATATGCCCATTATGTAGTCAAGAAGCAAAATCTAACATGGTGGTAGAAAGCACTAATTTTAGCTCACCTATAGTAGTTTTCCATTATATAACTTAAGTTAGAGCTCTATTATCTCTGTATACGAAAGTGCCTATCATAACAGAGCCCGTTGCATAGAAGACACTCAAATTTTTCATTAAAACACTGATTGCTATGCTAGACTTTTGTTGTTAATTGTCATCCAGTTGATTCTAACTCATGGGGACCCCATGTGTATGGAGTAGAACTGCTCCATAGGGTTTTCAATGCTGTGACCTATGGGAAGCAGATTGCCAGGCCTGCCTTCCATGGTCCCTCTTGGGTGGGTTTGAACTGACAGCCTTTCAGCTGGTAATCCAGAGCTTAGCCATTTGTACCACTCAGGAACTCCACTTTATTCAGTGTAGCTATTATGTTAAGTTTTAGTTACTGTATTCAAAATATCATAACCTCTCTATAGTATCTCCCTGAACCTAATCATTCACTAAACATGTTCTTAGCTTCCCAAAAGCAAAACAGAGTCCTACCATCAACTTTTCTCATCTTCCTGGTAGTGTGGCAGTGAAGAAATTGCCTTTGATTTTTTTCTAATAAAAAGAAACATGGAACGTATACCTGAAATTTAACTCAGAAGCAGCAAGGGCTGCAAGTAATTCTACTGAAATGATTTCAGAAACCAGATCATAGTTACTCCTCTAAATGATAGTTCACTGAAGTGATTCTCACCAAAGTCATAATAACTATCCTTGTTTCTTAGTCCAATGACTCTTTAAAGTCAATTTGTGACCCAGACCCCCACTACGCTAGTCACCCTTAACCATCCATACCTCTCCCTTTAAAATTATCTCCTGTCTTAGTTCACACAGCATTGGTTTTTCTGGTTTTCCTCGTATGTCTGGGATTTTCTTCTCTTAAGTGTCCCTAAAGTGTTGATGTTCTCCTCAGGTCTATCCTCAGTTCTCTTGTCTTTCTGTGATATACCATTTGCCTAGGTAATCCCGCTCACTCTTTTGGTTTGAGCTACCATCACTGTATGCATAACTCTGAAACCTGGCATCTGATCCTAATTTCATAAACTCCAGAGACATATAACTAATTTCTTTCTGGATATTTATTTACCTGTTGGTTTTACATGAAATTCCATGTCAAAAATCAAACCGATTATCTATACGCTAAAACATGCTTATCTTTTTTTATTAGCTTAACCATTCACTCTTTGGCCCAAATCAGTCCAAAAATATCATCCTTTCCTTACTACCATATGTAACAGAGTAAGAAAATTTATTAATTCTGCTTCTTTAATATCTGTTAAACCTGGTGTCTTAGTATGGGTTCTCTATAGAGGCAAAATCAGTGATATATGGAGAGAGAGACAGATTACTTCAAGGAAATGGCTCACTCAATTGTGGGGGCTGAGAAGTCCCAAATCTGTAGGTCAAGTGGGAAGCTGGAGACGTTTGTTGGCTCACAGGGTTGCAGGGACTGGTGAATCCAAAATCTACATGTCAGGCCTTAAGCTGGAGACTTCTGCAGGCTTATGTTCCAGGAACCTGACATCAGGTGATAGAATAGTACAGAGTCAAGAGAATGAGCACTGCTAGCACATCCATTCATATTCTGGAGGGAGGTCACACCCCAAGGAAACTCCCATTTCAACTGATTGGCTGATCACATCATATGACATCATGGAAGGTAATTACATTATATTGTATTATGGAAAAGCAACCAGATCAGTGTCAAACCAATGAGAATCACAGTCTACCAAGTTGATACATAACATTAACCATCACACCTGCCCACTCATATTTACACCTATTTTCATTGCTTGTATTTAGGTCTTCATTGTGGCTTGGCTGGCTTATTAAAATATCCCTAATTGGTTTCCTAATCTCCATTTTTAAGCATCTAATTTTTTCTCCTTGTTATTACCGTAGTAAAGGTTGTAAAAGATAAAACTGGTGTCTGTCACTTTCTGATTAAAGTTCACAATAAAATTCAAATTTTTCATCACTGTATCCAACATCTATACTTAATTGATTTTCTGTGTTCTTGCTATTTTCTCCACATAATATTTGCATATTATATACTATAACTTGTTGCCATCGAGTCAGTTCCAACTTGTAGAGACCCTATAGGACAGAGTAGAACTGTCCTATAGAGTTTCCAAGGAGCACCTGGTGGATTCAAACTGCATACATTTTGGTTAGCAGCCGTAGAACTTAACCACTACACTAGCAGGGTTTCCATTATATACTATAACTATACTAACCACTGGAAGTTCTTGAATATGACGTGTTCTCTGTTAAATCCGTGAATTTACACCTGCTAATCTTGGAATGCCTCCTGCTCCCACCACATTATTTGGCAAACTCCTAATACTTCCTAAGAATTAAACCTAGATGCAGCCTCCATGTGAAACCTTCTACAACTCCGCCCAGCTCCCTTCATCCATTCTTCATACCTATATAGGGTATTATCTTGCTTATTCCACCATTTTCTATAGTTATTGTTTTAATGTATTCATTTTCTAGTTCATTATCTGGCACCTAATAAGTATTTAATAAAGTAAGATGGAATGTTACTTAATAAGAGCTATTTAAGCTATATAAGTCCGTGGGTATCCAGAAGTACAGAGAAAATGATTTTCTACTATAGGGCCCAAAGTAGGTGGCTTTACTTGGAAACAGTACAATCAGATATTTAGCTGGTGTATAATTATGGAAAATAAAGTAGATGTGTTGAGAAAAATTTTAGTTTTACTACAGTTTTTAAAGAAATAACTAAAAACAACAGCAACTATAAGTAATGATATTAAAATTATAAATAAAAAATGATATAGGAAACTCACAGAGAAAAAGATTAGTCATTGGCTTTAAAAATCTCTTTGAAAGTATCTACTATTTTTTAAGTTAAAAAAAATCAATTTAAATAAATCAATCCCAGAAGATAGAGAAACCTCCTGAAAGAAAGTTAGGAAGAAAGTAGGTGCTTGAGTGCATAACTAACAATATAGACAAGAAGGACAAAAAGTCAATATAAATGAAGAATTCTAGTCACCCCAATTCTGTCTTTGGGGGAACATATAAAAAAAGAACAATGTAAAATCTGAGAAGGAAATCAATAAAGCCTGAAAAGAGAACCTACCTTTTTCAGGTAGTCTGAGGAAGGGTATATATGTGGGATTGAAATAGTGGTGAAGGTGAGAGACTCACATGAATAGACTGACTAGGGTGACTTACAATCCTTTGATTCTTTCATTTGACAAATATTTATTGAATACCTTTTTTTTTATGGTAAAAAGTGGGTTATAAAAACATCTAAAATAAAACTTGAGAAGAATGGGTTAAAAAGTAACCTTGATAAGGTGCATTGAGAAAGTTAAGAAAATGATGACTAAATAGACTAATTTCTTGGGAAAAAAAAAAAAAAACGACTTGGTCTCTTTGAACTCAGAGGTAATGGCCAATTCTTTCTCAGAAGAAGATATTCTCAGGCACAAAAAAAAGTACAGTGAAACTTGAGAGAGATCTTTTCCTATAACCTTAATTAGGATCATTGTGAAATGCATTGAACTTTTATCACCCTTTGTCTATTGGGATACATTTTTTTTAAAAGGTACAAATGCATTAAATCTGAACTGAAAAGTTTGAAGACTAGACAATATGAGCTAATGATTCAAATTTATTTCTTATGGGAGCTAAAAGCATGTATTTTTTTCTCTGTTGTGAGGAAGTATAGAAGATAAACTGTTATCAGGACTTAAAAATAATGCATCAAAACGTAATTTTATGAATAATGTCAGAAGATTTTTCTGCAAGTACAGAGAAATATCACATATTATTTAAGAGCAGAAAATAGAAGAACATTTAGAAATTCTCCTTAGAGGTCATTATAAAAAGTAAAATCCAAATTACAACTTAAATTTTGCCATGTTCTATAAATTTCATTATGAATTTTTCCTCTTTGGTTTTATCCCATCAAAAAACAAAAGGAGTAAGGGTCCCATAGTGGTCCCTAAAACATACTAAAGGGAAACTTTTTTCCTACTTTAAAAATTCACTTTCCCATTACACCTTGTAGAATTTAATTAAATAATCTTCACTGATGTTTTAAAGTCTTTGTCTCAGCCATTCTTTTACTGGGCACAGATACAGTCTCTTTTCTAAAAAATTGTAGTTAAATTTTCAAAAGTGCTCTTTTAATGATTGAGCTTTATTTTTATGTAGTTTGTCTCCAATAATTATTTTTCTCAAGTAATGCTTTATATTTAAATTTCATGCTTAACATTTTCAAAGACATTTTAAGAAGATGTTGATTGGGACTTCTTTTATTTTGGAATTTGTCTATACGACCCTGAGTTGAAGAAAGAGTGCCTTTCAATAAGCCTACTCTCTAAAGAGATACATCAAAACAACGACAGACACTTTCCTCAGAAAAGTAACCACTTTCTCAGTTTATACAAGAAGGCAAGGTAGAAGAGCTAGAGATCAAGTGACAAGGGAATTCAAGAAAATCACTTGTAAAGAGTGAAGATACCTTAAAGAAGAGAAGGCTGAAATCCAAATCTCTGCTTTAGTGTCTTATTGACAATGATTGACTTGTTGATCTTCCTTTAGTCTGGAGGTAGAAAAAGAGAACAGGAAAGAGAAGTGGGTGCAGAGAAAAGAGCTAGAGTTGAATAGCATGTTCTCAAACATCGTCTGTGGGTCAAATGGACAGTGAAGAGCCATCTTATCAGAACATGAACTAATAGAGTTGGCTGATATTTGAGGAATTTTCAGAATAAACAGAGAGGTGTACTTGGAGGTGCTAGAGCTGATAGGGGTCGGGGAGCACCTCACTCAGGCTTTCAAAAAAAAAAAAAGTATTGGTACCCAAAGAGAAATCCAGCATTTTGATGCCCTCCATACAGAGGTACTTGGTAGTCAAACAATGCAAGGAGAAGTGGCAGACAACCAAAGACAGAAGATTACAATAAAATACAGTTAAGTGAAATAAAATGCATATTCCTCCCTTAGAGTCCCAATTACCCTGTATACCCCCTAATACCTGAGAAGGCTGGCATATAAGGGAGGGTGATGGTATTCCAGAACCAGACCACGAATCTGCCCATCTACTTTAGACATTGGAGTGGGAGACAGATCACAGAGCCAAACATGTTCCCCAAGTCTCCCAGGTCCCAGGAATCCTAAGCCTGATTCAGGGAATGGGGTGAGGTGGGATAGGAAGGTAAAGTACTGAATCAGGAGTGAGATTTAAGTTTTAAACCAGTCTGTTGGAAACCCTGGTGGCGTACCGGTTAAGTGCCACGGCTGCTAACCAAAAGGTCGGCAGTTTGAATCCACCAGGCGCTCCTTGGAAACTCTATGGGGCAGACTCTGTCCTATAGGGTCGCTATGGGTCGGAATCGACTCGACGGCACTGGGTTTGGTTTTTTGGTTTTATAAAACCTGCTGCCGTCGTCAGTTCTGACTCATAGTGTCCCTATAAGACAGAGTAGAACTGCCTCATAGAGTTTCCAAGGAACAGCAGATTTGAACTGCCGACCTTTTTGGTTAGCAGCTGAGCTCTTAACCACTTCGTCACCAGACCTCCAGACAAAAAAAAAAAAAAGAAATAGCGGCCTTTTAAGAACTCCAAGTTAGCCAAAAAGCTATCAGAATACTTGTGTATATCTAAGATTGCATATTGTTATTTCTAGAACAAATTTAAGATCATAGTGTTTTTGCTTACTTTCTCTAATTCTATATATTTTATGCTGAATATTTTGAGTTTTACTTATTTTCTTGATCTTATACTCCACAGACAATAGATCAAAAGCACGGTACCATTATTAATACAAGCAATAAATTTACTGAGAGTTAATTTAAATTCCTTTGTAATTGTCTTCATTCTTAAAGTACTGTGCCTTAAAGTCACTTGAGCAGTTTTTTGGTGATAGTTTTGTCGACATTTAAACTGTTAATTTGTTTACAGTTTTATAAGATTTGTTTCTTTTCAACAGCTTCATTTTTTCTAATTATATAAAACATTATTGACTGTAAAATATCTAAGAGTCAGAGACTATGTAACAATGTACATTCAAGGAAGCCTTCTTTGGTCCATAAATTCTTCTTCTTCCATAGGTAACTTATTTTTATTATTTTTGGTTTTCTTTTTCAATGTTTAGTATTGCAAAAATAAATAAATACATACTCGCACACATCATACACCCACACATTCATATTCTCACTTTCTTAGACAAAATTTAGCACATGTAAATATGTTCTGCACTTTACAATTTCATTGAACATATATTCTGAACATCATTTCATTTCAGTATAGAAATATTTTTCATTCCTTTCTAGAGCTCAGTAGTACTTTATTGTACAGATATACTACAATTTATTCAACTATTCCTCTGATGATAAATGCTTGGGCTGATTCTAGCGTTTTATAATCCTATAATCACAGAATGGATGTGTCATTTCATATCTTGGCAGTATAGCTTTCAGCGGATTCCTAGAAGCCAGAATACTGATTCGAAGGTGAATGCGTATGTAATTTGGCTATGCAACCAAGATAGCCTTCGTTTTTCAGCCCCACCATCTATGTATGGGAGTGCATCTTCTATCACATACTTGCCACACAGTATGTTGTAAGATCTCTTATATTTTGGCACTCTGATAGGTGAGAAATGATACTTCAGTATGCTGAAATATAGAATTTTTCTAGGAGTGAGGTTTAGCAACTTTTATGTTTATAATTTTCATTTATTTATGGTTCTTTATACCTCATTATATTTAACTATAAGGAAAATAGTCAAATATGTAGACAACATTTTCATTTAAATTTTTTTTTATTTTCCTCCAATTTGTTGGATTCAAGTTGGTTAAAGAAAAAGTTAATTTTAAAAGTAGAGGAAACAATAGGTAAGTATCATACTTAGATATGCTATCAGACATTTTTAGTAAAAATTAT
This sequence comes from Loxodonta africana, assembly GCF_030014295.1. Lineage (NCBI taxonomy): Eukaryota > Metazoa > Chordata > Mammalia > Proboscidea > Elephantidae > Loxodonta > Loxodonta africana. The sequence goes on from NC_087348.1 coordinate 118,671,508, forward strand.
ATTTAAATACATTATATAATAGAATTATAAATCCTAGTTACTTTGTTAATATTAAAAACAAAAATATTAATATTAAAAACAAAAAATTATTAATATTACTTAATGAAAATTCAATTAAAAAATGAAATATCTGTCATTAAGCTTGAAGTACTAGCATGTACACTATGGATTTTTTATTCTTGAAAACTACAAATAAGGCCAATTTTGTCAAGCTTATCTACAATGTGACTATTTTAATCTACAATATGGGAATATTATATTTAAAAAGAACATTCCCTAGTTGGTATAAATACTGAAGAATGACAGACTTTTACTTACTGTTATTTTTGTTTTGTTTTGTTTTCTGGGGACTTTAGTTAAAAGGAATATTAAATTGCATCTGCTATAAACAGATGTACACATAAGAGCACCAAAATGCTAACTCCACCGTAAGTGACCATCTCATATGTTGCTGGAGCTTATTTCTTTTGGCATTGGTGTATTCTACGTAATTGTAAATTATGAGTAACACTTAAGGAAAACAAATTGATAATCTAGTCATAAGAAGTCAAAGACTTTTTCAGTTTGTTATTTATTTTATGAGGATATAGCATAGGCATAGTTTCTTTATGAAATGATTGTTTTACCAAATAATTTGCCGTAGGTTTCTTGTAGATACATGTTTTCTTCAGATTATCACCAATATGGTAAATATATATATATATATATATTTTTTTTTTTTTTCAGGGGCTACTAATATAGGTATGGAGCCCTGGTGGTACTGTGGTTAGGTGTTTAGCTCCTAACCAAAAGGTCAGCAATTCGAATTCATCGGCCACTCTTTGGGGACCCTATGGGGCAGCTCTACTCTGTCATATAGGGTTGCTATAAGTTGGAATCAACTTGGCGGCAGGGGGTTTGGGTTTTGGTTTTGAATATAGACATTTCTTGTTTTATTTATTGTGCTTCACAGATATTGCGGTTTTTACAAATTGAAAGGTTTATGGCAACCCCGCATTAAGCAAGTCTATCAGTGCCATTTTTCCAGTAACATGTGCTCACTTCATGTCTCTGTGTCACATTTTTGGTAATTCTTGTAATACTTCAAACTTTTTCGTTATTGTTATATCAGTTGTGGTGATCTGTGATCTTTGACATTACTATTGTAATTGTTTTAGGGTGCCACAAACACGCCTGTATATGACGGTGAACTTAATTGATAAACATTGTGAGTGTTCTGACTGCTCCACCGACTGGCTGTTTCCCCATCTGTCTCCCTCTCCTCAGGCCTCCCTATTTCCTGTTGTTATTGTTCTTAGGTGCTATTGAGTCAGCTCTGACTCATAGTGAGCTTATGTACAACAGAAAGAAACTGCCTGGTCCTGCGCCATTCTCATGATCAGTGTTACACTTGAGCCAATTGTTGCAGCCACTGAGTCAATCCATCTCATTGAGCATCTACTCCCAGAGATGCAACAGTATTTAAATTAGGGCAATTCATAATCTGACAATGGCCTCTTAAGTGTGCAAGTGAAAGGGAGAGTCACACATCTGTCTATTTAAATCAAAAGCTAGAAATGATTAAGCTTAGTGAGGTAGATATGTAAAAAGCTGACATAGACCGAAAGCTAGACCTCTTACGCCAAACAGTTAGCCAAGTTGTGAATGCAAAGGAAAAGTTCTTGAAGGAAATTAAAAGTTCTGCTCCAGTGAACACGGATGATAAGAAAGTGAAACAGCCTTATTGCTGATAAAGAGAAAGTTTTAGTGGTCTGGGTAGAAGATCAAAACAGCCACCACATTCCCTTAAACCAAAGCCTAACCCAGAGCAAGGCCCTAACTCTCTTCAATTCTGTGAAGGCTGAGCAAGGTGAGGAAGGTGCAGAAGAAAAGCTTGAAGCTAGGGTGGTTCATGAGGTTTAAGGAAAGAAGCTATCTCCATAACATAAGAGTGCAAAGTGAACCACAAGTGCTGACGTAGAAGCTGCAGTGAGTTTTCCAGAAGACCTAGCTAAGATAATTGATGAAGGTGGCTACACTAAACAACAGATTTTCAATGTAGATGAAACAGGAAGAAGATGCCATCTAGGATTTTTCATAACTAGAGAGAAGAAGTCAATGCCTGGCTTCAAAGCTTCAAAGGGCAGGCTCACCCTCTTACTAGAGGCTAATGCAGCTGGTGACTTTAAGTTGAAGCTTACCATTCTGGAAATCCTGGGGCCTTTAAGAATTATGTTAAATCTACCCTGCCTGTGCTGTATAAATGGAACTACAGTGTTTGGATGACAGTACATCTGTTTACAGCAAGGTTTACTGAATATTCTAAGCCCACTGTTGTGACCTACTGGTCAGAAAAAAAAGATTCCTTTCAAAATATTACTGCTCATTGAGAATTCACCTGGTCTCCAAGAGCTCTGATGGTGATGCACAAGGACGTTAATGTTTTCATGCCTGCTAACACAACATCCACTCTGCAGTCCATGGGTTAAGGAGTAATTTCAACTTTCAAGTCTTACTATTTAAGAAATACATTTTGTAAGACTATAGCTGCTACAGATAGTTATTCCTCTGACAGATCTGGGCAAAGTAAACTGAAAACCTTCTGGAAAGGATTCACCATTCTAGGTGCCATTAAGAGCATTTGTGATTCATGGGATGAGACCAAACTTCGGTGGAAGAAGTAACTGCGGATTTGGAGGAAATAGCAAGACAACTGGAATTAGAAATGGAGCCTGAAGATGTGGCTGAATTGCTGCAATCTCATGACAAAACTTTAATGGATGAGGAGTTGCTTTTTGTATGAGTGAAGAGAGTGGTTTTTGAGATGGAATTCTGATGAAGATGCTGTGAACATTGTTGAAATGACAACAAAGGATTTAGAATATTACATAAACTTAGTTGATAAAGCAGCAACAGCATCTAATAGGATTGACTACAATTTTGAAAGAAGTTCGACTGTAAGTAAAATGCTACATTGCATGCTACGGAGGAATCTTTCATGAACAGAAGACCCAATCTATGCAGCAAACTTCATTGTTGTCTTATTTTAAGAAATTGCCACAGCCACTCCAACCTTCAGCCACCACCACACTGATCAGTCAGCAGCCATCAACATTGAGCAAGACCCTCCACCAGCAAAAAGATTATGATTCAGATGATGGTTAGCATTTTTTAATAATAAAGTATTTTTTATTAAGTTTTATACATTGTTTTTTTAGACATAATGCTATTGCACACTTAATAGACTACAGTATAGCGTAAACATAACTTTTATATATACTGGGAAACTCCGGTGGTGTAGTGGTTAAATGCTACAGCTGCTAACCAGGGGGTCGGCAGTTCTAATCCGCTAGGCACTCCTTGGAAACTCTATGGAGCAGTTCTACTCAGTCCTATATGGTCGCTATGAGTGGGAACTGACTCGATGGCACTGGGTTTTGTTTGGGAAACCAAAACATTCATGTGACTTACTTTATTGTGGTAGTCTGCAATATCTCCAAGTTATGACTGTTTAAAAAGATTTTATTTTCACTATAAACAGGAAAATTGGGATAAAATATGCTTTTTAATATTTACCAAATTTTAAAAGTAAGAAAGAGTAATTCTCAGGAACCAAAATCAAAAAGGGAACTCAAAGCAAGAGTAGAGAGCCAAAGTTGAACCTGAACAGCCTAAAGGAGCATGGGAATTGTGCATATTGTCTACCACTTGGGATCTAAAATTGTGTGGGCACAGAAATCAAGGATGTGGGCTATGTATTTGGCAAGGAATAATAACTGATCTTGATAAAGCAAACAATGCAGAAGTACTGACCCGTCTGTGAATATGGGACTAGTAAAATTCCGCCCTTTGACTTGAGAAGGCACTATGGTAACACGCACATAACCTGAGCTGTAAGTGATGAAAGAACCACGTTTGACAAGTGGAAACCCAGGATTTTACTATACACAGGCGTGAGGATTTTCACACTGCCCTCACGGGGCTGAAATGCTGAAATGAAAAAAACATAACGGAAAACATGATCTTCATATGGTACAAATTGCGGGTCATCGCACAGGTAAATGCAAATAACGGTTTAAATGTAAAGCCATTTCAGTGGAATCACAGTGGAATCATTGGCATCAGACTGTCTATTGAAAACCATCCCTGAAGAGTCTGCGTTTCCAGTAAAAGTATTACATAGTCAAACACTTTAGGAAAAGTCCAAACAAAATAAAGGCAATTGTATCTTTAATAAGGGAAAAACAAAAGCAAAAAATGGTGCTTTCTGTGAGGATAAAAGCTTTACAATGAATATGTTTTAAAAGTCATTAGAGAAAATCATAGGAATAGGATCAATAAAGTAAGAAGATATTTTGGCAAAGGTAAAAGCAAATGTGAAAAAAAACTTTAGAAATAAAAATATTTCTTTTGATTAAACATTCATTGTCTAATATTAAACACTATTCAGAGTTAAAGAGAGAATTCATAAATTGGAGATAGATTTGAGGAAATCACCTAAAGCACAGATTGTTTGAATATATAAAACTGAAATTAAGAAACAGACACAATAAAATGAAGATTTCAACCAATATTTAATAGAAGTTGAAGAAATGGAGAATTCATAGAGATAATGACAGCAAATTTTCAAGAGCAAAGAGAAACATTAGACTGCAAAGAAGGTTAGAATTCTTTGTACTGAATTTCTAACAAGAGTACGTGGCTCCTCATTATTTTTAACAAATTGACTTTTGAGAAATGGTATTTTATTATAAGTAGTATTTTCCTGATAAATCATAAGGGTTGAAAATATTTTCCTACATATTTGTCATTAGAATGGACTCTTCATAAGTTTTCTTTTTGGGTTTTGATTATATTTTTGTCCATTTGTGAGATTCTACTTTACAAGTGGACAGGAATCAGGGGTGCTTATTATATGCTGTATCTGGATCGGATCCAGGTGATAATTTAATAACAATATGTATAAAAAAGTTAAATTTTATACTTTACTGTATGTATATTTTACATTAATTTAAAAAAAAAGTTTCACAAAAAAGTTGGCCAGTTTTACCACTGCACAGTTTACTTAAATACACTGTAATAGTTGCTTTACTTTTATATGAATGGTTTTAAGAAATGCTGTATCATTAATTTTGTGTTGTCAGAGAGGATAACATTGTGCAGAAAACCATGGGTACCAAGGAATCCAAGAGATTTTGAATATGATGAGGCATTAAGAGTATCTATACAAATTTATTTGCTTATATTTTCTTTTTTATGTAAGCAGAAAATGATTTAGAATAAAAACCGTGTGTATTTAAGTCTAAAACAATCTTTAACTATTATACATTCCAAATTATGAAATACATGATGTATTAACATTTTATTTGTCAATTGCATTGCATATATTTTTCATAATCTATTGTTTGTCATTTGATTTTGTTTTATAGTTAGTCTTACAAAAAATTAATTTTTTACTTAAGGAAGCATTGTTAAGTACTGTCAAGCCAGTCCTGACTCATAGTGACCCCATGTACCACAGAAGGAAATGCTGCCAAGTCCTGCACCATCTTCTCGATTGTTGTTATGTTTGAGCCCATTGTTGCGCCGCTGTGTCAGTGCATCTCCTTGAGGGTCTGTCTTCCTCTTTTTTGATGACCTTCTATCTTACCAAGCATGATGTCCTTTTCCAGGGACTGGTCCCTCCTAATAAAATGTCCAAAGCACATGAGACGACCTCTTGCCATCCTTGCTTCTAAGGAGTATTCTGGCTGTACTTCTTCCAAGATAGATTTGTTCGTTCTTCTGGCAGTCCATGGTATATTCAATACTCTTTGCCAACAACAGTATTCAAAGGCATCAATTCTTCTTCAGTCTTCCTTATTTGTTGCCCAACTTTCGCATGCATATGAGACAACTGAAAAAGCCATGGCTTGGGTCAGGTGTACCTTAGTCCTCAGAATGACATCGTTGCTTTTTAACACTTTAGAGACGTATGTATTTTGCAGTGGATTTGCCCAATGCGATGTGTTGTTTGATTTCTTGACTGCTGCTTCCCTGTGTGTTGATTGTAAAATGCAATCCTTGACAACTTTAATCTTTTCTCCATTTATCATGATGTTGCTTATTGGTCTAGTTATGAGGAGTTTTTTTCTTTGTGTTAAGCAAGTGTGTCCCCCATTTTCTTTAGAGATTTTGGGTTTTAATTCTCACATGGGGTGTGAATGCAAGTGTATGTTGAAGTGTTTTTTTTTTGTTTGTTTGTTTTAAATTTGAGTATTTAATCTATTTCAAATTTGTGAAACATATTTTTGGGTATCCTATGAGCTACAACTTTATGTTATTTCTGTTATGCAAGAAAAATTTGCCAAGTAAACTGCCATTTTCCCACCATGTTGAAGGAGAATTTTTTTATGTTAAATTTACATATATACTGCATTTTGATGTGCTTTCTATTATTCCCATATAATTTATGTATTTATTTCTATGTCAATATTAAATCCTTGAGCTAGTGATGGTGTTGTGTATTTTAATACATGAGGGGCCACGCTCTCTCACAATGTTTTTCCTTTTAAAAATTAATGTTAAAAATTATTTAGCTTGTTATGCATGTTTAAAATATGTGTATTGTTTAAATGAAATGATAGAAATGATAGCATGGGGGAGGGGTGAAGATAATATTAATACCCCAGTTAAAATCAGGAAATGAGAAAATAAGCACATACTAGGCCACAAAACAATTGTCACTAAATTCCAGAGATATTGCACACACCACATTTTCTGACCACAATACTATAAATTTATAATTTATTTCTTAAAATTTACCAGACATACCTTGGAAGACAGACCTGGTGTTCTGCTTCTAAAAGGTCACAACTTTGAAGACCCTACGGAGCAGTCTTACTGTGCACATATGGGGTCACCATGAGTCGGAATCAACTCAACAGTAACTAACAACAACATCATGCAGCCGTAACGTACAAAATTGGCATTGAAATTATATATGCACACATAAGAAAACATTTTTATAAATATTGAATTGTATATCAAAGTCTTAAAAACAAATACCTACTGAAGAAAAATTCATTCCTTTAATATTATATTTCCAATATAAATTAATATAGAAATAAGATGCAATATATAAAATTCAATTTATAGATAGTTTTACGTATCCACTCAATACTCGAACTTGATGCATGGAATGCAGGAAATTCAAATCTGTCCTTTCTTTCTTTCCTTGTCTTCAGGCAATATCATACAGCCAACAGGAAAAAAAAAAAAAAAAAAAAACTGCTGAGGCTGCTTATGTACAACCAAATTCCTCATGGAATCTTTTTCCTTGGTTTGGAGGTTTAGGGTCATGGTTTCATGAGATATTCTAGTTAATTGGCTTACTAATGTGTTTAGTGCTTCTGTTCTACCTCCTAGTTCATTGCACAGTGCCTGGTGTCTTATAAGCTAGAAAGCAGCTCTGGAAAGCACAAACACTGTTCTCTATTCACCTGGAGCAACAGAGGAGGAAGGGGAGTCAAGAATGGTAGGAGGATATGGAAAGCATGGCTAATTGCCTCCATGAACAACTGCTCACTTTACCGTGAGAAAAGAAGAACTGAACGGTGCCCAGCTACCTTTACTGAACGTTTTGATTAAAAGATTCCATAAACGAATCCTGATAAATTGGGGGGAAAAGCAGAACAGAATTTCATATTCTCATGGACTCTAAATTTTCTGGAGCCATGGAGGGTGGATGAACCCCTAAAATTATTGCCCTGAGATAATCTTTAAACCTTAAACCAAAAATATCCCCTGAAATCATCTTGAAACCAAACAATAGCTTAACTAGAAAAAATGTCTACCTTGAACTTTATGGGATCAAACTGACATTAGATAGGAACCTTAGGGGGTAGTGAGTTTATGTTAATGAGGGAGGAACAATTCAGAAAAGGAGAATGAGGATGGTTACACAACCTGAAGAGTGTAATCAGTGTTACTGAATTGTACATGTAGAAACTGTTGAATTGCTATATGTTTTGCTGTGTTTATTCTCAATAACAATAGCAAATTAAATAAAATTTAGAAAAAATGAAAAATACATATATAAAATGTAAAAATTATTCAAAATAATCACAGTTTTACAATCAGTACAGTATACTTGTTTTTACCTCTCCTTGTTCTTGAATCTAGCATTCCCAGTGATTAGAATGGAAGGGGCATTAGATTGAGAACATAGGATCTGAGTTCCTTTTCCCAACTCTACTACTTAATTATTGGGTAACTTTAGGGACAAGCCTTAACTTTTTTGACTCATGATTCTCTAATATTAAAATAGAGGTAATTATAACACTGTGAGTGTTTGTTTTAAGCAATAAATTAAGTAATTCATCTGATAAACATTTGGTGCTTAAGACATGCCAAATGTATACAGACAGACTTCCTCAAAATTTCATATATTCTTTAAGATCAAGGTCAATGTAATCACTTCTTATGTCCATCTCTTCCTCACTTTATCTTCACCTGATTATAGAATAAAGGGTTTTTTCCCTTATCAGCCCATCGTCCTTGTGTATTCATTTCTTCTAGCACTAACCTTACACTATTACAATTATTTGCTTTAATTTCTCTCACTCTCCACAATGTGAAATTTGAAAACGTAGGCTTTGAATTTGACCAGTGTTGAGTATAGAACTGTAAGGAACAATTGTATCAGATAGGAACTTTTTACAGAGATGGTAAGTAGCCTTGTCTACTTAAATACTAACGATTTTGAATGGTATGATGAAATTGGCCTTCTTAGTGTAATAAAAAAAAAAAAAAAAAAAGACGTTTACAGAATGTTTGCAGTACTGTGACCCTAAGAGTATAATAAACCAAGGGTACTGTTGCAGGCAAGACAGATGAGGCAAAAGTTTCAAGTAAGAAGATTAAAGTTAGAAATGCTCTACTCCTAGTTATCATGGTTGTGGATGTTCTAGTTTTTACTGATATTTAAAGGAAAAAATGAAGCAAGACATTGACAAACACAAAACTGACCCCAAAATAAAAGATTTATCAATCTAAGCCTTTAATCACAAGGCTTTTAATGATTTATCCATTTAAGTTGAATATTTTGTGTATTATAAAATATTACATTTGTCTTTTTAATGTGTTAAAAGGGGGGAGTGATTCTTATTTTAAAACTACACTAAAGAATATCTACCATTCTTGTTGAGGAGTGAGGTTGCTTTTTTATTTGTCTGTTTTGTTTTTACTGTTGTCAGTTTTGCCTTGTCAAAATTTATAGAAAACATGATAGAGTTTGAAACTGTTTCTGTGAGATTTGATAAAAATGAGATGTGCAGCTTTAAAAGCAAAACAAACAAAGCAAAAAACTGATTGTTACGTTGAAGGTGGCCTTCGTTATATTCCAGCTCGTACCCCCAGTGCCATCCGTAGGGTTTCCAAGGAACCTCTTGGATAGAAGCTGAGCTCTTAGCCACTGCGCCACCAAGATTCCACTTAGTACATAGTAGGGGTTTAATAATTACCTGTGAAAAATATGTTAATGTACGAATGAAAGAGGGAGGGAAGGAAGAAATATTATTGATGATGACGTTACTGCTGTTGGGGATCATTATAAGGAGTGGTGGTGCAAGGAGTGGTAAGCCATAGAAAATAGCACCTAAGGGCCAGTTCACTAATATAATAATTTGACCATAAGAATCTAGATCTAATATGCTGGCTTGACGATAAGAACCTAGATGTAATATGCTGACTTTTGAGACTGAGCAGAAAAGATTACATCAAAAGTTCTTTGCACAGAAAGTTCAACAAGTTTTACTGGTATATAAATGAAATAGAATCAAACCCTTGGTTTCAGGTACATGGGTAGAATGATTGTGCCACTTATTACAATGGGTAAGATAAAACATGAAGTGAACCTTGCAGGCTAAGTGATCATTTATTTTTAGACTTGTTTTACTCAAAGCTGGAATGATGGTAGAAAATGTGTGTAGAGATGCCTTATATTCTGTCAATTGCTGCTATGTTAATGTTACATGACAAACCACTGGAAATTTAAGTGCCTTGTTAAAAACAACAAGCAGCTATTCTCATGCTCACTACTCTGTACATGAGCTTCAATCTAGCTCGCGTAGGCCAGTGTCACGTGGGCATGGTTCATGCCATGGATTGTGTTCAGGCCTGCTTCACATGTCTGTTATTTCTCTGGGCCCAGCAAGCCACCTGAGACAGAGTCTTCTCATGGAGATGACAATAATGTAAAAAGGGTGAGTGAAAATGCCTGTTACTTCTTAAGGCCCACACACATAACTCACACGGTATCACTTTCACCTACTTTCCATTGACCAAAATAAGTTGTTTGATCAAGCTCAACAAAACAGGCTGGGGAAATACTCTGATTTCAATGAGAGAAACTGCAAAGTCACATGACATAGTGTGAATACAGGGTGAAGAATTGCAACCTGCCACACCTTGCATTTAGCTTTATATGTGTGACTGGATCTTGGTTTAAAGGTCAAGCCTAAATAAGCAGAATCATCAATGCAAAGAATAATAAAGATGTCCAGCATTTGGCCCTTTATCCCTCCTTCTCCTCCTCTTCTACTTCTTTGTTATTATTATGTATATATAAAAAGACTAACATTGAATATCTTCTGGAGTGCCAAACCCTGAGCAATGCCCTTTAATTATCAGATATAACTTTATTCTAAACTTAGCCCTCTAATGGAAGAGGTACTAATCTTTTCCCCATATTAAATTGACTAAGTTAAAAATGTATGTGGATATCCCACTCAAATTAGGGCTCTCTGATTCTAACGACCTTGCTCTCAGTCATACAATAGTGAAATTTGGCTGAATAGATGGAATCTAAAATACAATCTTTGCCTAATACACCAATAAAACCAAATCCATAGCCATCGAGTTGATTCTGACTCATAGTGTCAGTATAGGACAGAGTAGAGCTGCCCCCATAGCGCCTCCAAGGTTGTAAATCTTTACTGAAGTGAACTGTCACATCTTTCTCCCACGAAGTGGCTGGTGGATTACAAACCTCTGACTTTAGGTTAGTAGTCGAGTGCTAGATCACTGCACTACCAGGACTCCTAATATAGCAATATTTTACAGGTAATACAGTTAAATGTAAGAGAGGAAGTGGTAGGAATTCCTTACAGAAAGTTCAGATATTTGCTTATTAAAATAACTCACACAACAGAGCACTCTCAGTAGTAATTGTCATGTAGAAAAAAAAAAATGTAGATAGCTAGAGATAATTGATAAAATTTCACAACAGGATCCTTTGTACTTTGTTCTTTAATCTAGTAGACACACTGCTTAATCAGCTTCCACTTTGGGCATAGATACGTGTTGAGGAAGCCTGAAAATATAGTTCCCATTTGCGGAACAAACTAGTAATTCATCATCTCTATTTTTACGTTAAACTCTCTGGATAAGAAAGAGATTCATATTGTTTCTTTGGTTTTCTAGGATTATAACTTTTCTGTAGCCTGTTTTCTTGGTGAGAAATGTTGCTCCTACCTTCATAGCAATATATTATGCACTTATGCTGAACCAATATATGCGACAACGAAAAGCATGTTGTCTTGGAGAGAAACTCAACAACAGGCAATAAAATTGCTTGAATTCATATCTTTAGGGCATCAGTAATGGAAAGGGAAAAAAAAGAACCATTGCTTTTTTTTTATCTCAAACAGGATTTCAGCTTTTGTAATTTCGGAGGTGCTCCCTGGCCTCTTTCTAGCTTTTAAAATCGTGGTTATATCTTTTCACTTGAGAAATGCTTGCCACTAATATCTTTAGGTAAAAAAAAGACAGGACAAACACTGGAGTTCAATACTGAGAGGTTTGTGAGTAATGATGAAGGCTGAGGTTTGGTCTCAGACTTCTCTAGGCCCTTCCAATTTGAGAAGTCAAGCTACTTTAATAAATCTGTCCCATCATTTTTCTGAAGGAAGCAAACCCGATGTGTACACTGGAGTCTCCACTAAGCAGGAGGTACTGGTAAACACTTTCTGCTATGGGACTCAAGTACTCCAAGAAGATAGACATCTCCTCTACATGCTTAAACATGTTTAGTTTTGTGCTGCTTTCCAACTTACCATGCCAAACCACATCAAACCCACTGCTGTTGAGTTGATTCTGACTAATAGTGACCCTATAGTACAGATTAGAACTGCCCCACAGGGTTTCCAAGGAGAAGCTGATGGATTTGAACTGCTGACATTTTGGTTGGTAGCCATAACTCTTAACTACTGTACCACCAGGGCTCCTGCCATACAAAACCAAAAAAAAAAAAACACCAAACCTATTGCCATTGAGTCCATTCCTACTCGTAGTGACCCTATAGGACAAAGTAGAACTGCCACATAAAGTTTCCAAAGAGTGCCTTGTGCATTTGAACTGCCAACCTTTTGGTTAGCAGCTATAGCTTTTAACCACTAAGCCACCAGAATTTCCCCTACCATACAAAAACCAAAAAAAAACAAACCCATTGCTGTCAATTCCAACTCATAGCGACCCTATAGGACAGAGTAGTACTGCTCCATAGAGTTTCCAAGGAGCTCCTGGTGGATTTGAACTGCCAGCCTTTTGGGTAGCAGTCATTGCTCTTAACCACTACGCCACCAGGGTTTATTACAAAAGTAACCAGATTTATCCTTTAAGTTCACTCTGGTTTGTATATACGTTCAGGCTCTTTCTTTTAGGGCTGAATGCTCTTCCCTATAACTCCAGCTAGCCCCAGGGTGCTAAGATGCTGTCCTGAATTGATCCATCAACAGAACCATATTACCATTAACTGTATCTGAATTTGAATATTGAAGCTGCCAAACCGCATTCCATAGAATTGATTTGGTATTCTCTGTATAACAACACTGCTATGAATTAGGCATCAATTAAGTCATAAAGGCCTCTTGGATATTGTGCACCTCCCCATCCATAAGCTCTTTCTTTTCTAGATTAGGTCAAAAGATATGACACTCGTCCCCAAAATACAATTCAGACTTGTATAGCTTTTGCTTCCCCTTGCCCAACACATAGCTGCATAGGCCATTCCATTTTTGTATCTGAGCTCTGCTTAGAATGAGAGAGAGATGTAGGCCTACCTTTCCCTTATCTATGGCTGTGACATCAGCTGCACGCATATGTAAACCGACAGCAACTTTCTCCTGCTGCACTGCATAACTATCACTTTCTACCCAGTGCTTCTCTGCCACGACAGAGTGTTTGCAGGAACCCGTTTATCTATTACGGTGTCAGTGCCAAACTTGAAGTGCAAAATAATCAACACCTTGAGGAACGAGAGCTGGTTCATAAATACTACCCGATTCCAGCCCTTGGACTAACACTTCTAATATGCATTTTGAAAAATTCCATCAAGGGTCCCAAGCAGGATGATGGCCGGATTGCCAACTGGTGTTTAGCTAGATAGCATATCCTTAAATTGTCTTGCCTTCCTCATCTGCTTCATGTTTCCCAATCCCCAAGTTACTTAGAATCCTTGGGGTTACTTTATAAAATAAACTATCGGAATGAAAATCCTTGTCTTAGGGTACATTGTTTTGAGTGGATGGTAGAGAAGACCATAGGCAAAGACAAAATATAAATTTGATTTTAGGTAGGCTATACGGTCGCTTGGCGTAGCTGTTAAGAGCTACAGCTGTTAACCAAAATGTTGGCAGTTCGAATCCACCAGGTGCTCCTTGGAAACCCTATGGGGCAGTTCTACTCTGCCCTATAGGGTCGCCATGAGTCAGAATCGACTCTGTGGCAATGGGTCTGGGTTTTTTTTTTGGTAATGTGCAAGTCAGAATAATGGTCCCCTCATCTTAATCTGCAAAACCTGTGAATACGTTGGGTTATACGGTAAAGGGATTTAAGGTTGCAGATGGAATTTAGGCTTCTAATCATCTGACACTAAGGTGAGAAAAGTTATCCGGTATATTTGGACGGGCCCAATGCAATCAGGAGGGTTTTAAAAGTGGAAGAAGTATGCAGAAGTGTGTGTAGAGGTAGTCAGATGAAGATGTGACTATGGAAAAAAGGCACAGAGGAAGCAACATTAAAGGCTTTGAAGATGGGAAGGGCCACAAGCCAAGGAATGCAGGAAGCCTCTGGAAATTAGAAAGGGCAAAGAAACACATTATCCCCTAGAGCCTTCAGAAAGGAACACGTTCCTTATCAGCACCTTTATTTTACCCCAGTGAGACAGACCCCTGTCAGACTTCTAACCTACAGGATTTGAGATAAAAATTTTGTATTTTTCAAGCTGCTAAATTTCTGGCAATTTGTTACAGCTTCAACAGGAAACTAATATACATCATCTATTTGGCTCAATAACCATTGTGCCCAGGTGGTTTAAACACTTGTCTGCTAACCAAAACTCAGTGGTTCTAGCCCACCTGCTGCTCTGCAGGAGGAAAATTGGCAATCTGCTCCTATAAAAGATTTACAGCCTCGGAAACCTTCTGTCCTATAGTGTCGCTATGCGTCAGAATCGACTTAATGGCAGTAGGTTTGGTTTATTTGGTTCAAACATGTTATTTCATATTTAGAAATATTGTATTAAGTTGAAATCAGTTTATTAATTCAGGTTGATTATTATTCTTATCTTAGAAAAATTACATTCATTTAAGATAGGTACTTTTTATTATTTTGAGTCAATATATTTCTCTTATTTTTTCATTTACAAGTAATTCGGAGCATTAAAAAAAAAATTATTGAGTCAATTACTCATCCAAAAGTTGTGCTGGAGCTCATGGTTTATTGAAGTGATTCAATTAACAGTTTAATTCAATCAACATTTATTCAGTGCCTAGTGGGTTCATGGCATTATAGAAAATATAACTTCAGTGACTTTGAAGTTAATTTAATAATGGAGACATCAAGGTCCTTTAAAATGTAGGTCAAAGAAAATGGACAGTAACTAAGAGTTAAAAGAAAATTGTAAACAGATACAAAAATTTCAAATACACCTCATAGAGTTAGGTTTTATTTTGGGTCTTTGCCATCAGGGGTGAAAAAAAAAACTAAAAGTCTAAGGGAAATCAGGTGACATCTTATTAGGTCATTTTAATTAGCATTCTTAATGATATAAGAAAAGTAGACCTAGCAGTAAAAATTAGTCTTTTGATTTTTTTTAAATTATTTAAACTCTGAAGTCAAATATTTGACTATTTTAGTTCCTTTTTACTACGTAGGATGTATTAAAATGTATATATATATATATACCATGCAGTCAAAAACACTACCTCGATTTGTCAACATCCTGGTAGATTTTTAAAAACTAAAATTCAATTCAGTAAATGCCATTGAATCTTGTCAGGAATTAAACTATTTGCCTTTTCCTTCCATTTGTCCGTATATCTGGCAATAGTCTCAAGGGTTTTATGTGTATAAGTACAGATTCAGGACACCTCCAGAATCAAAAAGAAAGATGTAATGAATCTAATATCTATTTAGTACTTATTTTGTGCTGAGGAAAACTTGATAGGCAGTTTATCTCTCTTTTTTTTTAAGTAGTTTATTTTAGTTTTTTGTTGAGAACATACACAGCAGAACATATACCAGT
Organism: Loxodonta africana; assembly: GCF_030014295.1. Lineage (NCBI taxonomy): Eukaryota > Metazoa > Chordata > Mammalia > Proboscidea > Elephantidae > Loxodonta > Loxodonta africana. The sequence goes on from NC_087348.1 coordinate 118,687,052, forward strand.
TCAGCAATTTCTAATGTACAATTCAGTGATATTGATTACATCCTTCAGGTTGTGCAGCCATTCTCACCCTCCTTTTCTAAGTTTATCTCTTTTTAATACTCATAATAGGAATGGCCTTCGACTTAAATATTTTTCTTGCAGTTTTTCTGGTAAGAACACCGAGAGTCACAAAGACACTTTGATGAGACTCTGTTTCCCAATGCAATCATTAGGTATTTACTAATGGTCACCAGGAGTCCCTGGGTGGCGAAAACAGTTAAGTGCTAGACTACTAGCCAAAAGGTTGGTGGTTCTAACCCACCCAGAGGTGACTTGGCAATCTGCTTTTGAAAGGTCACGGTCTTGAAAACCATATGGAACAGTTCTACTCTGCACACATGTGGTTGCCATGAGTTGGTATCAACTTGACTGCAACAAATATCTTTCTAGAGAAAACTATTTGGGTCTCATGGAAGTTCAAATTGCTTTATGTATGATTTAATAGCAAAATATTGGCTAACTGGTCTTTCTCTGGGAAATAAAATGCAGTGTCCAATTTATAAAGATGTATTCCTGATAACATAATACATAAATTTCTCTCTTGCATTTTAAAATTGTGTCACATAGTAAAAAAAAAAAAAAAGTGCAGAGGAATTTACCATCTGAAAAAAAAAAAATTGTGGTAAATCATTTTGTAAGAGCCGAACTGAGTATATATATAACTGAAAAGTTTCTCTACAATGTTAGAGATGCGCTGCTCAATCCCCTAAAGTAAAGTAAATGGCCTGCAGCGAGATCTGAAGAAAGCTCAACAGCAGCATGAATATGGCAGCATGAAAGCTGGAGCAGAGGTATTGAGTTTAGAACCTGCTTTGCTTCTAAATATTAAGCCTGCACTGTTGCTTGCTGCGTTTATTTCTGAGGCATTTTTAGCTCATTGTGCAGAACAGTTGTATTTTCTCAGCTTGATTGACATTCTGAAAAATACTGATCTGACAGTGCAGTGAACTTGCAGTCATCACATAGCTTTGGGCTCGTTCAGCCCAAATTTTGAAGAATTACACTTATTCCCAAAAATATTTATCTCAAAGGCAATCTTACCTAACCATTCAAATTCATAATTCCAAGCACAGTCTGAAAATTTTTACTTCTTTACAGGTAATTAAGAATAACTATAAACAGATAAAATAAAATACACAAGAAAATACTCTGGAATAAACATGTTTTGCTGATTACTAAAAAGTATCAAAATTTCCTGAAAAAGACAGTTTCTTCCTGTGGATCATATTTTCTTCTATGGAAGAGGTCTGTTATCATATAGGACAACGTCTTCCATGACACTCTCTCCCAGACCCATCCCTACCTGCTCTGAGGGAAGGTGTTTGCTCCAAAGTCTCAGAGCTATCCCGTCTTCCTGGGATATCCCTTAAGGCCCCTGGATTGGCTATGCTGTTCCCATAATCCATAACTTACTTACTTTATGCTTTCTTTTTTCTTCTGCTGGATCATTGTCTCAAATTATTTCCAATGAAAAAGTTTATTGGAGGATAAAAGGATTTTCTGAACCCTTGCCTTTCTAAAAATATCTTTGATGTTACTTAGGTTATAGTATTATGGATTGAGATCACCTTTGAGCCTCAGTCTTAACTTCTCAGTGTTCTGTTAGGGCAGAATTGGTTTTTTCTTGTCTATGTGTTCATTTTTGAGGTCTCAAAACTGTCATATCTTTCATCTGTTGATCAGGAGATTTTACTTCCCCTTTAGTTTTTTTTTTTTTTTTTTTGCAGGGTTTTTCTAGAAATGTCTTGTGTCCCTCTCCACTGTGGGTTCCCCATCATTTTTTATTTCCTTATTTTCATTTTTATGGAGTCTTGGTATAGATAGGCAGGAGATCACTGCATGTGTACAATTAATCCTCTTTAATCTGAATTCCATACTTTCTCCAAAAATGGTATTTAGGAAAGTCATTCTCCAGGTTAGTGGAGATTTAAAACATCATTTCTTATATGTGAGATAAATCAGATTAATTATTCAGTTTCTTTCTCTATATTGTAGTATCAAAATGAAGTGAAATTCCTAACCTACAAAATTTTGTGTTTGCATATTCCACATTAAAAAAAAGTGTACATCCCTCAAGTAAAATAGAATTTGGATTTTAGAATGCTTAGGATACGTTATCCCACACACGTCTAACCAGCTTTAGCAACCTGGACCCAAACCAGGAAAAATTCCAAAATGCAACTTTCTCTGCAGATGTGTAGTTCAGATTTATCATTTGATTGCTGCTTTCAAATAGCCTTACACAGAATATTACAATTCTCTTCCTCCCCTTGTATAGTTTGTAAATAATAATGACTTCCTCCTGGAATGATAGTTTATGTGTCTCCACCCATCTTGTTTCTGAGTACAACTTCTGCTCACTTGGCTAGTTCTCACTTGAAATCTCTCATGCAGGTACAGACAGCAGGTGGGGCTGGCCCTAGTTCCCAAGATGGCTCATTCACCTGGGCAGCATTTGAAGCTCGCTGTTACTCTTTGTTTGTGTGTGTGTATGTTTTCCTGTCTGGAGTTAAACTCTGGGCTGCTTGTTTTCTGCAAATTAGAGTGGGAGGTAAACTTCATTAACAAATGTCCTATTTCTGACCCAATTTTTATCCTACTCCCTGTTCTTCTGGCTAATTCTGAGGCTAAAGGCTCTTTGGAGTTCTTGTGGACCTAGCCCTTACTTCCATTTTAGCCCCTTCATAGGGTATTCTGTAATAAGACCTACTCCATCCATCTCTATATTGTTTGTCAGAAATGGGTTGAAATGACTTATTTTTTAATGCAACTCCTCACATTTTCTTTACATTATAAAATTATCCTCTCCCTCTTTTTTTTTCCAGTCAATATTTTTCTTTAGGTTGTTCCTTTCCCATTAAAAGTACTGAGGTAAATTTTATCTTTTGCTCTTATTCCTTAATGTTATCTATATATACTAATATTAATTTTATAAGTGTATCAAAATAACTGTATTTGCATTTCTCATTTTTCATATCTATTCAGAGTCAAGCACTATCTAGGACATTGTCTTCATTATCTAGTGTTGCTTGTAACAGAAATACCACAAGTGGATGGCTTTAAGAAAGAGAAATTTATTTCCTCACAGTAAAAAAAGTAGGCTAAAAGTCCAAAATTCAGGGTGTCAGCTGACCCTCTACTTTACCAAGCATGATGTCCTTCTCCAGGGACTGATCCTTCCCGACAATACTTCCAAAGTATGTAAGGCACAGTCTCTCCATCCTTGCTTCTAAGAATAATTTGGTTGTACTTCTTCCAAGACATATTTGTTCATTCTTTTGGCAGTCCCTGGTATATTCAATATTCTTTGCCAACACCACAATTCAAAGGCATCAATTCTTCTTCGGTCTTCCTTATTCATTGTCCAGCTTTCACATAGATATGACACAATTAAAAATACCATCACTTGGGTCAGGTGTACCTTAGTCTACAAGGTGACACCTTTGCTTTTCAATACTTTAAAGAGGTCTTTTGCAGCAGATTTGCCCAATGCACTGCATTTTTTGAATTCTTGACTGCTGCTTCCATGGGTGTTGATTGTGGATCCAAGTAAAATGAATTCCTTGACAACTTCAATCTTTTCCCCGTTTATCATGATGTCGCTTATTGGTCCAGTTTTGAGGATTTTTGTTTTCTTTATGTTGAGGTGTAATCCATACTGATCTTCATCAATAAATGCTTCAAGTCCTCTTCACTTTCAGCAAGCAAGGTTGTGTTATCTGTGTAATGCAGGTTGTTAATGACTCTTCATCCGGCCCTGATGCCCTTTTCTTCTTCATATAGTCTATCTTTTTGGATTACTTGCTCAGCATATGGATTGGATAGGTATGGTGAAAGGATACAACCCTGACATACACCTTTCCTGACTTTAAACCACGCAGTATCTCCTTGTTCTATCTGAGCAACTGCTTGTTCATCTATGTATAGGCTCCTCATGAGCACAATTAAGTGTTCTGGAATTTTCTCATTCTTCTCAATCTTATCCATAATTTGTTATGTTCCACACAGTCGAATGCCTTTGCATAGTCAATAAAACACAGGTAAACATCTTTCTGGTAGTTTCTGTTTCAGCCAGGATCCATCTGACGTCAGCAGTGATACCCCTGGTTCCATGTCCTCTTCTAAATCCAGCCTGAATTTCTGGCAGTTCCCTGTCGATATACTGCTGCTGCTGCTTTTGAATGATCTTCAGCAAAATTTTACCTATGTGTGTATTAATGATATTGTTCAATAATTTCTACATTCCTTTTCATCACCTTTCTTGGGAATAGGCATTTATAGGAATATATCCCAAAGGAAACTTGCTTATGATGCAAGCCAGTCTTGTACATTGAGTCCTGACTCTTCAACAGAGCTGCCACCCATCCCCCCTCATTCACATCATAGAGGCAGGATTTACAAGGCATGGGAAAACCACATCCGATGACAAAATGGTGAACGATCACACAGTACTGGGTCGGAATCATGACCCAGCCAAACTGATACACACATTGGGGGGGGAGGCATAATTTAATACATGACAGGCATGAACAGCATTCAGAATAGATTTTCCTGAAATCAGTGTATTCTTTGATTTCTTCCTCTAGATGCCCAAGTGTTATCTTCCATATGAAAGACTGTTTTCATATTGTAAATGGAAAATCTTGCAAATCACAAGAAGGAATTTTGTGTTTTCATTCTCTCTATTTAAAATGGGGGAAAAACAGCTTTAAGATATATTATTTTATTGTGCATATAAAACCACGCATGTATAAAATCTCTAGTTTTTTTTCCTTCATTTAGAGACTATTTCTCTCTAGTTGGCTTCTTGATTAAAGAAGATATGTACATATATCTTCTTTATCCATATCCATACATACATACATATATACATACGTACATACATATATATATATGTGTATGTGGAACCCTGGTGGTGCAGTGGTTAAGAGCTATGGCTAGCTATGGCTGCTAATCAAAAGGTCAGCAGTTCGTACCCAGCAGCTGCTCCTTGGATACTCTATAAAGCAGTTCTACTCTGTCCTATAGGGTTACTATGAGTGGGAATTGACTCTATGGCAGGGGATTTGGTTTGGTTTTATATATATGTGTGTGTGTGTGTGTGTGTGTGTGTGTGTGTGTGTGTGTATGTATACATACTGTTCTCATTCCGTTATTGCCTTACCTGTTGCCGTTGAGTTGATTCTGACTCATAGCTACCCTATAAATAGGACAGAGTAAAAGTGCTTCATAGGGTTTCCAAGGCTGTAATATTTTACAGAATCAGACTGCCACATCTTTCTCTCATGGAGCAGCTGATGATTTCCAATCACTGGCCTTTTGGTTAGCAGGCAAGTGCTTACCCACTGCACAACCAGGACTCACTTGCTCTCTCTCTTTCTCCCCCTCTGTCTCCCTCCTCCCCTCTCCCTCTACCCCTCCTGTCTATGGCTAAAGTATGGCTTTGACCAATAGTCTTACAATTTTCAGAGCTTTGATCTTGTATCCTTGCCTTGTATTGTGAAACCTGTGAAAGCTGAAGCTCAATGGAACTGCCTTTTTTTCTGGGTTTCTCAAGTTTTTCACCTTTGACAGGGTGCAGTCTTATCACTTTTCTATCGCTCTCTATTTGTGTGGAATATTTAAGTTTTCCTTCTCTGGCAGGTTTCTGGCTTACACAGGTTCTGATTTTCTCAGGTATTAACTGTTTTGCATATTTTCCAAGATTTGTTGACTCTCTTTCAGTAGTTCATCTTTAGCACAGATGTTGGATGGCAGCTTAAAATTGTTTTGTTCCATATATGACAAAGCACTCAAAACCAAATAACTAAGCAAAAAAAAAAAAAAGCAAACAGACAAAAAAAAAAAACTAACCCAAAGAGTACTGTAGCCTAGATTATTATTTCATACATGATATCAAATTATCTTCTATGAAGTGAGCTCAAATTATTATTTTCAGTATATAACAAACATTTTATGAAATGGGCTATATGATTTTTATGACTGCTAGCCTTCTTCACAGTGTCATGTGATTTCTTACCCTGTTTTAAATTATTTTAATGTGTTCTTCAGAAATGTATCAGTGTTATTAGAATATCATAACTTAGCTCTTCAAAATATGAAACGGAGACAAGTGAAATTTTTTTATTAGTAACATTGATTTGAACCGAATCATTTTGACGTGACTGAACTTCTTCGCAATATTGTACAGAAAAAAATCTGCAGGGTGCACCAGATGCAATAATTGTGGTGGCAGCTCCCAAAGGACTAAAGCAGTAGAAACTATACTGTACTAGTCTGTGATCAGGTAAATTAATTCTCAGAGGACTGATGTACAACAGTCTCAAGTCATCAGTGATAAGTGTACCGTGTTTGCTGAGGCACAGTCCAAGCAGCACAGTTTTCTCTACCTGCTTTTTTCAATTGCCTGAGACAACTGAAATTTGTTAAGCTGTGACAGAAGTCCAGGCCCAAGACCAGTGGAAATCCAATAGTCCAAGTACATAGGTAACATTACAATACCAAGCTTTCTTTTCTTTTCCAAGTTATGTTTTTTATATGTTACATAAGTTTTGTTGATGATATATTTGTATTTACCCTAATAACAAATACTTTGAAGTGTGTGAAGAATTAAAAACATAAAAATGAATTTTGCCTATAACAAAATATAAACATAAAACATTTTTTATAAATGGATTTACTGATAAGGTACATAGTACTTCCTTTACTAAAAAAAAAAATCTTAATTTTCAAGCAGTCTCCCAGATGGCTCTGTAAATCGTAGCATTTTGTAGGAAGTGATACGTGTGTAAAAATAAAAGTTGTACTGCAGCAAGTAATGCTAAGTGCCTGGGTTAATGAATTTAGCACTGGTTTGAGTTATTTCAAATATGTCTTTGTTAATAATAATGTCCTTTGCAAAGCCATCGAATAGTGTTAATTAAATCTCTGCTTAGTTTCACAGTTGTGTTTAATTAACTCAATCACTTTTTGAAAATGTAACAGGCTATAAAAGGAATGATCTAGTGAAAGGATGTTTAATGGCAAATTGTTAGCTGCCAGATTTGATCCCTGGATGATCGTTGGGTGTAGGGAAAACTGAAATGCATCAAAATCACAACGTTTATAAACAGTCTTTGTAGCTTAAGAGGTTAAATCCACCAAAAAAAATCTAGAAGTTAGTACATGCTATTCAAATGGTTTTCTGTCTATATCGGAAAGGAGTATTATGAGATCAGTTTAATGGTAGATGTATTATGTACCGAAGCATTTCAGTAAAGGCAGAAATTACATTTACAGTGTGTTTACTGTGGTTGTTTGAAATATGCTTTTGCGTAGACAGATCTTTAGCAATATAAAAAGTGCCATGAGGTGAATATGGACTTTATTTCTGCTTATGGGAAAGTTAAATTAACACCCTAAGGATCACTCCTCAGCAGAGAGTCATAATTACCACTAAGTCTTATTACTTTATTACTGGTGGTGCAGTGGTTAATGACTCAGCTGCTAACCAAGTGGTTCGAACCCACCAGCTGCTCTGGGGGAGAAAGATGTGCAGTCTGCTTTGGTAAAAATTCACAGCCTTGGAAACCCTATGGGGCAGTTCTTCTCTGTTCTATAGGGTCACTATGAGTTGGAATTTACTCAACAGCAGCAGCTTTGGTTTTTTGATTTTGAATAAATATACAATAGGTTTACCAACAGGATTTCAATTGAAGTTCACTTCCTAGAACATGAGAAAATAAGCTGTTTTCACTTTATTGTTTTGTAAAAACACACTTAATTTCAAGTTTATTATTTTGTTTAATGGGGAAGAAGTAATATGTCAACATTATTTTGCTTAACCTAGAACCCCTCAGTTTTCAAAGTATGCGTCAGGAGTTGGGGTGGGGAATGGGATTCAAGCATAAGAACCTTATGATGATGACGGCAAAAAAACAATTTAAATAGTTGACTTTTTTGATATTTAAAACAGATGTAAAAAATGCAGTTCTTCAAGGACGTTGTTTGAAAGAAGTTTTGGATAAAATATTGTATTTATCATAGAAGGAAAAGAAAACATTGCACATATCAAATGATTAATACCTATTAAGTACTTTATGCATCTCACTGTAGAATAATAATAATAATCTCAATGTAGAATAATAGAGGGCAATGATTTTTTTTAATAGACATTATTTTTTTAGTGTATTTTTAGGTTTACACAAAAATTGTGCAGAAAGTACAGAGAGTTCCTGTATGCACTCTTTTCTCCCTCCCCCTGTTTTTAACATCTTGTGTTAGTGTGGTACATTTGTTACAGCTGATTAACTGATATTGATATATTCTTATGAACTGAGCTTACATTAAGGTTCCAGAGCTTACATTAAGGTTCATTCTTTGTGTGATACAGTATTTAAGTTTTGACATATGCATAAAGCCATTTATCCATCATTACAGTAATGTACAGAATAGTTTCACCACCGTAGAAATGCCCTGTGCACCACCCTTTCATATACTCCTGAACTCCCGGCAACTGCTGATCTTTTTACTCTCTTTATAGTTTTGCCTTTCCCAGAATGTCATATGTTTGAAATTACATAATAGGTAGCATTTTCAGACTGGCTTCTTTCACTTAACAATATGCATTTAAATCTCCTCCATGCCTATGCATTATTTGATGGCTTGCTTATTTTTATCACTAAATAATATTCCATTGTTAGTATGTACTACAATTTGTTTATCCATTTACCTATTGAAGAACATTTTGGTTGCTTCCAGTTTTGGGCAATGATGAATAAAGCTACCAAAAACATTTATGTACAGCTTTTTTCTTGGACATATCTTTGGTTTTTGTTTGTTTGTTTATATCTTTCCAACTCGTTTGGCTAAATACCTAGGAGCACTATTTCTGGATTGTGTGGTAGAACTGTGTTTAACTTTGTAAGAAACTGCCAAATTGTCTTCCTAAGTAGCTGCACCATTTTGCGTTTCCACCAGCAATGAATGAGTTTCTGTTGCTCTGTGTCCTCATCAGCAATTTATATGGTCTGTTTTTATTTGTTTTCAACTTTAGCCTTTCAAGTTGGTATGTATTGGTATCTCGTGTTATTTTAATTTACAGTTTCCTAATGACATGAAAGGGACATCAGTGGTGCAGTGGTTAAAGAGCCCAGCTGCTAACCAAAAATATCAGTGGTTTGAGCTCAGCAGCTTCTCTGCCAGAGAAAGATGTAGCGCTCTGCTTCCATAAAGATTTACAGCCTTGGAAACTCTATGGGGCGGTTCTATTCTGTCATATAGGGCTGATACAAGTTGGAACCAATTTGACAGCAGTGGATTTGGCTTTTGCTTAATGACATGTGACACTGACCGTCTTTTCATATGCTTATTTGCCATCTGTATATCTTCTTTGGTGAGGTGTCTGTTCAGATCTTTTGCACGTTTTTTGATTGGGTTGTTGTTTGTTTCTTCTGTTGTCAGTGTATGTTATGGATTGAATTGTGTCCCCCCAAAATGTGTGTCAACTTGGCTAGGCCATGCTTCCCAGTAATGTGTGGTTGTCCACCATTTTATGATCTGATGTGATTTTCCTATGTGTTGTAAATGCAACCTCTGTGATGTTAATAAGGCAGAATTAGAGGCAGTTTACGTTAATAAGGCAGGACTCCATCTACAGGATTAAGTTGTACATGAGTCAGTCTCTTTTGAAATATAAAAGAGAGACGGAAGCAGAAAAGAGAGGAACTTCATGCCACCAAGAATGAAGAATCAGGAAGGAGTGTGTCCTTTGAACCTGGGATCCCTGCGCTGAGAAGCTCCTAGATCAGGGTAAGACTGATGACAAGGACTTTGCCCCAGAGACAACAGAGAAAGAAAGCCTTCCCCTGAGCTGGCACCCTGAATTAGAACTTCTGTCTTTTAGTCTGTGAGAGAATAAATTTCTGTTTGTTAAAGCCATCCCCTTGTGGTATTTCTGTTGTAGTAGCACTGGATAGCTAAGATATTATTGTTGTTCAGTTTTAAGAGTTTTTAGTGTATTTTGAGAACAAGTCCCTTTTCAGATATGTGTTTTGCGAATATTTTCTCCCAGTCTATCGCTTGTCCTTTCACGCTCTTGACAATGTCCTTTACAGAACAGAAGTTTATAATTTTAATGAAGTCCAACTTACCCACGTTTCCGTTCACAGATAATGCTTTTGGTGTTTTATTTAAAAAGTCATTGCCGAATGTAAGGTCATTTACATTTTGCCTTACGTTATCTTCTAGAAGTTTTATAGTTTTGCATTTTATATTTGGGTCTATGATCCATTTTGAGTTAATTTTTGTGAAGGAGGTAAACTGCCTGTCTAGATTTTTTTTTTAATGTGCATGCCCCATTGTTCCAGCACCATTCATTGTAAAGATAATCCTTTTTTCCACTGAATTGCATTTTCTCCTTTGTCAAAGATCAGTTGACCATATTTATGTAGGTTTATTCCTGGACTTTCTGTTCTACTACATTGAAATACTTGTTTATTATTTTTCCAATATCATACTGTCTTGATCACTGTAGCTTTATAATAAGTCTTGAAGTCAGGTAATATAAATCCTCCAACTTTCTTCTTGAGTATGAGTATTGTGTTGGCTGTTTTGTGTGTTTTGCCTTTTTAATAATTTTAAAATCAGTTTGTTTGATATCCACAAAATAATTTCTTGGTTATTTTGATTGTGATTGCATTTAATCTACAGACCATTTTAGGAAGGTTTAAGACCTTGAGTCTTCTTATCTATGAATATAGAATATCTCTCCACTCACTTAGTTTTTTTAATGATTTATTTTAGTTATATTGAAAATTTAAAATTTATTTAAAATAATGTTATAGTTTCATTTTATACTTGTTCATTAACTTTCCAGCTTCTAAATTGTGTTAGCATCTTGTCACTTTCCACTCTTCATGGTATTTATTTCCTAAAATATCTTTAAAAATAATCCGGTTATTTACTGAGATTCTGGAGAGGACAGATCTGTGATCAACTCATTATAATTTAATAGACATCTTGACATAGCATTTTAAAACTTTAAATAAGTGTTCAAGGACAGAGTTCTTACATTGAAAATAAATATTAATGTGAATCGGTCTACTGATCTATTTAGTGATTTAGGTAACTAGCGGTATTAATTTTTTAAATATTCACAGTATTACAAAAGTTATAAATGAAATCTTAAATATTCATCAATTCATCATTAATTAAATATAGCCTATTTAAGAATATGTTTCCTAAAGCAAGGCCCTTTCCTTGTAGAAGCTTCAATTTCCATGAGAAAATAATTACATCTGTAAAACAATTAAACAATTAAAAAATGATGTAATCGAGTGCTAAATATCATCACTCAGTCAGTACACCCGTAAGAGTTCAGGAAAGAGCAAAATCAGAGTACTCCAGAAACTCCCAGGCGAGTGCCTTCTACCCATGGTGACGTCTACACTTGGCTTGTTAATATACGTCTGGGATATCCTTGAGATTTCACTATTGTTCATTTAATAGCTAAAACCTGTCCAATCAAATGCTAATTACTGAAATTTGAGGCAAGGACCTATACACATTTCTCTTTTACAAATTTCCCAAGCATTCCTTTGAATATTCCTACCACATTGAGAATCAAGAAGTTCTAGGGCTTTATTTTTAGAACAAATTTGGGAGCTCAAGTTGCTTTGAAGTTGGTCTTGTCATTTGATAATTTATTCAAAAAACACTTTTGAATTCTGTGTCAATACCTCTACTTTATTACAAGTAGGGATTACAATAATAAAAAAAATTCAGATTTCCTGCCATCAATGAGCAGAAGAACTGCCAATTAAATAAACTATGGTGGCTTAGTATAATCAGTACAACAATAACAACTAGCACACCTAAAAGTGACATTGAAAGAAAGACTTGCTAGAGGAAATAAAGGTTTATCTATAGCAGAATGTTAATTAGAAATTTGCCAGCTAACGAATGGGAAAATGTCCTCTAAGAGAAGGCACTGAGTCTTGAAAAAGCATGGTGGTTTGGAGAACTTAATGTATTTAAGTGTTGCTAACAATCAGAGAAAAAAAGCACCAGGTGAAAAGAAACCCTGGTGGAAACCCTGGTGGTGTAGTGGTTAAAGTGCTACAGCTGCTAACCAAGAAGTCAGCAGTTCGAATCCACCAGGCGTTCCTTGGAAACTATCGGGCAGTTCTACCCTGTCATATAGTGTTTCTATCAACTCGATGGCAGTGGGTTTGGTTTTGGTTTGGTTATGTGAAAAGAACTTCCAGGAATTTTAAGCATCAAAGGATAAAAATATATGTAATGTCCCAGTGTAGAGAATTCTAATTTCATTGAATTGTTACAAGGACTAGTTACTGGGAAATGTAGTTTCTATCCCTTTGTCTGCCACTAATTGGCTATGTAAACTTTGAAAAATCCACTAATCTGTGTAATGAATTTATTGGTTTGGGAGATCTTTTATTTTCCTCCCAGTTCCAATTTTACTGATAAGATATTAACAAACACAGAACAAGTCCCAGCTGGTAGAGCCTTTTGAAATATCAGACATTTTTCCACTTCTCTAACCATTTGATGGCCCTCAATCAACCATTTGGAAACTGACTTGTCTTAGTTTGGGTTCTATAGAGGAACAAAACCAGTGAAGCGTATATAAATAGAGAGAAAGTTACTTCAAAAATGGTTCACAAAATTGTTGGGACTGGCAAGTCCCAAATCTATGGTTCAGGCGACAAGTGAAGTCATCTTCTGGCTGACATGGTTTCAAGGGCTCATAAATCCAAACTCTGAAAGTCAGGCGGCAGGCCAGAGTCTTCTGCAGGGTTGCATTCCAAGAACCAGAAGTCAAGAAGACTGTAGGATCAAGAAAGAGAGCAAGCGTTTCCAGGACATCCATTTGTATACAGGAGGCAGGCCGCACCCCCAAGGAAAATTCCTTTGAAAATGATTGGCTTCTTAATCAGATCATAAAATGGAAAGTGTTACATAGTGTTTGCCAAACCACTCAGAATCATAGCCTAGCCAAGTTGACCATAACAATAACCATTACATGACTTTTTCCTATTCACATGCTAGAATGTTTGAATATCACTCCAAGTATATATTCACTCAATTTCAAAATGACAAAGTAGGCTAGATGTCAATAAATCACAGACCCTTGGTACACCAAATGATACTACAAATTTTGGTCTTTATCTAGCCCAACAACCCACTGAGTTTGAATCCTTTATACATCTAATTCAGAGACTACCTTTACTAGGCTTTAATACTTCATTTGGCATTCGACTTGGTACCTCTCAAATAAGTTCATGCATTAGGACTGCTCTGACTGAAAGTTATTTATTGTATTATTTCTTTGACCATAGTTTTCATGTTCATGGCCTTTAAGGTTGTGATTAAGTGGAAATGGATATTACATAACTACTGTGAAGTGTTATTTTGAAGAAACAGCGATAATGGATTTCAAGTGCCTAACCCAGTGTGTGGCTCTGTGGTGCTTAAAAAATTTTGGTGATTATTTGCCCTTCAAATACTTGAAGGTAGAAATCAAATTATCCTTCTCTGTGTGAGGCATCCCAAATTTCTGTACTTATGCCTCAGGTGAGATTGCTTTTAAGTACCCTGGATCAAATTTAGGTTGATCCAGTTTTTTTTTTTTTTTTTTTTTTTAATCATTCTTAGAATGGAGAGAAGAGAAATCAGTATAGGGTTTGAAGAGTGGAAAGAAAGAGAACAACAAGGAGGCTGTAGAAATCATTTGGCAAGAGATGATGGAGTTTTGACTAGGATAGTAGCTCAGATGTGGAAAGAAGACACATTTGAGGTAAATTTTGGTGTTAGAATCCATATTACTTACTAATGGATTATACTGTGGATGGGAGAGGGTAAAAGGAATCAAGACTGACTGATTCATATTTGGTTTGAGCAGTAGGGTGGATTGTGGTGAGATGGGGAAGATTAGTTGGGGAACAGGTTCTGTTTTGGAGTAGTGAAATTGGAAATGTCTAAAGGATAGCCAAGAGGAGATATTAATTAGGATGGTGGTTGAAGGTGACTAGAAAAAACCTTGTCTCATTTTATAGTCTTGACCACTAACCTTAAAAGGTCAGCTAGTTTCTGGGACATTTCTACTACATTCCCCTTGTCAATTTGTTCTCCTACTTTCCTAGTTCAGTGCTTCTCAAAGTTAATGTGCACAAAAATCACTTGGAGATTTTGTTAAAATGTAGGTTCTGAAAACCTGGGGGAGCCATGAGAATTTGCATTTCTAACAAGCTTTCGAAATGGTGGCTCACATGGTTTCAGGGAATATCTAGGTCAATTGGCATAATAAAGTTTATTAAGAAAATGTTCTGCATCCCACTTTGGTGAGGGGCATCTGGGGTCTTAAAAGCTAGCAAGCAGCCATCTAAGATGCGTCAGTTGGTCCCAAACCACCTGGAGCAAAGAAGAATGAGGAACACCAATGACACATGGAAAATATTAGCTGAAGAGGTAAAAGGGGCCACATAAACCAGAGACCCCATTAGCCTGAGACAAGAATTAGATGGTGTCTGGCTACCACCATTGACCACCCTGACAGGGAACACGAGTCCCTGACTGTGCAGAAGAAAAGTGAGTTGCAGAACTCAAATTCTTGTAAAAAGATAAGACTTAATGGTCTGACCAAGACTGGGGGAACCCCGGAAGACATGCCCCCTGGACTCTCAGTTTAACCCAGAACTAAAACCATTTCCAAAGCCAATTCTTCAGACAGAGAATAGACTGGACTCAAAGACATAAAATGACACTTGTGAAGAGTGTGCTGCTTCTTTCAAGTAGTACATGAGACTAAATGGGCAGCTCCTGTCCAGAAGTGAGATGAGAAGGTGGAAAGGGATAGGAGCTAGGAGCTGGGGAAATCTGGGGTGGAAAGGAGGAATGTACAGTCACATTGGGATAGCATCTAGGGACACATAACAATGTGTGTATAAATTTTTGTATGAGAAACTAGCTTGAGCTGTAAACTTTCACTTTGACTTTTTCACCTTCCATGTGGGAGACCTGGGCGTGATTTCTGGCCATTGCACCTCTCATGCAGCCACCACCCATCTGTCAGTGGAGGCTTGCATGTTGCTATGAATAGGTTTCAGCAGAGCTTACAGACTAAAAGGGACTAGGAAGAAAGGTCTGATGATTTACTTCCAAAAATCAGTTAATGGAAACCCTATGATTACAAAGGTTCGGTCTGCAATGGATTATGGAGATGATGTACGACCCGGCACCATTTGTTCGGTTGTACATGGAGTCACCATGAGTTAAGGTCACTGACTTGACAGCAACTAACAACAACAAACAAGCTTCCAAACAATATTGATGCTGTGGAACTCAGATGCACCTCTCTTAGCAGGGTTCAAAACCAGACATTTTTTTCCTATTTTTATTTAATCAAGTTTACATCCCCTGATGGTCCTTTCTCAATCTCAGCTGATGACACTTTGCCTTATTTCAGGAGAAAATAGAGGCAATTAGAAGAGAATTTCCACATGGTCTCCCTATCAGATCTACTGTTTTAAAATGGCCAATCCCTGTGTATCTGCTAGATTGCATCCCCTCTGAGTTTCTTGAAGACATCAATCCAATAATTGCCAGCTCCTTTTCCAAGCATCGTATATTTTTTACATTTTACTAAATCATTCTCTTCAGCATGCTAATATGTTGAGATATATTCTAGCTTAAAAACTGTGTTAAAACTCCCTTTACTACTTTACTACCAAAGATTCTCAATAAAGTATACATTCTTTTTCTCCAATTGTTTCCTTTCATTTTGTGGTAGTAATTCTAGTAAATAGTTATTGTTGAGATCAGTATTTATCTTTAAATTGTCAAATACAATGGGAAATTCTCAGTTCTCACTCTCATTCTCAGTTCTTCACCTATGAAGATTGTTTTTACACAGTTCTTTTTGACACACTATCTTCTCTTAGCCGCTGTAACACCAAATTTCTTTTGGTTTTCCTTTGACTTTACTGGCTTGCCTTCTCTGCCTTTTTGCTGGCTCCTCATTCTTTTTCTGGTCCCTAAATTTTAGAGGGCCCCAGAGAGAAGCCTGTGTAACTCTTCTTTCCAAAATCTATATATACACTCTCTAGGTAAACTAATATTGTTTCATGACTTCAAATACTACATATATATATATATATAATCCTGCATTCTCAGTATTACGACTTCAACCTAGATCTGTCCACTGACCTACAGCCCTAGAGCTAAAGCGACCATGTAATTTATTGTCTAAATTAGGAAACTTTTGAATGTGAAGAGAGAAAACCAAATCAAACCAAACCTGTTGCCCTAGAGTAGATTCCGACTCACAGTGACCCTACAGGACAGAGTAGAACACCCCATAGGGTTTCCAAGGAATAGCTGGTGGATTCAAACTGCCAACCTTTTGGTTAACAGAGAGAGCTTTATATTAATTATTTTGAAAGAACACGTATAAACCAGGATTGATGCTAACAAAATAGTTTTGCATGATCACCTCATTTATATTCAACTGCTTACTCATCATATGCATTCAGATATTTTTTAAAAGATGGTTAGTTGTACCCAAATATCCATTTCCCCTTCTTCTCCAGTGATGGAAACCTGGATTTTCTGCTGAGTACATACATGACTTTCTAGAATAATTCAATTTACAAACCTCCCTTATAATTTGATGTGGAAAGTGACTAAGTTTGAGGCAATAAAATATAATGTAAATTGGTATGTACAATTTCTAGGAAGTGGCTTAAATGGAGATGTGCCTTCCTTTTATCTTTTCCTTCTTCTTATCCCTATATTAGAAATGTAGAAACCTTTTAGTGTAGAAGCTATATATTGAGACTGGCAGTACAAAAAGACTGAAGAAGTTTAGATATCTGACAGCTGATGAGTCACCAAACAAGGACTCTGGACTATTTTATTTATGTGAAAGACAAAGAAACACCTATCTTATGATAACCATCGTGTATTTGAGATTTAGCTCAATTGAACATAATCTAATAGAAGTGTCCAACAATCGTTTATTTATCCAATAAATATTTATTGCCTGGCTGCTACCTCTCTAGGCATTTGGGATTGAACAGTAAACACAAAAAATACATTCCTTGACCCCATCAGAGCTTAAACCAAAACTAAAGCTGTTGTCATTGAGTCAATTCCAACCTCAGAGCTTATATGCTAGCAAATATTGTCTTATAAATATATTCCAGTAAATTATTAACATAATAAATAGTATAATTAATTATGATAATAAAAATTAAGGAAAAAAGAAAAAGTAGATAATGATAAATCAGTTTAGAAATTCTAACAATAGGGGGAGGGTTGATAGTCTAAATATGGTAATCTCTTAAATGGAGTAGACCTTCTGTGGATGGCATTGAGATAGGAGTTGAAAAGGGTGAGCAGTTTATTCATGAAGATATCTGGGGGAAGATAATTCCCGTCAGTGGGGACAACCCACTTCTTTCTAAGAAGAGTAAGGTGGCTAGTTTGGCTGGATTCATGTGTTTAAGGAGAGAGTATCAGAGATGAGGCCTGAGTGGTAATATAGCCTGGATTATATAGGTCTTGTACACCATGGTGATGATTTTGACTTTTATTCTGAGTTAGATGGAAAAATATTACAGTGTTTTGAGCAGAAAAAAAAATGGCAAGAGCTAAGCTAGAATCTCATTTGATGCCATGTTGAGAATGTGTCATGGGGGCAAGGACAGCGAAATAGGGAAAGGGTAGAAGCAAGGAGACCAGTTTTCAGGCTATTGCAGTAATCAGAGTAAAGGATGATGGTTTTACTAACTTATATTATTTACATATCCTAAAAAAATGCTTGATTTCTCAGCACTGCCTTCCACTCAACTAGATCTCTATGCAGCCTTTTGCGTGTTAGCAAATACTAAGTTTATTCTTCTAAGAGCTCAGGCCAAGAACTTGGGATTCCTTTGGAATTATTCAGAAATGAGAGCACAGCGAAAATTGTTGGCGTATGAATTTTTATGCAAATTGTTCCTGAGGCTCAACTGGATCCATCCTGTTTGTCTCAGTTTTGCTTGTTCAGCCATTGTTGCAGCTATGCCTGATATTGCAATACTCTCCCAATAAAATATTCCTTACGTCTAAGCTAGCTCTTACTGGGCTTCTGACGCTAGAAGATATTTTGTTACCAAAATCTTAGCAATTATATACAATTAAAGTTTACTAAGACTTGTTAATTTGAAATAAGATGTGCTTTTTTTAAATCAGAATATAATAAGTAATTATGTAGTGCTTACTGTGTGCCAGTTTAATTCAAATATTGAAAACTAGACTCTCTTTTCCACTTTCATTGAAGGGAGCATTGGCTTATTTTTTCTCATTAGTAGTAAAGAGGAATTTTCATGTATATATTGATTATTTGATTTACAAAAATACTACTTCAACAAAGCAGTATATGACGAGGAATATAAGCGCAATTTTTGCGTTGCAAATTGTGACTATCTCCTAATAGCAGTATACGCCTGGTATGGATTCTGCTACATAAGTGAAATGGAAAAAAAAATCACAATTAAGTAATTGCATGTTCAAAAACCAGTGATCATTTTCCTTGAATAGGTGGCAGTCATCTTTATATTTTAAAGATTTCATTACTTTTACTTGCATGTCTCCAACTGGTACCACAATAAAAGACTTATGTTTGAAAGGAATTTGTATAATTTTACTCTGTGATTAAACTATTACAACTCAAAAAAGCCCTGACTACCAGGGACAGATTAATACCTGGAGACCTTAAACACAGAAAACAGCATGATATGCCCCCTGTATAATTCAACATCAAGTCATTCAAACTTTCCACCTAAAAAATGCACTGATTTTATTTAAATATTAAATTCTTAGAAGATCGAGTAACACAGAAGAAGGATTATCGCACAGGCACTGAAATCTACAAGACGATATACACAGAACTTAAAAAGTTGCTGCAGGCAGAGGAATAGTTCAATTAGTTGAAATGCAGGAGGTAAGAGACAGGTTGAAAATGAGAACAAAGTACCAGAACATAATTAAAACAAAACAAAAACAAGTAAACCAACTACTAGGAAACATCCATTACTAAATTTCCAGTCTGTATTTTTTTTATAATTCTAGAATTCAAACAAGTATAGCTTAGCTCATAGTTTTTACTTCCGTTTTAGACTACTTTACGTTTTGCAAGTAATTTATAATCTGACTTTAAAATGTTCTAATACATTTCTAACTTATTTAACAGCAGAGAAATAATGAGAAGAAATGGTCAAATTTTCTTATACTATCTCAGAGACACAGATAACAGACAGAACGATCATCTATATCTAAAGTTTCTTCCTTAGCTAACTAAAGCAAGGAATGTCTCTGATCCCTAAGAGGCTTTTACTGTTTAAGAATTCTGTTTTGTGTCTCAAGAGTTACTTAATGTCACATGCATTCATACAGAGCACATCTTTATTCTTATTTTTCCCTGTTAGAAAGCACATCCGTAGCTATGTTTGTTTGTTTGCCATTTTATTAACATGATCAGTCATAATCTTTATATTCTCCTTTGTCCCAGGTGTGTGGTTTAGGTTGCAATGTATTTCATACATTTGGGGAAAATTAAATAAAAATTAGTATCTAAATATTTATTCCATTTGCATTAACATTATTGTAGAGAAATTATTTTGAACTAACACATTTAAATATTTCATAAACAATTTTAGGAATCTGGGAAGTGCTTTATATATTACTGTATAATATGCACATACACATTTTAGTATCACTATTATTTCCATTACTTTCACTTTATAAATGAAAATCCTAAATTTTATATAATGGAATATATGAACACCTTCCAGTGAAAATTATTTTATAATACTAAATAAACATATATGTTTATCTTAAAAATCAGCTATTTATTTTTTGCCTTTGGTTACCTCTCTTCAGAGATCAATTAACCTCTATGTATTTGATTATTGATTCCACATGTATTTAGATTTAAAAAAACTCAAATTAAAACAACAAAATTACCTTTCTTTTCTTGTTTTCATAAGTTGCTTGCTGAGATAAATATCCACATATTACACGTGACCTGAGTAATGAATGAATTAAATTACTGTAAATGATTTAAGTCAATTATCTCTTACTCTACCAAGGAACGGTTCTCTAAAAAGATTAAAATTACTTAACAAAAAATAAAAGAAAAATGTGTAGGTTGATAGGCAAGAAGAAGGAAGAACAAGAAAAAGAAAGAATAAAGGAAAAAAGAAAAAGGCAGAGAGGGAGAGAGGGAGAAGGAGGGAAAGAGAGAAGGAAGGAAGAAGGAAGGGGAAGGAGGAAGTAAGGAAAGGAGGAAGAAAGAGGAGGAAGAAAGGGAAGGAGGAGGAAATTCACTAACTTACAAATTAATTCAAAGTAAAATATAAGCGCTGACTCAGACTCAACTTTACTAAAATTTTTCTAAGCTAGAAACTGCTTAGGAGTTTGTTACTGCATGTTCTCACTTCACTGTTCAAATAGAACAAAATGGCAGTATTTCATTAACCATTAAAATAGAATTTCTAAACCAAGTTTGTTGTGTGCTGTGGCTCGTAGCAATCCTATAAAGACAGAATTGCCTCCCATAGGGTTTACTAGGTTGTAATCTCTACAGGGGGAGCAGACCACCAAGTCTTTTTTTTCCTGTGGAGCTGCTGGTAGGTTCAACTTTCAGTGTTTTAGTTAACAGCCAAGTGCTTAACCATTGCAACACTAGGGCTCCTTAAACCACATTTAGTGAGATTTAAATAAAGCAAATAAGACGAGATATTACATACTATACTTATAAGCCAAAGCTGCTAAGGATTGTTTGTTTATAAAACATTGTATTTTGGACACTGATCAAAACTGAAATTTCAAAGTTTGTCAGACTCAGACATCTTTTATTAAATTTATGGACCGATTTCTTGATTGTCATTTTTATTATAAAAAAATTCCAATTCTAATACATGGCATACTTTCTGTCACAAAACTAATTCTGAGATTAATGTCAATAGTTTAAAGTTTATTTGAATTCTCTCTAGTCTGGTCTTCATTGTTCAATTGATTTAAGCATTACTTAACAGCAAAACAAAACAAAACAAAAAAATAGTTGGCAAGTTGTCTGACTCATGGCAGCCCCGTGCTGTGCAGAGGAGAACTACTCCCCGTAGGACTTTAAAGCATGTGACTTATTGTAAAGGATTACCAGTCTTTTCTTCCAAGGCACCTATGTGTGGGCTTGAACCTCCAATCTTTCTGTTAATAGTCAAATGTTTAGCCATTTGTGCCACCTAGGGACTCCTTTCTTTAATTAAAAAACCAATCCATTGTCATTAGCAATCTATGTGTTACAGAGTAGAACTCAGCTCTGTAGAGTTTTCTTGGATTCAGTCGTTATGGAAACAGATGGCCAGCGATTTCTTCCACAGTGCCGCTGTGTGGGTTTAAACCGCCGACTTTTAGGTTAGTTGTTGTTGCTAGGTGCCCTCAGGTTGGTTCCAATTCATAGTGACCCTGTATACAACAGAATGAAACACTGCCCAGTCCTGCACCATCCTTGCAATCTTTACGTTTTAGCCCATTGTTGCAGTCACTATGTCAGTCCATCTCTTACGAGGGTCTTCTTCTTTTTTTGCCAACCCTGTACCTTATTGAGCATGATGTCCTTCTCCAGGGACTGGTTCCTCCTGATAACATGTCCAAAGTATGTGAGGTGAAGTCTCTGCATCTTTGCTTGTAAGGAGCATTCTCAGTACAATTCTAAGAATTTGATAGAATCTTTAATCTAAATGTTCAGTAATGGTAGCCAGGCCGGGCACCATCCAGTTCTTCTGGTCTTATGACAAAGGGGGCAGTTGTTTATTGAGGCAATTAACCACACATTCCATTTCTGCCTCTTATTCCTGACTCCAAGTGAATAGAAATTGTTTTTGTGCCTTGGGTGGCTACTTGCAAGTTTTTAAGACCCCAAGCTCTATGCAACAAACTAGAAGGTAGAATGGGAGGAATAAACACATTATTAATCCAATTAACTGCCATGTCCCATGAAACCATGACCCTACATCTCCAAACCAAGGAACCAAATCCTATGCAATACTTGGTTGTACATAAGCTTCCTCAGAAGCTACTCTTTTTTTGTTGTTGTTGTAAATAGGTTTATCATCACACAACTTTTGCCACTTCAACTATTTACAGATGTACAACTTATTGACAACACTTATAATAATTGGCTGTGCAACCCTTCCCTTAATAAATATGATTTTTCCATCACCACAGAATGAAACTTAGTACTGTATTAGCCTTCCCCAATCCCTCCCACCCCTGGTAACCACTAATAAATTTTATCTGTATACATTTGCCTTTTCTTGTATTTTTATATAAGTGAGGTCATACAATATTTTTCCTTTTGTCATTGACTTATTTCACTAACATAATATCTTCAAGTCCCAACCATAGCCTGTGTCAAGACTCTGTTTCTCTTCCTGGCTAAATAATGTTTCATTGAATGCGTGTTCCAGATTTTGTTTATACATTCAATGCAGTCCTAATCAAAATTCCAAAAGCCTTCTTTACAGAAACGGCAAAACCAATCCTCAGCTTTATATGGAATGGCAAGAAACCCCAAACAGATAAAGAAATGTTTAAAGAGAAGAACAGAGCAGGACTAACAGTACCTGAATTTAAAACATACTATTTTTTTTTTTTTTTTACACAGCTACACTACACTATGAGTCGGAATCGACTCGATGGCACTGGGTTTTTTTTTGGTTATACAGCTACAGTAACCAAAAGAGCCTAGTACTGGTATAACAATAGACACAGAGACCAATGGAATAGAACTGAGAGTCTTGAAATAAACATCTATGGTCAACTGATTTTTGATAAGGGTTCTAAGTCCATTCAATGGGGAAAGAAGAGTTTCTTCCATAAATTCTGTTAGGAAAATTGGATTTCCACATGCAGAAAAATGAAACAGGATCCATTCCTCGCACCATACACAAAAACAAATACAAAATGGATTAAATGTGCAAATTAAAACCATAAAATTCTTAGAAGAAAATACAGGGACAATGTTGTCTGGCCTAGCTTTTAACAGAGAATTATCTAATATAATAACAAAAGCCCAAATAGCAAAATAAAAAATAAATAAATAAGACCTCACAAAATTGAAAAAACTTTTTGTTCATCAAAAGACTTTACTAAAAAATGAAAAGACAAGCTAACTAATGGGAGGATATCTTTGGAAACCATGTATCTGGTAAGAATTTAATAATTAAAAAATATATAAAACTTTTACAACAAAAGACAAATAACCCAATAATAAAATGGGACAAGGACTTGAATAGTCATTTCACCAAGGAGAATGTTCAAATGGCCACCAAACACATGAAAAGATTCTCAGTGTCATTAGCCACCAGACAGATGCAAATCAAAACCACAATGATACCACTTCAGTCCCGCAAGGATGGCTAAGATAAAGTAAAAAAAAAAAAAAAATTAAATGTTAGCAAGGATGTGGGGAAATTGAAACCTTTATTAATTTCTGGTGGGAATACAAAATAGTACCGCTGTTGTGGAAAATAGTGGTTCCTCAAAAAACTGAAAGTAGAACTACCATATGACCCAGCAATTCTGCGCCTAGGTATATACTCAAAAACATGAAAGCAGAGACTCAGGGATGTGTACGCTAACGTTCATTGGAGCACCATTCCCAATGGCCAAAAGGTGAAAGCAACCTAGATACCTATCAACAGATGAATGGATAAACAAAATGTGGGAGTTCACTTTTGAAGCATTCAGGGAGATGGACTTTGTTTTTGTCCTTTCTTTGCAATACTTGGTTGGCACAAATGGTTAAGTGCTCACTCGATTACTAAATAGCTGAAAAGCTGATGATTCAAACCAACCCGGAGGTATTTTGGAAGATATACTTGGCCAACTTCCAAAAGAGCCCAGCCTTGAAAACCCTATGGAGCAGTGTTACTCTGTGCCAGTGCGGTAGCCATGAGTCTAAATCCATATGACAACAACTAACAGTAACAACAGATAATCATCACCTGCAACCATTAAGAATCTCCACTCTCTTGCGTGGGTCCCAAATATTCCAAATAACGCCTCTTTTGACTAATGGGGTCAAATTCTCACCAAATCTGTATATCAAGATTTGTTGTCTTATGCTGATGAGAAGATCTGATGAACAGTAATAAATTTTTTTAATTAATTAATGGTTTCTTGACATAACTTTTTTTTTTTTCCTTCTTAATGTGGTAGAAAATGTTGGTAAAAAAATTAATAAGTGCCACTCACAGACATTTTGGTATATAGTTTTAATAAAAACATTTAATGTTTTAAATTTCATTCCATAATATATACTTAAAATATCCAAAGTGGATTGAGGTAGGTATTGATTATTATAAAACTGAGAATTTAAAACATAAATCCTTAAGAGATATATTTCACTCTTACAAAAAATGAAGAAATATCAGAAAAGTCTGCTTAGTCCTTGAAAAGGAACTAATAATCATTTTCTTAAAGTACACAGTATCAACAGAAGTCATTATGGAAATAATTATATTTTAGAATATTTTAAAACTTCAATAAGTTTAAGAGATACTGACATTTTATTTGAAAGACTGGGGTAGAATTAATTAAATGGTTTAAAATATGTTAGCATCTAGAAGAAATGCTTTAGGCTCTAAAAAAAAAAATAACTAGAAATGAATTCTTGTTAATCTATATCAAAACTTTTAGTCCTAAATGTGAAATTAAATAGTATGGTACCCAAACAAGGAAACCCTAGTGGTGTAGTGGTTAAGAGCTATGGCTGCAAACCAAAAGGTCTGCAGTTGGAATCTTCTGGACTTGTATTTGACTTCACCTGTACTTTGCTACTTCACATCCCTCTACGGAATGTCTGCCTACCTAAAAAGCCATCTTTGCTACGACGTCTTTTTAATAAATAAAAACAAAATTCTGTTATGTAGTATAATTCCACTCCTTGGTACATATGTGGTATCTTTGTTACAGAAATTCAACCTTGCAGCTAATATGAGGAGTTTCTGGGTGGTACAAATGTTTAATGCTCTCGAATGCTAGTGGAGGACACGTTGGAGGTTCTGGTACACCCAGGGGTGCCTCGGAAGAAAGGCCTAGAGATCTACTTTTGAAAACAAGGCCATTGAAAACTCTTTGGAACACAGTACTACTCTGACATACATGGGGTCGCCATCTTCCTCTCTCTATATATACATTAAATTCCTAATAGGCAAAGATCACCCAATTAAGGTGTGTTCAAAATCTATTTAACTTTTTGTTTCCCAAATCAGTCGATACATGCCAATGATGCTGAATACATTTTTGTTGAAGTAATTAAATTGGTGCAAAACAGAGCCCGGTTCCAGTACATCTTTATAAGCCATGTGACATTAGGTAAAATGCTTACCTTTCTGAGCATTGTTGTCTCAGCTCTCTGATAAAGTTCATAATTCTTATTTATAAATTTGACAGATATTTCACAATATAATAAATCTAAAATTCATTATAGCATATAGTTGTTGTTAGTGCCCTCAGGTTGGTTCCGACTCATAGCAACCCTGTGTACAGCAGAAGGAAACACTGCCTGGTCCTGTGCCATCCTCACAGTCTTTGCTACATTTGAGGCCATTGGTCTGCCCTATAGGGTGTGTGTGAGTCGGATCTACTGGACGGCAAAGTGTTTTAGTGATAGAAGTCTTTCACTAATGGGTGAGGTAGTGATATCAACACCCCGATAAAGAAAACAAACAAAACTACTTCTGACCATAATGAAAACTACTCAATGCCGATTTGTCAGTAGATTATTAATAACGAAAAAGAAGGGCTTGATAGAAAATATAATATGAATTCAAAATTATTTTAATTAATAATTAAACAACTGGGAAATACAGAAAGTAAAAAGGAAGAAAAACATAGCTTTTCCATATAGGGATACACAATGTTAAAATTTTATTGCTTTTTTCTTCATCTACTTAATGTGTTTATGAGATACCAAAACAAAAAACCTGTTGCAGTCCAGTCGATTCCGACTCATAGCGACCCCATACCAAAAAAAAAAAAAAACCACTGCCGACGAGTCAATTCTGACTCATAGCCACCCTACAGGACGGGGTAGAACTGCCCCACAGTTTCCTAAGGAGCGCCTGGCGGATTCGAACCGCTGACCTTTTGGTTAGCAGCTGTAGCACTTAACCACTACGCCACCAGGGTTTCCAGGGACCCTATAGTTACACTTAAATATACATTTGGATATATATCTCTATCTATTCATAGATAATACTCAACATTTATTTCAATACAATATGTGGCTGTTTTCACATATTACTAAGCATTTTGGAAATACAACATTAATGCTAACGTAACATTTTTACTTGTATCCCATAATCTATTAAACCATTTCCCAAATGTAGGCTTTTTTTTTTTTCAGTGAAAAACAACTTTGTATTAAACGTTCTGATACATAAGCTTTGTTTCTACTTTTGATTCGTTTCCTTAGATTCCAAGAAACGGATTTACCAGGATTAATATTTAAAATTTGAGATATTGTCTTTTATACAGGTTAAACCAACATAAATTCCCACTAATAGGGTGCTCATTTAAACAGCTCTTAGCAGAATATAGTATTATTGCTTTTTAATACCATATGTATTTTTAATATTTCATTGAATTTAAAGTTTTCTCATAAATTTATGTGCCAGTTGTTTTGTTTTTAATGCTGATACATTGTTGATTTTCTTACAAATGCTGCTCATATACTTATGACATTAACCCTTTGTCACGTTTTTGGCAGAAATGTTCCTACCTATTTAATGATGGCATTTTGTGCTGTACATAAGTTAAAAGTGTATATTAAAATTTATTAAGTTTATTTCTTTATGATATTTATATTGCTTTTATAGTTAATCCTGGTTTATGTATTTTACGTGTATTTTTTAAAAAGTTTATAATGCTACCACTTAAAAATAATTCTCTAGTCTTTTTCTACACACATGCCTATGCATTATGGGCATTTTTGACACAATTAAGATCATATTACTCGATGGCAGTGGGTGTTGGGTTATACATGTAATTTTGAACATTTTTTATTTCTATAGTAAGTAATTTGCCATGACATTAAACATCCAAGTTAGCATTAAGATGCACATTGTAATGTGTTCTAATGAGTAAATGAATTCACAAAATTCTGAAATAATTTTTATTGGATCAACACCTGTAAGCTTTAGTCAGTATTGAACTCTGAATAAAACAGGCATAGTATTAGTATTTTCTTGAATATATGGTAAACTAATGAAATATGACATTTAAGTCAGTTTTGTAGGTAATATCAGCCTCTAGTAATTTGGAAAAAAAGTTGTAATTAAAAAAGTTGCCATCGAAGTGACTCTAATTTTGGCAATCCCATATGTGTTGGAGTAGAATGGTGCTCCATAGGTTTTTTTAATGGCTGACTTCTCAGAAATAGATTGCCAACCCTTTTTCTGAGGTATCCCTGGGTGGACTCCAAACACACCAAACTTTTGGTTAGTAGCTGAGCACATTAACTGTTCTACCACCCAGTGACTCCAGTAATATGAATTTGTTATTGTTGTTAAGTGCCATCAAGTAGACTTCAACTCATGTCAACCCCATATGATAGAGTAGGACTGCTTTAGTTTTTATTAAATACTGCATTTTTTTTTACATTACTTAATTATTCATTTGTTTTTCACCTCAGTCATGAAGTTCAATAAATGAACTACTATACTAAAATAATTATTTTTGTCATTTAAATGATAAAACTAAGTCACAAATTTAGGAAATAGGTGGCTATAACATGAGGCCAATGAGAGAGGAAAAAAAAAAAGAGTAAAGCACATTTTTTTCCTCCAGGAAAGAAGCCAATAATTGTTACTCTGAACACACAAGGAGAGCATGATTTTAAACATTTAGAAGAAATCACGAAAGCTCGAAGGGCTTTCCTCCAGGGGCACCTTGGAGAAATTCATGTTTCTAAAACAGGAAACATTTATCAAGACTTGGAGTACAGGAGCACTTATATGCTACAGTGTCAGCATAACTAGAGCAAATGAACTTTCTGGCCTCATGGTCGCTGTGCTACTTCTGCCAACGTGATGTGTTTTATTTCAAACACAATATGTATATATTAAACACATTAATTTTATGAAGAAAAATATAGAAAGGGGAATTAATATCTTACATATTGATGGAAAACAAAATAAAACCATTCATTCATTAGTTCATTTATTTAAACGTATATTCTTTCAGAAAAAAAAGTAAGCTGAAAAGAGCACAGAACAAGTGAAAAGGGAGGTGATAGAAGAAAAAGAAAAGAAAAAAAAGATTTCAGATAAAGAGTAATCAAACATGAATCTAAATATATATAGTTTTTCTTCACATTTGTGGCCCATTCATGAGTCACAAATTTAAACCAAAGTTATCTAGTATTTGATGGGAAAGAAAAATATTATCAATTAAGGAGACCTGGTGGTGCAATGGTTCAGCACTCAGCTGCTAACCAAAAAGGTTGGTGGCTGGAACCCACCCAGTGGCTATACAGTAGAAAAACTGGGCGATCTTCTTCAGTAAAAATTACAGCCAAGAAAACTGTATGATGCAGTTCTACTCCACCACATGGGGACGCTATGAGTCAGAATTGTCTAGATTACTTTCCATT
This sequence comes from Loxodonta africana, assembly GCF_030014295.1. NCBI lineage: Eukaryota > Metazoa > Chordata > Mammalia > Proboscidea > Elephantidae > Loxodonta > Loxodonta africana. The sequence goes on from NC_087348.1 coordinate 118,715,796, forward strand.
CCTCTCCTTTTCTTTCCTTTAAAATTCTCATTTGTGTGTTTTATAGCTGCCTGGCAGTGGATGCCAAACAATTAAATTAAACCATAGGTTTTAAGTGTATGATCTACAACTTCCTCTCTGATATTATTAGTTACCAGAGTTAGTGTCCAATATAGCTTTTCTTCTTGAAATAATAAAATCACCATTTCCAAATTTTAAGAGATATGTTTTCTAGTTTCCTCTCTCAAGAGGAGATGCATATATATACATATATGTATTGAAACCCTGGTGGCATAGTGGTTAAGAGCTACTGCTGCTAACGAAAAGGTCAGCAGTTCGAATCCACCAGAGGCTCCTTGGAAACCCTATGGGACAGTACTACTCTGTCCTATAGGGTCACTATGAGTCAGAATCGACTTGATGGCAATGGGTTTTGGTTATTTGATATATACGTATGTATCTTTTCTTTTTTTCGAATAAAAATTCTCATTTAAAACAATAATATTCACAAATCTTAGAAAATATCCATTACACACACACACACTCAAAAGGCAGAAAAAAAGATTGATCAGATTAGGCTGGAATTCTGACTCAGCCTCTTACTAGACCTAATTTATCCTATCTTAATTATCTTATGTTTTAGTCTAAGTCTTTTCATTAAAATACAAATAATAATAGCATATTCGTCATACTATTTTGTGAGGATTTTTATGTAATTCAATTTGTATAAAATGTTTAACATAATGCACGACATGTAGTGTCTTTTAGAAATGTTGGTATTAATAATAACGTTACTACTACAATTAAACTGTACATAATAGCAGCACTGTTACCATTTGGTATATGTCCTTCTAGTCTTTTTTATGAATATGCGCAAACACATACCCATTAAGCAAAAAATACTGGCTGAATATATAGCTTTGCAATATGCATGTTTTACTTGGCAAATATTGGCCCAGACCATTAATATACAATTTAATGTGGCATTTAATGGCATCACAGCTTTCCATTATACTGATGCTTAATAACATTCATGTTGTTTCCAAATTATCTGTTCTAATCATAATACTGCTATAAATATCCATATAGATGCATCTTTTTAAACAGCTCCAATTTTTTTTTTTTCCTCAGAATCGATATCTAGAACTGCTCAATATAAAATTAGGCATACTTTTAAATCTTTTAGTACATAGAACCCCTGCCTTCCAGAAAGATTTTATCAACTTATATTCTTAACATTGTATTGGAATGTCCATTTTTCCACATCTTGATAACACAAAGGTGGTTTATTATGTTAAGCTACACTAATGTGATTGATAAAAAAGATGTTTCATTTTTGTTTTGATATGCATTTGGTTTATGACTAAAGTGATCACTTTTTTTTGTACTTTAGATGAAAATTTACAGAACAAACTAGTTTTTCATTAAACAGCTAGTACACATATTGTTTTATGATATTGGTTAACAACCCCATGACATGTCAACGCTCTTCCTTCTCAACCTTGGGTTCCCTGTTACCAGCTTTCCTGTTCCCTCCTGCCTTCTAGTCCTTGCCCCTGGGCTAGTGTACTCCTTTATTCTCATTTTGTTTTATGGGCCTGTTCAATCTTTGGCTGAAGGGTGAATCTCAGGAGCGACCTCATTACTGAGCTGAAAGGGTGTCTGTCTGGGAGCCATACTCTGAGGGTTTCTCCGGTCTCTGTCAGACCAGCAAGTCTGGTCTTTCTTTTTGAGTTAGAATTTTGTTCTACATTTTAAGAGATTAAATTTTTGATTTGTATATTATTCATTTGTAATTTTCCTTTAGGAATTTCATGTCTATATATAACCTTTTGCAATTTTATATTGATATTATCATCTTTGTTTTAGAATTGAAATAAATAATTAAAAGTCTTCCGTTTGTGGTGCAAATGTTTGTTCCCAGTTTTTTAATTTTATTTTTGCTTCTTGATTTTCATGAAAATGAACTTTACTTTTATATGAAGTCAGTCTACCAATTCTTTTTGATTATTGTTTTTGATGTTAGTGTTAAGCTCATAAATACCTTACCCAGCACTCAAATTAATATTCTTTTACATTTTTCCTAGTCTCAGATGTTATATTTAATCCTGTAATTAATAGAAAAATTATTGGGGGTCTGTATTATAACATATGAGGAGCCCTGGTGGTCCAGTGGTTAAGCACTCAGTTGCTAACTGAAAGGTTAGTGGTTCAAACCCATCAGCTGCTCCACAGGAGAAAGATGTAGCTGTCTGCTTCCGGAAGAGATTCACAGCCTTGGAAACCCTATGGGGCATTCCACTCTGCCCTAAAGGGTTGCTATGAGTTGGAATCGACTCAAAGGCAATGGGTTATATTTTTATTGTAAGATATGTGTTTGAAAATAGGTAACCGATTATCACAGATATATTTGTTTTAAAAAATCAATTTTTTAATTTTAATTTAGACCTTTATCAAAATATGTATATATATGTGATTCTATGTGGACTTGTATTCCAATCCATTGGTTGTTCTGTACATTGTTAGGTTAGTTCTACTCTCCAAATTATTACATTTATATACATATTATAATGCATGTGTACATATACTATATTTGCAGTATAGTTTTGTATTTTGCAGTGTATATTAGTTATCTGTTGTTGCGTAACACTCCTGCACTCAATGTCTTATTTAAACAACTATTGCGTTTACTAAAAATTCAGAGGATTAGAGATTTTGATTGGAATAAGCTGGATGGTTCTTCTGCTAGCCTTGCCTGGGGTCACCTGTGGAACTGTAGTCACCTGGCAACTCCACTGGATGATCAAGAATGGTTTCACACAAGAGGCTGGTTGTTGTTAGGCAATGAGCTAAGATTCTCCTCCATACAGCCTCTCCAATAGGCTAGCTCTGGCTCATTCATGTAGTTTCAAGTTTCTAAAAGTAGCCAAGGAGTGCAAGTCCCAGTGCACAATGACTTTGCAAGCCTTTGCTTGTTTCACATTTGCTAATATTCTATTGGCTAAAGAACAGCACATGGCCAAGCTCATATCAGTGAGTGGAGAAGTAAACTCCACCCATTAGAAAAGTGGTGAAGTAGCATTGCAAAATGCTGCATACGTAAACATGGGTGGAATTACTGCAATCATCTTGCAAGGAATCTACCATGCAATCTAAGTAACAGCTCACTATTCTTTTATAACTATTTTCTTAGCAGTTGTATCTGTTGATTTTTCCAGATGAAATTTTGAATCATTATCAAGTTTCCCTTGCTCCCGACTCTATCATCTTCCCTATCATTCTCAATTCATTTGGGATTCTCCTGAGACTATCATTACATTTATGGATATCTGAAATCTTGACAATACCTGTTGTTTCTTTATATACTTACATTTCCCTTCTTATTCCAGTATTCCCTTATATTCCTAAAATAGCTTTTAATTTGCTATATAATTTCTGTAAATTTCTTGGGTTTTTTCCATTACGTAATTTTTTTTTTTTTCTTATAGAGTTTTTATCATAATATTTCTCAACTGGCTATTCCTGATACATGAAATCATTCTTGTTTATTTGTATATCTATTTGTAAGTAGCCCCAAGGTTAATTCATTTTAATTTTCAATGTTTTTTCAGTTTATTATCTTCATTTTTATCTTCATTAGACAATAATATTATACCAAGATATTGAAAAATAAACTTATCTGTTCCTTTTTTGATATCTTTCTATACCTTTATATTTGATGCCCTATTGGAATGATTAGAATTTCCTTATTTTTGTGGAACGGGCTTCACGGTTGTAACATAGTACAAGATTGTTGCTATTGTAAGATATAGAGCCTCTATCTTGTTTAATATATAGACTTCTATTCTTAGTTTATCAGGAGACTTTATTCATTCTCAATAATTCACTTAGTCATTTAATGAATATTTAATGAGTGCCTAGTATGTGTCAGATATTTTGTATCAGAAATTTTAAAAATAATGAGTGTACAACTACAGAGATGGCTTAATTTTTTTTATGTTTTTGATCTCGTAATCATGAGACCAGTTTTTATAAGCAAAATAGCTGTTTATCTTTTTTTATTTTATTTTTTACCTCCTGAATTTTATCTCATCACTGGTCATTACCCACAGAACAAACATCGAGAAAAAGTCAATAACATTTGAAAGTAGTCTGCTATTGTTCCTGACACATTTTTCCTGAATTGATACATTATATAAATAAAAGGTATCTGTGGCATTCAACTGTGTGGATCATAAAAAAAAAAAATATGGATAAAATTGTGAAGAATGTGAATTCCAGAACACGTAATTGTGCTCATGCAGAACCTGTACACAGAGCAAGAGACAGTCATTCAAATAGAACAAGAAAATATTGAGTGGTTTCAGTAAAGGTGTGTGTCAGGGTTGTATTCTTCCACCATACTTATCCAAACTGTATGCTGAGCAAATAATCCAAGAAGCTGGACTATATGAAAAACACAGCCTCAGGATTGGAGGAAGACTCGTTAACAACCTGTGATATTCTGATAACACAACCTGGCTTGCAGAATGTGAAGAGGACTTGAAAAACCTACTGATAAAGATCAGGGACTACAGCCTTCAATATGGATTGCCCCTCAACATAAAGAAAACAAAAATCCTCACGAGTGGACCAATGAGCAACATTATGATAAACAAAGAAAAGATTAAGTTGTCAAGGATTTTATTTTACTTGTATGCACAATCAATGCTCATGGAAGCAGCAGTCAAGAAATCAAACGGTATATTGATTGCATTTGACAAATCTGCTGCAAAAAAAAAAAAAAAAGCCCTCTTTAAAGTGTTCAAAAGCAGATGTCACTTTGAGGCCTAAGAGGCACCTGATGAAATCTAGGTTATTTTCAGCCACCTCATATGCATGCGAAAGCTGGACAAAGAATAAAGAAAACTGAAGAAGAATGGATGCCTTTGAATTTTGGTATTAGCAAAGAATATTAAAAAATATACTGTGGGCTGCCAGAAGAATGAACAAATCTGTCTTGGAAGAAGTCCAGCCAGAATGCTCCTTGGAAGCAGGATGGTGAGACATAGTCTCAAGTACTTTGGACAGTTATCAGGAGGGACCAGTCCCTGGAAAAAGTCATCATGGTTGGTAAAGTGAAGGGTCACTGAAAAAGAGGAAGACCCTCAACAAAATGGATTGACACAGTGGCTGCAAGATGGTGATGATGGCCACGGTCAGGCAGTGTTTCATTCTATTGTGCATGGGGTCACTATGATTCGGAACCAACTTGACAGCACCTAACACCCACAACAGTACCAAACCAAAAACCAAACTCGTTGCCATCAAGTCTGTTCCAACTCACGGTGACCCTACAGGACAGAGTAGAACAGCCCCACAGAGTTTCCAAGGAGCACCTGGTGTGAACTGCCAACTCTTTGATTAGCAGCTGTAGCACTTAACCACTATGCCACCAGGGTTTTCACAACAATAATAAAAAATATTTTTTAAAAACCCATTGCCATTGAGCTGATTCTGACTCATAGTGACCCTATAGGACAGAGTAGAACTGCTCCCATAGAGTTTCCAAGGAGCTCCTGGAGGATTCAAATTTCCAACCCTTTGGTTAGCAGCCATAGCACTTAACCACTACGCCACCAGGGCTTCCACAACAACAATAAAAAAAACAAAAATACAACAACAACAGTGGTTAATAAAAGGAACACCCATGATGCAGTGGTTAAGTGCTCAGCTGCTAGCTGAAAGGTCAGCAGTTAAAGACATGACAGCCTGCATCCTTGAAAATCACAGCCTTGGAAATCCTATGGGACAGTTCTACAATGTCCTATAGAGTCACTATGAGTCAGAATCAACTTGATGGCAGCAGTTTCTGGGAGTTTTACGGTAAAAAAAAATACAGTTGCCTTTAAATAGATTTGGATTCATGAAGACCTGTTGTGTGTCAGTGTAGAGTCATACTCCATGGAGTTTTCAGTGGCTGATTTTTCTTAAGTAAATTTCCAGACCTTTCTTCCAGGGTGCTTCTGGGCTGACTGAAACTTTCGACCTTTCATTTAACACCCAAGAATGTTAATCATTTCCACCAACTGAGGATATGGCAGAATAATCATAAAGCCTTCAAATACTTTACTATACAGTTTGTAACATAATAACTGTTCAGTAAGTTCTGTGTTATGTCCTCTGAAGTAATTTGTTATTTAGGAAAAATAGAGCTCAGCATCATTTGAAAATGGGATAAAGCATATTCTACCTTTATCAGGGTTGGCTCATGTCATGCCTATCAAGTTAATAAAAATTAACATGTTAAAAATGTCCTTTGATTGCATCTATAGAGAAAAATAATGATCTCCCTGAAGGTCTTATTTGGCCAAATGTCCTATATTATGACCAGTGAGATGCTTTAGAAATGGACTGGGATCTAAAAAAAAAAAAAAAAAAAGCAAAATTGACTTGGGTTTTTAAGCCAGAGAAAATTGAGTTGTTAGATATTAACTGGTATCTGAACCTACACAACCTCAATTAGCAGTTTTATCCTTAAGTTAATTATGCCCCAGAATCATGCAGCATTGCTCAGTCTTACACGTAAGTTCAAAAACTCATAAGATTGTAGCTTGGGAAAAATTTTCTGAAACAACTTAGCTTTACAATATATTATAGTTTTGTTAAATGAAAATTTTATATTATACAGCTTGGAAGCATTATGATATTGGAACATTGCCTAACTTGTCAAGAGAACAGTTTGTGAATAAGAATTCTAATTATCTTGTTACCATGCAGAAATATTTTTGTCACATTTTTCCCCTGTTTTCTCATGCAAGAATAGTATGCCTCTTGGACATATTATAATTTATGATTTATATTCTAACTGGAAACCCTGGTGGCATAGTGGCTAAGTGCTACGGCTGCTAACCAAGAGGTCGGCAGTTAAAATTCACCAGGAGCTCCTTGGAAACACTACGGGGCAGTTCTACTCTGTCCTATAGGGTCGCTGTGAGTCGGAATCGACTTGACGGCAGTGGGTTTAGTGGGTTAGTCTATCTAGATACAAGTACACTACCTGGACTTCGAGTTACCTTTATGCAATTGGAAATGAATGACCCTTACGATTAGTAAACTGATTAAAATAAGAGTAAGATTAATAACCAGAGATAAAATATGTTGATAAGAAAACAGTTTGTCATATTTTGACTTTTATGATTGTAGAAATGTTGGCAAATGCAGGTAAGTAGTAAGAAATAAATTAAAAACTACCTATAGCCTTAACTCCTAGAGCAAACTTTTGTTGACACTGTGGCATTCAATCATACGTTTATTCAGTAATTTATTTTTCTATTCTTCCCTTCTCCTCATTTGGCCTATTTCCAATTTTTCATTAATTATATGTAACACTGTAAGTAAATTATTATGCATAAATATTTGGTCACATCGCTGATGAATAGGCATACTTACAATTGTTAAAATAAAAAATACCTTTTCCCATGGAGATGTAAGACTGTATAAACATCAAACTAATGGAGCTGAAATGGTGTAAAGGTTAGTTTCTTATAATATTCTAAGAGGTGAAATAAAATAGAGATTTTTAGCTAGGTGTAATCATCAACTGAAAAACTTTTCTAGTTGTATTGTCTTAGGTGTGAGTGATGGTATGTTTATGCAAGTGTGATTTCATTATGGATCAATGGTTTAAAAAGGTTTAGTCCCTCGTTCAAGTTAATGGAACATTTTTTCTGATGTAGTCATAATGTCTCCCACATATTAGGTGACGTCTATTTTTCCATATACATTGCTTTTAATATTGTTGAGGGATGGAAAATTACTATGGGGGGGTGATTCTGTAAAAGTAATGTGACTTTTTTTATATAGCAGGATACTTGTTCATATCTAATAGTCGCTCACCCCTTTCGCTATACCTCACGTACAGATTCATCAAAGTTATCACAACCAAGATGGGACTAGAAGCAATAGTCACGTTAGAGACCTTTAGATAAAACAAATACAAAAATCCTACTATAGTATTTTTACTCATATACTATTGAGGCATTTTATGCCTAGTCAAAATAATGCTAAATTAGCCCTTTTGCCGTATATAAACCCATCCCACTGCCATCGAGTCGATTCCGACTCATAGCAACCGTATATATGTACATGGTAAATCGGTGTAGTTATTGTGGCTCTTAGATGACAACATAAAATTACCATAAAATGTAACTTTTAAAATGATTTTCTATTACTATTTTGAAGTCCATTCTTTTTTGCGATAAAAAAAAAAAAAAACTTTATATTAAGCAATTAATTGGGTGAGGTTTTACTTTCTTGCCATTTGCATGGGATTGCTTTAAATGCCATAGGATTTTGAAACCATGGTTTGCAGGACAAAATTAAGAAAAACATTGAGAAAAATTAGCTGAATATGTGCAGAGAAGAATAGATGGTAGGGAGCAGCAGGGGAGCGGACACTGTCCGCCTAGGAAGGACACGGCTGTATGCTCCTTGCTTCATCCTAGAGACTTAATCAGGTTCATCAGCTTACCGTGCCATGTCCAAGTTACTTCTGGCCACATAAGAAGATATTTAGCTACTTCTCACAACATAAGGGAAGCTTACAAGGTTATTTTAGACCTGACTGTCTACACAACCTAGCAGGGTTTCTTTTTCTTCTACCTCTTCTTCTTCTTGTTCTTTACCATGCTGATCATGGGGAAAAATAATCTAGGATCTTGCAACTTTTAATCTCTAGACCTGTTTAGGAGTTCCTATCATTCTTCTTATGGATTTCAAATTTTAAACCCTTGAGTCTTTGTTCTTAATATTCCTACATTTTTGTAGCACTCAAGACTCATAGAGATATGTTTCTTCATCATTTTCCTAGCCCTATGAGACTCTAGCTTTGTGATATGTTGGTAGTTGCTGTTGCCTTGAGTTGACTCCAACTCATGGCAACCTTACGTACAACAGAACAAAATGCTGCTTGTTTCTGAATCCTTCTCGTAATTGCCAGCAAGTTCGAGTCCACTGTTATAGCCATTATGCTAGTTTATCTCACTGAGGGTCTGCCTCACCTTTGCTGCCTTCAACTTCACCTAACACGATGTCCTTCTCCTGATGACATGTCCAAACCAAGCAAGTTGGACGATGCTCTGTTGTGATCCATAATGTTTTCATTGGCTGATTTTCAGAACTAGATCACCAGGCTTTTCTTCCTAGTCTGTTTTAGTCTGGAAACTTTACTGAAACCTGTCCACCATAGATGATACTGCTGATATTTCATATAACGGTGGCCTAGTTTCCAGCATCAAAGCAAAATGCAAGCCATCACATTATGACAAGCTAACAGACAGTGGTAAACTTAGTGGCCTAACATCACGGATTTCCCACCAGGAAAGAGAGGTCTGGTCAGTCACAACATTAATAAGCAGCTAGTATTTTCTTGATATCTGAGAATCACATCATAGTATGATATTTTTATTGCACCTATAAAGTTGTTTTTTCTGAGCATGTCAGAATGTTTGTCTTTTTTGATTGACCAATTTCACTTATCAGTTATCATTCTGGAGTGATTGCTTGTCACACACATACACACTTGTGCACATGCATTTACTATTTGTAAGTAACTGAGAATTAAAAAAAAAAAAAACTTTTTTTTTTTTTTTTAGAATAAGGTAACTAAATTTGTTATGATTATAAACCGATCGCCATCGAACGAATTCTGACTCAAAGCGACCTTATATTAGGTAAAAATTATATGCAGTAAAAATAAATACTCACCTGGATCCTGAGTAGCTGAGCCAGAAGTAGATTGACTGAGGTTTAATGTATGCCTACTCTGTCTGGCTGTCATATCGCTAAGGAGAACACAATTTCATTGAGACAGTGTTTTGAAAAGTATAACCATGCTTTGCTAACTGTAGACACTGGTACCCTGATTGCAAGAGCTTGGTAGAGTCAAACAGATTCAAGAACTGCCTGCTAATATTTAGATACCAAATCCAAACCAAACCCAGTGCCATCGAGTCGACTCTGACTCATAGCGACCCTGTAGGACAGAGTAGAACTGCCCCATAGAGTTTCCAAGGAGCGCCTGGTGGGTTTGAACTGCTGACCTTTTGATTAGCAGCTGTAGCAGTTAACCACTATGCCACCAGGGTTTCCTAATATTTAGATAGATTCCTTGAGTTGGCACATAGGTGCAAAATAAATACCTAACGTTTGTTTTTGGAGTGAATGGAACCTTATGAAGGCAGCATGCTTTGCTGAATGAAAAGAACACTTCCCATCAAATGAGAACTACTAGAAATTTATTATGTTTAAGTTAAGCATAAAACACAAATGATAAGTTAAGAATAATGATCAGTAAAATTCTGACATTGATCCTCAGTTCTGTCTCACTAGCCATTTGATAACACAACAGCAAGCAAATGAACAAACAAAATCCTCGAGTGGTGTGACTCGGAACAGCTTCAGTTAAGACCTAGATTTCTTTCATGATTGATAGCTTAAAACCAAACACACAGGCTATGTTAGTGTAAGAGTTTTAATATTTGTCACTACTGGAAAACAAATGACAATATAGAAATAATAAGCCTGTGAAATTACAAATCAAAATGTTCTTACGTTAGTAATCCCTCGTAATCTTTTCCAAAACGAGTTGTAATATAAATACAGACAATTCCAAATTCAACAGATATTTTTATGTGACTCATATCTTTGTTTTGTAATCAAAACCTGTTGGTAATGAGATTAATCTTTTCTTTGCTTCAGTCCTTTCAGTTAATTTTAAAATTATTTTTCATCTTTACTAATGTGTATGCTCTAACTATCATTGTGCCTGTATTGTTAGCAACTGATTTCCTTGGATGTGTGCTTCCTCCAATATATCCTACAAAATGCAAGATAATATTTACAGATTTACCAAAAAATGACGTGGGATTCTCTATTCTGAATGTTGCTTCCTTTGACTGGGGACTGAGTCCAGATTGGAGTCTTCCTTAGTCTGAAATGCAAGCGGTAAAATCACTAAGATTCAGCTCAAACTGGTTTCCTGATTCACATTTCACATGCAATCAAATGTAGGCCACACAAAGAGAGAAAGGAGAGAGCCAGAGAGAGAGAAGGAGGGAGACGTAAAAGAGAAAAATTAATAATAAAGTCTGTCCTAGAGTGAAGACTCCAACTGTGTTAAAAAGAAATTAAAGAGACTTATTGAAAACGACTAACAGTTTAAATTGTGGAGACCTCAGCTTCACAAAGTGAAACCAAGGAATCCAAGGGGTGTCTGCTTCCTGGGGAGAGACACAGGACAGGGCCAGGAACTAGGTTGCAATATTCTGATTGGAAGTTGCAAAATCAGGAAAACCAGAGGCAGGACAACTTGAAAAGGAGGGGTGTGTTACAGGGATTGGTTGAAAACAGGAATATGAGCTATTTGGATTGATTGGTTGATTAGAAGTGACTAAGGGGATTCTATAGGGCAGTAACAAGGTAATTATCTTAAACATTTGCTGAGGGCTGCTGAGGGGACTTTTGATAAGGATCTTGTGTCAAGTCCCTCCTTTAAATACATTAAAAATATTTCTTTTGTTATGTACTAGGTCTGCCTTGAAAGTTGCAGGGAAAATCCTTTATTATGTACTTAAGTCAGCTGGCGTCTGGACCACCACAGGACCATTCCTTCTCCCCTCCCTAGCCTGAATGCAAAGAAGAACATTTGCCTCCCTACCATCTTTATTCCACATTAAAGATCAAGTAGTCAGCAATAGTCAAAATGGAGTTCAGGTCTGTCTTTAGTTCACCTATTTTATTCTCATCAAGCATTGCAAGTTTTACCTCCTACACACATTTTACTTTGATTTTAAGGGTTGTTTCTTACCCATGAAACCAAAAATTAACCATAAAAAAGCCAGGCCCAAATTACAAAAGCATTGACTTTTTTTCTTTTTCATCAAACCTTCTTTACAAAATTGTAAATTTGTTTCTTCCTGCTAGAAAAGGGTAATCATTAAAAAAAAACATTACTTTGTGATTTAATAAAAAAGATTTTGAGCTTTCTAGATTTAAATTAAAAGGGTCTGTTGGCTGCAGGTAGGTGGAGGGCCAATTTTTAACAGTTACTTTTTAATGTTAACTCAATAGCCTTTAAGTACTTGGTAACCATGGAAATTTGTATTCATTAAGGAAAAAAAACATTTAAAGTTCCTCTGAAATTTCCAGTCATTGGGAACTTGTTTTTTTTTTTTTGTTTGTTTTCTAAAGGATGTAGGGAAATTCTCACTCCCCCAATTTGCAAATTATTTACCAAATTATGAAACAATCAAATATTATATTATTGTTTTGATCTAATTCATAGGTTTATTTTTAACAATTGTAACTAGCCTACTTTGAGCCACTTGTTTTCAGAAGCAAAATGGTCTCCCTGCATGCATATAGAATGACTGCTTGGAATAAACATTATGTTTCAATTTCTTTGATTTTTTATTATTTTGAACACTGATATGGTTTTTCAAAACTCTTTTCTGTTTTTCCCTATGTTCTTAATCACCGTTTCACAGCATATGGTCCTTTAATAAGTTCTATGAGAAGAAACTGTCAAAAACCTAAATAGGCAGAGAAACACCAGAAATTATTGTAACTGAATATATTTATTGTGAGTAGATAAGATTTGAATTGGGCATTATCAAACTGAAAGTATCCAGAAGGCACTCCAAAGGTGGGGTAGTGAAAACAGGTTATATAGGTAACAGATTTTCATTGGATGACCTTTAGGTATAGCATTACAGCATTTGTTTACCAAGAATCATGAGCATCGATCCTCAAGGTAGTCCGTTCTTAAGAATTTAAAGTATTCAGGTATGGGCAGGGTAGTCTCCTGAAGGTCACTGTAAATTCCTTTCATGTTGGTTTCTCAGGAGATAGAATCAGAGCACCTGCAAGGTTTCAGGGTCAGTCAGTTGTGAAAACAGAGTCATTAAGGTCATGCCGTATATAAAAGGACATCTGGGAATTTAATTATCAAGGAATTTTGCTTTAAGGTAGCTTTCTTGTTCCTGACTACTGCTTTCAGCTAGCCCAGCATAGTCTGTTTAGGATTGAATTAGTCCATGAAACCCTGCTTATTTTGTCACCTCTTGAAAGATCATAATTCACATTCACATATGAAAAGCTCTGAGGAAGTCTGTAATAAAAATTGTTAGATGCCATCAAGTCAGTTCTGACTCATAGCAACTCTACATATAACAGCACAAAACACTGCCCAGTCCTGTCCCATCCTCATAATTATTGCTATGTTTGAGCCCATGGTTGCAGCCACTGTATCAATCGTCTTATTGTTGCCAGAATCGAATAAGGCTCTTGCCTCTCACTGCTCAAGAATGAGCAGGTAAGGCATGAAGAGTTTTCCACACAAGCAAAGCTGTATTGAAGAGGCTTACAAGCAGAGACAAGGAAGGTCTGAGTAATGCATACCCCACCTCACAGAACAAAAGACTTGCCTGAGTTTTTAAAAGTTCTTGGTTGGGAAAAGAGTCACATTTATTCATAGGCATGGGCTGGGATATGTTAACTACGGTGCATGCACAGCTGCTTTCTAAGATGGCTCCTGTCCCAAAGGCTTCTGGGATTTATAGCAGGACTTATTATGGGGTATTGCGCCTGCACAGTCTCTGCCTCCCCGAGTTTGATTCCCCAGCTGTGGTTGCAACCCCTTACTTCCCCTGGTGGAAGGTCACACAGCAGTGGCAGGCGGATGTTCTGCGCATGTCCCTGGGGCTGGTTTTATCCAGCTGCTTCTGAAAGACAACTTTAAAGAACTTTGTGGGCTATTTTCTGATACCTTGCCCCATTGTTCTGAGGAATGACTGTTTCTGCCCCCTGGCCCATTTCCTATTACTTTGTTTGCAGATTTGGAGGCCCCTGTGTTTCCTGCCTTATTCCCCCCTGATAAACTTACTTCCCATAAATCTTTATGGGAATGTGGATGGTAGTCTCTGCTTATGTAACTTCTTCATGCTGGACTTGGGCGTTGTTCCTGCCTAACCGAGTAGAAGTCTCTTGGTACTTGATCTAAGTTAGGGCACACTATTAGGACCCTTTCTTGGGGAATCAGTTGGTAGCCTTACATGACCAGGAGCTTGGCCTGAAGTAGTTGTAATCTAGCAGATACAAACTTTACTAAAAGCTCAGCAAACACCTTGCCTGCACACATAAGACCTGTCTTTCTCCATGAATATCATCTCTTACTTCTATTCTCTACCCATCAGCAACTAGTACAGCCAGAGGCTTTCCCCCTTTTACCTCCAGGCTCACTCTTAGGAAAGGGGAAAAGTAAAGTTCCTTACCTTAGGCTTTCCGTCAACCGCAATGACTGTACAGTCACGACTGGAGAGTGGGCCTGGATTTTAGGTTAAAATAGAGAAGGTAGCTTTCGTTTCTAGCAAAAATTCAGTCTCCTTACCTTCTAGGTCGAGAGCAACCCAAGGCTTTCCTGCGGAAAGAGCGATGATCTTCTGGCCAGGGGCTGAGTGGACCTCTGGGCCTCATCAATAGGGCTGCACTTCCTCCTCCTCCGAGGGGGACATTAGGTGCTCTGGGCCTGCCTGGACCGGCCTCCAGGGAAAGTCAACTGGATGCCCTGTTTTAGTATGCTCAGGAAACTCTGCCTTCTGATGGCCTCTCCTTTTTGCAATAACCACACTGGTCAGGGTCTATATTCACCAGCCAATGAGGAAATTCTCGTGGAGGTCTTGGCCCTCAGGATCCTGTAGGGTTACCTTGAGGTGGGCTCTGAAGTGCTGCTGCCAAAAATGGGGTCTTTTTCTTCATTTTATCCTCCGCTGCCAGGTCCCTGCTGTTAAAGACCTTAAAGGCTTCTTCAGCCAGTTGTGGGATTGGAGTCTGGGGTCCTGTCTCTGTATTTTGCAGCTTCCTTCTAATATCTGCTGCAGACTGGGTAATAAAATGCATACCTAGCAAAGTCTTTCTTACCAGGCTTTCAGGGTCAGTGTTAGTATATTTCCTAAAAGCCTTAGTCACCCTGGAGAGGAAGACTGCTGGGTTCTCCTCTGCTGTCTGGGTAATGTCTTTCACCCTATCATAATTAACAGGCTTGGCTACACACTTCTGAATCCTGCCTATGACACATGTAACTAAATATTTTGCTCTTGCCTTACCATCTCCACTGTAACCTCAATTCAGCTCCGCATCGGGAACTGCTTCCCTCCTGGTCTGAAAATAACATGTCTTGGTTGTGGGCAGTTAGTGTCATCGTCGGCCTCTTCTCTAGCCTGAGCCAGGATCTTAGTCTTCTTATCTATACTATAATAGTGAGTTAAAATGACTATCACAGTTCCCCAGGTAAAATTAAAATTTAAGCTGCATTTCATGAACTCATCCTTAAACCTCTCACAGTCTTTTGACATACTCCCTAAATTGTCTTTGCACCTCTTGTCCCATAGTGATTGAAAACCATAAAGAGGAATTTAAGTTGCCAACCATACCCTGAGAGTTGGACCAATGGACTTTCTTCTGACTCTTGTTTTACAGTGGGTAACAAAATTTACCCCCACATGTCTGTCAGTTTGTTGTACTGTGGGGGCTTGTGTGTTGCTGTGAAGCTGGAAGCTATGCCACTGGTATTCAGATACAATCAGGGTCACCCATGGAGGACAGGTTTCAGCTGAGCTTCCAGACTAAGACAGACTAGGAAGAAGGACCTGGCAGTCTACTTCTGAAAAGCATTAGCCAGTGAAAACCTTATGAATAGCAGCGGAACATTGTCTGATATAGTGCTGGAAGATGAGCCCCCCAGGTTGGCAGGCACTCAAAAGATGACTGGGGAAGAGCTGCCTCCTCAAAGTAGAGTAGACCTTAATGATGTGGATGTAGTAGAGCTTTCGGGACCGTCATTTGCTGATGTGGAACGACTCAAAATGAGAAGAAACAGCTGCAAACATCCATTAATAATCAGAACCTGGAACGTACGAAGTATGAATCTATGAAAACTGGAAATCATCAAAAATGAAATGGAACACATAAACATTGATATCCTAGGCATTAGTGAACTGAAATGGACTGGTACTGGCCATTTTGAATTGGACAGTCATATAGTCTACTATGCTGGGAATGACAACTTGAAGAGGAATGGTGTTGCATTCATCATCAAAAAGAACGTTTCAAGATCTATCCTAAAGTACAACAGTGTCAGTGATAGGATAATATCCATACGCCTACAAGGAAGACCAGTTAATATGACTATTATTCAAATTTACGAACCAACCACTAGGGCCAAAGATGAAGAAATAGAAGATTTTTATCAGCTGCTGCAGTCTGAAATTAATCAAACATGCAATCAAGATGCATTGATAATTACTGGCGATTGGAATGCAAAAGTTGGAAACAAAGAAGAAGGATCAGTAGTTGGAAAATATGGCCTTGGTGATAGAAACAATGCTGGAGATCGAATGAGAGAATTTTGCAAGACCAACGACTTCTTCATTGCAAATACCTTCTTTCACCAACATAAACGGCGACTATACACAGGGACCTCGCCAGATGGAACACACAGAAATCAAATTGACTACATCTGGGTGGAAAGAGACGATGGAAAAGCTCAATATCATCAGTCAGAACAAGGCCAGGGACCAACTGTGGAACAGACCATCAATTGCTCATATGCAAGTTCAAGCTGAAACTGAAGAAAATCAGAGCAGGTCCACAAGAGCCAAAATATGACCTTGAGTATATCCCACCTGAATTTAGAGACCATCTCAAGAATAGGTTTGACACATTGAACACTAGCAATCGAAGACCAAACGAGTTGTGGAAGGACATCAAGGACATCTCCATGAAGAAAGCAAGAGGTCACTGAAAAGACAGGAAAGAAAGAAAATACCAAGGTGTATGTCAGAGGAGACTCTGAAAATTGCTCGAGTGTCGAGCAGCTAAAGCAAAAGGAAGAATTGATGAAGTAAAAGAACTGAAGATTTCAAAGGGCCTCTCGAGAATAAAAAATAAAGTATTATAATGACATGTGCAAAGAGCTGGAGATGGAAAGCCAAAAGGGAAGAACATGCTTGGCATATCTCAAGCTGAAAGAGCTGAAGAAAAAATTCAAGCCTCGAGTTGCAATAGTGAAGGATTCCATGGGAAAAATATTAAATGATGCAGGAATCATCAAAAGAAGATGGAAGGAATACACAGTCATTATACCAAAAAGAATTAGTCGACATTCAACCATTTCAAGAGATGGCATATGATCAGTAACTGATGGTACTGAAGGAAGAAGTCCAAGCTGCTCTGAAGGCATTGGTGAAAAACAAAGCTCCAGGAATTGATGGAATATCAATTGAGATCTTTCAACAAACAGATGCAGCACTGGAGGTGCTCACTCGTCTATGCCAAGAAATATGGAAGACAGCTTCCTGGCCAACTGATTGGAAGAGATCCATATTTATGCCTATTCCCAAGAAAAGTAATCTAACCAAATGTGGAATTTATAGAACAATATCATTAATATCCCACGCAAGCAAACTTTTGCTGAAGATCATTCAAAAATGGCTGCAGCAGTATATTGACAGGGAACTGCCAGAAATTCAGGCCGGTTTCAGAAGAGGACGTGGAACCAGGGATATCATTGCTGATGTCAGATGGATCCTGGCTGAAAGCAGAGAATACCAGAAGGATGTTTACCTGTGTTTTATTGATTATGCAAAGGCATTTGTGTGTATCATAACAAACTATGGATAACACTGCGAAGAACGGGAATTCCAGAACACTTAATTGTGCTCATGAGGAACCTTTGTATAGTACAAGAGGCAGTTGTTCCAACAGGACAAGGGGGTACTCATTGGTTTAAAGTCATGAAAAGTGTGTGTCAGGGTTGTATTCTTTCATCATACCTATTTAATCTGTGTGCTGAACAAAGAATCCGAGAACCTGGACTATATGAAGAAGAACAGGGCATCGAGATTGGAGGAAGACTCATTAACAACCTGCGTTATGCAGATGACACAACCTTGTTTGCTGAAAGTGAAGAGGACTTGAAGTGCTTACTAATGAGGATCAAAGACCACAGCCTTCAGTATGGATTACACCTCAACATAAAGAAAACAAAAATCCTCACAACTAGACCAATGAGCAACATCATGATAAACGGAGAAAAGACTGAAGTTGTCAAGGATTTCATTTTACTTGGATCCACAATCAACAGCCATGGAAGCAGCAGTCGAGAAATCAAAAGACGCATTGCATTGGGCAAATCTGCTGCAAAGGACCTCTTCAAAGTGTTGAAGAGCAAAGATGTCACTCTGAAGACTAAGGTGCGCCTGACCCAAGCCATGGTATTTTCAATTGCATCATATGCATGTGAAAGGTGGGCAATGAATGAGGAAGACCAAAGAAGAGTTGACGCCTTTGAATTGCGGTGTTGGTGAAGAGTATTGAATATACCATGGACTGCCAAAAGAACGAAGAAATCTGTCTTAGAAGAAGTACAATCAGAATGCTACTTAGAAGCAAGGATGGTGAGACTGCGTCTTACATACTTTGACATGTTGTCAGGAGGGATTAGTCCCTGGAGAAGGACGTCATGCCTGGCAGAGTACAGGGTCAGTGGAAAAGAGGAAGACCCTCAACGAGGTGGATTGACATGGTGACTGCAACAATGAGCTCAAGCATAACAACAATTTTAAGGATGGCGCAGGACCAGACAGTGTTCGTTCTGTTGTGCAGAACTGACTTGACGGCACCTAACAACAACAACAAAATTTAACATTACCTTTCTAATATTTACTGTGAATATCTAAAGATAATCTTAAAGTTCCCAAAGAGTACTGTCCATGCATTTATCAGGAATCTAAACAAGAAATTGTCCGCGTAAATTCACTATCAGTTGGAAAGGGATGACCTAACTAGTATAGGTGGATATATCACATAAAAACATATCTAGAAGAATAGACAAGGTTTGTCTAGAGAAAACAAAAAATATAGAAAAGCTTACATATTCTTTAGAGAATTCCTGATTAGCAAGATAATACAGGATGTACTTCTGTTGGAGGTCTCCAGTTAATCCGTCTAAAGCATACTGCTCTCCCTAAGGGAAAGCTGTCTCTAAGACTTTACACTGTCTATTAATATAAATACAGCAACATTTATCTGTTAAGGCACAGACTATTCCTTGACAGAATGGGAAATCTAATGTTAGTGTTCTGGTTATGATATTTTTAACTTTAAGTTTGTCAACAGGAACTTCTAAGAGTTACAATATCTAAACCCACTAGATAGATAATTTAGGAGAAAAGAGGAAAGTGGTTTCTTATCTCCAGAAAGTAGGACCTTAAACCATTTCTGATTTCCAGAAAGAAAGACCTTAAAACATCAGCAATATTCCCACATAAAACCATAGTATCACTTCGCTTACTCAGTATTATGTAGTTAACTTCTGTTCCATGTGATACTGGATCACCCCCAGTCTGTGAACCCATCAGTATCTGCATAAGAGTTCTGGAAATCTTGATTGAGTCTAGTCACAGTCCCTTTCATCATAAGTTACCAAGAAACAATACTTTAGTTATTTAACCAAAGATCTTAAAATAAAAACCTTAGGTTTTTTTGTTTTGTTTTATTTTTCCCTAAGCCCATGTAGTTTAGCTTCTGACTCAGGAATCTTATTCTAATGACAGGCTGAACCTTTGTCTTTGAATCAGTTTACAAAAAAAAAAAAAGAGATTAACTCTTTAACTCAGTAATCAAAGAAAATTTTATAATCTCATAAATTAAACCATTAAACTTCAGTCAGATAAAATTTTTGACTATGTCATATAAATTTATTTTTAATAAACCTCTTAAACATTGCCTTTGTTGTATACCTTAGAGTACATTCCCTTTAAAATGGCAAACATGAAGTCACTCATTAGCTGACTCAGATATACACATATTTTTCCAATCTAATTTTATCAACTGGCTTTGGAAATCATAAAGTCTCTATTCAACTGACTATTTCATTCATATGAATATAACCTTAAATCTCTAGCTACTGTTGGAAACATTTCTCCAGCCCATTTGACGTGTGTCTCATTGTGATTTCTATTTGACCTTGGCAGCTGAGGGCTGGGGGCTGAGGAAGCCTGATCTTTCCCTGCCCTTACTTACCATTTAATTCAGGTTAGAAGACAAGATTAGCCCATTCTGATTCGTTTACATATGTTTAAATTGACTGAGGCATTTTGAAAGGCTATCTACTCAGTAAATACCGAAGCTCTTCAGCAATTTTGTAAATAAACCTAATTCTTAGTTAGGGAGACTGGGAGCTGGAGGGAGTAATCCCAATTCATTCACATATGTTTAAGTGCACCTAAACATTTTGAAAGGCAAAAGATAACAATTTCTTTCGCTTGCTGTTCAGGGACTGCTACTTTTCCTTTAAAACAAAATTATCTTTTTTCTTTAAACCATCTAGAGCAAAAGATGACCAACTGTTCAGTAAACAGCCCAATCAATAAATTCTCAGGAGTCTTTATAAGTATATTCTGATTTAACCTGAATTTCTTTTTCACCAATTAATTTCTATGGAACACATAAGACACAGACAGAGGCGACTGAGATAATCTTTCAATCTCAACCTCCCAGACAGCTCCGGTCACATGTAAGACAAACAGAGGACACTCAGACCAGACAAGTCAGGAAGGGAAAGGGGGAAGAAGGATGATCTTAGTAAGGTCTAACACATTACTAGGAATATCTGAATCTCCACTTGGATCCTCCAGATACCTCTCATCCCCAATACCAGACGGAGGGGCTTCAATCTCTCAATCTAAACAGACCTCTACATCCATTCCCCCCAAAACAGCATGCACCATCTAGAGATAGACAATAGTCAGACACACAAAAATGATGGCTGAAACAAGTGGCTGGCCAGCTTGAGAGGAAAGGAAAGAGGATGAAAAGGGATGGGCTGCAGTTCTCATCAAAGAGTGCACTACCAGCAGACCAGAAATTCACTACTCCCTAGGGTCAAAAGGAAGGCATCCCTTGGTCCTTAGGGTCAGAAAAACCTGTCACACTGGGGACCCTCTGTAGATCTTTCAGTAGTAATTCTGGTATGGAGTCCCCTAGTCCCTGAGGTTTAAGAAGGCATGACTTGGTCCCTAGGGTCAGAAAAACCCATCATACTGGTGACCCTTCACACTTCATAGTGACTCCGGCCTCCATGGTACAAGACACCCTTCCATGGGGGACTCCTGGGTGGACTTACCAGCGTGAGCAACTCTTATCCACCACTCAGATGTCTATTCAGTCCTTGTTATTGTGCTTCATGTTTCCAAGGAAAAACAGACAGAAAAACAGAAAGTTTGCGTGAGAGGAAAATGGAACTAAGGTCAGGCCATGAGGAGTAAAGGGGAGAAGTCCTTACCTGGCAGAGAAATGTGAGAAGAAATCAGCTGCTTCGTTCATCCGCTGAGGTCAGGCAATTCTCCTCTCCACCCTGCCTCGGGTCCAAGAATGGGACACAAAGTATCCCTGTCTCCTGGAATCTCCTGGCTGGCTCACCAAATTGTTGCCGGAATCTAATAAGTTTCTCGCTTCTCACTGGTCAAGATTGAGCAGGTAAGTCACGAAGAGTTTTTCACACGAGCAAAGCTTTATTGAAGAGGCTTGCAAGCAGAAACAAGGAAGGCCTAAGCAACGCATACCCCCGTCTCACAAAACAAAAGATGTGTATGGGTTTTTTAAAGTTCTTGGGCTGGGTAAAGATTCATGTTTATTCATAGGCATAGGTGGGGATCTGTTAACTATGGTGTGTCTGCAGCTGCTTTCTGAGAAGGCTCCTGTCCCGGAGTCTTCTGGGATTCGTAGCAGGACTTATCCTGGGTGTCACACCTGCACAGCCTCTTGCTCCCCAAGTTTGATTCCCTGGCTACGGCTGCAGCCCCTCACTGCGCCTGGTTGAAGGTCACACAGCAGTCACAGGTGGATATTCTGCGCATGTCCCTGGGCCTGGTTTTATCTAGCTGCTTCTGAAAAACAACTTTAAAGAGCTTTGCGGGCTGTTTTCTGATACCCTGCTCTATTGCCCTGGGGAATGACTTTGTTTCTGCACCCCGGCCCGTTTCCTGTTATTTGTTTGCAGATTTGGGGGCCCCTCTGTTCCCTGTCTTATTACTAAGTGTCTTCCTCTTTTTCACTGACTGTCTACCTTACCAAGTATGATGGCCTTCTCCAGGGAGTAGTCGCTCCTGATATTATGTTCAAAGTGTGTGAGACTAAGTCTCACCATCCTTGCTGAAAAAGAATGTTCTGTCTGTACTTCTTCCAAGACAGATCTGTTGGTTTTTCTGGAAGCCCACATTCTTTGCCAATACCATAACTTAAAGGCATCAGTTCTTCACTTTTCATTGTCAAACTTTTGAGTGCATATGAGGTGATTTAAAATACCATGGCTTGGCAACTTAGTCTTCAAATGACATCTTTGCTTTTCAACACTTTCAAAAGATCTTTGGCAGCAATTTTCCCAATGCGATACATTGTCTGATTTCTTAACTGCTGCTCCGTGGGTGTTGATCGTAGATCCAAGTAAAATGAAATCTTTGACAAGTTCAATCTTTTCTCCGTTTATCATGTTGCTTATTGGTGCAGTTGTGAGGATTTTTGTTTTCTTTACTGAATGCTGTAGCCTTTGATCTTCGTCAGTAAGTGTTTCAAGCCTTCTCTTTCAGCAAGCAAGGTTGTGTCATCTGCCTATTGCAAATTTGATGCCCTGATGCCCTGTTCTTCATATAATCCAGCTTCTCAAATTATTTGCTCAGCATACAGATGGAATAATTATGGTGAAAGGATACAACCCTGGTGCACACCTTTCCTGACTTTAAACCATGCAGTATCCACTTGTTCTTTTCCAAAGACTGCCTCTTGTCCTAAGTATAGGTTACTCATGAGCACAGTTAAGTGTGGAATTGCCATTCATTGTAATATTATCAGTAATTTGCTATAATCTACACAGTCGAATGCCTTTGCATAGTCAATAAAACACAGGTAAACATCTATCTGGTATTCTCTGCTTTCAGTCAAGATCCATTGGACATCAGCGATGATGTCTCTCATTCCATGTTCTCTTCTGTATTGGGCTTGAATTTCTGGCAGCTACGTGTTGATGAACTGCTGCAATCATTTTTTAATTATCTTCAGCAAAATTTTATTTGTGTGTGATATTAAGGATATTTTTCGATAATTTCCACATTCTGTTGCATCTGTAGTAAATAAGTAGATTTAAACATTTCATTCTTGCATTTCCCACTTTTTTATTGATTATAATACTTGTCAAACCTTCCAAAATTTTTAGTGCCCCAGAAAGTTGAGGAATTCAAATACACACAGACACAGACACACAACAATTTCTCTTTTACGTTCAAATCACGAAGCTTTCCAAAATGAATTAAGTTGGGTACCAAGGGAGTAACCACATTAAACCACAGAGGAAATATGATTATAACAATATATGCTTTTTTAACACCAAAATATAATGGTAGCCAAAATAAAAAGTATGCAATAGACCCTCAGAAAAGAGATGTATTTCTGGAAAAAAAAAAAAAAAATGGCAGGAGAATGGTACAAGATTGTTGCTTCTAGATATTGTGTGATGATTCGAAACATACTCCCTTCAAGCGCGAGACATGACATTGCTTTTATGGGA
Source organism: Loxodonta africana (assembly GCF_030014295.1). Lineage (NCBI taxonomy): Eukaryota > Metazoa > Chordata > Mammalia > Proboscidea > Elephantidae > Loxodonta > Loxodonta africana. The sequence continues at coordinate 118,739,434 of NC_087348.1, forward strand.
AACACAGAACATATTAATTTGACATTATCAAAGTTTGGTAGGATTTGGGTCTATGGGACAGCTGGGGAGGGGGAGCATCTTAAATTATGAACCTGAAGACAACTATTAACTGTTTTTGTATTATGTTGTTAAAAATAGTCAAAACTACAAAATTTGAAAATAATGTTTATTTTGTGCAGTTATTCTATATGCATATAGGAGACCATTTTGATTCCAGAAAAAAGCAAATGCCTCAAAATAAGTTAGGTACATTAAGGTTTATAAAGAGAAGAGGAAGAAATAGAGAAGATCAACCACTGGCTAATCTTAACATATCAGTTGAACCCTGCCCTCCTTTTACTGAGCTCAGCTGATATCAGGTCACAGGATGGTCTCTGGCCCTCTGCTCAGCCATATCTTTGAAATTCAAATTCAGCAAAGTGGCCTGAGACTAGCAACTTTGGTGAAAGAAAAGCTGCTGGGAGGATCAATCCTTGTCAGGAACTTCTTTATAGTGAACATTTGGTTTCATGGGTAAGAAAACTCCCAAATCAAAGCAAGAAAGACATCTGCTATCATTTTCTCTTTGACCACGTAAATAATGTATTGTTGTTCTCTTCCCACTGGCATTTCAGCTTCCTCAGGTTAAATTATTTTTTCCTGTATTATTCATAGTTACATCCCCAGAGCCTAGACCATGCCTAGCAGATAATTGCCTTTCAATAAATATTTGTGGAATCAATGAATTATTATTTTAAACTAACATTAATTTAGTGTTTACAAATCTTAAATGTTTTTGACCTACCTTTCTATCCCCTCATTCTCTTTTTCCCTAATTGAATCCCTTGTGAACTTAGAGTTGTACCCAGTGAAAAAGAGATGTAAAGCAATATTTCTTACAGTCTCAAATCACTTGTATACAAGCTTAAGAGCTGTTTGTTTAAAAGTTATTTTTAGGTGCATAACAATTTGGGAACTACACAGCAGGACATAAAGGAATTGCACTCGTTTAAGTGCCTCTCCCCAGTCTATTCCAGTGAACCACTGATGTAAAAGTATCTGAATGGGATTCTGTTATTCCCAGAACATCACCCTCAGTGACATTAAAAGAAGTGATGTGAGCTCTTGTCACTTTATGCTCATAAACTTAATTAGTTGAGCCTGAATTATTTGTACATGAAGCTCTGAGTACACTCTTTTGTACTCGATGAAAAGTGATGAAGGGATAGTATTAGACACCTTAGATCACCCACAGCAATGTTGATTGAATGATTAGTTCATTTAATTCTGAAAAACTTTCATTAAAATGTTCTTTTAACAAAAATGTGCTTGCAAAACTATCAAAATTAGTATTATTTTGTCATTATTCCAATATGGATAGGCATAATAAAAAAGTTCTTCACATCATTATCAAACTGCATACACTCAAATTCTTATTGCTTCACCAAACCAAAAAAACCAAACCCACTGCCGTCGAGTTGATTCCGACTCATGGAGACCCTATAGGACAGAGTAGAACTGCCCCATAGAGTTTCCAAGCTGTGCCTGGTAGATTTGAACTGTCGACCTCTTGGCTAGCAGCTGTAGCACTTAACCACTACGCCACCAGGGTTTCCTATTGCTTCACATGTATGCTTAAATTAAAAGTACTAAGATGTATTTTTGCTGTTTATCTTCTAGCCTATCTAGGACATTGCTTTGAGTGACTTTTTTTTTTTTTTTAATTGTGTTTTCAGTGGAAGTTTACAGAGCAAATTAGTTTCTCATTAAATAATTAATACACATATTGTTTTGTAATACTGATTGCCAACCCTGGTACATGTCAACACCCTCCGCTTCTCGACTTTAGGTTCCCCATTTCCATTCATCCAGCTTTCCTGTCCTTTCCTGCCTTCTCATCCTTGCCCCTGGGCTGGTGTGCCCATTTAGTCTTACACGCATGGTTGAGCTACATGTGTTATTGTTTGTTTTATGGGCTTGTCTAATCTTTGGCTGAAGGATGAACCTCAGGAGTGACTTCAGTACTAAGTTAAAAGAGTGTCCAGGGGCAATACTCTCAAGGTTTCTCTAGTCTCCATCAGACTAGTAAGTCTGGTCTTTTATGTGTGAATTTGAATTTTGTTCTACAGTTTTCTCCAGCTCTGTCTAGGACTCTCTATTGTAATACCTGTCAAAGCACTCAGTGGTGGTCGCCGGATACCGTTTAGTTGTGCTGGATTCAGTCTGGTGAAGGCTATGGTAGCTGTGGTCCATTAGTCTTTTGGACTAATCTTTCCCTTATGTCTTTGGTTTTCTTCATTCTTCCTTGCTCCAGATGGTGTGGGACCAGTAGACATATCGTAGATGGCCGCTCACAAGCATTTAAGACCCTAGATGCTACTCACCAAAGTAGGATGTAGAACATTTTCTGTATAAACTGTGTTATGCCAATTGAGCTAAATGTCCCCTGAGACCATGGTCCCAGCCCTCAGCCCAGTAACTCGAGGCCTATGGGAGTTTGGATGTGTCTATGAAACTTCTATGACTTTGCCTTGGTCAAGTTGTGCTGGCTTCCCCAGTATTGTGTACTGTTTTACCCTTCAACATAGTTACCACCTATCTATTTTCTAGTCAGTGTTTTTCCCTCTTGAGTGATATTTTGAACAAAATGAGTTTATTTCACCTTATGCTCATAAACCTGATTAGTTGAACCCAAATTATTTGTCCATGAAGTTCCAAAAATTGGGTTGAATATTAATCTGCTCAATGCCACCCTTTTAAGAACAATGGAATCTAAGGCCGTATCTTCATATGACAAATTAAACTGGAGAGGTGGTTATTGTCTAATGAACAAGTTTTTTACTATGAGCCAGAGCAGGTGATACTACATGAGTTAGAGTTGTTCATCATCATCATAAACATTAAAGTGCTCTGAACTACACTACCCACACATTATCTTATTTAATTATATAATAACTGTCAAAGGCAGGAAGGACAATGGCTGTAAGCCAGCAGACACTTGGGGAGTTGGCATAGTGACTGTGTGATCAAGTTGTCCTCAGTACTAGAGGTTTACAAATTAATATAGAAGGCACTTTTTATATTGTTGTGGGGCAGGAGCCATCATTAAATGGAATTGCAGAACAAGTAATACCAGTCACAAGTTTCTGGGATGCAGCCAGGATATCAAAATTGAAGCAATGATTGCCCCTATAAATGCTTCCAAAGGCTGTGTGTAGGATGATTATGGCGGTATATTCCTACAGCTGCCAAATAGTAAACTCAAGTGTGAAATCACTCTATTTTAAAATATCTTTATGAAATGAGGCTTAGCATAGGAATACTAGGGAGACAGATGATCCCAATCTGACTCTTTTACAAACAAACTGCTTCTTCTATGAGTATAAACTATATTCAGATTGTGAAATTAGGTATTCCAGTAACAAACAGCAATATTTGACAAAAGCAAGTATCACTGCTGATCACAGGCTAGTCTCTTTATACCTACCTGTTGCCATCAAGTCGATTCTGACTCAGATTGACCCTATAGGACAGAGAACTGCTCCATAGGGTTTACAAGGAGTGGCTGGTGAATTCGAACTCCCGGCCTTTTGGTTAGCAGCCAAGCTCTTACGCACTGTGGTACCAGGGCTCCTCAATACCAAAAAAAAAAAAAAAAAAATCAATAAAGCAGCAGCCTGAAATTAGAGCCAAGTATGAGTTGGCAAAGTAGTTAAGAGCTACAGCTGCTAACCAAAAGTTTGGCAGCTCGAATCCACCAGCCATGCCTTAAACCCTACTCTGTTCTTCAGGTTCACTATGAGTTGGAATCAACTTGATGGCAACTTTTTTTTTTTTAAATAAACAATATAATGTTAATACATGTGTTGCTGATTTGCAACTTAAATCTTGGCTGAAAAATTTTTAAATGACACCTTCATTAAGGGTTCATTTTATTAATAAAATTTTGTATCTTCACTAAAAAATCAGAAAGTCAAAATGATGTAACTTAATAGTATTATCAAATATTTATATAGAATTTTCTATGTGCCTGGCATTCTTAGAGAGTTTGGAAAAAATTCAAAACCACATTTTATAATGTTTTGGAGTTATCAACATTTATTATCATCATTGGTGTTAAGAGTAGGTGAAAGATTCAAGAGTAAAAACAAAAGCAATACATTTAGTCTTAGAAAATTGAGGTACACATTTTGACTCCATTCTTAAATTTAGAGATCAGTCTACTTCGCTTTTCAGAGCTTTATTTCTTCGTTTGTAAAACTGATTTCCTGAGGAGTAAATAGCATAATGCATGCAAAGAACCTACCCTAAAATCAAGTTTACAGCAAACAAACAATTTATGCTCATTCCTTACCTCCCTTCACTTCAAATGTGAGGAGGCAGTCACACTGTTAAACATTTCACTGAGCTGAATGTGGCATGACCTTGCTGGGAGGTATTGGTCTCTAGAACCTATACCTAATACCTATGCATAGCATGATACATAGTAGACATTCAATAACTGTGACCAGTTAAGAAGTTAATACATTTTGACAAAAAAAGACAAAACTTATTACACAGAAGAAGTGCTTACAAATTTAATGCACGTAATTGAGCACTAACTATATACCAGACAGTGTACTAAGTTCTTTAAAAGGATTATGCTATTTAAAATGCAAAACATTCTCTGATGTAGAGATTTTAATTGTTCCCTTCTTATAGATGAGTGTCTTAGTCATCTAGTGTTGCTGTAACAGAAATACCACAAGCAGATGGCTTCAACAAAGAGAAGTTTATTCTCTCATAGTCCAGTAGCCTAGAAGTCCAAATTCACTGGGTCCAAGGAGGGGAGCTTTCTCTCTCTGCGGTCTCTGAAGGAAGGTCCTTATGATGCATTAATCTTCCCTTGGCCTGAGAGCATCCCAGCACAGGAACCTTAGGTCCAAACGACATGCTCTGCCTCAGGGCTGCTTTCTTGGTGGTACGAGGTCCCATTGTCTTTCTGCTCTCTTCTCTCTTTTATATTTCAGAAGATATTGGTTTAAGATACTACCTAATCTTATAAGAAAAACACACCTCATCAATATAACTGCTGCTAATCCATTCTATTTCATCATAGTGATAGGATTTACAACACACGGGGAAATCACATAATATGGTGGACAATCACACAATGCTGGGACTCATGGCCCAGCTAAATTGATAGATTTTTTTTGGGGGGGAGGCACAATTCAATCCATGACAATGTGGAAACTGAGACAAATAACTATCTCACATCGAATATTTGGAGACCTGGAATTTAAACCCAGATAGACTGATCCAGAATTCACACTCATCTGTGCTATGCTAAATATCCTTTCTATTCAAAGTTTTGGAAAGATACAATTCCTCCTAGGGTCAGTTAAAGAACATTAAAAACATATTCAATATCAACTATACCTCTATAAATAATAAGACAAAAAAAAATATAACGGCCTTATAAAATTCACTGTCACTGTATTTGGACAGGTTATGGCAGATATGGCACCCTAAGAGAAATTGTTTCTGAGTTCTGTGGTCATATGATGGGTCAGAAAATCCCTTTCTACTCTCATCTGTCAATGGATTTGTGGGTGAGATCTCATTGGGATCATCAGCTGGTTTTCAATGAAGATATCCCCATCATGGTTTTACATTTTTGTGACAACATAATTGAATAGATATACTGACATTGTCTTGGCATAAGTATAGTGATTAGGTGGTAAATCTAGAAACAGCAATGTCTCCTGTGTTTTAACAATCAGTTAAGGTATTTCTGAACTGCCTGCATGGCAAACCAGTTGTACTCAGCAGAGATCACTTTGGAACGAAGTCCTCCCTTTAATGTTGGGGTTCTGTAGTCAGCACTTGACATTATACATCCATTGGATGTTGGTTAATGTTCAATGCCCTGTGCAATACCAGGAAATTCATAAAGGATATTAAATCTTAAAATGGATTTGGTGTGATAAATTCTTAATTCATTGATAAATTTAAAGTACTACTTGTGAAAATCACTTGATAGAAGTTTAACAGCACAATTCATTCCTAAAAGCTAAATGTAACTACATTGAAATAATCTAGGTAGAGGCAAGATGTTTGCTGTTTGTATGTTAAGTTCACAGTGAAATTTTTTATTTTAAATTCTGATGAACTTGTGCAAGATGGATTTTGCAGTTTCACAAGAATTCACATTTTTCATTAACTAAAACATTCATGGAAAGTAGTATGTTGCAATAGAAAGTACTGTGATAGAGTCAATTATCTTGGGTTCTAATCATAGCTCAAATACTTAAAAGTTAATGCTGTCACATGGGACAAGTCATTTATCTCCTTTAGGGTCCAAGTTTCTTATTCTCTAGAACAATGCTAATATCCTTTCTTCTCTTAAAAGTCTAAGATTCTAATATGAACATCACAATCTGAGGAAAACAACATGCAAAATATTGGAATTTGTTTATATGGTATAATTTAGAATATTATAGATTTCCTCTGGGTAAAAGTTTTGATGAAAAAAATAACTTCTGATAAGCACTTTTTAAAATTAAAGTATTATTAATATCAGAAATAATGACAATAATTCTGCTGATGCCACAATAGCTTCAGAGTCAGATATATCTTTCCAAGAAAATAGATATACGTTAATATTCAGCTGTGCATTGCCCTTTAAAGTTAATCTTATTGGAAAAGAATAATCAAAGGCATATTGGAGTTTGAATAGACATAATAGCTGGTATAGCTCTTGACGGTTGTTCCTGGAGGTAAGATTTCACATGAATGACACTCAGACATTTAGATTGTGTCAAACTATATAAAATTTTGGAGTGAAAAAATAATAATGAGAAGGCTAGAAATTCTGTATTTATAAATAACAGGCAGTATTTTGTTCATTTACAACTTCTTTGAAAAACATTTACACTTAGATTATATACATTGTGTAGTCTTTGTTTTTGTAAAAATCGAAAATAGAACAAAAAATTATGGAAATCTTGTCTGACTTGAGTTTCACCCAATCTGGACATTGATGGGCAAATTTAACTACATCTTAGGTGTGTTTGTTAAACATCTGAACATCTGGACTCTTTATAGTATATTCAAATAGCAAGTATTTAGATTTTGGTAAATAAAGGCTTTCTACAGCCTTACTTAACTGTAGTATTTCTTAGAGAAATGAGTGTTCTTTTGAAACTGAAAGGTCCCTGCAGCTACATTTGATAGAACTACCAAAAGCCATCTCCGAAACTGTTAAGAGTGAAGAGCTATAGAGTTGAGTTCAGCATGGTATGGGTGGGTGGAAAATTTTCCACACAATACACAAACACACACATTTATGTTTCATTTAACCACGAATGGGATGAAAATTGTTAAATATTTGAGTTATTTTAATGGTAATTATTTTGTGAAGCTTGGGTGATGTGGACAGGAGACTTTATCAAAATAAAATGCTCAACAAAATGATACTGTATTTTGTTAAATACAGTGTGTGACTAATTAATGGAAAGAAATTATGTAACACATCCAAAATGTATTTTTAGCAAACCTGTCCTTATGCAAGTAATTAATTTCAATGACTTCTCTTAAGCTTAGAGAAAGGTAATTAAAATAAACCATAAGACTTACATAAAATATAAACAAAGACATATCAATTAATGAAATGTATTTCACAAATCATATCAAAATTAGTATTATTTTAGAGTTACGCTTTACGTGTTCCGTGGTTTTATAATAAGGTTTATCCTACAATCAGACATGAAATCTCTTTCAAAATGTTTAGGAAATGCAGAAAGCAAGTTAAAAACAAAAACAATAAACAAACAAATGTTGGCAAAGAAAAATCAGTCACTTATACCAGGTGTGATTGAAAAGATTTGCATCTGAAGGAAAAAATATACGACATTCAGGTGGATGGGGAGGGAACTGATAAAACTATGTGAACACTGAGGCAAAGCCAAGATGCTGCAATAGCCAGATGCTTCCAGTGAACCCGCTTACAACAAAGACCTGGAGAAACAAGTGAAACGAGTATATTTATGACAAGCTAGGAGTCTTGAACATCAAAGGCGAGGTTAGAAAACGAGCTGAGGGGCAAGGGGAGGAAGAGACGGTTCAGAACCGAAGACAAGTTACCGGACCTGAATCACAGGGAGCCCTCAGGGACCATTCCTGGGAGTGGCGGTGGCAGGCTGGTACTAGCGTTTGGCTGCAGTTTCCTCAAGGAGAGGCAGCCAGCCACATAGCCTACTCACACCTCCGAAACAGAGAAATGGTGCTTTTGGCAAAAGTTAAGTACTTGCGCATGTTTTATCGAGGTCCCCCCCTTCCCAAGCCAGCTTCAGCAGCTGATTTCCCTGGGCATGAGATAGGCCCTATTGAGCACCTAGAGCCATCCTCCCAAGCTTGGAGTAGGAATAAATTTGCAATTGGGGAAAAAGATAATTAGCCAGCTCCACTAACTGGGGTAGATCAGGACAGAAGCGGCTCTTGTCCCAGCATAAATGGTCTGTGGACTTTGAGTACCTTTCCCCTCTGCATGGACACGTGTGGGCCTATTTCAGGAGAATACACTCTTGTTGGCAGAATCCAACCATTTCAGCTGTGTGGTAGAGAGGTGGGTGTTTGATGTTTGACATTGCTTTGCCTGTTAAACGGGGTCCTAACCTACCCCCATCAGGGGCCTACAGACTGGTGGCTCCACTCAGGTCACCCAACCACCTGCAATAGGGATCCAAGGATAACTGATATCTCCTAGTCCTTACAACCCAAAATATTGGGTGCCCATGGTCTGTCTGCATGACCCACCCACCTGTATGCTCTACGGAACAGGGACACGCTTTCCTTAGAGACACGTGGGAGATGATTCTCAGCCCCCTACCTTGTTCAGAGTGTGACACGCTGCTGGTACCTATACCAATCACCCCTGCCCCTCTAAGACTGTAGGACAGAGCCTGTACCACACACTTAGTGATCAACTACCTGGACACCTGAGCTGTATTCATACAAGAAAAGTGAATGTACTCCTAGGCTGATATACCTGATAACAGTTCTAGCCGTCTGGGGACAGGATGTCAGAGCTCCAAAAGTGAAAATAATCAAGCTAGCTCACTGAAGCAACCCATTTGGGCATATCAAAACAAAACAAAGCAAGAACCTAAAACACAGTAAGGAAACATAAAATAAATAAATACAATAACTTATAGATGGCTCATAGACAACAGTCAATATCAAGTCACATGAAGAAACAGACCATGATCACCTCAACAAGCTCTCAGAACAAAGGATCCAGGGATCTTCTAAATGAAAGTGCATTCTTGGAATTACCAGAGCCAGAATACAAAAGATTAATATACAGAACTCTTCAAGACATGAGGAAGGAAATGAGACAATATGCAGAACAAGCCAAGGAACACAGAGATAAAGCAATTGAAGAAATTAGAAAGATTATTCAGGACCATAATGAAAAATTTAATAAGCTGGAAAATTCCGTAGACAGAGAGCAATCAGAAATTCAGAAGATTAACGATAAAATTGCAGAAGTAAACAACACAATAGAAAGTCACAGGTGCAGAATTGAGCAAGTAGAAGCCAGAATTTCTGAACTCGAAGATAAATCACTTTGCACTACTATATTTGAAGAAAAATCAGATAAAAGAATTAAAAAAAAAATGAAAAAACCTTAAGAATCATGTGGGACCCTATCAAGAGAAATAACCTACGAGTGATTGGAGTACCAGAAGAGGGAGGGATAACAGAAAATACAGAAAGAATCGTTGAAGATTTGTTGGCAGAAAACTTCCTTGATATTGTGAAAGATGAGAAGATATCTATCCAAGATACTCATCGAACTCCACATAAGGTACATTTAAAAGAAAGTCATCAAGACATATTATAATCAAACTTGCCAAAATCAAAGACAAAGAGAGAATTTTAAGAGCAGCTAGGGATAAATGAGAAGTCACCTACAAAGGAGAGCCAATAAGAATACACTCAGAATACTCGACAGAAACCATGCAGACAAGAAGGCAATCAGATGACATATTTAAAAATTTGAAGGAAAAAAATTGCCAGCCAAGGATCATATATCCAGCAAAACTATCTCTTAAATATGAAGGTGAAATTAGGACATTTCCAGATAAACAGAAGTTTAGGGAATTCATAAAAACCAAAACTACAAGAAATACTAAAAGGAGTTCTTTGGTCAGAAAATCAATAATATTGGGTATCAGCCCAAGACGAGAACACTGGGCAGAGCAATCAGAAGTCAACCCAGACAGGGAAATAAAAAAAAAAAAAACAAAGCAAGATTGTAAAAAAAAAAGCTCCTAACAGGGTAAAAGCGATATTACTATATAAAAGAAGACAACATTAAAACAATAAAAAAAGGGACTAAGAAATGTAGTCATAGATCTTCCACATGGAGAGGAAGAGACAACGATACAAAGAAATAAAAGTTAGGTTTAAATTTAGAAAAATAAGGGTAAATAATAAGGTAACCACAAAGGAGATAAACTATCATACTTAACAAAATAAAATACAAGAAAAAAATAGAGACTCAGCAGAAACAAAATCAACAACAATGAATATGAGGAAAAGACAATATATAATCTACTCAGCACATAAAATTAAGTGGGAAAAAGACCATCAACAACACAAACACACACACAAAAAAAAATTAAAATGATAGCACTAAGTTCATAAAAAAAACTATCCATAATTTCACTGAATGTAAATGGACTAAATGCAAATAAAGAGACAGAGAGTGGCAGAACGGATTAAAAAACAAGATCCATCTATATGTTGCCTACAAGAGACAGACCTTTAGGCTTAGAGAAACAAACAAACTAAAACTCAAATGTTGGAAAAAATATATCGAGCAAGCAAAAATAAAAAAAGAGCAAGAGTAGCAATATTAATTTCTGAGAAAATACACTTTAAAGTTAAATCCATTAGAAAGGATAAGGAAGAACACTATATAATGATTAAAGGGACAATACACCAAGAAGATATAACCATAATAAATATTTATGCACCCACTGACAGAGCTGCAAGATATGTAAAACAAACTCTATTAGCATTGAAAAGTGAGATAGACAGCTCCACAATAATAGTAGGAGACTTCAACATGCCACTTTCAGTGAAGGACAGGACATCCAGAAAGAAGCTCAATAAAGGCACAGAAGATCTAAAAGCCACAATCAACCAACTTGACCTCATAGACATATACAGAACACTCCACCCAACAGCAACAAAGTATATTTTCTTTTCTAGTGCACATGGAATATTCCCTAGAATAGACCACATATTGTGTCATAAAGCAAGCCTTAGCAGAATCCAAAACATTGAAATATTGCAAAGCATCTTCTCTGACCAGAAGGCCATAAAAGTTGAAATCAATAACAGAAAAATAAGGGGGAAAAAAAAAATCAAACACTTGGAAACTGAAAAATACCCTGCTCAAAAAAGACTGGATTATAGAAGACATTAAGGATGGAATAAAAAAATTCATAAAATAAGACAATAAGAATGAAAACACTTCTTACCAGAACCTTTGGGACACAGCAAAAGCAGCGCTCAGAGGTCAATTTATATGAATAAATGCACACATACAAAAAGAAGAAAGGGCCAAAATCAAAGAATTATCCCTACAACTTGAACAAATAGAAAGAGAGCAACAAAGAAACCCACAGGCACCAGAAGAAAACAAATAATAAAAATTAGAGCAGAACTAAATGAACATAGAAAAAAGAAAAACAATTGAAAGAGTTAACAAGACCAAAAGCTGGTTCTTTGAAAAACTCAACAAAATTGATAAACCATTGGCCAAAATGACAAAAGAAAAACAGGAGAGGGAGCAAATAACCTGAATAAGAAATGAGATGGGCAATATTACAACAGACACAACTGAAATTAAAAGAATCATATCAGATTGCTATGAAAAATTGTACTTTAAGAAATTTCAAAACCTAGAAGAAAGGATGAATTGCTAGAAACATACTACCTACCTAAACTAACACAAACAGAGGTAGAACAACTAAAAAGACCCATAACAAGAGAAGAGATTGTAAAAGTAATCAAAAAACTCCCAACAAAAATAAGCCCTGGCCCAGACAGCTTCACTGCAGAGTTCTACCAAACTTTCAGAGAAGAGTTAACACCACCACTACTAAAGGTATTTCAGAGCATCGAAAAGGATGGAATACTCCCAAACTCATTTTATGAAGCCAGCATACCCTGATACCAAAACCAGGTAAAGACACCACAAAAAAAGGGAAATTACAGACCTATATCCCTCATGAACTTAGATGCAAAAATCCTCAACAAAATTCTAGCCAATAGAATTCGACAGCATATCAAAAAAATAATTCACCATGACCAAGAGGGATTCATACCAGGTATGCAGGGATGGTTCAACATTAGAAAAACAATTAATGTAATCCATCACATAAATAAAAGACAAAAATCACATGATTTTATCAACTGATGCAGAAAAGGCAATTGCCTTTTTCAAATGACAAAGTTCAACACCCATTCATGATAAAAACTCTCAGCAAAATAGGAATAGAAAGAAAATTCCTCAACATGATAAAGGGCATTTACAGAAAGCCAACAGCCAACATCATCCTAAATGGAGAGAGCCTGAAACCATTTCTCCGGAGAACAGGAACCGGACAAGGATGCCCTTTATCACCACTCTTATTCAACATCGTGCTGGTGGTCCTACCCAGAGCAATTTTAGGCTAGACAAAGAAATAAAGGACATCCAGATTGGCAAGGAAGAAGTAAAATTATCTCTATTTGCAGATGACATGATCTTATACACAGAAAACCCTAAAGAATCCTCAAGGGAGCTACTGAAACTAATAGAAGAGCTCAGCAGAGTATCAGGATACAAGATAAACATACAAAAATCAGTTGGATTCCTCTACACCAACAAAAAGAACATCGAAGAGGAAATCACCAAATCAATACCATATACAGCAGCCCCCAAGAAGATAAAATACTTAGGAATAAATCTTAGCAGAGTTGTAAAAGATTTATACAAAGAAAACTACAGTACACTTCTGCAAGAAACCAAGAGACCTACATAAGTGGAAAACATAACTTGCTCATGGATAGGAAGACTCAACATTATCAAAATGTTCTACCAAAAGCTATGTATATATTTAATACAATTCTGATCCAAATTCCAATGACATTCTTTAATGAGATGGAGAAACAAATCACCAACTTCATACGGAAGGGAAAGAGGCCCCAGATAAGTAAAGCATTACTGAAAAAGAAGAACAAAGCAGGAGGCCTTACTCTACATGATTTTAGAACCTATTATATCACCACAGTAGTCAAAACAGCCTGGTGCTAGTACAACAACAGACACATAGACCAATGGAACAGAACGGAGAATCCAGACATAAATCCACCCACATATGAGCCGTTGATATTTGACGAGGGCTCCAAAACAGTTAAATGGGTAAAAGACAGTCTTTTTAACAAATGGTGCTGGCATAACTGGATATCCATCTGCAAAAAAAAAGAAACAAGACCCATACCTCACTCCATGCACAAAAATGAGCTCAAAATGTATCAAAGACCTAAATATAAAATCTAAAACAATAAAGATCATGGAAGAAAAAATAGGGACTACATTAGGAGCCCTAATACATGGCATAAATGGTATACAAAACATTATCAACCTTGCAGAAGAAAAACTAGACAACTGGGAGCTCCTAAAAATCAAACACCGAAGATGCCGGACTAGGCAGACGCTACCTCGGATCCCTCTTACAACAAAGACACGGAAAAACAAGTGAATCGATCACATACATAACAATCTACGAACCCTGAACAACAAACACAGATTTAGAGACGGAGAACGAACTAATACGGGGAAGCAGCGATTGTTTTCAGAGCCTGGAGCCCGCGAACCAGTCAGGTACGGCACAAGCACAGAGAGCTGCTCCACCCCCCTGAACTAACCCCAGGAGGGGGACCAGCCGGTTCTGTGGGCGGCGTGGGATGCAGCCGGTAGAAGAAGTCCCAGGGAGGCAGTGACTGGTCTTGGAACGGGGAGAGCAGCGTCCCAGCCAGGGAACCATCCCGCCGGGATTTGGACTGGACGCAGATACGGCATAAACACGGAGAGCTGCTCCACCCCGCTGAACTAACCCCGGGAGGCAGCCCAACTGGTTCTCGGGGGCGGCATGGCCACGCGGCTGGAGGGACGAGAAGTCCCCGGGAGGCAGCGACTGATTTTGGAGTCGAGAGTGCACCGTCCCAGTAGGGGAGCCTTGACGCTGGGCGTGGGGCTGGAAGCGGAGGATCTGACCTTGACTCCAGCGGGCCAGACCCCCCGGGGGCAATTTCCACACAGCCAGCACACATAGGCGACGCGCCCGGTGGGAATCTCAGATATAATAGTCATTCCAAGCAAGACAAGCAACTCTGGCTATATTCTGAGGTGCTACTCTCCTATCTCTCTGTTCCCTCCCCCACCCTCCCCAGGCGGCTTCATTAACATCCGAATAGCCTGAGCCAGAGGGAGAACTCTGATAGGGATCTGACTGCATTTTTTTTTTAGCGGATTTTCTGGAAAAACTAGTTTCCCAGTGATGGCTCGGAGACAACAATCCATATCAAACCACTTAAAGAAGCAGACCGTGACAGCTTCTCCAACCCCCCAAACAAAAGAATCAAAATCTTTCCCAAATGAAGATACAATCCTGGAATTATCAGATACAGAATATAAAAAAACTAATTTACAGAATGCTTCAAGACATCACAAATGAAATAAGGCAAACTGCAGAAAAAGCCAAGGAACACACTGATAAAACCGTTGAAGAACTCAAAAAGATTATTCAAGAACGTAGTGGAAAAATTAATAAGTTGCAAGAATCCATAGAGAGACAGCATGTAGAAATCCAAAAGATTAACAATAAAATTACAGAATTAGACAACGCAATAGGAAGTCAGAGGAGCAGACTCGAGCAATTAGAATGCAGACTGGGACATCTGGAGGACCAGGGAATCAACACCAACATAGCTGAAAATCAAACACCTATGCTCATCCAAAGACTTCACCAAGGAGTAAAAAGACTACCTACAGACTGGGAAAAAGTTTTTAGCTATGACATTTCTGATAAGATCTGATCTCTTAAACCTACATGATACTGCAAAAACTCAACTCCAAAAAGACAAATAACCCAATTAAAAAATGGGCAAAAGATATGAACGGACCCTTCACTAAAGATGACATTCAGGTAGCTAACAGATACATGAGGAAATGCTCAGGATCATAAGCCATTAGAAAAATGCAAATCAAAACAAAATGAGATTTCATCTACTCCAACAAGGCTGGCATTAATCCAAAAAACACAAAATAATAAATGTTGGAGAGGCTGCGGAGAGATTGGAACACTTATATACTGCTGATGGGAATGTAAAATGGTACAACCACTTTGGAAATCAATTTGGCCCCGCTTTAAAAAGCTGGAAATAGAACTACTGTCTGATCCAGCAATCCCACTCCTCGGAGTATATCCTAGAGAAATAAGAGCCTTTACACGAACAGATATATGCACACCTATGTTCACTGCAGCACTGTTTACAATAGCAAGAAGATGGAAGCAACCAAGGTGCCCATCAACAGATGAATGGATAAATAAATTACGGCATATTCACACAATGGAATACTGTGCATCGATAAAGAACAATGATGAATCTGTGAAACATTTCATAACATGGAGGAACCTGGAAGGCATTATGCTGAATGAAATTAGTCAGTTGCAAAAGGACAAATATTGAATAAGACCAGTATTATAAGAACTCGAGAAATAGTTTAAACAGAGAAGAAACTATTCTTTGATGTTTACAAGAGCTGGGGGGAGGGAGGGTGGGAGAGAGATATTCACTAATTAGATAGTAGATAAGAAGTACTTTATGCAAAGGGAAAGACAACACAAAATATAGGCGAGTTCAGCACAACTGGACTAAACCAAAAGCAGTTTCCTGAATAAACTGAACTCTTCTAAAGCCAGGGTAGCAGGGGCTGGGTTTGGGGACCATGGTTTCAGGGGACATCTAAGTCAATTGGCATAATAAAATCTATTAAGAAAACATTCTGCTTCCTACTTTGAAGAGTGGCGTCTGGGGTCTTAAAAGCTAGCAAGCACCCATCTAAAATTCTTCAATTGGTCTCGACCCACCTGGAGCAAATGAGAATGAAGAACAGCAAGGACACAAGGTAATTACGAGCCCAAGAGACAGAAGGGGACTACATCATCCTGAGACCTGAAGAACTAGATAGTGCCTGGCTACAACTGATGACTTCTCTGACAGGGAATATAACACAGAACCCCTGAGGGAGCAAGAGAGCAGTGGGATGCTGACCCCAAATTCTCATAAAAAGACCAGACTTAATGGTTTGACTGAGACTAGAAGGACCCCGGTGTTCCTGGCCTCCAGACTTTCTGTTGGCCCAGGACAGGAACCATTCCCAAAGCCAACTCTTCAGAAAAGGATTGGACTGGACAATGGGCTGGCGAGGGATGCTGGTGAGGAGTGAGCTTCTTGGATCAGGTGGACACTTGAGACTATGTTGGCATCTCCTGCCTGGAGAGGAGATGAGAGGGTAGAGGGGGTTAGAAGCTGGTGAAATGGACACGAAAAGAGAGAGTGGAGGGAGGGAGCAGGCTGTCTTATTAGGGGGAGAGTAATTGGGAGTATGTAGCAAGGTGTATGTAAGTTTTTGTGTGAGAGACTGTCTTGATTTGTAAACTGTCACTTAAAGCATAATAAAAATTTTAAAAAAAGAAAAAAAATATGTGAACACTTACTGAATATTTACTAACTTGAGGTCTACTAAGCAAATTGACACTTTACTCATGTTATGTAATTTAGTGCTGACAGCAACCCTGTGAAGCAGATCTACATGATCCGTGTACACATGTGAAGAAACTTAACCTTTAAAAACTTAGACTATTCTCCCGAAGTCGCTCAGATAGTGAAAGTTAGGGTGAGAGTCAAATCGTGGTTTTCGTTAATCTGGGCAGCTCACATCTATGTTAAAGAACAAAATCTGGGAGAGGTAGCAGATGTATTATATTTTTAAATACTTCTAACTATTGTTTTCAGAGTAGTTTCACAAATACTCAAAAACATATGGTCATTTGCAAAAGATAAGGCTGAGAGAAGAAGTAAAATTCCATTTCACTTGTGAAGAAGTAAAATTCCACGCAGATTAAAAGAACCACTGAAAGTTGCAGACCTGATATGTAAAAGAGTGGAGAGTAAAGCCATATGTCTACACATTACTTTCACTACTGTTTTATTTATTGCCAGACTACCAATTCCGAAGTATATGTTAAAAAAAAAAAAAAAATGTTAAAAGGAGCTGTAATTTCAGGATGAAAGCACTTTATAGGGGATCTATACAACCAGTTTGAAGGACTTTATGGGTTTTCATTGATTGTTAATGAGCTAAAAGTATAATCCTTTTACACATGTGTTTCTAATATTAAAGGGGTCATATGACTTTCAATTCTATTTTTGCAAGCTGAGATTTCAGGTAAGTAATTGAATAAATGTACTCATAAGCCTAGGGAGGGTTTCTTGAAGACTGTCTTCTGATTCTCATCTTAACTATAATTTTCTACTTAGGAATAATATGCGTAAGTGGCCTGAGGGTCAGAGCTTTAATAGAGATACTATAAAAGAGTGGGGGAATTCAAGAGTTTCAGAAAAATGTGAACAGAAGTATGAAAAGATCAGGCTCATAACAGTCTGTAGTCCTATAATCTCTATGAAGTAATTACCAGCTGTAACTTTTTTCTTTTCATCAAGACTCTGCTATTTTCATCAAGACTCGCTATTTTACATCTAAGAGACCTGAAAAGATGACTCACGGGTCCCATAGAGATAGAATGGAAAACAAGATTAAATTCCATATTCTTTATACTGTACCACAATGGCTTTCTCCTTCGGAACATCTAAAACTGAAACGGCTGAGTAGTGTTCCTTTGTGTGTATGCACCACATTTTGTTTATTCATTCATCCTTGGATGGGCAGTTAGTTTGTTTCCATCTTTTTTCTGTTATAAACAGTACTACAATGAACATAGGTTTGCATATATCTGTTCACATCTCTTCTATTAGGTCCCTAGGATATATACGCCTTGGAGTGGAATTGCTGCGTCATAAGGTAGTTCTGTTTTTAATTTTTTGAGGAATCGCCACGCTGTTTCCACAGCTATCATACCATTTTACATTCCCACTAACAGTAGATAACCATTCCAATCTCCCTACATCCTCAGCAATATTGTTTTCTGATTTTTTGATCAATGCCATTTTAGCAGGGGTGAGGTGGTATCTCATAGTAGTTTTGACTTGTATATCCCTAAAGGCTAGTGACACCCTGCACATTGCTATGATGCTGGAAGCTATGCCACCAGTATCCAGTATTCAAATACCAGCAGGGTCACCCATGGGGGACAGGTTTCAGCTGAGCTTCCAGACTAAGACAGACTAGGAAGAAGGACCTGGTAGTCTACTTCTGAAAAGAATTAGCCAGTGAAAACCTTATGAATAGCAGCGGAACATTGTCCGGTACAGTGCTGGAAGATGAGCCCCTGAGGTTAGAAAGACTGGTATTGGCCATTTTGAATCAGACTATCGTATGGTCTACTATGCTGGGAATGACAACTTGAAGAGGAATAGTATTGCATTCACCGTCAAAAAGAACATTTCAAGATCTATCCCGAAAAAAAAAAAAAAAAAATCCTGAAGTACAGGTTAATAATCATACTCCTACAAGGAATACCAGTTAATATGACTATTATTCAAATTTACACACTAGCCACAAAGGCCAAGGATGAAGAAATTGAAGATTTTTACCAACCTCTGCAGTCTGAAATTGACCAAACATGCAATCAAGATGCATTGATAATTACTGGTGATTGGAATGCAAAAGTTGGAAACAAAGAAGGACTGGTAGTTGGAAAATATGGCCTTGGTGATAGGAACGATGTCAAGAAATTGAATGATAGAATTTTGCAAGACCAAAGACTTCATCATTTCAAATATCTTTTTCCACCAACATAAACAGCATCTATATGCGTGGGCCTCACCAGATGGACTACACTGGAGTCAAATCCACTACATCTGTGGAAAGGAACAATGGAAACGCTCAATATCATCAGTCAGAACAAGGCCAGGGGCTGACTGCAGAACAGACCATCAATTGCTCATATGCAATTTTAAGTTGAGACTGAAGAAAATTAGAACAAATTTGTGACAGCCAAAGTACAACCTTGAGTATATCCCACCTGAATTTAGAGACAATCTCAAAAATAGATTTGACACATTGAATACTAAAGACCAAAGACCAGACAAGTTGTGAAATGATATCAAGGATATCATATATGAAGGAACCAAAAAGTCATTAAAAAGACAGGAAGGAAAGAAAAGACTGAAATGGACATCAGAAAAGACTCTGAAACTTACTTTTGAACGTCCAGTAGCTAAAGGGAAAGGAAGAAATGATGAAGTAAAAGAGCTGGACAAAAGATTTGAAAGGATGGCTCAAGAAGACAAAGTATTATAATGACGTGTGCAAAGACCTGGCGATAGAAAACCAAAAGGGAAGAGCACGCTCAGCATTTCTCAAGCTGAAAGAACTGAAGAGAAAATTCAAACCTCAAGTTGCAATATAGAAGGATTTTACGGGGAAAATATTAAACCACACAAAAAGCATCAAAAGTAGATGGAAGGAATACACAGAATCACCGTACCAAAAAGAATCAGTTGATGCTAAACCATTTCAGGAGGTAGCATGTGGTCAGGAATGGATGGTACTGAAGGAAGAAGTCCAAGCTGCCCTGAAAGGCATTGGCAAAAGAACAAGGCTCCAAGAACTGACAGAATACCAACTGAGATGTTTCAACAAACGGATGCAGCACTGAAGTGCTCACTTGTCTCTGCCCAGAAATTTGGAAGACAGCTACCTGGCCAATCTACTGGAAGAGATCCATTTTTATGCCTCTTCTCAAGAAAGACGATCCAATGGAATGTGGAAATTATCAAACAATATTTTTAATATCATAAAAAAAGTAAAATTTTGCTGAAGACCATTCAAAAGTGTCTGCAGCAGTATATCCACAGGGAATTGTGAGAAATTCAAGCAGGATTCACAAGAGAACGTGGAACAATTGATATTGTTGATTTCAGATGGATCCTGGCTGAAAGCAGAGAATACCAGAAAGATGTTTACCTCTTTTGTTTGACTATATAAAGGCATTGGACTGTGTGGATCATGGCAAATTATGGATAACATTGCGAAGAATGGGAACTCCAGAACACTTAATTGTGCTCGTGAGGAATCTGTACACAGATCCAGAGGCAGTTGTTCGAACAGAACAAGGGGATACTGTGTGGTTTAAAGTCAGGAAAGGTGTGAATCGGGGTTGTATCTTTTCACCATACTTAGTCAATTTCTATGCTTAGCAAATAATCTGAGAAGTGTGGCATTAACAGCCATAGAAGCAGCAGTCAAAAAATCGAGAGATGCATTGCATTGGGCAAATCAAGTGCAAAGGACCTCTTTAAAGTGTTGAAAAGCAAAGATGTCACTTTGAAGAGTAAGGTGCGCCTGATCCAAGCCATGGTGTCTTCAGTTGTCTCACATGCATGCAAAAGCTGGATAATGAAGAAGGAAGACCTAAGAAGAACTGACGTCTTTGAATTGTGGTGTTGGCAAAGAATATTGAATATACCATGGACTGCCAAAAGAATGAACAAATCTGTCTTGGAAGAAGTACAACCAGTATGCTTCTTAGAAGCAAGGATGGTGAAACTATGTCTCACATACTGTGGACACGGTATCAGGAAGGATCAGTCCCTGCAGGAGGAAATCATCCTTGATAAAGTGGAGGGTCAGCAAAAAAGAGGAAGACCCTCAATGAGGTGGATTGACACAGTGGCTGCAACAATGGTCACAAGCATA
Organism: Loxodonta africana; assembly: GCF_030014295.1. Taxonomy (NCBI): domain Eukaryota; kingdom Metazoa; phylum Chordata; class Mammalia; order Proboscidea; family Elephantidae; genus Loxodonta; species Loxodonta africana. Next base: position 118,760,399 of record NC_087348.1, read on the forward strand.
ACAAGGATTGTGAGGATGGCACAGGATGGGGCAGCGTTTTGTTCTGTTTTACATAGCGTTGCTATCAGTTGGAACTGACCTTATGGCACCTATCAACAACAACGACAAAGGCTAATGACAGAGAGCATCTTTTCATGTGTTTGTTGGCCATCTGAATGTCCTCTTTGGTGAAGTGTCTGTTCAGGTCCTTTGGTCATTTTTTGAATGGGTTGTCTTTTTGTTGAGTCATAGATGTTTTATATATATTTTGAATATTAGAACCATATCAGATATGTCATTCCTGAAGATTTTTTTCCTTTCTGTAGGTTGTCTTTTTACTCTTTTGATAAAATGTTTTGATGAGCATAAATATTTATTTTTTTAAGAAATCCCAGTTACCTGTCGTCCGCCGTTTGTGCATTTGTAGTTGTGTTTGATAATCTATGATTAAAAAAATTAGGTACCATCGTTTTGCCCCTATGTTTTCTTACAAAAACTTTATATATTTAGCTTGATCCTTTTTGAGTTAGTTTTTATGTATTGTGTGAGGTATATGTCCTGTTTCATTCTTCTGTATGTGGATGTCCAATGCTGCCAGCACTGTTTGTTGGAGAAACTGTTTCTTTCCCATTGAATGGATTTTGTGCCCTTGTTGAAAATCAGTTGTCCACAGATGAATAGATTTATTTCCGGGTTCTCAATTCTATTCCATTGGTCTGTGTGTCTATCGTTAAACCAGCATCAGGCAGTTTTGATTACTGTAACTGTATAGTGTGTTTTGAAATTGGGAAGTGTGAGGCTTCCTATTTTGTTCTTCTTCAAGTTTGCTTTGGCTATTCGGGGCCTCTTTCCTTTCCAAATAAAGTTGGTGCTTAGTTTTTCCATTTCAGTAAAGAATGCTGTTGGAATTTTGGTCAGGATTGCATTGTATCTATAGATTGCTTTGGGTAGTAGTGACATTTTGACAATATTAATTCTTCCAATCCATGAGGACGGAAAGTCTGTTTAGGTCCCTAGATCCCTTTCAGTCTCTTTTAGCAGGGTTTTAGAGTTTCCATTGTACAAGTTGCTTACACCCCTCCTTAGGTTTATTCTTAGGTACTTTATTTTTTTTAAGTGCTATTGTAAATTGTATTGTTTTCTTGATTTCCTTTCCAGGTTTTTTTCTTGTTGATGTAAAGAAGCCTGACAGGTTTTTTGTGTTGACCTGGTATCCTGAAACATTGCTGAATCAGTCTGTTAGTCTAGCAGCTTTCTTGTGGAATCTTTGGGGTTTTCTATGTATAGGATAATGTCACCTGTGAGTAGAGAGAGTTTTACTTCTTCCTTTCCAGTTTGAATGCCTTTTATTTCTTTTTCTTGCCTTATTGCTCTGGCTAGGACTTAGAGTATAACATTAAATTTAATGAATAGTGAGCATCCTTTGTCTTATTGTTGTTCTCAAGGAGAAGGCTCTCAGTCTTTTTCCATTGAGTATAACGTCAGCAGTTTTTTTTTTTTTTTTTAATATGCTCTTAATCATGTTAAGGAATTTCCTTTCAATTCCTATTTTACTGAGAGTTTTAATCAGGAAAGGTGTTGAATTTTATCAAATGCCTTTTCTGCATCTATTGAGATGATAATTTTTTTTCCTCCTCTGTTTTATTAATGTTGTGTATTACATTGATTGGTTTTCTAATGTTGAACCACCCTTTCATTCCTGGAATAAATCCCACTTGGTCATAGTGTATAATCTTCTTAATATGTTGTTGAATTCTCTTTGCTAGAATTTTATTGAGAATTTTTGCATCTTTATTCATGAGAGATATGTTGGTCCATACTTTTCTTGTGATGTCTTTATCTAGCTTTGATATCAGTGTAATGCTGGCTTCATAAAATGTGTTACGGAGTATTCCTTCCTTTTCTATATTGTTGAAGAGTTTGAGTAGCATTGGTGTCAATTCTTCTCTGAATGTTTGATAAAATTCCCCAGTGAAGCCATCTGGCCCAGGACTTTTTTGTTGTTGTTGTTGGGAGATTTTTGATCACTAAGTCTCTTCTCTTGTTATAGGCTCATTTAGATTTTCTACCTCTATTTGTATTAGTTCAGGTGGGTTATGTGTTTCTAGGAATTTATCCCTTTCACCTAAGTTTTCCAGTTTGTTGGAGTGTAGCTTTTCATAGTATTCTGATTCTCTTTGTATCAGTGGGATCTGTTGTAGTAACTCCCATTTCATTACGTATTTTGGTTATTTGCCTCTTCTCCCTTTTTTTCCTTTGTCAGTCTAGCCAGTGGATTTTCTATTTTATTGATCCTTTCAAAGAACCAGCTCCTGGTCTTGTTGATTTCTCTTACTATTTGTCTATTCTGTATTTCTTTTATTTCTGCTATGATCTTTATTATTTTCTTTTTTCTGGGCACTTTGGGCTCCTTTTGCTCTACCTTTTCTATTTCCTTAAGTTGTAGAGTTAAGCTAATGATTTTTTTTTTTTTTAATGTAGGCATTTATTGCTATGAATTTCTCTCTGAGCACTGCTTTCATTGAGTTCTGAAAGTTTTGGTATGTTTTGTTTTTATTTTCATTTGATTCTAAGTATTTTTCAGTTTCACTCTTAAATTCTTCTGTGACTTATTGTTTTTTTTAGTAGTGTGTTATTTAGCTTATATGTATTGTTTTTCCCTTGTTTTTCCTGTTATTGATTTCTAGCTTCATTCCTTTACGGTCAGAGAAAATGCCTTGTATGATTTCAACCTTTTTAAATTTATTGAGATTTGCTTTGTGTCCTAAAATATTGTCTATTCTGGAGAATGATCCATGTGCATTGGAGAAGAATGCATATTGTGCTGCTGTTGGGTGGAGTGTTCTATAGATGTATCTTAGATCCAGTTGGTAAATAGTGTTACTGAAATCTTCTGTTTCTTTATTGATTTTCATTCTAGTTGTTCTATCCATCATTGAAAGTGGTATATTATAGTCTCCTATTATTGCAGATCTATTTCTCTCTTTAATTCTGTTAGAGTTTGCTTTGTAAATTTTGGGTCTCTGAAAAAAAAATGTTCATAGATATTTATAATTGTTGTATCTTCTTGGTAAATTGACCCTTTTGTCATTATATAGTGACAGAAGGACAATTTCTTATTGTGGCAACTTAAACATCAATACATTTCAAAAATCATTAAGATATAACTATACTTTGTTCCAAAACTTTAGAAGGTCCTAATGTTTATTTCTGGGGAGGAAAAGTGCACATAGCTAAAATCAGCCTTAAAAATCTTACTTCAGGTGCATGATCTCCTTGATTTTAGAAAGTGATTGTGTAGAAAGGAATATGGTACTTAGATGATCATCAGAGTTCTATTTCCATGTCACCAATTACTATGTGATCATGAATAAGTCTAAACCAGTTTTGTTAACTGTACAATAAGAATAAAGCTATGAAAAAATTTTTTTTATTTTTTTTTTATTTTTATTACCTGAGTGTCAGTGAGTCCTGAGACGGCACATGGGAAATGATAAATACTGTGCATATAAAAATCACTGATGAGAAATATCAAACTCTTCAGAGTTTGTAAGGAGTTATTTCTTTATTATCAATTAAATTCTATTACATAGGTGTTTAAAGCTACCCAAGCTAAATCTATCTTTAAAGTCTAAACTTAAAGAGATTATAGGAAGGTTACTTTGTTTCAATTATCAAAGCTTCTATTTATCTTAATATCTACCATGCCACCTTGTTCAACCAGTAAAAAGTGTTGTTTTTGAGTAAGTATATACTAAAAGATCTAATACTTAGATCTAATGTTTAGGAGCTAACTACTAATGCAAAAACAAACTTATAGAATGTCACATACTCTGTGTCCCAAAAATCTTCAGTAAAATGACTAGTATTAAGAAAGATAAATTGAGTAATAGAGTTGATTCATGATATGCAATTGAGGTTTTTTTTTTTTTTTTTTTCATTAAGCTGTGTAATGCACAATAGTATCTTCACACGGCAATGAAACAAATACTAATTTAGTAGTCTCTTTTTGTTGGGTTTAATGTTAGTGAAACATTGATTCTTTAAAAAGGTTTATAATTGAAGATATTGTGCCCGATATATGCATATTAGCAGTTTTATTTTTAAAGTGTCTTATTTATCTAGGTATGGCCCAAAGCTGTCAGTAACCTACAAAATATCATGGAACCAAATAAAATAATAAACTGTTAAAATCTTTGGCTTAAGGTAAATGCTGTTGCCAGAACACTTTGTTTAAAAAATTGAGTGACTGATTTTATATGAACAAGGAAATTGATAGTTTAAGTGGCTTTGCCTTGGGGTTGAGAAGTCAAGCACAGATGTGTACAAATATGTCAGGTTTGTGGCATAGTTTTCATGACTAATATCAACATAACTACCTTTTTTGAAGCTAGGTAAGAAGGTAGGTATATTTGAATTTGGCATCATTCAGGGCTACATCCAGAGAGGCCTCTCAAAGACATGTTATTTTATTATGACACATTCTTTGTGGCAGGAACTTCCCTGTACCTTCTGATTGTGATAGGTCTCAAAAACTCTGTAAATTCTCATACTATAGAGCCCTCCTGGAGAAATCATGGGGAAACAAAGTTGATGTTCAGCACCCCATTTCCCTTCCTGGGGCACTCCATCCTACCACATCTAGAAAGTTAAGGTTTCTTTGGGGATATCCTATTAGGTATTCCTCTTGGTCTAAAATCTCCTGAATTATCTTCTAAGGTTAAGATTTATTTTTCAGTATGAACCATAAGCTGAAAACACACTGGTGATATTATTGTCTCTGAGATTCATCATGACATTTCTACTTCTCAATATTTTCTTTAAGGAGGAAGTAAATTGTAATGTTTGAGAGTATTGTCTTTGGAGACAAAGCACCTAGATATGACTTCCCCCTTTGGCACTTCTAGGCTCTACGGCCTTTGCAAAGGTGTTTAATATCCAAACCTATTTCTCCTTTGTAAAATAGAGATAAAAATCAAACTTACTCAGAAGTATTTTATGAATAATACCTATCTAAAACCCTTAATATAAAACTTTTAAAAACACTTAAGCAAAACATGTTTTTGTTGTTATGATAATAATTGGCTATTATTTATTTAACATCTTTGAGAAATCTATTTTTCCGTTATTTCTTCTCTAATTTTCACTTACTCAGCTAGGCACAGCTTAGATTCAGCCTACTCTATTAAGGTTCTTAAAAAAAAAAAAATTGGCTTAATTTACCTCCTTATCTTCTGTACCACAAAAACATTTATTGCTTATGATACTATTCTTTTTCTTCTTTTTTCCTCTCTTTTTTCAGCCCATCACATATTGTACAAACATATGAATGACAATACCATACATGAATACCAGTTAAAGATTATGCATACTGTTTGAAATTGTGTTAAGGTACAGCCATATTTTCTCCAGCTTCATTTGTAAAGACCCCTGTTAATTAAAATATTCTAATTGGAATTCTGTTGTTTAAAATATCTAAATTGTTTATGCAGTTGTTCGTATAGACTATGAGCTAGCTGATGCAAGGGTAGTGGCTTACACTTCCTTTTTCCTCCTGCAACAACTAGCTCAGAGCTCCTTGACTGTTGTTTCTTAAAAAAAAAATTCTTAAAATAAATTTATCATAAACAGAAGGAGCTGGATGGATCAAATATCCCAATTCTTTTTTCTCTCCCCATTCCTGAGTGGATTTTTTGATGCCATGGGTTTCATTACATAAAATAAACTTGTCCATATGATTCCTAACTATAATGTATTAAATTAGTGAAAAGTCCTATCACCTAAGAAGGCCTTTGAAAACTAATGTGAATAGTTTGTACTTCTGAAACTTGGGAACTAATTTTGGGGTAAGCAGATACTCAGATGTTTTATGTATCTTCTCTTTTATTTTCGATGTAAGGTTTTTTTTTTTATATGATATACAATTGCCGGCACTGTCTTGCTTCTTGGTTTCTTAACGTTTATCATGGGAAACATAAGAAGATTCTTCTAAATATCCTGTGATGTCTAATGATCAATGTTTTTGAGAACCAGTTGAACTATACTGTCTTCAAATTGTTTGTTAATACCAAGCACATACACACACACAAAACAACAATAACTAAAAAAACAAGTTTAAGAATCTCACACGAATGTACCTAATATTTTATATAAATATGTTACACATGATCTATTTCAGCATCTTCTGAAGAAATTGGTATCTAGTTAATTTTTCAGGAATTAATTTCCAGGAAATTCTGATTACGATACATATAGTTAATACTATGATGATCTGAGGAAATTTGGACAAAGATAAGGGTTGCTCAGAGATCTTGCTTTAGTGAAAAAAGGAGAAAAAGAGAAAAGGACTCTTTTACAAAGAGTCTAAGTAGCCAAATATTACTATAGTTATCCAAAGCAACATTCCTGTGCATATCTGAGGTTAATAGAATAAGCTAAATCACATAGTCAATGTGTATTTATCCCTTGTTTGATATTCTGTTTATAGTCCTAATTGTATTTTGCTGAGAGATTTATATTAGACCTTCTCCTAGTGAATTTAGAGATTGTAAGGCAAAACTATCAGTTATATATTTAAATAAAAAACACATTTTCTTTAATTTCCAGTAGTAAAATAGCATAAATAATTCTCATGGGAGCTCTATTTCTGCAATTGTAGACAATAAAGACCAATCATTATTTTAAATTTCATATAAGAAGACATTATTTACTCTTACTTGTCTTCTAAATGCCTTATTTTTTGAATTTATATGCTAAATAGTTATATGCTAAATTTGCTTGGATATTGTTTTTTAAAATATTTTGATTTATATCTAAATATCTTAACAAATTATTGAAGAAAATAATATAATTTTAAGATAAAAAATCAGCTCTGTATATGCACCTGTAAACAGGTTTTGTAGAAAGCATGGAGTTAGACAAGTCTGACCACAGTTGGATAGATGATTTTGTGAGGTGCCGTATTTTGGATGGTGATACTTGAAGAAGATAATGGGGCACATGAGTAAGACGAAATTCTAAAAACAAAAGTGGAGATAAAGGAAGACACACTTGATCTATTTCTCAATGATACAACTTAGAAATGACGGATTTTATTTAATGATACCACCTATTTTGTGAAAATTTATCTTTAGCATGCATTTAAGATGTTTTCAAGGAATTTGTGCCTAAAGCTAAATCTATTAGAAATTCTTTCTCATTGTTGTTTTTCCAAATTTCATAAACTACCTGATAAACTAAGAATTTTTTTATGTGTGAATTGATAAATACAGTACATGGTTCAAGGACAGTTTCTGCAGTACAATGAAATTTGTCGTTCTTTTCTCTTTTTCTGTATAATGAATATTAATGTCTTCATTTTGCATGTTAACGTATAACGTGACAAGATAAAACAACAAAGAGAAAGCCTTCAACCCTTTGCTGTCAAGTCGATTTTAATTTATGGCGATCCCACGTGTCCAGAGTAGAACTGCACTCCAAAAGGTTTTCAAAGCTCTGACCTTCTGGAAGGAAGCCTCCCTAGGCACCTCTGGGTGGATTCAAACCACCAATCTTTCAGTTAGTAGTTGAGTGTTTAACCATTTGCACCCCCTGGGGATCATGGCAAGATAGGTAATATTATTAGTGGAAAAATATTTCTTTAGTTGGTTTTTGTTTGTATACACCCTTGATTACGATGTAGATTCTGAGGATACTTGTATTGCAAAGTTTGTTAATGATAGACACTATAATAGGCAAAAGAAGTAACACTTCTTGATGAACATATTTAATGAGCTCGCTTTAATTAAGGTGAACCCTTAAAATCTAGAGTGTTCTCAATGAATTAAAAGTATGCACTGACTTCTGCTATTTCCAAAGGAATTGAAAACGATACATATAATGAGAAAGGTACCTGAAAGAGTAAGATGTACAGGAAAAGTTACTGAGAAATTTAAAGAGATAGTAAATATTGGAGAAAAAATGTTTTTCTTTCATGCAGTTCTATAATAACAGGATAAAAAGGTGCATATTGTACAAGCGAGTCCAAATATGACTTTTACTGAATCATTTAATAGGTGTTTAGGAAGGGGGAGTATAGATTTATCATTGTTATCATTGCTTTTGCTGCTGGCAACAGGATGATAATATTGAAAGTTAATCTGGAACTGGGGCACTATTACTTGACACTCTAATTACTTGCCTCAGTACATAATGTAGCCCAAGGAAAATGAACTGGGAAAGACAACACGTCAGAAAATTGGGATGATTGAAGCTCCAGGCAAAATGATCAGAGGTGTTGCATCTTGCAGAAAGAAGGTTGAAATATTTGGTGTCTTGCTTGAAGGGCTTTCCCTCCCTAATGTTGAAAATTAATTGCTACTTGACTTAGTGTTGTAATTTTCAGTAATGGAGGTGGAACTCTGCTATCCTGCTCCACCCCACCTCACCCATACTTGAATTAGGATATTTATGTTATGTAAACAAATCATCTGTTAGCATGACAGTTGTGCTCTCCCTTTTTTTTTTCCATAGTACTGTTTACTACCTTACTGAATGAAGTAGGCTTTAAAATAATAATAAAATCACACTCATTCAGTAAGCAGCTATTGAGTGCCTACTACATGCTAAGCCCTAAGTGGCATAAGTGATAGAAAGATAAAAACAAGACTAATACTCAAAATGGTAAGTTACAAAAATTTGCATTTCTGTCATGGAAACAAATGTATAAACAGGTCATGAGAATATAGCACCATGTGTTTTATGATATAAAATGTACAAAACACAGGAGAACAGAGGAATAGTTAGTAATTTTGCCAGAGAAAAATGGAAGTAGAGGAAGTACAAAAATAACTTTAGCAAAAAGATTGTGCTTGAGTTGATTCTAATGAATGAATAATACTGTGCTAGGCAGACATGGGAAACCCTGGTGGTACAGTGGCTAAAAGCTATGGCTGGTAACCAAAAGGTCAGCAGTTCGAATCCACCAGGTGCTCCTTGGAAACTGTATGGGACAGTACTGTTCTGTCCTGCAGGGTCACTATGAGTCAGAATCAACTTGACAGCAAAGGATTTTTAAGACAGACACGATGGGAGAAGCCATTTTCAGCAAAGACAGAGGAGCATGAACAGTGACAAGCAGCAACAACACCAGTCACAAAAAAAATGAACTTTTTTTGTTAATTTCTTTTCAGTGTTTTATTTTTCAAAATATACAATTTATTTACATCTTTACTTTACAACTGTAGTTTTGTATATTTATCCCCAAATATTTAACTAGCACCACAGTAAACATTACAAATCACAGGATACGACTGCTTTTCTTAGTCTTTACACTCATTGAGTCTTTAAAAAAAGTTTTAAGTAGTAACTGTTTGGGGTGGGGGTGGGGGTAAGAAGGGAACAAAAATATGGCAAAACTTCTTTTTTTTTTTTAATAGGATCAACATTTAGGATTAGAAAGGGTGATCTGATCAGCTACTCAGCCTGCCTGAAGAGAGATTATTTACTCTCTCTTCAAATTTCAATTTCATGGAATTGCAGTTAGTCCAGTGTGGAGCCTATGTGACTAGGGACAAAAGGTAGATTGGAAAGGCTTTTGTATTTAACACTAAGGAAAAACTAGGCTTCGTTCTGCAAATAGTGGAAAATAATAGAAGACTACAAAAAGAGAGATGGAGTAATGATGAGACTTGAATCCTAGAACCTTTAATTCTGGCAACACTATGGATAAGCCTAATAGAGGAGAGAGATTGATAACAGGAATCCAACTAGAGAAAGGCTGAAGCAGTCTTTAGAAGAGATGATAGAGATCTCAAGTAAGGCAGTAACTATTGGCAGTAGAATTCTCAATAGTAACGTTGTTCATAGATAAGCCAAATTTCCAAACAGGTCTAGCAATAAAACAAATAACAATTCAAGTTGATTAGTTTTTTGTTTTTTAATTAGATAAATCAGGAGGTAAATGGTGGAAATATTTTTATAAAAATGTAGAGTAGGAAGAATAAAACATCTTCTTTGTTTCAATTTGTGCTTTCAATGCAAAATTCAGTATTTCTAGACATATTTCTGGTTTCTAAGTTACAAGCCAAGTGTGGTTCAAAAACATAACAAACACTGATCCTTCTCCCTCTTTACGAAAGCTAGAGAATGGAATTTAATTAAAGCCCTTCCTTCATTCAGTAGAAGGAGTCTTGTCAGCTTAATTGATACTTTGTCAAAGCAATATTGATCTGATAAAAGCAAACCTACTTCCAACCCCAACAATTAAAATATTTAAATAGGCTCCATCTTCTTTTTGATGAAAGGACATAAAACCACTATCAGCTGCCCATAAAATCAATGGAAAACATTAATAAATGAATCAGCATCCATTTCATTGGATCCCATTTGTTTAACATTCAAATGCACTAAAACATTAAAGTGTAAAGTATATAGATTAGGCTGTGACCTCCAGATATACAGTCTCTCTCTCTCCTGCTTTTTCTCATGTGTGCATGCATGTGGACACTTACACACACACACATACACAAATACACACACACCAGTGTTACTGTATTCCAAAAAACCCTCATACCTTAAGATTTATATTTGCAATTTCATCAGGAACTTCTTAAGAAGTGAACTTCTGTACAACTATATGGAATAGTAAATCTGTTGTTACTCAATGCAAGGATTAGTACAACGATTTTTAAATTCTAAATTCTAGTTTTGTTTTTTCATTTTGTTTTTGGTATCTAAACCTGTCTCCCTCAAATGGGTAGGCTGTTAGCTGCTCTCAGTTCAGCCCTTGACTCATTGTGGCCTCATGCAAAAAAAAATGAAACACTGCCTATTTCTGCACCATCCCTAATATTGGTTGGGGATTGGACCATGTTGATCCATAGGATTTCCAATGGCTGATTTTTAGGAAGGAGATAGCCAGGCCTTTCTTCTTAGTCTACCTTAGTCTGGAAGCTCTGTTGAAACCAGTTCAGTATTGTAGTAACACACAAGCCCTCATTAACAGATGACCAGTGGCTGCACTTGAGGTACATTGGCTGGAATTGAACCCAGGTCTCCTGCATGGGAGACAAAAAATCTACCACTGAACCACCACTGTCCTCAGCCCAGTTGTAGCATCTCTCATCTATAACATGAAGCCAGATGCTAAGGGAGTTGTCCTGTCTGGATGCAGGTTGAATCGTGGAGTGGGTGTCTGTCCACATGGTAGAAATATTTCTTATTTAGCTAAGTGTGTAGCAAGCTCAGGTTTGAATCCTCATTCTGCTATTTTTTAGCTGTTTGGACTTAATCCAGTTAATTAATCTCTTTGAGCTATAATTTCCTTAACTCAGAGTGATTATGAGACTAAAAGAAATAATGCATATAATGTGTTGAGAATAGGGTAGTAAACCCACAATAAAGAATAGCTATTAGAGTTTTTTTTTTAAAAAAAAATAGTGCCTAGAAGCCAGTGCCTGAGACTGAAAAGTGAAACCAAGCATTTGGAAAAATCTATAAAAATAAAGCCAAGACCAAGCAAATGAAGACCTGCCTAAATATTTTAATTATTTTCAAGGAGTAAAATCAGTTTTTTCCCCGCTAAACAATAAGACTATTTTCAAGAGAACTGAATTTTGTTAAAGTAGGCCATGGAAAAGATATCGAAAGAGGAGCATCATTTTCCCATACTTAGTATGGCCTTGAGGACAAGCCCTCCTGCTAAGTGTTCATTTCTTGCATTTCATGTACAGAGCAGAAAAGTCATAGAATCCTTAGCCTGAAAAACAAAATATCTTTTCTTGCAGTTCTCAGCATTAATTGGAGAGATTGCATTAACACACATCAAAAGCATTTCATGATGAAATATATGTTTAGATGCCACCAGTTGTTTTAAAATTCTTGGATAAGGAAGAAAGGCTTCGTGCAGATTGGCTAATACCATTTATAGCATTGGTCTAGTGATTGCCTAATTTCTTTTACAGTATGTGTTTATACAAACCCAGGATGGTTATGTGTACCTCCATTTAACCTGGAAAAAATTTAAGGGAAAAAAATCTGTGGTGAAAAGGATGCTAATCTCCAATGACCCTAAAATCACAGTAGAGTCTTGCCCTGCAAAATTGATCTCTTGATGTAAGCATTTGGCCGGTTTTATGCTGAAGAGCTGGCTCACAGCAATTACAAGCTTGTATTTCCTGGCACAGGGACAAGCAAGGATAGATTTCCTCTGTTTTATGTTTGTGTTAATTTAACCTGTCAAAGTTGACCATCCTGTTGAAGTGCCAAAGCACCACGATGTTGGGCACCAGAGATGCCTGGTGCTTTAGTCTTATTTCTGTCTCTGCTAGAGGCTTGCAAATTGCCCTTTGTTAAATATTCTTATCTCTCTCATTTTCTTTGTTTTTAAAATAGAATCATTAATAATCCCTCATGCTATACGTATATAATGTTTTATGACTTTAAATAATGTTTTAAGTCATCTAAATACCTGAGATTTTATTTCCTGTTCCCTGATTTTTTTTTTTTTAATCGTGAAGGAGAAAAGCAAACTAATAATATAAAGGTTGCTTAAAAATACTGTACTTAAAAGAGTTGATTGGTTTGTCACATGGTATTTAACACTGAACTGCTTATACAACACAATTTTTTTTTTTTTAAATCTATAAGTGTTCATTTTTGCAGTCAAGACAGCATCTTGTACTGTGTATATGTGGTCGGGGAGGCATTTCTTAAATCAGTTTTACCCTTACACATAGTGAGAATAGGGGTCTCTCCATATGTCCTTAGATATGCTCACAATTGACAAAAATATTGATTGAATTTCCACTAGAAAAAATTCCTTTTGGTACTGAAACCTGTAGATTTATCTAGAGGAGTACCTTAAATGAAATGTGAATATATCTATAAGATAATTGTAGATATGTCAAAGAAATAATATAAACCAACTCCTGAAGGAAGATTGTTTTTCATTAGCATTAAGTCTCTTAGAGTAAAACACTCCTACAAGAATTAGATTCACAATATACACTTTGATTTTTATAGATGACTCCATTTTACAAATGCTAACATGATTGTCTGCGTTGGTAGTGATTATGCCTTTCTTCAGAAATATCAAGCTCTTTTTCCTGGCCAGCAATGTAAAGGAAGAGGCAGATCTGACAAAATAAATGTTTGAAAGTTGTGGACGAGCATTACATAAAACTGTCGAAGACTGGCCTGCCTATCCTTCCGATTAGTTTATTTACTTACCAATGCCCTACTTTGGCCCTGTGTATTCATTCCCTCCTTCCCCTCCATGCCTTCAAATGATCTATCAAATAGTTTTATGTTTTTTTAATACATTTTTAAAGCATATGTTATGCTTAAAAACATGTTAAAACAGTAAGACATATATGTAAGTAATATAAAAAGCATATTATAATGCATATTTAAAATATTTTACCAATAGCATATGTAGATCTAAAAAAATCCTTCCAAATAAATCTATGCAGTCTTTCTATGTGAGCACAGCCCCCTCCTCATTCTGGTATGATTCTGCCAAATTGTGAATAAAGTAATTTTTTTAGCACCTTCTTACCACATGGATTATTAGTGCCCTTGCTTGACCTTTTTCACGGTTTTCTTTTTCCTCATGGTTAGCACTCTAAATATACCAGGAGGTCTGCATTTTCTCTTGAGTATAAATATAAGTCTACAACTGACCTCTTCACAGATGTATCAAGAGTTGTCTTTATTTATGGAACAAAAGGTTTTTTCCTATGATTAGAATGTCCTGAATTAAGGCTGAAATAATAATAAGAGTTTAGCCAGCATTTCTGACGTTATGGGGGCTTTGGTGGCTTAGTGGTAGAATTCTCACCTGTCATGCTGGAGACCCAAGTTGGATTCCCAGCCAGTGCTCCTCAACCACAGCCAGTACTGACTATCAGTGGAGGCTTGCCTGTTGCTATAATGCTAAAAAAGACAGGCTAGGAAGGAAGGCCTGGCAATCTATTTAGAAAAAGCAGCAACTGAAAACCCTACGGGGCACAGTTTTACTCTGACACACATGGGGTCGCCATGAGTCAGACCTGACTCCATGGCAACTGGTTGGTAAATGTACTTAAAAAATAATTAAATAAAAATAGTACTTCCTCCAAATCCAATCTGAAACATGGTACCAACACAACAATTTTGGCTCTGCTCTGTCCAGTGTGTTAATTACCTCTATGACTTAGTTCTACTCTGTCCTGCAGGGTCGCTATGAGTCGGAATTGACTCGACAGCAACAGGTTTGTTTTTTTTCTTGGTTTATGAGTCAGCAACACTGCATAGATTGCATTGTCATATTGAACATAATGACAGTGATTTGACAAAAGTTTTCTGTGTGGAACTAAGACTATAGAGTTGTTACCAACATATTCTTCAAGATTATAAACTCTAGTTTGTTGTTGTATGAGGCAAGTGATAATGTCTGTCCTCACCACTATTACACCTTCCCTGCACAGAATTGTGTTTGAAACATGATAAATATTTGCTAAATGAATAGATGAATGAATGTACAAACTGACTGGGTTTACTTTAGTTTTATATTTCTCTATTTCTAAAACCATTTAAATTGTTGTATAACACAAATAATGTTATATTATGATAAAGCTGATTTGTATCTTAGGCTAGGAAAAAAAGTTAACAATCATACTTATGAATTCTGAACTGGGAGCAAGCAATATTTGCTAAAATGATGTTGTAAAGCACCAATGGAAAACCCACATTTTCTATTTGTTTTAAATATTTATTTTAATAGAAATAAAATAGTAATTTTTTAATCTAGTGTTACAGACGTTTTCATCTTAACAAATGTTAGTTTTATTTTGCAATTGTTATAAACTAAAGAAGTTTTATTGATAGCATGGGAAAATAAACTTTAACAAGATTTATTTATGTTTAGACTGTTTCATATGCAATATAGAATCTCTAACACTCATATTAATTATCTATTGCCATGTAAAAAAATAATCCCAAAATTTAGCAGCCTAAAACAACATATGCTTATTATTTCACAGTTTCAGAGGGCCAGGAATCTGGGAGTTACTTAGTTGGGTATTTCTGGCATAAGGTCTCTCATGAAGTTGTAGTCAAGCTGTTGGCTGGGGTTTTAGTTATCCAAAAGCTTGATTGGAACATCCAAGATGGCTCACTCACATGGCTCTCAACAGATGGCCTCAGTTTGTGCTGGCTTTGGTCAAGAGGCCTTTGTCCCTTGCCAAATTGACCTTTCCTTGGACTTGCCAGAGTGTCTTCAGAACACAGCAGCTATCTTCCCCCGGAGTTAGTGATCTGAGATAAAAAGATGAATGCCTCAATGTCTTTTATGACCCTCACATGGAAGTCATATCCAGTCATTTCCACCACATTCCATTTGTAAGAAACATGTCACTAACAATCCACATTTAAGTGGATGATAATTAGACTCCGCCTAAGGGAGACATATCAAAGAATCTCTGGTCATATTTAAAAAGTGCCAAAAAACATATGTTACTTTTCATGTTCCATCCTCTAAAGTTTATACATGTAATCCTACCATTACTAGCTCCAATTACATAAGAAAACCGAGGCACAGAGTGCCTAAGCATCTTTTCCACGGTCAGAAAACTATGTGGATATGTCATAGCTGAAGCTTGAGTGGGTTGATTGTAGAATATTGTGCTTTTAAAACACTGTCCTATGCTGCTCTCTATAATTTAAAAAAAAAAAAAATTATGTTTGATATAATCAATGGGGGACCTATTTAAGCAAACTTTTATACTGTAACTCGTAATTCACTGATTTGTCAATATAAAAATTCTGCAAATAAGGATTTATAAAGAGATAACTAAGGCAATCTTTTTTTAATCTGAGAGAAATGATATTTTTACTTCACTTTGCTGGGTATAATTGATCTAAAATTAAATATTTCCTTTCATTAATATATACTCTTACATAATATGGAAATTATGGTAAAATGTACCACAGTCTTACACATTAATCTGTATCTTGTGACATATTAAAGTAAGTGTATGTGATGAGCAAATTCAAATAAACCAAATACTTATGTCATTCCAGTGTGACTGCAGGAAGAAGCAGTTTCATTGGGTGCTAAATTGTGATATTTTATTTACTTTTTCCAATAACACAAATATTTATTTTTTAACTTAAACCAGTTAAAATTTAATTAATATTGACAGAAACACAAACTAGTGCTGCTATGCTAGTGATTCTGTCCTTACTATAAAAAGCCAGTTGCCATCAAGTGGATTCCTTTTCATGGCAGCCTCATGCGTGTCGGTGTAGAACTGTACTCCATAGGGTTTTTAGTGGCAGAATTTTCAGAGGTAGATAGCCAGGTCTTTCTTCCAAGGTGCCTTTCAGTGGACTTGTACCTCCAACCTTTCATTTAACAGTCGAACAAGTTAACTGTTTACATCACCCAAAGACCCATCCTTATTACAGACTTTATTAAAAGGAAGAAATGATAAACAACATTACGAGGAAGATACTTCTTATAAAACTTTGTTTAGATCAAATTAGAAAATTTACATTGAGAGAGTAAAGATGTCTAAAATAGATGTAGAAACCAAGTCTAAATGCTTTTTAATTTATACAGTGCAAGTGGAAGAGATTATGCCATAGTGAGTGCCCTTGCCATTATAGTTTAGAGAACTGTGGAAGGGAAAATGATTACAGAGGTAAGGGAATCCAGTAGTCTCATGTGTGAGTCCTGAAGTTAGGAAGAGTTGAGGTGAAAGCCTAGAGCAGAAGGGACTTCTGCACTAATTCTTATTTGGAGCCTGAGGAAGCTATCACCTATTAGATTATATTCTCCGATCTCATTCATCTACATTAACATCAAGAGGAAAGATGAAACAAAATTAAATTCCTTTACCACCTGGTAGACTATTCTCAACACAAAATGTCAGTTCACTTAAACAAAATGTTAAATGTCATAGAGCACTAGATCTGCTTCTCTTGTGGTTCCCAAAAGCAGGAGTCAGCTTTATTTGCACATTTCTTGGGAAATGAAAAGTATTGATTTATCTTTCAACTTGGAGTTTGTCTCTCTCCTTCAAACTGAAGTGAAAGTAGGTATGAGAAAAGAAATTACACCATTTCCTAGCTAAGATGTTACACATTCATGCTGTAAAAATAAATTGTTCCTAAGCTTCTCTATCTCTCCTGGTCTAAGATTTTATCTTAATTTTTTTTTTTTTTCTGAAGACATTCGAGATAATTAAGAAATTCCTAATTTGTTTTGTGTATTATTCCACTTTTATAATTTATGGACATGAATGAATTTTGAAAATAACTACATTTGATTAAAATATAATTCCACTTATTCTTTGTGATTTTCTGAATAGTAGAATTATTTTTGAAGCATACAAATAAAGAACTACCATTTTCTCATTGGTTTTGTTATACTATAAAAAATACTTCATCTTTTGTTAGCTTTTGGGGAAGAGAAAGATACTACCTTCAGAATTTATTCTGTATATCTGCATTTAGCATTAGCCGCATATAGCTATTTAAATTTACATTTAAATGAATGAAAATTAAATAAAATTAAAAATTAATTCTTTCATCACACCAATCATATCTCAAGTGTTCAATAGCCATGTGTGACTAAACCCGTTGCCATGGAGTCAATTCCAACTCATACTCATAGCGGCCCTGTAGGAAAGAGTAGAACTACCCCATAGGGTTTCCAAGGAGCGCCTGGTAGATTCAAACTGCCGACCTTCTGGTTAGGAGCCGAACGCTTAGCCACTGCACCACCAGGGCTCCCATATATTAGTCAGTGCAGATATCGAACATTTCCATCATCACAGAAAGTTCTGTTGGACAATTCTGCTTTGTCCATTTATATCTGGAGATAGAATAATGTAGAGGCAGAGTAATTATAGCTTCCTTTGAACAATATTTTCTTCCTTGCTTAAATTGATTCCTGGTAATAAGGTAATTTGAATGTATAATCACCTGGTAACAAAAGCTAATCTCAAAAACTCATGCTAATTTTCCAACTGATCTGAAATGTCTGTAAAAAATTCTTGAATAATTTCTTATTTCTTTTTAAAAGAGTACAGAATTTTGAGTTTAGAAGGTGCTTGGATTTTGAAGGTATAATTTGTTTTGTCTCATTTCTTAATTAAATTCCTTAATTTCTGTAGAATCTGCCTAAGATAGTTCCAGTGGACAGAGAAAGAGACAAAGATTGAGAATCTATTATGTTTGTACAAATTTTTTGAGCTATTCTTATTTTAGTGAAACAAATCTCAGGCTTTATATAGTTCAGCAAACTGTATATGACTAAAAAAAAACACATACTAAATACTCAATTAATATGTATTGAATTAATGAATGCATGATATTAGGGAAAATAACTGCAATTTACTTTTTTAATGATTTCCTAATGATGAGGTAGCCATCCTCATCTAGAGATTAGTATACAAATAAAACTTATTATATATAATACACATGTATATATACATATACATACATATATATACATGGAATATGGAGCCCTGGTCTTCTACTGCTGCTAACCAAAAGAGGTCAGCAGTTCTAATTCACTAGCCACTTCTTGGAAACCCTATGGGGCAGCTCTGCTCTGTCTTATAGGGTCGCTATGAGTTGGAATTGACTCAGTGACAATGGGTTTGGTGGTGCAGTGGTTAAGAGCTATGGCTGCCAACCTAAAGGTTGGCAGTTCTAATCCACCAGCCAGTCCTTTGAAACCCTATGGGGCAGTTCTACTCTTTCCTATAGAATTGCTAAATCGATTCAATGGCAAGGAGTTTGGTTTGGTTTTTGGTATACATACGTGTGTGTGTGTGCGTGTGTGTGTTTGGGTACATGTGTGTATCTAATCCTAGCTCTGTCACTTCACATCTGTGAGACCAGGAAAAAGTTACCTCATTTACCACATCAGTAAACTCATTACCCATTGCTGTTGAGTCAAATTCTGACTTGTAGTTACCCTATAGGACAGAATAGAAATGCCCCATAAGGTTTCCAAGGCTGTAAATATTTACTGAAGCAGACTGCCACATCTTTTTCCTATGGAGTTGCTAGGTAAGAACTGTGGACCTTTTGGTTAACAGCTGAGTGCTTAACCACTGCACCACCAGTGCTCTTCACATCAGTAAAGGGGAAAGTTGGAGTTTCTGGGTGGCGCAGTTAAGCACTGGATATTAACTGAAAGGTTGGCAGTTCAAACCCACTTATAGGCACCTTGGAATTAAGGCCCGTTGATCTGCTTCTGAAAGGTCACAGTCTTGAAAACCCTAAGGAAAAGTTCCGCTGTGTACACATGGGGTCGCCATGACAATGGCAACTAATAACAACATGATAACTTTCTAACTCTGCAGTGCTTAGTTTAATGCTTTGCTGATAGCACCTGGTTAAAAAAATACTTGTGTTGAATGAGTAAACATATTAATGAGAGCATTGTATTAATTAAATATTACTGCATAACACACCACCCCACAACTTAAAACAACAGCCATTTGATTATTGCTCATGAGTTTACAGGCCAGCTGAATTCTCTCACGCATCTGTGGGTAGCTGTGGGTGGGGCAGGTGGATTTGCTGATCTTGGCTGGACTCTCACATGACTTAGGCCTTGGCTGGAACAACTGAATTTACTCAGCTCTAGCCACTCAGGAAGTTAGCATATACTTGGTCATATGATGGCTGAATAGGGTGTTAAGAGAACAAGGGCAAATGTGGAAATCCTCTTGAGGCTTAGGCTCAGAACTAGCACAGTATCACTTCTGCTGCATTCCGTTCAACGAAGCAATTCAGAAGACCTATCCTCTTAGTGGGAGAAGCTGCAAAGTCGCATAGAAAGGGCAAGGATGTAAGGAGTGGTGCATTTGAAGTCACCGTTGCCAAAATTCTACCATAACCCGTTGTCTTCGAGTTTGTTTCCAACTCATAGCGACCCCATTGGTCAGAGTAGAACTGCCCCATAGGATTTCCGAGGAGTGGCTGGTGGATTAAAACAGCCAACCTTTCAGTTAGCAGCCGAACTCTTAGCACTGTGCCACCAGGGCCCCAAGGAGTGGGGTATTTGAAGCCGTTTTTGCCAAAATTCTACCATAGACAGGTCTATATTTTTCTCTATCTTGCTTTGCTTTACAAGGCTGAGTTTATGACTCCCATCAAGGGAGCCCTTTGACTCCATGTTTTCCTGTTGTGTTCATATGGAAGTCACCAACAGGAGAGGAAAGAGAGGGAGAAGTATGATTTTGCACCCACCTGTTCTTCTACTTCCTTCATCATTGAGATGTAGTGGACTGTATGTGTTCCTACGCCAAAGCCATTGTTGGTTTTCATGCTCAGGTAAAGCTGTATCTATCCTTTCTGGGTTCCTGTAATTGCTTTCTCCCCTCTCCCTTCAGGCCTAGGATCACAAAGACTCTGTGGCTCCTGACCGTTCCCAGCCACTGGGTCCTTTACAAATTCCTTGCCTGTTTCTCTTAAATAAACTGCCCAGGAGTTTTAAATATTTTCTTAACTGAACTGTCTTCGATTATTGCATTGAGTGTGCTGTTTCATAGTAAAACCGTAATACAGGTACAACATTGTTTTTGTTTCAAAAGTTAAACTGCGTTTGCCTTTAATTGAGATACAAGCCGTCCCTGGGATATGAACGTAATACTTACGTACAACCCGTAGTTATGAACCAACCCCCGTAAATCCTATCACGAAAACACTGCCTCCGTGTTCAGGCCCACCGCTTCCACCTTAGGCCGCGCTTCTTCTGGGGTGCCCAGGCACCTCAGCAGGTCCAAGGGGTTGCCCCCAAGACGTGATGCGCCCAGCCACAGCCCACAGCAGCGAGCAGAGAGCCCACGTGCACCTGCCTCCCTCAGAGCTCAGAAAGGGCCGGCCCCATGGTCCGTGTGCCCCAGGCACCACCTCTCTGCGGCGCAGGGTGGGCCTGCAGGTGATGGCGGTAGGCGATGGCAGCAGGCAGCCGAAGGGCGCCCCTGTCTATGTGTTCTCTGAGTACGAAGATCAGGGCACTGTGCTGGACACACAGCTGGGCTTCCAGGGCCCCCCCTTACCCAGCTCCACCCCACCCCACCCCATCCCTCCGCCCCCTCCATGCTATGCAGCCCAGGGCCACCACAGCATCTCTAAGAACGTCAGTTTCCCTTACTCACTCAGGTAGGATTTCACTAATTCGGTGGCTCTTGGCCTTTTGTTGACTGGAAGGGGAGGGGACAGTCTTAGGTTTCTGACCGCTGTATGTTCATGTGGTTTCCGGGGTCGTGGAGAACTTATGACTTGGATTTCCCCAAGCAACGTCTTTCCAACCTCCCGGTTCTGGGCTCGCTCTTAGCACACCCTGAGCGGCAGTTTTCCTCCCTTGCATCTCCGAAAAAAAAAAAAAAAATTTTATTTTATTTTATTTTTTACCCCCGCATGGCAGAGGCGTCATAGGTGGTGCTGAGGTTGACAGGTCTGGTGAGGAGGTGATGGAGGAATGACCCCTCTGGCCCCGGCACCATCCTACCCAGCCCCCAACCCTCCCTGCCTTGGCTGAGAAGGGCTCAAAATCCAGCAGAAATGAGGCCGGTGGTACAATGTAGATTTTTTTAGTTCAGCATCTACAATAAAGTATCTAACTGGTCTCAAAGATTTTACAGAACAAAATCTTCTGAGTATTTTTGCTTATGTTTTGCCCTGAAGGTATCCTTCAATTGTGGAGAAGGTACATGCAATGGTACCTAATAACAAACAGGAGCTGCTTTTCGTTGCTCATCAAACATAATTATTATTATTACTGTATTATTATGGTAAAGATGTTTTATTATATCTGGAAGTGTTTCCTTAATTTTTTTAATGCATAGAAAGGTACAGTACATCCTGTATACTAAGATAAACATTTGACTAACTGATGTTACATACGAATGTACCTAACTCTTCTGACTTAAGACTAAAATAGAAGTGATCACATTCATTACAGCAACATATATATCATCTTTCTTAATCTTACAGTTGGAAGAACATTCATTTTCTATCTTTATGTCATATGCTTTGTATTGTCCTATGTCCTAAATTAGATGTAGTCCCTGTAGCCTGGAAGAAGTTTCATTTTAAGTTTTAAGGACAGACATTTTCCCATATACTTACTAAGCAGTTGTTTTTTTTTCTATTCTGAAATAAATATTTGCATTGTTTGCTTCCTTATATATTGCATTCATAGCATTTGGATCATGCTCTATCTTCATATAATTTCTTACCTTGATGTCTTTATGTAGTTATTCCCTACTTTTAGATGATCCATCTCCTCCCTGCAGCACACACCCATGCCATTGAAGCTCACTCTGACTGAAATGGTCCTTTTAGAAGCTCTGCTCACTGTATCATTATCATACTGCTATGTAAAGACCAGTGAAGGCTTGTTGTTTTATTTCTCGAATACTGCTGACCATGTTGTTCTTTCTGAAACTCTATTTGTAGTTTATGACAACAGAAGACAAGTTTCTTTTTATACCCTCTTATTGCGAATATATAGCATTTTGTTCCATCTAGTACAGGACTGTGTTTATAACTAGTCAAGGAAGAAGCACTGTTATAAAAATAAAAGGATGTTTGGCTTCTTTGATTCCTATTTTAAATATAAGTCCCTGAAAACCAACAGGTGTTATGATGACTTAGTGCATTAAAAAGTAAAGCCATTTCAGGGACTGTGAAGGATAAAAAGTGAATATTTTTTGCTATGGAAGTATTTATATAACAGAGAGGATAAAAGAAAAGATCCTGGATCACTACACCAGAATGCAGAGTCGGTAAATCCACAACTGATTTAGGAAGAGAGGAAGTTATGATTATCAAGATCAGTTTTTCATAGAGACAGGTATATACTTGAGTATGGCCTTCAAATATGTGATAGTTGATATAAGTTGTTTGTACACAAACACGGAAGGCAAAGTTCTGTGCTTAGACTCAGGAATCTTGTTGGTTCCAGTATTAACTCACAAATTGACATTCAGCAAACTTTTTCTCTCACAGAGTGTCAGTGTTCCTTTTAGCAAAATGAGAATCTGTTGTTTTAAGATGAAAATGCTTAGAAGGATTAGGGGTGTAATTGAATATACTATTTATTGTATGCTTACTACGCACTAGCACTGGGCACAGGCTTTTATTTACTGTATTTCATTTATAACAACCCTGTGAGTTACGCATATGTTTTAATAAGTAACTTGTTGCTGTCCCTGTTGCCATTGAGTCAATTCTGATTCATAGCGACCCTATAGGGGATTAAATATCACTCTAAAAACAATGGCTATTATAAAACCCAGTTTTTTCTCACTATAGCACATTTCCTGTAAAGCCAGATAGTTTATAGATATTTAAGAAATTTTTAGAGAAAACTTTTCCAAAATCTTGAGTTCTTGAGGGAAAATTTGTTATAAAATAATACAGATGACAGTGATGATAATGCCCAGCCCCAAGTCCATTTTCCCTGAGTTGAATCTGACTCATAGCGACCCAATACAACAGAGTAGAACTTCCCCATAGGGTTTCCAAGGAGTAGCTAGTGAATTGGAACTGCTGACCTTTTGGTTAGCAGCCTGAGGTCTTAACCACTGCTCCACCAGGGATCAAATGATGATGAAGGCAGATACTATGTATTGAACATCTACTCTATAATAGGCACCTTGATAACTGCTTTATATTCCTTGCCCCCACTAATTATCAAAAGAAGCTTATCACAAATGCTCACAAATTGTTATGTCCAATTTACAACGTGAGGCAAGAGCTTACATACATATCTTTACTTCTGTCTCAGCTGAAGTTCAGATGCATTAATTATTCACCATTGACCCTTAATTAGTACAATTCTATAAAGTTATCTGTATTAAATGTGTATTACTTAAATGCATCTCAAAGACATCACTTTTCAAAAAGCTGTCACGCCTGTCATTTCCACTGGTTTTACTACTATATTCTTGGGATTTATAAGTTTCTGTTAATATATTGGACAGTTCCTTTATGATCTGGATCCCATTCCCAAACTTCTCTCAGACCTTTAAGAAAAAATTAAGGATTTAGGAATAATAAAATATCAGGTGAAAATATCAATATATTATACTGAGGAAACCAGGAAATTAAACATCACTCTAAAAACATGCATCTCCCAAAATACTGTATTCTTGTTACTCCAACATTCAGTAATTTGCTGTTTTGTTATTTCAACACTTCCCGTAAATGCTTTTTCTGCCTTGGTTATCTTTAATCTGCCTATTCAATCTTCTTTGCACTCTTCGCCAAGGTTTTTCTAACGTCACTAAAATCAGAAGTGGAAGCCACACTAGAATACATGTGTCTCAGCTAGTGAAAGTCAGTTTGGTGATTGGTGGAGACACATTCTGGTTCTCATTAGAAACCTAGATTGCTGGAAATGTTTCACTCTTATTCACCAGAGGAAAAACAGTTGGAGTTTGCTATGCTGCACTGAATTCTAAGCTAGACTAATCAATCTAATTCTGTCTAAACGTATTTACCTTGTCCAAGAGATCTGCTAATGAGGAATGCCAGTAACTTCTAGTTCTTGACACTGCTCTCCAAAAGTGAGTTAATGAACCAGTTTAAAGGGACATGCTTGACATTTGCAAATTAGTTAAACTTACTTGTTGGGGCAGATTTGAACTGAATTGAACTGATATGGTTGTCATTAAGCCTTTCCTTCATGTGAGATTTTATCCTTCAATAAACTTTAACAGATATCTTAATAATTGAATAAGTTTATGTTATATACTATTTCTAAAATTTTTGCTTATTTATGATGCTGAAGTTTGGAATTTTAAAAAATATTATCCCTCTAACATCCACAAATGTGAAGTTTTGTGATGATGTCTATTCCCAAATGAAAACATTGTCATTTTTTTTTTTTGTACAAAAAAATATGTGTAGTTAGTAATTACTGGTAGTTCAGTGATTTTACCAGAAGGTACAGAGAGTAGGTTTGAGAGATTAAATATCTACCTCATGAAGAAAAAAAAAGAAACATATTCTCATGTTTCTTTTCAACAAGTCGTAAGTCTGCTTTTAAAAAATCTGATAATAGGGACAAAAATACCAAATCAAATTATTTATTAAAAGGCAGAATAGTTTTATTATAGAAGAAATATGTTAATTAGAAAAATAAAGAACATTAGCAAAGGTACTTATTTATTTACAAAGTATATTTGTACGTCTGCTGTATTTTAAGTCCTGAAATAGTACTGGAAATATAAGTGTGGATGAAAAAAAGTGGTCTCATTTGTTGTGGAGCTTAAATTAGGGTGGAGAAGAGGTTATTGTTGTTAGGCACTGGCAAGTCAGTTCTGAGTCATAGCAACCCTATGTACAGCAGAAGGAAACGCTGCTTGGTTCTGCACCTTCCTCACAATCATTGATATGTTTGAGCCCATTGTTGCAGACACTGTGTCAATTCATTTCTTTGAGGATCTTCCTCTTTTTTGCTGACCCTCTACTTTCGAAGCGTGATGTCACTCTCTAGGGACTGACCCCTCCTGAAAACATGAAAAAGTACATGAGACAAGGTCTCATCATCCTCACTTGTAAGAATCAGTCTCACTGTACTTCTTTTTTTTTTTTTTAATAACTTTTATTAAGCTTCAAGTGAACGTTTACAAATCCAATCAGTCTGTCACATATAAGTTTACATACATCTCACTCCCTACTCCCACTTACTCTCCCCGTCTTGAGTCAGCCCTTTCAGTCTCTCCTTTCTTGACAATTTTGCCGGCTTCCCTCTCTCTCCATCCTCCCATCCCCCCTCCAGACAAGAGTTGCCAACACAATCTCAAGTGTCCACCTGATATAATTAGCTCACTCTTCATCAGCGTCTCTCTCCCACCCGCTGACCAGTCCCTTTCATTTCTGATGAGTTGTCTTCGGGGATGGTTCCCGTCCTGTGTCAACAGAAGGTCTGGAGAGCATGGCTGCCGGGATTCCTCCAGTCTCAGTCAGACCATTAAGTTTGGTCTTTTTATGAGAATTTGGGGTCTGCATCCCACTGATCTCCTGCTCCCTCAGGGGTCCTCTGTTGTGCTCCCTGTCAGGGCAGTCATCGATTGTGGCCGGGCACCAACTAGTTCTTCTGGTCTCAGGATGATGCAGGTCTCTGGTTCATGTGGCCCTTTCTGTCTCTTGGGCTCTTAGTTGTCATGTGGGCTTGGTGTTCTTCATTTTCCTTTGCTCCAGGTGGGTTGAGACCAATTGCTGCATCTTAGATGGCCGCTTGTTAGCATTTAAGACCCCAGACACCACATTTCAAAGTGGGATGCAGAATGATTTCATAATAGAATTATTTTGCCAATTGACTTAGAAGTCCCCGCAAACCATGTCCCCCAGACCCCCGCGCTTGCTCCGCTGACCTTTGAAGCATTCATTTTATCCCGGAAACTTCTTTGCTTTTGGTCCAGTCCAATTGAGCTGACCTTCCATGTATTGAGTGTTGTCTTTCCCTTCACCTGAAGCAGTTCTTATCTACTGATTAATCAATAAAAAACCCTCTCCCACCCTCCCTCCCTCCCCACCTCGTAACCACAAAAGTATGTGTTCTTCTCAGGTTTACTATTTCTCAAGATCTTATAATAGTGGTCTTATACAATATTTGTCCTTTTGCCTCTGACTAATTTCGCTCAGCATAATGCCTTCCAGGTTCCTCCATGTTATGAAATGTTTCAGAGATTCGTCACTGTTCTTTATCGATGCGTAGTATTCCATTGTGTGAATATACCACAATTTATTTACCCATTCATCCGTTGATGGACACCTTGGTTGCTTCCAACTTTTTGCTATTGTAAACAGAGCTGCAATAAACATGGGTGTGCATATATCTCTTTGTATGAAGGCTCTTGTATCTCTAGGGTATGTTCCTAGGAGTAGGATTTCTGGGTTGTATGGTAGTTCTATTTCTAACTGTTTAAGATAACGCCAGATAGATTTCCAAAGTGGTTGTACCATTTTACATTCCCACCAGCAGTGTATGAGAGTTCCAATCTCTCCGCAGCCTCTCCAACATTTATTATTTTGTGTTTTTTGGATTAATGCCAGCCTTGCTGGTGTGAGATGGAATCTCATCGTAGTTTTAATTTGCATTTCTCTAATGGCTAATGATCGAGAGCATTTTCTCATGTATCTGTTGGCTGCCTGAATATCTTCTTTAGAGAAATGTGTGTTCATATCCTTTGCCCACTTCTTGATTGGGTTGTTCGTCTTTTTGTGGTTGAGTTTTGACAGAATCATGTAGATTTTAGAGATCAGGCGCTGGTCGGAGATGTCATAGCTAAAAATTCTTTCCCAATCTGTAGGTGGTCTTTTTACTCTTTTGGTGAAGTCTTTAGATGAGCATAGGTGTTTGATTTTTAGGAGCTCCCAGTTATCGGGTTTCTCGTCATCATTTTTGGTAATGTTTTGTATTCTGTTTATACCTTGTATTAGGGCTCCTAGGGTTGTCCCAATTTTTTCTTCCATGATCTTTATCGTTTTAGTCTTTATGTTTAGGTCTTTGATCCACTTGGAGTTAGTTTTTGTGCATGGTGTGAGGTATGGGTCCTGTTTCATTTTTTTTGCAAATGGATATCCAGTTATGCCAGCACCATTTGTTAAAAAGGCTATCTTTTCCCCAGTTAATTGACACTGGTCCTTTGTCAAATATCAGCTGCTCATACGTGGATGGATCTATGTCTGGGTTCTCAATTCTGTTCCATTGGTCTATGTGTCTGGTGTTGTACCAATACCAGGCTGTTTTGACTACTGTGGCTGTATAATAGGTTCTGAAGTCAGGTAAGGTGAGGCCTCCCACTTTCTTCTTCTTTTTCAGTAGTGCTTTGCTTCTCCGGGGCTTCTTTCCCTTCCATATGAAATTGGTGATTTGTTTCTCTATCCCCTTAAAATATGACATTGGAATTTGGATCGGAAGTGCGTTAAATGTATAGATGGCTTTTGGTAGAATAGACATTTTTACTATGTTAAGTCTTCCTATCCATGAGCAAGGTATGTTTTTCCACTTAAGTATGTCCTTTTGAATTTCTTGT
This sequence comes from Loxodonta africana, assembly GCF_030014295.1. Classification (NCBI taxonomy): domain Eukaryota; kingdom Metazoa; phylum Chordata; class Mammalia; order Proboscidea; family Elephantidae; genus Loxodonta; species Loxodonta africana. Next base: position 118,788,415 of record NC_087348.1, read on the forward strand.
AGTAGAGCTTTGTAGTTTTCTTTGTATAGGTCTTTTACATCCTTGGTAAGATTTATTCCTAAGTATCTTATCTTCTTGGGGGCTACTGTGAATGGTATTGATTTGGTTATTTCCTCTTCGGTGTTCTTTTTGTTGATGTAGAGGAATCCAAGTGATTTTTGTATGTTTATTTTATAACCTGAGACTCTGCCAAACTCTTTTTTTAGTTTCAGTAGTTTTCTGGAGGATTCCTTAGGGTTTTCTGTGTATATAATCATGTCATCTGCAAATAGTGATAACTTTACTTCTTCCTTGCCAATCCGGATACCTTTTATTTCTTTGTCTAGCCTAATTGCCCTGGCTAAGACTTCCAACACGATGTTGAATAAGAGCGGTGATAAAGGGCATCCTTGTCTGGTTCCCGTTCTCAAGGGAAATGCTTTCAGGTTCTCTCCATTTAGAGTGATATTGGCTGTTGGCTTTGCATAGATGCCCTTTATTATGTTGAGGACTTTTCCTTCAATTCCTATTTTGGTAAGAGTTTTTATCATGAATGGGTGTTGGACTTTGTCAAATGCCTTTTCTGCATCAATTGATAAGATCATGTGGTTTTTGTCTTTTGTTTTATTTATGTGATGGATTACATTCATGGTTTTTCTGATATTAAACCAGCCTTGCATACCTGGTATAAATCCCACTTGATCAGGGTGAATTATTTTTTTGATGTGTTGTTGGATTCTATTGGCTAGAATTTTGTTGAGGATTTTTGCATCAATGTTCATGAGGGATATAGGTCTATAATTTTCTTTTTTTGTAATGTCTTTACCTGGTTTTGGTATCAGGGAGATGGTGGCTTCATAGAATGAGTTGGGTAGTATTCCGTCATTTTCTATGCTTTGGAATACCTTTAGTAGTAGTGGTGTTAACTCTTCTCTGAAAGTTTGGTAGAACTCTGCAGTGAAGCTGTCCGGGCCAGGGCTTTTTTTTGTTGGGAGTTTTTTGATTACCGTTTCAATCTCTTTTTTTGTTATGGGTCTATTTAGTTGTTGTACTTCTGAATGTGTTAGTTTAGGTAGGTAGTGTTTTTCCAGGAATTCATCCGTTTCTTCTAGGTTTTCAAATTTGTTAGAGTACAATTTTTCATAATAATCTGAAATGATTCTTTTAATTTCATTTGGTTCTGTTGTGATGTGGTCCTTCTCATTTCTTATTTGGGTTATTTGTTTCCTTTCCTGTATTTCTTTAGTCAATCTAGCCAATGGTTTATCAATTTTGTTAATTTTTTCAAAGAACCAGCTTTTGGCTTTGTTAATTCTTTTGATTGTTTTTCTGTTCTCTAATTCATTTAGTTCAGCTCTAATTTTTATTATTTGTTTTCTTCTGGTGCCTGATGGATTCTTTTGTTGCTCACTTTCTATTTGTTCAAGTTGTAGGGACAGTTCTCTGATTTTGGTTCTTTCTTCTTTTTGTATGTGTGCATTTATTGATATAAATTGACCTCTGAGCACTGCTTTTGCTGTGTCCCAGAGGTTTTGATAGGAAGTATTTTCATTCTTGTTGCTTTCTATAAATTTCCTTATTCCCTCCTTGATGTCTTCTATAACCGAGTCTTTTTTCAGGAGGGTATTGTTCATTTTCCAAGTATTTGATTTCTTTTCCCTCGTTTTTCTGTTATTGATCTCTAGTTTTATTGCCTTGTGGTCTGAGAAGATGCTTTGTAGTATTTCGATGTTTTGGACTCTGGAAAGGTTTGTTTTATGACCTAATATGTGGTCTATTCTAGAGAATGTTCCATGTGCGCTAGAAAAAAAAGTATATTTTGCAGCAGTTGGGTGGAGAGTTCTGTATAAGTCAATGAGGTCAAGTTGGTTGATTGTTGTAATTAGATCTTCCGTGTCTCTGTTGAGCTTCTTACTGGATGTCCTGTCCTTCTCCGAAAGTGGTGTTTTGAAGTCTCCTACTATAATTGTGGAGGTATCTATCTCGCTTTTCAATTCTGTTAAAATTTGATTTATGTATCTTGCAGCCCTGTCATTGGGTGTGTAAATATTTAATATGGTTATGTCTTCCTGATCAATTGTCCCTTTTATCATTATATAGTGTCCTTCTTTATCCTTTGTGGTGGATTTAAGTCTAAAGTCTATTTTGTCAGAAATTAATATTGCTACTCCTCTTCTTTTTTGCTTGTTGTTTGCTTGATATACTTTTTTCCATCCTTTGAGTTTTAGTTTGTTTGTGTCTCTAAGTCTAAGGTGTGTCTCTTGTAGGCAGCATATAGATGGATCGTGTTTCTTCATCCAGTCTGTGACTCTCTGTCTCTTTATTGGTGCATTTAGTCCATTTACATTCAGGGTAATTATAGATAAATAAGTTTTTAGTGCTGTCATTTTGATGCCTTTTTATGTGTGTTGTTGACAATTTCATTTTTCCACATACTTTTTTGTGCTGAGGCGTTTTTCTTAGTAAATTGTGAGATCCTCATTTTCATAGTGCTTGACTTTATGTTAGTTGAGTCGTTACGTTTTTCTTGGTTTTTATCTTGAGTTATAGAGTTGTTATACCTTTTTGTGGTTACCTTATTATTTACCCCTATTTTTCTAAGTAAAAACCTAACTTGTATTGTTCTATATTGCCTTGTATCACTCTCCATCTGGCAGTTCAATGCCTCCTGTATTTAGTCCCTCTTTTTGATTATTGTGATCTTTTACCTATTAACTTCCATGATTCCCTGTTATGTGCATTTTTTTTTTAATTAATCTTAATTTGTTTGTTTTTGTGATTTCTCTATTTGAGTTGATATCGGGACGATCTGTTTTGTGACCTTGTGTTGTGCTGATATCTGATATTATTGGTTCTCTGACCAAACAATATCCTTTAGTATTTCTTGTAGCTTTGGTTTGGTTTTTGCAAATTCTCTAAACTTGTGTTTGTCTGTAAATATCTTAATTTCGCCTTCATATTTCAGAGAGAGTTTTGCTGGATATATGATCCTTGGTTGGCAGTTTTTCTCCTTTAGTGTTCTGTATATGTCGTCCCATTCCCTTCTTGCCTGCATGGTTTCTGCTGAGTAGTCAGAACATATTCTTATTGATTCTCCCTTGAAGGAAACCTTTCTTTTCTCCCTGGCTGCTTTTAAAATTTTCTGTTTATCTTTGGTTTTGGCGAGTTTGATGATAATATGTCTTGGTGTTTTTCTTTTTGGATCAATCTTAAATGGGGTTCGATGAGCATCTTGGATAGCTATCCTTTCGTCTTTCGTGATGTCAGGGAAGTTTTGTGTCAGGAGTTCTTCAACTGTTTTCTCTGTGTTTTCTGTCTCCCCTCCCTGTTCTGGGACTCCAATCACCTGCAGGTTATCCTTCTTGATAGAGTCCCACATAATTCTTAGGGTTTCTTCATTTTTTTTAATTCTTTTATCTGATTTTTTTTCAGCTATGTTGGTGTTGATTCCCTGGTCCTCCAGATGTCCCAGTCTGCATTCTAATTGCTCAAGTCTGCTCCTCTGACTTCCTAGTGTGTTGTCTAATTCTGTTATTTTATTGTTAATTTTTTGGATTTCTACATGTTGTCTCTCTATGGATTCTTGCAACTTATTAATTTTTCCAGTATGTTCTTTAATAATCTTTTTGAGTTCTTCAAGAGTTTTATCAGTGTGTTCCTTGGCGTTTTCTGCAGATATCCTAATTTCATTTGTGATATCATTAAGCATTCTGTGAATTAGTTTTTTATATTCTGTATCTGATAATTCCAGGATTGTATCTTCATTTGGGAAAGATTTTGATTCTTTCGTTTGGGGGGTTGGAGAAGCTGTCATGGTCTGCTTCTTTAAGTGGTTTGATATGGATTGTTGTCTCCGAGCCATCACTGGGAAACTAGTTTTTCCAGAAAATCCGCTAAAAAAAAACTGCAGTCAGATCCCTATCAGAGTTCTCCCTCTGGCTCAGGCTATTCAGATGTTAATGAAGCCGCCTGGGGAGGGTGGGGGAGGGAACAGAGAGATAGGAGAGTAGCACCTCAGAATATAGCCAGAGTTGCTTGTCTTGCTTGGAATGACTATTATATCTGTGATTCCCGCGGGCGTGTCACCTATGTGTGCTGGTTGTGTGGAGACTGCCCCCGGGGGGTCTGGCCCGCTGGAGTCACGGTCAAATCCTTCGCTTCCAGCCCCACGCCCAGCGTCAAGGCTCCCCTACTGGGACGGTGCACTCTCGACTCCAAAATCAGTCGCTGCCTCCCGGGGACTTCTCGTCCCTCCAGCCACGTGGCCGTGCCGCCTCCGAGAACCAGTTGGGCCTCCTCCCGGAGTTAGTTCAGATGGGTGGAGTAGCTCCCCGTGCTTGTGCCGTGACCGAGTGCCCCGGCTGGGACGCTGTTCTCCCCGCTCCAATACCAGTCGCTGCCTCCCGGGGACTTCTCCTACCGGCTGCGTCCCACGCCGCCCGCGCGACCCGGCTGGTCCCCTTCCCGGGGTTAGTTCAGGGGGGTGGAGCAACTCTCCGTGTTTATGGCGTACCTGCGTCCAGTCCAAATCCCTGCGGGACGGTTCCCCAGCTCGGATGATGCTCTTTCTGCTCCAAGATCAGTCACTGCCTCCCGGGGACTTCTCCTACCAGCTGCGTCCCATGCCGCCCGTGGAACCGGCTGGTCCCCCTCCCGGGGTTAGTTCAGGGGGGTGGAGCAGGTCTCTGTGCTTGTGCCGTACCTGACTAGTACGCTGGCTCCAGGCTCTGGAAACAATCGCTGCTTCCCCGTATTAGTTCGTTCTCCGTCTCTAAATCTGTGTTTGTTGTTCGGGGTTCGTAGATTGTTATGTATGTGATCGATTCACTTGTTTTTCCGTGTCTTTGTTGTAAGAGGGATCCGAGGTAGCGTCTGCCTAGTCCGCCATCTTGGCCGAGAAAAAAAAAAAACCTCACTGTACTTCTTACAAGACATATTTGTTCGTTCTCCTGGCAGTCCATGGTATATTCATTATTCTTTGCTAACACCACAATTCAAAGACATCAATTCTTCTTAGGTCTTCCTTTTTCATTGTCCAGCTTTTGCGTGCCTATGAGACGATTGAAAATACCATGGCTTGAGTCAGACACCTTAGTCTTTAAAGTGACATTTTTGCTTTTTAACACTTTAAAGAGGTCTTTTCCAGCAGATTTGTCTAATGCATTACGTCCTTTAATTTCTTGACTGCTGCTTCCGTGGGCATTGATAGTGGATCTAAGTAGAATGAATTGCTTGACAACTTCAATATTTTCCCCATTTATCATGATGTTGGAGAAGTCCTGCTGGCACAGGGCAAGGCTGCTAACCTTAAGGTCTGCATTTTGAACCCACCTGCCTCTCTTTGAGAAAGATGTCGTGGTCTCCTTCCATAAAGATTTACAGCCTTGGAATCTTTATGGGGCTGTTCTACTCTGTCCTGTAGGGTTGCTATGAGTCAGAATTGACTTGACGGCAGTGTGTTTGGTTTTATTTGGCATAATGATGTTGCTTATTGGTCCAGTTGTAACGATTTTTTTTTTTTTTTTTTTTAATGTTGAGGTGTAATCCATACTGAAGGCTGTGGTATTTGATCTGTATCAGTAAGTACTTCAAGTCTTCTTTCAGCAAGCAGTTAAGTCATCTGCATACTGCAGATTTTTAATGAGGTATATATTGTGTTATATAAATATATATATATATTTTATATACTTCCTCCAATCCTTATGCCACATTCTTCTTCATATAGTCCAGCTTCTTGAATTATTTGCTCAGCATACAGATTGAGTAAGTATGATGAAAGGATAAGATGGTGAAGAAGGACTCCCCCAAAAAACAAATGAATAGGTAGAATTTTACAAATTGCCACACTTATATGAAATAGTGGAAAAACCAGCCAAACCCATTGATGTTGAGTCAATTCAGACTCATAGTGACCCTGTACGACAGAGTGTAACAGCTCCTTAGGGTTTCCAAGGAGCACCTGGTAGGTTTGAACTGCCGACCTTTTGGTTAGCAGCCGAACTCTTAACTGCTACGCCACCAGGGTTTCCTATGTGAAATAACTTATTAGTAATTGAAATCATTGATGAGATACAGAGGAAATTCTATGCCGTTTAAATTAAAATGGTGTTTAATATTATCTAAAGCACTGAGTCGGTGGATCATAGCCAAGTTTCAGCACTGCCTAATATGGAGAATTGAAACCGAATCCCATATAAAGGTAGCAAACACATTCAGTGAAAGGATAAATCTCAAACCAGTTGCTACCCTGTAGATTTTGCCTCATAGTAACCGCTTTGTGTATCAAAGAAGAACTGCACTCATAAGGTTTTCAATAACTGATATTTTTAGAAGTAAATTGTCAGGCCTTTCTTCCAAGGTGTCTCTGGGTGGACTTGAACCTCCAACCTTTGGATTAGTAGCCAGGCACGTTAACTGTTTGTACCACCCAGGGACTCTATAGGCTTGAAAATTTCTAGGAAAAATTCAAGGGAAAACAATAAAGAAGAAACATGTCTTTTATAATCTGGATGGTAGGTAAGCAGAAACAATGATCAAGCCAGAAACCTCTATTCTGGATTTTTAACTATAGACTCACTCTCTAATGGGTTTGGGTTTCTCTAATTTTTACAGTTTCTTTATAGTCTAGGAAATGTCAAACTGTTAAAGTGATTTAAGATTAGAGACCTTGTCTGAAGGAATGTGCCTTCAACCCAGGGCCCACAGTTTCCACAGATATGAGCCAGTAATAATCCAGATATGAGTTCACAAACTAAATTAAAAAAAAAAAAAAGGCACCAAGAAATGAATGATTGTTTATGAAAGTCAAAGAAATAGCATATGAAAAAATTAGGTTCCTCGGTAATTAATTAATTACAATGACTATACAAAAACCAAACCAGACCCAATGCCCTCGAGTTGATTCTGAGTCATAGTGATCCTAGAGGACAGAGTGGAACTACCCCACAGGGTTTCCAAGGAGCCCCTGGTGGATTTTGGTTAGCAGCCATAGCTTTTAACCACTATGCCACCAAGGTTTATACTATGTATGAAAATAAAATATGTAGTCAAGGAAAAGAGACAGACAAGTTTGAAAAAGAATCAAGTAGACTTTATAGTTAATTACTAAAATTTAAAAAATCAATGGATGGAATTAATACTAGATTAATAATTAAGGAATATAAGTAGTAAACCTGACAATAAATTTGAAAATATTAACCTAAATAAGCAATGACAAAGAGAAATTATCAAAGATCAGTTATAAGACTTAATGAATAGACTGGAAAGATCTAATCAGGGATTCAGAAGGAAAAGAGAATGATCCAAGTCATTATTTAAAGTGATGTCCACTTGAAATTATCTACAAAGGATCAAAGGGATTTTCAGATTTGGGAAGAACAAGTCCCAAGAAAGAAAAATTAAAAAATCCTCATTTTAAAAACAGTGAAACAAAACTGCTGAATAACAATGAAAAAGAATACATACTAAAAGATGTTTGGTGAAGCAGGTCCAGGACCTATGGTAGGGCAAGTGAAAAACCCAGGCCTCAAATATTTTAGGAAGCACTCAAGATCAGGTTTATGCAGATAGGGAGTCGGCTGAGAGTGAGTGGCTCTAAATATCCCATCTTGTGCACCTCATTCTTCTAATACTCTGGCTCGTACTTGTGCCAACCCTATTCTTACAAGGGCCTGAGACTAAGTACCTCCTTATGCCCCCTGGGGTCTGATTTGCCTCATCTGCTTTAATTTTTGATACCTGCTGTCTTTTTTGATTTCTGCGTCATAAATAACTTATCTTTGAGAGTTACTTCCCTGTTCTTTCCCTAGATGATTAGTATTTTCTTTAGCATTATTTTCTAAGTAGTTTGTTAGTGATAATCAAAGACTGATTATTGATATTAAAGATGACAACTGTGTCTGAAGACCTGTGAATAAAGGGAAAAGTAGCATGAGATGATTTCACAGAAAGAGTAGGTATCCGATTACCTGGAACCTTGAAAACCATGAGAAAATGTATTCTAAATTGGATGTGTTGACAGGCATTTAGGCAAGCGAAATGATCTGTTATATAAACACGCATCCCCTAACACACGTACACATACATGAACATAGGCAACCATTCTAACTACTCTGTGGAGAATAGATTGTAGTGTGAGAGCTACAGAAGACAGGAGACCAGCTGGGATACTCCTACAGTAGGTAAGGTGAAAGTTAATTGTAACCATGACTAAGGTGGTATCCCTGGAGACAAAATTAGTTACATATAATTTTAGTGTATTTACATGTGCTATTCTGAGAATCCTGTAGTAAATGGATATTGAGATGTTGGTTGGCATCACAGCAAATAATATTTGGACACTCAATTTCAGACATACCTTAAATAAATAAGAAGAAATGTAGTCTAACTTAGAAATTCAGTGCTTTGGAAAATGGATAACTATTTTCCTTATGCTTTTAATGGGTTTTCTTTCTAACTCAAATACTTGCTTAGCATATGTTTTTGCCATGGATCTTGACATATTTATTACCTGGGTAAGAGGCATACTGATGTTTTCTGCCTCAGGCTTTCTTCACTGATATGAAAAATGAATAATAAATAAAATTAATTTAATTTCCATCCTTAGTTTGGGATCATTAAATTTGGACCTTCATTTAAATAAGGTAAAAAATATTTTCCAGGTAACTAATAGTTCAAATAGAGATTCACAATGTAAAATAAAATTCTAGTGAATTTTACTAGGCTGAAAATAATGTTCAATGCCAACTTACCTTTTCCATATGATCAAGCGACTTCACTTCTATGTAAAACTCTAAGTTGTCAATATTCTTTGTGAAAATCATGTACATTTTTGTTCAGGAATCATTATTAAATATTAGATGTCAAGATTTTTAAATAAAGGATTGAGGCATGTAGAATTCAGGCAAAAAAATATATACAAAATTTTAACAGAATTGTCTTTGTTCATTCAAGTGTATGCGGGACCTTGGTAGCACAACTGTTAAATATTCAGCTGCTAAGTGAAATGCTGGCGATTCAAACCCACCCAGTGGCCTTGTGGGAGAAAAGACCTGGTAATCTGCTCCTGTAAAGTTTATAGCCAAGAAAACTCTATGAAGCAGTTTTACTCTATCACATGGGGTCACTAAGAGTCCAAATTGACTCAACAGCACCTAACAACAACAATTCATCATGCGTTGCTCAATGTCCATGATACGTTCTGTGAAATAGGACGTTATATGATTTGGATGTTGTGTGAACAGCACATTTTATGAGGCAGTCCCTGGATCATGAACAAGTTCTATTTCTAAACTTGTTTTTAAGTTGAGTTTAAATGTAAGTCAGAACAGTTAGGTACAGTTCATATTTAATGTCATTTTGTCAAATATTTTAATATATAATATACAATATACTTTTCTATGTATAAAAAACACTGAAGAAACACTTCCAGATACATTAAAACATCTTTAACCTAGCAGTACAGTAGTTATAATAATAATGTTTGATGGGCATCACAAAGTAGCATTGTATGTACCTCGAATTTTTAATATAATAGGCTTTACCGGGGTTAGGGCCATGGACATATATTCAGTAGGATGTTACTTGAAATAAACGTTATGCAGCATATAACGGTATATGCCATCTCATCTTATGTACTTATTTTTATTTTGTCAGTTTAATAAATATCATACATTTATTGAAATAACTATGTCTACAGTTGAGAGTCTTTTGTAGCACTGTATGTTGCACAACTTCACAATGATTTATGATCAAAGGCAGCATTTTTTTTTCTTATATTCTAGGTGATTCTTGGACCTATAATATGTTTAAAATATTTATTGACATTAATTATTATAGATATAATATTATTTTGGGGATGCTAGTGCACTTAACCATTATGCCACCAGGGTTTCCACCCATAGTTTACATAGACTACTAAATAAATGCAATGTATTTTATCAGATGGAAAAAAAAAAATATCTATTTTCTGTTTCAGTAAAAGGTATGAACTCAGTCTGAGAAGTTATTCACTAATATTTCACAGATTTTATAAATCTGTGATATTTTTTCTTATTTCAATTACAATTAATTTTAGAAATATAAAATTTTGTTAATTATTTTGATGTAAATTACATTGTCTATCACTTTTTTTGAGCAAATGACAACTTTTTATAACCTCAAATATAAAAATACAGCCATATTCTAAAATTGAGAAAGAAAGAACAAGGTTAAAAAAAAAAAAAAGTGACATCTCTTTCTCAAGAATAAAATCCACGGACAAATCTGGAGTGGTTATTTGGGGAGCAGACACACAGAAAGTTACTATTCTTTGGACATTGTATCAGTGAAGAATGATTTCAGCATCATGTCAAGTAAAATCCAAGCAACATTAATTTAAATGAGGTGCTTCTTTTCCTTACATAAAGGAAACCCATAGGTAGGTGGCTGCTGGCACTTTTCCAGCTCTCAGTAATGTCAAGGCTCTGGGTCAATGTCTCTGGAACTCTTTGGTCCTTTACCTAAGGACTACAAGATGGCTACCACAGATGGCCTTCACATCCTCCATCAAGGCAGCTGGATGTCTTGATTCTTATATTTTACCAAAAATCAAACAAACAAACAAAAAACACAAAGCTCTCCTGAATCCTACAGCAGACATATAATTCTCCAGGGTAGTATATACAGCAAAAGGAAAAGAACAGATTTTTAAAGGTCTTTCTTAGAGTTCTTTGATATTGCAAAGAAATCATATACTGACCCCTCGGCCTCTTGTCATGCACGTTACATTTTAATCACCTAGATTTCAAATACCAGATAAGAGAAATTAACATTGTGTATCTTTCCATCTATCCTTTCTTTTATACATGATTATAACTAAATTCCACTAGACCTTAGCAGAGACGCTGTGTAGTAACTGTAAGAAATAATCATTAAATTTGGATCTGTAGAAAGGAAATGCATTATAATTGAAAGTGCCCGTCTATCTGTATTCATTATGCCTTAAGGAGATAAATGACAGGTCGTTCACAAGGAATGAACAAGTTTAAGTGGACAGAATGGGCATGGAGAGCAGAAAATGGGCAGCTTAACATGTTTTCAGCCATCACAGATCTTGGTTCACTCATATTTTGTTTGAATGTTAAACCTTGTTTTGATTAATAGTAAGCTGATCTTTTTTTTTTTTTTTTGAAGCTGATCTAGCCATAGACTTTTTTAAAATAATTTTTATTGTGCTTTAAGCGAAAGTTTACAAATCAAGTCAGTCTGTCACATGTAAGCTTATATACACCTTACTACATACTCCCATTTACTCTCCCCCTAATGGGTCAGCCCGCTCCCTTCTTCCAGTCTCTCCTTTTGTGACCCTTTTGCCAGTTTCTAACCTTTTCTACCCTCCCATCTCCCCTCCGGACAGGAGATGCCAGTACAGTCTCAAGTGTCCACCTGATACAAGTAGCTCACTCTTCATCAGCATCTCTCTCCAGCCCATTGTCCAGTCCCTTCTATGTCTGATGAGTAGTCTTCGGGAATGGTTCCTGTCCTGGCCCAACCGAAGGTTTGGGGACCATGACTGCCGGGATTCTTCTAGTGTCAGTCAGACCATTAAGTCTGGTCTTTTTATGAGAATTTGGGGTCTGCATCGCACTGTTCTCCTGCTCCCTCAGGAGTTCCCTGTCAGGGCAGTCATCAGTTGTGGCTGGGCACCATCTAGTTCTTCTGGTCTCAGGATGATGTAAGTATCTAGTTCACGTGGCCCTTTCTGTCTCGAGCTCATAGTTACCGTGTAACCTTGGTGTTCTTCATTCTCCTTTGATCCAGATGGGTTGAGACCAATTGATGCATCTTAGATGGCTGCTTGTTAGCATTTAAGACCCCAGACGCCACACTTCTAAGTGGGATGCAGAATGTTATCATAATACAGTTTATTACGCCAACTGACTTAGAAGTCCCCTTAAGCCATAGTCCCCAAATCCCCGCCCTTGCTCCGCTGACCTTTCAAGCATTCAGTTTACCCCGGAAACTTCTTTGCTTTTGGTCCAGTCCAGTTGTACTGACCTTCCCTGTATTGAGTATTGTCCTTCCCTTCACCTAAAGTAGTTCTTACCTACTAACTAATCAGTAAATAACACTCCCCCACACCCTCCCCCCTCTCGTAACCATAAAAGAATGTGTTCTTCTCAGTTTATACTATTTCTCAAGAACTTATAATAGTGGCCTTATACAGTATTTGTCCTTTCGCATCTGACTAATTTCATTCAGCATAATGCCTTCCAGGTTCCTCCACGTTATGAAATGTTTCACAGATTCATCACTGTTCTTTATCGATGCTTAGTATTCCATTGTGTGAATGTACCGTAATTTATTTAACCATTCGTCTATTGATGGACACCTTGGTTGCTTCCAGCTAAACAGTGCTTCAGTAAACATGGGTGTGCATATATCTGTTCATGTAAAGGCTCTTATTTCTCTAGGGTATATTCCGAGGAATGGGATTTCTGGGTTGTATGGTAGTTCTATTTCTACCTTTTTAAGAAAATGCTAGATAGATTTCCAAAGTGGTTGTACCATTTTACATTCCCACCAGCAGTGTATAAGAGTTCCAATCTCTCCGCAGCCCCTCCAACATTTATTATTTTGTGTTTTTTGGATTAATGCCAGCCTTGTTGGTGTGAGATGGAATCTCATCATAGTTTTAATTTGCATTTCTCTAATGGCTAATGATCAAGAGCATTTTCTCGTGTGTCTGTTAGCTGCCTGAATATCTTCTTCAGTGAAGTGCATGTTCATATCTTTTGCCCACTTTTTGATTGGGTTGTTTGTCTTTTTGTGGTTGAGTTTTAACAGAATCATACAGATTTTAGAGATCAGGTGCTGGTCAGAGATGTCATAGCTGAAAATTTTTTCCCAATCTGTAGGTAGTCTTTTTACTCTTTTGGTGAAGTCTTTAGATGAGCATAGGTGTTTGATTTTTAGGAGCTCCCAGTTACCTGGTTTCTCTTCGTCATTTTTAATAATGTCTTGTATTCTGTTTATGCCTTTTATTAGGGCTCCTAACGTTGTCCCTGTTTTTTCTTCCATGATCTTTATCGTTTTAGTCTTTATGTGTAGGTCTTTGGTCCACTTGGAGTTAGTTTTTGTGCATGGTGTGAGGTATGGGTGCTCTTTCATTTTTTTGCACATGGATATCCAGTTATGCCAGCACCATTTGTTAAACAGACTATCTTTTCCCCAATTAACTGACACTAGGCCTTTGTCAAATATCAGCTGCTCATATGTGGATGGATTTATATCTGGGTTCTCAATTCTGTTCCATTGGTCTATGTGCCTGTTGTTGTACCAATACCAGGCTATTTTGACTACTGTGGCTGTATAATATGTTCTAAAATCAGGTAGAGTGAGGCCTCACACTTTGTTCTTCTTTTTCAGTAATGCTTTACTTATCCGGGGCTTCTTTCCCTTCCATATGAAGTTGGTGATTTGTTTCTCCATCACTTTAAAAAATGTCATTGGAATTTGGATCGGAAGTGCATTGTATGTACAGATGGCTTTTGGTAGAATAGACATTTTTACTATGTTAAATCTTCCCATCCATGAGCAAGGTATGTTTTTCCACTTATGTAGGTCCGTTTTAGTTTCTTGCACTAGTACTTTGTAGTTTTGTTTGTATAGGTCTTTTACATCTTTGGTAAGATTTATTCCTAAGTATTTTATTTTCTTGGGGGCTACTGTGAATTGATTTGGTGATTTCTTCTTCGATGTTCTTTTTGTTGATGTAGAGGAATCCAAGTGATTTTTGTATGTTTATCTTGTAACCTGAGAGTCTGCCGAACTCTTCTATTAGTTTCAGTAGTTTTCTGGAGGATTTCTTAGGGTTTTCTGTGTACAAGATCATGTCATCTGCAAATAGAGATAATTTTAATTCTTCCTTGCCAATCTGTATGTCCTTTATCTCTTTGTCTAGCCTAATTGCTCTGGCTAGATCCTCTAGCACAATGTTGAATAAGAGCGGTGATAAAGGGCATCCTTGTCTGGTTCTCATTTTCAAGGGAAATGTTTTCAGGCTCTCTCCATTTAGAATGATGTTGGCTGTTGGCTTTGTATAGATCCCCTTTTTGTATAAAGATCCCGTTTATTATGTTGAGGAATTTTCCTTCAATTCCTATTTTGCTGAGAGTTTTTATCATGAATGGGTGTTTGACTTTGTCAAATGCCTTTTCTGCATCAATTGATAAGATCTTGTGGTTTTTGTCTTTTGTTTTATTTCTATGGTGGATTACATTAATGGTTTTTCTAATATTAAACCAGCCTTGCATACCTGGTATAAATGCCACTTGGTCGTGGTGGATTATTTTTTTGATATGTTGTTGAATTCTATTGGCTAGAATTTTGTTGAGGATTTTTGCATCTATGTTCATGATGGATATAGGTCTGTAATTTTCTTTTTGGGGGATGTCTTTACCTGGTTTTGGTATCAGGGATATGGTGGCTTCATAGAATGAGTTAGGTAGTATTCCATCATTTTCTATGCTTGGAAATACCTTTAGTAGTAGTGGTGTTAACTCTTCTCCGAAAGTTTGGTAGAACTCTGCAGTGAAGCCGTCCAGGCCAGGGCTTTTCTTTGTTGGAAGTTTTTTGATTACCTTATCAATCTCTTTTTTTGTTATGGGTCTATTTAGTTGTTCTACTTCTGATTGTGTTAGTTTAGGTAGGTAGTGTTTTTCTAGGAATTCATCCATTTCTTCTAGCTTTGCAAATTTGTTAGAGTACAATTTTTTGTAATAATCTGATATGATTCTTTTAATTTCAGTTGGGTCTGTTGTGATATGGCCCATCTGGTCTCTTATTCGGGTTATTTGTTCCCTTTCTTGTGTTTCTTTAGTCAGTCTGGCCAATGGTTTTTCAGTTTTGTTAATTTTTTCAAAGAACCAGCTTTTGACTTTGTTAATTCTTTCAATTGTTTTTCTGTTCTCTATTTCATTTAGCTCAGCTCTAATTTTTATTATTCGTTTTCCTCTGGTGCCTGATGGATTCTTTTGTTGCTCACTTTCTATTTGTTCAAGTTGTAGGGACAGTTCCCTGATTTTGGCTCTTTCTTCTTTATGTATGTGTGCATTTATCGATATAAATTGACCTCTGAGCACTGCTTTTGCTGTGTCCCAGAGGTTTTGATAGGAAGTGTTTTCATTCTCTTTGCATTCTATGAATTTCTTTATTCCCTCCTTAATGTCTTCTATAACCCAGTCTTTTTTGAGCAGGGTATTGTTCAGTTTCCAGGTATTTGATTTCTTTTCCCTAATTTTTCTGTTATTGATTTCCACTTTTATGGCCTTGTGTTCTGAGAAGATGCTTAATAATATTTCGATGTTTTAGATTCTGCAAAAGTTTGTTTTATGACCTAATATGTGATCTATTCTAAAGAATGTTCCATGTGCACTAGAAAAAAAATTATACTTTGCAGCTGTTGGGTGGAGTGGTCTGTATAAGTCTATGAGGTCAAGTTGGTTGATTGTAGCAATTAGGTCTTCCATGTCTCTGTTGAGCTTTTTACTGGAAGTCCTATCCTTCTCCAAAAGTGGTGTGTTGACATCTCCTACTATAATTGTGGAGGTGTCTATCTCACTTTTCAGTTCTGTTAAAGTTTGTTTTCTGTATCTTGCAGCCCTGTCATTGGGTGCATAAATATTTAATATGGTTATATCTTCCTGGTCAGTTGTCCCTTTAGTCATTATGTAGTGTCCTTCTTTATCCTTTGTGGTGGATTTAACTTTGAAGTCTATTTTGTCAGAAATTAATATTGCTACTCCTGCTCTTTTTTGATTGTTTGCTAGATGTATTTTTTTCCATCCTTTGAGTTTTAGTTTGTTTGTGTCTCTAAGTCTAAGGTGTGTCTCTTGTAGGCAGTATATAGACAGATTGTGTTTCTTCATCCAGTCTGAGACTCTCTGTCCCTTAATTGGTGCATTTAGTCCATTTACATTCAGTGTAATTATAGACAAGAATGTGTTTATCTATAATTGTGCTGTCATTTTGATGCCTTTTTGTGTGTGTTGTTTACAATTTCATTTTTCCACTTACTTTTTTGTGCTGAGATGTTTTTCCTCATAAATCGTGTGTTCCTCATTTTCATAGTAGTCGAATTTATGTTTGCTGAGTCGTTATGTTTTTCTTAGTTTTTATTTTGAGTTATGGAATTGTTATACCTCTTTGTGGTTACCTTAATATTTGCCCCTTTTTTTCTAAGTAAAAACCTAACTTGTATCATCCTATATCGCCTTGTTTTCCTCTCCATATGGCAGTTCTATGCCTCCTGTATTTAGTCCCTCTTTTTGATTATTGTGATCTTTTACATAATGACTTGAATGATTCCCTGTTTTGAGCATTTTTTTCTTTTTAAAATTAATCTTAATTTGTTTTTGTGATTTCCTTATTTGAGTTGATATCAGGATGTTCTGTGACCTTGTGTTGTGCTGGTATCTGATATTATTCGTTCTCTGACCGATTTCCTTTAGTATGTCTTGTAGCTTTGGTTTGTTTTTTGGAAATTCTCTAAGCTTGTGTTTATCTGTAAATATCTTAATTTCGCCTTCATATTTGAGAGAGAGTTTTGCTGGATAAATGATCCTTGGCTGGCAGTTTTTCTCCTTCAGTGCTCTATATATGTCATCCCATTGCCTTCTTGACTGCATGGTGTCTGCTGAGTAGTCTGAACTTATTCTTATGGATTCTCCGTTGTAGGAGACCTTTCTTTTATCCCTGGCTGCTTTTAAAATTTTCTCTTTATCTTTGGTTTTGGCAAGTTTGATGATAATATGTCTTGGTGACTTCTTTTTGGGTCAATCTTATATGGGGTTCGATGACCATCTTGGATAGCTATCCTTTTGTCTTTCATGATGTCAGGAAATTTTTCTGCCAACAGATCTTCAACTATTCTCTCTGTATTTTCTGTTATCCCTCCTTGTTCTGGAACTCCAATCACACGCAAGTTATTCTTCTTGATAGAGTCCCACATGATTCTTAGGGTTTCTTCATTTTTTTTAATTCTTTTATCTGATTTTTCTTCAGCTATTTTGGTGTCAATTGCTTTATCCTCCAACTGCCCCACTGTGCATTCCAATTCCTTGATTCTGCTCCTCTGACTTCCTATTGAGTTGTCTTATTCTGTAATTTTACTGTTAATCTTTTGGATTTCTGAATGCTGTCTCTCCATGGATTCTTGTAGGTTATTAATTTTTCCACTATGTTCTTGAATAATCTTTTTGAGTTCTTCAACTGCTTTATCCATGTGTTCCTTGGCTTTTTCTGTTGCTTGCCTTATTTCATTTCTGAGGTCATCCCTGATGTCTTAAAGCATTCTGTAAATTAGTTTTTTATGTTCTGCATCTGGCAATTCCAGGATTGTATCTTCATTTGGGAAAGATTTTGATTCTTTAATTTAGGGAGTTGTAGAAGCAATCATGGTCTGCTTCTTTATGTGGTTTGATATCGACTGTTGTCTCCGAGCCATCTGTAAGATATTTTAATGATTTATTTTGTATTTGCCCACTGAGACTTATCTTGTTTTTGTTTCCTTTCAACGTACATAGATGGGCTACTAGATTGTGCTGTCTTGATTGTTGTAGGCTTTGAATCACTTATGTCCTCTTACCAGCTGGTTTGGGCCGTTACCAGAAATATAAGCGCAAGAGTCCATTCACTATTCTTGAGTAGAATCTGATTTTGGGTCACCAAGTGTGTGGGGTAGACTGTCACCTATTCGCTTAGAATAGTAGTGGTGATAGTTGTGTGCACCAGGTTCTAGTCCAGCAGGGGGTCACATTCCAGGGGGCGCAGGTTGCTGACCGGCTTCCCCCCAGTGCCAGTGAGGTAGGTGTGTCTCTATTCCTAAAGCACTTTGGTGGGTGGGCTCTGCAGCTATACCTTAGGCTTCCAATGCATGTACCTCTACAGATTGGTAAATGTCACTATCTTCAGACCCCTATGTCAGGAGGTTAGGTGGTTTGGGTGGAGCTTCAGCCCTCAGCTCCCCGTTGTGGGTCAGTGAGGGCTCTGTTTAATAGGTAGAGATATCAGACCTGGGAAACTTGTCTTTCCAGTCATCAGTGAAAACAATTACAGTCAGATGCCTATCAGAATTGCCTTTGCATTATAATAGCCACCTTGTTCCCTGTAGGAATGAAAGCCCAAGACTGTGGATCTCATATGCTTGGCTGGAGCTGGTTCTGTATTTTTAGTCCAATTTTGGGAAGTCAGGGAAGGATTCTTGGTCCCTGGGTTTTTTGTAGCTGCTTCTCTCAAGCCAGGAGAATGGATTAGGGAAAGACAAAACAAATAAAGAAAACAAAACAAAACAAAAAAAACACAGAGCACTTCACTCTCTGGCCCAGAAAATTCCAATGTTAATGAAGCCGCCTGGGAAGGGGAGGGAGGGATCAGATAGATAGGAAAGAGTAGCACCCCGGAATATAAACAAAGTTACTTATCTTGCTTGGGATGACTGTTTTATCTGAGCTTCCCGAGGGGTGCGTCACTGTGTGCGCTGGCTGGGTAGAGATTGCCCCCGAGGGTCAGGCCCACGTCCCGTGCTTGTGCTCTCTCAGAAGCCGTGGTTAAATTTCCCAGTCCAAAGCCCAGGGCCAAGGTCCTCCAGCTGGGATGCTGCACTCCTGGCTCCAAAATCAGTCGCTGCCTCCCAGTGACTTCTCCTCCTGTCAGCCGCATTGCTGTGCTGCCTGTGTGCACTGGCTGGGCTTCCCCTGAGGTCACTTCTGGGGCCTAGGGCTGTGTCCCGTGTTTGCACCATCTCAGGATGCCGTGCTCAGCTCCCCTGTGCCCAGTCCAAAGCCTGGCGCCAAGGTTTTCTGCCTAGGATGCTGGCTCCAGGCTCTGAAAACAGTTACTGCTTCCCTGTGGTTGTTTGTTCTCTCGTTAGCCCCGTCAGTGTGCAGCCTGCTTGCCCTGGCTGAGTCTCTACGGAGGTTACCGCAGGGGGCTAGGGGTTCGGGCTGTGTCCCCTGCCTGCCCCACCTCAGCAAGTCACAATCATCCCTGCCACTGGGCACCAGGGAACCACTGGGGCTCAAGGCTGTGGGGTGGGTCGCAGGTTCCAGAAGCGGTCGCTGATTTGGGACGCAGCTTTTCGCTCACCTGTCACTCAGGTCAACTCTTTAGATCTGTGTTTGATGGTCAGGGTTCATAGTTTGTCATGTATGTGATCGATTCACTTTTTTTCCGAGTCTTTGTTGCAAGAGGGATCCAAGGTAAGGTCTGCCTAGTCAGCCATCTTGGCCCCCCACGCTCGCCGTAGATTTTATAATCTTAAAATTTTAATATATCATAAGAAATTCTATTGATGGCTATCTCATTTGTTTATTTACTTAAGTGAACAGCCAAGTGCAATTTTAGACGAACTTCTTGCATTCTAACCTAGCCCCAAATATAGGAAAACCCTTCACATCCTTAAAGGCACTGGTTATGTATGATTACCGTCTAAAGTTTCTTTGCATATTTCTTGCCCTTGTTTAGCATCTTACCTTTCCTTAATACTGTCACTGATCCTTATCCTACACAGGTGTGATACCAGTGTATGTGATACTAGTGAATCACTCCTTATTTTTATTTTTAGTAAAAAAGAAGTAGCATTACCCATGAGTAACAAGTTGTGAAGCAGAGATGATATAAACAGAATCTAGTGGTATTATCAGAAAACAATGAACTTGAAAAATAGTAAAAATAAACATAGTTTCTTGTTGTTACTCAAACATGGTGCTTTAAAAAAAGTATTTGAGGGACCTTGTTTAAGCCCCCACTTTCTTCTTTGGCAAATTATGCCCATCCTAATATCCCCAAGAATTTCCAGTGTCACTGAAGGGAGAGAAGTCAAGAGAGAGAAACTATTAGAGTTTCAGGGTTATGACTGGAAGGCATTTTATCTTGGCTATGGAGATAGCCAATCTGTTATGTTCTTTCCTCCTACATTCATTACGGAACTCTGGTTGCATAGTTGTTAAGTGCTATGGCTGCTAACCTAGAGGTTGGCAGTTCGAATCCACCAGGCGCTCCTTGGAAACTCTATGGGGCAGTTCTACTCTGTTCTCTAGGGTCGCTATGAGTAGGAATCGACTCAACGGTGCTGGGGCTGGGCTTTTACATTTGTTACATTCTTTTTCAAAGCAAGTCCTAGAAATGAACCCAGCCAGACACAGTTAAGTGCAAAGAAAAACTGTGCCCCTGTATGTCTTCCTTTTTAGAGTTAGAATTTTATCAAATAGAATGTCAAGGAAACAGCCTAAGGACTAAGGAGTACTCAGTGAATCAGTTCACTAGGAAAGAAGAAAACAAAATCAACAAGTTATGTGTTGAGCACTCACCTATAAAGGATTTTGGCAGGCCGAATGTATCCAGATGTTAAAACAGAGCCTCATCTCTCAAAAAACTCATGAACTCCAAGATTCAATGAAGCAAGGCCCAATTGTTAGATTGGGAAGATTTAAATAAACAGAGAAAGGATGGAGTGGAAATATGTACTCAAGGCAGAGGAAGAAAAAGAAGAAGAAGAAGAAAGAAATAGAGGTAAAGTTGGCATCATATTGTGCTTTAGTAGAAAATTAGAATTTAGAAAATGACAGTGGTCAGCCCCGAATGATATGCTGTAGCAGGCAGTTGGGGGCAGACAGTGGAGTTCATGGTAATCTAAGATACTCATTAAAAGCAGAGAAAATAGAGTAACAAAATCGTCAGACTTTTCCATTTAATAATACCAACTAGTTGACAATGAGTCAACTGTGAGTCATGGCAACCTATGTGTGCCAAAGTAGAACTGTGTTCCATAAGGTTGTTTTTAAAAAAATAAAAATTATTATATTTTCAGTTACGTTCTTCAGTTTGTGTCAACATTCTCATTATTTCTCCTCTAGTTGTTCTACTCCCATTAATTTAGTCTCACTGACCCCTAAACTTTTGTCTCTGCTTTAGAGTAACTGTTGTTCATTTGGTCTGATACGTATTATTATTAATTTTTTTTTAAGAGTATAGTTCTCGCAAAAAAAAAAAAAAAAATTTTTTAAGAGTATAGTTCTTACATGGAAACCCTGGTGGCATAGTGGTTAAGTGCTACGGCTGCTAACCAAAGGGTCAGCAGTTCGAATCCGCCAGGCGCTCCTTGGAAACTATGGGGCAGTTCTACTCTGTCCTATAGGGTCGCTATGAGCCGCACTGCGTTTTATAGTTCTTACAGGTGAAATTCTTTACTTTTTTGAGCTAAACTACTATTTGCTTAAAAGGCCATTTCAGGGAACATTTTCTATTCAAACTTTAAAGAGTACCTTAGATCAGTAGTCTCAGAGATTCCTCCAGTCTCAATGGGTCCAGTAACTCTGGATTCTTTGAGAATTTGAAGTTTTGTTCAGACTTTTTACCCTTTCTGCGAGAACCCATCTATTGTGACCCTGATCAAAACGTTTGGTAGTGGTAGCTGGGCACCATCCAGCTCTTCTGGTCTCAAGGTAGAGGAGGCCATGGTTCATGAAGACAATTAGTCCTGGTTACTTCCCTGATTTATGGATTTTCTTCATTCTCTTTTGCTCCAAATGAGTAGAGGCCAATAGCTGTATCTTAGATTGCTGCTTGAAAGCTTTTAAGACTCTAGACACTACTCACCAAGCTAGGATGTAGAGCATGAACTTCATGAACTACATTATGCCAATTGACCAAATTGACACATGAGTCTATGGCCCTAAGTCTTCAAACCAAGAAGAATAATCCTGTGAGAAGATTGGTTATATCTAAGAAGTATCCACATCTGTAGCTTCTACTTGATTTATTATACATATCTATATGTGTTTGGTTATCCTTGTTGTTGCAAAATTATGTAAAACATTAAAAAGAAAAATTGACATTGAGTCAATTCCAAACTCATAGCTAACTTATAGAACAGAATAGAACTGCTCCATAGGGTTTCCAAGGAGTGGCTGGTGGATTGGAACTGCTGACCTTTTGGTTAATAGCCAAGCTCTTAACCACTGCACCACCAGGCTGCATATACAACATAGCACTTATCAAGTCATTCTTTTCCTTAAAGACAGCTTAGTGGCATCAGTTACATTATTCAAGCTGTGTGAACTTCATTCCTCCGTAGAGTTTTCAATGGCTGAGTTTTCAGAAGTAGATCTCCAGGCCTTTCTTCCAAGCCTCCATGTAGACTGGAACTTCTAATCTTCCAGTTAGCAGCAGAGTGTGTTAACCATTGGCACCACCCAGGGACTCCAAATTTAATATTACTTAATATTAGTGGCGTAGTGGTTAAGTGCTACGACTGCTAACCAAGAGGTCAGCAGTTCAAATCCGCCAGGCACTCCTTGGAAACTCTACGCGGCAGTTCTACTCTGTCCTATAGGGTTGCTATGAGTCGGAATCGACTCAACGGCAGTGGGTAATATTAATTTAACCATTCTTTTGTACTTCCCATTACCATTGTCTGAAAGGAGCATATTTGGCAAGATCTTCTATTGCTACAAAAAAAGAGAGGGGTGTCCTGTTCTGTTTTGGTTCTCCTGCCCTAAATATACATAGCTATGTACAACTTTTCCTATACCCACTTTTCTACCTAGCCCTACTTTTCAAGGTTTCTGTTCTTCCACGTCTAAATCACTTAATATGCTGAGCATCTAAGAGAGTAAAACCTGCAGAAATAGAAATGCTGGGAGTGAGGTAAGACCTGTTTCAGCACTGCTTTGAACTTGACAAACTGTAGTGCAATCGTTCACTTCAGAATTGTCAAGCATTTCCAAAATAGATGAAGAGAATCTAAATCACATTATTTGTCTAGCTCATGGGCGTTGTAGGAGACCTAAGGTAAAAAATGATATTTGATCTAGGTCTCAGGGGAATACTTTAAACTTGATAGGCTATCAATGACCTAAAGTATCCCTGAAACTAGATCAACAGCTATTTTCAAACATAATAACAAAAAGAAGCCTAATCTTTATAATGTTTGCTACATGAGCACTTTACTGGTGCTGCAACTAAATAAAACAATCTATGAAAATAAAAATTTCTTCACAGTACACTTGATTTGTAAGTTCAACCAAATACAATGAATGATAAACCCTTTGGGATAATTTTTTTTTAAATCTGTATGCAGAAAGATTTAAGCTAAATTCTCTAAAAAAAATGTGATAAAAACTTGCAAATTCTAACTAAGCTATGATACTATAACTGTCGTGTAGAACATATAGTAAGGTTGGTATCGCTGATCTCTGAATTCGGAATATATCAAAGACATCTCTTTTAATAACAATTTTAAATTTTTAAGGAAAATGTGTGTATATTGCCTGTAAAGAGAAGCTTTGGGGAGACAAGATAACTGTCTTTAAATATTTAAAAAGCTGTGATGTGGAAAAGACAGGGAGTTAATCAGCTCTCTTTCGTTGGAAACATTTAAAGCAGAAATGATTTGAAAATTCAGGACCATGTAAACAGAACACTTAGGAAGGCGATGGGACTTGTTGGCATTTATACTTCATTACATTCATTATATTATATTTATTAAATATAAACTCAATCAGGGAACACATTACATTTGACAGAGATAAAATAATATTACTGGGTGTGTTTCTGGAAATGGATCAAAAAGGTAGAGAAGATTCACTGAAGTTTTTCAATGATATTTTAAGAAGTTTAAAAAGAATCCAGTGTAGCTATATTCTGGAAAAAATAGTGCTTTCCAGGTTAAGAACACCAATAACAAATGTTCTTCTCTTTCTGTTTTTGTTCATATTCCCCTTCTTCAGGTCCTTTATCCTCCTCTTTACTTTGGTATGTTAGTGAGTTCTGTCAGCACTGTGATGCAGATGTCTATGCTTACATGGTAAAATGAACAAGAAAAATCTGTTTTCTTTGTATTTTTCCTTTCTGGCATTTAAGCATAAGCGAAAAATGTACGTAAGCAAATGAGCCAAATGATTATGGGTAATTAGCTGGTGGAATATATGCAAGCAAATTGTTTGCCATATATAAGCATTTTTTTCCCCCTTCAAGATTATATAAGCATTAAAGCATATCTAGAGCCAATTAAGACGCTCATTGAAATTTACCCCATCAGAAGTCAATTCTGTTTGCATTTCCGCAAAACACTTCCTAGAACGTTCAAATGGTTTTGTGGTTTTGCAAATGATGTAATATCCCCATGACGTTCCTCTATTGATACTAAAAGAACGTGGTAATTTAATCTGTTTTAAATGATAACCTTTAGATTTGGTCTTTATCAAAGTATTCAGTATCATCTTGAACTCTCCAATGAGATAATTGATCTTTTGGTTATTGTGTGTCAATTTCAAGATATATAATTTGCTTCACTGTCATTTATCACACTTTATAATCCCCACTGATGAGGACTAAAGCTTTAATGTAGTTCTGTTTTTGATTAGTGTAATGTCATTTCCAAGTTTCATTATCTACAAAGGAATAAAATAATTGTGTCTCTATGCCTGTCAAGCTTCACGCTATACATGAGCACTAAATTCACTTCAAAGGATCTATTAAAACAACTTTTATTAAAGCACCCTTGCTTAAGTAAATGAGCTGTTATTTTGAAAAATTACCCAGACTATAATCAGAATCTTTCTCTAGGTAGCTTAAAGAGCTAACACATCTACGTCAGAATTTTAGTAGTTTGTCAATACAATGTCGGGAAAAATAATCTAAGTATGTATCACTTATTCTTATGTATAATATCCAAAAGCACAGAAACACCATTACTGGAATTTGGGGTTCTGTCTTGGACCTGGAGACCTGGAGGTGCAGTGGTTAAGAGCTAGGCTGCTAACCAAAGGGTTGGCAGTTTGAATCCACCAGCCGCTCTTCGGAAACCATATGGGGTAGTTCTACTCTGTCATACAGGGTCCTTATGAGTAGGGAAAAAAAAAAAAAAAAAAAACTATGGAAAGAGGTTTTTTTTTTTTTTAGTCTTGGGTCCTCTGCTCCTTATGTAGACATCATGGAACAGTGGAAGAGTGATATTACATCCACCATACAACTGTCACAACTAATTTTTCTTAGAAAAATTACTCATTTTCTGATTCCTAGTTTCTCATCTACATAAAAAGGGTATTAACAGCAACTTCTTGTAGTTATTTTGAGGCAATAATATATGTGAAATCACCTAACGTATTTCCTGACCTAATGGAGATTGAGTATATGTTAATCTCTTCCTTCCTCTGTAATTGTGTCAAGACATTTCTCTGTCATTACTTAGGGTCCATTAGTATTTTCTGTCTTTATTTTCCACTGAAGCTGTTTACGTACTGACAAAGTTGCTATTAATTAGAAGTAGGTGATTTCACTAGGGAATATATAGTCTTCCTGTTTCTTTTTTACTTTTTGGATATGCCTAGGATACATAAACATATTACATATTGTCATATTTTCAGGTTGTCTCAGAAAGATTATGTAGTTGGGAGAGCAGGGTTGCAGCCATTGCTAGTTATCTACTTAATGTCAATTTTTCTCTCCTTCCTCACTAACTAAATGTTTATTCATTTAGATGAGCACTAATATGCACATTTTTCCTAACCTCCTTCTTGTTTCAGAGCTTTGGGAATATTTTTGTCTCACCCTATGTAGTCAGTCTTCTCCACATTATGGCCATTCTACCTCAATTATCTGGGACTTTCCGTCTTTGTATGTTTCTTCTACTGAGGCTTACCTTCTTTGATTCACTGAAAAGCTCTTCTTCCTTCTTTTTCCAACCACATCATCATTTCATCTGCCAGACCCATTTTCATCCCTTGATCAGTCATTCGCAAATATTCAAGGACATTTCTCAACAAGATCAATCATTATACCTGATCTGTTTTTAAATTTTATATGACCCTAAGTGTATTGATAGAAAGCCAGACTTTGAAATGAAAGTATTTTCTCGTAGTTTTAGTTTTCACAAAATTTATCATGGTTATGAATGACATAACTCTTTTTTTACTGTCACCTTCATTTATCATCTAATGCTTTCTCATGTACACAACTGCGGTCTCCTTTTGGAACTATATTATTTGATGTAATTTTAAAATACAGATGCAATTCTAATGATCATTTGGGCCATGTCACTGCTTTCTTTAGAATTGTATAATAAAATTCTGCTACCTCTGAGGTTAATAAAAAATAAACTCTGGATAATTTTCAATGTACTCACGCCCATTACCCTTCATATTTAAAACTACATCTGACATTTACTAGGTACTTACTGGGTGCATGGCACCTTGTGTAGGTCATTTAATCCTCACAAAATTGTAGGGAAGATCGGTATTATGATTCACATTTTAGAGTTGAAGATACAGAGATTTACAGAGTTTAAGAAACTTATAAACAGAGCAGATACATAATGTAAGTACTTGTCCATGTAACTCTAAAGCAGGTGATCATCACTTTCTACTTTTTTTTAGAGTTTTTGCGAATTTATGACCAGAAAAATGAAGCAGCTATATACCTCCAGGAACTCTGAAAAGTCACACCTGATCATGTACACATCAGGACTCTCCACAGATACACAAGTTTGCCAGAAACATTCCATAAGTAGCCTTACCCAGAGCACTGGAGGCAGCATACGTATACATACGTGAACACACACACACACACACACACACACAAAAGATAGACTTGACAAGTTCCTTATTTCATCTTCACTACAGAAAGAGGTTTTACATCATTCATATGTTGGAGCTGGAGATCAAGTGGGACAGAAGTGGATTATTTTCCTGGCTACAGGAAATCTATTTTATATGGGAGACAAAGAAGTTACCTTGAAGCCTAAGGTGCCCCTGACTCAAGCCATGGTGTTTTCAGTGACCTCATGTGTATGTGAAAGCTGGACTATGACTAAGGAAGATTGAAGAAGAACTGATGCCTTTGAATTTTGGTGCCGGCAAAGAATATTAAATATACCGTGGTCTGCCAAAAGAATGAACAAATCTGTCTTGGAAGAAGTACAACCAGGATGCTCCTTAAAACCAAGACTGGCGAGACTACATCTCACATACTTTGGACGTGTTATCAGGAAGGATCAGTCCCTGGAGAAAGATATCATGCTTGGTAAAGTAGAAGGTCAGCGAAAAAGAGGCAAACCCTCAACAAGATGGATTGACACAGTGGCTACAACAATGGGGGGGTCAGGCATAACAGCAATTGTGAGGATGGCACAAGAACAGGCAGTGTTTCATTTTGTTGTATATAGGGCCTCCATGACTTGGAACCGACTTGACAGCATCTAACAACAACAATGAGAAGCAATCTCCAAAAGCGTCAAAAATATTCTCTCAATCTATGGTTTCTGAAAATATATCTCCAATAGGCTTATCACAGACTCTCTCCTACTACATAGATCTTTCTTATATTTATTACTTAATTTATGTATTTTTCCACCTCTGCCAGTAATAGCTGGTAAAACATTGGCTCGGTGTAAGTTCTCCAACTTTTGTCAGTTTCATTAAATTTATACATTCAGTAACTTTGATAATTTGGTATCATTTTTACATGACACTATTATCAATGCATAACTGTTTGTTAGTTGGTAACATTCTATCTAAGGTATTCTATGTTGTTTTAGAACACACACTACTAGGCTGCTACTTGACTTGTAGATACAGCTAAACACAACTTCCTGTCCAAACACATTACTAATTCTCAACTGTTGAAAATTTAAAAAATAATAAGTTTTAAAATATAATTTTTCTCTAAATTATTTAACAACTTTAGTGACATACTATAAAAATGTGAAAAAACCTTTAAAACCAGAACTTTTTCCAGTAAAGAAACATTTGAATGAATTTGCTAATTAGATTAGCATTTTTGGTTTCAGTTTTCCTCATTTGTTTAATGAAAGGTTTAGATTAGAGGATTTCAAAGGTCTCTTCTGGCTTAATATTTTACAAGGATGATATCTTTTCTAAACAATGATATTTTTACAGCAATGGATTTTACCCAAAATGCTTTTAATACACTGTAGTAATAACATCTGTTAATAAATGTACCATTAAATATTTAATGAATTGTTGAAATCATCATTAAATACACTATGCTTTATTGTATCTGCATCTCAGCTACCTTTGGTCCGATTTTTGTTGTGCTCTTATTAGAAATTGGTTTATGATTTTACATCTTCAAAAATACACATAAACCTTCAAATATTAACTGCAAAACCCGTTGCTGTCTGGTCAGTTCTGACTCACAGCTACCCTACAGGACAGAGTAGAACTGTCCCATAGGGTTTCCAAAGAGCAGCTTGTGGATTCAAACTGCCAGCGTTTTGGTTAGCAGCAGAACTCTGAAACACTGCACCACCGGGCTCCATTACAGACATGAATAATAACATTATTCATTGAAACTAAAGTACCATTAAAATAAAAACCTGCAATTATATAATTTACAGGTACATATTACGTAATGTATGGCTACAAAGTGTATTGTAAATGCAGCTATTGGAAAACTGGATAGATTCTCTGTTCTTTAATTCTTAAGAAAAATGATTTAGCTGTTCTACTAGAAAGTGCCTAAAACAGGAAAGAGTTGCTTTGAATGTAAAAAATGAGCAGGTGGCTAAGCAACGCATATTGACTGAGCATAGTGGATTCACACTGAGGCTAACAGCGCATTTTATTGATAATCTTCCACCATCTGTTCTGACGATTTATTCATACTAAGAAAAAGGCAGGTGAGAAGAAAGAATGCAAATAAGTGCAGTACTTAAGTTCTGAATCACACTGTGATTTTGCAAAGTGGATCAATGGTACTGTTGCTTTTAGAACCATTACAGTGTTTGAATCAGCAGAGCTGATGGTTAACTTTCCCATTGTTGGTACAATCGCTGATATATACAGGAAGGTGCTTCAGGAAATCCCAGATTCATAAGGTTGAAAGGCTGGTGGAAACAGTCATAATGTAATTTAACTTTTTGTATGAGGCTGGCACTTTCAGTTTGGCAAAGAAAAATAATAATTTACATGCTCATGGGCATCTTCATTAAGAGAAATGAACAGGCACAATTATGAGGAGTGAACAAATACAGAAGTGGTTCTGTAAGTAGAACAGAAAAGAAATATAAAATATTGCAAGGTAAAACAGAGCTGCCACATTGCATGCACTTCATGGGCAGAGCCCAGGAAGGTGAGGGATCAGTGAAAAATGAAAATGCAGGAGGTAAAGGTAAGACTAAATATGCAAGACAGAAAGAAGAGGGGCTTCCCAGTAAAATTAAAGAAAGGTAGAACAACTATGTGTAGAGAATTAAAGAAATGGACTGAAAAAGGGGAAATGTGGAAGTTAAGAGATAAGTAAAGAGATAATTGCTTATCCAGAACTAGAAGCCAAAATAGCAAGATGTTTTAAGAGGTGCCAGATAAGTAGAAGTCCAAAAAGAAAACAAAAACTGTACAACATCATCATTATTAGGGTAAGAAGTACTGACTTTAGAATGATAGTTCATAAAGGAGACATGGACATTGAATTTCTGGTCGATGGATGAGGACGTCAACAAACTTGCTATCCCTATAAAGCAGTGAAAATATTGAGGAAGGGGGCAGCGGGAGAGTTGTTAACATTCAAGAGCTCTGGCAACTAACCAAAATCACAAAATTAACAGAAAGCTGTCTATCCAACTGAAACTTCTAATTCCCGAGACAGTGGGTCTGTGATGTTTTAACTTGGGGGGGTCTTACCACCCACCCTTCCATAGTAGCCAAAAGCCAGCAGCATTGCAGTCAATGAAGAGATCTAACCACTTTTATAACTCTGGGAAAAGCACCACCACCAGGGCATAGTTAATTTTTTTTTTTTCCCAAACTTGCATTTCTAGAAGAAATTTTTGTTCTCTGATTATGGTAACATTTTATTTGACTCAAAGCTCAGCTGGGGTGAGAGGATCCTACCACCAGAACATTACTGAAATAATAGCAAACTGCTCACACCATCTTAATTGCCTAAGGCTATGATTTCAGTTGGGGGCAAACAAGAGCCTGGCTAAGAATTTTAAAGGAATTCTGGAGAACTAGTAATACGGTAATAGGGAACTATGAAAAATTCCCACATAACCCTGGAAATTTAAAAGGCTAAACCCATGCTTAAGGTTGTGTGCATGGCCAAGAAAGACCTGGAAATGGAGAAGACACCAGTCAGTTACCTCTGGCTGACCTTGAGGCTCTTAGCAAGAAAGAGTTGAAATCTAAGGCTGTCTTGTAAACTGATATCCGTGACAGCAAGTGGAAGATATACAGCAAGAAATTTCAGAAAATCTTCTGACCAATCATTGACTAGTCATTAAATTCTACAGACCCAAGTCTAGATCATAGGAAGTCAGTCTCAAACATAAAAACGAGAGCTTTAATAAAAGCTAGCAGAGTAGCAGAGAATTCAGTGGCTACACAATACAGGCAAGAGAGATGTATAGAATTAGTCCAAGAAACTGCTAAACAAATGAGCAACAGAAATGATGACATCAAAAAAGAAAAAGAACAACAGTGACAACAAATAACCAAAACAACAAACCTTGTGACGAGGGGAGGAAGAGCATGATATAGTTGTTAAAATATATTATCTCCAATGTGCAGTTTTCAACAACGACAACAAAAATGAGACATGCAAAAAAAAAAAAAAAAAAAGGGCAAGTATGTCACATACACAAGGAAAAAAAAATCAGCTGACAGAAATTGGGCACATATTTTAAAGACTTAGTAGACAAGAGTTGTAAATCAATTATTATATATAAATGTTCAAAGAACTAAAGGAAACAATGTTTATATAATTAAATGAAAGTATGTCAATGTCTCACCAAATAGGAGATATGAATAAAGAAATGGAAATTATAAAAAGGAATAAAATAAAAATCCTAGAAGTTGAAAAGTACCATAAGAAAAATGAAACATTCACTAGAAGGGCTCAAGAACAGTTTTAAACTTACAGGCAAGTAAGTTGTAAACTTAAACATAAGTCAGTAAAGACTATGCAGTCTGAGGAACAGAAATAAAAAGAAGTGAAGAAAAATAACCAACATCTTGAAACCTGTGCATCATCATCAAATGTAGCAGCGTATCTCAAGTGGGAGTCCCCCAAACAAGAGAGAGAGAGAAAGAAAAATATTTGAAAAAAAGAATGACCAAATGTTTCTGAAAGTTGAAGAATATTAATCTACACATCCAAGAATCACAATGAACTCCAAGTAGAATAAATGCAAAAAGATCCACAACTCTATACTTCATAATCAAAATATCTAATTAAAGATGATGAGAAAATGTTGAAAGCAGCAAGAGAAAAACTACTTATCACTTACAAGGGATCACCAATAAGATTAAAACCATGGAGGCCAGAAGATAGTGTGACAACATTTCCAAAGTGTAAAAAGTCAATGCTATCAACCAAAAATTCTGCTGAGCTAAACTCGACTTCAGATATAGAGGAGAAATTAAAACATTTTTAAGATAACTGAGAGAATACATTGTCAAAAGACTTGCCTTACAAGAAATGCTGAAGGCTAGCCTGAGAGGACACTGGATGGTAACTTGAATACCCATAAAGACACAAAGAGAAAGGTAACTACATAGGTCTTATGAAAGACACTGTAAATGAATTATTTTGTAACTCTTTGCTTTTTCTACCTGTGTTAAAGAACTACACAAAGCGGACATTATAAAACTGTGAAAATATTATGAAGCATAAAGAGGTAATTTGTGTAACTATAACAGTAAATGTTTGTATGTGTATGAGGAGATAAACAAAAGTATATTGGAACAAAATTTTATATAATATTGAAATTAAGTTGATATTCATACAAAAGTGATAGCCTTAAATTAAAATGCTAATTACTATCCCCAGGGAAAACACTAATAAAATAACTCAAAAAATATAGTAAAAGAATCAAGAATAGTTAAAATGGTACCAATGTGTGTCAGAGTAGAATTGTGCTTAGTAGGATTTTTAATAACTAATTCTTCCAAAGTAGATTGACCGATTTTTCTTTTGAGGTGCATCTGGATTGCCCAAACCTGCAATCTTTCATCAGCAGCCAAACATGCTCCCATATGACCCACTATTGAGTGCATATATGCCCAGGAGGAGTGAAAAAGATTTTTTTTTAATGTCCTCAAAAATCTACATACACATTTATAACATCATTATTTATAATAGCCCAAATTTGCAAACAACCCAAATGTCTATCTATCGAGTGATGAATGGATAAACAAAATGTGGCATATTCATACAATGGAACATTATTCGGCAGTAACATAATGAAGTACAGATAAATGCTATAACTTGAATGAACTTCAAAAACTTTATGCTAAGTGAAAGAATGCAGTCACGAGAGACCACATAATGTATGATTCCATTCCTGTGAAGTGTCCAGAATAGGAGAATACATAGCGGCAGAAAGCAGATTACTGGTTGTAAGGGACTGGAGGCAGGGAAGAATGGGGAATGACAGCTAATAAGTACAGGGTTTCTAAAAAAAAAAAAAAATTCTAAAGATAGATTGTAATAATGGTTGCATAACTCTGTGAACACACTAAAAGCAACTAAACTGTATACTTACTGTACATGGGTGAATTTTATGGTATGCAAATATATATCTCTGTGAAGCTGTCCAAACAAGACGGTCTTACAACTGAAAAATGTTGAAAATATTCTCTTTGATGTTTAAAAGTTTCCCAAAATTGAAGGTAGCATCAGAGCCCATTGTGGTTTTCAAATAGAAAAACTCAGTGGTGAATTGAGAATGAATTTTTTTGTGAATGCTTATTATAATTTAATTGATATACATTTATACCATACAAATTCAACTTCCTTAGTTAGCGTTTATTACAATATACGCTATGCAATATCTGATTATTCCTGAGAAATAGTTATAGAGCACTGCATGTGAATATATACATATATGTTTTTAAGGAAGGAGCCCTTGTGGTGTAGCAGCTAAGCATTGGGCTGCTAACCGAAACGTCGGTGGTGCAAACCCACCGGATGCTCCATGGGAGAAAGATGTGGCAGTCTGCCGACTTGACAGTAATGGGTTTGGGTTTTATATAGAAGAATATATATAATGTACCAAATACATATTTATATATATAAAACCAGTTGTCAGAATATTTATAACTGTTAAGAGAGAATATGCAAAATTTTATAAATGGAAGTATTCATTTTTAATAATTCTCAATTATGCTTGATTATAATTGCGTCCCCATGTGGCATTCTTTATTATTGATATGGGCCACGTAGCTCCTATGCTTTTCAGGTACTTAACTGATTTTAAAGAAAGCTAATTTTAAAATGTTAAGAAAATATTTTGTTACACTATATGTGTGTTAAGTGCTGTAGAGTCAGATCTGACTCATAGTGACCCTACATAGAACAGAACAAAACGTTGCCCTGTCCTTTACCATCTTTACAATAGTAGGTATGTTTGAGCCCATTGTGGCAGTCGCTGTGTCAATCCATCTTGTTGATCATCTTTTTTGCTGACCCTATACTTTATGCATGATGTCCTTCTTCAGGAATCGGTCCTTCCCGATAAATATGCCCAAAGTAAGCAAGAAGTCTCTCCTTCTAAGCCAAAGGAACATTTTGGCTTAGAGCGAGGATGGCGGGACTTCATCTCACATACTTTGGAGATTTTATCAGGGGGGACCAGTGCCTGGAGAAGGACATCATGCTTGGTAAAGTAGAGGATCAGCAAAAGAGAGGAAGACCCTCAATGAGGTGTTTTATCTTTGACACAGTGGCTGCCGCAATGGGCTCAAGCATAGCAACAATTATGAAGATGACACAGGTCTGGGAAATGTTTTCTCCTGTTGTACCAGGCTTATAGCTGTAAGTCAGAACTGACTTGATGGCACCTAACAACAATAATGTTTTAGATCATATTTGACTATCCCATGCCCACCCAATAAAACTAAAGAACAGCCATTCTGAGGAGTAGTGTTAGGGTGGTTGATTCAGGAAGGATTCCGACCATAAACATATCAGATCTAAAGAACCACAATCTCCAGAAGGACTCACACTGTCTGTTACCTTAAGACAAAATCAAAATAAAACATAGCAACCAGAACACTGCCTTAGCAAGGCTTTGTCTCTCTGAATGAATTATGAGATAAAAATAAATGAATGCATAAATACATCACTCAGTATAGCTAAAAGTGTTATGGAGAAATTCTTGTTTATTTCTAGGATGTTTTCCTAGCAGAGGAGGCACTCGATAACATCTGTTAGAGTTTCACAAGCAGCAAAAGTTGACAGTCTGTAAAGTTTTAATTAAGTGAAACAAAAAGAATTTGAGACTTGGCAAAGTTTTGGGGTTACTGATGTGCAAAATTTGTGGAAAAAAAAGGAATGAGATTCTTGGTCAATTTTTC
The DNA here is from genome assembly GCF_030014295.1 of Loxodonta africana. Taxonomy (NCBI): domain Eukaryota; kingdom Metazoa; phylum Chordata; class Mammalia; order Proboscidea; family Elephantidae; genus Loxodonta; species Loxodonta africana. The sequence goes on from NC_087348.1 coordinate 118,822,752, forward strand.
ATGGATGTGATATATATTAAAAATGTCTTACCTTTAGGCCTATTGTACATAACCTTTCAAATATCTGAGGGAAACTTTTTCCTTTTTGTAAAATCCAGTGGCAAATTTAAAATCCATGGAATATTGTACAGACTTTGTTTTTTGTTTGAAAAAGTTTTACCTTTGATAGGTTTCTATAAGAACTATGAGGAAAAGTCATTTAAAAACTGAAATTTTATACATTTTCTTGAATTGTTGAAATTCTATCCAAAGCTACCATTTTTTTTCTAGGATAATATTTAACTTAAGTAATAGGGGAAAATTATACTTTAGGTCTTTAGGATGAGCAGCGTGGTACTATGCTTTGTATCATAGTAGAAAAATCCCAGCTTTTGAGTTTAATACCTCTCAACACTGGTTAATTTACTTATTAAATATGAACTTCATATTTCTCATATATAGAATAAATCTACTTCTTTGTGTTATTGCATGAACCAAATAGCATAAAGAACATAAAATACCTAATGTAAAAAACCAAACCTGTTGCAGTGCCCAATAGATTGTAGACAATTTGTAAGCGCTCTAAGGTTTACTAATTAGTACTAAAAAAAAAAAAAAAAATTAGTACTAGCAATATATATATCCAAGATATATTCCAGTATATGAACTGTAGATGTGTACATCTCTAAGTCTTAGATATAAATTAAACTAAAGCTTTTATCAAGGAATCACAAACTCTTGTTTCCATTTGTTTTTATATTTATATTTAGTAAGATGAAACATTCTCATGGTATGGCTTCAATTTCCCGTTTCCCAGTGGTGTGACCTGCATACATGACTTCTGTTAGCATTCAAATTAGAAGTGAAAATAAATACATAGACTCATTTCAATTACTACTGAAATATGAAAGAAACTATTATTGAGTGTTATCTGTTTTTTCTCAGTGATAGATTAATATTTAGGTAATATCTTTCTAGTCTTTCATATTACAGATAAGGAAAACAGTGCCTTTACATAAGTGACTTGCATGACAATATAACTGGCTATCATTAGAATTGAAAACCATAGAATTCTACTTAAATGTTCTTTCTAACACGTTTTTATTTAAATAGATAAGTTTTTCAAGAGAAAAGAGTGAATTATTTTCCTTCTCGTGGTAATTTTTGTTCTTTTCCTTGCGTGGTGATTTCCACTGTATTCTTTGATAAAGGCAAGATGATGTTTAGTGTCTTTGTTTTGTTTTTAATAAGAATAAGGCAGTACTTTTTTTATTTGGTTTACTTGCTGAACGATCTGAAAAAATGTTTTCAAATATATGTTTATTTTTTATGGGAACTTTCAGCTTTCTGTAACTATATCATCTTGAATAATTATAGTATGATTATATCATTTATCACAGATTCATCTGCCTATACTGAAATTAATGTAAGAGGCTTCTGTTTGTTGGATCAGAGCTCTAATATCATCATTTAGCTTGTGAGTTGCTCTCCATTTGAATCAATAAAACTGAGAGGCCTTGACAAGCTATATTTTTTCTAATATTGATCTTGATGACCAAGCTGGTGCCCTAGAGTCTAACCATTGATTTTAAAGGGGAGGCCTGCCAAATTGGAGGCCAATTTTGTGCTATTAAACAGATCAGGTCTTATAATTAAAGAAAATGTCAGACTGTCATATTTTACAAGAGTGGCTATGGTAATATTTTCACGCAAATTAGAAAATATGCAGACCTGCTGGAGCCAAACACATACACCAAACCCAGCATAAGCTTACATAGAAAATAAATCAGCATTCAAATTGTATGTGATTCATTGGCTTTCTGTTTCCCCAAGACTCAATGATTTAAGGAATAATTTATGATTCCTGGCTTTAATAACATGCACTGCTGCATCAACTTAAAATGCATCAAACTCTTCCGAAAAAAAATAACATCCAAATGAAAAGTTAATTTATTGTTAGGATAATGGAGAATATTCTAACGTTACTATGCAGCCTTTCCTTCCTTTCTGTTTCCTTTTAGTACCATGTGTAAATCATAACTTCTCTATTTTTATTATATTACCTTTATTCTTCTTCCCACTCAAGAATGACTTACAGGTGACTAACAAGTAAAGAGTTCTTAAAGAGCTCACATTACAGTGGGAGAAATAGGCCGATTAACAAAAATAATGTGATATTTGCTATAATATAGGTAAATTGCAAGTGCTTTAAAAACTAAGAAGGAAGTGACTAACTACTATGAATATGTAGATTTGTTTTCACAAACCTTATTGTGATGAGTTTGGGTTTACCTTATAAAAAAAATTAAGAGCCTTTGAGAATCCTGTAAAAGGAAGTGATATGATCTTATTTGTATTTTAGAATGGGGCTAAGGCTAACTATAAAAATGGTAATTTAAAACTATTAGTCATCTTTTACAATTAGAAAATATTAAATAAAATATTAAAAAAGACAAAAAGTGGTCCAGAACACAAATAAACAATTCCCTAAAGAGGAGTTAAAGAAAAATTTTAGAAAAATCTCGGTTATTTTTTTCAAATATTGCTTTTATTCTAATGCTCTCCTTTCCTTCTTTAATTCCTATTATGTTAGTACTTTTGCTTGTGTGACTACGTGACCACATTTATATTTGTTTTTCTTTTTCCCATGTTTATTTTTGTCCCCAACTTTAGATTGCATATTTTCTGTTGGCCTGTCTTGAAATTCACTTATATTATCATTGGCTATGTTAAAAACTAAGTCTGCTATTAAACCCATTCAATGAGTTACTAATTCCAGATTATGTATTTTGCCATTTATGATATAGATTTAATTTTTATGTATTATAATTCTGTTATAATGTATCATTTTGTCCATTTTTCATAACTTTCTCTAATATGTTACTTATAGTTATTTTGAAGTTCTTCACTGCTAATTTCAATATCTTGATCATATATGGGCCTGCATCTATTAATTATTTTATCTCTTTTTTATCAATCGTTTTTCCCATTTCTTTAAATATCTGTTTTCCTTTTTTTTTTTTTTGGCATGCTGGACATTTTGAGATAAATTGCTGAGATTCTAGGTAGGCATCTTAATCCTGAAGAGGCCTAGTTTTATTAAGTTGGGTCTATTATTTCCTTATTGTTAAAAAAGCACTCTTATTCTTATGTCATGGTTCTTCTTCCAGTTGCATGGCCTTTTTAGGGTCACATTTAAAGCTCAGACGTTGCTAAGATTTTTGCCTAGGCCAAAAGATTAATATATTCCCAGCACTGTGAGACTCAAGATCCATCAACTGCTGTAAGCCTCCCAGCAGTCGCTACTTCTAAAAACTTCATAGTCTTTCCCTTTCCTTTTGTAGCCCAGAAATTGACCAAAGAACGAAAAAGTATGTCTATGTAAATATCTACCATAACCTCTTTAAAGTTCCCCCTTATTCAGCACCCTGCTACACTAACGACAGTTGCCATAGCCAACCCAGCCTCTAACTGTGGCTGCTCCATTTAGCAGTACCACTGCTCCCTGTTAAGGCTTACTCTCTCTACACTAAACTCTCGAAAATTTCTCAAGACATAGGTCAAGGTGGTATTATTTTGTCTACTTCATTTCTCTAAAGACCTCTGTGTTGGGTGTTGTCCAATGCCTGACAATAGTTGTTTTATATAATACTGCTCATAAAATAATTGTTTTGTATAATACTACTCAAAAATAAAGATAAATGAACTTAGTACATAGATAAATTTCAGGATTGTTTTGCTGAGTGAAAGAAGACAGACAAAAGAGATTGTAGTGTTTGAATCCATTATATAAAAATTTAGGAAATGCAAAGTACAGTGGAAGAAATCAAATGAGCAGTTATATATGGTAATGAGGGCAAAGAGAATACAAAGCACCATAAGGAAATTTTTAAGGATGTTGTAAATTTTAATTATTTGATGGTTTCTTGACATTGTATGCTCTAAATATGTGCAATGTAGTATATTTCAATTATACCTCAAAAAAGTTGTGAATAACACACATATATGAAAAATGTATAGTGAAACCATGAATCTCCATATTTTTCTAAAGCAATTGGGTAATGACCATCAAAAGCATTAAGGGTTTTCAACTTATGAGAAATTAACTCCAATGGAATGGTATGCAGTCTATTAAAACCCAGAAAAACTTGATACAAGATAAATGTCCAACAACTGGAGACTCAAATCATGGCGTAGCTGTATCATGAAATATCTTGAAGCTGCTAAAAGGGGAAATTGTTACAGTAGAAAAACACTCAGAATACAGCTTACCTTTCTCTTTTTCCTTTTTTTTTTTTTTTGAGGTTAAAGTTACATACAGTTGAATGTATTTATCATAAGTGCACATATCAGTGAGTTTTGAAAAATATATGCACATGTGTAACTACCATCCTAATCAAATATAGCATAGTTTCATAGCCTCAAATAAGTCTCTTCTTATTTAATTCCAACCAGAGACAGCCATTTCCTTATTTATATTACCATGAATGTGTTTTACCAGTTCTTGAAGTTAATATAAATGAAATCATAGCATATGTACTCTACATCTGACCATTTTACAAACAGTTTTCTGCATCTTTTAAGATGATCATATGCCTTTTTCTCCTGTATTCAGTTAATGTAATGAATTGTGTTGATTAGTTTTCAAGTAGAAAGCCAGCTAGCATTCTCTTTTCCACTGTATCATGATGTATTATACTTTTAAAATATATATTTCTCGGTTCAGTTTGCTAATATTTTGTCAAATAATTTTTGCACCCATATTTAGAAGGGAAACCCTGGTGGCATAGTGATTAAGTGCTACAGCTGCTAACCAAAGGGTCAGCAGTTCAAATCCGCCAGGCACTCCTTGGAAACTCTATGGGGCAGTTCTACTCTGTCCTATAGGGTCACTATGAGTCGGGATCGACTCGACAGCACTGGGTTTTTGGGTATTGTTCTATGATGTTCTTTCCTAATATATGTCCTCACTTATCAAGTATCTCATTATCTGACATTTTGTACTTTTGACAACAGACAAAAATCTATTACCTATTTTGCACGTTAATGACGTATGTCTGTAACAGTTTCATGACCAACACCCACCTAAATTTTATGCCTCTTGGGTCCAGAGGGACATATGTGTCCCACATAATATTCTGTGATCTGATGTGGTTATCCTCCATTTTCTCAGATCATTGATTTTTTCATAATTACCTGGTCTTTGAAACCTAACCATGTCAATAAGTGTGGAGTGGGTGTAATGCCACTGTCATGTTGTAGTTTCAGGGTTCCACTGGCTTCATAAAATAATTTGGGATGGTGTTTGCAGAATTGGTATTATTTCTTCCTTAAAAGGTTCACAGAATTCACCAGTAAAACTACCTGGGCCTGGAGTTTACTCTGTGCATATGTGTTTTTAATTATAAATTTAATTTCTTTGAAGATGTATGTGTCTATTTTATATATATATATATACACACATACATACATATATGCACACGCATATACATACATATACACATACACTGTATATACGTACCCATATTAGGATTATTCAGATTTTTTCTTCTTGTATCAGTTTTACTAATTTGCACTTATTAATTTGTCTACTTTTTCTGTTGCCAAAGTTTTTAATGATAAAATTTTCACTTAATCCATGCTTATATCACCTCTTTCATTCTTGATGTTGGTAATTTGTATTTACTTTCCTTTTTTTTTTTTAAATGAACTTGCTAGTGTTTATCCATTTTATTACTCTTTCACAAATTAACTCTTTGTTAAATTTTCTCCATTTTTCTGTTGTCTATTTTATTTATTTTGCTTGTATCTAGATTATTTTCTTCTTTTTTTACTTTGGGCTTAATTTTTTTCTTGTTTAATTCAGATTCTTAAGGTGGAAGGTTAACACTTCTTTTTAATATGATAAGGCTATAAAAGTCCCTTTAAGCACTTCTTCATCTCCCATAAATTTTGATATGCTGTTTACTTATTACCATTCTTATTGAAATATTGAAGTATATTCTAAATATTTTTAGTTACTTCTTTGACTCATAGAATATTTGTAAACATGTTGCTAAAATTCTATGCATTTGGAGCATTGCTATATATCTTATTTATTAATTTCTTATTCAATTCTGCTTTGGTCAAAAAGCATATTCTATAATATTTCATTCTTTGGAAATTTAATCAGATACATTTGTCTGCCCTACATATGACCTACCTTGTCAACATATTAACTGCATATGAAAACAATATTCTGTGCTTGGTGTGTGTAGAGTTCTGTAACTATCAATAACATTAATGCAGGGTATAATGTTTTTTAATTTCCTCTCAGATATTTTTCTAATTGTCCTGTTGATTATTGAGAGAGATTGTTCCAGTTACCTACTGGCTATAACAAACTACCCAAAGTTAAATCTATCAAAACAAAAACAATCTTTTTTTTCCTATAAATTTACGATATGGTGGGGTAGAAGGTTTATCAGGGATGGCTCATCTTTGCTTCACATAGCATCACCCTGGGTGACTATGTGGGGCTACAGAATCCATTTCTGATATGGTAATCTCACATGACTTTCAAGCTGGTGATGATTGTCAGCTATAACTCCAGGTAGGGCTGATAGCCAATGAGATCTTGGTTTCTTTTTATGAGAATTTTCTTCATTAATCTGCTTTGCCTTCCTCACTGCATAACCATAGAGTTAAAAGAATATTCCAAGTGGGACAGGCAGAAGCTATAAAGTTCCTATGACTTTTGCTCAGGAATCGCAGAGTTTTAGTCAAGGACATCAGTAATGGCAGATTTAAGTGTTTAGTCAATTTACATTTAATGTAATTGTTGATACAATGGGATTTAGGTCTACCTTTTCACTCTTTTTTTCACATTTAATTCTTATTCTTTGTTTCTCCTTTTTTACATTAATAGTTTTTGGGTTTTTTTTTTTTTAATTTACTTTAATTCCTCTCTAGACATTACATTTATATCTTCTTAGAATCTTTAGACATTTGATATCGGGATCATATTATGCACCTTTAACTTATCAAAATCTATTTATTAGTTATAGATAAAAAAAATTTTTCTTTTTTTGTTATAAACTGTAACATTTTACATAAAATGTAAGAGATTTGAAATAGCACAGTTGCATTTAGTCCCTCTTTTTTGCTAATTCTGTCATATAATTTCAATCACAAATGTTATAAACTCTATAATACAGTATTATAATGTGAGTATTACACTGTCAGTTTTCTACTAAAGAAATTAAGGGTAATTAAAAAAAAATATTTACCTACACATTTATAATTTCTGAGCCAAATATCCAAATCAGTTGCTATAGAGTTGATTCCAAATCATAGTGACCCTATAGGACAGAATAGAATTGCCCCATAGAGTCTCCAAGGAGTGGCTGGTGGATTTGAACTGCCAACCTTTTGATTAGCAGCTAAACTTTTAACCACTGTGCCAACAGGGCTCCTTACAATTTCTAGGGATCTTCAAGCTTTTCTATATATGTGTTGAGCTTCTTGGATATGTAAACTAATGTTTTGGTTTGGTTTTAGATGAAATTTGGGAATTTTTCACTCATTATTTCTTTGAATATTTTTTCTGCTTTTTTCCTTGTCCTCTCAATCTGGTTCCCCTATTTCACATATGTTAGTGTGTTGTCCCACATTTCTCTAAGGCTTTGTTAATTTTTTTTTTCATTCTTTTTCTGTCTATTTTTCAGTGTACTTTGTCAGGAGCCCTGATGGTACAGTAAAGAGCTTGGATGCTAACCAAAAATCAGGAGTTCAAATCCACTAGCCTGTCCTTGGAAATCGTATGGGGCGGTTCTACTCTGTCCTGTAGGGTTGCTATGAGTCAGAATTGACTCAATGGCAACAGCTTTGGTTTTTTTTTTTTTTGGTTTGATCTTGTCAACTTCCCTCTCCTGGTGTGGAACCTCTACCCTAAGAGGAAGCTGGAGGGAGGGCCATCAGGACTCCCGTATTATCAGCCTGCCATGGCTTATGAGTGAGAATAAATGGAGGAAGGACGATCTTGACCTCTTCTTAGTCGCACATGCCTGAAATTTAGCCTTTTCTGGGGGTATAGAAATGGTGACAACCTGCCCTTCCTGGGATATTCTGCAGCCTTTGAGAGCTGGAGAGAGAGGGAGTTTCATCTCCTTTTCATATCCACATCTTCTTAGAGTAGAGCTTTCATTAGATTGAGTAGGGGGGAAGAGGTGAAGGGAGTGATATTTAGTAGATATTCTTGAATAAATATTTCCTTATTTTCTGTAATAAATTTGGTGTATTTTCTTAGGAAAATTTCCACAGACTTTAAATTATTTGTTTTTGATAATAATTTTCAGCAATTACAGTTGTTTTACTAGGGAATGAGTCCAATGAGCTCATCATATTGCCATTCTGGAATTTGCCCTTTAGGTAATCTTTCCTTAAACCTAGAAACCAAACCCAGTGCCATCGAGTTGATTCCGACTCATAGTGACCCTATAGGACAGAGTAGAACTGCCGCATAGAGTTTCCAAGGAGCGCCTGGTGGATTCGAACTGACAGTCCTTTGGTCAGCAGCTCTAGCACTTAACCACTACACCACCAGGGTTTCCTAATTTTTCCTTACGCATTATTATTTAAATATTTTTTCAAAGGTATAAAAATAAATTTGTTTAATATATTTTCATGTGGTTCTTAAAATACAGATCTTCATAAAATATTTGAGTTCTTGTCATTTTAAGGGAATTATACCTTACTCACCATGCTAGTTTGACATAGTGTTCACATTGACCATGTTCTTATCTGAGCATACAATAGTCTACTACCTCTTTCTCTCCCATCACCCTTAAAACTTTAAATAAAGATTTTTCCTAGCTTATTCTCTTTATATTAAATTATTTCTTAAGCCTATTTCCTAAGTACAGATAAAAACCGTACAACTTGCCAAATTATCTGAAGATTTTTATACTTCCTATATCATTTTCTCTGAAGACATCACAATAGAAGGTTGTTTTGTTTACTGCTACTGCCTTTTAGCCAGGAGAAAAATTTTAAGTAGACTTCAGTTTGTTCTTTGACTGTGAGTAGATTTGCATCATCTGAAATGAAATATCAGAAATGCCATAGAGAATATTTGTTCTAATAAAATATGAGTGCATATTTTACATCAATCTAACGGATAAAAGAAAACAACAACAAAAAATCAAAACAAATAGTCTATAGCAGAGGCATTTACATTATTTGCTTCCCCAGAAATTGCAATGAAATGTAGATGTTTGTGGGAGAAAATGATAGAATATGAAGAGCCTGTATAAAAGAAAAAGTGTAGTTTTGAAAATAATCCTGCTACTTATTTTCTTTTTGACTTGAGGCGAATTATAGACTCTATGGGCCTTAAATTCCTTAAATGTTAAAGATTACTATGATGCCTACTTCATGAGATTGTTGTAAACATTAAGTAATAGCTAACATTTCACAGAATGCGTGAGCTGCAGGAAATACATTTTTCCCTCATTTACTTTCTCACTCATGTGATACTTGTTTCTATTGTGAAATTCATTCTTGTCATTCAGTGGAAGCCTATATGGCAGAGCTGTTAAGAGAATGGGCTCTACTCAGTCTGTACTCAGACTGTCTACACTGAGTTTTATGGTTTGGGCAAGTTATTTAGACTTCCTGTACATCTATCTGCCTTGCATAGGATTGTTATGAGACACATAGTCGGTACATACATAGTGCGTTTAAAGTACTCGGAATATTCTTCAGCTCTTAGTAAGCACTCAGTAAGTATTAGCCATTATTACTTTGTCAAAAGACCCTGTAAGACAAATAGGGAGAAAAAGAAAGAAGTCAGAGAAATTAAGTGGTGCTCCAGGTCTCTCAGCAGTTAAACAGCAAAAAGAAAACATGCAGATGTGAATGCAAGTGTTCTATTAAAAGGGAAGGAGACAGAATTTTAGTGAGGATGGTCATGGTATGCATGAAAGAGGGCTGAAGGAACAGGTTATAAAAAGCAGAGCATCCAGAAATATTTGGAATTACACTACACCCACTTTTCTGTGGTCAGATTAGATTATCTCTCAGGTATTATCTCACCTTATCCATGATTTCAAGGTTTTTTTTTTTTTTTTTTCCGATACTTTTTTTTCCTCCTGTCTTCTTCTAGGATACTAAGTTCAGTGAATACAAATCAAATATAAACTAAGTTTAACAATCAGCTTATTAAGATCACTCCAAAGCAAAATAATTTCACAAATATAGGTCATAATTCTGTACTAAAAGGAAATTGTTTTGAAATGTGAAGCATTGTGACCTTTTGGGTTATTTGTAAGCTGATACAGATCACCAATTTTCAGTTATAAATGTGGTCTTATTAAACCTTTTTTATTTAATCTTTTATTCCTAAGATCGACAAGTCCATCCACTAATTTATTTAGACTTAAGCCTTCAGTAGACAGCTGAAGATGTGCTAAGAAGGTGTTAACATTACAACAGCAGGAAAATTCTCACCTATTGAATGAGAGAATAAAATTATTTATTTGGGGTATTACGGGGATTCTTGCTGCTAAGGTGAATTAAATTTAACAGAGAACACAGATCAGTATATTAAATAACGTATCTTACTTCATCCCCAAGTGTACATTTTCAAGGAAAAAATTATATTCACTACAAAAAGAATTGATTCGTGTAAAATTAATATTTAGTAATTTTACATTTCATGGTTATAAGGGCTGTTTAACAAAGTCCATTTAAACTATGTCTGTAATAATCAAGGCAACTGAAAAGCAAAAATTGAATCTAATAATTTACAGCTGCAGTCGTAACTACCTTGTTTGAAAAAAAATGTGCCATTATTTTATATCACTTCAGCCAGCTTTAGTTATAGCCAGGAATTTATCTACTCAATAAAGAACTTATCCATAAGAAGACATTCTAAAATGAGCATATGCTAGGTTCCAAATGAAGGAGAATAATGAGGATTTTCTTGCTCTAAGGGACATGAGTCTGAAAGTAGCTTGCAGGGGGTTAGCAGTAAGAAAGCTATGAGCCATTTGACCATGGGTAAGCAAATTTCAGTATCCAGGTAGTTAACACATACTTAATAAAATGAATAATGCCATTTTTGAAGGTATGCATAACTTCTCAGTGGCATGATGTATATGAAAAGTCATGTCACATACATTTTTGGAACAGTTTATTTAATTTACAGATTTCTAATAACTTATTGCTAGTCCAACTGATGTTTGTGTGCGTGTGTGTGTTGTAAACTATTCTAAGCAACTGAAATATTTTGGCAATCCCCATTTGCTCTTCTAAAAAAATCTCACAATTACACTGATGGAGTTTGAGTATAAGACTATATTATTCTACCACGTGAAGCATTTTGAATTGTTGTTTTATTTATTTCATGATTATGGGTATGTCATACTATATACGGTTAGATATGCAACAACTTATTCCAAATAACTGCTTTCATTGTTTCAGTAGTGACTGTGTTTGTAAAATCTAGTTTTACTTTTACCTTAAAAAAAAAAAAAATCACTGTGGAGTTGATTCTGACTCATAGTGACCCTAAAGGCCAGAGCAGAACTGCCCCATAGGGTTCCCAAGGAGTGCCTGGTGGATTTGAACTGCTGGCCTTTTGATCAGCAGCTGTAGCTCTTAACCACTAACCCCCAGGGTTTCCTACCTTCAAAATAGCAATAGTAGTTTACTTTCTAGGCAAATTTAAAAAAAAGAAACAGAAAATTTAGCATTCTCTTGAGCAAGTTATCCGCCAGATTGAAAGGAAAAATTCAAGCAATTGATTGTTACACAGCCAGATAAATGTGTAATGAAAAAATTTAAAAACAAAAAACGAAAAACCTATTCCTACTACTGCTATTAAGAAAGGTCAAAGTATGAGCACAGAAAAAGGAGAAAAAGTGAAGAGGACAGGGAGGAAAGAAAGTGATGAGAGGGATGAGAAAAAGGAGGGAGAGGAAGTGTCCAAAGGTAATTAAATGATTCATAATGCTTTGAGATGTGTGCTATAGTAGGTTGTGAAAAGAATATAGTGGTTTGATGGAAGAGATAACATTTGTTGTGTGTAATGAAACAGTATGGAGCACTGGTGGCACGGTAGTTAAGAGCTATGGCTGCTAACCAAAAAGTCAGCAGTTTGGACCTACCAGCTGCTCCTTGGAAACCCTATGGGCAGCTCTACTCTGTCCTAGAGTCACTATGAGTTGGAATCAACTCGACCACAATGGGTTTGTTTGTTTGTCTTTAATGAAACAGTTTAAAAAAAAAGTTGCCATCGAGTTGATTAAGACTCATGGAAACTGCGTGTGTGTCCGAGTAGACCTGTACTCCATAGGGTTTTCAATGGTTAATTTTTCAGATACAGGTATTGCCAGGCCTTTCCTCAGAGGCACTTCTGGGTGGATTAAAACCATCAACCTTTCGATTAGTAGCCCAGCGCTTGACCATTTATGTCACCCAGTGACTCCAAATGAAACAGTGGAATCTTGTAAAATTGCAGATTCTGATTCAGTATGTCTGGGTTAACCCATTGCCATAAAGTCGATTTTGACTCATCACCACCCTATAGGACAGAGTAGAACTGCCCCATAGGATTTCGAAGGAGCACCTGGTGGATTCAAACTACTGACCTTTTGGTTAGTAGCCATACCTCTTAACCACTACGTGACCAGGGTTTCCATGTCTGGGTGGTGGACCTAAAACTCTTCAGTTCTAACTGGGTGCCATGTAATGCTGATGTTTCTGTTGTGAAGACCACACTTGGAGTAATAAGGCGATAAAGGCTGGAGAAGGTATTTATGTTTATTCTAGGCAGAGTGAACAGTATGCTGTATGCATTTACTCAAGGAGAAAGGAAAGAATTTTCTCTGGTGAGTGGCCCAAAAGTTGAGGTTGGAAAAAATAGATTGTAAAACTTATTTTGCAATCTATTGCAAAAATAGATTGTAAACAGCCTTAGGCTAAAGATTCTGAACTTTATTTTGTAGGCAAAGGGAAGCCTCCATATGCCTGTTTATAGACATAACACTATAGATTGGTTTGTTGGGCTGTGAACAGGTTACAGTTTAAAGGACAGGACAGATTGAAGAAGGGAGGGAGGGACATAAATAAGAGTTAGGATACTGCTGCAGTTGTCCAAAAGAGAAAAAAATGCCAGGCTAACCTTTAGTAGTGGAGATGGAGAAGAGGATCCTGATTTGGCAACCATTTCTGAGTCATAAAGAAGACAGTAAATGACTATATGTCAATAGGAAAAAAAAAAAAACGCTGTGGAGTAAAAAATAGGAATGTGTGAAGGAAGATGATGTTTTATATACTATTTTGCTTTGTTTTGTTTTGGGGGAAGGACTGTGTGGATGAAAAAGCCAGAGGAAAGCTAGGTACTGTTGAAAAAGGACAGCTAATGGGGTGGTGTGAAAATAAGGAGGTTAAGAAGCCTATACAATATACATATGCATATGCTGATTAGATAATTAGAAGCTTGGAAGATAAAGCCTAGAAACAGATCACTGACTTGAATAATCAGAGAGTGAAGGGGACTGCACTGATGGATCACGCACTGCAAGCCAGTGGTTTTGTTTGTTTTTCATCATTTGTTTTAACTACAAAGCCACTGGACCTTTTAGCAAAAGCAGTTTTGATAGAATGATGCAAATGGTAGAAAAGTAAATTGAATTTTGTACATTGCGGGAATGTGTATGTATGGACAGAGTATGGACTTGGAAAATCAATGGCAATGTTATTTGTCCTTAATTAGATGAGAAAGGGAGTGAATTTTTTGTTTTGTTTTGTTTTCTTAGAGTGGTCAATTCTATTTTTTTGATTATGTGCTCTGGTGGCAGATGTCCCCAAAAGAAAGTGCCCATAGGCTTCCATTCAAGGCTTAGCCTTCTTTATATGCTGACAGATTGGTTGGTAATTTACCATATCCAAGATTAAAGCTGATGATAACTGCAAATTATAAAACAATTGATATTGTCAGGCAATTTGTCAATATTTAAATCCCTGGAGTCCCATCCGGAAAGAAAAGCATCTTCCTACTGCCCCTTACCTGTTATAGCACTGTACCAAAATCAAAGGAGGTAAAATAAAATTCTCTGCCCATTTTTGTAACAAATTCTAGATTTCCTTAAAGGCTTTTAACTGTCTTCACTGGTAAATCATTTCTACTCTATGTATAGGCAGTTTTCTATTTAGAACTCATAGAGATCAAAATAAAGATTTAAATGTATATCTGTCATATATTTTAAGGGGTTTTCAAATGTGTTCTACTCTTAATAGAAGGCTCTGTGGTGGGGACTTAGGGAACACATTTTCATTTCCCTACAAAAGACATATGTTTCTGAATTACAGGAAGCTGAACTGTAATATTCTAAGCACTGGAGTTAGTCTTCATTTTTGAAATTATGCTTTTTAACAGAGTCAAAAATACCCTTTCATTGCATTGATGTGAAAAAAAAAAAATCCCTCTGCTTCAATTAAGAGCAATTGGAGGGAACAACGATAACAGAAGTCCGGCTTCAAGCAGAGTATAACAAGATGATTGCTGGCACTGGCGCTCCGCCAGGCTGCCAGGCGGTTTTTCATGGGTGTTACTGTACTGACAGTACCTCCATGACATTTGTACCTTGACACCAGGAGTGCTGACAGCTGTGGTGTCAGTGGTCGAAAGGCAGCAAAGACCTTTTTCAGCTTTAGTTGATCTCACAGGTTCTCAGCACCCTAAGAGAATAGGGTCTACAAAAACTGACTTCAGCCTGTTATCTCCTTTGTGAAGATTTTTGCGATGGTGTCTGAGAAGTATTTTTTTTCCATGGCATTGGGCTTAGGGGAGATTTTTGAGGCAGAAGACATGTGGTGAAAGTGTGACAAATGGCAGTAACAAGGTTGGTCTGGGAGTTCATGGTCTTCTGAAATGAAATATTTCAACAACCAATTCTATAGTTGGTTATTTGCTGCAGGCAGCCCTTTTGACCCTTCACTGAGGAAGCCAAAAAGGACTATAGAAGAGAAATTCTAGTTGTCTTGAAGTTGGATGCTATTCTTAACTAATAGTGACAGATGTAACAGTATGACTTCTAGTGGCTGCTACTAATGGCAGAGCTTCAGGCTGCCAGGAAGTGGGAAAGGTCAGGAGACAAGTGCACCTATGTGAGAAAGGAGTTCAAATGATAGAGGGTGAGGTGAGGCTTTAGTAAAGTTCATTTTTGGAACTCTGCCAGTCTGTCTTGGTGTTTTCAGAAATATTCTTGGCATATGGGAGTGTCGCTAATATTAGGCCCTACTTTGAAGAGCCAAGGTCCTAAATAGAATATAGTACTACTCACTGTCAAGGAGCCACTCTGCATTTATAGGAATGTATCACTTTGTACATATCTGTGCAATACATATTGCACTTTATTTGTACATTAGGCTTCTTTCATATCATTTTAGTATTGCTACCATTTTGGTGTAAGAAATGGAAATGAAACAATCTTTAGGTAAAAATACTTAGCTTTTTCTATTTTAAAGAGTGTTGATGAGATACTCCATAACAATCGACTTCCTATGAATCATTCAATCATTAATACTTTATAAAATACTTTATAGCACATAAGAAATTCTTGAAAAAAGTCTGTATTTGTAATTTTATGGTAACCTGGCTGTCCCTGCTGTAATTTTCTGAAAACTCTGTATTTCAAAATACAAGACCTTCATTTTATTGGTATTTCATGCATTCCATATAAAATCAGAAAAGGTCCTCACGCAAGGCGTGGATTACTTAATAAGCAAGGTAAGCATGGACTTGCTTGTGCTTACTTACTAACCTGTAGTGAACAGTTCTACATGTTTTTTAACTACATCTTCCCCTGTGTCTGAAGATCTTTTTCTGCTTTTATTCTGTAAGAAGGTGCTGTGGAGTTGGGAGAGAGATAGATAGATGCCAGCCATAACTGGAAGCAGAATCTTTGATGCAGTGAAAAAAATGTGAAATTGTTTACTACAGATTAGTAAGTAAGCACAAATATGCCCGTGCTTACCTTGTTTATTGGGTAATCCACCCCTGCTCAAACAGTGTAAAAACTCACAAAATAAAGGGAGAGATTAGAGAAAGATAAATAGTAATATATTAATAACTTTAAATAAAGCTAAGGTAAATTAAAAAATCTATAATTAAGCATAATACAATCAATGTGATCATTAAATTCTGTTTTTCTCATGTGCCATCTGAAGTCCAAAGGAATTGAGGGAACTGTGTGGTGCTGTGTAGCTAATTAATGACTCTAATCTAATATGCCAACTTCTAATTCCATGGTTCTTACTAATGCAACCTCCCTGGACATGCTCAGGAAGCCAAAACATCAGAGAATTTTTTTTTGGCATCAGAGTATTTCCTTTTGATTCATGTCAAAATGGAAACTTTCTCAACATATGATGAAGAAATATAAATTGATTAAATGTGATGATATCGCATAATAGTAATTTCAAAAACTTTTGAGAATTAAACACATTGCTGCTTGGTTTGTTTGTTTCCTTTCCTACAATTAACTTCTGATTGGGTAATCAGACAGAGAGAAGCCTTGGAAGAAAGAACTATGCATCATCCAAAATGTCCACAGGGAAGTTCGCACATTTTTTCCATTTCATTGCTAATGAGTCATTTTCACCTGACTCCTGCTCCCACTACTCCCCCTCTGAAGAACCAGCTGTCAGTTTCACAGCTGAGCAGGTTTGGTACCAGGCAGGTGGCAGCAGGGTGGGGAAGAAATTGTGTCAATGAGATGTAGTTAATCTGGAATTAGGATGACCCACCTGGTATCATTAAAAATCGACTGCGTTATCAAAAATGGCTCACTACAATATAGTCAAAGTTAAGATTTTTAAATATCCTTGAAAAAACAAATAAGAGCATTTACATTAACTGAATATTTAAGCAGTCTTCTACACAATTTTAGATCAATGAAGTCTATTTAGAGATGACAGAATTTCATGCCATGGCTATTGAGAAAGTAGATTGGACTGCACTATTCTGGGCTCTGATATTTATTCACCCTGTGACCGTCTATAGACTCTCAGAAGAATTTCCCTTGACATCAATGAAACCAAGATGAAACTTAAGTAATCTATTTGAAAGTGTTCTGTGAACTGTGGTACTTGACACATGTATATATATGGCAACTCTTGTTACCATATGTATTTTCTTTTTCATATATCATTTTTCATTCTCACAATGAGGCAAACAGGATTCCTAAGTAGGTACATGGCTGTTAACTCACTGGCCACAGCTGTGGCTATACACACCTAGTTCAGTTCTTCCCTGAATGCTCAATAATGAGTTGTGTGCCCTTCCAGTGATTCCATAGTATACAGGCTTTAAAATTGTTTGTTTACCAGTCTTGCTAACTTGTTGGACCATATCTTTTAATGACAGGATCTTTACCTTGTTAACCCTTGAATTTTAAATAATGAGCATAGTGTTTATTTAGTATATAATGGGGAAGACAGTTAAAAATTATATATATATGAGTATGTGTATTATTGTTGTTTTTAGTTGCCATTGAGTTGATCCTGACTCATCAAGACCCCACGTGTGCTCCATAGGGTTTTCAAGGCTTTGGCCTTTCTGAAGCAAAAAGGCCTGTCTTCCAAGGCAACCCTGGATGGGCTCAAACTGCCAGCCTTCCAGTTTGTCATTGAGTGCTTTCACCATTTGCACCACCCAGGGATCTCATATGTGTATTATGCGTGTGTGTATAATGTATATGTATGTTTATTTAAAATCAAGTCAATTATAAAAGTACGTGTACATATAAAGTACAAAAACTAATCAAACTGATTGCTGTCAAGTTGATTTCGACTCATAGTGACCCTATAGGACAGAGCAGAACAGCTCCATAGAGTTTCCAAGGAATGGCTGGTAGATTCAAACTGTCGACCTTTTGGTTAGCAGCTGAGTTCTTAACCACTGCGCTACCAGGGCTCCATATATAAAGTACAAAAACATAAATAAGAAAAAAAAGACACCATATCCTGTTGTTTCTCAGATTTACATTTTGAACTATCATCCTGACTATAGTATGAAGGACGTTTTTAAGTGGGATAGTATGGAATGGTGCAGGAAGACTAATTCAGGAGCAAATGGAGAAAATATGCTCATTTAAACAGGAGTGTTAGTGGGAATGAAGAGAAGTAGACAGATCTGAAACTCACATGGGGTCAAATAAACATGCTCTGATAAAGAGTTGGGTCCACGGGTGAGGGAAAATGGGTGGCCAAAGATAGCTTGAAGATTGGAAGCTTATGTAGCTAAGAGGATGACAGTATCTTTCACTGAGTTTGGAAACACTGGAAGAGTACCTAGGTATTTTTATTGTTTTTGTTACTGGAGCAGTGATGAAGGGTAGCAAATATAGTACTTGGGTTCAGTTTTAAACATATTAATTTTGTTAACATTGAGAAATCCAAGGGAGGAAATAGAGATAAATATGGCAGTTATTTGTGCATTAGTGGTATATTAATGTCATGAATTGCCTGGGAAGAGATTGGTACAAAAGTATGAATTTAAAAAGCCCATGAAAACTTTGAGAAATCCAGCATGAAAGAAGAGCCTGGTAGAGTAATATGAATTCTGCTAAGGGACAGAGAAAGAAAAATGGAGTATTTAGTATACAAGGAAGATTACCAATGGGGAAGGGAATACATTTATGATATGAAACTGACAGTATGTTTATATATCTCTATTGAAGAATGTGGTTGTGTTGTGCAAGAGTGTAGGGCAAAAGCTGAAGAAAGTCATGGGGATCAACAAAGAATATAAATATTCGTGTAACATGGAGGAGAGTTAAGCATCTTTAAATACTGTTAGAAATGCAAGGCTTCAAACCAGTTCATTCCAGATCGACCCCCTGTTGAGAATTTGCATTTCTATCCTAGATATACTGAATCATACTGAATCATCTTAACAAGATCCCCAGGTGATTCTGATAGATCCTTGGGTGGTTCTTATGCATGCATAAATATATCTAGGGTGGCAATGCAAATCCTTAGCAGTGGTCAACCCAGAATGAATTGGTTCAAACCCCTGAAAGAATGATGTCATTGAGCTTCTGGGTGGTGTGGTATGTGATTGAACCAGTGGATCCTATGGCGGTGTGTTCACGTTTGTGCCTCCTTTGTTGTGAAGTGTGACCATTGGTCCTATGTGATGTTATAGAAGGTCATGTCAGTGACTTGGAAATTTGGCAACCTCTGGAGGGTGGAGCTGGCTAAAGACCTGTGGTTAAGAAAGAAAATCCCCAAAAGACAAGAACCACATGATTTTATCAATTGATGCAGAAAAGGCATTTGAGAAAGTCCAACACCCATTCATGATAAAAAAACTGTAACCAAAATAGAAATAGAAGGGAAATTCCTCAACTTATAATAAAAGGCATTTGTATAAAGCCAATGGCCAACATCATCCTAAATGGAGAGAACCTGAAAGCATTCCCCTTGAGACAGGAACCAGATAAGGATGCCCTTTATCACCACTCTTATCCAACATTGTGCCGGAGGTCCTAGCCAGAGCAATTAGGCTAGAAAAAGAAATAAAGGGCATCTAAATTGGTCAGGAAGAAGTAAAAGTATTTCTATTTGAAGATGATGTGGTCTTATATACAGAAAACCTTAAAGAATCCATAAGAAAACTACTGGAACTAATAGAAGAGTTCAACAAAGTATCAGGATACAAGATAAACATACAAAAATCAGTTGGATTCCTCTACACCAACAAAGAGAATGTTGAAAAGGAAATCATCAAATCAATATCATTTATAATAGCCGCCAAGAAGATAAAATATTTAGGAATAAATCTTACCAGCTGTGTAAAAGACCTATACAAAGAAAACTACAAGACACTACTACAAGAAACTGAAAGAGACCTACGTAAGTGGCAAAACATACCTGCTCATGGATAGGGAGACTCAACATTGTGGAAATGTCTATTCTACCCAAAGTAATCTATAGATGCAATGCAATCCCCATCCAAATTCCAATGGCATTTTTTAATGAGATGGAGAAACAAATCACCAACTTCATATGGAAAAGGAAAAGGCCCCAGATAAGAAAAGCATTACTGAAAAAGAAGATCAAAATGGGAGGCCTCATACTACCTGATTTTAGAACCTATTATACCACCACAGTAGTCAAAACAGCCTGGTACTTATACAACAGATACATAGACCAATGGAACAGAATTGAGACTCTAGATATATATTCATCCACCTCTGAGGAGCTGATATTTGACAAAGGCCTAAAGTACAGTAAATGGGGAAAAGAAAGTCTCTAATAAATGGTGCTGACATAACTGGATATCCATTTGAAAAAAAAAAAAAATGAAACAAGACCTGTACCTCACATCATGCACAAAAACTAATTCAAAATGGATCAAAGACCTAAATATAAAATCTAAAGCGATACAGATCATGGAAAAAAAAAAAATAGGGACATTAGGAACCCTAATACATGGCATAAACAATATACAAAATATTACTAACAACGCACAAGCACCAGAAGAGAAACTAGATACCTGGGAGCTCCTAAAAATCAAACACCTATACTTATCCAAAGACTTCACCAAGAGTAAAAAGACAGCCCACAAACTGGGAAAAATTTTTTGGCTAAGACAAATCTGATCAGCATCTAATCTCTAAAATCTACAAGATACTGCAAAACCTCAACAACAAAAAGACAAATATCCCAATTAAACAATGGGCAAAGGTATGAGCAGGCGCTTCACTAAAGAAGACATTGAAGGTGGCTAACAGATACATGAGGAAATGCTCACGATCATTAGCCGTTAGAGAAATGCAAATCAAAACTACAATGATATACCATCTCACCCCAACAAGGCTGGCATTAATTCAAAACACACAATTAATGTTGGAGAGGTTATGGAGAGACTGGAACACTTACACACTCTTGTTGGGAATGTAAAATAGTACATCTACTTTGGAAATAATTTTGGTGCTTCCTTAGAAAGCTAGAAATAGAACTACCATACAATCTAGCAGTCCCACTCCTTGGAATAGATCCTAGAGAAATAAGAACTGTCTCACGAATAGGTATATTCACACCCATGTTCATTGCAGCACTGTTTACAATAGCAAAAAGATCGAAACAACTAAGGTGCCCATCAACAGAAGAATGGATAAAGAAACTATGGTATATTCACACAATGGAATACTACACAATGATAAAGAAAAATGAATCCATGAAAGGTCTCATTACATGGAGGAACCTGGAAGGCATTATGCTGAGTGAAATTAGTCAGTCATGAAAGGAAGTACTGTGTGAGACTATTATAAGAACTCAAGAAAAGGTTTAAACACAGAAGAAAGTATTCTTTGATGGTTACGAGGGTGGGGAGGTAGGGAAAGGGGCATTTGCTAAATAGATTAAAAAAAACATAGATAGTAGGCAAGAATTATTTTAGGTGAAGGGAAGGACAACAGATAATACAGGGGAAACCAACACAAGCGGCCTAAGCCAAAAGCCGAGAAGTTTTCTGAATACAACCAAACACGTCAAGGGACAGAGTAGCAGGGGTGGGGGTCTGGGGACCATGGTTCCAGGGGACATCTAGGTCAATTGGCAAAACAAAGTTTATTAAGAAAATGTTCTGCATCCCACTTTTGTGAGTGGTGAGCATCTGGGGTCTTAAAAGCTAGCAAGTGGCCATCAATTGGTCTCAACCCACCTGGAGCAAAGGAGAATGAAGAATACCAGAGGCACAAGGAAAATATGAGCCCAAGAGACAGAAAGGGCCACATAAACCAGAGGCTCCATCAGCCTGAGATGGGAAGAACTAGATGGTGCCTGGCTACCACCAATGACTGCTCTGACATGGAACACAACGGAGAGTCCTTGATAGAGCAGGAGAAAAATGGGATGCGGACCTCAGATTCTAGTAAAAAGACCAGACTTAATGGTCTGACTGAGACTGGAGGGACCCCAGAAGTCATGGTCCCCGGACTCTCTGTTAGCCCAAAACTAGAACCATTCCTGAAGCCAACTCTTCAGACAAAGATTAGACTGGACTATAAGACATGAAATGATACTGGTGAGGAGTGTGCTTTGCTCAAGTAGGCATATGAGGCTATGTGGGCAGCAAAATGGGAAGGCAGAGGGGGACAGGAGCTGGATGAATAGACACAGGGAATACAGGGTGGAGAGGAGTGTGCTGTCATATTTTAGGGACAGCAACTAGGGTCACATAACTATGTGTGTATAAGTTTTTGTAGGAGAAACTGACTTGAATTGTAAATTTTCACTTAAAGCACAATAAAAAAAAAGAAAAGAAAGGGAATCCCATCCACCCCTGAAATATATTCTAGGCAAGAGGAATCACTGTTCCTTTTAGGTTGGAAGGAATCCAGAGAAATGTGTTTGCCACCAAGTGGCTGGTTGAAATCTGTGTAGAATAAAACCATGTTAGAGTACAGGCTTCTTTTCCTGGCAAATTTGACATTTCACAGTGTTATTAGTTAGATCAGATGTCATCAATGGGCACTCATGCTCTTAGACCCATGAGTAACTCTATCCCCGCCAACATGGTCACTCTGTTCATGAGCCCATTGTGCTAATATTAGAGTGGCTGATGACAGAAGTTCGCTGAAGTTAATTGGTCAAGTCATTATGTGTATTCGTTTGTTTAGTGCCTCATTCGTGGTGAATGGTGGTGTGCCCAATTCCTAGTAAACCTGTATATTTATTCTCCAGAACTCTTTGTCTTTAGTCTTGAACCTTTCTTCTTCCAGGACCCTGACCAACCAGCTAAGTCATTTGCCACTGTCCATGAGTCTTTTTATATATTCTTATACTGGACTATATCTCTTTCAACACAAACTGGAGAACCAGGCTTATTGCCACTGGAAAGGGTTTCCCCCCACTTACATCCTTTTAGAGCCAACATGTTGTACTTTCAGCTTGCACCCATATACTGAGAAGACTTGTCCCGGACCCAAGCTTATCCTTTTCCTGTCTTTGACAGTTGGTCATAAGAAACCATTCTTATGAAGGCACTGGAAATACAGTGGTGGATAATATGGAGGTGTGGGTTACCTCCACTGACACAGACATTACATAAGACTACATAGGTTCTACAGATATATTTTACAGCAAAATTAAACAAAATGGACACATGCTGGGGAGCCACAGGTACAATTCTGCTCATGCAAAATCCTGGATGTTCTATCTACATCTTTTAAAATAATTGCTTCTGGTTCCACACAACTCTACAACTTGATATGCCTGATGGAACCAAGTTCATGATGGCTATCTCAACTGATATTAATTGAGTTATAGGGAACCATGCTGTGAGTTGTTATTTCCCACCACAGATAACTCATAGTATAGGTTGTGTTGGGTCATATGACTCAAGTAATAGGGCCACTAACAAGACAGCCTGGACCTGCTGCAGAGTGATTTCCTGCCTTGGGTTCCATTCAGAACTGGCAGTCATTGGTAAATGAATTGAAATAGTAGTCCCAAATGTGGAATATGCTGCCCTGAGAACCATAACATGCCCACTAGCATGTACTTCTCTTTTAGTGGTGAAAGATACAAGATTGAATAATCTGTGCTTCCCTTTGAAGGGAATGTCCTGATATGACCCAGACAAGCGAACCTCCCAAACTTGGCTGATACAGCAAACCCTGAATCTTCATAGAATTTATCTTCTACTCCCTTGACTGCATATCTCTTACAAAGGCTTCCAGTGAATTTGTCATTTCTTGCTCAGCTGGTATTATCAACTTGATGTCATCAATATGGTTGATCAGTGTATTGTTCTGTGGTATATCCAAAAGTCTAGATTTCCTTGGATTATAAAATGGCATAGGAAAGGGAAAGTAAAAATGGCTCTGGGTGAAGACCATAAATATATTCAAGTTCTCATCAATTTGAACTGTTTCTGGTTCTCCTTATTGATAGGTACAGAAGATAACTCATTTATTAGATTAATACCCAGATATCATGCACCTAAGACCATTTAATCTGCTCAGCAAAGATACCATATCTAACATAACAGCTTGAACTGAGGCTGTTGAGTCTGAAGTGTTTTACTGTTATCTCCTCAAATCTATTTGTTTTTAGTAGAGGACAGATTATATGGAGATACGGTGGCACTACAGTGTCTATATCCTTTATGTATTTAAGTGTGGAATTATTCTCTGCCTTTACTTCCAATATGCAATACTGCTTTTGACTTACTATGTTGGAAAAAAGGGGAGGACAGTTTCATAGGAAACTTCATGGCCTTCTCCACTTTCCTAACTCTTACCCAAAGGCAAAGTAACCAATGTTGAGAATTCTGCTGTCATGAATGTCCATTCTAATTATACATTTGGTGCCAAGGAGAACAACGTCTGAATGGATTTGTAGACCTACTAGCCCAACTATGAACTATATCTGAGCCAGGAATCCATTTATATCCAGTCTCTATATATTCCCAATCTACTAGAAAGGTCATGATGATGTTTAAGTCCCCTGGATAACAGTGTCAACTTGGACGTTGTGTTTAACAGTCTTCAAAATGTATGGACTTTTTTTTTTTTTCCTTTATTCAAAGGATAGAAGCCATAGTATGTAGCTGGAGTTTCTTTTGGGTAAGAATGAGGAATTTTTACCATCTACAGATGCTATTTTTTTTTTTTTTTTTCTGGTGGGGGGTGGTTCTTCCTCCTAGGAAATCAGCTTCTCCTTCACAAGTTCTGGGTCTGAAAACTGGAGATGGATTGTGACTTTTTAATCAGGTAGATTTTCTGGGCCTTCTCATAATCCATCCTTGATTATTTTTGAAGGTATAGATTTGCCAATACTCTTTTTGGCTGCATCTTTCTTTCTCTTGAGGATGGCATATTCTGCTGAGCACCTCCATAGTACTCCCTGACTACTGCATCAAACTTGCCGCCCATTATGATAACAGCACTCACTTGGCATCAGACTATTAAGTGTTTCCTGCTGTCTTCTTAATTTTAAGTTTGAATATTTGTTTTTCTAGCCATTGACTCATTAGGAGCAGAAAACTGTGAGAGGATTCTATGAAAGGCAAGAACCCTGGGAAAAAAGTTAAAAAAAAAAAAATTCCAATTCATATGAGAGAGAAAAGAGATAAACTATTAAATACATACATACATACATACGTATATATACAGAGAGAGAGAGAGAGCCCTGGTGTTGCAGTGGTTAAAGAGATGGGCTGTTAGCCCAGAGGTTGGCAGTTCAAATCCACTAGGCGCTCCTTGGAAACCCTATGGGGCAGTTCTACTCTGTCCTGTAGGGTTGCTATGAATTAGAATTGACTCGACGGCAATAGAGTTTAGAGAATATACATATGTGTGTGTGTATTTAATATGTATATACGGAGCCCTGGTGGCACAGTGGTTAAGAGCTCTGTTGCTAACCAGAAGTTCAGCAGTTAGAATCTGCCAATTGCTCCTTGGAAACTCTATGGGGCAGTTCTACCTTGTCCTATAGTGTCGCTATGAATCAAAATTGACTCAACAGCAATGGGTTCGTTTTTGGTTTTGGTTTATATCTATACACACAGACACACATGCACACACACACAAAAAAAAAAAAAAAAAAAAAAAAACCTGTTGCCATCGAGTCAATTCTGACTCATAGTGACACTATGAGACAGAGTAGAGCTGCCCCATAGGGCTTCCAGGAGCCCACGGTGGATTCCTGTAGGAAACCCTGGTGGCGTAGTGGTTAAGTGCTGTGGCTGGTAACCAAAAGGTCAGCAGCTCGAATCCACCAGGCAGTCCTCGGAAACTCTACGGGACAGTTCTACTCTGTCATATAGGGTTGCTATGAATCGACTCAATGGCAATGAATTTGGTTTGGTTTATACGTATATATTTATTTATATTTATATATATAAAATATGCATTGGAGATAATTTGAAAAGTAGGGATACAGGAATATAAAAGGAAAATAGGTGATTTTATGGTATTTACATTACCACAGTTGTAGGCTGGTTGAAAGAACTCATCTTTTCCTTGGGCAAATTAAAATCCTTGTTAAATCAAAAAATCATAGCAGAAATATACACGACTGTCAACCAAAGGTAAGTGAAGCAAGGCTATGAATAATAAGACAACTCAGCTCCTTATTAAGTCACCTAGGATTTCTGGTAAACTTGTATGTGCTTTTTAAAGAAATAGAGAGAGAGAAAGGGTGGGTTGGCAAAGTCATAATCTTTCATAAGGTGTGATTTGAGATAGAACAACTAACATACGTAAAACTCCTTCAGTGTAGAAAGGACTCTCTTACCTTTTATTAATTGGAACTTTTGTTAATCGTTTGAGGTAGACAGAAGATCTGCCATCATTAGCCCCGTTTTAAAACACTAGCTCAGAAACATTACATGACTTTGTTAAGATCAAATAATGTTAGTTGCAGAAACCTGAAATTCTTACTTTGTCTCCAGGTGGAGTAGCTTCTTTACCACACTATGCTGTCTTAAAGATAAACTTGAGCTTATTAAGACCACAGACTGAAAAGCTTTGCTATGAGAGGTAAATTTTAGGGAGATTTTAAAAACAGACTCAGTAGTAACACCACCATCAACAACACTACCATTCATTATAGTTTCTTCCTTTGCTATACTAGTTCATGTTAAAATGGGAAAATAATAATAATTGTTGATATTTACTGAATGTTCAATATATGCCAGGCATGTTAGTAAGAGTTTTATGTGAATTATTTCATTTAATTTCCTGAATGTATCCATGAAATAGACAAAAAAAAAAAAAAAAAGATGGACTGTGTAATAGCTCAAAGGTATTGTCACTAATAAGATTATGGAATTCTGACTTCCAAAGAATTCTTCCTAATCAGAGACCAAGGTGAAAGAAACATAAAACTTCAAGTCCTCTAAATAAGCTTTTGCTGTTTGGTTAATTGACCAAATGTTATGGAATTAATTGTGTCCCCCCAAAATAAGTGTTGTAAATCCTAACCTCTATGCCTGTGGTTATAATCTCATTTGGGAATGGGTTGTCTTTGTTATATTCATGAGACAGGATTAGTGTAGGGTGTGTCTTGAGTCAATCTCTTTTGAGATATAAAAGAGATTAAACAAGCAAGTGAGCAGAGGAGAGATGAGGTAAGGTAGATGCCAAGAGACATGGAGATCTCCAAGGAACCAGGAAGCAGAATCTCAAGAGGCAAGGACCTTCCTCTAGAGGTAACAGAGAGAGAAAGCCTTCCTCTAGAGCCAATGCTCTGAATTCAGACTTCTAGCTTTCTGAACTATGAGGAAATAAATTTCTGTTTGTTAAAACCACAAACGTGTGGTATTTCTTTTATAGCAGCACTAGATAACTAAGACAGAATTGGATACCTGAAGGGTAGGGTGCTGCTCTAACAGATACATAAAATGTGGAATGGTTTTGGAATTTGGTAATGGGTAGAGGCTGAAAAAGTTATAAGTTGCCTAACAGTAAAAGCCTGGATTGCCTTGAAGAGTTTGTTGGTAGAATTATGGACTCCAGAAGTAATTCTGTTGATGGCTCAGAATGAAGTGAGGAGAGCTGTAGAGAAAGTCTCCACCATCTTAGACAACAGAACGTTCCTAGAAATATGGATGTTAAATGTGCTCCTGATGAAGCTTTAAAACAAGATGTTGCTAGAATTTTGGATGTTAAACGTGCTTCTGGTGAAGCTTGAAACAAAATCATGATGAACATGTGACTGGACATTAAAGGAAGGGCGATGCTTTATATGCAGTGGCAAAAATCTTATCTGAATTATATTCAAATGTTCGGTGGAAGGCAGAACTTGTAAACGATCAACTTGGATATCTGGCTGATGAGATTTCTAAGCAATATCTAAAAGGGTCCATGTGGTTTCTCCTTACTGCTTATAGTAAAATGTGAGAGGAAAGAGATGGACTTAAAAATGAACTGTGCAAAATAAAAACAGAACTTAAAATTTGGAAAATTTTATTACTCAAACCAAGGACATGTGTCCAAGAATGTTCACCAAGGGTGTCGCTACACAATCTTTTGTTAAAGAAATTAAGCCCATGACTGATGGATCTTACC
This sequence comes from Loxodonta africana, assembly GCF_030014295.1. Classification (NCBI taxonomy): domain Eukaryota; kingdom Metazoa; phylum Chordata; class Mammalia; order Proboscidea; family Elephantidae; genus Loxodonta; species Loxodonta africana. Next base: position 118,850,804 of record NC_087348.1, read on the forward strand.
AACTACCACAGCAGAAAGCCCATCAGCTTAGACCGAAGGGGACAGAGACATAACAAAAGGAAAGAATGCTGCCTGTCTCTTGGAATTCTACAGGCAGGAAACAGACAAAAGGAGGGATATCTGTTATCCTCCAAAAAAAAGAAAAGGACCATCCCTGGAGCAGCTTGGAGATCAGCAGAACTGTTGGAAGGAGCATGAGTGGGGCCGTGGTCCCCTGGGTCTCAAAGTGTGGGGCCATAGACTCCTAGGTTTCAAAGAGTTGGATCTTTGCCAACTCAGTTCTGGAGTACGGGGCTGCCACCTAAAGCTGAGGAAATGGGGCTGTCATGCTCAAGGGGCAGAAAACAGGGCCTACCAGGACTGAGGGGGTAGGTTCACTACTCAGATGGGCTAGGAGAATGGGATCGCCCAAACCTGAAGGAGCAGAGTTGCCTTCCCAGTGGGCTTGGGAGGCAGAGCTGAAGCCCAGGGCCAAGGAGCCTCCACCCAGAATCCAGAGAGCATGCCCGTCATCCAGAGTCTGGAGGGCAGGGCCATTGCCTAGATGGTCCCAGAGAACAGAAGATTATTTTCAAGCCTGAGAAGTAATGTGGTTTGTTCTGCTGCATCTTGGACTTGTTTGGTCCCCATTATCCCTTCCTTCCCTCCAGTTTCTCCCATCTGTAATGGAAGTGTCTACCTTGTGCCCGTTTTACCATTGTACTTTAGAAACAGATAACTTGTAGTCTAGATGTCACAGGTTCACAGATGAAGGAAGATTTTCCCTCAGGATGGAATTTGCCTGAAGTCTTACCGATATATGATTTAGATAATTCAGAGGATGAGATTTTGGACTTGGAGTTGATTTCAGACTTTTGGGATGATGTGATGGGGTGAATGTGTTTTGCATGTGGGAAGGACATGAATTTTGGGGGCTGAAGGGTGTAATGTTATGTACTGAATTGTGTCCTCCCAAAATTTGGGTTGTAAATCCTAATCTCTATGCCTGTGGTTCTGTGTGAGTCAGGATAGACTCCACAGCAGTGGGTTTGGTTTGGGGGTTTCGGTATGCCTGTGGTTATAATCTCATTTGGGAATGTGTTGTCTTTGTTATGTTAATGAGGTAGAATTAGTGTAGAGTGTGTCTGAGTCAATCTCTTTCGAGATATTAAAGAGATTAAACAAGCAAATGAGCAGAGAAAAGACGGGGTATGATAGATGCCAAGACATGTGGAGCTCTTCAGCGAAGCAAAAAATAGAAGTTGAAGAGATAAGGACCTTCCTTCATAACTACAGAGATAGAAACCCTTCCCCTAGAGCCAGCATTCTATATTTGGACTTCTAGCCTCCTAAACTGTGAGCAGATAAATTTCTGTTTGTTAAAACCACCCATTTGTGTTATTTCTGTTGTAGCAGCACTAGATAACTAAGACACCATCTCCTTGACAAAATTTGTAATCCTCAGAATGAAATGATTACTTCCTTTTATTTTTCCCATGTTTGCATTCTAATGAATAGAGTAGAAATATAATTGTCACAATGTTAAGAAAGGAAGAAATAAAGGAAAGGAGGGACAGAGGAAGAAAAAGAAGGAAGGAGGTAAGTAAGGAGGAAGGGAGGAGAAAGAAGAAAGGAGGAGAGAAAGAAAGGAAAAAAAGGAAGGAACTAAAGAAGGAAAATAGAAAGAAGTTAGTAATCCCTTCTGCTTATAATTACTCACCAAAAAAGATAGCTTTACTTAAGGAAGAGCACAGGGTTTCTTTTGTGGTGATCCTACAGTACATTGTTTATATTGTATTGTATTGCACTGGATAGTTTTTTACTTGTAGCTTGAACCTGAAACTATAAAATTATCTTTCTCTGTCACCCAATGAGTTAACTCTGTTCTATGATGATATCCAAAAATTTAGACTTAATAATAAAATGTTTGCCAGGATTAACAAAAATCTTAGGTTAAACCATATAAAATTGCTGATGCTACACAAGTTTTTCCTACCAGATTGTGAATTTCTTATGGTTAAAACTATTATAAGATAAAGGCTGTTGGTGGTGAAAGCTGCTACTTGATCATAAAATATCTACCTTAGAGTTTCCTTGCCTCCAGGTATTATCTTAACATAGACTCTCAATTGGTGGCCCTCATTCACTCTGAAATCATCAACCAAAGAAATAAAACATAAGTATTGGTAATTATGATTTGGTTTTGATCCTGGCAACTTCAAAAATCTCCTGAAGAATAAATTTTATGAAAATACAAACTTCTTTAACTGGAGAATTTCACTGTAACAGCTATTATCTTTCCTTCACTAGAAGTAAAGTTAATAGAGATGGCCCCACAAAGGTCACCTGACAACAAGCACTAAATAATTTACAAAACTATTTTAAAATGTAAACTGCTTACAAGCTTAAGAAAGAAGTATAATGGAAACTCTCTAAATAAAATGAATAAAAAATTAACTTTGCAAATTCTAGTTATAACCTAGAATTATAAAAATTAAGAAGTGCTGGAAATAACCGAACCAAACCTGTTGCCGTCAAGTAGATTCTGACTCATAGTGACCTTATGGGACAGAGCAGAACCACCCCATAGTGTTTCCGAGGAGCACTTGGTAGATCTGAACTGCCCACCTTCTGGTTAGCAGCCGTAGCTCTTAACCACTACGCCACCATGGTTTCTGCTGGAAATAAAGGTGTAAGTTCATATGTTGAATGTTTTAATTTGTTGAAGTCCAGGAAAGTTTAATTAGAGTAACATTCTTACTATTTGTTTATTATTAAATATAAATAATAATTGAAAAAAAATTGATTTTGAAAAGGTAATATCTAGGTAAACACATCTAATGACAAGCATTTTAGGCATTTGTTTTTACATGTCAACAGCGTAATAAGTGCATGCATACATACAGGGCTGTAATACAGAATATTCAATAAGGAAAGTGAGGTTTTTGTTTTGTTTTTCAAAGAGAAATTGAAAGAAAGATCACTTGTAATCACAATAGTATGTATCCTTTCTTAACAGGTGACCTAAAGGATTGCCATTTAGTGCCATTCAAGGTCTACTAAGCATCATTTTTGCATGACAACTGCATAAGGATTACTTTACGGAAACCACTTTCTTTTTGAAGAACATACTTGGACATTTTCAGAAAGCAGGTAGAGTGGACCTTTTATTTAATTGCCTTTCAGATTGAAAGAAATATTGAAAGCAAAACACACATGTACACAAAAACAAAAAACAAGAACCTGTATAAGTCATTTATGGAGCTCCTCATACAACAGCAGCTCAGTATTTTAAAATTAAATTGTTATGTACTCAACGACACGACAATGTATGTGTGCTCTCTCTACAAAATGTTTCAACGGCTTTTTTTCTCTTTGTTTTTAACTTTAATCACAGCAGCATCTTAACAAATCAAACTCTATATTATCCTGCTACCTCTGAGATATCTGTAATTACTACATATAAATTAAATCTAGGTACCTTGATTGAATTGCACAGTGTCGAAAACAGATTATGGAGCTTGTGGTATTCACAGAAAGACAACTGAACGCAGCATAGCAATTGTAGGTAAGAGGGTTTTGGATCTATGGCTCATTTCCAGATGGATGAAGGATATGCAATTTAAATTTGTGGTAGATGTATCAGCCGATGGAAATAAATAGAATGGAGTAAATGTCTTTGCCATCCGTGAACTGGTGCGTTCTGTCAATTAGCAGCTAAATGTAATCCATTTAGTTCAACAAAACTCTAATTTTTGAGAAGAGATTTCTTGTCAACCTATTAATAAATCCGGGTTTTAAGGTGAGGATATACAACTTATTTAGCTGTACAGGGGAACTATGGAACATACCTGGGCAGAGTAGAGTTCACTCTTGTTATGTCACTCTTGTTATTGTCCTGTCCAACTAATTGAAAAGCATATTGGTAGAATAGGAAGCAACTGAAACAAATGAGACAGACAGAGCACTCCGAAAAAGACATAAGTGAATTAGAATTGATGAATTTGATAAGAATGGATTCACAGTGTCACTTTAAATAAAGCTCTATTTCGTTCATGCATTTGCATCTAATCTGTCAATACAACTACTGAAAACATTCAGGGGAGGCACTGACAGTTTCATCTTGACACAATCAACTAAATTTCTGCCATAAGAAGAGGTAACATATATTAAAAGAGGTCCTGAGTTCAGCCTCTGAGAATGAAATGTTTAACTCAATAACTTGCTCAACTCTCTCCAGTAGGCACTGGCTCACTTCCAACAGAAAGAGCTTCGTTTCATTAGAGAGGAGTCTCGATGGCTCTCTGTTCATAGATTTTCAGTGTTGGCAGAATTCTCATCAACTAATGAAACAAAAGCTGAAGTCCTTAGTATCAGTACATACAACTAGAGAGTCCCATAGCTGATAAAAATAATGTGGAATGTTTTCCCAACATAAAAAAAAAAAAAAAGGAAAAATTTTTTTTTTCTGAATAACCTTGAAAATGGCCTAGAAATTTGAAAAACTTTTTCATATGCATTAGTTGCTACATATTTGTTATATTCACGATGTGTCATCCAAAATTGAGAACTTAAATTAATGGGGGAAGTTCCATGGAGAAAATTTTGGCTGAATATTAAAAAGAAATTTCTAACTATGGCAGTGACCAAAATCATCCTTAAGGGGTAGTGTTTCCAGAAAAATGGGAATGTGCATGATTTCTAATTGTCAGGAAGGAAGGAGAAACTATTCCTTCCAAAATTATTATTCAATAGAAATGTCTGCATTTATTTTGAGATGATTGTTATAAATATCTGAACTTCTATCAACTACAAAAATTATATATTTTATTTCAATTGTATTTGTAACCATTTGTCTTTTAGAACATGTTGTATTTTATAATGGTTTATAGCAAAATGTGTCATATAAGGTATACAAAAATGACAAATATAAAATCTAATATAGAATAACTTCAATAATCGATTTATCGGGCAGTATGGTATGTTGTATAAACTGAAGTCTCATGAGTTTCTTAAGCAGCATTTATCTCTCTATCAGCCAGTGAAGGTGGAGGGACGGCCCAAATCTGCTACTGATAGATTATTTTTAATACCACCCTATTCATAGAAGACACCTTTGTGAATTAAGATTTCTTAGGTTGGGGATCCTAAGGATATGAAAGAAAACTTGGTTTTCTTGAAGAAAAAAGGAGGGGAAAATATGGCAGCATGGAGAGACATGCCTCATAGTGCATGCTGTTGTTTTTGTTAGTTGCCATTGAGTCAGCTCATGGTGACCTTATGTGTAACAGAATAAAATGTGCCCAGCCCTGCACCATCTTCATGATCATTGATATGTTTAAGTCCATTGTGCTAATATAATGCAAGGTATTCACAAGTTGTAAACATTCAAACACTGTACTTAGTTTGAATGTATGCAAAATATTTCATATATGAGGTTTGTACAGTAAATAGTAACTGTTTTTGAAGATTTCTTTTCTGGAAAGAACACTTTCCTATATTTTTAAATGCTAAAGAAGACTGCCCATGGGGGACAAACTATAAAATTATTTTTATAGAGGAATTTTATAAAATGAAAAATTTTCTGTTCATTCATACTACATGCAAGTAATGGAAGTTCTTAACCTGAATGCTCAGCCACTTGAAGGTCTTGAGTCTATCCTACAATATATTAGGAGCTCTGTCTCTAACGGTAAATGGATTTGAAATTCAGTGAATCTTCCTGTACTAAGTCTAGTCTCCAAGATGAATCCCACAATGACAAATGATTAATGAGATAAAGACTTTTCTTTAAAAATTGTCATATATTGAGGCTCTCCGAACAAATGGAAAGACTGCATAGTTTGGAATAAAGTAGACCTTGTATTAAATCTCTACTCTAATATCTGCTTGCTGTGGAAACGAGCTATTATCTTGACTTTTATGAACTTCAGCTATAAAAGTGAATTATATTTCCTTTTGTCAGTAAGAAATTGAGATAAAATATGTATTTATATATACACACACGTATGTGGAGTTTGATATATGGAAGGTATTTGACGAATGGTTACTACTGCGATAGAATGACTACCGTACGGTTTTACCACTGAGTAGAACAAAACCTGGAAACCCTGGTGGTGTCGTGTTTAAGCGCTGCATCTGCTAACCAGAAAACATCAGCGGTTCAAATCCACCCGGCACTCCTTGGAAACTCTGTGGGGCTGTGTCCTTTAGGGTCGCTGTGAATTGGAATCGACTCGGCAGCAATGGGTTTAGAACAAAACTTTACTAAGAGTCTGATAAAGTTTAAAAAAAAGAAGAAGGACGAGGGAAGAAAGAAAAAATGAAGAGAGGTAAGGAGAGAGGGAAAGAAAGAAGGAATGACAAAGTAAGAAAGGAAGAAAGGAGGGAGGGAAGGAGGGAGGGAGGGATGGTGACACTTAACCAGGATCCTCCTGGCAGGTGTCGCAGGAAATGCAGTATTAAGCCAAGATGCCCTCTAATATATGCGACAGCACAGGAATGAGGAAATAGCTGGGTTTGTGTTCCAACACTGATACACATGAAATACTGAAGCATAAGGGATACAGAAATCATAGCATTTCCCTTCCAGCTACAATATCCCCAGATGTTTTTCTTACAATCAGACCCCTCAGAGCTGGAAGCTATGATTATTGATGGCAGTTAGTTACAATTCTTTTTTTTTTTTTTTTTAATGCCTGACTGATCTAAAACCAGTTTTTTTTTTTTTTTTTTTTTTTTTTAATTGTGCTTTGAGTGAAAATTTACAGTTCAAGTTAGTTTCTCAAACAAAAATTATTATGTGACCCTATTTGCCCTCCCTGGAATGTAACAGCACACTCCTCCTTTCCACCCTGGATTTTCCCTGTCTATTCAACCAGCTCCTGTCCCTTCCTGCCTTCTCATCTCACCTTAGGACAGGAGGTGGCTGTTTAGTGTCAGGTATCTACTTGAACTAAGAAGCACTCTCTTCACTAGTATCATTTTATGTCTTATAGTCCAGTCTAATCTTTGTCTGAAGCACTGGCTTCAGGAATGGTTTTAGGTCTGGGTTAACAGAGAGCCAGGGGGCCATGTCTTCTGGGGTTCCTCCAGTCTCAGTCAAACCATTAAATCTCATCTTTTTAGTAGAATTTGAGTTCTGCACCTCACTTTTCTCCTGCCCCATAGTTAAAATTCTTCTAGTTTCCTAACTCTGAGGGCTAGCAGTTAATATAAGACTTAATAGTGTTCTTTCCTCAGTCCTCCTAACAATTTTTTAAGCACATAATATCTAAATTCCTTTGTTCTTGAAATACCTTGAGTTTTATTTTTTATTTTTCTGGCTTAAGGAAAATGTGTGTATGTATTTGTGTATATGTAAAATAAATATATGCAAAAACCTAAGGAAGTCATTAAAAGAACAGAATAAACAGATATATTCACAGATGGGGCAACTCAATTAAAAAAGATGTTAATCTTTCCTCAGTTTTGGTGTAACTTTACAAATTTAGTCAAACATAATTAAGGCAATATATTGATGGGGCAGAGGTGGACCCCTCAGGTAGACCTCTAGAGTAGAATAAATAATACAGAACACATTCTATGTCTCTATGAAAACTTGGTATTTGGGTGCTGTGATATTGCATATCAGTGGAAAAAGAATGGACTAGCCCATAAACTGAGCTAGTAAAATCGATGAACCATAAGAAAAGTAAATAATTAAATATTAGACCTCTCAACATGCCATGGGGAAAAAACCCAGCTGGATTTAAAACCTAAGCATAAAAATTAGAATTTTAAACTTTGGGAAGAAAATATTGATAATAATTTCATAACCTCAAAGTAGAGAAATGCATAATTTAAATACAAAAAAACACCATCTATAAAAGAATGTAGCTACAATTGAAAAAAAAAAAAGAGAAAAACTAGATTATGAGAAACATCTTGGTACCCACAATTTTCATAGTTCTCTTTTGCCAAAAAAAGACTGATATTGACAAATACTATTTACAAATCTGCTGTAGAATAATTTTCCAAGTCTGTGTTTGGAGACTATGGTAGATTGCAATATGAGCTTTAATTCCTCTACTTTCTTTCCCTGTCCATGCTATTTAGCCTGTGACTGTGCAGTTCTTCTCAGTAAAGGGATAAAGTATATTTACTTGTCCCTTGACTTTTGGCGTAGTGGTTAAGTGCTACGGCTGCTAACCAAAGTGTCAGCAGTTCAAATCTGCAGGTGCTCCTTGGAAACTCTATGGGGCAGTTCTACTCTGTCCTGTAGGGTCGCTATGAGTCAGAATCAACTCAACAGCACTAGGTTAGGTCTAGGTTTTGACTTTGGGCTCAGCCATTGACTTATTATTCATAGAATGAGACAGAATTGATGTGTATCAGTGCTAAGGTTAGGCTTTAAGAGACCTTGTGTATTTCCACCAACTCTCTTGTTCTTTTTCCATCACCACGAGAATAAGGAGGAAGAGAGTCGTGGAACAGAACAACCCTAGCTGAACCATCCCAACTAAGCTCAGCCTCAATCAATTAATTTTCAGCCACTCAAGATGAGTAAGTGTTAATAAGTGATTGTAGTTTTAAAACACTGAGTGTTTGTGTGTTTTGTTATGCAGCAATGGCTAAGTGATAAAACTGTTCTCCACAAAGAAAGTTATGCTCCGTTCATTATAGGCATTTCACTGCTTTTTCCCGAGACTTCTGTTCATATAATTAACCCTCTTTGTCATGTCCTACGCATCCAGTTTTTCCTCTTTATATATTCAATGCCAAGGTAAAATGCTACCGCTTCCACAGAATGTTCATATAACTTTCTGCATTAAAAAAAAAAAAAAGCTACATACTGACTGCTATCATGAATATTCATTCATATGCTTTTAATTCTTATACAGTATTGTTTTAAACTAGACACTATATCTTATACTAACCTAAACCCTCCATAATGTTTTGTACATAGCATGTTTTTAATCATATTTAAAGAAAAATGCATAAGAAATTGTTGATATGACTAATATTCAGAATTGTGAAGACATGTTACATAGAGAAATTAACGTCATTTAGAAATTATGCATCCGGTGTTAAGTTTTCCCCTTTTCTCTGGGGGACTATGATTAATTCAAATATAAATAACATGAGTTGAATATTGTGCTTTTAAAGATGTTGAGTAATCTTCACGTGATGATCCACCGCCCTCAGGGATAATACGTCAGAATTAGGAAGCAGAAACTTCCTACAGCTAATGTATGGTGAGTTAACTAATTAGAGTGTTAGTAATAGAAATTACTCTTTAAATGGTCTCCAAGTGACAACATTCTGCCTTAGTAAGCTTTAAAAGGCAATAGCGTGGGGTTCTAAACCAGAATGTTATTTCATCAATGGTATAATTTACTTAGCACAACAGTGTTTCTTTTTCCTTTAAAAATGCACTTAAAATATCTATATATTATTGGGTTTTAATTAAAAAATGGGTAGCTCTATATGCTTTTCAATGATTAGTTCATGCATAGAAGGCATGGTAAATTATCCACAGAAATCCTCTGGCTGTTTTTAAATTGCTCACAGTGACACTAGAGTTTGATGCTTAATAAATTCTATTCCCTTACTGTGATTGTGAATGTCATTTAAAAACCAGTTTTATGTTTTTCCTTTCAAGCTTAAATTAGGAAAATATGAGTTATTTTTCCAACCATGTTTTCCTTATCTAATTTGTTTCTTATGTGTTGAAGATGAACTAAAAAATAAAGTAGAACACACATGAACTAATTTCATTGAAAGTTTTTGATTATGTGATTTAGGTTACTTTTGGGACTATGCTTACGCATAGGAAGGAATAGATAGGTTGAATTCAGGAAAATGAAGAAGATTAAGATTTAGGGTTGCTTATGATTTTTTATGTTTTCTTTCTGCTTTAAATAGCAGAAATCTGCAAGACTTAGTTTGACAACCACCTCATAGACTAAATCTACGGATAGTATCTGTATTATCTTAATACTTCCTAATATTTCTGTGCTTCTCAAATGGGTCAATACTCCAAATTATTAAACATTTTATTAGTACACCCTGAATATAATTTTAATAATATTTCAATATGTAAACCATTTGATATTAAGCTAGCATGTGGAAAGGAAATTATTAAGGAATCTATGAGATTTTGTTTGAAATGAAGGTGAAAAATGACCTTTGCTTTTATATGTCAGTATACCAAATCATATTGTTCTGTGATCTCAGTGATGCGTAGCAGTGGAAATAACAGAGATGAGTACAGTAGACTTTTCCATAGACTGAGTTTTCCAGGTCATTTAATCCTCTCTAAGGTCTTCAGAACTCTCCAACAGAGTTAATGACAACAGATTGTCACATTATTGTTCTCATGGTGACCTGTTTGGGTAGAAGATAAAAAATTCTATACTTGAAACCTATGGGTAAAAATATAGTGATCATGAACAATTCACTATCTTTACTTTCCCTGTCTCTCTCTCTCTCTCTCTCTCACACACACACACGTAAGTCTTGTGCATTGTGTCCTTTTATTAGAAAATATGAACTACCCAAAATAACTACCCAGGAAAGTTGTATATCAGGGTTGTATTCTTTCACCATACCTATTCAATCTGTATGCTGAGCAAATAATCTGAAAAGCTGGACTATATGAAGAAGAACGGGTCATCAGGGTTGGAGGAAGACTCATTAACAACCTGCGTTATGCAGATGACACAACCTTGCTTGCTGAAAGTGAAGAGGACTTGAAGCACTCACTAACGAAGATCAAAGACCACAGCCTTCAGTATGGATTGCACCTCAACATAAAGAAAACAAAAATCCTCACAACCAGTGAACAACATCATGATAAATGGAGAAAAAGATTGAAGTTGTCAAGGATTTCATTTTACTTGAATCCACAATCAACAGCCATGGAAGCAGCAGTCAAGAAATCAAAAGACGCCATTGCATTTAAAGTGTTGAAAAGCAAAGATGTCACCTTGAAGACTAAGGTGCGCCCTGACCCAAGCCATGGTATTTTCAGTTACATCATATGCATGAGAAAGCTGGACAATGAATAAGGAAGACCGAAGAAGAATTGACGCCTTTGAATTGTGGCGTTGGTGAAGAATATTGAATATACCATGGACTGTCAAAAGAACGAACAAATCTGTTTTGGAAGAAGTGCAGCCAGAATGCTCCTTAGAGGCAAGGATGGCGAGACTGCGTCTTACATACTTTGGACATGTTGTCAGGAGGGATCAGTCCCTGGAGAAGGACATCATGGTTGGTAGAGTACAGGGTCAGCGGAAAAGTGGAAGACCCTCAACGAGGTGAATTGACACAGTGGCTGCAACAATGAGCTCAAGCATAACAACGATTGTGAGGATGGCTCAGGGCAGGGCAGTGTTTCATTCTGTTGTGCATAGAGTCCTATGAGTCAGAACCAACTTGACGGCACCTAACAACAACAACCCAGAATGAAATCAAGAGCTGAGAATTAAACAAAAAGGCCGGAATAGGCAAGGCCTAAATGATAAAAGGCATGCTCTTTGCTCTTAGAACTTCTCAAACTCTCACTACCCAAACCCACTGCCATAGAGTCTATTCCAACTCATACAAGGCTTTAGGATAGAGTAGAACTGACCCATAGGGTTTCCAAGGCTGTAAATCTGTGGAAGCAGACTGCCATATCTTTCTCCCCAGAAGTGGCTGGTGGGTTCGAACCACCGACCTTTTGGTTAACAGTTGAGCTCTTTAACCACTGCACTACCTGGGCTCCTAGACTCTCACTAGCATCTTTAAAACAATTCTAACAGATTTTACAGTTTGGTTTCAGGATTCATGCCAGATTAAATATAGAATGTGAAGAGATAGCTGGGTTTCTAGAAATAGACACAGGAGCATTCCAAGAATTGAGAGTTGACAATAGTGGCATAGTTGCAAGCAGAATAAATTGTAACAAGCATGTTAAAGAAATCTACATGTAAAGAAACTTGGAAATAGTCTAAAAAGTAGCAAATAGCTGGGAGGTATTGTGAAAAAAATTGGGCAGAGCCATTTCCTTGGCAATGTTTTGTTAACCAAGTTTGTGTTGTTCCTGGGTGTTGCAAAGAGTTAAAGCATTTGGCTAATAACAGAAGGGTTATAAGGTCAAGTCCACCTAGAGGTGCCTCAGAAGAATGGCCTGGTGATCTGCTTCTGAAAACTCAGCTTTGAAAACCTTGTGGAACACAGTTCTGTTCTGACACACATATAGTCACCATGAGTCGGAATCAACTTCATGACACCTTTTTATTTTTTTTAATCTGATTCTAAAGCCTCTCTCTCTCTTTTTTTTTTTTTTTAAGCAAAAAGATAGATTTGATTTGGCATATGTTCCAAGTGGCAAAAGTGCAAAGTGGACAAGAATGCTGCCAGAGCCATGTCTGTCCAAGTCCAAGGAATGTTGTAGGATCATCAGTATATATTAACATTAACCCAGTGCCGTCGAGTGGATTCAACATTACAAATGGGTAAAATCATTGAAAGCTTCACCTTTCTACGGATTGGCTAAAAACTGCTAAATCACCATGATTCTACATTTTGAATTGTTTTTCTTAATAATCATTGGTGCAGGTTTTAGTAACAACAGTCAGGAGGATCATCACTGGTCCAACAAATATTACTATAAATGGCTGACATTTACTATTTACTAAATGCTAATAAAAAGAGATTAGAGTGGGAAATATGCAGGTCTTTTGTGCTCTGATTAGTTTAAGTGAAAAGTTTCCTAAAAGATGTTTTCCAAGATTGTCTAGCTATTGTTTTTATACCACAGGGCCCAGTTGATGTGTTGTTGTGAGTCCAGCCCGAGCTGGATCACATTCAAGGACAGAGAATAACAGCTCTTATTTTATTTCCTAAATCACTCCTTCCTTTTGATTGGAAATTTGAGACAACATATCGATGATCACTACCCGGACTTAGTCAGGCTTCTAGATGGCGACCATGGCAGGCTCTTTAAAGCTGGTTTTACACCCGATACCACCTGGTTCTTCTCCAGGATCTTAAGTAAGAGCGATGTTCTCATCAATTGAATAGCCGAAATGAGCAGAATTGATGTACATCAACATTTTAGTCTGAGGCCTTCTTTTACCTTTTAAGTGTGTGAAACAATAGAAGATAAATTTTATTATGCCTAATAATATCAGGATGCTACGAATATTATTATTCCTTGCAATAGTGATCTAGCCCATGTACTTATTCCTGATGGTAACCAACCAAATAAATCTGATGTTTCTAAGGGTGTTACAGTGTGTAACCAAGAAGCTTGCTGTCTAATTCTATGTATATTCTCTTCTGCTTCTCAAAATTGTTCCCAAATGCAACAAGAGGTATTTGCTATAGCATAGACTACACCTTCTTGTGCTAATAAAAAAAACTAAGGCTTTTCTGTTATCTCATGCCATCTTGGCTTAATGAAATCAGAGATCACTGTTATATTTCCATCCCATTAGCAACTTCATCTGCTGTTTGTCCCATAGTAATTGACAAATTTCTTAAAGATTTCTCCAATTCAATAATACCATAAGTAGGAATGAAAGCTCTTAGAAATGACTAACCTCACCCTGACTGTTAGACCAATGGGTTTTCTTCTGATTCCCGTTTTACAATGTGGAATACATTAACATTACCTTTCCAGTATTTACTAGCATCATTACTATGAATACCCAAAGATAATCCTAAAGTTCCCAAAGTGCATTGCCCATGAATTTGCCAGAAATCTAAACAAGAGATTGCCAATGTGAACTCACTGTCAGTTGGAATGTGATCATCTAAACTGGTATAATTGGATCCATCACACAAAAACATATATCCATAAGGAGCACACAAAGTTTGTCTAGATGAAACAGAAAGTATAGAAAAATTTACAAGTGACAATCAAGTTTTCATTAGAGAATTCATGATTAGCAAGATAATACAGGATGGACCCTTTCCGTTAGAGGTCTTTGGTTAATCTGTTTAAAGCATACTAAGTGTTCTTCTTGAGGGCAAGCTGCCCCTACTTGTTTTACCTATTAACAGTCATGGGTCACTTTCTCAGAAGCAGAAGTGGAGCCTAAGACAACATGGAGTCTGAGCCAGACCTTGTGTTAACCATTTTAGTTATGCCAAGTGCCTCAGTTTCAGGGGAAAGCCACACTGGAGTAACTACTTGGTTCCCTCAAAATCTGACTCAAGGTTTGAGGTTAATCTCCTTTGAGAACCTAGTTTTTGTGAGATACATAATTTTCTGCATAGCAAGGGGATGATAGCTTGATTACAAACATTAAAGAGTATTTCATGACACTGTCTTGAAGACTAATTAAAATAATTACTGATTTACTCTAAACATAGCTTCCAGTCTTTGGATTCAGATATGTCTCATTGTGATTTCTTTTTTCTTGGCTTCTTAGAGTTCCCCTTTAAGAGAAACTTGTTTACAGTTCTTTTATGATTGAGATCCACCCAATTTCTGGTAACTATAGTAAGACAGTATTTTTTTTCTTTTTTTTTTTTTGTCTTACAAAGGGGTCTGGACTATATGACTTCAGAAGCTGGGGCCTGAGGAGGCCTGATCCAGCCCCGTCCTCCATCTCTTTTGATTCATAGTAGAAGACAAGATTCAGACCCCCCAAAAGCCATTGCCATCGACTCATAATAACCCGATAGGACAGAAGAGAACTGCCCCATGGGGTTCCAAGCTGTGCCTGGTGGATTTGAACTGCTGACCTTTTGGTTAGGGGCCAAATGCTTAACCACTGAGCCGTCAGGGTACCAGAAGATAAGATTAGGTCATTGTAATTCATTTACGTATGTTTAAGTTGGCCTAGGCATAAAAAGATATCTAATTTCTTTGCTTTTACTGTTCTCTTGATAAGCAGTTTTGCTTTCCTTTCTCTTTATCACTTTTTATCTACCCAGTGAATACCAAAGCTTTTTAGCAATTTTGTAAATGAATCCATCAATTCTCGGATAGCATTTTTTTTTCCCCATCTAGCCTTGTCCTATGCCTCCCTTTTCCCATCCTGGAACTGCTAGCTTTACTTTAAGACAAAATTATCCTTTAAAAAAAAAAAAAAAAACACATTTCATATAATATCTGACTTAAGTTACCTACAAAGGTTTTGTTTTTTAAGATTGACATAGTCCCTATCTCTTGCATGCTTTATAGAATCCTTCAGAAAAGCAATCTGAGATAATTTGTCCCTTTTTAAGGCTTTGTTATACCAACCAAAATAAACAATATGTCCTTCTTTTAGAAATTAATTCATTCTGCTGGCTAGAGACCTTGTCTCTCATTTTAGACCTTAAAGATACTAGTTCCTACATTTGGAAAGTACTTTAAAGTAGCTACTGATGATTTTAACTTTAGCATTGTGATTCTTTATTGAAAAACTGTATCATAAAATTGGTCCAGAGCTACCACTTCCTCCTGCAAATTTCATCATAAAACAGGTCAGGAGCTACCACCTACCTCTGCAAATTTGGCAAAACAGAGCACTCTTTTCCATATTTTCTCTGAGTCGTAAAAAGAATCCTAATGAGGAATAGTTGTGGGGTTTGGACAGTTTTGCTTGGAGCGATGTATACCTTCATCACGCAAGAGTTTGCTTGCTGGTGGTGTATAGCCTAGTGCTCTAGCCTGTCTTATGACTACCTTATTCTGTCATAGTAGTGTTTAATACTTGTAATGAGCACTGGCCACTGCCCTAATGGCTTTTACCGGTTGACCGGGGCCTAAATTTTTTGCCTTATAGTGTCTCAGAGCTCTGTGTAAATAAAATTACCTCTTTAATGTTTCAAATGCCCAAGTTCAGATGCTAAACTGCAGTTCACCAAAAAAGTTACTAAATGTCACTCTTAGCCAAATGATCAAGCAAAAATCTAAGAAAGATTCTCCGTAATCAAACTAGTTTTCAAACAAATATGCCGAACAAAACTTAAGAAAACATGAGAAAGAGAAAAAAAAAAAAAATAAGAATAAGCAACAGCTCATTTTCTGAGAGCACTTACCCCATCGGTGTCAAAGGGATGTAGAGTGCAAATGTGTGGGTCCAGAAGATTGGATCTTTCCCTGCCAGCTTCTGCTCTGCAGTCCAGGTCTTCTCTCAGTTGGCTGGGTTCATGGCTTCAGAAATTCCAGCAATGGCTACACCATCAATTGTCCTAGGGTAAAATCACCACCAAGTTATAGTAAACCACCATTAAGAAAGGTTTTATTTGGCATATGTTACAAGTGGCAAAAGTCAAAACAGACACGCATGCTTGCTAGAGCTACGTCTACCTGAGTCCAAGAAATATTATGGAATAAGCAGAAGTGAGAAAATGGAGAAGCGTGTTGCCAGAGCCATGTCTGTCCGAGTCCTAGAGTCTCAGTTTTATGCCACAGCTCTTGTCTGTGACACTGGGAAAACTCTGTAGTCTTTGATATTTTATGTCAAAACAAAAGTTTCCTGGAGCGGTGTTACCAAGATATTGCTCATGCTAAAAATTCTAGATACTTTTAAAATAAAATTCCAGATACATTTTTTGAAGTTGCCTCAGTGTGGGTTTTCCCTACGCAGATTCTGAAAAAAGGATGTGGGTGCTGGTGGTTTACCAGGAAGTTTAACCCAGAAAACACAAGCGAGAGTGGGGAAAGTGAAACCTAGAAGGGAAAAATATCAAGAAAGAACACCGTAATGAGCAGCTCAACAGATGCAGGTAGTCGAGTCTCCATCTTGCTGGAGACTCTTTGAAGTTTTATATACAACATATCTCAGAATTGTCACACAAAAGAGGTAGAAAACCGGTAAATAGCAACTACTACCCCTCTTCATTGGAAACCCTGGTGGCATAGTGGTTAAGTGCAACGGCTGCTAACCAAAGGGTTGGCAGTTCAAATCTGCCAGGTGTTCCTTGGAAACTGTGAGGCAATTCTACTCTGTCCTATAGGGTCGCTAGAATTGACTCGATGGCACTGAGTTGTTTTTTTTTTTTTTTTTGGTACCCCTCATCATTCTCATTGGTTGAGGATTGCCTTTAGGCGCATTAAATCTCAGGGCTCTTTTGAGTTACTCTGCATTTCCCTGAACAGGCTTCGGTGGTACAAGAGAAAGTCTTCAAGCAGAGAAACAGGGAAGCCATTCTAGGCTCTTGAAGTGAAAAAATGTCTATGAGTACAGGAACTGTCAACCAAGGCTGCAAGTGAACCCAGAGTTGGATCGAGGGATCATTATTGGCATCTGTTACTGAGTTATCATTAAAATATGCTCAGATACTCTGGACACACATTGAATCCTACAATAAATATATGCAGTGAATACGTGAGTTTTGTCCACCCTATTATTAATCCTGAGATAAAAGAAACTTTGTTTTTAGACTGACACTGTTACTCATTTTACTGGAGGAATAGGCACATAGTAATACATTCAACAAATTTGAACTAAATTATTGTGTCTAGTTCATCAAACACTAGGACATCCCAGTCAAACATATCAATCAAATTAGTTATCAGGTGTAAAATGGTCAAAATAAATTGGTTAGCAAAATTTTTCAGTTTTTATGATGTGCTCCCATCTTAAAGGAAGAACTGAGTATAATTGGTGCTCTCACAGTTATTTGAGTGACAGCCTCGTACAGGCCAGACAGGAAGGAATCAGTTTTGGAATTCTTTAACTGATGTTTATCTTATTTGTCTTATCTTCCTAATGTTATTACTTTTATTGTAAAAGTAATGAAATTTTCCTATGGATTCCCCAGTTTTCTTAGTGTTTTAAGAATTAAACAGTTAGACAGGAATAAGAAGCAAACTATTTAAGTAAACAATGGGTGTAGACAGAAAAGCAATATGAAAATAACTTTGTAGGAAGAAAACATTCTTAGGTATACAGATTTTATGAGAATGATAAGGTTTTATGTTTAAACTGAAAATCAAAATCAGTATATTTTGTTCATTTTATGTTTGTGTTTTAAAATTTAAGTGGAGTTAGGGAGTTATTTTAACTTAATCTTTAAGGAAAATAAATTTTATGTCATGTAAGAACATTTGCAGAGCAATTGTAAATGCTTTTTTGAGTCGGAAGGGAAATTATAGTGTATATTTTTGATAATAGTTCTTCATAGCTTGTTTTGAGAAGGGGCAGCATTTTCAATCCTTTCCTAATATTTAGGTGTGTAAGAAATGAGCATAAGAATAACCTTTGAAAACCTTTTTTAAATGTATATTATAGACATAGATTTTAAATTAGTTTATAAATATTACAGTAAAAATAATAAGTTACATACTTTTTCAGGAATGCCTGCCATTTTCTGCTTGAGGCTTTTCAGAGAATAAAGACAAAGATATCTAAGAAATGTTTTCTTTGGAATATCTAAAGCATAACGGAAATAACTACTACTTGTGTTCTATAAAAAGCTAAATTAAAATAAAAAGACTAAAATGATATTAAATTTTGTTTTCTTTACTATTTAATGACAGTGGTATTAAAATTTAAATAAACATAAAAAATTATAGTATTCATATTTCAAAGTATTACATGCCATATTGCTTTAATTTAAATTAAATCCATGCAATTATTTGTTTTGTTTTTCTTTATTTTTTGGAAATAAAAACTTGCATTAGTATAATAAGTAGGTGTTAATTTTACACTGTCCTTAACACAAAACATCTGCAAATATACATAACAAAAATATCTACTATATAATACATTAATAGTTATTTGAGAATGGATTTAACCTAGGTATTCTAATTTTGTCTGCATTGAGCCTGACCAGACAGCTGTGTACATGAATCTCAATATTTTGATCTTTCATAGAATAGTTTTTACTGAATTGCCTTTGGGTGTTTGGTATTTATTTGCATTCAGGGACGTCCTAAGAATCAGTCATACTCAAATTACAGGAATGAGTTGGGCATGTTTTTCACCATGTCTGACAGTGTACTGTGAGGGACTTGGGGTCAAATAGGGGTAAAGAATGTCTGTCCTTTCTTACTATCAGTAACAGTTATTCACACCTTGAATAACCTTTTTTTTTTTTTGCTATTATTCACTGGGGATGGGGGATTTTTTTTTTTTTTTATTATCTACATGGACTTTGTGAATAATGACACTCATTTTATTTCATTCTATTTTGGCTACTAGAGTTTAAATCCAAATTATGACCAAAGGTTAGCCAATGAGTTTTGCTAGATTTTATGATATCCATCATTTTTTTTTTTTTTTTTTATCATTGTTTTCTCTTAATTCTTATTTAGGCATTTATTTTATTTGCTTATTATTTTGTTTATTTTTTTGTAAACTCTATCAAATCATTTTGTTATAAAATGTGTTTTAAAATCACCTTTGGGAATCATCACATTTTTTAGTTTCCAAATTTCTAAAATGTTTGTTAGTACTTTAAGTATTTCATTTAGTCATGAATATTTTTCATGTGCCTATTATAAGTGATCTAGGAATAATTTTACCATAGGGAAAAAATGTAAAATATTCTTTGCCTTTATGGAACTCACTTTCTAGTATGTAGAGACAGATTGAATAATATTTTGAAGTGATAAATGTTTTAGAAGAAATAAATCAGAGTTATTAAAGAGACAGTAAATGATGGAGTGGGGCTTTTTTTTTTTCTTGTGATATCAGGGAAGGCTTTTCTAAGGTAAGGCAATGTTCGCTCATATTTGAAGGAAATAAGAATGCCAGCCATGTGTGTTTCGTGGGGGCAGTAGGAACAGCAGATGAAAATGCCCTGAGGTAGCAGTATGCTTGATGTGTTCCTAGAGGTCAATGTGCTGCAACAGAGTGTGTAGGGCAGGGTGAGAGTGGGGAGATAGTAGAAAAAAATGACATCACGTAGATGGTGTGACAAAAAGTCACATAGGTCAGTGTACCATTATTCTATAGTTCCAATGTCCAGGCTTTAACATTTACTGTCTATGAACCCATAAACCCGTTGCCATCAAGTTGATTTGACTCATAGTGATGCCATAGGACAAGGTAGAATTGCCCATAGGGTTTCCAAGGCTGTATTTTTACAGAATCAGATTGACACATCTTTCTCCTTCAGAGCAGCTGGTGGATTCAAACTGCTGACCTTTCAGTTAGCAGCCAAGCGCTTAACCACTACACAATCAGGACTCTTCTACTCTGTACGAGGTGAGAAGCTATTGGAGGGTTTTGAACAGAGGAGTATAATGATTTAATTTATGTTTTAAGCATCCATTGATGTGTTAGATACGGTTTCTAAGTAATGAAAAGTAAGAAGAATGATCCAGTGGTTTTTGTCTGAGTAGCTGGAAGGTAGAATTTGCCTACGTAAACTAGAAGAAATAGTTTCTACTTACAAGATGAAGAAGAGGCGGGAAGAGCAGGTTTGGGCTGCAGAAATTGAGTTCATTTTCAGACAAGTGTGGGATGCCTATCTGACATCCAAGTAAAAATGTAAAATAGTCAATTAGACATAACCTGGGAGTTTAAGAAAGATGATGTGACTGGAGATAAAAAATTAAAAGTTCTTACTGTATAGATGATATTTCATGTCAGTAGTCTAAAGGAGATTATCTAGGTAGTGTGAAGATAGGAAAAAAGAAGAGTTATATGGACTAAATAGCTATAGGCTATGGAAATGAGAAATAGCAAAAGAGGCTAAGAAGTAGCAACTACAGAAATTGAAGGGAAACTAAAGAATGAGAACAAAGAATTGACTTTCTATTTATACAGATTTCGTTGTTAACTTCTTTGCCAAGAGCTTGTTTTTTTTTTTTTTTCCAATGAAGTAGTAGTTATGTTGGTAATGAAAGCCTGGCTTGAGTGTTATAGGAGAGAATAGGAGGAGAAAAACACAGGCAGAAACTACAGAGAGATTTTTTTCTAAAGTAATAATTATTAATACTAACAATATTAGTAAAAACTAAATGAAGTTAGAATATTATCATTTAATTGTAAAAACTCTGGTACTGTAATCATACACCTACACTGAGCATATTTGCAACTACAAAATATAATTCCATTGTTCTTCTGAGACATTTTATTTTGAGCCTACAAACTCAATTTTTTAGCAAATTGTTCTGCTTTCTTCTGTGCTTCTCTAAATCTTCCTCCCTGGTTAAAGAATTCCTTAAAATTTTTTTTCTGGTTGTTGTTAGGTGCTGTTGAGTCAGTTGTGACTCATAGTGACCCTATAGGACATAGCAGAACTGCCCCATAGGGTTCCCAAGGAGTGGCTGGTGGATTTGAACTGCCAACCTTTTGGTTAGCAGCTGAGCTCTTAATCACTATACCACCAGGGCTCCATTTTACTAATTAGGAGATTAAAATACTTTGTGTCTTATAAAGCATTTGATAAATGGCTTTATTATCATATTTGCATGTTTCACTTTTTGGAAATTAGACCAAAGCTAACAGCAGGTGAAATAAGAATTTGATAGCACTTTGTAAGTGGGGGAGAGGATTCTCCATGAAACTATTCTTACGCTAATGAATAGCCATAGCAAACTGAAATAATTTGACTGTTGGTATTTTTATCAGACTATTTTAAATACACTGATAATTTAAAAAATGGAAATTAATATAAGTATATATGTAGAAATAAAATCCAGTGCAACCTTCCTGAAACTCAAATATTAAAGTTCGCTTTCAGATGAAAAACATGTGAATCAAAATAATTTAAATTTACTATCTCATTTGATATTGTTTCTGTAGTTTCATGGCTTGACTTTATATATATATATATTTATTGTATTTTAAGTGAAAGTTTACAAATCCAGTCAGTCTCTCACACAAAAACTCACACTCCCAAGTACTCTCCCCCTAATGAGATAGCCCACTCCCTCCCTCCACTCTCTCTTTTCATGTCTATTTCACCAGCTTCTAACCACCTCTACCTTCTCACCTCCCCTCCAGGCAGGAGATGCCAACACAGTCTCAAGTGTCCACCTGATCCAAGAAGCTCACTCCTCACCAATATCCCTCTCCGACCCATTGTCCAGTCCAATCCATGTCTGAAGAGTTGGCTTCGGGAATGGTTCCCGTCCTGGGCCAACAGGAGGTCTGGGGGCCATGACCACCGGGGTCCTTCTAGTCTCAGTCAGACCATTAAGTCTGGTCATTTTATAAGAATTTGCGGTCTGCATCTCACTGCTTTCCAGCTCCCTCAGGTATTCTATGTTGTATTCCCTGTCAGGGCAGTCATTGGTTGTAGCCAGGCACCATCTAGTTCTTTTGGTCTCAAGGTGATGTAGTCTCTGGTTCATGTGGCCCTTTCTATCTCTTGGGCTCGTAATTACCTTGTCTCCTTGGTGTTCTTCATTCTCCTTTGCTCCAGGTAGGTTGAGACTCATTGATGCATCTTAGATGGCTGCCTGCTAGTATTTAAGACCCCAGACGCCACTCTTCAAAGTGTGATGCAGGATGTTTCCTTAATAGATTTTATTATGCCAATTGACTTAGATGTCCCCTGAAAGCATGGTCCCCAAACCCCTGCTCCTGCTATGCTGGCCTTCAAATCATTTAGTTTATTCAGGAAACTTCTTTGCTTTTGGTTTATTCCAGTAGCGCTGACCTCATCTGTATTGTGTGTTGTCTTTCCCTTCACCTAAAGTAGTTCTTATCTACTATCTAATTAGTGAATACCCCCTCCTCCCTCCCTCCCCCGCCTCATAACCACAAAAGAATGTTTGCTTCTCAGTTTAAACTATTTCTCAAGTTCTTATAATAGTGGTCTTATACAATATTTGTCCTTTTGCAACTGACTCATTTCACTCAGCATAATGCCTTCCAGGTTCCTCCATGTTATGAAATGTTTCACAGATTCATCACTGTTCTTTATTGATGCATGGTATTCCATTGTGTGATTGTACCACAATTTACTTACCCATTCATCGGCTGATGGGCACCTTGGTTGCCTCCATCTTTTTGCTATTGTAAACAGTGCTGAAATAAACATGGGTGTGCATACATCTGTACGTGTAAAGGCTCTTATTTCTCTAGGATATATTCCGAGGGGTGGGATTGCTGGATTGTATGGTAGTTCTATTTCTAGCTTTTTAAGGAAGTGCCAAATCGATTTCCAAAGTGGTTGTACCATTTTACATTGCCACCAACAGTGTAAGTATTCCAATCTCTCCACAGCCTCTCCAATATTTATTATTTTGTGTTTTTTGGATTAATGCCAGCCTTGTTGGAGTAAGATCGAATCTCATGTATCTGTTAGCTACCTGAATGTCTTCTTTAGTGAAGTGTCTGTTCATATCTTTTGCCCATTTTTTAATTGCGTTATTTGTCTCCTTGGAGTTAAGTTGAGTTTTTGCAGTATCATGTAGATTTTAGAGATCAGGCACTGATTGGAATTGTCATAGCTAAAAACTTTTTCCCAGTCTGTAGGTGATCTTTTTACTCTTTTGGTGAAGCCTTTGGATGAACACAGGTGTTTGATTATTAGGAGCTCCCAGTTATCTAGTTTTTCTTCTGCATTCTTAATAACGTTTTATATACTGTTTATGCCATGTATTAGGGCTCCTAAAGTTGCCTTTATTTTTTCTTCCATGATGTTTATCGTTTTAGATTTTATATTAAGGTCTTTGATCCATTTTGAGCTTGTTTTTATGCATGGAGTGAGGTATGGGTCTTGTTTCATTTTTTTGCGGATGGATATCCAGTTATGCCAGCACCATTTTTAAAAAGACTGTCTTTTACCCATTTAACTGTTTTGGGGCCTTTGTCAAATATCAACTGCTCATATGTGGATGGATTTGTGTCTGGATTCTCAATTCTGTTCCATCGGTCTATGTATCTATTGTTGTACCAGCACCAGACTGTTTTGACTACTGTGGCAATATAATAGGTTCTAAAATCAGGTAGAGTAAGACCTCCCACTTTGTTCTTCTTTTTCAGTTATGCTTTACTTATCCTAGGCCTCTTTCCCTTCCATATGAAGTTGATGATTTGTTTCTCCATCTCATCAAAGATTGTCATTGGAATTTGGATCGGAATTGCATTAAATCTATAGATCATTTTTGGTAGAATAGACATTTTTATAATGTTAAGTCTTCCTATCCAGAAGCAAGGTATGTTTTTCCACTTACGTAGGTCTCTTTTGGTTTCTTCCAGAAGTGTACTGTAGTTTTTTTTGTATAAGTCTTTTACATCTCTGGTAAGATTTAGTCCTAAGTATTTTATCTCCTTGGGGGCTACTGTAAATGGCATTGTTTTGGTGATTTCCTCTTCAATGTTCTTTTTGTTGGCGTAGAGGAATCCAACTGATTTTTTATGTTTATCTTGTATCCCGATACTCTGCTGAGCTCTTCTATTAGTTTCAGTAGTTTTCTTGAGGATTCTTTAGGGTTTTCTGTGTATAAGATCATGTCGCCTGCAAACAGAGATATTTTTACTTCTTTCTTGCCAATCTGGGTGTGCTTTATTTCTTTGTCTAACCTAATTCCTCTGGCTAGGACCTCCAGCACAATGTTGAATAAGAGTGGTGATAAAGCGCATCCTTGTCTGGTTCCCGTTCTCAAGGGAAATGCTTTCAGGCTCACTCTGTTTGGGGTGATGTTGGCTGTTGGCTTTGTATAAATGCCCTTTATTATGTTGAGGAATTTTCCTTCTATTCCTATCTTGCCTAGAGTTTTTATCATGAATGGGTGTTAAACTTTGTCAAATGCCTTTTTGCATCAATTGATAAAATCTTGTGATTCTTGTCTTTTGTTTTATTTATGTGGTGGTTTACATTAATTGTTTTTCTAATGTTGGACTATCCCTGCATAAAAACGTATGAATCCTACTTGGTCATGGTGAATTATTATTATTATTTTTTTTTTTTTTTGATATGTTGTTGAATTCTATTGGCTTCAATTTTGTTGAAGATTTTTATGGTTTGGCTTTTCCATGCATTAAAACTCAGAGGCCATCTGAAATTGTGGAATGACATGGCATTTGTCACCAAAAAGCATGAGTTTGAGTCCAAACTCTGCTGCTTCAAAACTGTAATTTGGAGCAAAATACTTGTAGATTCAGGTTCTGAACAAGTAAAATTAGAATAATAAGAATACTTACCATAAAGGAACATCATGAAATTTAGTGAGATGTTTCAGAGGTCACTGCCTAGATTTAAAAATCTCTAAAAATATAATATATATGAGGTATATGTTTTATATACTTGTTCCATGTGAAGAAATATGAATGTCTCAGAGATTTTTGCATGTAGCTGCATGTTTATAAGAATATAAAAATGCTTTGAACAAGTTTGCACCTCCTATTGTTGTCACGATGCTGTTGTCCAGAGTTCACAACCTTTATGCTGTTTGTGAAAGAAGGAGTATTTTATTTACAAGCAGTGAAAAGATAAAGAAAAAAAAAAGCTTAGATTTTGCCTCACAAGAATACCTTCATCCTGAAGAAGTCACCATGGAGACTAAATTCCAGAGATAAAGTCTTTATGAGTAAAGTTTCCCATTTGAGATCCAGGAGAATTGAATGGACAACCATGGATGAAGAAAATTACTATGAAAGAACAAAGGGAACAAAAGAATTTCTGGTGTAATTAGCACTCAAATAAAAATCACTACATAAATCTGGATTTGAATTATAAATGGTAAAAACAATAAAAGCTATCATTAAACTTTAATTCAAGAACACATTGCCCTGCTTTAAAACATAGTATACTATCATATGGAGCCCTCGTGGTGCAGTGGTTAAGAGCTCAGCTGCTAACCAAAAAGGTTGTCAGTTCGAATCCACTAGCTGCTCCTTGGAAACCCTATGGGGCAGTTCTATTCTGTTCTATAGGGTTGCTATTAGTTGGAATCAACTTGATGAGAAAGGTTTTGATTTGGTTTATACCGTTGTATGTATCTAGAGAGAAACCAGTGATGATAACTATTTGTCATACCAATATGTGTCAGATTTCAAAAGTGTTTGTTAGTATCAGAAAAAGCACTGAAGAATAGTGTTAATTATCAAAAGATATTCTGCTTCTCCTAGCAAACAAAATTTTACGTAATTAAAACAAGTATTTAAAAATTTACTCCCTGAGAAGAGGGGGGCCAAGATGGCGGACTAGGTGGACGCTCCCGCGGATCCCTCTTGCAACAAAGACTCGGAAAAACAAGGGAATCGATCACATACATAACAATCTATGAACTCTGAACAACAAGCACAGACTTAGAGACGGAGGACGAACAAATACGGGCAGACAGCGACTGTTTTCAGAACTAGGAGCCAGCGCACCAGGCAGGTGACCTTCGGAGCTCGATCTGGGGCAGAGCCCAGGGGGGCAGACGGCACAGAAAGGGGGCCCACCCCTTCCCCCCCGAACCCATCCCGGGAGGAAGCCTAGCAGGTTGGCGCGGGCGGCGTAGGGGCGCAGCCGGAGGGAGAAACACCCGGGAGGCAGTGACTGATCTGAGAGGGGGGAGAACAGCGTCCCAGCTGGGGTGCCCTGCTGTCCGCCGGGAGTTAGGCGAGAAGCCGACGGGGCGCGCGCGGGGGGGGTCAGCTGTGTTTCCCTGGGGTGACCCCAGGGCGGGGCCCACGCGTTCGTGCGGGAGGACGCGCACCCAGTCCGCGCGTGTGGCACGGCACACCAGAGGGAGAAATCCCCGGAGGTGTCTGGTCTCAAAACAGGGAAAGCAGCATCCCAGACGGGGAGCCATTCCGCTGCGATCTGGGCACGCGCGCGCGCGCGGGCGGGGCATGAGCGCGGGGTCCATTTTTATTACCCTGAATTGACCCAGAGGGCGGGAACACCTGGTCGTGCGAGTGACGCCCTCCCAGTTTGCGCGAGAGGTGCGGCACACTGGAAGGAGAAGTCCCCGGGAGGAACTGATTGGTCCCAAAGCGCAGAAAGTAGCATCCCAGACAAAGTGCCGCCCTGCTGGGGCTTGGGCGCGCGCACGAGCGGGCCGTGAGCGCGGAGTCCATTTTTATTGCCCTGAATTGACCCAGGGGGCAGGCCCACCTGGCCGTGCGGAGGAACTGATTGGTCCCAAAGCGCAGAAAGTAGCATCCCAGACAGAGTGCCACCCTGCTGGGGCTTGGGCGCGCGCGGGCGGGGCGTGAGCGCGGAGTCCATTTTTATCGCCCTGAATTGACCCAGGGGGCGGGCCCACCTGGCCGTGCGGAGGAACTGATTGGTCCCGAAGCGCAGAAAGTAGCGTCCCAGACGGGGTTCCGTCCTGCTGGGGCTTGGGCGCGCGCACGAGCGGGGCGTGAGCACGGAGTCCATTTTTATTGCCCTGAATAGACCCTGGGGGCGGGCCCACCCGTTCGTGCGGGAAACGCCCACCCAGTGCCCACGAGCGGTGCCGCGCACCGGAGGAAGTCCCCAGGAGGAAGGGACTGGTTTCCGAGCAAGGAAAGCAGTGTCCTAGCCAGGGACCCGTCCAGCCCGGATTTTGGCAAACGGGGGCGGAGCGTGAACGTGGTGTTCAGCTCTATATTCTGTGGTGCTACACTCCTAGCTCTCAGATCCCTCCCTCACCCTCCCCAGGCGAGCCCATTAACATCCGAATACCCGGAGCCAGAGAGAGAATTCAGATAGGGATCTGACTGCATTTTTTTTTAGCTGACTACTTGGAAAATCTAGTTTCCCAGTGATGGCTCGGAGACAGCAGTCCATATCAAACCACATAAAGAAACAGACCATGACAGCTTCTCCAACCCCCCAAACAAAAGAATCAAAATCTTTCCCAAATGAAGATACAATCCTGGAATTATCAGATACAGAATATAAAAAACTAATTTACAAAATGCTTAAAGATATCACGAATGAAATTAGGATAAATGCAGAAAAAGCCAAGGAACACACTGATAAAACTGTTGAAGAACTCAAAAAGATTATTCAAGAACATAGTGGAAAAATTAACAAGTTGCAAGAATCCATAGAGAGACAGCATGTAGAAATCCAAAAGATTAACAATAAAATTACAGAATTTGACAACGCAATAGAAAGTCAGAGGAGCAGACTCGAGCAATTAGAATGTAGACTGGGACTTCTGGAGGACCAGGGAAACAACACCAACATAGCTGGAAAAAAATCAGATAAAAGAATTAAAAAAAATGAAGAAACCCTAAGAATCATGTGGGACTCTATCAAGAAGGATAACTTGCGAGTGATTGGAGTCCCAGAACAGGGAGGGGGGACAGAAAACACAGAGAAAATAGTTGAAGAACTCCTGACACAAAACTTCCCTGACATCATGAAAGAAGAAAGGATATCTATCCAAGATGCTCATCGAACTCCATTTAAGATTGATCCAAAAAGAAAAACACCAAGACATATCATCATCAAACTTGCCAAAACCAAAGACAAACAGAAAATTTTAAAAGCAGCCAGGGAGAAAAGAAAGGTTTCCTTCAAGGGAGAATCAATAAGAATAAGTTCAGACTACTCAGCAGAAACTATGCAGGCAAGAAGGGAATGGGACGACATATACAGAGCACTAAACGAGAAAAACTGCCAACCAAGGATCATATATCCAGCAAAACTCTCTCTGAAATATGAAGGAGAAATTAAGATATTTACAGATAAACACAAGTTTAGAGAATTTGCAAAAACTAAACCAAGACTGCAAGAAATGCTAAAGGAGATTGTTTGGCCTGATGACCAATAATATCAGGTACCAGCACAATACAAGGTCACAAAACAGAACGTCCTGATATCAACGCAACTCAAACAGAGAAAGCACAAAAACAAACAAATTAAGACTAATTCTAAAAAATAAATAAATAAACAAAATAATACACACAACAGGAAATCATGGAAATCAATAGCTAAACGATCAAAATAATCAAAAAGAGGGACTAAATATAGGAGGCATTGAACTGCCAGATGGAGAGTGATACAAGGCGAAATAGAAGGATACAAGTTAGGGTTTTACTTAGAAAAATAGGGGTAAATAAAAAGGTAACCACAAAAAGGAATATCAATTCCATAACTCAAGAAAAAAGCCAAGAAAAACGTAACGACTCAATAAACACAAAGTTAAACATTATGAAAATGAGGATCTCACAAGCTACTAAGAAAAACGTCTCAGCACAAAAAAGCATGTGGAAAAATGAAATGGCCAACAACACACATAAAAAGGCATCAAAATGACAGCACTAAAAACTTACTTATCTATAATTACGCTGAATGTAAATGGACTAAATGCACCAATAAAGAGACAGAGAGTCACGGACTGGATAAAAAAACACGATCCATCTATATGCTGCCTACAAGAGACACACCTTAGACTTAGAGACACAAACAAACTAAAACTCAAAGGATGGAAAAAAGTATATCAAGCAAACAATAAGCAAAAAAGAAGAGGAGTAGCAATATTAATTTCTGACAAAATAGACTTTAGACTTAAATCCACCACAAAGGATAAAGAAGGACACTATATAATGATAAAAGGGATAATTGATCAGGAAGACATAACCATATTAAATATTTACGCACCTAATGACAGGGCTGCAAGATACATAAATCAAATTTTAACAGAATTGAAAAGTGAGATAGACACCTCCACATATATAGTAGGAGACTTCAACACACCACTTTCGGAGAAGGACAGGACATCCAGTAAGAAGCTCAATAGAGACACGGAAGACCTACTTACAACAATCAACCAACTTGACCTCATTGACTTATACAGAACTCTCCACCCAACTGCTGCAAAATATACTTTTTTTTCTAGCGCACATGGAACATTCTCTAGAATAGACCACATATTAGGGCATAAAACAAATCTTTGCAGAATCCAAAACATCGAAATATTACAAAGCATCTTCTCAGACCACAAGGCAATGAAGCTAGAAATCAATAACAGAAAAACTAGGGAAAAGAAATCAAATACTTGGAAAATGAACAATACCCTCCTGAAAAAAGACTGGGTTATAGAAGACATCAAGGAGGGAATAAGGAAATTCTTAGAAAACAACGAGAATGAAAATACTTCCTATCAAAACCTCTGGGACACAGCAAAAGCAGTGCTCAGAGGCCAATTTATATCGATAAATGCACACATACAAAAAGAAGAAAGAGACAAAATCAGAGAACTGTCCCGACAACTTGAGCAAATAGAAAGTGAGCAACAAAAGAATCCATCAGGCACCCGAAGAAAACAAATAATAAAAATTAGAGCTGAACTAAATGAATTAGAGAACAGAAAAACAATTGAAAGAATTAACAAAGCCAAAAGCTGGTTCTTTGAAAAAATTAACAAAATTGATAAACCATTGGCTAGACTGACTAAAGAAAAACAGGAAAGGAAACAAATAACCCGAATAAGAAACGAGAAGGACCACATCACAACAGAACCAAATGAAATCAAAAGAATCATATCAGATTACTACATAAAATTGTACTCTAACAAATTTGAAAACCTAGAAGAAATGGATAAATTCTTGGAACAACACTACTTACCTAAACTAACACATACAGAAGTAGAACAACTAAATAGACCCATAACAAAAAAAGAGATTGAAATGGTAATCAAAAAACTCCCAACAAAAAAAAGTCCTGGCCCAGATGGCTTCACTGCAGAGTTCTACCAAACCTTCAGAGAAGACTTAACACCATTACTATTGAAGGTATTTCAAAGTATAGAAAAAGACGGAATACTACCCAACTCATTCTATGAAGCCACCATCTCCCTGATACCAAAACCAGGTAAAGACATTACAAAAAAAGAAAATTTTAGACCTATATCCCTCATGAACATAGATGCAAAAATCCTTAATAAAATTCTAGCCAATAGAATCCAACAACACATCAAAAAAATAATTCACCCTGATCAAGTGGGATTTATACCAGGTATGCAAGGCTGGTTTAATATCAGAAAAACCATTAATGTAATCCATCACATAAATAAAACAAAAGACAAAAACCACATGATCTTATCAATTGATGCAGAAAAGGCATTTGACAAAGTCCAACACCCATTTATGATAAAAACTCTCACCAAAATAGGAATTGAAGGAAAATTCCTCAACATAATAAAGGGCATATATGCAAAGCCAACAGCCAATATCACTCTAAATGGAGAGAACCTGAAAGCATTTCCCTTGAGAACGGGAACCAGACAAGGATGCCCTTTATCACCGCTCTTATTCAACATCGTACTTGAAGTCCTAGCCAGGGCAATTAGGCTAGACAAAGAAATAAAGGGTATTCAGATTGGTAAGGAGGAAGTAAAGCTATCACTATTTGCAGATGACATGATCGTATACATGGAAAACCCTAAGAAATCCTCCAGAAAACTACTGAAACTAATAGAAGAGTTTGGAAGAGTCTCAGGATATAAAATAAACATACAAAAATCACTTGGATTCCTCTACACCAACAAAAAGAACACCGAAGAGGAAATAACCAAATCAATACCATTCACAGTAGCCCCCAAGAAGATAAAATACTTAGGAATAAATCTTACCAAGGAAGTAAAAGACCTATACAAAGAAAACTATAAAACTCTGCTACAAGAAATTCAAAAGGACACGCTTAAATGGAAAAACATACCCTGCTCATGGATAGGAAGACTCAACATAGTAAAAATGTCTGTTCTACCAAAAGCCATTTATACATACAACGCACTTCCAATCCAAATACCAATGTCATACTTTAAGGGAATAGAGAAACAAATCACTAACTTCATATGGAAAGGAAAGAATCCCCGGATAAGCAAAACATTACTGAAAAAGAAGAAGAAAGTGGGAGGCCTCACCCTACCTGATTTCAGAACCTATTATATAGCTACAGTAGTCAAAACAGCCTGGTACTGGTACAACAACAGGCACATAGACCAATGGAACAGAATTGAGAATCCAGATATAAATCCATCCACGTATGAGCAGCTGATATTTGACAAAGGACCAGTGTCAGTCAATTGGGGAAATAATAGTCTTTTTAACAAATGGTGCTGGCATACCTGGATATCCATTTGCAAAAGAATGAAACAGGACCCATACCTCACACCATGCACAAAAACTAACTCCAAGTGGATCAAAGACCTAAACATAAAGACTAAAACGATAAAAATCTTGGAAGAAAAAATAGGATCTACCCTAGGAGCCCTAATACAGGGCATAAACAGAATACAAAACATTACCAAAAATGATGAAGAGAAACCCAATAACTGGGAGCTCCTAAAAATCAAACACCTATGCTCATCTAAAGACTTCACCAAAAGAGTAAAAAGACCACCTACAGACTGGGAAAGAATATTCAGCTATGACATCTCAGACCAGCGCCTGATCTCTAAAATCTACATGATTCTGTCAAAACTCAACCACAAAAAGACAAACAACCCAATCAAGAAGTGGGCAAAGGATATGAACACACATTTCACTAAAGAAGATATTCAGGCAGCCAACAGATACATGAGAAAATGCTCTCGATCATTAGTCATTAGAGAAATGCAAATTAAAACTACGATGAGATTCCATCTGACACCAACTAGACTGGCATTAATTCAAAAATCACAAAATAATAAATGTTGGAGAGGCTGCGGAGAGACTGGAACTCTCATACACTGCTGGTGGGATTGTAAAATGGTACAACCACTGTGGAAATCCATCTGGCGTTATCTTAAACAGTTAGAAATAGAACTACCATACAAACCAGAAATCCCACTCCTCGGAATATACCCTAAAAATACAAGACCCTTCACACAAACAGATATATGCACACCCATGTTTATTGCAGCTCTGTTTACAATAGCAAAAAGCTGGAAGCAACCAAGATGTCCATCAACGGACGAATGGGTAAATAAATTGTGGTATATTCACACAATGGAATACTACGCATCGATAAAGAACAGTGACGAATCTCTGAAACATTTCATAACATGGAGGAATCTGGAAGGCATTATGCTGAGCGAAATGAGTCAGTTGCAAAAGGACAAATATTGTATAAGACCACTATTATAAGATCTTGAGGAATAGAAAAAACGGAAAAGAACACATACTTTTGTGGTTACAAAGGGGGGAGGGAGGGAGGGAGGGAGGGAGAGGGCTTTTTATTGATCAATCTGTAGATGGGAACTGCTTTGGGTGAAGGGAAAGACAACACTCAAAACAAGGAAGGTCAGCCTAATTGGACAGGATTAAAAGTAAAGAGGTTTCCGAGATAAAATGAAAGCTTCAAAGGATAGCGAAGCAGGGGCTGGGGTCTGGGGAACTTGGTTTGAGAGGACTTCTAAATCAATGGGCAAAACAATTCTATTATGAAAACACTCTGCATCCCACTTTGAATTGTGGCACCTGGGGTCCTAAATGCCAACAAGCAGCCATCTAAAATACATTAATTGGTCTCAACCCACCGGGAGCAAAGGCAAAGGAAGAACACCAAGGTCACACGACAACTAAGAACCCAAGAGACAGAAAGGGCCACTTGAACCAGAGACCTACAATATCCTGAGACCAGAAGAACAAGTTGGTGCCCGGCCACAATCGATGTCTGCCCTGTCAGGGAGCACAAGAGACAACTCCTGAGGGAGCAGGAGACCAATGGGATACAGACCCCAAATTCTCATTAAAAGACCACACCTAATGGTATGATTGCGACTAGAGGAATCCCAGAGACAATGCTCCCCAGAACTTCTGATGGCACAGGACAGGAACCAACCCCGAAGACAAATCATCAGGCATGAAAAGGACTGGTCAGTGGGGGGGAGAGAGATACTGATGAAGAGCGAGCTAATTAAATCAGGTGGACACGGGAGAGTGTGTTGGCAACTCTTGACTGGAGGGGGGATGGGAAGATAGAGAGAGATGGAAGAAGGTAAAATTGGCACGAAACGAGAGACTGTAAGGGCTGACTCAATAGGGGGAGAGCAAGTGGGAGAAGGGAGTAAGATGTATGTAAACCTACATGTGACAGACTGATTGGAATGGTAAATGTTCACTTGAAGCTTAATAAAAATTTAAAAAAAAAAAAAAAAAAAAAAAAAATTCACAAAAAAAAAAAAAAAATTTACTCCCTGAATGTCATTTTGACTTGTAGGATTTCACAAAGTACTTATTATAAATAGGCCCAGAAACATCTGTTGAGGGGGTAGGGGGAGGGAGAACTTGACCCAGTGTTATAACCATAAACTGTTAAATACTGTTTTTTTTTTAAACCCATAATCGAAAACAAATTAGGATGAATATTTTAAAAAATTATACTTTGTTATAAAATTGCAAACTGTGTCATTTTCTTGTCATTTAAGAATGAGGGGGATTTTAGTGTCAGAATTAAATTAAGCTTATTGTACTCTTTATGTTTACTTTTAAGGATACGTACTTATAAATAAGGTGCATTGGTGGTTCACTGGTAGAATTCTCAGCTTCCATGTAGGAGACCCACTTTGATTCCTAGCCAATGTACCTAATGTGTAGCCACAAGCCACCTGTCACTGGCGGCTTGCGTGTTGTCATGATGCTGAACAGGCTTCAGCAGGGCTTCCAGACTAAAACAGACTAGGAAGGAATGCTTGGAAATCCACTTTTTAAAATCAGCCAGGGAAAACTCTCTGGATGAAAATGCTTCCTACCAAAACCTATCATGGGGATTTCACAGGACGAGGCACCATTTTGTTGCATTGTGCATGGGTCACCATGAGTTGGGGGCTGACATCATGGCAACTAACAGCAATGTATAAATAATGTTTGGAAACAAATACTTAGAAACAAACAAGTTTAATCTTCTGTTCTAGCTGTAATAGCAGTGATATTACTGAGTCTGTTTAGGATATAGCAACAATGAGCTCCATTTCTCAGTAAAGAAAACTTAAGAGATAAAACAAAATAAAGCAAAAATGTAAATAAATAAAAGACTAAGGATAAAATGAAAATCAGGATCAGATTGCTATTATTGAAAAGTAATGAAACATGGCTATTAAAAAGTTAGTAGGAAATACTATCCAACATGAAGGCTGCCTTAGTGGTATTATGCTCTGTGCTGGTCAGACAGCATACGTAAGAGGGGTTTAGCAACCCACAGGTGGCTGGGCAAAGACTGAGTGGGGATGATGAATCTCCATTACCTGGGGAATGATGAAAGGAGGTGATGTGGCATCTGGAGAATAGACGACTTAGAGACAATATGTGTTTTCTCGGCTATTTAAAAGGACTGGCATGTGGAAGTGGTATTATAATGCGTATGTGCTGCGCCACAGAACAAGACTCTGAACCAAGACTAGCAGTCACAGAGAATAATATTTCAGCTGAAAATGATAAAAATTGTAAATTTTAATTAAGTGATGTTAGTGAGAGTTTCATCGTAAATAGTATCCTGGACTAGATATGATATCCTAGGTCACTTCCAACTCTAAGGATTACTGAGTTTGTGAAGTAAAGCAGGTTAGAATTGCCCATTTCTTATACCATCTCTCTCTCACTCTGTATATCATGCCTACAAACTGTTCATAATTTAAGCTGTATAAAAAGAAAAGAAACTACATAGCCTGTTCTAATAACCTTATATTCTTAAAGCTGGCAACAACCAAAAGATTGGCCATTTTTTTTTAATTGTCCATTTTCAAATATGGAAATAGAAATTTCACATAGATCAATCAAATACTGTGTGTCAAATAATGTTTTGGAGATGGCACTGGCAATGGCTGAATAAACTTGGAACTACAATCCAGTGTGCTAAGTGTTACAAGAAAGACATTTGGAGGTACTAGGCTAAGCCACAACCATCTTTATATATATAAAGTTTCTCTTCAAGGAAATCCAATGCTAAAAATCAATAAAAAAAATTAAGTGTGGTTATTTACCAAAAAAAGCTTTCACCTGTGGTGACAATCACTGGCAAAATGTATCTGGCAAACTTCTCAAAAATAATATTTTTGTGATCAAGTACATCTGGGACCCCCACCTTCTCCCCACCAAAGCACATAAGTAAGCTTTCAGTGGGGTATCTACAGCATGGGAAAGCTTTTCCATCAAACACTTTCTAAAAGCTTTATAAGCTATGACTTTATCCAGTAATAATTCTATATCACACTGTTATATAAAATTAGAGGATTGTATAAGAACCTTTCACAAAATGTACTTTGGAAGAATTCCTTTTCACTTTTCCACCTCAACCCTGTTATTCCAAAACATTTTTGGCCACCAAATTATTTCAGGTCTTAATTAAAGATGTCCAAAGCAGTACTGTCAGAAAACTCTTCTTACTAATGAGTATAGTTCATATTGTTTTATTAAAAAAAAAAAACCAAGAAACATTCTTCATATTAACTTTTAACTCCATTACTTTTTTAAAAAAGCAATCCTTTGAAAAATAAACATGAAGTTTCTCAGCTCACCTTTCATTCTGAAAAAATGTCACAACAAATACATCTGAAAAAAAATAAAGCAGATCTTTAAATAAAAACAAACAATATAGAATGGTTATAGATTAATAAGATAATGTAAATCAAATATCTTAAATAGTTCTTATGGTCTCTACTCCAAAGAGTATTGATGTGAGCAATGCAGTACTTGATGATCAAGGTGTCAAGAATATATGTATATACATATACACACACTGGTGTTTGATATTTTAAATAAGGCGTGAACTCAGAAATCATGTGGAAAGTCATAAAATATGAGAATATTTTTGGTCATGTATTAATGCTTAATATTGTCTTACTATTGAATTATATATTGCTGGGAGGGAACATAATTTTTTTCATGTCATAGACTAAACCTAAGGTTAAATATTTACCTCAGTCCTTTTGTCTGAACTATCCCATTGCCAGTTTGGCCTCTCTAAGTAGGTATCTCAACAGCAACTTAAAATAATCATGTACAAGCCAAAACTCATGATTGAACACCTCCTCATCCCTAAAGGAAACCAAACCAAACTCATTGCTGTCAATCTGGTTCTGACTCATAGCGACCCTGTAGGACAGAGCAGAACTGCCCCGTAGGGTTTCCAAGGCTGTAGTCTTTATAGATCAGACTGCCACATCTTTCTCCTGCAGAGCAGCTGGTGGATTTGAACCACCAACCTTTCAGGTAGCAGCCAAACACTTAATAACTACACTAGCAGGGCTCCTTTCCTCATCCCTTTGGTAGATTAAATCATTGTTCTAAATTCTTAGAACTCTGAGCAACTCATTGAGGAAGTTGTTATTATTCCCATTCTACAAATACAAAATATGAGGCAAAGAGAAGAAATGTGTACAAAGTCGCACAATTAAAAAGGGGCAAATTCAAGATTTGACTTGAAATCTTAAGGACGCTAAAGCCTTATCTCATAAGGTATGGTAATATACTTGGAACAGACCTTCAAAACGCAGTGCTATTCAAATGTACATATGTAAATTATTATTTTATTTACATCAGAATAAGTATAAAATACGTCCTCTATTTTGTGTTTCTCCTAACCCACCCACCACTGCCATCGAGTTGATTCCGATTCATAGCGACCCTATAGGACAGAGTAGAACCACCCCATAGAGTTTCCAAGGAGCACCTGGCGGATTTGAACTGCCAACCTTTTGGTTAGCAGCCATAGCACTTAACCACTACGCCATCAGGTTTTCCAATACATATGTAAATTATTATTTTATTATCATCAGAATAAGTATAAAATATGTCCTCTATTTTGTGTGCTTCTCCTCCTCTCCTCCTCTCTCTCCTCTCTCCTAGCCTCTTTGATATAAAAAAAAAAAAAATTATATAGAAACATTAAAATGTATTGCCCTCAAAGGTAATATTTAAATCAAAAGTTTAAATATTTAAATCAAAGTTTTCACAACTGATATATTAAGGATTAATTACATATCTTAATACATATGTAAGATATTGAAAGAACTAAAGAGGAAAAATAAAGTTTACCCACACTCATTCAACACTGACATAATCTATTTTGTGTTTTTCTCAAGCTCTTATTCCTAAGCAAGAATAATTATATGTAGCAATAATGATAGCAAGAAATAATTCCATATTTCACTTTTTACTTGATAGTATGTCATACTCATGTGAAGATTGCCTTTAAATATTGACTATTTCAATATTAAGTATTGCTCATTAGCATGTCACAAAAGTACTGAGAGGCAGGGGCACTATTTCTGGTAAACTGATGATCAAACAGAAAGGAAATGGAATTGCTTTTGAAGATGTAATACAAAAACTGTAAACTAATTTATTTTCAAAAAAAATTTTTTTGGCACTGCAAACAGCCCCCTCTCTTCACTAACTCCTGCAAATGCTCAGCCTGGGGTCTGCTGAAAAGGTCTGATCTCCTCGGGTCTGTTTCCTTTATAACCTTTCCCACGCCGCTCATGATTATTGTGCAGATCCGAGAGAAGAACAGAGAGGCTGTTGATGTGGGCAAGAAGCATCAGTTCTCCCAGCGTGAACTTTTGTGGCAACAAAGAGTCAGAACCTAGGAACTCTAGTAAGGAATTCTGCTCTTTCTGGGCAAGGTGTATTTATGATCGAGGAATAAGATTAGGACATAGAATTGTAACAGTAATAGAAGGAACAGCCATTGAAGCCACTTCCATTTACTAACAGAAACAAGTATTTCTGAGAATACAACAGGGCTTTGAATTGTGTGTAGTGCTGCTCTAGCTCTTTTAGCTGTGGCCTTTTTTTCCACCCAGGTACGCTACTGTTTTTTTGTTTATTTTAGACAGTTTAGAGATTTAGAACAACCCCATCATCAACATGTGGAGAAGGTTGTATTTACTTGTTTATAGGAAAGGTATGAAGTATTTCTCCATGCAGTTCCTAAGTGTGGAGTTGTCTTGCTCTTAGCAAATCATCATTTTAGATTGATGGAAGGAAACAGATTTTATGGTTATTATGTCTCCCTTCCTGCCTCCCTCCTTCTCTTCCTTCCTCCCCCCTTACTTCTCTCTCTCTCTCCCTCCCCTCCATCCATCCCTCCCCTCTTTCCTTTCCTTTCCTTCCTTCCTTCCTTCCTTCCTTCCTTCCTTCCTTCCTTCCTTCCTTCCTTCCTTCCTTCCTTCCTTCCTTCCTTCCTTCCTTCCTTCCTTCCTTCCTTCCTTCCTTCCTTCCTCTTCTTCCTCTCCTTCTTCTCCTTCTTTTCTTCTTCCTCTTCTTCTTCCTCAGTGAATAATTCCACTCTACCAGAACCATCATATACAGTTGATCAGATTATTTACTGCACAGCTTCATGGACCTGGAAGAAATTTGAGCCTGGTGTTCCGTCCATCCTCCGTTTGTCTCTTTGTTATGCTGGTGTTATTACTTATGGCTTTGCATTATAGTCATCTGTGTCCATGCCTTGTGCCCTATTCTCACTACCTCTTATTTACTACATTGGTGAAGGAGGAATCCCCTGCTCTAAATAGTACAAGAAGGCTAAACACACAGCGCTCATCACTGGATAGATGAGTTTGACAACAGTTTATCCGTCACATATACTCATAGTCTGGGGGTGGAAGACACTGCACGCCATGCAGGCCCAATGGAGATTGCACTTGGGAATACAGTGATCCAGCAGGGACTGTAGGGGTCTGGATTTTTAGTAACAAAAGGAGAAGGTCCTCCCTGGTTCCCATAGGAGGATGCAATTGGTTTGTTTGAATAATTGAGTGGCAGGGCGGTTAATCCTATTAGGTTGAGGAATGGGTGGGGTGCAGCTGGTTCAGCTGATAGTTACTGGCCATGTGGGCACCCATTCCCATGGGATGGGGACATATTTGGCAAAATTGAGGAATTCTCAGTTAAACTTTTGAAGACCTGTGAGGCTCAAAGACGTCAAAGTAGCACTTGAAATTTTAAGTCTTATAATACATGCCCTCTTCTAAATTTGATATTTATTCATATAAAAAAAGACAAGAAAAGAAACATGTCTTACTCATCTTTTGTACTCACTACTAGATAGGCATCAATGAAAACACTTTCCAGGAATAAATTTATTGGACAAACTAAGTTACACTAATGGAATTGTATAACTAAGAGAAATTAAAGAATAATCTATGAAAATATAACACCCTCAAAACAATATAAAATTAAAATGGATGGCCTATTTGAAGCTATTGATATTTTTTATATTTATAGAGAAAAATATCTGTATAGGTAAATCCAGTTTTGAATCTGAAGAGTCTGAAGCTTCATCAAAATTGTGTCCTATCTTCAAATCACCTCAATATCATCTCTGCTGGGAATACTTAACATTGTATAGATATTAAAAAACAGAAACACACAGATACACACTTGAATTAATATCAGACCAAAAGCCAGTTTTAGTAGCTAGTTTTTTTTTTTTTTTTTTTTTTTATGAGTACGGAATAGGAAGGAACTTTTTATAGTGCTTGCACAGTGGAAATTATTTCAGGAAAAAAAAAAAAACTTTGCCGTCAAGACGATTCCGACTCATAGTGACCTTATAGGAAAGAGTGGAACTGCCCCATAGGGTTTCCAGGGAGCACCTGGTGGATTCAAACTGCAGACCTTTTGGTTAGCAGCCATAGCTCTCAACCACTACACCACCAGGGTTTCCATATTAGGAAAAGCATCTGTAATTTAACAGTAAAAGTAATTCTGCGGAAACAATTTGAAAAAGATTGAAAACATTCAAATAAAATTACCAAGCATTTTGGGCCTAAAGTCCTAGTTTATTAGTTGGCTTGAAATCCCATCTCTCTCTCTTTTTTTATTGATTTGAAATTCTTTTTTAACTTTTTATTTCAAATTAATGTAATTCTTCCAGTCATTAAAGTGGCCTATAAGTGTTTTACTTCTTTATAAGTGTAGGTGAACTCTAGAAAAGGAGGAACTATTGGTGAAATTATTTAATTGCTTCCCCAGTTTCCAAGATATTTAGGGTATAGGGGTATTTAGTAGTGGCCTGGCCCTTCCTTATCTAAGGAGTCAGGATGGTTCAGAAGATAAATTTCTACAAAAGACCAATTTCCATTGCTTTTAGTGAACACAATGATGAAATTATAATGATAATAATGACACTATAATAATCATTTGTTTCTCAGTAGTTTATAATGTAAATTAATCATAAGGAAAAATACAGAAACTTTAAAATATTAAAAATTTCAGAGTAACTCAGACGGACTCAATGCTCTCTCCACTTCTATATTTTTCATAACTTTATAAAACATAGTGGAGACACTGATAATTTTGGAGTAAGTAAAAATAGCCACATTGTAAAAGTATATTCTTTAAGTGTTTTGAAAGCAGAAAATGAATGTAAATAACCATTGGGGAAGATAAATCAAAATATTAGTCATCTCCAAATAATTTCTTTTGAATTCTAAATGCATTTTATAGTTATTTGCTTTCCAGCATTTATTTATTTTGTCTCACTGAATGTTTAAATTATGTTGCTTTGTTTTAACATGTATTTCACCCTCGGGCGGCATTACAGCTTCTGTGAATTGACATTTCATTAAGAATAGGCTATATTGTGTATATCTGAATTTATGTTTCTTATGAAATGCTTCATCTGTATTTTAAACAAAAAATTGCACATTTTTTGAGCAGGATTCTTATGTCTCAGAATCACAGTATCTCTGGACTAAAAGAAACTTAACAAAAATCACCAAATATAGTTAGCTACACACTTGACCTTTGACGTTTCCCTATTAGGTCCATAATCTTCAGCATTTCTCAAAATAAGTAACTCAATATTATCCTTTTCATTTTGCTCTAAGAAATTGTTTATTTTGAGGTAGAATTTTTATTGATATAACTTCCATTAGTTGATTTTTGTTCTATTCCATAAGAAGTAAGGGTGGAAATATTCAAATTGTACTTTTTCCTTAACAGAAAAAAAAAGTTATCTTCAAGCTGATTCCAACTCATAACAACCCCATGTATTGCAGAGCAAAACTGTGCTCCATAGAGTTTTAATGGCTGTGATCTTTTGGAAGCAGATAGCCAGTTTTTCTTCTGAGGTGCCTCTGGGTGGGTTCAAACCACCAACCCTTGAGTTCACAGCAGAGTGGTTAACTGTTTACCCCACCCTGAGCGATTTCTATATATTAGGTGCTATGCTAAACATTTTATATGCACTGGCTCCTTTACTCATTTTAACAAATCTCTGAGGCAGGTGGCAATCTATCATGTTATTGTTCTCAATTATTTTTGGAACTGAGTTGAATAGTTCTTTCTTACACAGAACTCCTGCTAAACCATTTCACCATCATTTCTCTTCAAAATAATGTGCTAAATTTGGTTACAAAATGGTCATCACTCTGCTGTTGACTAGCGTGTATGGATTACATCCAGAGTGTTGTCAAGGTGTGGCGTTTGTCATATGCAAAGATACTCTGCTTCAGTTTTTGAGCAAATGCAGGGAATTTATCGAAGAATGTACTTGTTCATGTATGCAAATATAAATTTATCTTCTGCACTGCAACCAGTCGGTACATAGATAGGCTTCACTTTTTCATTCATTTATACATTCATTCTAACAAATGTATACTGAGCACTAACTACATGCTACAGGCTCTGCAGGTTCAGCAAAGCAAATAACAAAACATGCAAACAAAAATAACTGCCATCACAAAGTTTATACGCTGGTGGGTGACTTCAGCCAATAAATAAAATTAATAAATCAATTACATGGTTTGTAGAAGGCGATAAGCGATGTAGAGAAAAATGAGTGGGAATAGAGTCTGAGTTTGGGATGGTAATCATGAAGACCTCCTGAGAAGACAACATTAGAGCCTAGACTTAAATGAGGGTAGATTTTCCTGATGGAATTTAACATAAATACTTACGAGAAACTTAAATCTTACACTAGTCCCATGCTTATGATGTCGACTTCTTATTTTTCTGGAAATTAGGGAAAATACCTGGCAGAGATGTGGGTAGATTGGCCATTCTTCTCCCTGCCACCCTTTAGGGAATTTTTGTTCAGCTCCCTGGCCCACAATCTTTTTTTTTTTTTTTTTTTCCCCTCTAAGTTTGATTTAGTTTCTTGGAAATCTAAATATAATCTGATTCAGCCCTCACATTCCACTGCTAAGGTGCACAAGAAGTGTTTGGGCATATGGTCTTGTTTTTATGATTTTTAACCTTTATTTACTATAGATACGCCATGGTGTAATGGATCGTTTGGGGAACTTGAACACTTGGAATGGCAGCAGGTCTGATTGAGGCCATCTGGAGATGCTGAGGAATGGGAAACTCTCTTCCCTGTGGAACAAGCTTTTAGAAGGAGTTATTTAAAATTAAGTGGAAAACTTCTCAATAACCTCATTTAAGAAGAGGATATGGTGGCATGTAAGATGGACAGATAAATGGATCAAGGGATGGATAGGTATGTGATAAGGCAAGTTTATGTCTCTATTTTGGAAGCTAGTACTCTAGGATAATCCATCAACTTTCTGCTCTTGGTCTCTTTCAGAAAGTAGATATACTAATTTGAGCAAAAAGGTTTCATTTTTCCTTATTTTCGTATATGTAAATAAAGGTCCCAAAGATTGCCTATATAAATGATTAGAATGGAAGAGATGAAAGATTGAGAATGAAATGTGGACGAATAATTTTTTGCAAAATCATTTGCTCACTGAGGTCAGTTTAAAGATTAAGCATTTGGCTGCTAACCAAAAGATTGGCTGTTCAAATCCACTGGCTGCTCCTTTGAAACCCTAGGGGGAAGTTCTGCTCTGTCCTGTAGGATCACTATGAGTTGGAGTTGACTCAATGGCAGTGGTTTTTTTTTTTTTTTTTTTTTAAGCCAAGTACTAGCTTAAGTGTTTTGCATGCATTATCTCACTTAGTAGTCAGAAAACTAATTAATGGCTCCATTTTACAGAGAGTTTGGACAACTTTTCTCTCCATGCTTCCAAAGCTTCTGAGAGTGGTGCTGATATTCACATTTGGGCCTGTTTGACTCAAAAGCAATATAGTTGTTGTGGTACACAATTCCTCCTCCTATCCTTCTATCTTATTTTTCTTTCATTTTAAAATGCTTACTCCTGCATTAAATTTGTAGTATTTTATTATAGCTTATGTGTAAAATATATAAGCATCAATATTTTCTGAAATAAAATACGATTTAAGCAAGTAAGTGTACCAACACATAATCTTTCCTAATTTGGTCCCAGTTTACCTATGTTACTCTCCATGATAAAAATAGGCTCTCCAAATTGAATGCAATACTCTAGGTCCTCCAGTTAATTGTTATATAAATCAAGTTTGAAAATATAGAGTTCAATGTTACTAAGACTGTCATCTGAGTTGAAAATGCCAAAAGATTACTACAATCTCTTTTGTTCTCCTGCAAGATAGACTAGGCATCTTCCAAGGAA
Organism: Loxodonta africana; assembly: GCF_030014295.1. Taxonomy (NCBI): domain Eukaryota; kingdom Metazoa; phylum Chordata; class Mammalia; order Proboscidea; family Elephantidae; genus Loxodonta; species Loxodonta africana. The sequence continues at coordinate 118,894,956 of NC_087348.1, forward strand.
CCTCAGTTCTCCAATGGAACATAAAACAACTGGGAAAATACAGAATTAAATATTCACTGTGGCTAGAACTTGATTAGAAACTACCAAAGGATTATAACATTTCTTTGTACTCTTCTGCCAAATAGACTTTGCTTCTGCCTAGGAAATTGAAATCTAAAGCAGATGACATTGACAGGATAAATGCCATTTAAAGAGATGGATATGTGCCATGTGCAACACAGATTAAGATATTAAATGCCCAGCATTAAATGAAACTAGAAAGTCCAGAGTTCTTCAGTGTGTCAGATTTGTACATGATAGCTGTGTAAATATCCAGGAATGTGAATAGATCCAAGTAATCTGTGGAGGAGCCTGAAGTGTTGCCAAAGAGGCTGCCTTTCTGAGAAGCTGTGTAGTGACCTTACAACAATGAAAAGACTGTCTGGAAATAAATGTTACCGATTTATGATGCCTATTATAGCTGAAGTATTTTATTCTTTAAATTGGCTGTCTCCTACACAGAGAAGTATTATGAGAGTATCAGTGCAGCTGAAATGGGTTTTACTGTTCCTTTTCTTTTCCATCATAATTTTTTTTTTTTTATTTCTCTGAGCTAGCAGTTATAATTTACATAATAGCAAAAATAACTTGAACAGAAAGATGGACATTTTATCATAAGTCAGATATACCAAAATTTGTGTCCCTTTTATTTCTATAACTGATCTCATGTTGATTTTGAGGCCCTATTATTCCTAGAGTTAGAACAAACAAAACAAGAAAAAAATTACGCTTGCTGAGAAAACTCAGTCTCCTCACGATTTCTGTGCAGGTAATTACTCAGTTATTTCAGAAAATACCCTAACGGAGCATTATCTCAGCAATCAGGAGGGATTATTTTCCTCCACTCCTTTCCCAGATGTGCCTGGGAGCATTGGGAGTTTATATATCCTTATGGTGGTGAGAAGGGCAAAGGAAGGCTCTGGTCTGCATACTGTCCTTAGGACTGAGGTGTCTTGTCCCGCTTATCATCCTCACCCATATTCTGATTGTCAGATGTCCACAGTTGCAACAACTCAGAGTGTGTCTTCTTAACTCTGTCAAAAATAGAGATGATTGTCTTCCCTCGCTGACCAGGTGAGCCACCTCATTATTCTGTCTCAAACCATAGATCCTCTATGATCTGGACTGTGAATACCCTGCAGTCCCTTTCTTCTGTCTTGTCACTGGCCAGAATCGAGGATTCCTTGCAAGTCCTGCAGACCGTAAAAATAAGGGGACGCAGAGTCCCTGGTGGTGTAGTGGTTAAGTGCTACGGCAGCTAACCAAAAGGTTGGCAGTTTGAATCTACCAGGCACTCCTTGGAAGCCCAATGGGGTAGTTCTACTCTGTCCAATAGGGTCACTATGAGTCAGAATTGACTCAATGGCAATGGATTTGTTTTTTTGATAGCAGGCCCATTCTAGACATTTCTCTCCATTAGTACTTTTGCTCCTATTCCCCCACATATTAGACAGGATGGAAAGGAGGCAAAAAGAATTACTATTAATTCCTGTTTTGACCTTAACTTGACCTCATCTATCTTTACCATCCTGTTTTTATAAATCCTTGTTTTTTCCTTCAAACTTCTGAAAAATTATTTCATTTATATTTATAGTCTACAAATTATTAATAGAAAATAAAGACTGCAAAATAGCATAGTTAAAGGAAGTCTGGGTAACTGACCCTGGCTCTAGTTCTACAAAACTAAATTCAGGTTTGTCTTTGGCTCAAGCTGTTATTTGGAAGGCTAAGAGTGATTAGTAGTAATTTTTTTCTGATCTAGGCATGCATATTACTATCTTTTGCAGTTACATTGTATTTTATAACTCTGAGACTGATGGGGTGCACCTAACTCAGCTGCTATGGTCTCCAACATATATTCAGAAAAGTTTGAATTGTCAATAGATTTAGCCTTGTGTAGTTAAAGCTAAGCCTAAAGAGGAATTCTTCATTCAGACTTATCTGCAGCTCTGTTCCACTAGTAAGGCCAACTGAGAATTCCCTGGACATCTGCAATTCTGTCACTGGAGACTGTGGCTGATCTCTCTGCTGTATATCCTAATTTTGCTAACTTCTTTCTCTAGTCTTTGGAAAATTACACTTTATTTGATTATCCAGGTCATAGCTGTATTTGGTATAACCATCAGTCTAAATCTGTTATTAACATTTTTCAAGGAACTGTTTGTGCAGATAGCAAGAGGTATTCTTGTTTATAAGTAACCAAGTAAAGTTTACTCCATGTGAAGAGTGCTTCTTGATTGTTTGGCTGGTTGGTAGATGTTTACCTTTTGGCCTGCTTGACATTATGAAATTCTGTCAGTTCTGAAGAACTTGCTAGCTTTTATGGCATGCATATTGATACTATTTTTAGCAAAAATAGCACATTGTAAAACACTAAACAATAACGAGATTAAATATTATGTGATCTCCCTTAGGTTATGGGTTTGTAATGTACAATTGGTTAATTAGATTTTCCCTCAGCCCACTACAATAGCCTTTCAGTATAGTAAGTGCTCAGTTAATAGAGTTGTATTTATACACACAAGCCAGAGTGGATAAATAATATGTTATTTAAAAGTACATTAGTGAATACTTGAAATATTGACACTTTGACCCTTAGCATTCTGCTCTATTCAGGACTTTGAACATGTTTCCAATACAGTTTTTCATATATTAGAGCTCCAGGGGTTCTGGTTAAGACCCATATAAACTCACAGGTTCTGAAGAAATTCTAGAAAGCCATGCGAAAATGAAGATTACTATAATGATTTTATTACATTCTAGAGATTTATGAAAAATGACTTGGAAAAATTTTCCATGGTATTCTAACTGAGAAGAATATTAAAAAAAAGAAAGGAAATATCAATAACTCCTCTTTTTCTTACACACCACATTCAATGCATAAGCAAATTTTGTCACCAATATGTTTAACATATTCTACAATATGGTGACTTTCGTATCCTCCACTATGGTCCAAATCACCATCATCTCTCTCCTGAACCATGGCAATTATTTCCTGCTTTTCCAACTTTGCCTCCCTAGTCTTGTTCTCTCAAAGTAGCAAAAGTGATTATTTAAAAATATAAATCTGGTTATAACAGGTCTCAAATCAAAATGCTGCTGTGGTTGCAAATCACAGAGAATAAAAAAAAAATCCTTACCACCGACCACATGACCCTCACGATCTATGGCTTCTGGCTACCTCTCCCTTCTTTCTTCCTACCACTCTCTCCTTTGATCAATATACTGTGACCACCCAGGCCTTTTGCTGTCCTTTAAACACATCAAGGATATTCTATTTCAGGGTCTCTGAAATTGCTATCACCTTTGTCTAGAATGTTCCCGAATCCCAGTATTCAGATGACTGTTTCATTCAAATCTCTGATCAAAGTCAGCTCCTTAAAGAGGGCTTTCTTCACCATGTTATCTTAAGTAACACAATTTCCACTTCCCGTCAGTCTGAACTTGATTTCTTTTTCTCCATTACACTTATTAATGTATGTATTGTTTGTTGTTTGCTTATTGTCTGCCTCCCCGAATGCTTTGAATGCCCCATGAGGTCAGTGATTTTGTTTTGTTTCATTAGCGTATTCTGAGTATGCAGAACATGTGTGGCTGATACTAAGCGTTTGCTAAATATATGTTATTTTATTAATTGATTGGGTCAATCATGTATAAATAAATCCAATGCTCTAGGAAATCTCTCTGGGATCAGTTTCACACGAAACCAGACAGAATAGGATAACTTCAATTTACAATAAGTTTATGTATCTGTTGTACCAATACTAGAATCTGATCTGGGACCCAAGTATTGCCTTGCATTTGCAAAGGGTACAACTATAGAACCTTTATCCTTAACACATATTAAAGGGTATCCTGTGAGATAAGGGATGTAATATGGAAAAGCCAGAGTATTTTGTTGGTGATAAATGCTATTTTCTCATTTAGTTTATAGTAAAACCAAAAAAAAAAAAAAAAAAAAACTGTAATCATTCCTTTTTTTGCAATAACTTTTTTTTTTTTTTCCATAGAGAAGGAAAAAAAGGTTTTATTAACTCTGTACTCATGGCTTTAAATAATGTGTCCATCATCACAAGGAATCTGGATTTAACTCTCTAGATAGTGGGAAGCCACTGGAGGTTCTTGAGGAAAGGGTATCATTTAGGAAAAGAACTCTGGCAGCATGTGGAAGAGAGTCCGAAAAGGCAAAACGAGGGGAGAAGAACTTGTTAGAAGGTTTATCTCCCGTTTACACTTCAACCTTGCTTCTGTTCCCACCTCATCTGCTAAAACTACTCTTGTTAAAATCACTAGTAACTCCCAAGTTGCCAAAACTCACCTCACTTGACTTTGGTAGTATCAGGTACAATTAATTGCTCCTTTCTTGACACACCCACCACTGTTGGATTTCCTAGCCCCCCCCCTTTTTTTTTTAATTTTTATTGCACTTTAAGTGAAAGTTTACCAATCAACTCAGTCTCTCATACAAAAATTTATAAACACCTTGCTATATGCTCCTAATTGCTCTCCCTATAATGAGACAGCACACTCCTTCATTCCACTCTCTGTTTTCTTGTCCATTCGGCCAGCTTCTGATCCCCTCTACCATCTCATCTCCCCTTCACACAGGAGATGCCAACATAGTCTTATGTGTCTACTTGATCCAAGAAGCCCATTCTTCCCCAGTATCATTTTCTATGCCATAAAAAAAATGCCGTAGTCCAGTCCAATCCCTGTCTGAAGTGTTGGCTTTGGGAATGGTTCCTGTCTTGGGATAACAGAAGGTCTGGGGACAATGACCTACGGGGTCCTTCTAGTCTCAGACCATTAAGTCTGGTCATTTTATGAGAATTTGGGGTCTGCATCCCACTGCTCTCCTGCTCCTCAGGGGTTCTCTGTTGTGTTCCCTGTCAGGGCGGTCATCAGTTGCAATCGGGCACCATCTAGTTCGTCTGATCTCAGGCTAATGTAGTCTCTGATACATGGCCCTTTCTGCCTCTTGGGCTCATAATTACCTTGTGTCTTTGGTGTTCTTCATTCTCCTTTGCTCCAGGTGGGTTGAGACCAATTGATGCATCTTAGACGGCTGCTTGCTAATGTTTAAGAGCCCAGACGCCACTTTCCAAAGTGGGTTGCCAAATGTTTTCTTAATAGATTTTATTATGCCAATTGACTTAGATATCCCTTGAAATCATGGTCCCCAAACCCCTGCCCCTGCTACTGTGGAGGTATTATAGGTTCTAAAACTAGGTAGAGTGAGGCCTCCCACTTTGTTATTCTTTGTAAGTAATGCTTTTCTTATCCATGGCCTCTTTCCCCTCCATATGAAGTTGGTGATTTGTTTCTCCATCTCATTAAAAAATGTCGTTGGAATTTGGATCGGAATTGCATTAAATCTATAGATTGCTTTTGTTAGAATAGACATTTTCATACTGTTAAGTCTTCCTATCCATGAGCAAGGTATGTTTTTCCACTTATATAGGCCTCTTTTGGTTTCTTGCAGTAGTGTCTTTTAATTTTTTATGTATAGGTCTTTTACACCTCTGGTAAAATTTATTCTTAAGTATTTTATATTTTGGGGGGCTACTGTAAATGGTATTGATTTGGTGATTTCTTATTCGATGTTCTTTTTGTTGATGTAGAGGAATCCAACTGATTTTCGTATCTTTATCTTATATTCTGATACTCTCTGCTGAACTCTTCTATTAGTTTCAGTAGCTTTCTTAAGGATTATTTAGGGTTTTCTGTGTATAAGATCATGTCATGTGCAAATAGAGATACTTTTACTTCTTCCTTGCCAATCTGGATGTCCTTTATTTCTTTCTCTAGCTTAGTTGCTCTGGCTAGGACCTCCAGCACAATGTTGAATAAGAGTGGTGATAAAGGTTATCCTTGTCTGGTTCCTGATCTCAAGGGGAATGCTTTCAGACTCTCTCCATTTAGGATGATGTTGGGTGTTGGCTTTGTATAAATGCCTGTTATTATGTTGAGAAATTTTCCTTGTATTCCTATTTTGCTGAGAGTTTTTTTTTTTTTTTTTTTTATCAGAATGGGTGGAGAACTTTGTCAAATGCCTTTTCTGCATCAATTGATAAAATCATGTAGTTCTTGTCTTTTGTTTTATTTATATTATGGATTACATTAATTGTTTTCCTAATGTTGAACCATCCCTGCATACCTGGTATGAATCCCACTTGGTCATGGTGAATTATTTTTTTGGTATGTTGTTGAATTCTATTGGCTAGAATTTTGTTGAGGATTTTTTCCTTTAAGCTCATGAGGGATATAGGTCTGTAATTTTCTTTTTCTGTGTTGTCTTTACTTGATTTTGGTATCACAGATATGCTGGCCTCATAGAATGAATTCGGGATTATTCCATCCTTCTCTATGTTCTGAAATACCCTGAGTAATAGTGGTGTTAACTCTTCTCTAAAAATGTGTTAGAACTCTGCACTGAAGTCATCCGGGCCAGTGCTTTTTTTTGTTGGGAGGTTTTTGATTTCCTTTTCAATATCTTTTTTTATGGGTCTATTTAGTTGTTCTACATCTGTTTGCATTAGTTTAGGTAGATAGTGTGTTTATAGGAATTTATCCATTTCTTCTAGGTTTTCAAATTTGTTAGAGTACAATTTTTCATAGTAATCTGATATGGTTCTTTTAATTTCAGTTGGGTCTGTTGTAATATTGCCCATCTCAATTTTGTTAATTTTTTCAAACAGCTAGCTGTGGTCATGTTAATCCTTTCAATTGTTTTCCCATTTTCTGTTTCTTTTAGCTCTGCTCTAGTTTTTATTATTTCCTTGATTCTAGTGCCTTAGGGTTTCTTTTGTTCTCTCTTTCTATTTGTTCAAGTTATAGGGATAATTCTTTGATTTTCACCATTTCTTGTTTTTGTATGTGTGCATTTATTGAAATAAATTGATCTCTAAGCACTGTTTTCGCTGTCCCAAAGGTTCTGATAGGAAGTGTTTTTATTCTCATTGGCTTCTGTGAATTTCTTTATTCCATCCTTAATGTTTTCTATAACCTAGTCTTTTTTGAGCAGGGTATTGTTCAGTTTCCAAGTGTTTCATTTCTTTTCCCTGCTTTTTCTGTTATTGATTTTTACTTTTATGGCCTTATGATCAGAGAAGGTGCTTTGTTATATTTTGATGTTTTGGATTCTGCTAAGGCTTGCTTTATGACCTAATATGTGGTCTATTCTAGAGAATATTCCATGTGTACTAGAAAAAAAAAGTATAGTTGGCTGCTGTTGGGTGGAATGTTCTGTATATGTCTATAAGGTCAAGTTGGTTGATTGTGGCATTTAGATCTTCCATGTCTTTATTGAGTTTCTTTCTGCATGTCCTGTCCTTCACCAAAAGTGGTGTGTTGAAGCCTTCTACTGTAATTGTGGAGCTGTCTACCTCACTTTTCAATACTGATAGGGTTTGTTTTATGTATCTTGCAGCCCTGTCATTGGGTGTATAAATATTTAATATCATTATATACTCCTGGTATTATTTATGTTGTCCCTTTAATCATTATATAGTGTCCTTCCTTATCCTTTGTGGTGGATTTAACTTTAAGGTCTATTTTATCAGGAATTAATATTGCCACTCCTGCTCTTTTTAAATTGTTGTTTGCTTGATATGTTTTTTCCATCCTCTGACTTTTAGTTTGTTTGTGTCTCTAAGTCCAAGGTGTGTCTCTTGTAGGCAGCATATACACAGATGGTGTTTTTTAATCCATTCTGCCACTCTTTGTCTTTATCGGTGCGTTTAGTCCCTTTACATTCAGCGTAATTATGGATAGGTATGAGCTTGAGCTTAGTGCTGTCATTTCAATGTCTTTTTTTGTGTGTTGTTGACAGTTTCTTTTTCCCACTTAATTTTTTGTGCTGCGCAGTTAATTTTTATATATTGTCTTTTCCTCTTATTTGTTGTTGATTTTGTTTCTACTGAGTCTCTGTTTTTTTTTTTTTTTTTCTTGTATTTTATTTTGATGAGTAGGATAGTTGGTCTCCTTTGTGGTTACCTTAATATTTGCCCCTATATTTCTAAGTTTGCAACTAACTTTTATTTCTTTGTACCATCTTGTCTTCCTCTCCATATGAAAGATCTATGACTATGTTTCTTAGTTCCTCTTTATTGTTTTAATGTTGTCTTCTTTTACTTAATGACATGGCTGTTTCCCTGTTTTGAGTGTTTTTTAATCTTGATATATTTTTGTGGTTTTCCTGTCTGGGTTAACATCTGATTGCCCTGTCCATTGCTCTACTCTTTGTTTAATACCTGATATTATTGACTTTCTAACCAAAGAACTCCCTTTAGTATTTCTTTTATGTTTGATTTGGTTTTTATGAATTCCCTAATCTTCTGTTTATCTGAAAATGTCCTGATTTCACCTTCATATTTGAGAGACAGTTTTGTTGGATATATAATTCTTGGCTGGCAATTTTTTTCCTTCAATGCTTTATATAAGTCATCCCATTGCCTTATTGCCTGCATGGTTTCTGCCTAATAGTCCAAGCTTATTCTTACTGACTCTCTTTGGTCGGTGACTTTTTGTTTATCCCTGGCTGCTCTTAAAATTCTCTCTTTATGTTTGGTTTTGGCAAGTTTGATTATAACATGTCTTGGTGACTTTCTTTTAAAATCTGCATTATGTGGAGTTCGATGAGCATCTTGGATAGATATCTTCTCATCTTTCCTCATCTTTCACGATATCACGGAAGTTTTCTGCCAATGAATCTTCAACAATTCTCTCTGTATTTTCTGTTATCCCTCCCTGTTGAGGTACTCCAGGCACTCGTAGGTTATTTCTCTTGATAAAGTCCCACGTGATTCTTAAGGTTTCTTCATTTTTTGAATTCTTTTATCTGATTTTTCTTCAAATATATTAGTGCCAAGTGCTTTATCTTCAAGGTCACTAAGTGCTTTTTCTTCAGGATCACTAATTCTGCCTTCCACTTGGTCAATTCTGCTCCTCTGACTTCCTATTGAGTTGTCTAATTCTGTAATTTTATTGTTAATCTTCTGAATTTCTGATTGTTGTCTCTCTGTGGATTATTGCAGCTTATTAAATTTTTCTTTATATTCTCAAATAACCTTTTTAATTTTTTCACCTGTTTTATCCTTGTGTTCCTTGGCTTTTTCTTCATATTGCCTGATCTCCTTTCTGATATCTTAAAGAGTTCTGTATATTAATCTTTTGTATTCTGCATCTGGTAATTACAGGAAGGCACCTTCATCCAGAAGATCCTTTGATTCTCTGTGTTTAGAGCTTCTTTAAGTGATCATGGTCTGTTTCTTTATGTGGTTCTATACTGACTGTTGTCTCTAGCCATCTGTAACTTATTATATTAGTTTATTTTATGTTTGTTTACTGTATACCAGTTTCTTACTTTGTTTTGTTTTGATATGCCCAAATGGGTTGCTTGAATGAGCTAGCTTGATTATTTTCACCTTTGGAGTTCTGATGTCCTGTCACAGATAGCTAAAGCTGTTATCAGGTATATGAGCTTATGAATCATTCACTTTTCTTGTGTGGATTCAGCTCAGGTGCCATCAAGTGTGTGATACAGTCTCTCTCATACATTTTTAGAGGGGCAGGGCTGTTTGGTGTAGGTACCAGTATCTGTTTGCAGCAGGGGATCATGCTCTGAAGAAGGCAGGGTGCTTTCAACCATCCCCTGAGTGTCTCTGAGGAAAGTGCATCATTGTCCCCTAGAGCATACAGGTGGGTGGTTTCTACAGATGGACCGTGGGTACCCAATGCCTTTGGTTGTAAGGGCTGAGAGGTGCCAGTTATCCTTGGACCACTGTCGCGGGTTGCTGGGTGATCTGAATGGAGCCACCAGTCCCTAGGCCACTGATTTGGGTAGGTGAGGACCCTGTTTAATAGGCAAAGCAGTGTCAAACATCAAATACTTACCTCTTCACCATGCAGCTTAAACAGTCGCAGTCTTCCAGCAAGGGCCTATTCTCCTGAAGTAGGCCTACACAGGTCCATGAAGGGGGGAAAGTTATTCTAAGTCCACAGACCATTTATGCCTGGACAGGAGCCGCTTCTGTCCTGAGCTCTCCTGGTTAGTGGAGGTGGCAAATTATTGTTTCCCCCTTATGTGAATTTATTCTTTCTTCAAGGCCGGGAGTGTGGCTCAGCGTGCTCACATGGGCCTATCTCAGGCCCAGGGAACCAACAGCACTGCAGCCAGCTTGTGGGCTGAGGGTGTGGTAAAATATATGCAAGTACTTAGCTTTTGCCGAGAGTACCGTTCTTCCCTGGTTCTGAAGGTGTGAGTAGACTGTGTGGCTGGCAGCTTCTCCCAGAGGATACTGCTACTGAAAGCTACTACCAGCCCGCTGCAGCTGCTCCCAGGAATGGTACATGAGGGATCCCAGTGATTCAGGTCCAACAACTCCTCTCTGCTTCAGAACTGCCTCTCTCTCCCCCTGCCACTCAGTCCGTTTTTTAACTTTGCCTTTGATGCTCAGGGCTCCTAGCTTGTCATAAATATAATTGTTTCACTTGATTTTTCAGGTCTTTGTTGTAAGAGGGATCTCCGGAAGCATCTGGCTATTCCACCATCTTGGCCCCGGCTCACACTCTTGCAGAATTGTGAAAAATGACTTTTCTCAGTGACCTCGTGTCTTTAATGGTTTTCTTTCCCAGATACCTAAGTTTCCTACTGTTTTGGCTGGGCCAGATTTTCTTTAGACAGTGACCTATACTACAGGCCATTAACTTTTTGTTCTCCTCCTGGCCCCAAATGCATCTGTTGTCTTCCACATAATTCCAGTAGGGATCTGTTTTCTTTATAGTAGATATAATGCCTTAACCCAAAGAACTATCAGTATAGATCGCAGAGTGTCTGATGGTAGGAAAAATTTTAAGCAAGTACACTTTCAGACAGTGTTCTGAGAATGTTGGTTGAAAGTAGAGAATACCAGAAAGATGTTTACCTGTGTTTTATCAATTATGTGAAGGCAGTTGACTATGTGGATCATAAATTAAGGATGACATTACAAAGAAGGGAATTCTGGAGTACTTAATTGTGTTTGTGTGAAACCTGTGCATGGATCAAGAGGCAATCATTTGAACAGAACAAGAGGATACTGTGTGGTTTATAACTGGAAAAGGTGTGCAGTGGAGTTGTATGCTTTCACCTTATTCAGTCTGTATGTTGAACAAATAATTTGGTAATTGGACTATGTGAAGAAAACCTGGCATCAGGATTGGAGGAAGACTCATTAACAACCTGCAATATGCAGATGATACAACCTTGCTTATAAATATTGAAGGTGACTTGAAGCTTTTACTGATGAAGATCAAACTCTAAATGTAGGCTTCAGTTTGGATTATACCTGAATGTGAAGAAAATAAAAATCATCACAACTGGACCATAAACATCATGATAAATGGAGAAAAAAATGAAAAGTGTCAGTAATTGCATTCTACTTGAATCAAGAATCAACATCCACTGAAGCAGCAGTCAAGAAATCAAAGAAAATCAGATCATTTTCATTGGGAAAAACTGCTGCAAAAGACCTCTTTAAAGTTTTAAAAAGCAAAAATGTTACCTTGATGATTAAAATGCATCTGACCCACACCATGATCTTTTAAATCACCTCATATGCATGCAGAAGGTGGACAATGACAAAGGAATACAGAAGAAGAACTGATGCATTTGAACTGTGGTGTTGGCAAAGAATATTTAATATACCGTGGACTGCCAGAAGAATGAAAAAAATTAGTCTTTGAAGAAAGACCAATTGCTAGAGAAGGACATCATGTATGATACTGTAGAGGGTCAGCAAAAATGAGAAAAACCCTCAGTGAGATGCTCTGATGCAACAGCCAGAACAATGGGCTCCAACTTACCAATGATCATGAAAATGGTACAGGACCAGGCAACTTCTTGTTCTGGTTTACATAAGGTTGTCATGAATCTGAGCCAATTTGATTGCAACTTATAACAATAACACTTTTACAACTTTATGAACCACACATGAGCATGTGTCAAAGTAATCATAATTACACCATTTATTGAACATTTGATATGTTCCTGACACTCGGTATTTAACTAGACAGGATACAAACAATCTCTGCTTTACAGGTGAGAACATTGTAGAGATCCACATTTTTATGTACTTGTCAGCAGGACTTTGGTAGTGCCTCCTTGTATGTAAAACCTTTCCTGTCATCATCAACAAACATATAGAGCATCTACAACCTGTAGGGCAACGACCTCATTTTTCAAACACTCAACTGGAAGAAGTCTGTCCTTGTTGCTATCAACCCTCTTAAGATATGCCTGTCTTTAATAATAACTACAGGATATAAGAACTAACAATATAATGCTACATAAATATAATACTCACATACACACACATATATATATATATATGATGTGTATTTATAAGAACATAAGGGAGAAAAATAGCATTATATTTGAGCTGCATATTAATGGGATTATTAGTAAATGTTCTTTCTCACTTGGCAGAATTCGATTCAGGAAATATTTAGATTCTTTGGTTTTAAATTAAGCTTCTGTTTTTGCAGACTATCTTACCTCAACATTTGAAAGAATAAATAATCTTTATGTAAATCACTGACAAACGAATGAAGGTAACACCAAGCTTCAAGATTGTCAAGTACAGGAGAAGGAAACTAACCATCATTATCTATTTTGTACCAAGCTTTCAATTCAATTTTATTTAATATAATTTAATGCAATATAACCACCCAGTTAAGTAGTTAAGTATAACTTAATACTCTCATTTAAAGATATGGATACTGAAAGTCAGAGAATTTAAGGAATTTGCCCAAGGAAACTTAACTAGTCAAGGATGGAAGTGGAATTAGAACTCATTGCTATTCAATTACAAATTCTGCTCTCTTTTTAACAACATCTATTTGTTTCTCCACTCCAGGGCAACAGGTTTGGTTTAGTTTATTTGCTTCTCAAGTCTTATTTATTTCTTTTTCCTATCCATATCCTCCAATACCCCCTGCATACTGAATGTACAAAAAAAAAAAAAAAAAGCAAACTTGTTGCCATCGAGTCAATTCTGACTCAGACGGACCGTATACAACAGAGTATAACTGCCCCATAGGGTTTCCAAGGAGTGGCTGGTGGATTCAAACTGCTGACCTTTTAGTTAGCAGCTAGCTCTTAATCACTCTGCCACCAGGGCTCCATACCTAATATGAAAAACCCATTGCCATTGAGTCTGTTGTGACTCATAGTGACCCTAATATAGTCTCCTGTAAATAGCTGGGACCCAATCAATGTTAACAATAGAAATGGTTGAATGATGAGCTATTATCTTAGAGATTTGTCTTCATAACTGAAAGTTAATGACATAGTTGTATGCTTGAAATCCCAGACTTCCTTGCAAACTTGAAAATATACCCTACAATTATTTATACATATATACGTTTAGAGGATTTTTGCCAACACAAATAAGTGACACATATAATTGAGAATGAGATTGAAGGGAAGAAGAATCCTAAATGGAATATTAAAACATGGATATATAAAACACTATATATGAAATAACAACATAAACTTTCATCACAGTAGTTGTTGGCTCATTCATATAAATCAGAGGAGGCTCTATAAAAATAATTTCGAATGGGTGGGTTAAAATAAATTTAAGTCAGCCTATACTTTTTTTCTGTACATTGTTACCTGAGAATAGAAGACACTTAGACAAGCAGGCCTTTTTCTCTCCCTCTTTCCTTTCTTTTTCCATTTTTCTCTCTTTCCTTCTTCCTCCCTCCCTTGCTTCCTTTCTTTTTTGGATTTAACTTATCAGCACATCAATTGAGGGTGGGAGCCCTATTGTATACCCTTTGTAAAGCATTGTGCTTCCAACAATTTTTTGCCCAAGTTAGACACAACAGATATGCATGTTGAATTGCCAGTCCAAAATTTGCTTCTAGCTCTATTATAATTATTTGCATTGTATGTTTTACCTCTCTAGATTCTTAGCTTAATGAGGGCATGGTCATTCTCTGCTTTTTGTATAACTATAGAGTCTGACAAAGTACCCGGTTGATTAAAAACAAACAAACAAACCCATTTCCATTGAGTTGATTCCAACTCATAGTGACCATATACAACATAGTAGAAATGCCTCATAGGGTTTCCAAGGAGCAGCTGGTGGATTTGAACTACTGACCTTCTGGTTAGCAGCCATAGCTCTTAACCACTATATCACTAAATACTACTTGCATAAATGGATGAAAATGGAATGAAATAGCATCCACTCAAAAACTCTCCCCTTTCCACTACTAGTATCTTTCTTCTCATTGTGTTTGTAGAATGCTTCAATTCTGTTAACGGTCTTTAAGAATTGTCATTCCTAATTACTAGGAGTCTCAGCCCAAGATTAACTTGCGACACCAGTAAACTGGAAGAGCACTGGGAATCAGAAAGCAAATACTATTTCAAAATTAAATTAAAAACTGGAACAGGATATAGATTAATTTATTTTTAACAAGTATTAAAGTATATCCAATGATATGTAACTAAAAACATAAGTCTATTCATATTACCTCTTAAAGTTGATTATTTTTATGATTACACAATTTATTTCATCATGGAAACTCAGAACTCACAGAACTATGTGTGCAGTGGCTGAATGAGTTTCTATATAAAAGGAACATTAAAACTATGTTAAACAAAAGTGAATTAATCTGCGCAGTTATTAAAAAAAGTTTAGATAGAAAAATCTATTCCATACTTCAGTTGAGTTAAAGGATATTAACACTTCTCTTTGGACATTTTATTTTTTACTTCATGAAATTCAGGGCTTCGAACTTGTTCATTCTGGTTCAAATCCCTGCTGATAAATTTGTATTTCTAACAAGTTCCCAGTGGATGCTAATGATTCCACCCCAGATATGTCGAATCAGAAGCTACAGTTTACAAGATCCCCAGGTGATTCTTATTTGCCACATTATTCTTACATAATAAGATCTTGTTAAACTGTAGTCTCTGATTCAATATATCTGGGGTGGGTAATACAGATGTTTCAGCAGGGGTTCAAACTGGATAGAACCTGTTCAAAGCCCTGATCAAATTCTTATTTGGCGCAAGTCTCTCATTACCTTTGAAATGCATTATAATGTATTTTTACATGTTAATTTTTTCCTCTGTTGAATAATAACCCAGTGGTGTCCATACCCAAGTTTGGCTGTGTCTCCAAGAGACCGAAGAAAGGCTCTGGAACCAGCAATTGGGACATATGGTTTATTAGAGGACCTTAAGTACAGGAGGTCCAGGGTGGTGGCTAGACCAGAATAGTGCTCTGCTACCACCTAGCAGGACACAAGCTTATATACTGTTGCAGCTGAGGCTAAGGCTTATTGTTTTTTCTCCCAAGTCCTTGGGAAGCCAGCCTTCCCAGGGACTTCATGTCCAGGCCCAGATGTTTTTCTTCTTGTTGCTAAGGGATTCCTCAGTCTTGGCCACTGACCCAGTCATGCCACTCCCAGCCTTGTACCTTAGCCCAAGTCCATCCTGAGTTCATTCCCAGCATGCTTTCGGGAAGAGCAAAGCTGCCTCCATTAGGAGGGGATGCATATATAATTTTCTAAATTTTCTTTTAGAGTCAATTCAATTGCAATCAGTTCAGTTGAAGCCAATCATCATATATTGACTATACAATATTTTCCCTGTAAAGTGCTAGGCACAAATGGTAGTATAAACATGTTCTTATCTATAAGAATATACTCTTTAGCAAAGACAGATATACATAATGAATTGTTATTGTTTGTTGTGGTTGACAACTCCAACTCATGGTGACATTGTATATATAACTGAACAAAATGTTGTCTGGTCCTGCACCATTTTAATGATCATTGGTATGTTTGAGTTCAATATAATAAATACATATTATTATAAGAAACCCTATGAGGCAATTCTGCTCTGTGCTACGGGGTTACCTTGAGCCACAATCGATTTGACGGCAACATATTTTTTGGGTTGTAATATAATGTACTTAGTTATACTGTATAGTCTAATTGTGAGACTTACTGGTGTTTGGCAATTATTAAACATATTTTGAATAAAAGGTTATTATTTAACCCCAAAAAATGTGTCAGAATCTCAGGGAACAAAGATGAAGGCAATAGCTGATATTTATTGTGTGCTTTTTCTGTACCAGACAGTGATTTCAACCCTTTTACTGGTTTAATTCCATTTTATCCTTACATGAATCATATTGCGTAGGTATTGCTATCATCTCTATTTTGAAGATTAGAAGACTGATGTACAGATAGGTTAAGTAACCCAGTTGTTATCTAACAAGTAAGTCAGTGCAGCCATGATGAAACCGAGCAGTTTCACTTAAAATCAGCAGTTATAGTCAATTCACTACAGAGCTTTCTTCTTGGGCTTTCCATTCTATTAAAGAGATTATCTGCAGTTAGCCTCGCTTTTCATATGTGTAAAGTCAGAATAAATATTAATTCAGAGTTGTGAAGATGACTCGCATGTGTAAAGTTCTGAAAAATAAGAGACTCAATGCGAGTGAGTTATACCCCTTGGAAGACTCAGTCTTATGGGAGGCAGAGTAAGGATGGAAGTTGGCCTGTGAAGCCAAAAGATACAGGCTTTGTGTTCAGGCAGACCTGGATTTGACCCTGGGCTCTACACATACTAGCTGGGTAATCATATTCAAATTACTAACTTCTCTTAATTTCAGATTCCTCATCTATTAAGACAGGAAGAAAATTTCCTGTCAGGGTTTTTATGAGCATTAAATGAGATGAGTTGCGTGCCTGGCACAGCATCTGGAACATGCTATTTCACTCAATAAACTATCTGACCTATGGTTTGTCCATGTTAGATTTAACAACCTCTTTTACAAAGGGCTTTTGCCATACTATATTTTATCAAGGAAAAACTATAAAACTGGTAGACACTAACAGAAATTTCTGAATAGAGGTAGGAAGTCAACTTTAGGTAGGTTATGCCAGAAAATAAGAAACTCAGTTCTATAATCACCAAGTTTATTTGTTGCTCACATTCAAGCCAGCTTTGGGCTGGGGCTGGAACTCTGAGCTCTGTGACTCTGTAGAGCAGCTCCATGCGGCAGGGTGACTGTGAGTTAGACCATGTGTCTTATCCATCCAAAACCCGGGCTAAAGGAGCAGCCCCCATTGGTACATGATATTCCCTAGTGTCAGAGGACCACACAAAGAAGGCAAACAGAAATGAACATTTTTTTCTCAAGTTTTCCCTAGGAACTAACCAACTGTAAATTTCTCTCATATTCCATTGGTCAAAGCAAATATCATGTCTGTGTCCAAAGTCAACAGGGAATCATGGTAATTTCTGAGAGAGAACAAATAATTGTGAGCAGATAATAAATTCCATTACAGGTAAAAAAATAATAATAATAATAATCTTTCATGCTTCTGATGGTTAGTTTTTTCTAGAATTGTCACTTGACCCATCTGTCTTCTTTCTTCATGAAGAATAGCCTTCCTTCCCTCACACATCTGGAACAACCAAATGAAAGCATAGGTACAAAATGGTTTGAGCAAAGTAGAACAAAGGTCTATCAGTTTCCAGTTTACTACCCTTATTTAAGAGAATTGAGATACTTTTTATTTTAAAATATCAAGTATTTATGCAAAGATGCCATGGGACTTAGGGAGAAAAGGAAATAAAATAAATAATTTGGTAACATCTATGAGAGATACGGTGTTAGTAAAAAGGAAAAATATTCATTTTATACCACTAAGATTTTAATTAATGCAATAATTGCTTATTTTTTAATTAGATGGTTTTAACTACATTGAATTGCCTCTGCAAAGCTCAGAAATATCAATATGCTTTATTAACTTCCTTAAGTATCACAGTTTACAGCAATAATAAATTCTCATTTTCACTCAAATACTCAGGTGGTTACAGGATTAACATAATATGCTAATTTTCTCTAGCTTGTCTAATATATATTTAGCATATTTCGCTCACTGAAGTGCACACGGTGTTGTTTAAATGTTTTCTTATAAACCGACCACCTTGCTAAAGTTTATTTAACACTCTTACAGGTCTTAAATTTGGTCAGAGGAAATGGATGTGATATTTGAGTAAGGAGAAATGTACAAAACCTTTATTCTGTGTTCCGTATTTGTTCATAGGATGAGCAAAGATGTAACTCTATCTGATATTTTAAATATTTTAACCATTGATCCAAACCCGAAGCCATCACGTCGAATCCGATTCACAGCAACCCTATAGGACAGAGTAGAACTGCCCTGTAGGTTTCCAAAGCGGTAAATCTTTATGGAAGCAGACTGCCACACCTTTTTCTCACAGAGCAGATGGTAGATTCAAACCTCCAACCCTTCAGTTAGCAGCTGAGTGCTTAACTATGGATCCACCAGGGCTTCTCTAACCATTGATAGTGCACAGAATAACAGAATAAAATGATTTTTGAGAAACTGGATTCAAATTTAGAACAGAGCTTTCCAGTCAATTTGTGAAAACAAAATACCTTCATTTTCCAATGTGATTAAATTCCTGGGCGTGTGTATGATGCTGGCCAAGTCCCTGGAGGTGGAAGAGGGGGTACCAAGGATGTACTGAGGTAACGACCCTGGGTAGGAGTTAATGGAGCCACGATGGAGGTAGACATTTATACCTTAGAGCATTTCTCCTCTTCAAAGGTCTACAAGGTGCTAGTGAGGGATTTTAGACAGCAGTGGGATATAGTCAGATTACATTTTAAATAGATAACTCAGGCAGCTGAATAAGGGTGGCTTTGAGGGAGAGAATAGACTAGAAGCAGAGACACTACTTAGGATTGCACTTGGTTAGGTGAAATGGAATAAAGATGTAAAGCAGGACCTAAACAGGAAAATAAAAGTGGCGTAAAGGGTAAAAGCTTGAGCTCTTCTGCCATATTGGTCAACTTTACCCTGCCCCTCCCTCTGCTATTTAGCATTTTGACCTTGAGTATTTTCCTCTATCCCTCTAACCCTCAATTTCCCTTCTCCTCTGTAAAATGAGTATAACACCAGTACATTTCTCTTTTGGTGGTTATTTGTACAAATCTAATGAAAAGGGCATAGAAGCATTTAGCATTATAAATAACATAGTAAATATTCAATAAATGATAGCTATTATCATTGTTGTAATAGGCAAAATATATATTTTTTTTAAGTTTATACTTTTAGAAAGTGCACAGCACAAACTTACCCCTAGGCTTCCTGACTCAAATATTGTGGATTTTCTGTTCTATCATAATGCCTTGGAGAACATTTGAGAGTAGAGAAAACAATTTTAGAGTGGCTTAGAGGTAGTCCAGTATTAAAGCTCTGGGTATACTGAATGACCCTGTAAATCTGTTTCATTTATAATATTCTAATAAATGCCCTTCTGATTTCAGAAGTAGGTTATGATCTGAGCTCTAACCCTGTTACTATGTTTCTAAATAAGTGAAATATGATATAAAATAACTTAGCTCCTTAAAGACACAGATTGCCTCCAATTCATCTTTCTATTTTCAGTGCCTGGTACAGGGTGTGACACAAAACAGGCCCTCAATAAAGGCTTACTGAGTAAATACAGGAGCTTGGTGGCACAGTGGTTAAGAGCTGGGCTGCTAACCAGCCGCTCCTTGGAAACACTATGAGACAGTTCTACTCTGTTCTATAGGGTTTCTATGAGTTGGAATTGACTCCATGGCAATGGGTTTGAGTGAATACATCCCACTATTTTTGAGAAACAGGTAGTCAAATGTAGCATAATTAATTTGAAACAAAGATAACAGATCAATGCAATTAACAGTGAGATTATGGTCAGGGAGTGCAAGCAATTCTTGTCCTATATTCTTCTCATAATATATTGTGGATACTTTTCCTTAGAAATCCTTTTGTATCAGAGTCAGCCTGGGAGAATGGCTATTACAGACAGTTTTAGCATGGCATCATAAACCTGAAGTTGCCTGAGGAAAGCCCCAAGGTTCCAGAATCCCATCTGGCCTCATCATTAGCAGATACTCTGTATAAGGCCCTTTGGAACCTGGCTTCAGTACAAAGTGGAATTACTGAAAGCCTTAATGTTGTTGCTGGTTAGCTCACTAATGATTATTTTCTTCTTCTGTTTCATAATGCCCTGCCTGGAAAATCTGTTGCAAGCTAGTGGCTGGAATTATAATTCTTCTAAGGAAGTGATTTCCACACGTGGTTAATGATTTTGCATCAGCAGCTCTGCTCGACCTTCACACCCCTCCATTCCTGCCCAACTTATTTGGATGTGGATATTAATCACAATCAAAGAAGAGGAAATGCTTTATTTTAATGTTTATTAAGTTTACAATTCCTCGAATTGATTTTTACAATGTGAATGTTGGTAATCATTATACTTTAATGCCTGAGGCATTTCAGAAAAGACTGGGAAGGAACAGATCCATTGATACTAAAGATGAAATAACAAATATTCATGCAAGAAGACAAAATGTCCTTTCTTTGACTTTAGGGATGATTGCTAGTCATAATTAAAAACCATCCCTTTCAGTGTGCATCAGTTCAGACCCGCCTGAGCTCAGTGAATACTGCTCACAGGCCAAATCCAACTCTGCAGGTTGGTAAATGCCTCTGTGACGTCGCCACAGGGAGTTGGCTTTTCTCTACATTGACAGAAACGAGGCAGTAATTAGAAGTGAGTGACAAGGTGCTTTTCATCTTTGACGAGGAAAGATTTTTTGTGTCAAAATATCTCACCAGAGGAGTAATTTTCTCTGTGTGCATTTCTTGTTCTGAATGCATTTTGCATGATAATAGAAGAGAGGAAATTGTTTCTGAATGTTGCTAAGTGACAAATAGCAGATACACTGCCTTTGGAGATAACTAGTGTCTGAATGCTGTCATATCGTGGTATCAACAGATAGGGTCCATAGTAAGCTGGGGGAATATTTATACTAGAAAAATTATTTGTTTTTGATAGAATAAAATTTTTAAAAAATTAAAATGCTCTTTATGGTATTATGGCTTAAAAGGTTAAAAATTTCCTGACAAGATTTAATGACCCACTTCTAAAATACATTTTAAGAGTTTAATCACCTGAAATTTTAAGCACAATGAGGAGACAAATAATCAGCATGATGCTTTTCCTGGTTTACACAGCCTGCCTTGTCACTCAGCGTATAGGCTTTTGTTAGTTAAGACCACTATAGACAATTAAGCTGGGAAAATTATGCTGATAAATGGATTGCATTGATTATACTAAACTTGGAAATTTAAAAGCAACTATTCATGAAATTTAAATTGTTTGAGACATTACAAAAAAAATAAAAACAACAACAATAACACAAAAACCCAAAAGCCTATAATTATGCTTTACCTGGCATTAGATTCTATGAATATGAGAGAAAGAGTTTGATCATGAATTTGGAATTGATAATATTAAGAGAACATAGTGCTTCCTTTCATTTTATTTTTTTAGTGTAGGGAGAGCATTTTGTAGAATATAAATTAGCATATAGTGATCAAATATAATAATAGGCAAAAAAGGACAGTGTTTATCTGGAAGTATGAATCTGATCCACACTGCTGCTTGTATAACACTGGTGTACAGTTGTGGAAAATGTGGTAAGATAAGCAATTTCTGAAAGATGTAATAGCATTACCCATCTCAGGAGAACATTTCTTAGTATATCGTGGAAAGAGAGAGAAAAGAGGGCGTGGAGAAAAAGATATACCTTAGTAGACCCTGGAATTTAAAGAAAAAAAAATTGTAAAACAATAGAGTTGGCAATAAAGTATTATCCCAATTCCTGAAATTCAGGTTTTTTGAATACATACCTCTTTTAAATTAAGGAAACCCTGGTGGTGTAGTGGTTAAGAGTTCGGCTGCTAACCAAAAGGTGGGCACTTTGAATCCACCAGGTGCTCCTTGGAAACCCTATGGAGCAGTTCTACTCTGTCCTGTAGGGTTGCTATGAGTAGGAATTGATTCCACGGTGGATGGGTATAGTCTTTCATGGAACCCTGGTGGTGTGCAGTGCTTAAGAATTATGGCGCTGTACAGCTGCTAACCGAAAGGTTGGCAGTTTGAATCCACCAGCCGCTTTCTGGAAACCCTATGAAGCATTTCTACTCTGACCTATAGGGTTGCTATGAGTTAGAATCAACTCGACGGCAACGTGTTTTTGGATAGCCTTTGATATGGTCCCTGGTGGTGAAATGGTTAAGAGCTAGGCTGCTAACCAAAAGGTTGGCAGTTTGAATCCACCAGCTGCTCCTTGGAAACCCTATAGAGCAATTCTACTCTGTCCTACAAGGTCACTGTGAGTCAGAATGAACCCTACCGCAATGGGTTTATCATCTTTGACAAGAGCCCTGGTGGCGCAGTGGTTAAAATGCTTGACCGTTAACCAAAACGTCGGTGGTTCGAAACCACCAGCGGCTTCATGGGAGAAGGATGTGGCAGTCTGCTTCCATAGAGATTAAAAAAAAAAAAAAAAAAAAAAAACAAATCCCTGCCATCAAGTAGATTCCAACTCATAGCAATCTATAGGGTTTCCAAGGTCGTAAATTTTTACGGAATCAGACTGCCACATCTTTCTCCCATGAAGCAGCTGGTGGTTTCTAACTGCAGACCTTCAGATTAGTAGCCAAGCTCTTTAACCTCTGTGCCACCATGGCTCTTGAAGACCCTGCAGGGTGGCTATGAGCTGGAATCCACTCGTCTGCAGTTAGTTTTGTTTTGGTTTATATTCTTTGACATTGAAATAGACATTATGGACCTTATCTTTCAAAATTCTATCCTTTAAGGGATTTTGATGTGACTATAATTCTTGAAAATACTAAAATCACAGTGATAATGTTTGCCCAGGACAAATTACCAGAAAGCAAATTAATTTTGTTTTCTTTTCAATTATATTGTCCACATATTTTCTTTTTTCAATTAATTCAGGATAATTGTGAGAATGTAGGTTTTAATTGGGTTATTCTAGAGTACCCCTGAGTATGTTACTCAGAAGTCTCAGCCTAAAGAGAAAGTAGTTCCATATTACGTTGAAACACCCACAGTTTCTCAAAAATCATTTTGAGAGCTTAAGCTATATCTTCAGGCTCTAAAATAATCAATTATGTAATGAACTTGTAATTCTTTTACATGATTTATTTAAAGAGCTAATAATTATTGAGGGCTTGTAGTATGTTAGGGAAAGTGGGGGTTAAAGACTTTATTTATGTAATTCTGCCAATAATGCTGTATGCACATACTTTCTCATTGCACACACAGAAAAAACAATACATAGTAGCTTATTCCAGGTCTAACATTTACTATATTTTTACATGAGATTTGAGTCCATGTCTGTCAGACACCAATGCAGAAGCTCTTACAGTGACATGATGTTGTTGCTTTTGTCAGTTGCTGTCATGGATTGAATTCTGTTCCCCAAAAATGTGTGTATCAGTTTGGCTGGGCCATGATTCCCGGTATTGTGTGATTGTCCACCATTTTATCCTCTGATGTGGCTTTCCTCTGGGTTGTAAATCCTGCCTCTGTGATGTTAATGAGGGGAGACAGAGATGGGTGGTGGTTGTGTTGATGAGGCAGGATTCAATCCACAGGATTGGATTGTTTCTTGAGCTGGTTTCTTTTAGGATATAAGAGAGGTGAGCAAAGAGAAGGGGGACCTCATACTACCAAGAAAGCAGTGCCAGGAGCAGAGTGCATCCTTTGGATCCAGGGGTCCTGTGCAGGGAAACTCCAAGTCCAGGGGAAGATTGATGAGAAGGACGTTCCTCCAGAGCCGAGAGAGAGAAAGCCTTTCCCTGGAGCTGGCACCCTGCATTTAGACTTTTAGCCTATTTTACTCTAAGGAAATAAATTTCTTTTTGTTAAAGTCATCGAGTTGTGGTATTTCTATTATAGCAGCCCTAGATAAGACAGTTGCCATCAAGTCAATTCTGATTTGTGGCATCCCCATCCGTACTGAGTTGTACCTTTCAGAAGCGGATCACAAGGTCCGCTTCCTGAGGCACCTTTGAGTGGGTTCAAACTACCAACCTTTTGATTATTAGTCCAGTGTGCCACCCATCTTAATTATAACCCATTGCAATCAAGTCGATTCCAACTCATAACAATCCTATAGGACAGAGTAGAACTGCCTCATAGGGTTTGCAAGGAGTGGCTGGTGGATTTGAACTGCTGCCCTTTTGGTTAGCAGCCAAGCTCTTAACCACTGCTGCACCAGGGCTCCATCCTAATTATACTGGTTACCAAATAACAGTTGGGAATATTACCTGTTTGGCCATAGAGTGGCAATGTACTTGCTGATGAAATGTCCCCAATTGTAGTGTAACTGCACTTTACTATTCAATTAATATTTATTTGGTGGGGACGTTCTGAATATAAAATATCTTAAGAACATTTTAAAGAACATTTGGGTATGTCCCCAATTGTAGTGAAACTGCACTTTACTATTCAATTAATATTTATTTGGTGGGGACGTTCTGAATATAAAATATCTTAAGAACATTTTAAAGAACATTTGGGTAAGTTACCTCAAAATGCAACTCTGAAAACACACCGAGGTAATGTTAGATAAAAATTCAGGTTAGGTTCCCCAAGATCCATAGCTCAGCCTTGTCTTTCCATTACCACAATATGTGGGAGTTTATTATTTTATTCAGCAAATACTTATTGAGTGCCTGTATCTGTCAGGCAATATGCTGTTGTTGTTGTTGTTGTCAGGTGCTGTAGATTTGGTTCTGACTCATAGCGACCCTATAGGAGAGAGAACTGCCCCATAGGGTTTACCAAGGAGTGCTGGTGGATTTGAACTGCTGACCTTTTGGTTAGCAGCCAAGTTCTTAACCACTACACCACCAGGGCTTCAGATGCAATGCTAGATGTGGAGATATATCAGTGAACAAGAGGATCGAGATTCCTTCCTTTTGGAACTTACAATCTAGGCTGAAGCAGATATTTAATAGATACTTTTACAAATAATTAATCACACTTGTATGAAGTGCTATGAAGGAAAAAGTATGAAGTGCTATGAAGGAAAAAATATAAAGTGCTGTGAGGATGTATTACAGGCAGGCCAAACATAGAGGAGATTTTCCAGAGTATGCAGTTGGGATCTGAATCTGCCAGGTGAAAAGAGAATCTCAAAGAGCAGGCCCTAAGTTCCTAAAGTGTTTGCTTAAAATAGTGAAGGTCTTTAAAGAGATAGTAGACACATGTTAATACTGGTGAAGGGAAAGGCAATATACAATATGGGAGAAGTTAACATAACATGAACAAGGCAAGAGAGGACACTGAGTGGAATGGAGATATAAAGGACAACTCTGGTAAGTACTATAGCATAGACAGTCCTGCAACAATAGCTTTAATAAAGAAAAATCTACAAATGGATACAGATAGATATGCCAAGAGGTGGGGGGGTGGGTAAGGAGCACACCCACCAGCAGATACAGGTTTGGTGGTGAAAATTTCTAAATACATGACTATAGGTGTTCCTCATATATTAATAGAGACAATAGAGCACACAAGTGGCACAGTAGGGAAACCTCTTTGACATAACTAAACACCTTGTGAGATGAAGCTCCCCTGGTGGAAGACAAAGGGCCATAGACTTGGGGTACATCTACATCAAGACACAGCATAGTTCTTAAAGACATGTTATATATACTACTTTGATGGGTAGAATCTGGGGTCTTAAAAGTTTGCGAGTGACCATGTAAGATACAGTCATCAGTCTCTTCCAGTGCAGAGCAAAGAAGAGTGAAAAAAAAAAAAAAAACTAAGACTCAAGGAAGCAATTAGCCCAAAGGACTAGTGGACCGCATGAACCACAGCCTGAACAAAAGAACTAGATGGTGCCTGGCTACCACTACTGACTGCTCTGACTGGAATTACTACAGAGGGTCCCAGACTGAGCGGGAGAAAAATGCAGAGCAAAAGATCAAATTCACCAAATAGATCCGACTTACTGCTCTGACAGAGACTGAAGGAAGCACTGAGACTATGGCCTCTGGACACTCTGTTAAATCAGAACTGAAGCCACTCCTGAAGTTCACCGTTCAGCCAAACATTAGGCAGGCCTATAAAACAAACCATAACACACGTGAGAAAACATGCTTCTTAGAACAATCCAGCATACAAGACTAAATGGGCAACACCTGGCCGAAAGCAGACGAGAAGGCATGAAGGAGCGGGAGGAAAACTAGATGAATGAAAGCAGGGAACCTGGGTTGTAAAGGGAAAGAGGGAGAGTGCTGACATATTGCAGGGGTTGCAACCAATGTCACAAAACAATTTGTGTATACATTTTTGAATGAGAAACTAATTTGCTTTGTAAACTTTCACCTAAAGCACTATGTGTGTGTATATATATATATAATTTTAAAAAGTGAAGGTATTTAACATCAGTAACAAAATACACAAAAAAAATTATTTTAGATTGGGGGAATAAAATATGCAGCAGAAAAAAAAAAAACAGTTTGAGTCAGGAAAACCTAGTTTTAATTCTGTGTGAGCATGAGAAAGCTGGATGTCAAGTTCATGTAACAGTAAAATATCTTCAGATTAATTCTCATAGGTCATCATTGCAGTAAATATTTTGAAGAGATGCTCAAGAATTGATTTTTTAGGCCACAAAGAAACATTTTAGAGTCATATCTCAATTTTAATCAAATTATATTAATAAATTATTCACATACATTATTTGCCATGTTTGGCTCAGGAGAAAGTGTTGAATACTTCCAAAATGCAAACCTACCTTCGAAGAATAAAGATTTGCCGATGTGGAGAAATTGCACTCTATGATATAATAGAAACCCCAACAAAATTTACAATTGCTTGAAGTTCTTTCTCTTTGTTTAAAATAAATCAAATGTATTAATTGTCACATTTAAAAAACATTATTTGAATTAGATAGTTGGCGTAAAAGTACAGAAACAGGATAGGTGACCTCCAGAGCCAGGTCTGGGTGAGGGTGAGGGCTGTTGTCACTGCTCCATGTTACAATTTATAACTTAACAATTGGTTAAATTTGGTCAGGCCTAGTTGTACAAGATGAGTTATTGAACTTTTGCAAACACTAGAATAATATTAAATTTTAAATAATGGCAAAGATAATGAAAGACTAATGCCTGTGGGTGTTTGTGGTACGCATTTTTTTTTGTTCTCCTACAGCGTGTGAGAAAACAGGCCTCAGGGGCTTTGGTGGCCCTTGATTTCCAGCTGCTGTCACAGAGGCAGGGAGCTGCTCCAGTTCAGGAACAGCCTGCCCTGCTCAGGGTAATTGGCTCCTCAGCTCTCTGTTGAGAGGAGGCAGCCTTACTCATCAGGTTTCTTTGTTTGCTTTTTGAGAAAGAAAATGAGTGTTTTCTAGGCTGTATATAAACCCTCACCTAGTAAAGAAACTTTTGATGATTGATATAACAAAAACTAACTAATGAAAATTAGTGGTAGAAGATATTTTAAAATACAATATACAGCAGTATATTCAAATTGTATCCATTTAAAACCTATACAAATTTTAAAATTATTATATATAATTATGTATTATATATTATAAAGTTTATACATATAATTATATATACACATATTTATGATATACATGTGTATGCATATGACTTTATAATTATATAATACATAATTATATATAATACATTGCATACTCCTGAGATTCTTTTCAACACTTGTATATTCCATGATTACTCACTGTAAATCAGGACCAAGAGCTGGGGCAATATGCAAATAAAATGTTGTTGCTGTTCACCAATCTTATAGGAGTCCAGTGATACCCAGGTGAGGAGTGGGTAATTGGGCTAAATTCTTAATGGAGTACTATATGGGATTAAATTTAATCGATGGAGTTTCACCTTTACTTTGATATCCTGTATTGAAGAAGAAAAAGAAAAACAAGATTACTCAAGGCTATAAGCCAAGCGATCAGACATTAGATGTCAGACATTGTTCATTATTTTTTTATTTTTCAATTTAAGCACTTTTTTCCCCTAGTAAATTCTATTTTTAGCTTTGGTTAATCATGCTTTTCATTTACACATATTCAATGTAAAAAATAAATACACTCTACCAACAGAAAAAATGTAAAACAACATGAGGCATAGTTTCTATGGCCTTAGGTACTCTCATCTTTCCTTTAGGTGCCTAAGTATTAAAAAACCCCCAGCTATTCTTCATGTGTCTGCATACGTGGTTATGTATACATGTTTAATTGTGAAATACTAAACCCAGCAAGAAAGAATGAAATCTCACAGCAAATATTATTGACAATATACATGGAAAGAGAATCTGTATTATGTAGACTAGAGAAAAATACATGTCAGTTATTAATATGGAAAATGGCTATAACAAGTGCTATATTTATTATGTTGAACCCATATGAACAGCACAGTAATTCATATCGCTGCTCACAAACTTACAATGCTGTTGGAGAACATTTAGCTAAAAGGTTATATTTCAAAGATCTTGCTAGTATATGAGTTTTCACTTTAATATTTATGGCCCATGTCACAGTATTCCAGTTGTCCTATTCTGATAGCCCTTGGATCATGATTACTATAAACCAAAAGCGTGTATTAAAGAAACAAACAAATGTAGTACCATATCAGCTCTAGTGCAAGGAAAATTAAACTAATAGTTTATAATACCACATATATGTCTCTGAACAGACCCATGTAAATGTTATAAGTGTAAACATATAAAGCATAAAAGCAATCTAAATAAACACGGTGAATACCTCATGCACCTGGCACAGGATGACCTCTTGGAGATGGGAAGAGCTGGGAGTGTTTCATATCTGGACATAGACTCATCAGTGAGAGCCAACAGTCTTGCAATTTTAAGAGCTATTTGGAAAAGGAAGAAAGCTTGGCTGGAAATCAAAAGTTAATGATTGTATAAGAACAGAGTACTTCTTGGGTATCTTTTTCTTCATTTTGTATCCTGGAATGCAGTGATTAAAAATACCTAGTTCATATTGTACTGAGCGGTACAAGTGGTTAACGATCATGGCTGCTAACAGAAAGGTTGGAATTTTGAGTCCACCCAGAGACACTTTGAAAGGAAGATCTCATCATCTTCCTTTGAAAAATCAACCATTGAAAGCCTTATAGTGCGCAGGTCTACTCTGACACACATGGGGTTGCCACGAAGGGGAATTGACTCAACGGCAACTGGCTTTATGTTTTTAGTTCATATTGCATACATATAATGCCTAGACTTCCCTACAAAAATCCTAAAACACTTTGATACATAAAGTTACAAGGTACAAGACTAATTAAGACATAAGGTATTTTTTACCAGTTAACATAAACTACCCCGTATAAGCGTGGAAGGTTTTGTCCATTTTATTTATTTTCAAAAAATATTAATTAACTAAATTATATTTAGCCATGTTTGGATAAATCCCTTTTATTCTGGGGCTTCAGAAGCCATATGAAAAGATGAAAAGACATAAAATAATTAGGAATGTATACAGTGCAAGAAATAATAAGGTATTTTTTGTAAAAGTACTCCATTCCTCATCATTATTCCTCAGTTCTTTATTCATATCTCAATTATAACACGTATTAGATGCTATTACACTATATTTGTTTACATTTATTTCTTTCCCCCGGAATGCGAATTTCACAAAGGCTAGAAATGTATTCCTCCTTCTATTACCAGCATGTAACATATCGGTAGAGGGTAATGGTAAACATTTTACCAATATTTTTAACATGAGTAATTTTCACCCTGATTTTAAAATGTCAAAGATGCAGCTATATATAAAATCTTCATCTCCAAAGACTTGTTTACTAGAAGAGTATTTAGACTTGCCCTTCATGATCCTAGAGAGCACCAATATGCTCGGTATAATGTGCATGTTAAGAAATACTTTTTGGATGGGAAGAATAATTAGAGGGAGAGAGTACCTCTCTCTCCCTGAACTCGAAGTATCTAAGGACAGAAAAGGGCTCAGTCTGTAGACCTCAGGCACCTCACCCTGCAGCAGGAATACAGGTAAGAATTTGGCATAGGTACAGAATTCATCACAGATAGAGGTTACAACATGTGTGAGGGAAATTTTCTAGAACGTGCCTTCTAATAGTAGACACCTAGTGTTCAGAAACCACCATCTGTCTTCTGTCAGTTTGTTGTACTTTGGTGGCTTGCATGTTACTGCCAAAACTATGGCACGAGTATTTCAAATACCAGCAGGTTCATCTATGGTGGACAGGTTTCAATGGCACTTCCAGACCAAGACAAATTAGGAAAAAAAGGCCCGGTAGTCTATTTTAACCTTATCATTGATCGTAGTAGAACATTGTCTGACCCATTTGCTTTGCATTGGACACATCGTCAGGAGGGATGAATTGCTGGATGAGGACATCATGTTTGGTGAAGTAGAGGGCCAACAAGGGCACGGAAGACTCTCAAGGAAATGGATTGGCACAATAGCCGCAACTATAGACTCGAACATGCAATTGATTGTGAGAAACGACACAGAACTGGGCAATATTTCATTCTGTTTTACATAAGGCCATTGTGAGTTGGAGTCAACTTTATGGCAGCTATCTATCTGTCTGTCTATCTATCATGTATCTATCTATCTAGTGTTTAGAGAAGGTTTTCCCCTGATAAATTGGAGTCCTGACTGTTATTTAGATGTTTTTGCCTAGGCTAAATACCAGATTTCTCTATCAGGAGATGATAACTATCACTGTGTAGTTTCATAGTGCCTGAGAAATAATCCAGTTGAGATCCACATTGGCAGAGAAGAATGAGACTATGGCAAATAATGCAAGGAGGGAAAAACAGAGTTCAAATTACAGTTAGAAGCCACAAATCCAGTAAGCAAACTGGATAGGTTACTGAAAACAGAATGATAAAGGTAAGATAAACAGAAGAATTAAATAAATGGTCAATGGAGAAAAGGAGTAGTGTGAGGTATAGGTAGTGTATAGTTCTATTCAAATAGATAAAAGGTACACAGAATCCATACTCAGGATCCTATTTTACATAAATCCAGGGTAGGCATTTTTTTTTTTTTTTTCCTGTAAAGATCCAGATAGCAAATATTTTAGACTTAGTGGGCCACATACAATCTCTTTCACATATCCTTATAAATATCTAAAAAACATTCTTAGTTCATGGGCCAGACCTAGCAAAGCTATAGACACAGTTTGCTAATAATCACTGTATAAATATACTACAAACTGAATAGAAGCAGGTCTTGAAGCCACAAAATTAATAACTGACACCAGTATCTTCTTCTTTGAGTGCAAAAGTACTACGGTTGACATCAGATTCCACTCACATTTTGATCCTATAGGAATTCAGACACCTAGTGTTCTGTAAATTAAGGAAGCAACCTATAAGCATGCATTCAGGGGAGATAGCAAATAAAATCTGACATACTTAAAATTGCCTCTCTGCTCATATTAAATTTGAGTTCATCTTTTGGAAATGCAAAATAATATTTCTTGTATGCCAGTTTCATTTAAAATCACTCTCTAAACAGCGTATAAGTTTACTTCACCTGCTTCCAACACCTCTATTCTCTCTCATCCAATTTTCTGAAGTTGTGTGTGTGTGATTATATGAATGTGTTGTCTTCCCTATTAACTACTATGCTCACCACTGTATCCCCAGCCTAGCAGAATGCCTGGCACAAAGTAAATTCTCACTAAGTATTTCCTGAGTAAATAAATGTAGAATTTTATACTGTTTTATTTCTAAACCAATTATCCTGCTAATTTAAATAACTTAATAATTACATTACAATTCTACTAACATGAGTCTAAAATCTTTTTATACCCTATATCAGTTATTTGTTGCTATGTAACAAATTATACTAAAGCATTGCAGCTTAAAACAATCAACATTTATTTTCTCATGCAGTTTTGAGGGTCAGGAAAATAGGAGCAGCTTAGCTTTTTTTTTTTTTTTTTTTTAGCTTAGGGGTCTGCCTTAGGGACTCTCATGAGTTTGTGGTCAAAATGTCCGCTGGAGCTGCAGGATCTGAAGGCTTGACTTTGGTTGAAGGATCTACTTCTAAGATGGTTCACTCACAACATACCTAGCAAGTTATTCTCGGGAGGCGTGAGTTTCTTGCCATGTGGACTTTTCCATAGGGCTGCTTGAATATCCTCAGTATGTGGTAGCTGGCTTCTCCCGTAGTGAGGGTTCCAAGAGGGTGCAAGGTGAAAGCCAGGATGACTTTTTGACCTAACTTCGTAAATGATGCTCTGGAGTTTCTGTAGTATGATATTGGTCAGTCCTATCCAAGGATGTTAATATCAGCCATTAAGGGACATATCCTATGACCATTCTCACATATTTCTCTATTTTTATTTCTTTGAAAGTGATTGATATTTTCTGTAATTCTTACTTAAAGAAACTAAGCATAAAAGGGAAAATCAAGCATATATACAGATTTTTTCATTTCATTAGTATTTTCAAATTGTTATTACAATAAAGTATCAATTTATACTTTCATTACCATTATGTTTTTAAAATTTTGCAAGTATTATTTCCGCTTAGTAGTCCCCATGAAACATACTATATACTCCCTCCATAACATGCCAAATATTATATATCAAATCTAATACCATGCCTTTTGTTTATAAAGGATTGAATCAACCACCAACCAAGCTAAATTCAGTTTCAAAACTCATGTATATAATCCAGAAGCATAAGCCAGTAATAATCAAGGAAGTTATCAAAATATTTTACTGCTTTCCAAAAGAAGTCTCTAGAAGACATAACAGTAAATCATTTGCAGTCCGCTCACTGGCAAATTGTACAATAAAATTTAACTCACCCTAAGCTCTAATTCTCTTTGAAAAATGATAAACAGTTAAAGGTCTAATAATCATAGCTGGAAACATGTCTCCTGTCTTCACCACATTTATTTCTAATTTCATACTCACTTTCTCTCGGATAATATTAAAATATGAAAACAAATAAATCAGTTTGACTAAGTGTAAACCACAAAGCCTTTGGCATCAGATACATCTGAATCTTGGCACAAATATCTATTGCCCATGAAGCTATGTGCGAGTCAATTAATCTCTTTTGGCCTTAGTTTCCCAATCTGTAAAATAGGGATAAGTGATATGAACTTTGTCTGATTGTTGGGTGATGAAAAAAAAGAAAAATCAAGTATTACCTGTAGGCTAAGATTATTAGGTAGACATCAGTGCTGCCAAATGTAACAGAAAACTCTGGATTAGTGAACACGGTCAATGATTGTGTTGATAACTGTCTGAGATTTTGTTGGGCAAGTGGTTGTGAAACATCCAAGATGCTGGCAGGAGAATGATTTGGATGTTCAACCTTGCTTTCCATGATGGACAGGAAAGAAGAGGTTGTCTTAGTTGTCTAATGCTGTCATTATAGAAACATCAAAATGGGTGGCTTTAAAAAACAAAAATTATTCCTTACAGTTCAGGAGGCTATAAGTCCAAACTCAGAGTGTGGGCTCTAAACAGATGATATTTTAGCTTCAAGTAGTTGCGAGTAATCCTTGGCATTTCTGGGCTTGTAGATGTATCTGTCTTCATCTTCTTTCTTCCTCTTACCCCTGAGTGTGTCTCTGTGTCTATTCTGGTCATTTTATAACTCTGAAGTAATTAGGTATAGCGTCCACCCTAGCCTGGTATAACCTCATTAACATAACAAAAGAAAAACTCTATTTCCAAACAAAGTCACATGTACAGGTACATGGGTTCATATTTAACACATATTTCGGGGGGGGACACAATTCAGTCCATAACAAGGAGTCAAAAGAAAATTAGACTTGAAGAAAATGGAGAACCAAGTGACTAAAGGATGTAAGAAAAGGAAATACTGAAAGCTACAGTTAGAGGAGTGAAATTTTATCAGAGTTAAAATAGTCTGCGAATGCAGACGAGAGATGGTTATTGAGAAGTGAAGGTTGTTGAGAATATGATTCCTTTGAAGAATGGTGAATCGAGATTGTTGGATATGTTTCTGCTAACTATTGCTTTGTAACAACAACAAAATAACAAATGCAGTGGCTAAAAACAGTAATTTAGTATTCTCACATGTTTGGCCACTGGCGTTGGCTTTGATTGGGAAAACTTGGTTTCTCCCACCAACAGGCGAGACTTGCTTCCTTATATTGTGGTCTAAGGGCAGTGTACCACACAGATAACATCAAAAGCTGCAAGACTCCCTGAGGTCTGTAGACTAGATAGCCAATGTCTCTTTGGCTATCTTCTACTGATCATAGCAAGTCAGAAAGCCAGCCTAGATTCAAGGATGGGATGTATGAGCCATCTTTTAGTGGAATATCCTTAAAATATGTAGCTATATTTAATATACCACAAATGGATCATTTCCATAAAATTGCTCAAGATCATGATTGGGCCAGGAAAGATGATCGCTTCCCCATCATGTGGTGAAAACTGAAATCGTGCCCCAGAGGAAGCATAGACATAGTCATTGGAGGACTTGAATGCTAAGCAGTCTCCTCAATTTTTAGCTTCTACAGAAAACAATTGACTATTAACTAAAAATGAAATCTGCTTGAACAGCAGCAGTTTTTAAAGACCTCAGCTCTTAGGGAAGCAGAGTTAGATGCAGATGAAAGGAAAAGGGAAATACAATTAAAGAAAGTTTCTTTGCTAAGTAAAGAACCTGTACTATACTGCTGAATTTGGCAGGCCCCAATTTAAGATATAATCTACATTACAATAGTTCCTATTTTCTTCCTGTATTTTGTGACAAAAGGTAATCAAATACCTATACAAAGTTTTAGATAATTTATTTGCTCTTTTCCACCATATCTGCTTGCCCTCACTTGTTTAATATTATAAATAACCAAGGAGCATGGCATTAACTCATTATTTCAGGAGATAATTGGAAGTAGGCAATCATCTAGAAACAATATTGGGTTTCTTCACTATCCTTTAATGTTTTCCTGTTATTTAGGGGTCTTCAGCTTCTCAAAGGACTCAGGAAAACACATTCCATCCCCACACAAGTCAGAGGAACCTGGCAAAAATAACTTTTATTTTCTTAAATATTTTTTGTGTAAATGAAGATGTCACCTTTTGTATCAGTCTCTCTGGTATATGAATATTTAAAGCCCTCAAAATAATAAGAACCAAATTGAACTGAAGAAATAATGAGTAATTGTTTTTCTGACAGCATGGTCCCATATGTCTGTGGTTCCATGCTGGACAGAAGAAAAAATTATATGCAAAATATTTTAGAAATTGGTTTTCTAATGATAGCACGTTCTACATAGAAAATATTGGGACATAGACTGTTATTTATCTCTAATTAAGTTGGTGATATTTGCCAGATTAGATTCTGAGTAATTTTACATGAGAACAGTCATTCCATAGGTAGCAAACAGGTATACTGAAAAGAATTATTACCTGCCTACAGTTGAACCTAAACATTCTTATGTTTAGGTTGAGAAGATTTAATTTTTTTTCCCCTCTAAGCCTACATATTTAAGTAGAAATTAAGTCTCTCTTTTTTTTTTTTTTTAAATCGAGCCAGGGTGCATAGTTGACTTCAAATAGTTGTGTAGTTTTTCTACAGCCCCTGTGATTTTTAATGCAGGGTATTTGGAGATACTTGTCTCAACAAGGCAGAAGCTGCTTTACCCTGGGTTTTTCCACATGGAGGATTATCTGATGATAATGGCACATCTCCAGCAGTGGCAGGGAAGCTACCAGAGACACAGAAGGCCTAAACAGATGTCAAGACTGTTGGATATGGCATTGCCATGGATGATGCGCCCAGTCTTTAAATTCTCTTTAAATTCCTCTCACATAAAAGAGAAAATTTGAAGTTCAGCCTCTAAGAAAGTGTATTAAGAGGACCAGGAGGGTTTCATTCGAGTTCCATGGGTGATAAAACACATCAATCTGAAACACTACCATGTGTGTTGCTGATTCCCTAGTCATTCTTCCATTTACTGTGCCTGAACAATGATAGCACTGTTATATCAAGGGAAAATGAGCCCGCCTCCCCTCAAAAAGCTTTTTACAAGGCAAAGCTATAAACTGCTAGATTTATTAACTATTTCCATTTCAAGCGAGGCACTGTTTGCATGGCAGTAAAGCTGAGCTGTAATGCAGATGCGGCACTTCAAGGCTGTTTTCCTAATGCCTTCACAACTCCTGTAAACAACGCATCCCTGGGTGGCAGCCTTCACTTTTAAACAATTCAGGCAAACTAGTTCAAGTTGTAAAAATACAGTACTTCCTTTACTGATAGCTTTGCAGACTCTCTGGGATTTGCAAATATGCTTTTCTAAATCTGATTAATATTCGCTTGCCCAAATGGGTGAGTACCTAAGTGAATTTCACCCCCAACTAAGGGATTCAGGAAACCAAAAAGGTGGGAAAATACTCCAGAAATTCTGAACAAGGGTTAAATGAGTCCCTAATTTTGAGGAGAGAAGAAATACATCTAAATTCTCTAAACTTAAAGAATCACAAGGAACTTATTTGTCACAGTTGTGTGTGATAGATTTCTGAGTCCAACGAGTTTTCATTGGACTATCTTGGTGGCACAGTGGTTGAGCTCTTGGCTCCTAGCTGAAAGGTCAGCAGTCTGAACCAACCAACGGCTTCCCAGGAGGAATCTTCCTCAACAGTCTGCTTCCATAAAGATTACAGTCTTGGAAATCCTATGGGACAGTTCTACCCTGTCCTATAGGGTCTTTATGATTTGGAATCAGCAATAGGTTAGGATTAGCCAGTCCCCTTTACTAAATGTTTGCTTTTTAAAAAGTTATTATAAAATTAACAACTAAAAATATTGCAATTCCCAATTAAAATTTTTATAATTTGGCAAATAAGAAATACATTTTTGTGGAGCAATCAGAATTATTTTTAAAGTAAATCAATAAAAAAGGAGAGTAACAAATGTTGAAAAAACATAAATCTCCACAAAAGTAGTGTAACCCTACTTGGATCAGAACACACTCTAATTGATCTGGTGACCTGGACTTGAACTGAAAGGAAATGAGAGGTGTTACTTTTCATTCATAAACCAATAATTTTATAGTAATGTGTTAGCAAGGAAGAAACATATATTATGTGGTTCCGTGAGAAATCAAGTTATGGCAAGATTTCACAGGAAAATAATCTACAAAGCATGATACAGTAGAAAAGGAATAATGTGGAAGAAAAAGTCATATATAATCGTGAATTCTACTTTTGTCCTTAGATTAATTGGGTACAGCATTGTTTTAGGCTCTTTTTTTGTTTCAAGTGTTAGACAAACCAGAAATGATGTGGCCAATGAAAAGCTCCTGTTGGCTCATATGAAGTCCCTTGATGGTGCCAATGGATAACACAATCACCTACTAACCAAAAGGTGGAAGGTTTCAGTAGACCCAAAAGAGCCTTGGAAGAAAGGCTTGGCAATATGTAGTTGTTATTAGGTGCTGTCAATTTGTTTCAGATTCCCTATGTATAACAGAATGAAACACTGCCCAGTCCTGCACCGTCCTCACAATCCTTATTATGTTTTAGCTCATTGTTGCAGTACTGTTTTGGTCCATCTTGTCGAAGGTCTTCCTCTTTTTGGCTCACCCTCTACCTTACCAAGCATGGTGTCCTCCAGAGATTGGGTCCCTCCTGATATGTCCAAAGTATGTGAGACAAAGTCTTGCCATCTTGCTTCCAAGGAACACTCTGACTGTACTTTTTCCAAGACAAACTTGTTTGTTCTTCTGGCAGTCCATGGTATATTCGATATTCTTCACCAACATCATAATTCAAAGGTGTCAGTTCTTCTTCAGTCTTATTCATTGTCTGGCTTTCACATGCATATGAAATGAGTGAAGATACCATGGCTTACTTCAGGCACACCTAGTCCTCAAAGTGACATCTTTGCATTTCAATGCTTTAAGGAGGTCTTTTGCAGCTGATTTGTCCACTGCAACACATCATTTAATTTCTTGACTGCTGCTGCCATGAGTATTGACTGTGGATCCAACGAAAATGAAATCTTTGAAAATTTCAATATTGGCAATATACTCATAAAAAAATCAGCCTTTGAAAGCCCTGTGGAGTACAGTTCTACACTGATATACATGGGGTCACCATGAGTTGGAGTTGATGCAGTGGCAACTGGTCTTTCTGGTATTGGCTCATATTACCTGCAGATCCAAAGTTAAAAAGAGTTTCAGCTCAAAAATATCGTCCAGATATTCCATTTTTCTGATGTATGTTCTACAAGGTCAGATGTATACTAAGTCAGACTTCCTAATATTAGCCAAATGGCTATAGAAATTTTAAGCTCCACATCCTCACAGCACTATGTTGAGAAGGAGCGTCTCCTGATTAGCTCTTTAAAAAGACATAGGGTACTTCATGACCTGAAATCCTCAGCATAAATCCCTTTAATGAATGTTATATGGCTGCCCCTGAACAAATCTCCGAATATAAAGACTGATGTGTTGATCAACTCAATCTTTTTTTTTTTTTTCTAAACCAAGCTATGTGGAGTTTGGGTAACATTATGCTTACTGGCCTTTGTAAAATCAGGACCCAACTTTGGAACTTGGTTAACAGTCGGTTTCCCTCAAAGCATGCAGGTAGTGTGGGGAAAGGATTATGACTGAACAAAAATCTCAGAATTAGCTAAGAGCCCAGGCATAGAGGAAGAGATTCTGGGTAAGCAACTAAGCAAGCCCATTTAGTCTAAGGTATTTTTCCAAGTTCCAATATCTTTGAGTTTCCATTTCAACCAACAATTATCAAAATGCCCTTCATTGTTTCACTATTTCTGATTCTATTGGTGGGGGAGACTTCAGTTTCCTCTTTACATTTCTGCCTACACAGTGCTACATCAGAGAAGCTTTCCCTCACTCCTCAGACTAAGTTTAAAACCCATAAAACGTGTTGACTTCAAGTCCATTCTGGCTCACAGTGACCCTAAAGGACAGAGTAGAACTGCTCCATAGGGTTTCAAAGGTTGTAATCTTTACAGTAGCAGACTGCCCCATCTTTCTCCTGTGGAGCAGCTGGTGGGTTTGAACTGTTGGCCAAGCACTTAACCACTGTGCCACCAGGGCTCCTTAGACTAAGTTTAGACCTCTGAAAGATGCTTTCACAGCTCTTATATTACCCTTTCACAGCACTTTGCACACTTGTAGAGTATTTGAGAATGGGAATGGTGTCGTATTTGTTCACAAATGTATCTCCAGTTCCTAGAATGGTAGACACTCAATAAATAGCCACTGATTTGTCCAGCTCACTAGGACAAGCCCGTAGGAATCAGACTGCTACTCATGACAAAACTAATATAGAAGCTACTGCCACATTGCAAGCATGCACTTGATGAGTGAAAAAAAACATTACGCAAAAAGTTTACAACCACTACTATAAGATACAGCTTTGCTCAATTACGTTTAGCTCTAAATCCAGAGTTAGTATCACTTATGAAAGATGAAAGCACATACTTGCATAGTTCTTGACCTGTTTCTTATGACAGGAGCAGGTTTTCTTCACAACCCAAGCCCCACCACAAACGCACTCATATACACACATACAAAAACACATCATTTGGAGTGCCCTGGTTGTAAGTTATGAAAGAATTCAGACTACATATATTAAGGCTCAGAGAGAGATTAAAAAAAAAAAAAGTGTATCCTTAACCCAGTTTAAGACCTATATTTCCAGTTCTCATTTTGTATCCCAGGTTAAGCCCCTTGAAAGGGGACAAGCAATGGGAATAATCACTACTTTTAAGAAAAATCCCACTTTGGCCCATATGGTACGTAATAAAGTTCATGAAATAATTCAATAGCAACCCCTTCTGAGTGATTTAGTCCTATAACTTTGACGTTGCAGATAAAACACAGCACTGATTAATGAAAATGGCTGTTTTTTTTTTTTCTCTTTCTTCTTTTATAGATTTGCATCAACCTGGTATAGGCATTACCTTCATGTAATTCTGCCACACACACACGTAAATATACAAATGAAATTGTGATATATTTTAGATTAGACATAATAACATTTAGTAAGAAAGCAGAAGAATGACTAATGAGATATTAAATGTCAAAATACAGACAGATGCAAATCAAAACCTGAAATTTGCCCCAGGCGGTAGGAACAGAATATGATTAGATATTTAAATTAATTTGGAAACTTATGGTACAGGATTTCATTTAGTTATCCCTTAAAGATTTCTTAATTAATAAAAATCACATTAACCAGAATGGACTTTTCTTTAATCGAATCTAAAAGTTTGATTACTTTTAGAATCAAGCTAAAATTTAATTTTTAAGCTACTTATTATCATAATTCTTAATTCTCAGACTGTCCAGTCCTAAATATCAGATGCTGAAGAATATCTTATTCATCTAATTAGTCTTAGTGCATAGCACAGCACCGACATATAGTAGAGGTCTGAAAAATATTACTGAATGACCATATACTTCAATCAGAAAATATTC
This sequence comes from Loxodonta africana, assembly GCF_030014295.1. Classification (NCBI taxonomy): domain Eukaryota; kingdom Metazoa; phylum Chordata; class Mammalia; order Proboscidea; family Elephantidae; genus Loxodonta; species Loxodonta africana. The sequence continues at coordinate 118,935,410 of NC_087348.1, forward strand.
TTGACATCAAATTGAGAGACAAAATGGAAGCTTTAGTTTTAAAATCATTATATACTAACTATTCATGAGAAAATTTGATTTTAAAACAAATATATCTATTAATATACAATGAACTGATAATATACACTATATATATATATATATATAACATGTAGTATTACAGTTTGAATCACAAGACTAAATAGGTCTATTTCAATTAGATCCTTAGTGTTCTGAATGATGAGCTTAGGTTTTTTATTCATTTGCGTATAAATTAATGACATGAATAATTTAAGAATAAGTCACTTGCTGTACTAAATTCAGTGTCTCTGAGATTCTTTAGGAGCCAACATTGTTTCTTTTTGTTTGTTTGCTTTAAAATAAAGTGGAACAATTATCAATAAGCCTCAAGAAACCCTGGTTATATTTTCAGATTTTTGAGACATTTTTTAAAAATCAGTTTTTCTAAAATAATTATAGTGTAATGGAATAGCAATAATATAGTAAATAATTATCTTAAGGATATTAACATAAGTTTTTAATGAGCAAGTGTCATTCTTAAGCTGCTATTAAAATTATTATAAAATTGTTAGTAGTATTATGATCAGTTTTAAAAGTATAAATACAAGGGAATTCTGGGAAGGTGGTGGCATAAACAGATCATTTTCACCCTATTTCTGACCCTACCCCATAGGTACTACAAGAAAATAGTGCTCAGCCTTGAGGAACTCTAAAATGGGGAGTAGAGGACAGCAACAGGGAACTGCAGGCAGGCAAAAAGCAGTGAATCAACAATGAGTCACATAGGGTAGGAAAATGGCTGCTCCCACTGTCCCTGCCTCTCCCCTCAGCCTTGTGGGCTGCTGGCCAGTTTGAACTGGGGAAGCAACTTCAGCAAAAGTACCTGCTTCCCTAGCCACCATACCCCCACCAGTATAAACAGACAGGATCCCAAGATTCTGCTCTAGAATCAACAAGAAAGACCTCCCTGGGGGTCTGTTCAGAGTGTGCCAGCACTTCCCCTACCCAGACATTGTTGGCTGCAAGGCTGCTACGAATTGCTACAGAAGTCCCCTAGAGTGAAGTCTACTCCCATAGTCAGCACTCCACCTGCCTTACTGTGTACCCCATATCTCAGGCCTCTGTAACTAACAGGACAGACCTCTCTGGGGGTCAGTTTGGGTTTTTCTGCCACCGCTTCCCATCTGCACTGAGGGTTGATGGCTGAGGTTGCTGTGTGCTAGGAAGTAGACATCTTGAGTAGAAGCTACACCCACAGCTAACATACTATGGTAGAGGGCTCTGATAGCAACAAGTCACATCTCCCTGGGGGTTCCTTTGGAGCACAACAGCCCCTCCCCGGCCCAGTATCAGTCACTTGTAGGACTGAAATGAACTTCTACAAAAGATTCCCTGTGTTGGAGCCAGGATTCAGGACACCTAAGTAGAGACTATTTCCCAAACCACCACAGGACCACCGGAGCTCTGAAACCAATAAGACAGATGTCTTGGAGGTCCTTCTGGGAAGTACCAGCCTCCCCTTCTCCTGAAATAAAGGAAGGTCAGTCTGTGCTTTCCCTGAATGCTACTTCAGGTATAAGCAGCCCCCAAATAGCAGGGAAGGAAGCCTAGGGCAAAACCAGAGGGCAATACCAAGCCCCTCAGGGGGTTCACTAAGAGTGGGTTTTCTGATTAAGAATGTGGTTGCAGGAACAAAGAAGAGGAGGGCCTACCAACTAGAGAGAGAAAGAGGACTGTGCCCCCTGGTACACAGGTTGATTAGTGCATGATATTTCACCTGAGTGGTGGTGTCCACTGGTGAACAGATTGCCCATAGTGTGTTCTCAGGTGTTTCTGGCAGACAATGAAAGTTAAAAAATGAGATCTAGAGCTTTTGAATGCTAATTAAACCAGGGAGGCAAAAGGCACTCTCGCAGACAAGGAGAGGAAACGTGAACAAAGATCAGAAACTCTGCCCACCTAAGAGTTTTTTGCAGAAAGTAGTGCTGGCAAAAACACAAAATATTGGGGAAAACTAAGATAGTTTATGTCCTCAAAAATTACAATGTCCCCTCAAAAAGCGCAAGACACACAAATAAAAGAGAAATGATGGCCCATTCAAATGAGCATTATGGAGAAAATAAATTCAAATCTGTGGAAAACTAAAAGGAACCGTGTTGGCACAGTGGCTAAAGTGTTAAAGCTAGTAACCAAAAAGTCAGCGGTTGGAACCCACCAGCTACTCTGTGAGAGAAGGAAGTGGCAGTCTGCTTCCCTAAAGGTTTACAGCCTTGGAAACCCTATGGTATAGTTCTACTGTGTTCTGTAGAGTTGCTATGAGTTGGAATCAACTCAAGAGCAGTGGCTTTGGTTTTTGTTTTGGTATAGAAAACCAAGTAATGAAAAGAATAAAAGAATATAAGACAAATGTTAAACATAATTAAAGAGTTAAGGGAAAATATAGATAAATACCTAAAAGAAATAAAACTATACATGAACAAAATGAGAAATTAAAAAAAAAAAAAAAAAGAGAGATAAAAAGTAAACCAAACAGAAATATTGCATCTGAAATGAAAAACACATTGGAAGTATTTAACAACAGATTTCATCAGACAGAAGAAACAATCAGTGAAGAGAATAAGACAATGTAAATTAAAAAGGCTGAAGAACAATAGGAACAGAGGCTCAAGAAAGCTGAACACAGATTAATGGAATTAGGATAACATTAAGAGGCCCAACATATGCATCATGGGAATTACAGAAGGTGATGAGAGAGAGAAAGGGACAGAAGGAATATTTGAAGAAATAATTTTTGAGTATTTGACAGAAAACTTCCCTAAAAATCATGAATCTACAAATCCAAGAAGCTCAAAGAACTCCAAACAAGATAAACCCAAAGAAATCTATACTGAGACACATCACAGTCAGGTTCTTAGAAAGTAAAAATAAAGAGAGAATCTGAAAGTCACATATAAAGAATCCTCAGTAAGATTAAGGGACAACATCTTCTCAGAAATATTGGCCAGAAGGTAATAAAAAATGATATATTTAAAATGCTGAAAGAGAAAAGAAACAACAAGCAAAAACTGTCAACTAAGAATACTATACCCAGTGAAACTGTCCCTCAAGAATGAGGGTGAAATTAAAACATTCCCAGATAAACAGAAGCTGAGAGAGTTCATATCCACCAGACTAGCCCTACAAAAAATACTAATGAAAGTTTTGCAGATGGAAAGGGAAAGACATGGGAATGTAATTCAAAACCACACATAAAAAGAAAGATCTCTAATGAAGGAAATTACATGGACAACATGAGGGCTAGTAATAAAGCATTCATGCTTGACAATTCTAATTGTTTTGTCCCTCATGCTTTTAAATGACAAATGTATAAAAAGCAAGAATAAAAGTATTTTACAGAGCACATGAAAAAAATGATAATAATAACCAAATGGGGGAGGAGAAGAATGGTTTAGGTATAGTATTTCTTATATATTACTGAAGTTAAGTTGGTACCAGCTTACTTTAGGATATTACAAATACAAGCTGTGATAATCATGGTAACCACTAAGAATATATCTAAAAAACATACACAAAAGGAAATAAGGGAACAGAAATGGTTCACTATAGTGTATGAAAAAAACAGAAAAGCAAGTAGAAGTAAAGGAAAAAGACAAGAAGACTTAAGACACCCAAAAAACAAACAACAAATGGCAGAAGTAAGTCACTTTGTATCAGTAATTACAGTGAATGTAAATGAACTAAAAGGTCCAATCAAAATGCAGAGAGTGGCAGAAAGTATAAGGGAAAGAAAAAAAAATGATCCAACAATATGCTGTTTACAAGAGAAACACTTTAACCCAAGGACACAAATAGTTTGAAAGTGGAAAGATGGAAAAATTATTTCATGCAAATAATAACCAAAAGAGAGCTGAGGTGCAATCTTAATGTCAAAGTAAACTTTAAGACAAAATCTGTTAGAAGATATAAAAATGGACATTATATATTGATAAAAGGGTCAATTCATCAAGAAGATTTAACAACCATAAATACATATTATATGCATCCAACATCAGAGTACCTAAACATATAAAGCAAACGCTGATAGAATTGAAGGGAGAAATAAATAGCACTACAATAATATTTTCAGTCACCTCATATGCATGCAAAAGCTGGATAATGAATAACAAAAACCAAAGAAGAACTGATGCATTTGAATTATGGTGTTGGTGAAGAATATCGAATATACCATGGACTGGGAGAAGAATGAGCAAATCTGTCTTAGAAGAAGCACAGCCAGAATACTTCTTAGAAGCAAGAATGGTAAGACTTAGTCTCACATATTTTGTATATGTTATCCGGAGGCATCATGCTTGGTAAAGTAGAGCGTCAGTGGAAAAGAGGAAGACCCTCAACAAGATGGACTGACACAGTGGCTGCAGCAATGGTTTCAAACATAGTAATGATTGTGAGGATGGCCCAGGACCGAACAGTGTTTTGTTCTGCTGTACGTAGGGTTACTGTGAGTCAGAAATCACTCAAGGGCACCTAAGAACAACAACAACAACAACAACAACAAACAATACTATTTGGAGATGTCAATACACCACTTTCAATATTGGACAGAACATTTAGAAAGAATACCGGCAAGAAAACAGAGGACCTCAATGATACTGTAAACCAACTAGACTTAAGAGACAGATATAGAACACTTCCCCCAACAGCCCAATGTACATTCTGTTCCAGTCCACATGGATCATTTTCCAAGATAGACCACATGTTAGGTCACAAAGCAAGTCTTGATAAATTTTAAAAGATTGAAATCATACAAAATGTCTTCTCTGATCACAGTGAAGTTAGAAATCAAAACAGAAAAAAAAAAAAGCTGGAAAATACACAAACATGGAAAGTAAACAAAAGACTATTAAACTACCAATGAGTTAAGGAAGAAATCAGAAATGTCTTCGAGTCAGATGAAAATAAAAGCACAACGTACCAAAATTTATTGGAAGCACCGAGGATAATACTCAGGGAAACTTATAGCAATAAACACCTATTTAAAAAGAAGAAAAATCTCTAACGAACGTCCTAACTCTCCAACTTGAGGTACTAGGAAGAGAAGAGCAAACCAAGCCTAAACCTACCAGAAGAAAGGAAATAACAAAGATCAGAGCAAAAATAAAACCAGAAAAACAATAGAATCAACAAAACCGGAAGTTGATTCTTTGATAAAATGAGTAAAATTGACAAACTTTTCACTAGACCTTTCTTCCCTGGAGCTGGTGGGTAGGTTCAAACTGCTCGTTATCTCTTTGTCTCCTAAAAAAAAAAAAAAAAAAATTTTTTTTTTTTTCTCCCAAGAAGTGGCATAATTACATTCAGTTTACTTTGAAACAACTACTCTTTGTTGAGCATTAAGTTTGAATTTTGCCTGGAAATAAGGATATAAAGATTAATAAGGTATTGTCTATTGAGGGCAAGACATGTTAAAACAGAACATTACATCTGACTTCAGTGGTTTAAACAAATTAAACAAATTCAGATGAAATAGTGAATTCTTCCTGGCTAAGTCAAGAAAACCCTCACTAAGAAGGTGACATTTAGGTTAAGTGTTGAAGGAGGACCAGAAATTGCCCAGTAATAAAAATTCTGAACAAGAAAGAAAATCTAGTAAGTAATTACAGAAATAGAGAAGGTACAAACTCATGGATATGTAAATGCAAGAAGCATGATGCTGCAGGGATATACTCCAGGGGGTGGGGAGGAAGGGGTGTGCATGAAGATAAAACATGCAAAGATTAGAGCCAGAAGAACAAGTACCTTGGTGGTAAACTAAGGAGTGCATATTAGATATAAAGACAGTCAGCAGCCTCGACCATGTGCTAGACTCTGTGGTAAATGTAGTATGCTTGGCATTGTTGATCCTCACACTTGTATAAGGTAAATAGAGTTGTAAATTCTTTATAGAAAGAAAAGCCAAAGTTCAGAGAGCTAAGTAAGCTGTTCAGGGTTACACAGCTTATAAGTAGTAGATTTAGGATTCAAAGCTAAGTGTTTTAAGTCTCAGGCCATGGTTTTTAACTGTCATATTGCCTTTCTCTACCGACTGTCCTTTTCTGTCAATTACTATTCATTCGTTACCCCTTTTATTGACATCCCTTCCTCCATCTCTCTTTGCTTAAATATTGGAGTTACCCAGAATTCCATTTTTGTAATGTTGAATTGAAGTGTATAAAATTCTGTAGTAAATTTGTATGAATTAAAAAAAAAAATTACACTTAGGGAAAAATAAAACAATGTGGGAAAAAATCTGAACACTTTCAGAGACTATCATGATTTGATTAGTGGGCACACACTGAATTAGAAGCTAAAACACAGAAATGTAGGTAAATAGCCTATAGGTACTCATCAAACTGTTTAATTAGTGAGAGAATAAAATGATTAAAAATTAAAATTACTTAAGCAAGTTCTCAGGCAAATTCTCATTTCTATTTCTTTCTTAACGAGTCTTTAATTAGCTGAAATTACATTAGGGAAGTTTCATGCCTTCTATATCTTTGCCAATATATGAAATACCCTTTTTATTCTGAAACGATGGGTGTAAGTGGATAATGAAACATATTCCTCAGGAGAAAGGGAAATTGTAGTCAATTTAGCATTATTGAATATCAACTTGTGTATATTTTTGCCTGAACAAAATTAAAGTCAACAGCAAGCAAGGGAAAATTGTGTTAGAAATATTTTGTTATGTTTGTTTTCCACACTCCCTCTGCAAAGTACTGTAAAGGAAGAAGTGTAAAAACTATTTTACTATGAATGCTTAATGCATTTTTGTAACATTACAACAAACAAAGGAATTACCTGTATTTAACATTAAGATTTCATCCTCCAAAATATAAAAATAAACACTAGTATAAAATTATAGTATGAGTTCATTTCTCTGTCATTTTAGAATGAATTTAGATGTTAGGTTTCCCATGGTTTTATGAGATAATGTGATATTAGTAATTTTGAAACTAGTGATTATTTTGTGCTTATTCTTAAAGACAAGCACAAAAAGATAGTTCAAAACTTTCTAAAACATAAGGAGGATTTTTTTTTTTTTAGAAATACCTGCAACTATTAATGTAATTTTTGTTTCTATATTAAATACACAAAAATTATGATAACAGTAGTCCAGATGATTCTGAATGCCTGCAAGTATTGCAAATCCAGTAAAAATTGAACAATTGGAGCCACGAGTATGACTCGTAGTTGTAAAAACACAATCTGTCTTCATTAGCTTTAATCAGTCAATGCTCTTAAACTTTATAAAATGTTGTCTTCAGCTGGGTTCTCTAGAGAATCAAAACCAGTAAAACACAGATAGATAGATAGATAGATAGATAGACAGACAGATAGATGATAGATAGATGATAGATCGATGGATGGATGGATGGATGGATGGATGGATGGATGGATGGATGGATGGATGGATGGATGGATGGATGGGTGGGTGCATGATAGATAGATAGATAGATTGATTGAGTGATTGATTTATATAAAGGAAATGGCTCATGCAATTGTAGAGGCCAGATATCCCAAGTCCGTGGGTCAGCATAGAGGCTTCTCCTGATTTACATAGGCACGGGGGCTGGTGAACCTAAGATCGGCAGGTCAGACAGCAGGGCTCTTGCTCCCAGGCTGTGAAGATTGACGAATCTCACACCAGCAGAGAAAACATCAGGTAAACTGATAACTCAAGCCCCAAGAACCAGAGGTCAGACAAACAGGAGACAGGTGCAGGAGACAGGTGCAGGATCCAGAGCATGCAAAAGCCGAGAGCCTTGCCAGAAAGCCCATTTACATTTGTGCAGGTCACACCCCCAAGGAAACGCCCTTTCAAATGATTGGCTACTCAAAGCAGACCCCATCATGGAGGTGATCATATTATATCAAATCTCATCATGGAAGTGATCACATCATCGTACGACTGCCATACTACATCATAATTGCCAAACCACTGAGAATCATGGCCCAGCCAAGTTGACACACAAGCTTAGTGACCACAAATGTTAATATTTCTCTTTGCAATTAAATTATAAGTCACTTGAAGTTAACTGAGGAGAAAAGACATTACTATTTTATCATAAAAGAATGATGCATGTGAAGCTAAATGGTTAATAGAAAAAAAACTTAAAATATTTTAATGATAGAGAAACATTTTGAGGGAACCAGCTTCTGTCATAGATTCAATATTTATTTATACCTGCTATAGAGCAACGTGGAACCCTGGTGGTGCAGTGGTTAAGAGCTATGGCTGCCAACCAAAAGGTTGGCAGTTGAAATCCACCAGCCACTCCTTGTAAACTCAATGGGGCAGTTCTAGTCTTTCCTAAGAGTCACTATGAGTTGGAATCGACTTGATGGCAGTGGGTCTGGTTTGGTTTGGTTTGGTTTGGGTTTTAGAACAACAGCAAATACTCAGGAGATAAGGCAACTTTCATGTTTTGTTGTAATAAGGGGGAAAGAAAGATGAAATAATAACTATCAGGAATGTGATATCAGCCATTAACACTTTAGAATAGACTAAGCTCTAGTGACATTAAAGGAGAAGAAGGTGGAAGGGAACTAGAATCTGTTTAGGACAGTGTTTCTAGAATTTGTTAGGCCTTTTATCTGCATTATCCCATTTAATATGAACCCTTTGGTTTAAATGTCGTCAATATAACTTAATAGATTAAAAAAAAAAACAAAAAAAAAAACCAAGTGGCTCAAAAGTTTGACTACTTCCCTGAAGTTAAATAGCTAGAAGATACAGAGTCAACATTTGACCTCAGAACTTTAATGCCAAAGTCCAGACTCCTCTAGAATGTGAATAGTTTATCTTCCTAGTTTTTCATGGCCTTGACAGTTTGACAAGTACTAGTTAGATATTTTGTAAGATATCGCTCAATTGAGATTTCTCTGATGTTTTTCTCATCATTAGACAGGAGTTATGGGTTTTTCAAGGAATATCTCAGAGGTAAAGTGCTGTTCTCATCAATCATATTACATAAAGGGTGCATAGTATCAACATGACTTCACAGTTGTGGTTGACTTTTACCACATGGCAAAGTTTCTGCCACAGTAAAGTTACTCTTTCTTTGTATGTTTCCATACTGTATTGTTAGGAAGAAAGTCACTATGTGTAGCCCATATTTAAGGCATGGTGAGTTATGCGCCAACTCCTTAAAGACAGAATATCTACATAAATTATTTGGAATTCTGCAGAGAAAATTTGTCTTGTCTCCCCCATTTACTTATTTATTTATCAGTATTTATATTAGTCTGATATTTATATTAAACTTTGGCTTATAATCCAATACTATATTTAGGTTGTTGCTCAGTTTTTCTAGTTTGACCATAGGAAGCTCTTTTAGTTGGCTCTTGTATCCTTTTGACATACCCCCACGTGTGTGTGTGTTTTGAGAACTTGCTTGATTTCTGGTATTACAAGATGCTCCAGACTTATCTTTTATATTTCCTGCCCCATTCTTAGAGTCAGCCATTTCTCTAATAAGCCCTGGTTAGTTTTATCAGAGAATGATAATAGAAACCAAGATCTGAGTGCTAGGTTTGCCTGGTGCTAATGAAGTGTCATTGCCGCCACTGTGTCTATCCATCTCAGTGAGGTTCTTCCTGTTTTTTTGCTGACCCTCTACTTCACCAAGCACGATGTCTTTCTTCAGGGACGGTCCCCTCCTGACAACATGTATAGATAATTGTAGACTTTTCCACTTGCTTATCAATAACCTCACACCTCAACAGTGAGAAACATGATGCTCAATACTTGCATTCATTTAGTTAATTGTTCAGTTCCATTAAATTTCTGTAGTAGTTTCAGAATTGTTAACCGATACCCACATGGGAGTATTGGTTTTACAGTTAGAGCGCCACGTTTATCATTTATGTTCATTTTGCTTTTAATCTGACAGACTCCATTTATTTCCAGAGTTACTTGGGGTCAACCACTTATGCCCTCATGCCCTTTAGTGAGGTTGTTTCATACATTTGTCATATATTTGGATTATTTTGTCACATACATGTGCTGGGATCCCTAAACTTCCTAAATGTTTTTTGTTGTTGTTTTTAAGTTGCATATACAGTATTAAAGTTTAATCCTTTTGCTGTAACGATCTATAGATTTTGAAAAATGCTTAATGTCTGGTATTTACCATTAATTACAGTATCATATGGAATAGTTTCACTATCTTACAGAATCGCTGGTGCTTTACCTATTCACTCCCCCCCTTTTCCAGAACATTATATAACTGGAATCATATATAGTTTATTCAGACTGACTTCTTTCCCTTAGCAATATGCATTTAAGATTCACCCAGGTCTTTTCACAGTTTGATGACTCATTTTTTTTATTACTGAATAATATTCCATTGTATGGTTGCACCACAGTTTATCAGTTTTCCTTTTGAAGGACATCTTGGTCACTTCTAGTTTGGGGCCGTTATGAATAAAGTTGTTATAAACATTTATGTGGAGGTGTTTGTATGGACATAAATTTTCAGATCAGTTGGGTAAATACCAAGGGACACAATCATTGGATCCTATGGTAAGACTGTTTAATGTTGTAACAAACTGCCAAATTGTCATCCAAAATGGTTGTGTATTTTATACTCCCAGCAGTGATGAGTGAGAGTCCCTATTGTTGTGCATCCTCACTAGCAGTTATTATTATCATTTTTTATACTACCCATTATAATGGGTGTGTAGTTGTATCTCATTATTATCTTTGCTTTTTATGATAAAAATATTACATATCCATCTTTAATATTATTTGAAATTTTGAAAAAGTAAATACTATGACTAAAATAAATTATTTTTATTTTAATAATAAGTGTATTTGTTGGAACAATGAATGTTTCCTCTCTCCACCATGAAAGAATTTGCTTTGGTCTCCTCCCTTATTAGGAATCATGGTTTACCTTACTGACCTCCTTGCTTCAAGCCACTTAGAAAATTCTTTCAGTCCTATATAAAATTTATCTCCTCTCTGAACTCTTCCCCAGCTTTTCCAGATAGTGTAAGTCTCTTTCCTCCTTGAACAACCATAATGTTCTGAGTGACTGATTTCTGTGAGAAAATTTCAGTATTTTATTGTATACATTTACCTGAGAAATTATAGGTGTTACAAATATAATCATTTATGAAAAATTAATATATCAATGAAAGATAATCAATGTGAAAGTGCATAATACATATATACATATATATTTTCTGTGTGCAGATATGTAGGTAAAATATCAAAGGCCATATCAAAATATATTGCAACAGTCCATATAACTCTGAGCTTACTAGCTTTCAAAGCAAATTTGAAGCACTCCAAATTATGGAACCCTATTTGTTGGACAAACGGGCATATTGGTCCATCAAGAAAGACAAACACAAGCACACACATACATATATACACACACACACATATTATCTGATCACCAAGATCTAAAATAAATGTATTATGTTGATTACTATAAAAGGAATATTGAACTACATAATGGACAATGTTTTCAAGATCAGTTTTAAAAGTTTTACAAAAAATGTAGAAATATTCTTTATGACCACATCAAATATCATCTAAAAGGAGCTGATTGTGCAATTCTTAACGTTGTAATTCTTTGTAATTAGTATAGCTACCAATGTAGTAAAGTGGTGATTTTTCTATTAGATGGTGGTGGGTTAGTTCTCTTACAAGAGCTATATATGGCCAGTAACAACAAGAAAAAGATATTTAAATACAAATGCATTTGTTGTAAATACTTTTTTGTTTTGGTTTTTGTAGTTTTGGGATTAGAATAAACTGATTCAGATGGAAGATATTTTAAACTTTTTATTTACTCATTTATTTTTGTTTTAAATTTGCCTGACATTCTTACAGCCTTCTTTAAATTTATGGAAACCCTGATGGTGTAGTGGTTAAGAGCTACAGCTGCTAACTAAAAGGTTGGCAGTTCGAATCTACCAGGTGCTCCTTGGAAACCTTAGGGGGCAGTTCTACTCTGTTCTATGGGGTCAGTATGAGTCCAAATTGACTCAACGGCAGCAGGTTTGATTTTTTTTTTTTAATTTACATGTGTAAACATCATTTTTAAACTATATGTGTGAATAACTAGAACACATTCTCTTGCCTCATAAATTCAAAATTTTACATACTTTCTCTAATTTAATCTTCAGAAATACAGAAGTTCTATTTTTGAATGTTTGTATTTGCCCAAACAATTAAATTTGAATCAGAGTCAGCCTCTTCACTTTAGGTCACAGAGAAAAATGTTTTTGTTATATAGTTGTTAGTAAAAATTTTGTTGACTGAATAACAATGATACTAATAATAATTTGAATTGAAATAACACATTGCAGTGTCCAAAATATTTTTAAAGTATTATATGTTGTCACATATAAATATATATGCATATATAAAAAATATATAATACATATAAAATATATAACCAATATCCATCTGTCTTTTTGTCATACTCTGATGGCTTACATGTTGCTATGATGCTGGGAGCTATGGCACCAGCATTTCAAATACCATCAGGGTCACCCATGGTGGACAGGTTTCAGCAGAGCTTCCAGACTAAGACAGACTAGGAAAAAAATGCCTGGTGATCTACCTCTGAAAATTAGCCAATGAAAACCCTGTGGCTCGCCATAGAATATTGTTTTATATAATGTTGGAAGATAAGCCTCCTCGTTTGGAGGGCACTCAAAATACACAATAGCAGCAACAATGAACTTGAGCATATCACTGATCATGAAGATGGTGTAGGCCTGGGCAATGATTTGTTCTGTTGTACATGGGGTTGCCATAAGCCAGGGCCAATTCAGTAGTGACTAACAACAGCAGCATAATATATAATAATATATCTATGTATAACAATACATGTATAGTTATATATATAACTATATATGTAACTCTATAGCTGTAGATATAGCTCTAACTGTGTGTGTGTGTGTGTATGTGTGCGCATTCTGCTAATTCATTTAATAATCTGTGAATAGATACCTTGCCAAGTCTCTCTATTTGTAAAGCAGCATCTGTGGTTTGAATAGTAAGCCTTTTCTGTGATCCCCTTTAATGTAATTATTCATTACGATAATATTTCATTATTCTGTTGTCAATAGTCTGATTTTTGGTCATTCTTATTTGTTGAAATCATATTTTGCCCCAAAGAAAGTTATTAATCATTAGCTTCAAATAGTGCTGACATAAATGCTATTCTGATCAGACTTTTTTAAGTTGAGATTGATGTAAGCGGACAAAAATCAGCCATAAATTAATATATGTTGGTGGTTTTACTTTCTATACCCAAGCAAAATCCATCGCCGTCGAGTCAATTCCAACTCATTACTCTCTGTAGAGAGGTGGAAATGATGAAGGAAAGAAGCACTTTGTGAAAGATGTGCAAGACTGGGTGGAGCAAAGAGAGGAGGGCACTGTGGTACTAGTTGTCAGAACAGTGGAGGTCAGCGAATTCAGTGTAGGCTATATTTTATGTGTAGCAAAATGAGACAATGATTGATATAGTAATGAAGTCAATTTGTGAGAATAATGTGGCTATTTAATAGAGAAAAAGGAATACTGGGAAAGCCTAGTGAACTGTCATTATGGAGCAGTTTCTCTACTGCAAGCTCTGTGCTTGATGCTTTCACGTGTCATCGTGTATATCGCTCAGGAAATAACTTCAAAGTAATATTTCTATGGTAAAGTATCACATTTACTCATCAAACATTTATTAATTTCCAGGAGTTGCAAGGTATTATGCCAGGGATATGATAAAATTAATAAAGCTGTCTCTTTATTCAAGGTCTAGTTAAAAAAAACACACTTATAAGCAGAAAATAGCAGAAAGCATTATTAAATCCCTTGCTAGAATCACAGATAAAATGTAATGGTGCTATATAGGAAGAAGTAGTAAACTTCGCTTTAATTGTATCTTAGAATTCCTTAGCTAGAAAGTGACAGAGCTATAATGTAAACTCAATCCACAAATCATGTGGCCTTGTTTTATTTCTCTGAATTCATAAAATCATGAGAAGTTTCTTTAGAGTTTTCAAAAGAGCTGATATGGTTAAAGCAAAATGTATACTGTAAACAGTGCTGAGACTCAACTTGTAGGAAGGAAGTCATCCAGGAAAAACCAAAATCTGGCTTTTTCCTCAAAAGGCTGATGACCTAGATCAATATTGCTGGAGCCAAGAAAACGTGATCTCACTATTTAAGTCTCTGATGTGAATCCTAACTCTGGAACAAAAGACTTCTAAATGTGTTTCCTTTAATAGTATCTCTCTTCTTCATTTAAAGATAGAGCATGTATGAGAGCAAGAGAGGCAGAGAGAAAACTAAACAGCTGTAAATTTTTCCAGAAAGTACTACTCAAATCCTCCTTGATTTTCTCTGGGCAGCAATCAGCAAACTCCTCACTAGAAGGGACTTTAAGAGGTTTGCTGATTCTCAAAACATAGCATGAGCGATGTGTACATTACTTGCATAATTGGTTTTATGAGTACATATGGCACATGCTATCTTAGAAATGTACCCCCTGTGTTCATTATAGATATTGCTCAGTCTATTCCCTGATAATCATTTATAGTTACTCATCACAGTTTACTATTAGAAAAGTAATGAATCAGCAGTTTTATGCACTCTCCTTTAACAACCTAATCTTAGAAGTTTCCAAAGCACAGTGTGTAGTAATAGAAAGCAAGCAGATTACTCACATTTATTTGTAGATATTGAGCTGTAAATTTTACAGAGATTATCTAAACTTTAATAAATAAGACTTCCCTTTCATTACCCTAACGAATTGTACTAGTACATTCAAACATTTGTATAGTGATTCATATTAAACTGCCAATATGTCTATATGGGAAAATTTAATTTATTTCCACATTTCCTCTAATTATTACATAGCTCGATTTTTTTTTCCCCCTAGCTGTTGAAAGAAAATAGCCACCATATATAGCCATAACCTTGAGCTATCTAATGTAGGCTGGGTAAGCCAAACATCAGATAAGTAGGAAAGGAAGAGTATTTGCTTCTTCTCAGGCTATTGTGTGGCTTGGGGAGGGTCCTCACCTCCTAAGACACCCTTTTCATTTTAAATGTTTCTATTTCAAATTACTCTATGCCTGTAACTTGGAGCCCAAGAAAACAGGAAACGTTTGTCCTTGAGAGGTTCTGGATCCCCAGGCAATGATTTTAAGCAGTAAACTGTTTACGACACCAAAACCAAACCCAGTGCCATCGAGTCGATTCCGACTCATAGCGACCTATAGGACAGAGTAGAACTGCCCCATAGAGTTTCCAAGGAGCGCCTGGCAGATTCAAACTGCCGTCCCTTTGGTTAGCAGCTGTAGCACTTAACCACTACACCACCAGGGTTTCCGTAAACTGTTTAGAAACTACTAAATACCAAAATCACTTTGTCAACCAATGGAACGCCAGTTTCATATTTTAAATATAGTTTATTTGTGAAACAATTTTTAGACTCCATATATCTCAAGGAATTAAGAACAAACTCAATTTGCTTGGGATGTTTCATAGGACATCTGTGTCCTGACTATAGAGCCTTACCTAGAATCCACTGGGCCAGACCAGATGTATTACTTTGAAGTATTAATAAGCATACAACAATAAAAACAAATTATTAGGGGTGACAAGACTTGGAAATATTTCAGGTTTTATTATATTAAAATTTTATATATCATATCGAAATAAAATTAATTTAAGTTTTCTTGTATGATTTTGGCACCCTGGAGACACAGTGGTTAAGAGCTAACCATTGTTGGCAGTTTGAATCCACCAGCTGCTCCTTGAAAATCCTGTGGGGCAGTTGTACTCTGTCCTACAGTGTTACTATGAGTTGGCATCAACTCCATGGCAATGGGTTTGATTTGGTTTGGTTGTATGATTTTGATATAGAAGAAAGGTTTTATCTGTACCTCTTAAGAAGACAAAATGACAACAAGTTTTCAGACCTCTTAGATCATTGTAGTTTTAATTTTAGGTAAGATAACTACCCTGGGCATCAGCGAGGGACCAGGGAAAATAAAGGTGGATAGATTGTGACCTCAAAAATTTTATTCAAAATTTATTGAGTATGTTCCTTATGCCAGCCACAACTGTGCCACATTTAGGGGATATATATATAAAGACCTTAGGAAACCCTGGTGACATAGTGGTTATGAGCTACAGCTGCTAACCAAAAGGTCAGCAGTTCAAATCCACCAGGTGCTCCTTGGAAACCCTGTGGGGAAGTTCTACTCTGTCCTATAGGGTCACTATGAGTCGGAATCAACTAGAAGGCAGTGGATTTGGTTTTAGTTTATAGAAAGAGCTTACTTTCAATTTACCCCAACGTGTAGAGAGTTTCCAATAAGCCTTTACTCTGATAGCTAATTATGCAGGCTGATTTTAAACAATGAATAAGAATTAGCACTATAATATATTTCATCATCTGGTCACCACCCTCACCTCCAACACCATCATCTAACATGGTATATACAAAACCATGTGCCAACCTCTGTGCTAAGAGTTGTCCATGTTTTTTTTTTATTCCGCCTAATCCTCCAAGTCATTCTATGAGGTAGATAATATTTTAATCCCATTTTACAACGGAGGAAATTGGGTCTTGAAGAAGTCATATAAAATTCCCAAGGTCATCATTGCAGAGTCAGCATGGGCTCAGTCCAGGCTCTTCGCTACAACATGGGACTGTGTCCTATTGCAATCCTCCCTTTACAGAATAGTTGATATTGTGTAATTGTTTTAACTCATAATTTAGGCATATCTTCATTGCTCTCTGTATAGGTGGATCCATACATTTAAATTCAAATGATAAGATTATCAACAAGTTATCAGAGCAGGATGCCTGTAACAAATTTAATTGTTTTTGTATTCTAAAGTAAATCAACAAACAGATACCAACAACAAATTGCACATTTGACTTTATTAGAAACTGCAGTAGCATATGGACTCCAAGCCCAGTCACACAGCTTCTCCGTTTGCACCTTGTTAACCTGTTATTCCACTGTTCTTTGAAGTGAGAACTCACAAGTCAGAGCAGCATCTGCCTCTGCTTCTTCTCTCTTGCTTCTCTGCTGGCAAATTAATTTACATCAAGACATGCTGAAGAAAATACTTAGAGCCAACTATTAATAGGGAAGGAATAACTTTAAAGAAAGAAAATGAAGATTATTACACAATAGAAAACCAGGCCAAACCAAGGGGCTTAATGATAAATACCCTGGCATGACAAAGGTTAACCGATGACAAGTTGTTACTATAGCATTCAGCAAGGATAAAATATCAGAAATTCTATTTTAAAGTCCTTTTTGTTTTTTCCTAATAAAACATTATTGTACTGGCAAGTCGATATACAACCTATGATCCTCTTATAAAATGATTATAAAGTTGGTAAAAGTAATAGAGTAAGAGACTTTCGCATATGCAAGGGAAAAATGCATTTATATTCTCAACTGTTCTGCCAAAACCAATGTTTTCTGCCCAGAATAAATTGATATTTGGCTATGCATAAATTAAATGTCAACACATCCCTCACAAATCTACTTATGGGCAGCCAAAAACCCCACTGTTGAGCTAGAAAACAAATTTAATACACAAATAACTGGATCTTCTGTTTACTCAACAAATAGATACAAAAGAAAAGGAGCTTTAGTGATCCCAAGCATGTCAGTGTTAATTAGTTGATGTTTGAAGAGAAATTCTGCCATCCCCCCACTGCTCTGCAGCTCCCTCCCGCACTTTCCCCCAGGCCTGGAAGGCTGTTCTGTATTATCTTTTGGTCCAGCTAGGTCTTCTAACTCATTAGCTCCAGCTGAACAAACATGGAAAGAATAATTAAAAAATACATGTATTGTGTGATATTTGTATCACTGTGTGAATACATGAAATTTAAATCAAATGACCGCATCCTCTAGGAAGTTTCCAACTAAGTCTGTGTAGGTGATGCTCTTTCTCAGCCTCAAGAAATGGAATGACATCAAGGACATCATACATGAGGAAAGCAAGAGGTCATTGAAAAGACAGGAAAGAAAGAAAAGACCAAGATGGATGTCATAGATGCATGACAAAAAAAAAAAACAAAAACCAGTGCCATCGAGTTGATTCTGACTCATAGCGACCCTACAGGACAGAGTAGAACTGCCCCATAGAGTTTCCAAGGAGAGCCTGGCGGATTCGAACTGCTGACCCTTCGGTTAGCAGCCGTAGCACTTAACCACTACGCCACCAGGGTTTCCATGCATGACGCAGAAGGTCTTCAATCATTCAAAAACTATCTTTGTGAATTGCAGAAAAGTTCAGGCTTTGGGGTCAGACAGATTGTGTACGTTAATATATGTTTTGCCACTTAGCTAGCTATGGTAATTTACTTATCCCTTCTAAAACTCAGTGTCTTGAACTATAAAATGTGAAGATTATATGTGATAAGGGATATAAAGTGTTTACATATTGCAGTGCCTGCCACTAAGCAAGTTCCAAAAAAATTTTTTTTAAATGAGGTTTGGGTGTGTGTTTAATGAGTACCTATTGAGTGCCAGAAATTTATAAGTTCTGGGGCCTGTAGATATAGTAGGAAAGAAACCAAAATCCCTACATTTCCAAAAGGGTCAAGCGATAAACAAATATGTATACAATATGTCATGGGGTCACGGAGTAGATAAGTACTAGGAAGAAAATGGAGCTGGGTTCGGAGGATGGATAGTAGTAGAGGTGTGTGAGGAGTATTTTGAGAGGTTCTCTCTGTTTAAGTGACATTTGATCAGAGACCTGAAATACAAGAGGGATTAAGATGTGTGGGTATCTGGGGAAGATTTTGAAGCAGAGGGAGGAGGATCCAAAGCCCTGAGACTGGAATATAGTTTATGCTCTCAAAGGAATGGCAAGGAGGCCTTAGTGTTTGGAGTGGAATGACAGGAGGAGAGGTTGATAGACAATCAAAGGGGGGACCAGGGTAAAGATATTTTACTTTAACAAGAACAGGAGGTCATTAAAGATGTATTGTCAATGATTTTTAATACTTTTAGCTCATTGTTATAAATGTCAGAACTATTTTATTTTTCAAGAGGGCTCAAGTAAAACTGACAAGTCAATATTGTAAATCTCAAAATATTTGCTTTCATGGATTGAGTCAACCAGGCATGGGATAGCACCACCAATGTCATAATGAGTTTGCAAATAGTTGTGTAGTCTTTTCCATTAATGTAAGTTACATAAATCTTTAGCACTTCATAATGGTAGAAAGACATCATAAGAATATTGTAAAATAGGAAACCGGGGTCCAGAGAAACTGAATGAACTTGCCCAAGGTAAAAAAGTCAGTTAATTCGTATCTTGACTTTTTCAAAACAAAAGCCTAAATTCCATTAAAATGTGAGCAGGCAGTATAGAACATGGTAGATAGTGGTGTACTGGAGCAGGCATATACCTTGTTTTGAGAGTCATTTGTGCACATGTCTTCTCAACACCATGTTCAATGACATCACATTGGCAGCTTGAAATCAGCCACAATGGGAGTATTCACAACATGGAAATGGTCAAATGCTGTAGGACTGTCATTACTTTATTTCATTTTTTTTTTTTGGACAGCCTAATTACCAGCACACCATTGATAACAGATAATATTGTTTGTTATATGTTCCTTTGCATGAAAAAAGGAAATTTTAATAGTATTTGCTACATTTTACTGAATATATCTACATTTTACTACGTTTAGCATTTTACTGAATAGATCTGCTTATGAAACTTTAAACTCCAGGAGACACAGACTAGCCTACTCATCCGTATATTCAGCCAAATGTCAAACAACAAATGTGTTATCTTTAAAACTTATTACTTTAACAGAGAAAACGTTTAACAATTTATCCTTTTAAGTGATTTTTGAAATTACAGTTCCTTTCAGTAAAAAAAAAGTCTAATATGACAAATTGCAGCTTGATTATGTTTTTTGTTTCCATTTTTTTCAGTAAGTTTCTTTTTATGTTAGGTAGACCTGGTCAAAATTTAGAGGGACACTCAATAATATGGATAGTGATTAAAAACATTCACTGGTTTTACAGGCAGTTGTTGATTTGTCAAAAGTCCACTGATTAATAAAACACATTTTTTATTGGATATTGATCATCCCAGGGTGAAATTAACAAGTGTAAAACAATAACGTAAATGCATATGCCACTATTCACTTATTTTGCAATAAAACACTCTCCACAATATTAACGCAGCCAACTTAGCAATGATGCCAGTAATGATGCTGAGTTTTTGCTAGAAGTGCATAAAATATATTTAATTAAAGGTTAGAATTTATTTTATTTGTAAATGTGCCTTCATAGACTTTATTATCCCTACCATGGTGAGTTAAAGTACTCAACTGTTTCCATCATTTTATATTATTGTCTAGGAAGATAAAAGGTTGGGTTGAAGAATCAAATGTGTATTTAATTTTAAGTACTCTGAAGGCAGCAACTCTTCATTTCCGTTATTTTATAAATTCTGTGTTATCAGTAAAATTTTTAATTATTCCTTTTAATATTGTAAAAACACAAGAAACATATTATTGTAAGACTTAGTAGACTTTATTGTTCTTACTGTGGTACGCTGAAGCGCTCAATTGAGTGTGATGAGATAAAGCAATCATTTGTGGTATCATCATCTCTGAGAAGTGACCCAGTATCTCTTGCATACTTTAAATTATGCTGATATGAGCAATATGTTTTAGATTTATGAAAATATAACCTTAAACTAAACTGTGTGGAATTGTTTATGTATCTAATGCCCTGCTCTTGTATTCCCACTGGTTACAGTAACCACTAGAAATGTCAGTGTTACAAAGGTTAATGCAAACGTTATACCTGCAATTTCCATATGAGTTCAATCAAAACATTGGGGAAGAATATTGGAAAAGGCCTGTTGGAATGACCACATTGCTAAAAAAAAAAAAAATTATATATCCTGAATTTTAAAAAGAAAAGTTTTTTTTTTTTTTTTTTAAGAACCAATACCACAATAATTTTAGAGATGTGGAGCTAGTCTTAATTTGTGTGAAAAGGAAATCATGTAGAGAGTGTTCTTTGTTTATCTAGATCGCCCTGGTAGTAGAGTGGTTTAGCATTCGGGTGCTAACCAAAACATCAGCATTTGGAATCCACCAGCCACTCCTTGGAAACCTTCGGGGGCAGTTCTACTCTGCCCTATAGGGTCACTTGGAATCAACTTGATAGCAAGGCTTTTTAAAAATTTTCTTTTATAGTCAAGAAACAATTGCCTGGGGCTTCTTCCTTCCTAAAGGACTAGTATAATTGACACGAATTTTAAGGCCCCTTGACCTATTGAGTAAATTCCACCCACTATGTGTTCTACTACTATTTCCAGTTATTTTTCTAAATTACCTATATAATCATGTCATGATCCTGAATAAAACTTTCCATGTCTTCCTATTGCCTCCAAGCAAATATCCTACTTCATGACATAGAAGGTCTTCAGTCATTCAACAACTATCTATGTGAATTGCGGAAAAGTTCAGGCTTTGGAGTCAGACAGATCGCCACTTAGCTAGCTATGGCAATTTACTTATCCCTTCCAAAACTCTGTGTCTTCAACTATAAAATGTGAAGATTCTATGTGATAAGGGATATAAAGTGTTTACATAGCACAGTGCCTGCCACTAAGCAAGTTCAAAAAAAAAAAAAGGTTTATTCCCACTTCCCATTTCCTATTTCTTGGAAATTCTCGTCAGCTACCTACAGGACAGAAATCCTGCCACCATCACATTGTAAGTCAGAGCAGCTGCACTGCACAGCCCTGGGGGATGCTGTTCAAAGTGCCTTCGATGTGAATCGTACCTTCTAGAGATGGAAACAGACAGTGTAGCTCTATGTGGTGGCCTTGGTCATTTTCTAGAGCATGTTGTTTGGTGGAAAGGGTAATGGAACAAACTGAATTTTCAGAAGTTGAAAGGTTTATTTCATATTATTAAAATAAAATTGTTCTACAAATTATTGCAATTTTTTAAATTCTGGGTTAAATGGTTGCTTCTGCTTTTATCCTTTAACCAACTCCAGATAAATGTTGAAACCATGCTGCGCCAAGAATGGCTAATTGGTTGTTTTAGCTTATTAGGGCTGGAAGTGTTAAATACAGAGCCTGACAGCAGTGAAATTAGGGACAATAGTAAGCCAGAGTTATATGGACTGTAGCTAATGAATGGACTGTATCATGCCCAGTTTTTAAATAGTATCTTTTACTTACTGTTGCCTGGATGGTGGGGTGGGGTGGGAGGATGGTGAAAATTGTGCAAATTCAATGGGAAATTTACCTTTTTGTTTCAAACTTTTATATTGTGATATTTCCCTTGACAATGAGGCAGGTGCACCAGTTTTTGTTATTCTTATAACACACTGAAATACTTCTCTGTTCATAAAGCCTTGTTAATTAATTTATTAATTCAATTGTAGCCCTGATGGCATGGTGTTTAAGAGCTTGGCTGCTAACCAAAAGGCCAGCAGTTTGAATCCACCAGTGCTCCTTGAAACCCTATGGGGCAGCTCTGTTCTGTATAGGATCGCTATGATTCCGAATCAACTCGATGACAACGGGTTGAGTTTGGTCTGGTGTTTATTCATCTGTCATTGGAGGCTTGTGCATTGCTCTGATGCTGAACAGGTTTCAGCAGAACTTCCAGTCTAAAACAGACAAGGAATTCATCAAACACTATGCACCAAGCACAGTGATCTTCAATGGGCATGTAGTAGTAGTGAGCTGGACAGATGTTCTGTCTTCAAGACACTCACAATCCAGTGAAGGAGACAACTAATTAAAATAATGCAGGCTAAGTGCTATAAAGTCAGGGTAAATCCAAGGTGCTAGGAAGCCTAATGTGTCTGAAGCTAAAAAAATCGCTGGAGGTGATTCAGTATACCCCTCTATTTAATTAATAAATTCCCTGGATGTGAGTCTGCAAAACCACCACACCGTTGACTGATGGTGTACATGTCCTCTTCAGTGAATCTTGGATAATCACTAAATAAATAGTATCTTTTATAAGGATCAGCATAAAGTTGGTTCCAATGAGGCGGAGGTTAAAAATGTCACAAATGTCCAACTTTTCTAAACCGCTGTACCGCTCCATCAACTCTAACATCAACTACTTCCGCTCCCCTCAGTACTCTCCCTCCCATCTTTGGGTTCGGTTCGGTAATTCATTATAATGTCTCTCAGAACTCACAATCGTTGTTACAGTTAAGTGGTTTACTAGGGAAGTAACGGTAAAACTCAGGATCGGGACCCACTTGGAAGTAACAGGAATAATTCAGTAATGCAATTCTTTGATCAGGACAGCTTCTTCTTGCCCTCTGCCCCCAGGGCCTTGCTGGAGGCGGGGGAGTCTTCTGCTGCTGGGCCCTGTTCAGGGTCTTCTTGGACAAGTGTTACAACTTTTACCTCCGTGGGTTGGCGAGCCCTGCCGCAGTTATACCGCATTGGACTCCTGGTTCTTGCCTTCTCTGTGCTACCATGGCTGCTATCAAAACTGACCAATCCCATCATTAGATTTGCATTATTCACAAACTATCCAATCCCCTTGGTGGACCACAACCACCTCATTTGCATAATCCCGTTCAATCATTTGATGGGAGTTACAAGACAATGGCGAGAAAGGCCACATAAAAGTAATCCATTGCACCACAACCAGTCACCCCGTTTCCATGGATAGAAAGAAAATTACTTCAGTGAATTCTATTTGGAAAAAAATAAATCATAAGATATAGGGAAAATACTGTCCCCAAAAGAGTATATCAACTCTATGTCACTGTTTGCGTGAATATGAATTTTTTTCAGTGTGCATGCAGACACTGAAATTTTAGCTTGAAGTAAAAGACAAGGTAATTTAATGTTGATGGTAATAGTTGTACAATTAACATTCACAATGCCATGTCCATCAAAAAGATGCCTATGTTGTAATAAAAAGAGCAAAGTTTTGGAGCTCAAGTCCTGGCACTTCCAGAACTTGGGCAATATACAGAGCCCTCCTAATCTTCAGTCTCCTTACCTGGAAAGGGACATAATAATGTTTACATAATGGAGTTGTGGAGAGGTTTAAATAAGACGATGATGACAAATTGCCTTGTAAAGTGTCTGATACATAGAGGACATTCAATAAAAGGCAGCTTAAAGAAACTTCTGCTTAATTGGTAACTCTCAGTTCTTATATAAGAAAACGTTGCCAAGATAGACCTTGTCTCCATTTGGTCGAAATAACATTCTGTTAGTATTTTTCATTTCCAACTTGAATTCTACCCTTGTGAGGCCAAAAATTGGGGAAACTTCCAGTATTCTTGTCATTCTTCGTGCAAATAAAGAAAACATGGATAGTGGAGGTTGAAAATGTCCCAAATGTCCAACTTTTCTAGACTGCTGTGTTACTCCATCATCTCTAACATCAGCTGCTCCCCCTCTTCTCAGTGCTCCCCTCCCATCTTTGAGTTCAATAATTTGCTCTAATGTGTTACAGAACTCACAAACCGTCCTTACAGTTAAGTGGCTTATTAGAGTGCCTCTTTCAGGTGCCTCCCTCTCATTCTTTCCTATATTTCTCCCTTTTCACCAGAAAATATAATTGATTTTTTTTTTTTTTCTGTCAGAAGGTATTCTTTTCATCAGAAAGAGCACCCAAAATCAGTATAGGAAAAGTTTTCCTTTATATCAGGGTGAGATCCAAGTTCTATATTACTAATTAAAATTTTTCTCCTAATAAATATTTGTAAGGTGCCTATTTTTTATAATGTGCTAGGCAAAATTTTAAACTGGCCATAAAGATATGAAAAAAATACCTCAGATGCCATTAGAGAGTTTTTATTGTATTAAAGAACAGCAATGAAATCAACAGATAAATAAATAGAAGGTGATTTCTAATTACAAAGAATTTTTGTGTTAATTCAGTACTCCAATTTCACATTAAAGAGGCTGCACAGGGAACTGGGAAGGAGAAGCTTAGACACTGGTTGTCCTTCTTGTTGAGCGAAGCTCCAGGAACAGAAGCAGAATTCAGGAGCGGGAGCATCTCCTATGCTTCTCTGATGCAAGTAGCATCGATATATCTTCCCAAATGAAATTGATTTCATATCAAAAAAATTCTAGTGCGTTCAGATTCTAATAATGTGCTTTATGTTCCAGGGCATTGGCTTATGATAATCTTGAAGTGTGAAAATAATTTGCCATTTTTATAACTGATATTTTCCCCATTTTTGGGTGATAGTACAATTCATGTTTCAGAATATTATGAACTTTTAAATATATATTTTGGGTTAATTTCTGTAAGATTTTATTAGGTAAAATTAGCCAAGAATATTCCTTGTGTTGTAAGTCTAATTTAGAAATTTGAGTAAATCTGGTTTCTCCAAATCAAATTTACTGACTTATTTGTCTTTTAGAAAGGTGGATTTTAATGGAAAAAATAGCTGTCCTACAAATTCTTGCAAATAAATCAACAACTTATCGTAGATTTTACATGCATCACAAATTTTCAGAATCAAATTTTGTGGTAATAATGTCAACCTGAAAGGAACTGCCGGTGTCTATTCAGGTGTGTTCAATCTCTACTTGATAGAAGTAATTACCTTCCACCCTCGCTAGGTAATTGCCTTTTGATTGAGGTCATCAGAGCAATCAAGTCAGCGAGAGGGGGAAATCTCCAGTAGGAAAGGAGACAAAGAGAAGAATCATAAACACAAATTTGAAAGGAGAACAAGAAAGAAAAGACTTAATTTTTTTCTAATATTTTACTCTGCACTAATATCTTAAATAGTAACAGTCATTAAAATCACCCTAATATGCAACCTAGGTTAATTGGTTTGATAGTTACTTTTATTCTTTTGAAGTAAAGCCTAAATATTTTTAAGCATTTGATAAGGATCAGTAACACATTCATATGAGTGATGATCCACTATTTAATTTAGTCTAAAAATATTCATTGCACACTTAGCATGTAAAGAACATTGTTGTAGATACTAGGGAGAGAAAATAAAGAAAATACCTGTCCTAACAGAGTTTACATTCCAATGATTATAAAGCAAAAACATAAACAATGAAGACATTCATAATACTTTAGGCATGTAGAAGCAAAGAGGATTTAGAAGCAAAGGCAATAGTGTTTCTTTAAATAGAAGTATAAAGAAAAAAATCCTTGATAAATTGACATTTTTCTTAAGTGAGAGTTAAGTATGATTATTCTGGGCAGAGAAAAGAGTAGAGCAAAGTGTTTGAATGTTTATGGAACTTAAAAGAAGCCAGTGTGACTAGAGTATTGTGAACCATGAGAACTTTGCAGAACTAATGAGTGCATCCCCCTAATCGAAGCAGTGGCATCACTATGGGAGTGTGGTGGGTGTGGAACACACCAGCTGATGTTGTCTATAAAACTTTTGTGCAGTGTTCCAGCAGATATATTATTTTTCATAAAAATATTCCTATAGGTAGTTATAACAATAAAAGCATTATTCATAAGCCCAGTTTACAATGTGTCAGTATACCAACAAGGCTAAAACTCTATGCTAATTTACTTTTAGACCATTCTAATGCCCTCCTGTAGGAGCTATCATTGCTGTGAATCACATGGTTTTGTCTGCACATGCTACAATCACATGCCGTTCTTTTCCTTGCTGCTGGTGCTTTATAGTCACTCATTTTATCAGATTTTCTGGTGTTTGAGCTACAATCTTGTGGTAAGTAGTATTTGTGAACCTGTATCAATAACTTTTTTGAAAATGAAATAGTAATTAAAGGAAAAAAAGGAGAAAAATAAAAAAGGATTCCACTCAGTTACTAACCATATTGTAACTAATAATATTGTAATTCAGTGTGGAAAGATTTTGCAAAACCATTTTGTTAGTTAGTATTCTAGTCAGTCATATACTCTAAGAAATATTACATTTAAGCAACATGCAACTGCATCACATATTAGCCTTTTATTAAAATTGATAATAAACATTACTAAGGATTCTATATGGTCTGGTACAAGAGGAATTCCATGGAGAGGGTGGCACCATGAGTTACTGCACTGGGTGACACCAACCCCAGTGATGTCAGTGCTTCTAAAATGTGAATTGCAAGTCCATCAGTGCTTCTCAGCTTTTAGTGTGCCTATGAATCACCTGGGGATCTTTTTAAAATGCAGATTATATTTTAGCGGATCTAGAAGGAATGTCTGTATTTGTAACAAACTTTCTGATCGTGCCAATAGTTCTGGTTCATGGAACACACGTTGAGTGCCATAGCTAGATAAAGAGATTAGAGGTAGCATAGGAGTAGTGATGGGACCATGGTGGGAGTGGGTAGGCAGGATCAGGTCATGTATGGCCTTGTAGAAGATTTAAGGGACTTTGGATTTTAGTAAGAAGGAAGCCTTAGAGTATTTAAGCTGAAGAAAGACATGATCGGATGTAGATTTTTAAAGGCTCACTCTGACTATAGGATAGCGTATAATAAAACTGCAGGGCAGAATAAACTGTAGGCCATGTCAGCAATGGCAGAGAGGTATGCTAGTAGAATACTGCAGTAATATAAGTGAGAGTGGATTGTGGCTGATCAAGGTGATGATAGTAGAGATGGTAAGAAGTAGCATGAATCTGGATATATGAAGTGAGATGTGAAATAAAGAGGAAAGTTAAGGATGTGCCAAGGTTCTGAGTCTGAGAAACTAAAAGAATATACGTGCCATTTACTGACATTGTAAAAATGTGCGGGGCACAAATCTGGAGGAGAAAATAAATGTATATATATAGATATATATTAAGAAGGCAGATATAGCAGCATCTGCATATAAACAAATTCAAAGCCAAAGAGCTTGCCATCTGACACTAAACATTTAAAATAGAGGCAGAGAATACAAAACATGATGAGTATGCCAAATATAATGAGAAGGAGTGACTAGAAAGACAGGTGGAAAACAAGAAAGTATCTCTCCCAGAAACAAAATAAGAAACCAATTCAAAAAAGAGAAAATGGGAATCTCAAAAACCCTTTGGCTGAGGCAGGGTCAAGATGGCAGAATAGACAGATGCTTCTGGCGAGCCCTCTTACAACAAAGACCCCAAAAAACAAGCAAAACAAGTATATCTGTGACCAACTGGGAGCCCTGAACATCAAAGGCAAAGTTAGAAAACAAACTGAGCAGCAGGGGGAGGAAGAGACAGTTCAGAAGCAGAGAGGAGCTACCGGACCTGAATCGCTAGGAGCCCTCAGGCACCATTCCCAGGAAAGACTGTGGCTGGCTGATACTAGCATTCCACCACAGTTTCCTCACGGAGAAACAGCCAGCCACTCATACCTCCGGAACCAGAGAAGAGTGGTGCTCTTGGCAAAAGCTAAGTACTTGCATATATTTTACCATGCCCCCTGCCCCCAAGCTGGCTTCAGCATCTGTCCATTTCCCTGGGCCTAAGATAGGCCCTGTTGAGCATGTAGAGCCATCCTCCCAGCCTTGGAGAAGGAATAAATTTGCACTTGAGGGAAAAGATAATTTGTCAGCTCCACTAACCAGGGGAGCTCAGAAAAGAAGCAGCTCCCGTCCAGGCATAAACGGACTGTGGACTTTGAGTACTTTCCCACCTGCATGGACCTGTATGGGTCTTTTTCATGAGAATAGGTCCTTGTTGGCAGACTACAACTGTTTCATCTGTATGGTGGAGAGGTGGGTGTGTGATGTTTGATACTGCTTTGCCTATTAAAGAGGGTCCTCAACTACCCAAATGAGGGGCCTAAGGACTGGTGGCTCCACTCAGGTTACCCAGCCACCTGCAGCAGGGGCCGAAGGATAACTGGTACCTCTCAGTTCTTACACCCAAAAACATTGGGTGCCCCAGTCCGTCTACAGAACCCATCCACCTGTACGCTCTAGGCAATAGGGACACACTTTCCTCAGAGACACTTGGGGAACGATTCTCAGCCCCCTGCCTTGTTCAGAGTGTGACCCCCTGCTTCAACCAGATCCAGGCACCTACACCAATCACCCCTGCTCCTCTAAGACTGTAGGACAGAGTCTGTACCACACACTTGATGATCAGCTACCTGGACACCTGAGCTGAATTCATACAAGAAAAGTGAATGGACTCCTAGACTGATATACCTGATAACAGCTCTAGCCATCTGGGGACAGGATGTCAGAGTTCCAAAGGTTAAAATAGTCAACCTAGCTCACTCAAGCAACCCATTTGGGCATATCAAAACAAAACAAAACAAAGCAAGAAGCTATGATACGGTAAGCAAACATAAAATAAACTAACACAATAACTTATAGATGGCTCAGAAAAAAGAGTTAATATCAAGTTACATAAAGAAACGGACTATGATCACATCAACAGACTCTGAAACCAAGGAATCAAGGGATCTTCATCATGAAAGTGGCCTCCTGGAATTACCAGACACAGAATACAGAAGATTAATATACAGAACCCTTCAAGACATCAGGAAGGAAATCAGGCAATATATAGAAAAAGTCAAGGAACACCCAGATAAAGCAGTTGAAGAAATTAAAAGATTATTCAGGAACATAATGAAAAATTTAATAAACTGGAAAAATCCGCAGACAGTAATCAGAAATTCAGAAGATTAGCAATAAAATTACAGAATTAGATAACTCAATAGAAAGTCGGAGGAGCAGAATTAAGCAAGTGTAAGCCAGAATATGTGAACTTGAAGATAAAGCAGTTGGCACCAATATATCTGAAGAAAAATCAGATAAAAGAATTACAAAAAATGAAGAAAACTTAAGAATCATGTGGGACTGTATCAAGAGAGATAACCTACGATTCATCAGAGTACCAGAACAGGGAGAGATAACAGAAAAAAAAGAAAAAATTGTTGAATATTTGTTGGCAGAAAATGTCCCCGATATCATGAAAGATGAGAAGATATCTATCCAAGATGCTCACCGAAGTCCACATGCAGTAGATGTTGAAAGAAAGTCACCAAGACATATTATAATCAAACTTGCCAAAACCAAAGATAAAGAGAGAATTTTAAGAGCAGCTAGGGATAAATGAAAAGTCACCTACAAAGGAGAACCAATAAGAGTAAGCTCAGACTACTTGGCAGAAACCATGCAGGCAAGAAGGCAATGGGATGACTTATATAAAACATTGATGAAAAAAAAAATGCCAGCCAAAAATCATATATCCAGCAAGACTGTCTCTCAAATATGAAGGTGAAATTAGGACATTTCCAGATAAACAGAAGTTTAGGGAATTCTTAAAAACCAAACCAAAACTACAAGAAATACTAAAGGGAGTTCTTTGGTTAGAAAAATAATAATATCAGGTATTAATGCAAGACTAGAACATTGGACAAATCAACCAGATGTCAACCCAGACAGGGAAATCACAAAAATAAATCAAGATAAAAAAAAAAAAGCTCAAAACAGGGAAACAATGATGATATTGTGTATAAGAAGACAACATTAAAACAGTAAAAATGTATTAAAAAATGTAGTCATAGATCTTTCATATGGAGAGGAAGACAAGGCAATACAAAGAAATAGAAGTTAGGTTCAAATTTAGAAAAATGGGTAAATATTGAGGTGGCCACAAAGGAGACAAACTATCCCACACATCAAAATAAAATGCAAGAAAAAAATGGAGACTGTGCAGAAACAAAATCAACGCAAAGAATATGAGGAAAAGACAATACGTAAAGATAAACTACTCAGCACAAAAAATTAAGTGGGAAAAAGAAACTGTCAACAACACACAAAAAAAAGGCATCAAAATGATAGCACTAAATTCATACCTATCCATAATTACGCAGAATGTAAATGGACTAAATACACCAATAAAGAGACAGGGAGTGGAAGAATGGATTAAAAAACATGATCTGTCCGTATGCTGCCTACAGGAGACACACCTTAGAGACACAAACAAACTAAAACTCAAAGGATGGAAAAAAACATATCAAGCAAACCACAATCAAAAAAGAGCAGGAATGGCAATATTAATTTCTGACAAAATAGACTTTAAAACTAAATCCATCATAAAGGATAAGGAAGGACAATGTATAATGATTAAACGGACAATATACCAGGAAGATATAACCATATTAAATGTTTATGCACCCAATGATAGGGCTGCAAGAGACATAAAACCAAATCTATCAACATTGAAAAGTGAGATAGACAGCTCCACAATAATAGTAAGAGACTTCAGTGCACCACTTTCTATGAACGACAGGACATCCAGAAAGAAGCTTAATAAAGACACGGAAGATCTAAATGCCACAATCAACCAACTTGACCTCATAGACATATACAGAACACTCCACCCAACAGCAACCAAGTATACTTTCTTTTCTAGTGCACATGGAACATTCTCTAGAATAGACCACATATTAGGTCATAAGGCAAGCCTTAGCAGAATCCAAAACATTGAAAAATTGCAAAGCATCCTTTCTGACCATAAGGCCATAAAAGTAGAAATCAATAATAGAAAAGTAGGGAAAAGAAATCAAACACTTGGAAACTGAAAAATACCCAGCCAAAAAAGACTAGTTTATAGAAGACATTAAGGACTGAATAAATAAATTAATAAAAATTAATGAGAATGAAAATACTTCCTATCAGAACCTTTGGGACACAGTGAAAACAGTGTTCAGAGGTCAATTTATATCAATAAATGAACACATACAAAAAGAAGAAAGGGCTAAAATCAAGGAATTATCCCTACAACTTGAACAAATAGAAAGAGAGCAACAAAAGAATCCCTCAGGCACCAGAAGAAAGCAAATAATGAAAATTAGAGCAGAATTAAATGAAATAGAAAACAGAAAAACAATTGAAAGAATTAAAAAGACCAAAAATTGGTTCTTTGAAAAAATCAACAAAGTTGATACTCCATTGGCCAAACTGACAAAAGAAAAACAGAAGAGGAAGCAAATAACACAAACAAGAAATGAGCTGGGTGGTATTACAACAGACCCAACTGAAATTAAAAGAATCATATCAGATTACTATAAAAATTTGTACTCTCACAAATTTAAAAACCTAGAAGAAATGGACGAATTCCTAGAAACACACTACCTACCTAAACTAACACAAACAGAGGTAGAACAACTAAATAGACCCATAACAAAAGAAGAGATTGAAAAGGTAATCAAAAAACTCCCAACAAAAAAAAGCCCTGGTCTGGACGGCTTCACTGTAGAGTTCTACCAAACTTTCGGAGAAGAGTTAACACCACTACTACTAAAGGTATTTCAGAGCATCGAAAAGGACAGAATACTCCCAAACTCATTCTATGAAGCCAGCATATCCCTGATACCAAAGACACCACAAAAAAAGAAAATTACAGACCTATATCTCTCATGAATATAGATGCAAAAATCCTCAACAAAGTTCTAGCCAATAGAATTCAACAACATGTTAAAAAAAATAATTCACCATGACCAAGTGGGATTCATATCAGATATGCAGGGATCGTTCAACATTAGAAAAACAATTACTGTAACCCATGATATAAATAAAACAAAAGGCAAGAATCACATGATTTTATCAATTGATGCAGAAAAGGCATTTGACAAAGTTCAACACTCACTCATGATAAAAACTCTCAGCAAAATAGGAATAGAAGGAAATTTCCTCAACATAATAAAGGGCATTTATACAAAGCCAATAGCCAACACCATCCTATAGAGACAGCCTGAAACCATTTTGCTTGAGATCGGGAACCAGACAAGGATGCCCTTTATCACCCCTCTTATTCAACATTGTGTTGGAGGTCCTAGCCAGAGCAGTTAGGCTAGATAAAGAAATAAAGGGCATCCAGACTGGCAAGGAAGAAGTAAAAGTATCTCTATTTGCAGATGACATGATCTTACACGTAGAAAACCCTAAATAATCCTCAAGAAAACTACTGAAACTAATAGAAGAGTTCAACAAAGTATCAGGATACAAGATAAAGATACAAAAATCAGTTGGATTTCTCTACACCAACAAAAAGAACATTGAAGAGGAAATCACTAAATCAATACCAGTTACAGTAACCCCCAAGAAGATAAAGTACTTAGGAATAAATCTTACCAGAGATGAAAAAGACTTATACAAAGAAAACTACAATACACTTCTGCAAGAAACCAAAAGAGACCTACATAAGTGGAAAAACATACCTTGCTCATGGATAGGAAGACTTAACGGTATGAAAATGCTTATTCTACCAAAAGCAATCTATAGATTTAATGCAATTCCAATCCAAATTCCAATGATGTTTTTTAATGAGATGGAGAAACAAATCACCAACTTCATATGGAGGGGAAAGAGGCCCCGGATAAGAATAGCATTACTTAAAAAGAATAACAAAGTGGGAGGCCTCACTCTACCTCGTTTTAGAACCTATAATACCGCCACAGTAGTCAAAACAGCCTGGTACTGTTTCAACAACAGATACATAGGTCAATGGAACAGAATTGAGAATCCAGACATAAGCCCATCCACATACAAGCAGATGATATTTGACAAAGGCCCCAAAGCGGTTAAAAGGGGAAAAGACTGTCTTCTTAACAAATGGTTCTGGCATAACTGTATATCCATCTGCAAAAAAATGAAACAAGACCCATACCTTACACCATGCACAAAAATGAACTCAAAATGAACTCAAAATGGATCAAAGACCTAAATATAAAATCGGAAACAATAAAGATCATGGAAGAAAAAATAGGGACAACGTTAGGAGTCCTAATACATGGCATAAACAGTATACTAAACATTACTAACAATGCAGAAGAAATGTAGAAAACTGGGAGCTCCTAAAAATCAAACACCTATGCTCATCCAAAGACTTCACCAAAAGAGTAAAAAGACTACCTGCACACTGGGAAAAAGTTTTTAGCTATGACATTTCTGATCATAGCCTGATCTCTAAAATCTACATGATACTACAAACACTCAACTGCAAAAAGACAAATAACCGAATTAAAAAATGGGCAAAAGATATGAATAGACACTTCAGTAAAGAAGATATTCAGGTAGCTAACAGATACATGAGGAAATGCTCACAGTCATTAGCCATTACCCATACCCACTGCCGTAGAGTCAATTCTGACTCATTGCGACCCTATAGGACAGAATAGAACTGCAGTATAGAGTTTCCAAGGAGCTCCTGGTGGATTTGAACTCCCAACCTTTTGGTTAGCAGCCATAGCTCTTAACCACTATGCCACCAGGGTTTCCCTTTAGCCATTCCAAACCCATTGCGGCTGAGTCTATTCCAACTCATTGAGACCCTATAGGACAGAGGAGAACTGCCCCATAGAGTTTCCCAGGAGTGCCTGGTGGATTCAGACTGCCGACCTTTTGGTTAGCAGCTGTAGCACTTAACCACTATGTCACCAGGATTTCCCATTAGTCATTTGAGAAATGCAAATCAAAACTACAATGAGATTCCGTATTACTCCAGCAAAAAGGCTGGCATTAATCCAAAAAACACAAAATAATAAATGTTGGAGAGGTTGTGGAGAGACTGGAACACTTCTACACTGCTGGTGGGAATGTCAAATGGTACAACCACTTTGGAAATCGATTTGGTGCTGCCTTAAAAAGCTAGAAAGAGAACTACCATATGATACAGCAATCCCACTCCTTGGAATATATCCTAGAGAAATAAGAGCCTTTACACAAACAGATATATGCACACCCATGTTCATTGCAGCACTGTTTACAATAGCAAAAAGATGGAAGCAACCAAGGTGCCCATTCAATGGATGAATGGATAAATAAATTATGGTGTAATCACACAACTGAATACTATGCATCGATATAGAACAGTGATGAAACTGTCAATCATTTCATAACATGGAGGAATCTGGAAGGCATTACGCTGAGTGAAATTAGTCAGTTGCAAAAGGACAAATATTGTATAAGACCACTTTTATAAGAACTTGAGAGAGAGTTTAAACAGATAAGAAAATATTCTTTGATGGTTATGAGGGGGGAGAGAGGGAGAGGGGCATTCACTAATTAGATAAAAAATTAGATAGTAGATAAGAACTACTTTAGGTGAAGGGAAAGATAGCACACAATACAGGTGAGGTCAGTGCAACTGGACTAAACCAAAAGCAAAGAAGTTTCCTGAATAAACTGAATGCTTTGAAGGCCAGCGTAGGAGGGGCGGGGGTTTGGGGACCATGGTTTCAGGAGACATCTAAGTCAATTAATAAAATTCATTAAGAAAACATTCCGCATCCCACTTTGGAGAGTGGCGTCTGGGGTCTGAAACACTAGCAAGCAGCCATCTAAGATGCATCAATTGGTCTCAACCCACCTGGAGCAAAGGAGAATAAAGAACACCAAGGACATAAGGTAATTATGTGCCCTAGAGACAGAAAGGTTCACGTAAATCAGAGACTCCATCAGCCTGAGACCAGAAGAACTAGATGGTGCCTAGCTAAAACCGATGACTGCTCTGACAGGGAGCACAACAGAGAACCCCTGAGGGAGCAGGAGAGCAGTGGGATGCAGACCTCAAATTCTCATCAAAAGACCAGACTTAATGGTCTGACTGAGACTAGGAAGTCCCCACTGGTCACAGTATCCAGACCTTCTGTTAGCCTAAGACAGGAACCATTCCAAAGCCAACTCTTAGACAGGGATTGGACTGGACAATGGGGTAGAAAAATGTGCTGGTGAAGAATGAGCTTTTTGGTTCAAGTAGACACTTAAGATTATGTTGGCATCTCCTATCTGGAGGGGAGGTGCGAGGGCAGAGGGGGTCTTTTGCTGGCAGAATGGACACGGAAAGAGAGAGTGGAGGGAAACAACGTGCTGTCTCGGGAGAGAGCAATTAGGAGTGTATAGTAACGTGTATATAAATTTTTGTATGAGAGACTGACTTCATTTGTAAACTTTCACTTAAGGCACAATAAAAATTAAAAAAAGAGAAAGTGATTGATGTCAAATGCTACTAACGATTTGAATAAAATAAGAACCAAGAATTGACCATTGATTTTAGCCAAATGGAGGTCATTGGCACTCTTGATAAGGCCTCTTATTGAAGAGGTGAGAAATAAAACAGTTAATACAAGAGAAAATAGGAAAAGTGGAGACAGTGCATAAAGAAACTAGAAGAACCTTGGTTCAGAGATGGTGAAAAGTATGAAGGTAGCCTGGGGAGATACATGGTCAAGTTTTTTTTTTTTCTATTTATGGAGAGAAATTAAATGGTGTTTGTATGCCAATGGGAATGATGAAAGAGAAAGGGAAATATCGGTGAGGCAGAAAAGAAGCGACAAATTCAAGAACCAGGGCCATGAGCAAACAGTGTGACAAACAGTGTCCTTGAGCAATCAGCACGCCTTAGATAAGAGCCCAGCAAATTTATCCATTCAGACAGTACAGAAGGCGCAGAGTATATGAATGCTAAAGTGATTTGCTGAGAATATGTGACAGTTGTTTTTGGGTTTCTATTTTCTTCACAATATGAGAGTCACTGTTATCAGCTAGTTTAAAGAAAGGCAAGAAGGAGTTGGATATTTGAGGAGAGAGTTGAAGGTATATAAAGCCCTCTAGAAGCAGGGGATAATGAGTACACCAGAAAATTATCACTTGATTCGCAGGCAACCCTAAAGGCCTGCTCGTCATTGGCTATAATGAATTAATATGTGACCTGTCAGCACAGCAGTATATTCTAGACCCTTTCAACTGCTCAGGTACAGGAAAGAGGAGCTAGGTAGAGGATTTAACCAGAATTGTGGTTTTGTCAGATGGGAGAGAGGGAATGTCTTGGTAATGTACGAAAGGGATGTTTGTATGAAAGCCATAATATCTAAGTGGGTGAGGAGTGAGTGAGAATAGAAGAGGGATAAAGGTAAGTAGAAAACCGTTAGGGGCAATAGATTGGAGGTCCTGGATGGAATTAGGGTACTAAAAGGAATGAGCCAGAAATTAAAAGGTGCTCGTTGGAGAGTAGGGTGAAGAGTCTGTGGTTGTGAGTAATGATGGGAAACAGTATATGACATGGAGTGTGGTTGGCTGAAGTATTGTGGGTGGCTAGATTAGTAAAGCAGGTAATGGAATAGAGAGATGAGGGGACTGGAATAATCAGCTATTTTAATACTGAAATCAACAGGAATGTCCATATTTATGTGGGAGGGAAACAGTATGCTAGGTATTAAGTCTTCAAAGAATGACGGTAGTGACTCCACAGGTATAAATGACTTCCAGAAGTAGGTTTAGTGGGCAATATATTTTGATGGGAAGGAGCCCTGGTGGTGCAATGGTTAAGCACTTAGCAGCTATCTGAAAGGCTGGTGGTTAGAACCCACCAGCTGCTCCATGGGAGAAAGATGTGGCAGTCTGCCTCTGTGAAGACTACAACCTTGGAAACCTGATGGGGCAGTTCTGTTCTGTCCTGCTGGGTCATTATGACTTGAAGGAAATGAATTTGGTTGTTTTGGTTTTATAGTTTTGGTTTGATGGCCTGAGCTCCAAAGCTCTCTAATGATATGCTTAAATACTAAAGATATTTATTTTTTCTTATGATTTAATACACAAAGAACATCTCATAGTTATTTCTAATCATGCCTTATAGGTATTCAACTGAAGTATTGCTGAATTCATCAAGCCTAATATTTGATTTTCTATTAGTTCCATAAATAAATAGAAAAAGCAAAAATATTCAAGACACTGAGAAGAGACCTTGCTAATGTCTATAATTCTTATGAATGAAAAACAATATGAAATGAACTCAATTAGTGCAGAAGGGTTGGTGAATGTTAACAGATATGATTTGTGGAATAGGTGGTTTATTGGCTAATTTTATAAGGAGGGAATTGGAATTTGAGCACTGATTATAAAAACCACTGTGCTTAATGGCAGAGGGATACCAATGGTTTGTGGCATATGCAAAACCGATCGTGTTTTTCTTCTTATCAGATTTTATGGGGCTAAAAGAATGAATGTCCATAGTTCTAGAAAGTAAGGCTGCAGATCAGAAAAAAAAAAGATTGTTATCATTACCATTGTTTATTTTATATTTAGTGAGCTCAGTGCCGTACCTATCACAAATATAGTTCCAGACCCATGCACATAATCTTAGACAAGGTTGTTATGGGACAAAGAATTTAGTTTGGCCTTTGGTTCCTGAAAATAGCCCAAGCAATTAAGATGCCTTCATTTTTCAAAATACTCAGGCAATTAGGGGCTACACAGGCACCACACCTGCCAAACTAACTTCAGAAAGGGAGGGAAGCATGATGTAGCCATGCATATTCACTGATTGGATCTATCATAACTATGCATTAAGGCCCCAGTCCTGCATATTTATTAAGGTTCAGATGTCTAGGGGAGCGTGGGCCTTGGAGCTCACTCTTATGGGGCCTCCTGGGTCAGCAAGAACATCTACGGAAAGAGTGGCATGTCCCTGGGGGAAATGGAAGCCCTGTGCCAGGAATTCTCCCAGACTTTGCCTGATGTGTCTCTCCCCTTATATCCTTTCTGGTTATAATAAATGAGTAAGTACAGGCATACCTTGTTTGATTGCACTTTGCTGTATTACGCATTGCAGATACTGCATTTTTTACAAATTGAGGGTTTGTGGTAACTCTGCGTCAAGCAAGACTATCAGTGCCATTTTTCAAACAGCATGTGCTCACTTCATGTCTCTGTGTCAGACTTTGTTAATTCTCGCAATATTTTAAACTTTTTCATTATTATCATATCTGTTATGATGATCTATGATCTGTGTTCTTCAATGTTACTTTTGTAATTGTTTTGGGGTGCCACAGACTGTACTTATGTAAGATGGTGAATTTAATTTGTAAATGTGTGTGTTCTGATTGCTCCACTAGCTGGCTGTTTCCCAGTCTCTCTCCCTCTCCTCAGGCTTCCCAATATTGAAATTAGGCCAATTAACAACCCCTACAGTGGCCTCTAAGTGTTCAAGTGAAAGGAAGAGTGAGCAACACATCTCTCACTCTAAAGCAAAAGCTAGAAATGATTAAGCTTATTGAGGATGGCATGTAGAAAGCCAAGACAGGCCAAACGCTAGGCCTCTTGAACCAAACAGTGAGCCAAGTTGTGAATGCAAAGGAAAAGTTCTTGAAGGAGATTGAAAGTGCTACTCCAGTGAACATGTGAACGAGAAAAAAGCAAAGCAGCCTTATTGGCAATATGGAGAAAGTTTTAGTGGTTTGGATAGATCAAATTGACCATAACATTCCTTTGAGCCAAAGTTTAATCCAGAGCAACGCCCTAACTCTCTTCAATTCTATGAAGGCTGAAAGAGGCGAGGAAGCTGCAGAAGAAAAGTTTGAAGCTAGCAGAGGTTGGTTCATGAGGTTTAAGGAAAGAAGCTGTCTACATTAACATAAAAGTACAAGACGAAGCAGCGAGTGCTGATGTAGAAGCTGCAGTGAGTTTTCCAGAAGATCTAGCTAAGATTACTGATGGAGGCAGCTACACTGAACAGCAGATTTTCAGTGTAGGTGAAACAGCCTTATATCGGAAGAAGATGCCATCTAGGACTTTCAGGGCTAGACAGGAGAAGTCAGTGCCTGGCTTCAAAGCTTCAGAAGACAGGCTAACTATCTTGTTAGGGGCTAATGCAGCTGGTGACTTTCAGCTGAAGCCAATGCACATCATCAGTCCAAAAATCCTAGGGTCCTTAGGAATTATGCTAAATCTACTTTGCCTGTGCTCTATAAATGGAACAACAAAGATGGGACGACAGCACATGTGTTTACATCATGGTTTACTGAATATTTTAAGCCCACTATTGTGATCTACAGCTTAGGAAAAAAAGATTCCTTTCAAATATTACTGCTCATTGACATTGCACCTGGTTACCCAAGAGCTCTTGTGGAGATGTACGATGTACAGGAGATGAACGTTTTCATGCCTGCTAACACAACAGACGTTCTGCAGCCCATGGATCAAGGAGGAATTTCAACTCACAAGTCTTATTATTTAAGAAATACATTTCAAAAGGCTATAGCTGCCATAGATAGTGATTCCTCTGATGGTAAATTGAAAACTTTCTGGGAAGGATTCACCATTCTAGTTGCCATTAAGAACATTCATGATTCATGGGAGGAAGTCAAAATGTCAACATTAACAGTTTGGAAGTTGATTCCAGCCCTCACGGATGGCTTTGAGGGGTTCAAGACGTCAGTGGAGGAAGTACCTGTAGATTTGGTGGAAATAACAAGACAAATAGAATTAGAAGTGAAGTCTGAAGATGTGACTGAATTCCTGCAATCTCATGATAAAACTTTAATGGATGAGGAGTTGCTTCTTACGGATGAGCAAATAAAGCGGTTCCTGGTGAAGATGCTGTGAACATTATCGAAATGGCAACAAAGGATTTAGAATATTACATAAACTTAGTTGATAAAGCAGTGGCAGAGTTTGAGAGGATTGACTCCAATTTTGAAAGAGTTCTACTGCGGGTAAAATGCTATCAAAGAGCATCGCACGACACAGAGAAATCTTTTGTGAAAGGAAAAGTCAACTGATGCCACAAACTTCATTGTTATCTTAAGAAATTGCCACAGCCACCCCAACTTTCAGCAACCATCACCCTGACAAATCAGTACCCATCAACTTCGAGGCAAGACCTTATACCATCAGAGATTACGACTCACTGAAGGTTCAGATGATGGTTAGCATTTTTTTTAGCAATAAAGTATTTCTTAATTAAGACATGACATTGTTTTTCTAAGGCATAATACTATTGCACTCTTGATATACTACGTTAGAGTGTATACATAACTTTTACATGTATTGGGAAACAAAAAAATTTGTGTGACCCACTTTATTGCAATATTTGCTTTATTGCAATGGTCTGGAACTGAACCTGCAATATCTCCAAGGTATAGGTAATAGCCTCTGAATGTTTGAGCCATTTTAAAGAATTAATGAACTCACGGGACAATGAGACTTTGACTTAGCTATTTCAGAAGAGTGCTTCCCAGGCAGTTGTAAAGACAGAGCCCTAACTCATGAGGAATCAGCTTTTGGTGGCTGAGTGACAGAGGAAGGTTGCACAGGCAGTCCAGTTGATGAAGAAGGACTGAGTCCTTCTAGCTTTTGACCTAGCCCCATCAGGGTACAGCGAGAGAGAAGGGCTGGCTGGCCTGAAGTGCAGAGAGTATGCAGACTATTGAGCGCTTGGCTG
Source organism: Loxodonta africana (assembly GCF_030014295.1). Lineage (NCBI taxonomy): Eukaryota > Metazoa > Chordata > Mammalia > Proboscidea > Elephantidae > Loxodonta > Loxodonta africana. The sequence goes on from NC_087348.1 coordinate 118,976,579, forward strand.
GTACCCAATGACCTGGAATTGGGTAACCAGTAATGTTTTGACTTAACCCTGGTGGCACAATATTTAAGCACTTGACTGCTAACTGAAAGATTGGCAGCTTGACCCCACTAGTGGCTCCGTGGAAGAAAAGACCTGGTGATCTCCCCCTGTAAAGATGCCTAGGAAACCCTATGAGACAGTCCTACTCTGTCATGTAGGTTCGCTACCAGTTGGAGCCTGACTGGATGACATGCAACAATAACTTGGTGGTTAAGATGAGAGAGGAAGTACCACAGAAGAAGTGGCTAACAATTAGGAAAGGAGATGTGGGAAGGTGAAATCTGGTCCACTTCCAGGTGGGAATTGAATTTATGCTGATCCTTGCCATACAGTTAGTGGTAAAGGCGGGGTTTTAGTAGTACAGTTAGTGACAGCTTCTCAGTGGTCTTATTTATTTTATATGTAAATTAGCTCATTAAAAAAGGTGACGAATGAATCCAGATTAGGACTATATGGTACATTTGGCACCTCTCCCTTTTCTTCTCGGTGTTAGGAGAATATTTGAAAAATACAGTTGACATAATGTCAGTCTCTTATTTGACACCTAACATATTTCTGAAAAATTAGTAGATAGCATTCATTCTTTTGGAAATATTTTTCCATCTCTAAAACAAGGTACAGAAAACTGGCGATATTCCATGCTTTAAACTAGCATAGTAAATCTGCTTTAGTCAAAGGAGTCAAGGTTTGGTGGGTTTTGTTTTATGAAGCAATATGCTACATTATACTACAAGTAAAACTAAATCATTTCAATCATTTGCTCAATTTCTGTGAAACAGAAAATAAGATGCATAGCTTTTATATATATATGCAAATATATATATACACATTTATTTACTTATTTTTGCTATGCTAAAGGTCTTTACTAAACAGTTTTGTCACTGTTTTTGAAGGTGGTATTAAAAAGTACCATAAGGCAAGTTTATTCCAACAGAAGACACTACTTCTTTGATAAGAATAATTTCTTTTTACCAATCCAAAATTTTTAAATCTACCGATAATAACTGCAGAGATAAAGCAACTTGTCTTTCACAACAGTGTTTGTTTTTATGATTCATTTCTCAGAAGCATGTTCCCACATAACAGGTGCCCAAAAATTGCTGTGGAAACCGTGTACATATTTAGAAAGCCCCTATTTATACTAGGCATGTTGTTTTGACAATTTAATAAAAAATTCTTAATTGAAATGAACACCAGTACTCCTCAATTTCTCAGAAATATCAGTAGTCAAGTACATTTGATATATATAATTTAAAATTTAATATTTGGTATATATTATTTTAAAATTCTTACATTTAATTTCAGGACTATACTTGGTATACTCTTAACAAAGAAAACAATCTCAACCATTTAGTCAAATTGCTTGTAAGTGATGTGTCTTAGTCTAGATAAATTTATTGTTGCAATTAATTCTAGATTATCTGTGAATATCAATGACATTTTTTAAGTTTGAAATGATGCTTGTAAAATTGAAAATTGTAATGTGATATTGGAAGGACAAATATATTCTTCTTTTCATTATAGGAAAGTCAGTTCGACAATTCTCCTATGACATGAGTCAAAAAGATTTATTCTTTCTTGAAAAAAATATTCATAATTGCTATTTTTGAGCACACACTCATTGTGCTAACCTTTTCATGTTCACTGTCTCTATATTTGCAACAACCCCACAGAACTGTCATATTTTCGGAGATGACAAGTGCCTTTGTCACAGTACCCTAGCTATGTCATGTTAAGAAAAATATCTCCAAATTTCTGTAATTTAAGAGTGCAAGAATTTATTTCTTGCTCAAGAAAATTCTACTGCTGTCCAGGTGACACATATCAGCTGTTGCTCATGAGATGACTCAGGGATTAATGCCATCACAAAAAGGAGCCTACGCAGGTGCAACAACAAAAGAACCAGCACATGAGGAGCTCACAATGAAATTCACACTCACTCTTTCTGTGATTTAGCCTAGAAGAGAAGTGTCTTCAGCTCACAGCACTTTGCCCACATCTAGTCACATGGACCTGGTTAACTCAAGTGGGGCTGGGAGTGTGAGAGAATTTGAGGTCTTTGGTGAGCATTACTGACTCTGTCACAAGGGGGAGAACACTAAATCTCAGAGAGGTCAAATCACTTGCCTGTGGTGTGTAACTAATAAAAGCCAGGGTTAAAATTTGAGGCCAGTTCTGTCTCTTACCAAACCCATATACTATCTCTTATATATTGGCCTGTCACCCTTTACTGGGGAATCAAACACATGAAGAAGATTGAATGAAGTTGTCATGTATTCTTATATATATGACATGTGAATAAGGGTAATGGAATTAAAATGTATGGGGAAGACACTTACAAATTGAAATTCTGTGTCTGTGACAGAATTACAGTGCAAGATTTTATAGCTATTAGGAAAAGGTGGAATTTGACTTTAAAATGACTCATCATTTCATGAAATTTTCATAAACATTTCAGAGTTGAACATATTCTTAAAGGTCATGCAGTCCAGCTAATGCACGGACGCCTTCTGTAACAATTCTACCACAGATTTTACTATTCTAAAGGAGTAAGACCAGACCATTTAGAGTCAAGAGACACCTGTTTTGAATCCTAATTGGCCTCAGTAGTGGCAATGATCTCAGTTACTACATACTGAGTATTGTTTATTGTGCTAAGCGCTTTACTTACTCCAACAGAGAACCCTGTCTGGAGTTGTGGTGGTTCAGTAGTAGAATTCTCACCTTTCATGTGGGAGACCAAGGTGCAATTCCCAGCCAGTGCATCTCACACATGGCCACCACCAGTCTGTCAGTGGAGGTTTGCACGTTGCTATGATGTTGGACAGATTTCAGGGTAACTTTTTTTTTTTTTTCCAGACTTAAGAAAGAAAAATCAGCCCATGAATCAGCCCCTTATGGATCACAAAAGTCTGATCCTGTTGTGTATGTGGCCAACTCATGACAATTAGTAACGGCAACATAGGAACCCAATGAGACATGTGCTATAAGTATCCTGATTTCACATATGAATCAATGAAGATGCGAATCGGTTAAATTACTTGTGCTGACAGTTGCAGCTAGATCTCTTGAACATCAGGGTCTTGGCTCTAACTATGCTTTATTGTCCTGATCACTAAATAATTTCCTTACCTCTTCAACAAATTACACTATTTTTCAAATCTTAGCTACCTACAAATATTTGTTCAGGGTATTCTGCTAAGGTATAATTTTTCCATATTGCATCTGTTCTTTTATAGTGATTGGTGTTATACTCAAGATTGTGTTTATCATTGACAAATGTCATTTTATTAGATGTATTCAATCTCTTTATACTGACCTGTTGTCCAGCAACTTTACTATCACTCCCAAATCACTCCTGGCAATGCGTCCCTTTTTTATTTAATGAAGGCAATAACAAAGTTACATATTTACAAAGTACTCTCAAATTCAATATTGTCTCCATACATTAACCCTCATAAGAATCCTCTATTTCCTGCCACCTCACTGCTCATCCTTTTTCTTTCTTCTTTGCAAGTTTTCCTTCATGTATACAACATCTAAATGTTTGAGTACCCGAAGGGTTCATTCTGGGCTCTTTTTTGGTCTTTATTTACAACCCCTTCTTAAGAGATTTTCTCTCCCTCCATTGTGTTAATTCCATTGATACGTTGATGATTTCCAAATTTACATCCTTAGCACTGACCAGGTCTCTGAGCCTGAACCTTTTATATTCATCTTCTTACTCACCTTCATTATTTTGATGCTTAATAGGCATCTCAGTTTTAAACTGTCCAAAAGTGAAGCCTGAGTTTCTCCTTCAAAGGTTTCATCAAATCCTATTTATAAATAGAAAATAAAATTTGAAAATATTATAGGGGCTCTGGAAACCCCGGTGGCATAGTGGTTAAGTGCTGTGGCTGCTAACCAGAGGTCAGCAGTTCGAATCTGCCAGGCACTCCTTGGAAACTCTATGGGGTATTCCTACTCTGTCCTTATAGAGTTGCTAAGAGTCAGAATCAACTCGATGGCAGTGGGTTCGGTTTGGGTTGGTTTTGTGGAGGCTCTGTGATCTAGTACTTTACATGGCAAGGATAGTCACTCAGTTCATGCCACATATTTTTGGTTATTGTTAATAATAAAATCATGTGATTTTTTTTGAATCACATAACTAGCAATGGTTAATATGAGAATTACAGCTGTATTTGTTAGTATATATTTCTAACATGCTTCTTCACTCAGATAATCATCTAAACTTTGATTTTAAAAATCACTGTATTTAATAAATGTGTTTATGATTAGGTTAAATATGCAAATAAAACAAAAATAGTACAATTGAATTAAAATAACTGAATTTAAACATCAATAGTATGAAACTTTTACACATTATTTTTCGTTTCGAATGGCTTTCATTTCTTAGCTGACCCTGAAATATATCCAGTACAACAAAAGTGAAAGATAAAAAGCTCTACAGAAAATTATGAAATCTCTCATATTTCCACTACTGTGAGGGAATCACTATTACAGTACTGGTGTATTTTCAGTTTTGTTTTCTCCAATTTTATAGATGGGATTGTATTCAATCTGCAGTAGGGAAACATGCTTTTACACTTTGAATAAAAGTGTTTACATTAACATTGTTTTGGTTATGTATTTAACTAAAAAGCAAAGACTTAGTCTTGTTCAAAGTTTAAAAACAAAATAAGAATGACTTATTCAGGGTGTCCTTAAAATGTATCTAAACCTCCACAATTCTAATTTAACGTTAAATGGAACATAATGAAAACAAGAAATAATAATCTATTTAAAGACATATTTCAGGAATTCCTTTTTAAAATGTGGAGCTTTAACTAATGCATGGGAAAATTTATTGATGTTTAATATAGGGAAATACTAATATTGTTACCATTTTACCAGTAAGGAAGTTAAATTAAAAAGAAAATGTGTCACACGTCTAGTGTCACACAGTCAATAATTGTTGGACGAGAATTGGGACCTGCCAGTGTGACTTTAGAACCTCGGCTTCTAGTACAGCTAGTCTGTGTCTCCTACAGGATCCTCGGATGTTGCCCTCCCACCCCTTTATTTTCTTATTTCCTCATTCTTCCTCTCCCATGTACTATATATTTTCATATAATCACTTCATTTAATTTTTTGATGTATTATAAATCGTTGTTTTTAGGTGCTGTTGAGTCAGTTTCAACTCAGAGGGACCCTGTGTACAGCAGAACAAAAGACTGCTTGGTCCTGCATCATCCTCACAGTCATTGTTATGCTTAAGCCCGCTGTTGCATCCAGTGTGTCAATCCATCATGTTGAGGGTCTTCCTCTTTTTGGCTGACCCTCTGCTTTACCAAGCATGATGTCCTTCTCCATAAACTGGCCCCTCCTGAAAACATGTCCAAAATATGTGAAACATAATCTCACCATCCTTGCTTCTAAGGAGCATCCTGGTTGTACTTCTTTCCAAACAGATTTGTTCATTCTTTTGGCACTCCATGATATATCCAATATTTGCCAGCACCATAATTCAAAGGCGTCAATTATTCTTCAGACTTCCTTATTCATTGTCCAGCTTTCGCATGCATATGAGGCGGTTGAAAACACCATGGGTTGGATCAGGCACACCTTAATCTACAAGTGACATCTTTGCTTTCAAACACTTTAAAGAGGTCTTTTGCAGCAGATTTACCCAATGAAATGAGACTTTTGATTTCTTGACTTCTGCTTCTATGGGTTTTGATTGTGGATCCAAGTAGAATGAAATCTTTGACAACTGCTGTCTTTCCTCTGTTTATCATGATGTTACGTACTGGTCCAGTTGTGAGGATTTTTGTTTTCTTTATGTTGATGTGTAATCCATACTTAAGGCTGTAGTCTTTGATCTTCATCAGTAAATGCTTCAAGTCCTCTTCACTTTCAGCAAGCAAGGTTGTATCATCTGCATAACACAGGTCGTTAATGAATCTTACTCCAATTCTGATACCCCATTCTTCTTCATATAGGGCAACTTTTCAGATTATTTGCTCAGCACACAGATCAAATAATCCTGGTAAAAGGACACAACCCTGACACACCTTTCCTGACTTTAAACCACGTAGTATTCCCTTGTTCTGTTCCAATGACTGCTTCCTGATCTATATACGGGTTTCTCATGAGTACAATTAAGTGTTCTGGGATTCCCATTCTGCACAATTTTATCCATAATTTGTTATGATCCACACAATCAAATCCTTTACATAGTCAAAAAAACACAGGTAAGCATCTTTCTGATATTCCCTGCTTTCAGCCATAATCCATCTGACGTCAGTAATGATATTCCTGGTTCCGTGTCTTCTTCTGAATCTGGCTTGAATTTATGGCAGTTCCATGTTGGTTTGGATGATTTTCAGCAAAATTTTACTTCCATGTGATCTTAACGATATTGTTCCATAATTTCCTCATTTGATTAGATCACCTTTCTTTGGAATAGGCATAAATATGGATCTCTTCCAGTTGTTTGGCCAGGTAGCTGTCTTCCAAATTTCTTGGCATAGACGAATGAGCGCTTCCAATGCTGTATCCATTTGTTGAAACACCTCAGTTGGTATTCCATCAATTCTGGGAGTCTTTTTTTTTTTTTTTTTGCCAATGCCTTCAGTGCAGTTTGGACCTCTTCCTTCAGTACCATTGATTCCTGATTGTAGGCCGCGTCCTGAAATGGTTGAAAATTGACTAGTTCTTTTTGGTATAGTGACTTGGTGTATTCCTTCCATTTTCCTTTGATGCTTCCTGTATCATGCTTAAAAACATGCTTAAAAAACATCAGAATATCTAGAACATATGCTGTGATACGTTTTCCTTAACCCAAATTCTTATTCATTGAAGTTCCTCACCTCATGTCACAGTTAACTATTCATTAGTTTTTCTGTATCAATCCAGATTTTTTTATGCATATACCATTGAATGAAAAGATATATCATTTCCCTCAATCTTACACAACAATAACGTAGTATACACACTTTTCCACAACTTGCTTTTTCATCTTAAAGTATATCTCAGTGCTGTTTCCATATCCATAGTTTCACATTATTTTTCTTTTAACTTCAAAGTATTTCATTGTATGGCTGTACTTTATTTAACTAGCACCCTATTGATGGACTTAACATGTTTTTTCTAATCGTTTGCCATATCGAGCAATGTTGGAATAATACCTTGTATTTATATCACTTTACACAATGTTAGTGTAAATATGTTTGTTCGAGTTTTGTAAATCAGGTTAATTCTGATTTCAATAGTTGAGGCTTATAGAAAGTAGGCGGTAAGTGGAGTGCTTGCTCTGCTCTTCCTCATAATGATCCCAACCAGTCAGACTTAGTGTGTGCTTGTTTCTTTGCCATAATGATTTAATTTGCCCTAGCCCTAGTTTGGGTAGATACTATTAATAGGTGCAATAGCTAACAGAGCCCTGGTGGCTCAGGGGTTAAGAGCTACGGCTGCTAGCCAAAAGGTTGGCAGTTTGAATCCATCAGCTGCTCCTTGGAAACCCTGTAGGGCAGTTCAGCTCTGTCCTATAGGGTTGCAATGAGTTGGAGTCAGCTTGATGGGAACAGGTTTCTTTTTGACAATAGCTAACAGGACCCTCACATTGGTTCGCTGATCTGTCAGATGAGAATCACTTTAAGAACTATCTACAGGAGATCGAATTGAAAACAAACTGGAAAGATTAGATAAGACTCTTAGGGGATAGTGTGTTTATGTTAATGGGGGAGAAACAACTCAGAAAAAGAGGGCGAAAGTGGTTGCACAATTTGAAGAATGTAATCAGTGTAACTGAATTGCACATGTAGAAACTGTTGAGTTGGTGTATATTTTGCTGTGTATATTCTTAACTACAACAATAACAACAAAAAGATTACAGTTTAGGAAATCCTATGGGGGCAGTCCTACCCCACCCTATAGGATCTCTGACTTGTGATCCACTGGATGACCAACAACAATCACCAACATTGCTACTCATTTTCTGGTTTTCCAGCCTTTCCTCTTTTACATTTGATACAAAGCACTGCATTGTTGCTGGCTGTGAATTTTAATTCTCTTGATAAAGATCTTGACTCTAACCTGGCTGTGGCTTCAGATTGCCTGAGTATACATCTTTTTGGTTATATTTGGTTCCAAGACCTTCCCAACTTAGTGCTGTTCCCTTAGGCATTGATCCTACCAAGTTTGACCCAATTCTTTGTAATGGGAAGAGACAGAGACCCAAATAATAAGCCAATTAACAATAGAATGTTCATGATTTAAAAGGGTTTAATAATACATTTGAAACAGCTTCTCTTAAGCTGGGCTCTTTAAAGAAGCAAAACCAGTAGAGTATAAACATTTATATATATAAATATATTTATTCATAACAAGGAAATGGCTCACACGGTTGTAGAGGCTGAAAAGTCCCAAGTCTGTGGGTCAGGCTGGGGCTTCTCCTGACTTATGTAGCTGCAGGGGCTGACAAGTCTAAGATCAGCAGGTCAGACAGCAAGGCTCTTGCTCGCAGGCTTCGAAGATCGACGAATCCCAACACTGACAGGCAAGACTGCCGGGTAAGCTGCTAGCTCAAGTCCCAAGAACCGGAGGTCAGACAAACAGGAGACAGCTGTAGAATCCAGAGTGAGCAAAAGCCCACAAGCCTTGCCAAGAAGTCCACCTATATTGAATACAGGCCACACCCCCAAAGAAAATCCCTTTCAACTGATTGGGCTGCTCACAGTAGATCCCATCATGGAGGTGATCACATTACATCAGATCTCATCATGGAAGTGATTGAATTATTATACGACTAGCAAACTACATTGTAACTGCCAAATCCCTGAGAATCATGGCCCAGCCAAGTTGACACACAGCTTTAATGTTTACAGAGCTCAGTAATGTAATTGAAAGCATTTGTTTACTGTTGATTTATATACATTTTTTGAATTATTTAATTGCTGTTACTGATAAAGACAGTAATAAAAATAAGTAGCTGCTGTCTTAAAAAAAAAAAAAAGAAACATTATGGTAAGAAAAGCCAAGTTTATAAACGCCTCCAAATCTTCTTCCATTACCAAGATAGCAAATCAGGAGCAATAAAGATCCTAGGAAGAAATACAACCTTATGCCACTAACAAAGACAAAGGTGAAGGATGTTCTCACTTAAATCCCAACTCAACTCACCTGTATGGCTTCTGCCAAATTCAGGTGAGTTAATTTTTTTTTTTTTATAGTGAATGTTAGTGGATTTCCATATATTTAACCTAGTAGCAGCCCCAGTCACAGCTGGCATACCAGATGCCCTATCTAGCACATTGGAATAGATTATTATAACCTCTGTCATTTGTTTTACAACAAATCAGCACTGTGCATTCACTAGCATGCATCAGAATCCCTGGTGATGCAGTGGTTAAGTGTTCATCTGCTAACCAGAAAGTTGGCATTTTGAATCTACCAGCTGCTTCTTGGAAAACTTATGTGGCAGTTCTACTCTGTTCTATAGGATGCTGAGAGTCAAAAATGACTTGACAGCAATGGGTTTAGTTTTTCCATATCAGGCTTCAAGGTTATGTTAACTCTCTTGCGCAATGTCAAAATATAGTCTGCAGGTACTTTACCTTGGCACTCCACAAAACTAGTGATAGGTGGTGAACAAGATAAATGATAAACAAATGTATAACATAAATAACGTCTGATTATAATCAGCGCTATGGAAAAAAATAAAAGCAGAAATCGGATAAAAGGTCAATATGTGAAAAATTTTGCTTTAGATAAAGAAAGTGGTCTAAAGGATGAAATTAGACGTGGAAAGATTCGTAAAAGAACGTTCAAGGGAGGGGAATCAACTTACATTAAAAGACTCAAGGCCAAAACAAATGTGATAGACTCACGGAAGTTAAGGAAGACAGATACGGCTTCACGGAGAGTTAAGGGGAGAGAATATTTGAGATCAGTAGGCAGATGAGAGCTACTTCACGTGTATGTATTGAGTACCACATATAGTTTGGATTTAAAAACTAAATAGTCACCTTGGATTGAAAGTAATGCTATGATCAAATTTAAGCCCTTAATTTTAAATCCTATCTTGTTCTAATGGGCCAAGTATTTAGTATTTAGAAGCATTGTCCATTTATATGAATACCTAGGTATATATTTAGATATAGATAAGATACACACTTCTTGCCTGTGTCCATCAAATAAGATTCTTAAATCAGTGAATGAGAAGAAATACACTAGCATTCGGTGATAGAAAATAAAATTTAAAATATATACAAACGTCTATATCAGTGCAGATGTGGGGGAAATAAAAAATAAAATATACAAAACAATATAGATAATTCAGATAAATTGGAAAAGTGGCAAATGGTAAAACATTAAAATGATTGAATACAGCAATGAAAGTATTTGTATTTTTGTGGTTATGCTGAGTATTTAATTGACTCCAGCATGTTTCCTTCAGTTAAAAAAAAAAAATCTCCTTCACATTTTTTCCATAACTTTCAATAAATGAGGATAATTACATCTAGAAGTGATTCATCTTGATAAGTGCTCTTATAAATTACAGCAGCTAATTTTTACTGAATTAGGTTTATTGGGATACTGCTGAGTTAAAAGGGGGTATGTTTTTATGTTGAAATTTCCTTATTAAGTTAATGACTTCTTGTGCAACTAAAATGACAACTGGAATTATTACTGACATTTAAAATCTAAACTGTTTAGTTTGAACATAAAACTCAATTTCTTGTTTTCTTGGTTTAGACCCCTGTAATGGAGAGATTTCCTTATCTCTTTAAAAATGCTACTAACGGAATATTTATATACTGCGAAAACAAACATGATTAGGCAATGTAATTTTTCTAACCCATTGTACTTGTCTTATCCACATTCAGAATTGTGAATTGGATAGCTGTTTGGCTGGATAAACTCACCAGTTAGGCTGGATTGTTAACACCTACAAAAGATTCTTAAGCCTTAGTTCTGTGATAGTAACTTTGTTCATAACCCGTTACCAGTTGCCATTGAGTCGATTCTGACTCATATTGACCCTATAGGACAGAGTAGAACTAGTCTTGTATAATATTTATCTGTTCTTTATCTCCATGTTTCATAGTTGGTAAAGAGAAGTGAAGACTTTGGAAATATCAGCAAAAGGGGAACAAGCATAGAACAGCAAGTTTGGAAGTGGTGTGGTGGTGGTATTAGGTGCCCTGGAGTCAGTTCCAACTTATAGCAACCCTACGTACAACAGAAGGAAACACCGCCCAGTCCTGCACCATCCTCACAATCATTGCTATGCTTGAGCCCATTGTTGCAGCCACTCTGTCAGTTCTTCTCATTGAGGGTTTTCCTCTTTTCACTGACCCTCTACCTTACCAAGCATGATGTCCTTCTCCAGGGACTAGTCCTCCCTGATAATATGTCCAAAGTGGGTTGAGACGAAGTCTCTCCATTCTTGCTACCAAGGAGCACTCTGGCTGTACTTCTTCCAAGACAGACTTGTTCGCTCTTCTGCCAGTCCATTATATATTCAGTACTCTTCAGCAACAGTGTAATTCAAAGAATTGGGAGTGGTAGGAAACCCAAATGTCCGGGCCCGGAGGTCACATTCCCCTGGCTTAAATTCAATCACATGATCACTACACTTAATTGCAAAGGATGCTGTGAAATGTAGTTAGCTGTGTGCTCAGTAAGGATAGAAGAATACAGATTTGGTGAACCACTTTTAGTCTCTTGCACACTCTAGACAGTATCATTGCAAAGTGGAGAAGACAACATTTTGTATTTGATATCTTATTCTAAGCCTGGAGCTATGTGACCCATGTGTTTTCTGTTTAGTGATCAACTTATAAATGGTGTTGTTCACTTGCTCTACCCAGGGGACACCTAAATGTTTAGGGTGATTTCTGGTTAGTACAACTGAGTCTTGTACCTCTTACTAACTTATTTTAAACAATTATATATATGGTGTTCTCTTCTGTATTTATTTTAATCAGAACTTTAATAAGAAAATGATTTCTAGTATCATGCATTCTTCTTTCCCCTAATTTTTTGGGTGGACTTCCCAGTACTATCTAAGACATGTCAGCTATGAAACCTTACCACACTGGTGTGTGGCATCTATCATTGTCTCTTGCTCCTTGCACCAGACATGTGAATAATGTGCTGGTATAGCTCATAATCCCTCCGAAGTGAAATTGCTAGATTATCAGCTCCTACTTAAGTGTTAGCCTTACACTGAACGTATAATCTTGTTCTTTACATTGTGATTGATGATTAGATTCAGATAAGCCAAAGAAACTTAGCATAAATTGACACAAAAGCTGAGCTGAGCAAGTCACAGTATCTTCTCAAAAATTCAAATTGTAAAATTGAGAGCAAATCAAAGACTTGGGTATCAGCAGAAAAAGTCTTGATTATATTAATAATTCTAAAACACTTTGATATCTGACACCTTGGCTTATAACTCTTCTATTATTTTTATTTTGTATCCATTGTCAAGAAAATACAAACTAAAACTTTTTATAGTGATATTTAATATCACTTGCAATCTGACCCTCCATTCTTTTCCATTGATGTTCAGTCCAACTGGACTGTAGGAATGAGATTTGGGATCCCCTGGCCCTGTTTTTCTTTTCAGTAAAGTGGGAAGTAAATTTCAGGAAAACAATCTGTGCTACATCTTTGTCAAATCGTGAGTCAGCTGTTACCTCCTCCGCGGTGTTTCCCTTATAATCCTAACTAGAATTTTTGGTCTGGTTTTTGATGGCATTTTCACGTTTTTCCTTATGTTATAGTTATTTGTGTGCATGCCTTGCTAGCCTCGTTCTGTGCAAGTATAGAATTCATTTAAGCTACTTGTAGCTATGGGAAATATTATTTAAGTACTGTATACTGATCATGTTAAGGGGCCCTGATGATGAAATGGTTAAAGTGTTCTGCTGATAACCGAAAGGCCAGTGGTTTGAACCCACCAGCTGCTCCACAGGAGAAAGGCGTGGAAGTCAGCTTCCATAAAGATTTACAGCCTTGGAAATCCTATGGAGCAGTTCTACTCTGTCCTATAGGCTTGTTATGAGTCGGAATCAACTCAGTGGCAAGTGGGTTTCGTTTGATAGTCATATTGATCAAAGAAACAGAATTTTTGTGGATATTATGGGACAGAGCTCTATGGACGCTTGTGTCAGGATTTTTGTTTTAATCTTGATTATTTGATATGAATGCATTTCTCTGTGGGAGCCTGTGTGTGTATATATATATATGTGTCTGTGACACTCAAAAATAGAAAGAGATTAGAACAAAGATATTCTAAACCAGCGTTTTGAACTAGTAAAATTTATGCTTTGGTTTCTCCTCCAGCCACATCACTAAAAAAGTACAAAAATCCTGCACTTCAACCTCGATAGTAAATTTCAAAAGTAGTATATTGAAGGTAGTATAATCAGTACTGGCGGAAATCTCCACTAGGACCAAGTCCACGTGGTTCAAAACATGATTCCTTGAGAATGGTCAAAAGTTGATGTTGTAGGAAGGGTAGGGTTCCTGGGAGGGGGTTGATCCATATGGATGGCAAGAGAATTGACCACTCCTACACAATATCTCATCGCCCATACAAGATGTTAAAAAATTGTTAAGGCTTCCCAAATTTTTACCCTGTTACAATGTATAGAACTCTTCCATAAGTAAGTCTTCAGAAAGCATAGAATAAACTGATAATGTAATTTACAAAGGAATTTTTGTGTGAGTGTGAAAGTACTTTGAAAATGAAAGACTTAGGCAAAAATCAGAGATGGAAGAAAGAAAGGCAAGGACTGAAGCCCAGAGTGGCTTGATGGATAAACGAATACCTGGATCCACTCATCAAAATGCTGAGACAAATGAAACATGCAAACATTTCCTTTGATCCTAACACAGGTGGATCTGAATTACAAGTCATTCAAGAACAGTTAGCTGCTGACCTTTTTCTTCTTTATCTCAGTATGTAATTGTAGTGAATTATTCAGAAGAACACTGCATAGTCTCAAATGAATTGTTGTTATTGACACTTTGTAATGTAAATATTTAAACATTGTTTTTTTTTTTTTAATCCTGAGTAGCCTGTGTACATTTTAATGGCATTTTGACAAAAAACTTTGCAATGTGTCACGTCAATTTTTGCTGACAGTCAAAACCAGAACTCCAAGAGCTATGCAAATAGATGCCACTTCTCATTTGTAAGAGGCTTGAAAATTATGAATTTATAAATATTTAATAGCTATGGGTCAAACAGAAATTTGCTTTACCCATTAGAGTTTATGTCTATTTATGCATGTAGTGTATATAGAGAAGCTTATTCCTGAGGCAGTGTTCCATGGATTAAAAAATGAGAAAGGGGTTGATATCAGGTGGTTTTCTGAGAAGTGGGTCATTGGCTGCTGACCTAAATATTGTACTTAGAGTACTTGTTTATGGATCATTAATTCCTTCTCAGCCTGAAACAAATAGGATTGCAGTGGCAGTAAAGTTTATCTAATTTGGAACATAAAGGAGAATGACTATTTAGAACATTTTTTCTTTTGACTTTAAATAACCGAATTGAAAACACTTTCTTGGTTTATTCACTAAGGAGCATTTCTTGTAAAGCCATGTCAAGCCAAATATTTTCTTCTGGGCAAAAAACAGTAATGAAAATGAAGAAAATATTAAAGAAAGAAAATAATCTGCACCTGTTGCCCTCGAGTCACTTCCGACTCATAGCGGCCCTATAGGACAGAGTAGAACTGCCCCTTTGGGTTTCCAAGGAACTGCTGATGGATTTGAACTGACAACCTTTTGGTTAGCAACTGTGTCTTAACCACTACACCACTAGGGCTCCAAGAAAGAAAATGGGCAGGCTTAAGTGATATTTTAATGTTTAATTAACAAGCAGTTTCATTGTTAGAAGGGATGGCACCCATATGGAAAAAGTGGAAAACTGGAATCTCTAATCTTACCCTGTTTAGACTTTCTGAGCAGGTGTTAATTAGTGAGAGAAAAAGCCTGTGAAAGTATTTACCATATATTTATTGAATAATATCTATCCTACATTTCTTTTGCAAGTATACACAAAATTTACTATTTATCTGCCCACATTACTTTACAGGGGGAGAACACTTAGGTGTACCCACTTAAATGCATCATGTTTTTTTGAGTATGCACTTCAAACGGCTGAGCATAGATATAGATACACATAATCTACTCGACGGCACTGAGTTTATAGATATACATACATACCAAACCGAAAAAAACCAAACCCAGCGCTGTCGAGTCGATTCCGACTCATAGCAACCATATAGAGCAGAGTAAAACTGCCCCATAGAGTTTCCAAGGAGTGCATGGTGGATTCGAACTGCCGACCCTTTGGTTAGTAGCTGTAACACTTAACCATTACACCACCAGGGTTTCCATAGATGCATACGTACATAAATATATTTGGTTGTGTATATATGCATATATATTATTTGGCTTATTTACTTTTTATATTTATATATTTGGAGCCCTGGTGGTGCAGTGGTTAAATGTTTGGCTGCTTACCAAAAGGTTGGCAGTTTGAATCCACCAACTGCTTCTTGGAAACCCGATGGGGCAGTTCTACTCTGTCCTGTAGGGTCGCTATGAGTTGGAATTTACTCAACGGCAGTGTTTTTTTAATATTTTTTTAAAAACTCATTAAGAACACTTATTTTAATTGTTGTGTCAAATTTTCCATTTCATTAAACATCTGACCTAAAAAATAGAATTTTGTAAGATGAGCTTACACACACGATTTAAAGAGAATGAAAAAGAATGTGAATTGGTTGTATAATTTGAATAATTTTGATAAATCATTTAGAAACGTAAAGTTTTTGAAACAAAGTGTGGTAAAATTCAGCTTTATTCCTTTTCAGAGGGGAGTGTACATGTAAGTTTATAGTTTAGATATAGCTCTGGGATCTCTGTTTTTTTTTTTTTGAGATTAATTTGCTTTATGCATGATCAAACCTGTCCTTCCTCTTTTCCTATAAATATTCATGAAACAAGAATATTACCATATTGGCACTAGCTAGTTAATACAGTTTTTTTCTTCATTTTATATATGTGTCTTAATATAAATGTAATCAAGAATTTTACCAGAAGACAGTTAATGAATTTGCTTTATAATTCCTGGCTTAATTTCCACCTTATAGGGTGATGATGCTGTTTAATCATCCTTTCTATTTAACCTTAAGAGTTCAGTTTTCCTGCAGCTGTTGAGGTAGGATGTTATTCATTACATTTGTGGAAATAAGTTTATAATAAATACCACTTTATATTTCCTTAGTAACTTTTCAAAATGTTCATGGTGCCTGGCATATAGTACTGGCTAGATAAAGATGTTTCCTTCGTTTATAATGAATAAATTCTCTCCTCAAATGGACTAACTCCTGCCTCAAGTTTTTCATCTTATGTCATGTCTTTAGTAGCAGCCATTTATTTCACATGTATTTATTGCTGGACATGTGTGAACATCTTTATGTATCACTTTATATCTCCCATGGAGTCCTGGCAGCACAGTGGTTAAGAGCTCAGCTGCTAACCAAAAGGTCGGCAGTTCAAATCCACCAGATGCTCCTTGGAAACCCTAAGGGGCTATTCTACTCTGTCCTATAGTGTCATTGTGAGTCAGAATCGACTCCATGGCAACAGGTTTTGTTTTTTGGTATACCTCCCGTATGTTAAAGATAATTTTTCTTTAGTCTTTTATCATAAATCTGTTGTCCTCTTATTCCACCTTTCAAGAACCAGGATGCTACTGAATGAAGCATGAGCGATGTTAACTAAAAAAAGGACACTGTCTTCTATCTGCCACCCATGCTAACCTTTTTTTCTGCTTTTTATTTAGTGTGCAGTTTGAGGAAGTTTTTCTTTCCTCTAAAATATTTCCTTGAATTTGTAGCTTAAAGTTCCGGATTCCTGTAACTATCCCATATCCAGGTTTTTCCCTTTCCTCTAACATTGCTTTCATTCAATTTCCTTTGTTAATATCTCTTCTGTCTTTCTTTTTGCTGTGAACATTTTTGAAGGTTTGATTCATGTTATCCTCTTTCTGTAAATTTTTTCCTTAAGACCTCAACTTTGGACAATGTGTTAGTGATCCAAAAGTTATAATTCAGGTTCTCTTTGTTGTCCTGGATTTGGCCATATGTCCCCAACTATCTTCTTTATTTTTGACTTAGTTGTCTCAATATCATCTCAATTTCGGTACCACTGCACTCATTGTCACTTTTACTCACAAATTATGTGCTCACTCCACTTTCTCTATTTCAGTCAGTGAAACTACTGTTCTGCACATAATACAGACTTAGAACTACCCTTGAAGTAATCTGTTGGTGTTACACTCATCATCGTCATCATTCTTCATCTTATGTTTTACATACTATATCCAGTCAGCTAATCTGGTCTAGACTCTACATGAATATGCATTTGAAAAGTGCTTTAAAGAAGTAAGGTTTTATCAGGATAAATAGAATTTATTATATCTTGCCTTTCTTTATGTTTGTATTGCTGCCATCAAAGGTTTTTTTTGCCTATTAATTTACTAGGTTACACTCTCTTAATTGAATTCTCTGCTCAAATCTGGGCAACATAACCTACACTATTATTCCTAAAGTAAATCTAATTTACTCTAATCCCCCTTCAAAAATTTTTAGCACCTTTCTGTGCTTCTCTGCTTGGCTTTCAAACATACTTTAGCCAGGGAATGTCCCCCATTTTTCTGGAATGCCCTTAACTCTCTTTTTACTCCATTTCAATCTTTCCCATGTTTTAAGTCCAAGGAAAATTCCAGCCTTCTGTTTCCTCAGGCCCACTGCTTTTAATGGTCTGCTCTGTGTGTTGTAACACAGGAACACACAGATGCAAGCCTAGACATCAGTTTTATCGTTCATTCACTGTTTTGTCCTAGGTAAATTACTTAAAGTCTGAGCTTAGCTTTTTTTTTTTAAACCTATAAAGAGATGACAGATATCCACCTCGAAGGATTATTACAGGGATTAGAAATCATACATGTTAAAGAACTGCAGCTGCTTAGAACATTTGCTATAATTATTCTCTACCGACAATTTAGCAATAATTGTAATGCTTTTTTTAATGTGTACCGTTCTTCATATTTATTAAGCACTTCTTTTAACAGCTTGTCTCCTTGACCCTTTGAATCAGGAACTATAATTTCCAATCCTTTTCTGTCGCCGTGAGTGTCTTAGTTATCTAATGCTGCTATAGTGGAAATACCACAAGTGGATGGCTTTAACAAAGAGAAATTTATTCTCTCACAGTCTAGGAAGTTAGAATTCTGAATTCAGGGTGCCAGGTCCAGGGCTGTCTGTGGGCTCTAGAGGAAGGTCCTTGTCATCAATCTTCCCTTGGTCTAGGAGCTTCTCCACACAGAAACCCCAAGTCCAAAGGATGTTCTCTGCTCCTGGTGCTGCTTTCTTCGTGGTATGAGGTTCCCCTGTCTCTCTGCTGCCTTCTCTCTTTTATTTCTCCAGAGGTATTGGTTTAGGTCACAACCTTATCTTGTAGATTGAGTCCTGCCTCATTAACATAACTGCTGATAATCCCACCTCATTAACATCACAGAGGTAGGATTTACAACACATAGGAAAATCACATCAGATGAAAAAATGGTGGACAATCACACAATACTGGAAATTGTGGCCTAGCCAAGTTGGCTCATATTTTTGGGAGACACAGTTCAATCCATGACACTGAATATTTAGCATAATGGTGAAAACAAAAGGAATAATATAAATCAAGTTTCCTGGGTTCAACTCCTAGTAGCCAACCATGTAGCCTTGGAGATGCTACAGAAATTCCCTTGTTTCAGTTTCTTCATTTGTAAAGTAGGAATAATATATGTCTTAACTCAAAAAAAAAAAAAAAAAAATTTTTTTTTAACTCAAGGATTGTTGTTAATTAAAATAATCAATTTGCGTAAAGCACTTTTAAAACTACCTGCTGTGTGGAAAGGGCAATATAAGTGCCAGCTATTGTTGCTGTAGACATAATCACGAAAATTATCACGAGCTTCTTGAATAAACCACTTTATAATAATTTTATAAAATATTTGTTTTACAATTGTATAAAACATTTTATATTCTGTTTTTGATGTTTTTAAAGTATATGCTTAAATGTGTTAGAGACGCAGTAAACATGAAAACATAAGCGGGCTTTCAATATGGAATTTTTTTTGGAAACAATAACTGGGAAACATCATGCAGAAATCCTACTATGTATTTTTACAGGAGATGCAAGGAAAGTAGATAAAATTACTATATGTGAAACCTACTAAAATTAGGAATTCATTTGATTACATTAATGAACAAAACATTTAGTTGCCATAAACAGTGAGGGACTAAAAACTCTAAATATATTCTAGTGGTAAAAGGTAATGAATATGTCTTACAGATGCATAATTTATCACAAGTTTGTAGAGGAATTTGTAGAGAGATAGTAGTAAAAGAAACAGAAACCAGTAAGAGCCTAGAAACCTTTCAATTTTACAAACATTACATCATTTACTTAGTGGTTGAAAACAATCATGTTAAAATCAGACAAAATAATAATTTTTTTGTGAGTCTATCATGCATCAGCCTCTAGCCTAGGATCTTTTGTGTATGGAATTTCATGCAACCAAAGCAACAACTCTGTAATATGGTATCTCTTCATTTTTTGGATGTGGAAATTGAAGCTCAAAAGAATCCTATGACTTTCCTAAAACTACAGAGCTATTTTATACAGCACTTCCTAACTACCTAATGTGAAGCTTGCCATCGTGCTAGTGGACACAAAGAGGAATAAAAAATTACCTGTTCCTTCAAGGAGCTTCCAATTGCTTAATAGACTTTTTAATGAGTTTTCACAGTTTTCCAAAGTATGTCAAATGTGTGTGAATTTAACTGCACTAAAAGTTCATAGATAATGATTTTGAACATCAATTTTAATGCCAACTTAAATAGAAGTCATTAGCTAAATAGAAATTGTTGAATTTTGATCTTCCTCTGCAATCCATTCCCTTGGGAAAAAAATGTTAAAGAACTTTAATTGCCTCCTCAAAACTTATATTTGAATGGTTTGAAAACTAGTAACTATTTTAAATGCTCTTTTTGTTATGATCAAATAATACTTGTGTATAATTACTTGCTTAGTTAACCTTTGCTATGTAACAAACCACCCCAAAACTTAGTGACTTAAAACGATAATAATTTATTACTCTTCATGATTCTGTGGGTTGATAGTTGTTCTTCTCTGCTTTCACTTGGGCTCACTCATGTGGCTCCCTTCAGTAGAGTGTCACTTGGGGGCTGGCTCACCAGGGACAGCTGAGATAACTGGATATCTCTCTCTCCATATGATGTTTCATCCTTCCGGGAGCTACACAGGGCTTCCTCAAATGGTGGCAGCAGAACTCCAGAAAGCAATCCTTATAAAATCACTTTTCAAGCCTTCTATTGGTGTTCTCATGGACTGTTGTCACATTGTCCAAAGCAAACATGTTGGCCAAGCCCAGAGTCCGTGTTGGAAGGGCCTATAAACACAGGCCTTGGATGTATATTTGGCTCCAGCTACTGCTGTTGGCTAAGCTGGGAAATTTTAAAATAAGAAATCTAGAATGGATCATTAGAACCATTGGTATTTTATTGATGAAAGTATTGACTGCAGAAAAATAAGTAATTATCCAGGGTTAAAAGTCCAGTTAGGTACAGAAACAGAATTAATATTAAGTCAGTTATAAGACTTTTAATTCAGTGCATTTTCCTGTATGTATTTTTTAAAGTTTTGGGTAGGATGCAGTAATCATGGTAATATATTTCAAATGTACGTACAGTCTGGTGGTAATACATTTAAAAAACCAAACCAAGCCAAACCTGTTGCCGTCAAGTTGACTTTGACTCATAGTGACCCTATAGGACAGAGAAGAACTACCACATAGGGTTTCCAAGGAGCACCTGGTGGGTTTGAGATGCTGAACTTTAGGTTAGCACCCATAGCTCTTAGCCACTACGCCACCAGGGTCTCAAGTTTTTTTAAAATTTGCCCAGAGCCTTCTAACATCGCTTTTAGGGCTAGTCCCTAATGCCTGTAGAAATATAGTATTTTAAAGAGTCAATCGCACTTCAGATAACAAAATGGAAGTTTGAGTTAGAAATATCCAAAATCTGAAACGTTTTTAATATATTTAACTAATAAAAATGATTGCTTTCCTTTTTTGTAATTAGTTTTATTAATATGTTATTTTGGAGTAAAAATTATTTGTGAAAACACTTTATCCGATAGAGTGAACATGGAATAGTTTTTTTAACTTGCTTTAACAAAGTGAGCATCAATCTAGAAACAAGCATTACAAGAAAACTAAATAAAACAAAATGGCACCAAATATATTAATATCAAGAAAAATGCACATACAAAGCATAGACATTTTGAGATAAATGATTCTATATCAGTAAAAAAAAGAAAGTATGTAAAAATTAATGTTAAAATTTTAATTTAAAAGTGTAAAAGGAGGCAGCATGCAGCACCAGAGAGAATTTGAAAATTTGAATCAGAAAATTTAGAATAAAACTGCACTCTTCACTTACTATGTGTCCTTGGACAAAAACAGCTACTCTTATTGGTTATTTTTTTTTTTTTAACTTTTTCACAGCACCCTGTATATTGTATTCCTGTAGCACTTGATATACTCTGCATTTTACATTGAATTACATGATTTATTTTTTAATATCTATATTCCCCACTAGGTTGTACAATTGCTGAAAATAGGAACCTCGACTATTGTGTTTACCATTATTCCCAGTACCTAGAATATATAAAATAGCTGCTGCTAAATGAATAATTGTGTGTGTGGGGGGGGGGATTAAATTAAATGTGATTGTAGTAATGTAGGCTGGTGATTTAAAGTGGAAAATATTCAAAGGTTTGAATCCAGACTGATTTCAATATGTATAATTAGTAATTATGACATACCAGGGTTTTTCTTTTCTTGATCAAAATCATTTTATACATTAAAAAACATCATAAAGGCAAGGTTATTACATAGGGTGCTAATCTGGAGGACTAGGTGCTAGATATAAGAAATGAAATTAGGCTCAATGCAGTATAAGTTA
Organism: Loxodonta africana; assembly: GCF_030014295.1. Lineage (NCBI taxonomy): Eukaryota > Metazoa > Chordata > Mammalia > Proboscidea > Elephantidae > Loxodonta > Loxodonta africana. The sequence continues at coordinate 118,998,736 of NC_087348.1, forward strand.
TTGAAGAAAAATCTTTTATTCATCTTTTAGAAATAATGCCTAGAAAGAATTCTAAGCTATTGTACATACTTAGTAAGTTTTCTTTTTGTTTGAACTAAATTTTGGAAACATAGTCTGCCTATGTGTTAATTATTTCTTTGGAATGAATTTGCAGTTTGGATGACACATTACTCTTTTAAGTCACTAGACTACTCCCATTTACCCTGAAAGAGTAATTCAATAAATGGGACCCTAGTGGATAAACAGAATCAATTTCCTTATAAATATTCTATTTATGTGTCTAAAGAATTTGCTCCAATGTAAAAATTGCTATGTGCTAGAACTTTACTGAAAAGTTCTAATGCAATTATATATTAGATATCAATTTTTCATAGAATTTTAGAACCAATTAATACTTTAGAGATTACATAATTCAAATTCCCTGAATTTCAAATGATAAAGCCAAAGTCCAAAGATGTTTGGTGACTTAATTAACTGATATAAAACATATTAGAAAACAAATTGTAAACTGTAAAAGTATATAAGACTGAAATTACATAATTATTTTTAAAAATTCCCCCAAATAGTCAGTGGTTAGGAGTAACATGAATTTTTTGCCTTCCAGTACTGGGTCCTTAGCTGTATGCCAGGATGGATCTTTACTCCAAAAAAGGAGGGGGAAAAAAAAGTGATGTATGTATCTAAACATAAGTTTTAAAATAATTGCCAGAATGTACAGGTGCCTTAAGTATTGTAATATTTATTATAGTAATTGACCATACTGAATCATGCCAACAATAATAGCTGTATCAAAAAGTGATAATTATGAAAGATTAATTTTAAAAAAAAGGAATACGGGGAGAAATCTTAAATTTTCATGTACATACTTTATGCCGGATAGTATAGCTAAAAAATTGCTGTATATTTCCTCATATCATTCAGAAATCAATCTTATAAGATTGATAACCACTAACTTCCCAATTTTATAAATAAAAATCATATCATTTAACTCCTCCAAGGTTAGCCTGGTATGATATGCTGTCAGTCACTTTGGACAGCACTTCTCAGAAACAAAATAGTTTGCCTTTTTTTGTTTTTCCATATTTAGATTAGAACATGTAAAACTTGCGACAAAAAGAGCTCGTGTAAAAATGCTGAGTGGGGAAGTGTCCTCTTGTGCAATGTGAGACAAGGAGCAAGTTTGACTTCCTTTGGAGTCCCATGAAATTAAAAGAAGGGACAGAATGATGGGGAGAGACAGGCCTTAGAAGAGGCTACATATGGACCGCCCCAATGAGGATGAAGACTGCTGCACTTGAAAATCAACAAAAATGTCAAATGATAGAACCAGCATATTCTGGGCTAAAAGAACCAAATCAAGACATCAGCAGCTGGATAACGATAAACTCTGACATGGAAGAATGAGAAAGTAGATCATTCCCTACAATGTACACCACTACGAAGATGAACACACAAGTGCATGTACCCCGCCCGCTTAGATTCCTGTGGAATTAGACATAGTATGAGTCAATGTGAGATATTGGAAAAATGTAGTAAACTTAGAGAGAGAGCTGGGAACAGAATTGTTTCCACTAAGAAAATACTTGAAGCAGTTCCTCAAATTTGTCATTGAAACCACTTTCTGTAAAATTTCAATGATAAAGACAATTCTTTAAAAGATATTTTGTTTAAGGAATGGAAAATCGAATCTTAATTACAAAAATTCCTTCATCCAGTGTCTAAGGTAAAAGCAAAAACAAACAAAATGCTAAAACAAGCAAACAGCAAGCAAACATTTTTAATAACAGCAACCAAATACAATTATAATCTAAACTTAATACCAGAAACATCAAAACTGGTGAGCAAAGAAAGGAACAGAAGATTCTGGAACAAAGACAAAAAAGTTGAAAATTGTTTTTACTATATGAAACCTAGAGAGAAGGAGCCCTGCTAATGCAATGGTTAAAGCACTTGGCTGCTAACCGAAAGGTCGGTGGTTTGAACCCCTAGTCACTCTGTGGGAGAAGGATGTGGCACTCTGCATCTGTAAAGATTTATAGCCTTGGAAACCCTATGGTTAGTTCTACTCTGTCCTGTAGGGTTGCTATGAGTCGAAGTAGACTCGATGGCAATGGGTTTGGTTTTGATTTTTATTTAAACTTAGAGAGAACTCAGTTTATGCCCTTAGGTTCCTTCTTTTCCAATGGAGCAAAATTGGCATGAGTGTGGGGAAGTAAATTAGAGAAATGATTGTCTGATGTAAGCAAAGATTGTAGTGTTACCCAATGATGAGTAGATCTTGAGTATACCCCTTAAAAAAAAAAAAAAAGCGTGGCATATACCTTCAAATCAGTATGTGAATCCTACTTTATAACAACTAATAACTTCTTCAAAGAAAGAAAAGAACACAAATATTCTATTTAAGGATGCATATTTTTTCATTTGATTTAGTCATCTGACCTTCACTTAGGCTACTGAAAGATAGATAAATTATTAAATACTCAACTTTAAAACTTAGATGGGCTGAGATGGATAGATAAAACAAGAAATTATCCATACCATATTTGATCCAAAGAGATGTCTGGACAGAGTTTTCCCAGATACCATGATGAAAAGAAACCACATGTGAAACATCGAAATTTACCAAGGGGAGGGGAAAGGAGAAAAGATAAAGACTATAAGGTAGAAAACAGACAAAGTATCACAGATGTTTACTACTGTAGAACTACCTCATAAAATTATATTAAAAAAAATGTGAGATATTAAACAAAAAGATAAAACAACTTTCATTTTGGCACTGTTGTGGACTAAATACTCTGAAGCAAAACATAATACAGTTGTGGCCTGAGAAGAAGTTCAGTCCCCTTCCCACAAAACAAACAAGCAAACAAAAAGATAGTTGACGTGACAGCAGTGGGCAGTAAGCATTAAGTAAAAGCAAAGTTTGTTTGGTTGGCTTTTGAGGGTAAATACAATGCATCTAGCATCTAAACCTTGGCAAGTAGTAGATAGATTTGCTGAGTCTGAGACACATTCATAGTAAGCTAGAAACCTGGAAGGTGCTAAGGTGGACCCAGGTTAATAGTGTTCCTTGGCTCAGGGAGAAGTAAATGCAAATCCACTCTAAAGGCAAGTAACTCCAAATTTGGCTCTAAAGATTTTCATAAATATTAACCAAATATGACCTCAAAATCAAAGATCATCTGGCCCTTAAGAAAACAAACCACCAGGAGTAAGAGCTACTAGAAACAAGGTTCAAAGGTTTTAGATTCCAATCCCAAAGACCTTTGGATATTGGAATGACCAGAAACAGTATATAACGTTTTCACATTCAAGATAGTGATCTAGGAGAATAAGTACAGACATATTAACTAGCCTTCCTTGTAGGCATATGGAAACTATCCTATCACTGACTGTGTTGTACTTCAGGACAGATCTTGAAATGTTCTTTTTTGACTATGAATGCAACGCCATTTCTCTTCTGTTTATCATTCTTGGCATAGTAGACCATATGGTTGTCCGATTCAAAATGGCCAACACCAGTCCATATTTTTTTTAACGCCTAGGATATTGATGTTTATGCGTTCCATTTCATTTTTGATTGTTTCCAATTTTCCAGGATTCTTACTTCGTACATTCCACATTCTGATTATTAATGGGTGTTTGCAGCTGTTTCTTCCCATTATGAGGTGTGCCACATCAGTAAATGAAGGTTCTGAAAGCTTGACCCCATCCACGTCACTAAGGTTGACTCTACTTTGAGGAGGCAGCTCTTCTCCAGTAGTATTTTGAGTGCTTTCCAACCTGAGGGGCTCATCTTCCAGCACTGTATCAGACAGTGTTCCGCTGCTGTTAATGAACAAGAATCGATGGTACTGAAGGGAGAAGTCCAAGCTGCACTGAAGACATTGGGAAAAACAAGGCTTCAGGAGTTGACTGAATACCAACTGAGATGTTTCAACAAACGGATGCAGCGCTGAAGTGCTTATTCATCTATGCCAGCAAATTTGAAAAATAGCTACCAGGCCAACTGACTGGAAGAGATCCATATCTATGCCTATTCCAAAGAAAGGTGATCCATCCAAACACAGAAATTATTGAACAGTATCATTATTATCACATGCAACTAAAATTTTGCTGAAGATCATTCAAAAGCAGTTGCAGCAGGATATCAACAGGGAACTGCCTGAAATTCAAGCCGGATTTTAGAAGAGGTCATAGAACGAGAGATATCATTGCTGATGGCAGGTGGATTATGGCTGACAGCAGAGAATGCCAGAAGGATGTTTACCTGGGCTTTACTGACTATGCAAAGGCATCTGATTGTGTGAATAACAGCAAATTATGGACACCATTGCAAAGAATGGGAATTCCAGAACACTTAATTGTGCTCATGAGAAAAATTTACATAGATCAAGAGGCAGTTGTTCGGAGAGAACAGGGCAATACTGAGTGGTTTAAAGTCAAGAAGGGTGTGTGTCAGGGTTGTATCCTTTCACCATACCTATTCAATCTGTATGCTGAGGAAATAATCCGAGATGCTGGACTATATGACCCATACAATCGAATTCCTTTGCATAGTCAGTAAAACACAGGCTTTTGTTTCAAAACTCTTGGAAAGGAATGATTGTGTTAACTTGGATGCAAACTTTTCTGAATATGAAAGTAAAATGAATATGAAAAGTCAATTGAGAGTACACTTTTAAAAGACCATCAAGGCACCTGCAGAACCGGTGTTCCTTGGAGGAACCACTAGATAGTTTTAGGTGGTTCATTCTGACAGGAATTGAATAAGAACCAATTCATTTTCTTTGACTGTCACTTCTGGAAAATGAATGAATGCTAAATATCCAAAAGTGAAGTACATTTGAAACATTAAGAATACCTTATAGAGAGTTATTAAGAGAATAAATTACTCCCTAATGCACAAAGCTATCTGAATCAATCTCCAGGACTAAACTGAAACCTTCCTGTCATGTTTCTAAGCAAGGGATTCGTGAGACCTAAAATGACAGCTTTAATTTAATATTGTGACAAAAGAGTTCATCTCAAAAACTGTAGACTTCTCTGGCGTCTACAATTTCTTATGCTGCCTTTCCAACTATTTGTTCTTTTAATATGTGAGATTGAAGCCTTAAGTTTTCTTTTTATACTTACTGTAAAATCCTCTCATGGCACTAAAGCATATGAACTTAATGGATGGATAGTCCTAATTATTCATATATGGCAGTATCACCTCTGATATTATTAATTGCATGTTATTATTTTAAAATGAATAGATCTAAATTTTAGAGTATATTCTCAAGGAACATTGCTAGACATTTTTATTTAAATATATTAATAAAAGTGTCTATTGATTAATTTTATCTATTCAGCAAATGTGTGATTGTCTCGTTTGTCAGGCAACATGATAGGTACCGTTGATAAAATGGATAAAATGGAAAAGAAGATAAAGTCCTTGCTCTGATGGAACTTACATTCTAACTAATTTGAAATAATAAATTTGTCATAGGTATCCAAAATTATTTGAGCTCAGTGGATAATGTTAATAGTGTGAGAAAATACATGAGTGTGTGTGTATGCGTGTGTGAATGTCTTTTCAGACAATGAGGTATCATTATCCAACCAATTTGAAGACAATGTCTCTCTTGTAGCGTTTAGCTGTAATCAGCAATCTATTTCCAGGTAATTGGTGGACAATTATTTACTTAATCTCATTTAAGATCAAACAGGAACTATACTAAGAGCTATGGAAGCCATTAAAAAAAAAAAAAAAAAAAAGGAGGGAAATACAGCTCCGGGGGAACAAAATAGAGACCATGTTATGTGTAAGAGAAATGGTCAACGGAGTTTAAAGAAGGAAGCGTTTTGTTTTGTTTTGTTTTTTTAAAATTTTAACCTGGAGTGATCAGAAATGGTTTTCAATTAAGAAGTAAGGTTTGATGTAGGTCTTTAAGAATAGGTCAAATTTCAGTACTTGAAGAGAAAATGACAGCTTTATTTGAGTACAAGGAGTCCTGGGTGGTGCAAATGGTTAACACGCTGGGCTGCTAACTGAAATATTGGAGGTTCGAGTCCACCCTGAGGAAAGACCTGGTGATCTACGTCTTACAAAGCAGCAGCTGAAAACCCTATGGAGGATAGTTCTACTCTGACACGCATGGTGTCGCAATCAACTCAGTGGCAGTTTTTGCTTTACCTTTTTTTTTTTAATAGGGGTGCGAAGGCAGGGAGATAAAAGGCATTACTGCAGCTCATAATATTCTTGTGGTTTTGCGGGAGATACAAAAAATCACACAGGCCTATTAAGGTATTTTGTGAAATTACATAGCTCTTTGAATATGTCAAAGTAACAGAATTTTTTAAATCATAAGTTTAAATAGTTTCAAGAGCTATGATCTCTGGGTATTGTAAATAGTGATATCATTAAATAAATTTGTAATAACTTCATTTTAATAAATATGGCCAACGGAATTCAAATGCAGCAGCAACTGGAAAACCACCTTCATCTACTTAAAAAATAAATGATCAAGCTTTTCTTTACCAGTTAGACATTTTAAATAATTTCTGTTTTCTTCCTGAACACAATTTTCACTCAACTTCCCCTGATTTTAACCAGCATGTTTTGTTCTTGAAATTTTTCTATTGACCATGTTATCATAGACAACTACAAAACTATGTAAAATCTCATGTATATGAATAAATTCTTCTTTTAAATTTCCCGTGACCATGAAACTCTCCATGTATTTATGAATTGTGTAATCAATACAAAGTTATTGGTATACAGTGTGTCAAAACTATATCAATATATTAAAATTGTGTTAAATTATTGATAATAAAATATTATTGGCAAAGAATCTATTAATAAGTTAAATGAGGCTTTTGTTTGTTTGTTTCAGTATCCATGGATGAATATTAATTATTGCTAGAAAAAGACAAGTTTAAGTATTAATTCTTTTGCTGTTTTTAATAGTTTTTATAAATATATCTATGTGTGTGTGTCTGCGTGCTGAGAAAAAATGATTCTCCGTAAATGAGTAGATGAAAATAAAAGTTTTGAAATATCAATGTCAATTCTTTGAAATCCATCAGTGTTATTATAAGTTAAACTTCAGAGATTTGACATAAAAAATCATTTTTAATACTCAATCAGCTAACACCCAGGGCTTACACTAAGACCAGGCACTGTACCAAAAAACCAAACCCAGTGCCGTCGACTTGATTCCAACTAATAGCGACCCTATAGGACAGAGTAGAACTGCCCCGTAGAGTTTCCAAGGAGCGCCTGGGGGATTCGAACTGCTGACCTTTTGCTTAGCAGCTGTAGCACTTAACCATTATGCTGCCAGGGTTTACCAGGCACTATAGAAAGACAAAATTGTGGGAGGTAGTAGATTTCCTTTTTAAAGTAAGAAAAGTGTGAATATAAGAGAAGGTTAATTGTAAACTGGGAAATGGTAATGGAAAATCCACATTCTTTACATATGAATTACCATTTTGATTGGAGTCCTTGGGTAGTGCAAACTATTAATGTGCTTAGCTGCTAACAGAAAGGTCAGAGGTTCAGTTCCATTCAGATGCACCTTGGAAGAAAGATACTGCTATCTACTTCTGAAAAAAATCAGACATTGAAAACCCCACGGAGCACAGTTCCACTCTGACACACATGGGGTCACTGTGAGTCAGACCCAACACCAACTTAAAAAAAAAAAAAAATACTGGGTAGATCAGTTCTAGGAAATAATTATCTGTCAGTTGAGGTTCTGAAAACTGATTTCCCCAAAGCTTTCTATGTGCAATGCTACATACTCCAGAGAAAGCCTGTGAAAACCCACAAGGATACCAGTACTTGACTTTGAAGACCTCAATAAGAGAATTCTATTGCAGCATATAGCCTTGGAGCAGCAAATGATTCCAGGAAAAAGTTAGTGAAGGGAAGACCTGAAGTCTCTGAGGGATTGACCAAGTAATATATGATGGGGGTTAACCTGTTACATGAAGGTCATGGGTGGTGCAAATGGTTAACATGCTCTGCTGCTAACCTATAGATTGGTGGTTCGAGTCCACCCACTGCACAGTTCTACTCTGACACACATAGGCTTTTCACATGTTGAAATTGAATTGCGGGAAACTGGTTTATTTTTGGTTTTGTTTTGAACCTATTGGGTAGTGATGACTGCTTTTGCAAGTCTAGGAAATGAGGGAGAATGTGATGGACCTGTTTGTTGTTAGTTGCCATTGAGTTGGTTCTGACTCATGCCAAGTCCATATATAACAGAACAAAATGTTGCACCGTACTGCACCATCTTCATGATAGTTGGTTTGCTTGAGCCCATTGTTGTGACCACTGTGTTTTTGAGAGCCTTGCAACTAAGGTGGGCTCATCTTCCACCACTATACTGGACAGTATTCTGTTGTGATCTGTAGTGTTTTCATTGGCAAATTTTTGGGAGTAGATCACCAGGCTTTTCTTTTAGTCTCTCTTAGTCTGTAAGCTCCATTGAAACCTGTTCCCATGCAAGTATTTGAAATACTGATGGAGTAGCTTCCAGCAAAAAAGCAACACTTAAGCCACCACAGAACAACAAACTAACATGCAAGTGGGGTAATTAAGGACCTGTGAGAGGTTCTGTATCATCTGAGGGAGAATGTGGAAGACAGAGGACATTGAGTGATGTGATCAGAGAGATGTTTTGAGACCAGATGATAAGTCTTGTATGTCAGGCTGTGAAGTACAGCCACCCTGAGGACAATAGTGGGCTATTAAAGGGTTTTAACTTATAGAAATGGTTTTGTTTGTCTGTTAAGACCCTCTATGGAGATGGGGCTGTGATGTCATCACAGTGGCTAAGTGCTCTGCTGCTAACTGAAAGTTTGGAGGTCCCAACCTACCAGTGGCTCCATGGAAAGAGAGATGTGGCACTCTGCTTCTGTAAAGATTTACAACGTGGAAACCTTATAGGGCAATTCTACTCTGTCCATAGTGTCGCTGTGAGTCAGAATTAACTCGTCAGCAAAGGGTTTGGTTTGGTATTTGAGTCGGAATTAACTAGAGGACAAGTAACAACAACAATAAAGGGTGATGATTAGAATATATCCCCAGAGAATATCAGGTAGCTGAAAAATCATTTAGTAGGTCCTTGAGATAATCAAGGAAGAAATGATGACTGCTAGAAATGAGCTGAAGATAAAGAAAACCAAAAACCAAACCCAGTGCCGTCGACTCGATTCCAACTCATAACGACCCTTTAGGACAGAGTAGAACTGCCCCATAGAGTTTCCAAGGAGCACCTGGTGGACTCAACCTGCTGACCCTTAGTTAGCAGCTGTAGCACTTAACCACTATGCTGCCAGGGTTTCTGATAGTAAAGACGATGGAGAAAAACAATCAAGTTTAAGTATTTAAAATTGACCTATCTTGAAAATTGTGTAGGGTGAGAAAATTTTATTTTTCTTACTGGATGTTATTCAGATGTTAAAATGAGATAAGATTATGGAGTTTTAGGATACAGATTGAATGAATGGTGACTTTGTCCCCTAGGTACTCGATACATTTGAAAGTTTGTAAGCATGAGAATAACATAATGAAAATGGCATTTTATGAGCATTTATGGCACTGTGGTTAAGACATGGGCTGCTAACCAAAAGGTCAACAGTTTGAATCCACCAGCTGCTCCTTGGAAACCCTATGGGGCAGTTCTACTCTTTCCTATAGAGTCGTTATGAGTTGGTATCCACTCGATGTCAATGGGTTTGTTTGATTTTGGAATGTTATCGGAAAGAGCCCTGGTGGTGCAATGGGTAAGCATACCACTGGTAACCTAAAAGTCAGTGATTCAAACACACCAGCCACTCTGTGGGAGAAACACCTGACAATTCACTTCCTTAAAAATTTCAACCTAGGAACTCCTATGGAGTAGTTTTACTCTGTCCTGGAGGATCATTATGAGTTGTAATCGACTCAATGTCTCCCAACAATAAGGAAATTGAACTAGAAGAATAGGTAAGGAAATGAGTATATTTTTAAGTGATAATGGTGTGAACTGTGGTGGATAGAAGGAATAAAAAGGACAATTTTGATTCAAGAGGCATTATAAAATTTGTCTTTTTTTTTTTTCTGTACCAGTTATGTGGTGGTCATTGTGTTGGGATTGAGGATAGTGCAGTGATCAAGACAGACTCAGTCTATACCACAGTGGAGCTCAAAGTCTAGTGTAGAAGAAAGAAATTAGGTATATATGTAAATATTTGTACTAGTGATGTGTCTTACAGAAGAAATATTAATAAAAGTTGTCATCAGCACTGACAAAAAAGAAATTTAATTTTTTTTGATAGGAGAAGATAAAATTAAGTAGGAGAAAGAACAGATATGAGATACGTGGAAAGAGGAGATGACTCAAAGCCAGTTTGTAAGTCAGCAAAAATTAAAAGGTGGTACTATTACTACAAATGAAAACCCTCATGACGTAATGGTTAAAAGCTATGGCTGCTAACCAAAGGGGTGGCAGTTCAAATCCACCAGGCTCCTTGGAAACCCTATAGGGCAGTTCTACTCTGTCCTACAGGGTTATTATGAGTTGGAATCAACTCAATGGTGATTTTTTTTTTAATTACTACAAATAGGGAAATTGGGGGGTTATCTTAAATGAAAAATGCTGAATTTGGCTTTTTTCTATGTGAAGTAATGTTAGTGGGTCAAAGTAGAAATGCCCATTGGACTATTGGGTTTGTAAGACTAGAGCTTAGAAATACAGATGGATTATAGTTGTAGTCTGAATAAGGAATTTTGTACAAAATCAAGATATGTGAAATCTGAGAAAAAATATGAAACACACTTTAGTGTCCCACTGCCGTCGAGTCAATTCCAACTCATAGCAACCCTATAGGACAGAGTAGAACTGCCCCATAGAGTTTCCAAAGAGTGCCTGGCAGATTCGAACTGGCGACCTTTTGATTAACAGCCGTAGCACTTTACCACTACGCCACCAGGGTTTCCCCCTTTAGTGTAAGGCAGTGGAAATTACTTTTAAAATGATTTACAGAAAAATACATGTATCTAGCAGAAAGCATATTTTCCATGAATTTCTGATTATTGTTGCTTTGTATCATGTCTTGAAAAAACTGTTATTCTCCCTCCCACTCTCTTCAGGAAGAACATATTTACACTCTTCAAATATTAGAAATATTTTGGTAAATAAAAGCATAACAAACACTAAAAGAATCATTTCTATAAACTTTAGAGTTTAAATTAGATAAGATAAAACATATGAAGTTTATATATTTAAAAAAGAAGAGTTAGAAGGTAAAAAATAAGAACAACCACTTCCAGTCAAGATAGAGTAATACACCAAATTAACCCTGTTCCTGAAACAATTAAAACATTTTGATGAAACATACAGACCAACAGACAACCTATAACAATGAATCCTGAAAAAGAGGAAGCTGGTGCTCACGCACTATTAGCAGGACTGTAAAATAATATAGCTACTTTGAAAAAACATATTAGTAGTTTCTTAAAAAGTGAAACATAACCTCCCAAGTGACCTGCCCATTCTTATCCTAGTTATTCACTCAAGAGAAATAAAAACTAATGTCCATGTGAAGATTTGTATTAAAATATTCCTAACAGCTTTATTTGTAGTAGCTAAAAATTGGAGACAAGGCAAATACACATCACCAGGTGAAAAGATAAACAAATGATGACATAGCCACACAATGGAATGCTACTAAATTTTTTTTTTAAATAATGCAATATTGATTGATACACTCAAAAACATAGATGGATCTCACAATAATTATCTGAGAAAATAAGCCAAGAAAAAAGGATTGCATATTGAATGACCTCATTTATATAAAATTCTAAATATGCAGATTGATATATAGTGATAGAATATAGCTCAGTGGCTGCCTGAGGCCTGGGAGAGGAGGTAGGCGGGTTGGAGCAGAAAGGAGGCAATCCAAAGGGGTGGGAGAAAATGTTTGGAGGTGAGAGACATGCTCATTATATTGATCATGGTGACAGTTTCACAGAAGCATACATTTATCAAGTTATACACTTTACTATGATACTTTATTGTAAGTCAATTATCTTTCAGAAAGGTTTTTTTTTTTTGGTCAAGAAAAAAGAATTATTTGCTGGATCTTTTGTCACAATACTGAGAAACAGCAGAACTAGCACTTTGATCACAAGGTGTATTCAGGACTGCCTGCCAAGAAACCTTAGTTCATGTCCCCCGTTTAAAAAACAAAAACAAAAAACCCATTTCCACTGAGTCGATTCCGACTCATAGCAACCCCATAGGACAGAGTAAAAATGCCCTCATAGCATTTCCAAGAGTGGCTGGTGGATTTGAACCACCGACCTTTTGCTTAGCAAATGAGCTCTTAACCACTACATCACCAGGGCTCCCATGTCCCTCTAGTATCCTCTAGATTATGTTTACATCATTCAGAGAAGCCAGCATTTCCAGTCCTTCTCATTACTTGTTGGTAATCTTGAAGGAACTTCTTAGATCAAAATATTTGTTTAGAGAGATGAATGCTATCTTTCCTCATCTGCCTGTCATAGTTATCTATAATACCTACTTCATAAATCTATTAAGAAAAACCGTTGATTTCCTGACAAACAAGTCAGAGGAACTAAATATTGAATTGAATTGAATTGGCATAGCTTATTGCGGTTAGTGCGTACTGTATTCTACCCTGAAGTTCTAGATTCACTGGTCCATTTTTTTGGCGTTTATTCACAGTACGTTAGTAAACATGTATTCTAATCTTGTTCTAAATGTTTTATACACTGTTATTGTTGTTAGGTGCCTTCGGTTCCGACTCATAGCAACCCTATGCACAACAGAACGAAACACTACCCGGTCCTGCACCATCCTTAAAATCGTTGTTATGCTTGAGCTCATTGTTGCAGCCACTGTGTCAATCCACCTCCTGGAGGGTCTTCCTCTTTTCTGCTGACCCTGTATTCTGCCAAGCATGATGTCCTTCTCCAGGGATTGATCCCTCCTGACAACATGTCTAAAGTATGTAAGACGCAGTCTCGCCATCCTTGCCCCTAAGGAGCATTCCGGCCGCACTTCTTCCAAGATAGATTTGTTCCTTCTTTTGGCAGTCCATGGTATATTCAATATTCTTCTCCAACACCACAATTCAAAGGCATCAACCCTTCTTCAGTCTTCCTTATTCATTGTCCAGCTTTCACATGCATATGATGCGATTGAAAATACCATGGCTTGGGTCAGGAACACCTTAGTCTTCAGGGTGACATTTTTGCTCTTCAACACTTTGAAGAGGTCCCTTGCAGCAGATTTGCCCAATGCAATGCGTCTTTTGATTTCTTGACTGCTCCTTCCATGGGTGTTGATTGTGGATCCAAGTAAAATGAAATCCTTGACAACTTCAATCTTTTCTCCATTTGTCATGATGTTGCTCATTGGTCCAGTTGTGAGGATTTTTGTTTTCTTTATGTTGAGGTGTAATCCATACTGAAGGCTGTGGTCTTTGATCTTCATTAGTGAGTGCTTCAAGTCCTGTTTACTTTCAGCAAGCAAGGTAGTGTCATCTGCATAATGCAGGTCGTTAATGAGTCTTCCTCCAATCCTGATGCCCCCTTCTTCTTCATATAGTCCAGCTTCTCAGATTATTTGTTCAGCATACAGATTAAATAGGTATGGTGAAAGAATAAAACCCTGATGCACAGCTTTACTGACTTTAAACCAATCAGCATCCCCTTGTTCTGTCTGAACAACTGCCTCTTGATCCATGTAAAGATTCCTCATGAGCACCATTAAGTGTTCTGGAATTCCCATTCTTTGCAGTGTTATCCATAGTTTCTTATGATCCACACAGCCGAATGCCTTTGCATAGTCAATAAAACACAGGTAGACATCCTTCTGGTATTCTCTGCTTTCAGCCAGGATCCATCTGACATCAGCAATGATTTCCCTGGTTACAAGTCCTCTTCTGAAACTGACCTGAATTTCTGGCAGCTCCCTGTCTATATACTGCTGCAGCTGTTTTTGAATTGTCTTCAGCAAAATTTTGCCTGCGTGTGATATTAATGATATTGTTCTATAATTTCCACATTTGGTTGGATCCCCTTTCCTGGGAATGGGCATAAATATGGATCTCTTCCAGTCAGTTGGCCAGGAAGCTGTCTTCCATATTTCTTGGCATAGACGAGTCAGCACCTCAGCGCTGCATCTGTTTGTTGAAACATCTCAATTGATATTCCATCAATTCCTGGAGCCTTGTTTTTTGCCAATGCCTTCAGAGCAGCTTGGACTTCTTCCTTCGGCACGATCGGTTTCTGATCATATGCCACCTTTTGAAATGGTTAAACATTGACTAATTCTTTTTGGTATAATGACTCTGTGTATTCGTTCCATCTTCTTTTGATGCTTCCTGCATTGTTTAATATTTTCCCCATGGAATCTTTCACTCTCACAACTCAAGGCTTGAATTTTTTCTTCAGTTCTTTCAGGTTGAGAAACACCGAGAGTGTTCTTCCCTTTTGGTTTTCCATCCTTAGCTCTTTGCACATGTCATTATAATACTTTGTCTTCTCAAGAGGCCCTTTGAAATCTTCTGTTCAGTTCTTTTACTTCATCAATTCTTCCTTTTTCTCTAGCTGCTTGATGCTCAAAAGCAAGTTTCAGAGTCTCCTCTGACATCCATCTTGGTCTTTTCTTTCTTTCCTGTCTTTTCAGTGACCTCTTGCTTTCCTCATGGATGATGTCCTTGTTGTCATTCAACAACTCGTCTGGTGTTCAGTCACTACCGTTATGAAATATGTATGTATATCAGAAAAAAGATGCTATTAATTAGTTGTTCTGTACCATGGTCCTTTAATAGTTTATCTTCTATGAACAGATCCATCTTGACACTCCTCAGAAAGGTCTGGAGTCCTATAATCCTATTCAATTCTCCTCTCTTAGAATAGAATCCCACTCTTGAAGGGTATTAATTTGCCCTGAACTTGAGGCCGTCCCTGGAACTTCCTTTTCCATTTATTGATGTTGTGGAACTGCCAAAGTTGAAAACATCTAAACTCAGTCTTGTATACTGTTTCATGGGGCCACATAAGCCTAATGAAAAGAAGCCACCTCTATCTGCCTAGCAATACCTATCCAAATGTTAAAGTATAAGCAACCCGTCATTCAGAAGCATGCTTACATACTTTTCATCTTCTTATAACCACCATTACAAGCCTAATCCTATGAAGATGCAACAGTTAATTCCAAGCAACTATACCCTCCTAACAGTCCTGTGGTCTAGGGTATGTATCGTTTCTCTTGCCCTTATGACTCTTTGTAGAATTCAGGATTTACCATGGTGTACGCAGAGTTAATGGTTTCTATCCTCAATTAATAGATGCCTAGCCTCGTTAGGGATTATAATGGAAAATGAGCAGGATAACAATTGAGAAAGACAAAGCATTGTGGCTACTTGTGATCTACTACATAGCAGAGCCCAACAAGACTCACGCTCCATCTTCATTTTGCCCGTGGTCCCACCAGTTCTTGGGATCTGGTACAATAGGGTTTGTTGTTGTTGTTAGCTGCCATGGAGTTGGCTGTGACTCAGGAAGACCTTACATACAACAGAATGAAACACTGCCCAGTCCTGCAGCATCTTAATGATTCTTGGTGTGAGTCTATTGCTTTATCTCTTGTGTCAAGCAATCTCATTGACGTTTTTCCTCGTTTTCTCTGACTTTCTGCTTTACCAATCATGATATCCTTTACTAGTGTTTGCTATTCACAAGGTTTTCATTGGCTAATTTTCAGAAGTAGACTGCTAGCCAGGTCTTTCTTCATAGTCTGTCTTAGTCTGGAAGCTCTGTTGCAACCTGCCCACCATAGGTGATCCTGCTGGTGTTTAAAATACCAGTGGCATAATTTTCAGCATCACGGCAACATATAAGCCACCATAGTACATCAAACTGAGAGATGTGTGGTAGATGATAGGTGGAATGTGAAAAATAATTCTCAATTTATGCTATCTTATTTGATCAATTGCTTAATTGTTTAATATCTGACTCAGTGTTCAGTTGTAAACTCTGTGATGGCAGTGATAGTGGCTGTTTTGTTCACCTTTCATTTCATAGCATGTATGTCTGACTGACTGACATCAATGTATAATGGAAGGAGGAAATAAAGATCAAACAAAGGGATACCCAACCCAGTGATGTCGAGTCGATTCCGACTCATAGTGACCCTATAGGACAGAGTAGAACTGCCGTGTAGAGTTTCCAAGGAGCGCCTGGTGGATTCGAACTGACAACCTTTTGGTTAGCAGCCATAACACTTATCCACTATGCTGTCAGGGTTTCCAAACAAAGGGAGAAGTTCTAGATAATATTAACAGCTGTTTCTCTAATTTCTGGTACTGACATTTGGCTGAAAAATTCTTCCTCAAACATGTTAAAATGCAGTAGTTTTATCCCTTCTGGTTCCCTTCCACCAAATTTCAATAGTACTATCCACTCTTTTTTTTTTTTTATCCTCTCATAATTAAAGTAAATAAACACCCTTTCATTTTTCAAATGCCTCCCAATGGAGCCCCTTTTGAGACCTCCAAGGATAGGAGGAGAAAATACAACCTAACTCACTAAAGAAAAAAGATCTCCAGAATATACTTGTCAAGTATCTTACATAAATTTGAAATGTGTTTCTGTAAAAGTGGTTATTCAATAAATAGAATTAAAGGTTTCCTAAGGGTCGCTATGTGTTGGAATCGACTTGACGGCAGTGGGTTTGATTTTTTTTTTTTTTGGTTTGAAGGAAGCATCAAGATATTTCTTAGCTCCTTGAGATTTTTTTTTTTGGAGATATTAAATATAGTTGTAAATTCCCCATTGAGGCTGAGCCTGCTAAAAGGTGTACTTTAAACACAGAGGCAACTTGTAGCATTGTTTCTGACTTCTAGTTGATTCTTTTACAAAGTGTATGTCTTTTCCATGTGTGAATATTTTGCTATAGCACTAACAGCTCTTGGGAATATGCCATCATTTGCTTCTCTTTAAAATAGTTAATAGAATTGAGCTACAATACCAGATTATTTATTTGTTGTAATCAATTACAAAGAGATTGGTTTTCCTTTGAAATGAATTCTGGTTTTTAGACATTGGATACCTAAAACTTTAAGGCATGTTTTATTTGCACTGTCCAGTACAGTAGCCACTAGCTTGAGTATTTGGACTGTGCCTTCAGTGACTGAGGAACTGAATATTTAATATAATTTAAATAGCTTAATGTGGTTAGTGGGTATTGTACTGTACAGTGCAGTTCTAGATTCACTGGTAAGGTGTATTCACTGAGTTGGACAAGATCACCTTCTGTATTACTGACTTTCTTCTAAAAATATTTTGCTCAATGAGAAAATGAGGAAAACAAAATAGTAGGAAAAAAGGTGAAGATTTCTCTTTCCCTTTCTTTTTTCACGTTTTGCAAAATATCCCACAGGTTAGCAAAAAACGCAAGAGAAATATTTTCAGTTCTTTAACTGACGTGAGTGAGCATTATATTGATGTGTCCTTGAAGAAACACTAGCTTACCAGGTTTGCACCACTGTCAGTTAGTTTAGACCAGCCCCAATTAGTATCGTGATCAGCAGAGAAAAAATATTTGAAGCATATTCTTCTTTTTGAAGAACAAGAATGCAACAATGGCATTGTTACTCAGGGAAGAGAAGACTGGAGTTAATGTTCTCCAAGGATACCCAGTGGAGCTGAATATACCCACTCCCCTGCTGCTACCTGAGAACTGTAATCATCACTTACTAGCTGTCGTTAAGAGCTTGGCTGCTAAACAAAAGATTGGCAGTTTGAATCCACTATCCGCCCCTTGGAAACCTTATGGGGCGCATCTACTTTGTCCTATAAGGTCAGTATGAGTTGAAATTGACTCTGACAGAAGTGGGTTTGGTTTGTTGGTAGCTTCTGTTTCACTGTGAAATTATCGACTTGAAAACTGAGACTACAGGAATATGGGCAGAAATTCCAAAATAGAAAAGGCAACCAAAGGACCAATGAGGAGCCTGACTTAGAGTGAAGAATTGGACAGTATTATACTAAGAAAAAAAATTGATATTCTAAGCTAGTGCATTATGTAATGAGCATTATGCTACCTGAGGCAGAATCAATCATTAATATCTGTAAAAAGAAAAATAAAAGCATTTAATATATTAGAGATTAGATTGACTAAAAGTGCATATGTCACTTGAAATGAGAAATGCAAACTTCTCATTTGTAATATTACAAATTAACTCTTATTCTGTAAATAAATCTTAATATTTAAATCCAAGTAATTTTGTACTCCCTCTATTCAGAACCTTGTCTTATTATGTAGCTACATATTTTAATAGCACTTTTTAAAAAATAAAAGTAGATGCTTTGATTTTTCTTGAGCATGAAAATAGTTCTGTCCATTGGAAGAACTATTAAATAAAAAGCAAAACTATACTATATCCTAAAAAAGGATAATATTCTGATGAACACAGTGCAATATTAATGTTCACTTTCCTAATGTCTTTTACCAGGTTTGTAGTTTTCCTCCATTATATAGCAGGCAGATGTGGTTGTTGAAAGAAGATGCTGGGAATACATTGTGGCTTCACAGGCACTAAGTGTTCCTTGAACTTTCTATTAGTGATTTCTGTATTCAGCCTATACATTTGGGGAGTATCATATTCTGCCTTAGAGCAAAATCACAATTTTTCTCAAGTATGCTCATTTTATAAAACAGTAAGCAGCTGTATCATCTGGGGGAATTGGGGATAAATGAGCACATTTTAGCATTGGAAGTGGTTAACACATAGTCTGAGCTATTTATATTTCCTAAAGAGATTCCAGCTTTTTATTTTAAATGACAAATCTACCTACCAAACAGTTTCACTGATAGCCTACTTTTAAGGTATTCAGTAAGAACATATGTGTCAAAAATTGTCAAAAAATCCAAATATGCTTACAGATCCAGTTGAGCATAAAAAATACAAAGAGAATATGTCTAAGTTCTCTATGTATCGTGACTTTGATTTCTTGGTTCCTTACAAGTAAAACCAGTAGCTCTGATATGCAGTGGTTACGAGCTAGACTGCTAACTGAAAGGTCAGTGGTTTGAGCCCACCAGCCGCTCCACAGGAGAAAGATGTGGCAGTTTGCTTCTGTGAAGATTACAGCCTTGGGAGCCCTATGGGGCGGTTCTGCTTTGTCCTATAGGGTCACTGTGAGTCTGAATGGACTCGACAGCAATGGGTAAGTGATGGTGTGTGAAGTAAAACAGGAAAAAAAATTGGCTATTTCTTTCAGTAATAAGCATTGAAACTCAATAATACACTTTCGTTTTAAATCCTTGCTCAAAGTTTACTTATATAAATTTACTATTACTAACATATTTGAACTGGAAATTGAAGCTATGCAAATTTGGACAAGTTTGAGAAAGCTAGATTCTAATATGGAGTGTTTTCCTGTCTGAAAAGTACAAATAACAACTGATAGAAAATGGTATGTCATATATGCATTAAAAGAGTTTAAGTAATTGTTACCCCTGGAGATTGGTCACTAATTCATTTCACCTCAAAACTCACACCTCCTTGATGACAACCTTAGATGGCAGTGACCATAACAGCTGGAGTTAGTTTACTATTTCATTACAAGAAAATCTGCATTTGCGAGTTTTTCTTTATTTTACTCAATTGCAAATTTTAGGGAATGAACACAAAGCCATGCTTAAGATATGCAAATACTTTATTAGAAGTTCTTTAAGAAAAAAAATCACAGAACAGTTTGAGAAGCAGAAAACATGCAGACAAATACATGCAACAGACAGACAATATGACTCTTCTTTATCTAAGTCAGGATTTTGAGTAAACTACAGGAATCTCCTCCAGAAGTAGTGACCTTGTCTTTCAAGATGGAATCGGGCTAATAGACACTTGGATTTTTATTTATTTTCCTTTTCATAGCTACAGCGTGCTCTTAAATTGATCGTAGTCCCCACCACTTTCCTTTGCCTCTGAAACACAGCTGTCAACATTTATTGCCTTATATTGTGCTTAAATTATTATGCTTCCTAAAAAAAAAAAAAGAAAATTGTGCATTCATGCACAACTGCATTGATTTTTGTTGAGTTAATAATATCCTCATATTTTTTGTTTCTATGGTTTTATTTAACATTTTATGAATTTACTCTCAAAATGATATAAAGTGTTCCAACCTTTTCAATACAAACATATCAGATAATATAATAATATTAAGTACATCTAGCACTTGCCGTGTACTATACATGTACTGAGTCATTTGTCTGTTAATTTCCTTTTATTCAAACTGAATTCCAAGTAATATGTTAGTCCTTTATTTCTAGAATTTAAGCTTCATGAATAGTATTACTCCATAGATTTCATTGTTTTGTTCAGAGCTGGAATATTACTTGGTAGGGTCACTATGGAGAATTCGACTTAGTGGCAATGGATTCGGGTTTATATAGCAGACAGTTACTAATTTTACACAATACAGACCTTCTATATTTGTTTACCAACTGCTGCTCCCCAGTGAGGTGTTTTCATAAGCCCCACTGTGCTAATTTGTTTTTAACACGTTGCTGTAAAAAAAAAAAAAAAAAAAAATAGCATAGCACCCTGAAGAAAATACCTGGGGGAGGGAGGAAGTGGTTGGCAAACAAATCTAGAAGATATGAATCATTCATGTAAAATATGGTACTTATTTAAATGAATGAAAAAAATGAATGGATTTTACTGGAGTACCATTTCTGGAGGCTTCTGGAATTATCATCCTGGAAATTTGCTTTACCTCTCTCATTTATTTGGCATCCTGGCTCAAGAACCCCACGTGGTATTTTTTCTTGGTGTGGTCTTCATTCCTTCATTTTACTATGATTCCTTCTCAAATAGCTTCCTGCGAAAGACTTCAAATGGACGAAAGTATTCGGGACATTATTCATTATTTGTTGTCGTTGTTAGGTGCTGTAGAGTCGGTTCCCATTCATGCTGACCTTACATACAACAGAACTAAATACTGCCAGGTCCTGTGCCATCCTCACAATCACTACTAAGTTTGAGCCCATTGTTGCACCCACTGTGTCAATCCATCTCTTAGGGCATCTTCCTCTTTTTCACTGACCCTTTACTTTATCAAACACGATGTCCTTCTCCAGGGATTGGTCCCTCCTGATAACGTGTCCAAAGTACATGAGACGAATTCTCCCCATCCTTGCTTCCAGGGAGCATTCTGGCTGTACTTCTTTCAAGACAGACTTGTTCTTTACCAATTCCATAATTCAAAGGCATCAGTTCTTCTTCAGTCTTCCTTATTCTTTGTCCATCTTTTGCATGCATATGAGGTGATTTAAAATACAATGGCTTGGGTCAGGGACACCTTAGTCTTCAAAGTGGCACCTTTGCTTTTCAATACTTTAAAGAAGCCTTTTGCAGCAGATTCGCCCAACACAATACATCGTTTGATTTCTTGACTGTTGCTTCCATGGGCAGTGATTATAGATCCAAGCAAAATGAAGTCCTTGACAATTTCTGTATTTTCTCCATTTGTCATGATGTTACTTACTGGTCCAGTCATGAGGATTTTTGTTTTCTTTTATGTTTATATGTAATCCATACCAAAGGCTGTAGTCTTTGATCTTCATCAATAAGTGCTTTAAGTCTTCTGCTTTCAGCAAGCAAGTTTGTGTCATCTGCATATGGCAGGTTGTTAATGAGTCTACCACCAATCCTGATGCCACGTTCTTCTTCATATAGTCCAGCTTCTCAGGTTATTTATTCAACATAGAGATTGAGTAAGTACGGTGAAAGGATACAGGTCTGACATCCATATTTTCTGATTTTAAACCATGTGATATCCCCTTGTTCTGTTTGAATGAATTCCTCTTAGTCTATATAGAGTTTCCTCATAAGCATAATTAACTTTCTGAAATTCCCATTCTTTGCAATGTTATCCATAATTTGTTGTGATCCACACAGTTAAGTGCCTTTGTATAGTCAATAAAATACAAGTAAACATCTTTCTGGTATTCTCTGCTTTCAGCCAAGACACATCTGACATTAGCAATGATATCCCTTGTTCCAAGTCCTCTTCTGAATTGGGCATGAATTTCTGGCAGTTCCCTGTTTGAATGATCTTCAGCAAAATTTTACATGCATGTGATATTAGTGATATTGTTTGATAATTTTCACATCCTGTTGGATCACCTTTCTTTGAAATGGAAACAAATATAGATCTCTTCCTGTCATTTGGCCAGGTAGCTGTCTTCCAAATTTCTTGTCATAGACAAGTGAGCACTTCCCGTGTTCCATTTGTTGGAACATCTCAACTGATATTCTGTCAATTCTTGGAGCCTTGTTTTTCACCAATGCCTTCAGTGAAGCTCGGGCTTCTTCCTTCAGTACCATCACTTCTTTTTCATATACTACCTCCTGAAATGGTTTAATGTCGACCAGTTCTTTTTGGTACAGTGACTCTGTATATTCCTTCCATCTTCTTTTGATGCTTTCTGTGTTGTTCAATATTTTCCCCATAGATCCTTTCACTATTGCAACTCGAGGCTTGAATTTTTTTCTTCAGTTCTTTGAGCTTCAGAAATGCCAAGGCTGTTCTTCCCTTTTGGGTTTCTAACTCCAGATCTTCACACATTTCATTATAATGCTTTACTTTGTCTTCTTGAGCCAGCCTTTGAAATCTTCTGCTCGGCTCTTTTATTTCATTTCTACCATTCATTATTTAGAGTAGGTCATGCTATCCAGTGATTACAAATAAATTCCAAAGTCTCACAACATTACAGTACAGTACAAGTTAATTGTGTTCGTGTCATAGTTTAATGCAGAAGGAGTGAAGGGGGACTTCAGGTCTCTGTTCCACACAGTCATTAAGAGACCGAAGGTTCCCCTATCCAAGACTCTGTCATCTTCAAAACATGACCTCCAAAGAAACTGAAAAAATGGAACAGATGGCTTGGAGGATCACGTACAGTTTTTTTGTTTTTTTAACGTAAGGATTTTTATAGGCAGGCGAGGAAGTGGCACCACATTCCATTGGTGAAACTCAATTACTAGGCCTTATCCCATTACCGGAGCCCGGGTGGAGCAGCGGTTAAGAGCTTGGCTGCTTACCAAAAGGTAGGCAGTTCAAATCCACCAACTGCTCCTTGGAAACCCTATGGGGCAGTTCTATACTGTGAGTCTGAGTTGACTTGATGGCAGTGGGTTTGCTTGTTTGTTTGTTTCCCCTTTGGTGTCCAATTACAAGTAAGAACATAGATTTTCTGTATGACTAGAGGAAAATTAAAATATTTTTAAACAGATAGCATTATCTGACAATGTTTTTATTCTTCTCACACTTAATGGATAGTTTGACCGAATATAGAATTTTAGTTAGAAAAACAATTTTCCTCAATTTTTTTTTCGATTATCTCCCAGATTTCAGTCAAGAAGTGCGGTGTCATTTTTACCCTTTGTATGTGTCCTTTTCCTCTTTCCAGTTTTCCTGAAGAGATTTGTTTTATTTTTAGCTAGTATTCCAAAATTTAATGAGACTTGCTACTCAAGTGTGGTCCGTGGGCTTACTGGCATTTTGTGGAAGGTTTGTGGGAAATCGAGAATCTCAGATTCCTGCCACAACCAAAGGAAACAGAATCTGAATATTAGTAAGATACTCAGATAGTTTGTAAGCATATTAAACTTGAAGAAGCACTGAGACAGAGCATTGTATTAGTTGTAACAAATGACAACAAACCAGTTGGCTCAAAACAATAGAAATTCATTCTCTCAAAGTTGTGGAGGCAAGAAGTTCAAAATAGTATCAAAGGCCAAAATCAGTATATCAGCAGGACCCTGCTCTCTCTGGAAGCTCTAGGGGAGAATCTGTTCCTTCCCCCTTACAGCTTCTGCTGGCTCATAGCATTCCTAGGATTGTGGCTGCATTACTCCAATTTCTGCCTCAGCGGGCACACGGCCTTTTCCTCCTCTGGGTGTGTAATCTCCATATGTATCTCTTTTTTAAGTATACAAGTCAGATGGCATTTTAACACACTCCCGGATAATCTAGGATAATATTCTCATTTCAGGATTCTTAATTTAATCACATGAGCAAAGAAATTTTTTCTAGATAAGATACAACAATTTCAGACGCCAGGGGTTAGGACTTGTTCTCTTTTGGGGGACCATTTTTCAGCCTACCATAAGCATCTATTCGAAAGCTTGTTAGAAGTTCAGGTTTCCCCTTTTGGGAATAGCCGGTTCATAACTTCTGCCCAATTTTCAGTTTTGTGTCCAGTCTTACTGCTGGTGTTCTAGATTTTAATCCTTTTCAATTTCAGCCATTGCAAGTATCTTCTCACAGATTATCATTTGCGCATTAACATAGTCTTTGATGCCATTTAATTGAAGAGAAAGCTTTAATTTTGATGTAGTCATATACATATGATTTTGATTTTATATTTGTGTTTTTGGGGCCTTGCTCAGTAATTTTTACCCGCACAAATGTGGTAAAAATGCTCTCGTATTTCTTACTACTTATATTGTTGTTAGTTGCTGTTGAGTCATCTCTGGTTCATGGTGAACTCACGTACAACAAAACAAAGATTTGTCTGGTCTTTCACCATCATCATGATTGCTGAAGTCCATATACTGAAGTCAATTGTTGGCAGCAGTTGTGTATTTGAGTGTTTTCCAACTTAGAGGCTCATCTTTCAGCACTATATCAGACAGTGTTCTATTGTGATACATAGAGTTTTCATTGGATAATTTTCATACATAGATCATCAGGCATTTTTTTCTAGTATGTCTTAGCCTGGAAGCTCTGTTAAAACCTGCCCGTCATGCATGACCTTGCTGGTATTTGAAATACTGGTGACAAAGCTTCCAACATCATAGCAACATGCAAGTCACCCCAGTATGACAAACGGACAGACTGTTGTGGATTTATTTTATATTTACCTTTATATTTAGGCCTTTACTTCATCTGAAGTTTAGCTTTATACAGAGTGTAAGATTTGACTCCAATCTTATTTTTGTCAATGGAGTGAGCTAATTTTACGAGTAACATCTTCTGAACAATTCTTTTGGTAATCACCAATTTTTATACTATTTTATCATGAATGGAAACCCTGGTGGCATAGTAGTTAAGAGCTATGGCTGCTAACCAAAACGTTGGCAGTTCAAATCCCCCGGGTGCTCCTTGAAAACCCTATGGGACAGTTCTACTCTGTCCTATAGGGTTGTTATGAATTGGAATTGACTCGACAGCAGTGGTTTGGTTTATCATGAATATCTGATCTTTGTACAAGACCTCTTTTCATCTGTACTGTTAAATTTCCATTCCATTCTTGTTGCTCCAGTGTTACTTCTTCTTGCTCCAATATTAGCCTTTTCTAAAAAAATTAATTACTCTGGCTTTGTATTATATCCTCTTATTTGTAAAATAAACCCCACAACTCCATCAAAACTTTGCTCTTCTTTTTACAAATTGACTTAAGTGTTCATGAAATGTATTATAATTTTAAAATATGTTTATCAAGTTCCTCAAAAAGACTTTACCTGAATTTTTATAGAAGTTGCGTAAAATTAACATATTAATTTATGGATAATTGATTTTTTTATAATTTAAATCATCTTGTCCATTGAACAAGTACATATTTCCATATATTCAGGTATTCTTTTATGGGTGGCATAAATGGTTTGAGGACATCTACTAACTGAAAGGTTGGCGATTTGAACCCATCTAGTGGCTCCAAAGAAGAAAGCCCTGTTGAACTATTTCTGTAAAAAAAACCCTGTGGAGCAGTTCTACTCTGTAAAACATGGGGTTACCATGAGTCAGAATTGACTCTACAGCAATTTCTTTCTTTTTTTTTTTTTTTGGTTAACAGGGTTGTACTTTTTTTTTCCTTGTTAAGTTTTATGTTTTCTAGTAGCAACCCAATAGCAAAAGCAGTAGGAGTGATGCACTCTGGCTGAAGGCAATAAAAGAGAACATTGTTGTAGGCAAGTTAAAAACAATATTTGGGTGGTTTGCATTTTGTTTTCACCATGAACTGGTGATTCTAAACATTAAAAAATCATTAATTATTCATTTTTTTCCTGTTTTACACTAAATAGTTTCTGTTTTTTTTTTTCTTTCCTGTTTTACACTAAATATTTTGTTTTTTTAAACTGGTATGATTACCTATATAGAGTTTATTCTGTGTTCCTCCTTGCCCAATTCTCTAATCCTTAGTGTTTTTTCTCTATTTTATATCTACCATCTCATCTTCTCTTAATTAAAATACTGTATTTGTCTATTCTGCAGCATTGGACATCCTCTCCATTTATTCATTCATAATACTGATTAGGATTAATTCTGCTCTCAATAATTAACAGTCCATGTGTAAATGTTATTATTTTTTTCTTACTTTCCTTAAAATGCCTTCTTATCCCTTCCTTTTCACCCTTTTCATTTAACTTGTACTGATGACTATCTTTACGTCTCATAGTATTTTCATTTCCTCTCAGGCTGTTTCCTTTTCATGGCTTTATGCTCATGTTTTAAAAGCAGTGTACATTTTTGTATTGTATTGAAGATAGAAAACAGAAGATTTCTAAAATTTTCTTTTGATTCTTGTTATAAATAAATTTCAGAAGCATGTTTACCCCTTGAGTCATCAGGTTGATGCTCCTTACCCTTTGTGTTGAGGTGCTTTTGATAATCATTTTATTATTAATTTTCTCCTTTTGCAACTTTTTATGAGTTAAGCTCTATGTATACCCAGTTGTTAGTAACAGATGAAGAGAATGAATTGCCTTTAACCTTGTTCAGTGACTATGTTGGGTACTACTGAACTCCTTTCTCAAATACATCACTGACAAAAATAGCATCCATGTATCCTGTCAATCCAACTAGATTCATGTACGATCTTCTCCTGTCTCCGTTATCTTAATATCTGATACTCTGAACCAAAGGAGTACCTGACAAACTACAATGCTCAACATGAACTATGTACTAGAGGCCAACTTGTCTCTCTCTCCTCTGAGAACATTTCACTTACGAAGACTTAAATTCAGTCAGAGAATGTAAAGAATTACCCATAAGTTTCCCTGCCACTTCCCATGACAATCCCTTCTTAAGCCAATACTCTGAGCTCTAGCTTCTTCAAATAGCCAAATTTTACTGGTATAGATGATGAATTGTTATTCATTATTACGAAGGTAAACAATGCAATGTTTGTTTACTTATTTTCATGCCACATTCTTTCCATCATCCCCAAAACCAGTTGTCGTTTGGTTGATTATGATTCATGGCAACTCCATGTATGTGTTAGAGTAGAACTGTGCTCCACAGCGTTTTCAATGGCTGGTTTTTCAAAAGTGTATCGCCAGACCTTTTCTTTTGCAAACTGCAATCTTTCAGTTAGGAATTGAGTGTGTTAGTGATTTGCATCACGCACAGACTCCTTCCACCTTCCAAATTGTATATTAATCTTACTTTAAAGGAAAGTATGAGTTTTCTTTTTTTTTTGTATCATCATACATATTTTAATAAGAGTTAGGAGAGGCTATCTTGAATGTTTATTGATAGGACCAATTTCATATACATATTTTGTAAGTACGTTTTAAGAATAACATTTATAAATGTCAGTACCATTGATTTGTGATGAATTGGACTAATGGATGGATAAGGCATGTGAAATTCAAAAGTACTTTTGTTCTTCTTTGAAATTTACTCCTTAGCTTTTTGAGCATTCATGTCATGCTATTTGCATGAGAGTTAGAGTGTTTATAATTAACTGGTAAAGAAAAAAAGCTGTATGTTACATCTAATATTTATTTCTAAATATCTATTGTTAATTAGGCATGACAATATTTAAATTTTAAGTAACATCAAGAAGCAATTGATTATGTTCAAAATAGCCAGTTTTTATCAAGTCAATAAATATGAAATTTGACATTTTTCATAATTATTTGAATTATTACCAATGTCATTGTTAGATATTTAATTTCTAACATGGTACAAAGTACTTATTCTACACTTTTCTTCTCATCCTGTTTCAGAATTATCTATTTCTTATAATCTGTGAAGATCTGTGTATATGAAACTACTACAATCAGAATTTATTTCTGTTTCAGAAAATTGAATTTAATCATGGTTCTTTCTGTTGCTCTCCTTGCTCCCCCAATTATTTCTAAATCCCCACTGAACTTTCTGTACCATATTCATCACTCCTGGGATAATGTTTTGTAACTCTGTATTCCCCATGTCCTACAAAATAGTTTAAATATAGAAGACATTCAATAATCTTTTCTTTTTTTATAATGATAAAGAGAAATTATTAAAGTCTTTATAATTTGAGTTACATTACTAATTATCTTTTGACTTTTACTTTGCTCTAACTATAAATTTTATATATTTTTTGGTTCTTGTCCTGGCTGTGCCGCTAAATATCTATGCACCTTTAAGCATATCTCAAAATCTTTATGAAACTTCAGTTCTTTTCCTGAAAAGTGATGAGATTGAATAACCTAAACTAATCTCTAAGGTTTCTCTAATCTATTCAATTTTATTAATTACAATAATAAAAATTATATTACAACAATATAGCTGGCACTAGTACTTAAAACAGACTTATTGATTTGGTAGAGAAGAAACTGAGGTTCAAAGAGTTCAGGTAGCTTGTCCAAGATAATACATCCATTAAGCGGCAAATCCAGGATTTTTTTTTTTTTTTTTAGGGGTATATGATAACTGTTTCACAATGTCCAGTATAAGTTCATTAAAGTTGTGAAACCATACTCTTTGGGTCATTGAATATTCTTACTGTAAATACTAATCACCAATCCTTTCATTCACCTCTTCTCAATTTACTTCTCAAATAGTCTTCACCAAAGCTTTTTGACTTTCTTAAGCCCCTAATCATACCTGACTACTACTGGATTCCACTCTCAGAAAATTAGGGTGATCTGTCTAGCCATAGGTCTCAACATTTAAAAATGTATCTGTATTTTCAAACTTAAGCTCTTCCTTTTCCCTACTTCAGTGGAAATAATTTTCCTCCTCTTTCCAATGTGATCCTTTTTTTTTTTTTTTTTTTTTTGGCTTTTAGGTGTACCCATCCAACTTCCTCTATGTAATGAAGTGAGAGAATGACAATTAAATAAGGCTTCAATTTATTTCATTTTCTTACTCTTCCTCTCTACTGCATTATTCTCCAAATAAAAAATTAGAAGGAAAAAAAAAAAAAAAGACAAAACCAAAACTAAGCTTAACTTGCTACTTTGTACAAATACATATTATAGGTTATGTATCTTATCTCCTCAGCCACAGTTAACACCCACCTCAAATCTCTGTCAATATTAGGTACCCTAATTGATTTATGAAAAAGAAATAATTCAAATTATAGATATAACACTCAAGAATATCCACACCGTATAAGCTCAATCTTGGAAACATGCTTAAAATTGAAATATAAAAGAATAGTCATGGGTTTAAAGGTTCTTATCATTAAAATTATCTTACAATTAAGCTTGCAGTTGAAAATTTAGAAAAACATTCTCACATATCTATAGGTAGCAGAATTTGAAATAAGTAAAAGATGGAGTAGATTTGATTTGTTGCCTAAGTCTCCATGATTCTGGACTGCTGTCATCCTATAAAGAACAATCATTGCCAATTTCATGTCTGGATTCAAAATAATAGCTATATGTACTTCCAAGATGAAGATGCCGTGATGAAATGGGAGAAAGCTCTTGGTCCTATTTTATAAAGTCTTGAGATATATATTTTCTGGAACAATAACAGCAACGAATTCATTTTATATTTATAGTAACATTGTTAACAAAAACATAAAAAGAAATGTAACGGATACCATCCACAAAACTGCGATGAGAAGAAACACAGTAATAACTCACAATGAGGTGGAGCCAAGATGGCGGACTAGGCAGACGCTACCTCGGATCCCTCTTACAACAAAGACACGGAAAAACAAGTGAATCAATCACATACATAACAATCTACGAACCCTGAACAACAAACAGAGTTTTGAGATGGAGAACGAACTAATACAGGGAAGCAGCGATTGTTTTCAGAGCCTGGAGCCAGCGTACCAGTCAGGTACGGCACAAGCACAGAGAGCTGTTCCACCCCCCTGAACTAACCCCAGGAGGGGGACCAGCCGGTTCCGAGGGCGGCGTGGGACGCAGCCGGTAGGAGAAGTCCCTGGGAGGCAGTGACAGGTCTTGGAACGGGGAGAGCAGCGTCCCAGCCAGGGAACCATCCCGCCGGGATTTGGACTGGACGCAGGCGGCTTCATTAACATCTGAATAGCCTGAGCCTGAGGGAGAACTCTGATAGGGATCTGACTGCATTTTTTTTTTAGCGGATTTTCTGGAAAAACTAGTTTCCCAGTGATGGCTCGGAGACAACAATCCATATCAAACCACTTAAAGAAGCAGACCATGACAGCTTCTCCAACCCCCCAAACAAAAGAATCAAAATCTTTCCCAAATGAAGATACAATTCTGGAATTATCAGATACAGAATATAAAAAACTAATTTACAGAATGCTTCAAGACATCACAAATGAAATAAGGCAAACTGCAGAAAAAGCCAAGGAACACACTGATAAAACCGTTGAAGAACTCAAAAAGATTATTCAAGAACATAGTGGAAAAATTAATAAGTTGCAAGAATCCATAGAGAAACAGCATGTAGAAATCCAAAAGATTAACAATAAAATTACAGAATTAGACAACGCAATAGGAAGTCAGAGGAGCAGACTTGAGCAATTAGAATGCAGACTGGGACATCTGGAGGACCAGGGAATCAACACCAACATAGCTGAAAAAAAATCAGGTAAAAGAATTTAAAAAAATGAAGAAACCCTAAGAATCATGTGGGACTCTATCAAGAAGGATAACCTGCGGGTGATTGGAGTCACAGAACAGGGAGGGGGGACAGAAAACACAGAGAAAATAGTTGAAGAACTCCTGACACAAAACTTCCCTGACATCATGAAAGACGAAAGGATATCTATCCAAGATGCTCATCGAACCCCATTTAAGATTGATCCAAAAAGAAAAACACCAAGACATATTATCATCAAACTCGCCAAAACCAAAGATAAACAGAAAATTTTAAAAGCAGCCAGGGAGAAAAGAAAGGTTTCCTTCAAGGGAGAATCAATAAGAATATGTTCTGACTACTCAGCAGAAACCATGCAGACAAGAAGGGAATGGGACGACATATACAGAACACTGAAGGAGAAAAACTGCCAGCCAAGGATCATATATCCAGCAAAACTCTCTCTGAAATATGAAGGCGAAATTAAGATATTTACAGATAAACACAAGTTTAGAGAATTTGCAAAAACCAAACCGAAGCTACAAGAAATACTAAAGGATATTGTTTGGTCAGAGAACCAATGATATCAGATACCAGCACAACACAAGGTCACAAAACAGAACGTCCTGATATCAACTCAAATAGGGAAATCACAAAAACAAACAAATTAAGATTAATTAACAACAAAAAAAATACACATAACAGGGAATCATGGAAGTCAATAGGTAAAAGATCACAATAATCAAAAAGAGGGACTAAATACAGGAGGCACTGAACTGCCATATGGAGAGTGATTCAAGGCGATATAGAACAATACAAGTTAGGTTTTTACTTAGAAAAATAGGGGTAAATAACAAGGTAACCACAAAAAGGCATAACAACTCGATAACTCAAGATAAAAGCCAAGAAAAACGTAACGACTCAACTACCATAAAGTCAAACACTATGAAAATGAGGATCTCACAATTTACTAAGAAAAACGCCTCAGCACAAAAAAGTATCTGGAAAAATGAAATTGTCAACAACACACATAAAAAGGCATCAAAATGACAGCATTAAAAACTTATTTATCTATAATTACGCTGAATGTAAATGGACTAAATGCACCAATAAAGAGACAGAGAGTCACAGACTGGATAAAGAAACACGATCCATCTATATGCTGCCTACAAGGGACACACCTTAGACTTAGAGACACAAACAAACTAAAACTCAAAGGATGGAAAAAAATATATCAAGCAAACAATAAGCAAAAAAGAAGAGGAGTAGCAATATTAATTTCTGACAAAATAGACTTTAGACTTAAATCCACCACAAAGGATAAAGAAGGACACTATATAATGATAAAAGGGACAATTGATCAGGAAGACATAACCATATTAAATATTTACGCACCCAATGACAGGGCTGCAAGATACATAAATCAAATTTTCACAGAATTGAAAAGTGAGATAGATACCTCCACAATTATAGTAGGAGACTTCAACACACCACTTTCGGAGAAGGACAGGACATCCAGTAAGAAGCTCAATAGAGACACAGAAGATCTAATTACAACAATCAACCAACTTGACCTCATTGACTTATACAGAACTCTCCACCCAACTGCTGCAAAATATACTTTTTTTTCTAGCGCACATGGAACATTCTCTAGAATAGACCACATATTAGGTCATAAACCAAACCTTTGCAGAGTCCAAAACATAGAAATATTACAAAGCATCTTATCAGACCACAAGGCAATAAAACTAGAGATCAATAACAGAAAAACTAGGGAAAAGAAATCAAATACTTGGAAACTGAACAATACCCTCCTGAAAAAAGACTGGGTTATAGAAGACATCAAGGAGGGAATAAGGAAATTCTTAGAAAGCAACAAGAATGAAAATACTTCCTATCAAAACCTCTGGGACACAGCAAAAGCAGTGCTCAGAGGCCAATTTATATCGATAAATGCACACATACAAAAAGAAGAAAGAGCCAAAATCAGAGAACTGTCCCTACAACTTGAACAAATAGAAAGTGAGCAACAAAAGAATCCATCAGGCACCAGAAGAAAACAAATAATAAAAATTAGAGCTGAACTAAATGAATTAGAGAACAGAAAAACAATTGAAAGAATTAACAAAGCCAAAAGCTGGTTCTTTGAAAAAATTAACAAAATTGATAAACCATTGGCTAGACTGACTAAAGAAATACAGGAAAGGAAACAAATAACCCGAATAAGAAACGAGAAGAACCACATCACAACAGAACCAAATGAAATTAAAAGAATCATTTCAGATTACTACAAAAAATTGTACTCTAACAAATTTGAAAACCTAGAAGAAATGGATGAATTCCTGGAAAAACACTACCTACCTAAACTAACACATTCAGAAGTAGAACAACTAAATAGACCCATAACAAAAAAAGAGATTGAAACGGTAATCAAAAAACTCCCAACAAAAAAAAAGCCCTGGCCCGGATGGCTTCACTGCAGAGTTCTACCAAACCTTCAGAGAAGAGTTAACACCACTACTTCTGAAGGTATTCCAAAGCATAGAAAATGACGGAATACTACCCAACTCATTCTATGAAGCCACCATCTCCCTGATACCAAAACCAGGCAAAGACATTATAAAAAAAGAAAATTATAGACCTATATCCCTCATGAACATAGATGCAAAAATCCTCAACAAAATTCTAGCCAATAGAATCCAACAACACATCAAAAAAATAACTCACCCTGATCAAGTGGGATTTATACCAGGTATGCAATGCTGGTTTAATATCAGAAAAACCATTAATGTAATCCATCACATAAATAAAACAAAAGACAAAAACCACATGATCTTATCAATTGATGCAGAAAAGGCATTTGACAAAGTCTAACACCCATTTATGATAAAAACTCTTCCCAAAATAGGAATTGAAGGAAAATTCCTCAACATAATAAAGGGCATCTATGCAAAGCCAACAGCCAATATCACTCTAAATGGAGAGAACCTGAAAGCATTTCCCTTGAGAACGGGAACCAGACAAGGATGCCCTTTATCACCGCTCTTATTCAACATCGTGCTAGAAATCCTAGCCAGGGCAATTAGGCTAGACAAAGAAATAAAAGGTATCCGGATTGGCAAGGAAGAAGTAAAGTTATCACTATTTGCAGATGACATGATTATATACACAGAAAACCCTAAGGAATCCTCCAGAAAACTACTGAAACTAATAGAGGAGTTTGGCAGAGTCTCAGGTTATAAAATAAACATACAAAAATCACTTGGATTCCTCTACATCAACAAAAAGAACACCGAAGAGGAAATAACCAAATCAATACCATTCACAGTAGCCCCCAAGAGGATAAGATACTTAGGAATAAATCTTACCAAGGATGTAAAAGACCTATACAAAGAAAACTACAAAGCTCTACTACAAGAAATTCAAAAGGATATACTTCAGTGGAAAAACATACCTTGCTCATGGATAGGAAGACTTAACATAGTAAAAATGTCTATTCTACCAAAAGCCATCTATACATTTAACGCACTTCTGATCCAAATTCCAATGTCATATTTTAAGGGGATAGAGAAACAAATCACCAATTTCATATGGAAGGGAAAGAAGCCCCGGATAAGCAAAGCACTACTGAAAAAGAAGAAGAAAGTGGGAGGCCTCACTTTACCTGATTTCAGAACCTATTATACAGCCACAGTAGTCAAAACAGCCTGGTACTGGTACAACAACAGGCACATAGACCAATGGAACAGAATTGAGAACCCAGACATAGATCCATCCACGTATGAACAGCTGATATTTGACAAAGGACCAGTGTCAATTAATTGGGGAAAAGAAAGCCTTTTTAACAAATGGTGCTGGCATAACTGGATATTCATTTGCAAAAAAATGAAACAGGACCCATACCTTACACCATGCACAAAAACTAACTCCAAGTGGATCAAAGACCTAAACATAAAGACTAAAACGATAAAGATCATGGAAGAAAAAATAGGGACAACGTTAGGAGCCCTAATACAAGGCATAAACAGAATACAAAACATTACCAAAAATGATGAAGAGAAGCCCGATAACTGGGAGCTCCTAAAAATCAAACACCTATGCTCATCTAAAGACTTCACCAGAAGAGTAAAAAGACCACCTACAGACTGGGAAAGAATTTTCAGCTATGACATCTCCGATCAGCACCTGATCTCTAAAATCTACATGATTCTGTCAAAACTCAACCACAAAAAGACAAACAACCCAATCAAAAAGTGGGCAAAGGATATGAACACACATTTCACTAAAGAAGATATTCAGGCAGCCAACAGATACATGAGAAAATGCTCTCGATCATTAGCCATTAGAGAAATGCAAATTAAAACTACGATGAGATTCCATCTCACACCAGCAAGGCTGGCATTAATCCAAAAAACACAAAATAGTAAATGTTGGAGAAGCTGTGGAGAGATTGGAACTCTTATACACTGCTGGTGGGAATGTAAAATGGTACAACCACTTTGGAAATCTATCTGTCGTTATCTTAAACAGTTAGAAATAGAACTACCATACAACCCAGAAATCCCACTCCTGGGAATATACCCTAGAGATACAAGAGCCTTCATACAAACAGATATATGCACACCCATGTTTATTGCAGCTCTGTTTACAATAGCAAAAAGTTGGAAGCAACCAAGGTGTCCATCAACGGATGAATGGGTAAATAAATTGTGGTATATTCACACAATGGAATACTACGCATCGATAAAGAACAGTGACGAATCTGTGAAACATTTCATAACATGGAGGAACCTGGAGGCATTATGCTGAGCGAAATTAGTCAGAGACAAAAGGACAAATATTGTATAAGACCACTATTATAAGATCTTGAGTAATAGTAAACCCGAGAAGAACACATACTTTTGTGGTTACGAGGGGGGAGGGAGGGAGGGTGGGAGAGGGTTTTTTATTGATTAATCAGTAGATAAGAAATGCTTTAGGTGAAGGGAAAGACAACACTCAATACATGGAAGGTCAGCTCAATTGGACTGGACCAAAAGCAAAGAAGTTTCCGGGATAAAATGAAGGCTTCAAAGGTCAGCGGAGCAAGGGCGAGGGTCTGGGGAACATGGTTTGCGGGGACTTCTAAGTCAATTGGCAAAATAATTCTATTATGAAATCATTCTGCATCCCACTTTGAAATGTGGCGTCTGGGGTCTTAAATGCTAACAAGCGGCCATCTAAGATGCATCAATTGGTCTCAACCCACATGGAGCAAAGGAAAATGAAGAACACCAAGGCCACACGACAACTAAGAGCCCAAGAGACAGAAAGGGCCACATGACCCAGAGACCTACATCATCCTGAGACCAGAAGAACTAGTTGGTGCCCGGCCACAATCGATGACTGCCCTGACAGGGAGCATAACAGAGGACCCCTGAGGGAGCAGGAGATCAGTGGGATACAGACCCCAAATTCTCATAAAAAGACCAAACTTAATGGTCTGACTGAGACTAGAGGAATCCTGGCGGCCATGGTCCCCAGACCTTCTGTTGACACAGGACGGGAACCATCCCCGAAGACAACTCATCAGAAATGAAAGGGACTGGTCAGCGGGTGGGAGAGAGACGCTGATGAAGAGTGAGCTAATTATATCAGGTGGACACTTGAGATTGTGTTGGCAACTCTTGTCTGGAGGGGGGATGGGAGGATAGAGAGAGAGGGAAGCCGGCAAAATTGTCACGAAAGGACAGACTGAAAGGGCTGACTCAAGAGGGGGAGAGCAAGTGGGAGTAGGGAGTGAGATATGTGACAGACTGATTGGATTTGTAAACGTTCACTTGAAGCTTAATAAAAGTTAATTTAAAAAATAAATAAATAAATAACATTTAAAAAAAAAAATAACTCACAATGATGTTTTATACCTTCATGATATCTCCATCTGCTTCCAAAATATAAAATGTCTTCCAAACTCAATGAAACAATATAAGCAATCTGTATATCCCAAATTTGGAATCACAGGTGTATTTTAATCTTGTTAGAAATAAAGTCAATTTTTACTTTCATATATTTTTTCAGTCTGGATCACATTCTTACCTCCTTCTATTTTGTTTGACTTAATACTATCTGGCTTCAAGGTCCACTTCTCCAGGAAGCTTCTTTTCTGGTCTAAATCAGCTGCTTCTACAATGGAAAGGCAGATAAACTAAGAGATTAAAAGTGCAGGCTGGTTTTAAGAGCTCTATTATTTAAAAGTTGTGTCACCTTGAGCAAGTTGTTTAACATTTCTGTACATCATTTTCTCATCCTCAAGTGGAGATGGCATGTTATTAACTACTAAACTATTTAAGGCACAAAAAGCACTTTGAACAGTGACTGGCATATGTAAGTACCCAGTGCGTGCTATGTGTTGGTAATTCTTATTGGTGTGTTCTTCCTTGGTACCCTATACTTCCCCTATCATGACATTAACTGCTCTATATTTACTGCCTATTTAATTGTCCATTGCTCCAGAAAGATCATAAGGTCTATTCAGGTAAAAATGTATTTCTTTTATTTGCAATGATATCATCAATGCCTATCATAATACCTGAGATAGAGTAAAAGGAGACCTGGTAATGCAGTAGCTCAGTGCTCTGCTGCTATCCAAAAGGTCAGCAGTTTGCACCTACGCTTAATGCACATTTGTTGAATGACCGAAGTCTCTAGACTGCCTTAGGTACTGTGTGGAAAGTTTACATATGTTATCTTTTTGAAGTTTCACAATAACCTGGGAAGGAAATTAGTATTATATCCTATAGATAAAGAAACTGAGGCTCAGTTTCCAAGGTCAAAACAAATCCAGGTTAATCGATTGCATTTCACCATTTCCCCACTGCACAGTGATGTTTTTCCCTTTCAGGCTCTATGAAGATGCAAAGTCAAAGCACCCAAAAGAGATGCAAAAGTCTGTAACATGAGGTTGTGGACTTGCCTTAAAAAAAAAAAAAAAAAAAAGACTAGGTCATATTCCAGGAATAAAGATTACTTTGAAAATGCTGAAATAATCAGCCTTATATTCTGTCTTTGCACATGACTAGTTTGTCATAATGGCACTTCCTCATCTCATCTCTGCACTATTACCTTCTTGCCTTGGCATTTGTTGCAAATTTTGTGTAGTCTTTTTCACATCCTTGTAAGGTTGCCCCTCTGTCATCCAGTGCTCTATTTAGGTGATTATGCCATGTTTTGTAGTACACTTAGCTAATTACTTGGTCATTATTAGTTTTTGTTTGTTTTTATCCAGTTTTTAGTTATCCTTATGACAAATTTCCTCTGAAGTTCTTATTTGACAATGACAAACTTTGCACTGAAAGTTTCCAGTCTAATGACATCCATATATTGAAACTAGGTGGAAATAATCCTCATACATTAACATATTTTGGAAAATAACTTCCTGTAATACCACTACCTAATACCACTGTTTAAAGTATACATATAGACATATACATTTTCAAATATGTATTTCAAATATGCATAGAGATACATACTTGAAAATACTTAGAATATATATTTATTGATACTATGTTTAAATACGCTTTCTGTATATATATATATATATATAGAAAATAATTTTAAACCTTTGGTTCTCAAAATAAATTTGTGAGATAAACAGCTATTGATACACATACCTGAGTAATTTTCACCCTATTGCACTGTATGTTACATAGCTAAGCCTCAAAACAGTTTTTCTGATATATAATTCATAGCACACTAACATGTTAACAACTTGGAAAAATGAAAAACAAACAACCAAACAAACTAAACAAACAAAAAAAAAAAAACACTGCTCCTGAATTGATCCATTTATTTGATTTCCCTTAGCTCTTATCAGTGGTTGTCAATGCAGACTACAAATTGAAATCATATGGGAAACCAAAAGGTATCCATTGAAGGACACAACCCTAAGAGATTCTGACTTCATTGGTCTTATGTGTGGCTTCCCTGAGATTATTTTTTAAGCTCTTCAGGTGATTTTAATGTGATGCCAGTGTTTAGAACTCACGAACTGTATATTGGTAAATCTCAAATTGCTTTTGCTAAATTTTATTTTTAATTTTTATATTCAAATTTCTAACTTTCTATTAGATATCTGCATTGATATATTGCATTGGGACTCAAACATTGTTGTTAGGTGCAGTTGAGTCGGTTCCAACTCATAGCAACCCTATGCATAACAGAATGAAATGCTGCCTAGTCCTGCGCCATCCTCACGATTGTTACTCTTCCTGAGCCCATTTTTGCAGCCACTGGGCCAATCCATCTTGCTGAGGGTCTTCATCTTTTTTTCTCTGACCCTTTACTTTACCAAGTATGATATCCTTCTCCAGGGACTGATCTATCCCGATGACATGTCCAAAGTATGTGAGACACAGTCTCGCCATCTTTGCTTCCAAGGAGCATTCTGGTTGTACTTCTTCCAAGACAGATTTGTTCGTTCTTTTGGCAGTCCATGTTATATCCAATATTCTTCACCAACACCACAATTCAAAGGCATCAGTTTTTCGGTCTTCCTTATTCATTGTCCAGCTTTTGGAACCATATGGGACAATTGAAAACACCATGGCTTCAGTCAGGTGCACCTTAGTCGTCAAGGTGACATCTTTGGTTTTCAACAGTTTAAAGAGGTTTTTTTGCAGCAGATTTGTCTAATGCAGCGTGTCTCTTGATGTGCTTGACTGCTGCATCCATGGGTGTTAATTGTGGATCCAAGTAAAATGAAATCCTTGACAACGTCAGCCTTTCCTCCATTTATCATGGTGTTGCTTACTGGTCCAGTTGTGACGATTTTTGTTGTCTTTGTGCTGAGGTGTAATCCATACTGAAGGCTGTGGTCTTTCATCTTCATCAATAAGTGCTTAAAGTTCTTTTCACATTCAGCAAGCAAGGCTGAATTATTTGCATATTACAGGCTGTTAATGAGTTTTCTTCCAATCCTGATGCCCTGTTCTTCTTCATATAGTCCAACTTCTCAGATTATTTGCTGAACATACAGATCGAATAGGTATGGTGAAAGGATACAACCCTGACACACACCTTCCCTGACTTTAAACCATGCAGTGTCCCCTGTTCTTTTCGAACGACTACCTCTTGATCCATGTATGGATTCCTCATAAGCACAATTAAGTGTTTTGGAATTCCCATTCTCCGCAGTTATCCATAATTTGTTATGATCCACATAGTCAAATACATTTGCATAATCAATAAAATACAGGTAAACATCCTTCTGGTATTCTCTGTTTTCAGCCGGGATCCATCTGACATCTGCAATGATATCCTTGGTTCCATATCCTCTTCTAAATTTGACTTGAATTTCTGGCAGTTCTGTGTTAATATACTGCTGCAGCCGCTTTTGAATGATCTTCAGCAAAATTTTGCTTGCATGTGATATTAATGATATCGTTTGATAATTTCCGCATTCAGCTGGATCACCTTTCTTGGGAATAGGCATAAATATGGATGACATCCAGCCGGTTGGCCAGGTAACTGTCTTTCAAATTTCTTGGCATAGATAAGTGAGCACTTAACAGCACTGCATCCATTTGTTGAAACATCTCAGTTGGTATTCTGTCAATTCCCAGAGCCTTGTTCTTCGCCAATGCCTTCAGTGCAGCTTGGACTTTTCCTTCAATACCATCGGTTCCTGATCATATGCTACTTCTTGAAATGATTGAATGTCAGCTGGTTCTTTTTGTATAATGACCCTGTGTCTTCCTCCCATCTTCTTTTGATGCTTCCTGTGTCATTTAATATTTTCCCCATGGAATCCTTCACTATTGCAACTCGAGGCTTGAATTTTTTCTTCAGTTCTTCAGCTTGAGAAATGCTGAGTGTGTTCTTCCCTTTTGGTTTTCCATCTCCTGGTCTTTGCACATGTCATTATAATACTTTGTCTTCTGCAGCCACCCTTTAAAATCTTCTGTTTAGCTCTTTTACTTCATCATGTCTTCCTTTTGTGTCAGCTGCTCTATGTTCAAGGCCAAGTTTCAGAGTCTCTTCTCACATCCATTTTGGCCTTTCCTTTCTTTTTAATGACCTCTTGCTTTCTTCATGTATGATGTCCTCGATGTCATTCCACAACTCGTTTGGTCTTCAGTCATTAGTATTCAAGGTGTCAAATCT
Organism: Loxodonta africana; assembly: GCF_030014295.1. NCBI lineage: Eukaryota > Metazoa > Chordata > Mammalia > Proboscidea > Elephantidae > Loxodonta > Loxodonta africana. Next base: position 119,039,702 of record NC_087348.1, read on the forward strand.
ATTCTTGAGATGGCCTCTAAATTCAGGTGGGATATACTCAAAGTCGTACTTTGCCTCACGTGGACTTGTTCGGATATTCTTCAGTTTCAACTTAAACTTGCATATGAACAATTGATGGTCTGTTCCACAGTCAGCCCCTGGCCTTGTTCTGACTGATGATATTGAGCTTTTTCATCATCTCTTTCCACAGATGCAGTAGATTTGATTCCTGTGTATTCCATCTGGAGAGGTCCATGTGTACAGTCATATTTATGTTGGTGAAAAAATGTATTTGCAATGAAGAAGTCGTTGGTCTTGCAAAATTCTGTCACGCGATCTCTGAAATTGTTTCTATCACCAAGGCCATAGTTTCCAGCTACCCATCCTTCTTCTTTGTTTCCAACTTTCACATTCCAATCATCAGTAATTATTAATGCATCCTGTTTGTATGTTCAATCAATTTCAGGCTGCAGAATTAAAAATCTTCAATTTCTTCACCTTTGGCTTAGTGGTTGGTGCATAAATTTGACTAATAGTCATATTAACTGGTCTTCCTTGTAGGCGTATGGATGTTTTATTATCACTGACAGCATTATACTTCAGGACAGATTTTGACATGTTCTTTTTGATGATGAATACAATGCCGTTCCTCTTCAAGTTGTCATTCCTGGCATAGTAGACCATACCCAAAAAAACCCAGTGCCTTCGAGTCGAGAGTAGACCATATGATTGTCCAATGCAAAATGCCCAGTACCAGTCCATTTTAGCTCACTAATGCCTAGGATATTGATCTTTATACCTTCCATTTCATTTTTGATGATTCCGATTTTCCTATATTCATACTTCATACATTCCACGTTCTGCTTATTAATGGATATTTGCAGCTGTTTCTCCTAATTTTGAATAGTGACACATCAGCAGATGAAGGTTCCAAAAGCTTGACTCCATCCACATCATTAAGGTCGACTCTACTCTGAAGAGGCAGCTCTTCCCCAGTCGTCCTTTGAGTGCCTTCCAATGTGGGGGATTCATCTTCCAGCACTATATCAGACAATGTTCTGCTATTCATAAGGTTTTCACTGACTAATTCTTTTCAGAAGTAGACTGCTGGGTCCTTCTTCCTAGTCTTAGTCTGGAAACTCAGCTGAAACCTGTCTGCCATGCATGACCCTGCTGGTATCTGAATACCGGTGGTATAGCTTCCAGCATCACAGCAATGAGCAAGCCCCCGCAGTATGACAAACTGACAGACACATGGTGGGGAGGTACACGTTGGCAAGAACAATTTTACTTTTATAACTAAAAGCAATGTGTGAGAGTGTACATTGTAATCTCTCAAGAAAGAAATGACGTCAGTTAATAACAATCATAATAACTTTATCAGTTTTAAAAAGGGACTTTTTTCTGTTATCTTTATTATTGAGGTTGAATATTGTATATAAAATGTATTTTTCTTTTTTAAATTGTCAGCTTATATCTAATACACAACTTTTTATCAGTGTAATAAAATAGTTTAATTGATATGCAATGAACATTAGTGATAGCAGTGTTGCTCAAATTGCTTGCCTTTTGTTTATGGTCCAGAAGTTTACTTACATATATATATATACATACATGTATGCACATATTAAATGGAATATGCATATGTATATATATACTTACCCACATACATATATGTATTTTTACTTTATAGGTCTTCTTTTGTATCCACTTTAAGAGACTTTTTCCATACAAAGATCAGATAATATTTTATTGTAATTTATTTTAACTATATGTCCTAAGATGAAAACACTATTAAGATACAAATAAACTTATATTTCAACTGGGCAAGCAGAAAGTTTAAATATGCTATGGTTCTTTTATTTAGGAAAATAGAACACATTACATTATTACACACTGTATACCCACAAAACCCCACTGCCGTCGAGTCAATTCCTACTCATAGTGACTCTATAGGACAGAATAGAACTGCCCCTTAGAGTTTGCAAGGAGCGCCTGGTGGATTCAAACTGCTGACCTTTTGGTTAACAGTCATAGCATTTAACCACTACGCCACCAGGGTTTCCACATACTGTATAGAACCCTCAAATATTTTTGGCAGTTTAGTCAGCCTATACAGGATAAATGTCTCTGACTTTGCCATGTAACTTTCTGGTTTAAGTATTTTTAGGGATGTTCTGTTCTTGAAAGCAGTATTTGAATGAAATTTTTGAGACATGGCCATCAAGGGCGTGATGGACAATATCTCCATAATTTAAACTGTGTTAAGCAAACTTTCCTTTGTTTCTTACTTGTAACAAAACAAACTTTTTATTTATTTCTTTTAATGAAACTTAATATAAAATATCTTTTGGTTTGGCGTATAGGAAAGATCACAGAATTAAACAGTGAAACATTATGTATTTGAAATAACTTGTTGGTTTTCAGAATTTGTCTTATTGAAATTTCTCTATAGTTCTAGTTTTGATGAATAAAATTTTGTTTTTATAGTTCACTTATATCATGTAATGAGCCTATTTTTTTATTCCATAATTACACCACTGTCAATTTATTTTTTTATTTTGTTTTATTAGATAAACATTCTTATTTCAATGTTTTCCTATAAGACTTTATATTTTTAATTACTTTAAGCAAAAACAGTGAAAATGTTGAAAAATTTACATATATATGGGAGAAATATGTATATATTTTCATTTTTTAGCAATTTTGAGTAATGATTTTGAATTTTTGTAACATTTTTACTACCTTCACTATATATTTTACACATGTGTGGTCTAACCATTGTACTAACCACTGCATCACCAGGGTTCTCTATCTCTCTCCACACACACACACACACACACACACACACATACATACACATACATATATATATAAGGATCCAGGGTGGCACAGTGGTTAAGAGCATGCCTGCTAACAAAAAGCTTAGCCCTTCAATTCCACCACCCACTCCTTGGAAACCATGTGAGTCAGTTCTACACTGTCTTATAGGGTCGCTAAGAGTCAGAATCTATGGGATGGCAGTGGGTTTGATTTTATACATATATTTATAAAACCTGTTGCCATAGAGTCGATTCCAACTTATAGCAACCCTATAGAACAAGTAGAACTGCCCCATAGGGTTTCCAAGACTATAATCTTTATAGAGACAGATTGCCACACCTTTCGCCCTGAAAGTGGCTGGTGGCTTTGAACTGCTGACCTTTTAGTTAGCAGCTGAGCACTTAACAATTAAGCCACCAGGCTGCATATATATATGAAGACAACCACACAAAGATGGAGGCAGAGATTGAAGTTGTGCTAACACAAACCAAGAAACGCCTGCGGCTACCGGTAGCTAGGAGAAACAAGAAATAATCCTCCACTAGAGCCTTTGGCTCCCAAGCATCTGTCAGTTTGTCATACTGTGGGGGCTTGGGTGTTGCTGTAATGTGGGAAGCTATGCCATCAGTATTTAAATACCAGCGGGGTCACCCCTGGTGGACAGGTTTCAGATGGGCTTCCAAACTAAGGAAGACTAGGAAGAAGAGCCCAGCAGCCTACTTCTGAAAAGAATTGGCCAGTGAAAAACCTTATAAATTGCAGCAGAACATTGTCTGATGTAGTGCCAGAAGATGAGCCCCTCAGGTTGGAAGACACTCAAAAGATGACCGAGGAAGAGCTGCCTCCTCAAAGTAGAGCAGATCTTAATGAAATGGATGGAGTCAAGCTTTTGGAACCTTCATTTGGTGATGTGGAACGACTCAAAATGAAAAGAAACAGCTGCAAACATCCATTAATAATCAGAATGTGGAATATATGATGTATGAATCTAGGAAAACTGGAACTCATCAAAAATTAAATGGAATGCATAAACATCAATATCCTAGGCATTAGCGAGCTGAAATGAACTGGCATTGGCCATTTTGAATCAGTCAATCTTATGGTCTACTATATACTGGGAATGACAAATTGAAGAGAAGTGATATCACGTTCATCATCAAAAAGAACATTTCAAGATCTATCCTGAAGTACAACCCTGGAGGATAGATGCATTGAACACTAATGACCAAAGATTAGATGAGTAGTGGATTGATATCAAGGACATCATACATGAAGAAAGAAAGATGTCATTAAAAAGTCAAGAATGAAAGAAAAGACCAAAATGGATGTCAGAAGAGACTCTGAAATTTGCTCTTGAACATCAAGCAGCTAAGACAAAAGGAAGAATGATGAAGTAAAAGAGCTGAACAGACGATTTCGAAGGGCGGCTCGAGAAGACAAAGTAAAGTGTTATAATGACATGTGCAAAGACCCGGAGATAGAAAACTAAATGGGAAGAACACACTCAGGCACCAGAAGAAAACAATAAAAATTAGAGCTGAACTAAATAAATTAGAGAACAGAAAAGGAGTTGAAAGAATTAACAAAGCCAAAAGCTGATTATTTGAAAAAAATTCACAAAATTGATAAAACATTGGCCATACTGACAAAAGAAATACAGGAAAGGAAACAAATAACCCAAATAAGAAATGAGATGGGCCATATCACAACAGACCCAGCTGAAATTAAAAGAATCATATCAGATTATTACGAAAAATTGTACTCTAACAAATTTGCGAACCTAGAAGAAAAGGATGAATTTCCAAAAAACACTACCTACCTAAACTAACACAATCAGGAGTAGAACAACTAAATAGACACATAAAAAAAAAAAAAATATTTTGAAGAGGTAATCAAAAAGCTCCCCCCAAAAAAAAAACCCTGGCCCAGACGACTTCACTGCAGAGTTCTACCAAACTTTCATAGTAGAGTTAACACCACTACTACTAAAGGAATTTAAAGGAAGGAATATGATGGAATACTACCTAACTCATTCTATGAAGCCAGCATATCCCTGATACCAAAATCAGGTAAAGACACCACAAAAAAAGAAAATTAAAGACCTATATCCCTCATGAACATAGATGCAAAAATCCTCAACAAAATTCCAGCCAATAGAATTCAACAACATATCAAAAAAATAATCCACCACGACCGAGTGGGATTTACACCAGGTATGCAAGGTTGGTTCAATACTAGAAAAACCATTAAAGCAATGCACCATACAAATAAAACAAAAGACAAAAACCACATGATCTTATCAATTGATGCAGAAAAGGCATTTGACAAAGTCCAACACCCATTCATGATAAAAACTCTCAGCAAAATAGGAATTGAAGGAAAATTCCTCAACATAATAACAGGCATCTATACAAAGCCAACAGCCAACATCATTCTAAATGGAGAGAGCCTGAAAGCATTTCCCTTGAGAACAGGAACCAGACAAGGGTGCCCTTTATCAACGCTCTTATTCAACATTGTGCTAGAGGCCCTAGCCAGAACAATTAGGCTAGACACAGAAATAAAGGGCATCCAGATTGGCAAGGAAGAAGTAAAATTATCTCTATTTGCAGATGACATGATCTTATACACAGAAAACCCTAACGAATCCTCCAGAAAACTACTGAAACTAGTAGAAGAGTTTCAGGTTACAAGATAAACATACAAAAATCACTTGGATTCCTCTACATCAACAAAAAGAACATCGAAGAGGAAATCACCAAATCAATACCATTCACAGTAGCCCCCAAGAAGATAAAATAATTAGGAATAATTCTTACCAAAGATGTAAAAGAACTATACAAAGAAAACTAAAAAGTACTAGTGCAAGAAACTAAAAGGGACCTACATAAGTGGAAAAATATACCTTGCTCATGGATTGGAAGACTTACCATAGTAAAAATGTCTCTTCTACCAAAAGCCATCTACATATACAATGCACTTCTGATCCAAATTCCAATGACGTTTTTTAATGTGATGGAGAAACAAATCACCAACTTCATATGGAAGGGAAAGAAGCCCTGGATAAGTAAAGCATTGCTGAAAAAGAAGAACAAAGTGTGAGGCCTCACTCTACCTGATTTTAGAACATATTATACAGCCACAGTAGTCAAAACAGCCTGGTACTGGTACAACAACAGACACACAGACCAATGGAACAGAATTGAGAATCCAGATATAAATCGATCCACATATGAGCAGCTGATATTTGACAAAGGCCCAGTGTCAGTTAACTGGGGAAAAGATAGTCTTTTTAACAAATGGTGCTGGCATAACTGGATATTCATTTGCAAAAAAATGAAACAGGACCCATACCTCACACCGTGCACAAAAAGACCTAAACATAAAGACTAAAACGATAAAAATCATGGAAGAAAAAATAGGGACAACCTTAGAAGCCCTAATACAAGGCATAAACAGAATACAAAACATTACCAAAAATGTCGAAGAGAAACCAGATAACTGGGAGCTCCTAAAAATCAAACCTTTATGCTCATCTGAAGACTTCACCAAAAGAATAAAAAGACCACCTACAGACTGGGAAAAAATTTTCAGCTATGACATCTCCGACCAGAGCCTAATCTCTAAAATCTATATGATTCTGTTAAAACTCAACCACAAAAAGACAAACAACCCAATTAAAAATTGGGCAAAGGATATGAACACACACTTCACTAAAGAAGGTATTCAGGTGGCTAACAGATACATGAGAAAATACTCTTGATCATTAGCCATTAGAGAAATGCAAATTAAAACTATGATGAGATTCCATCTCACTCCAACAAGGCTGGCATTAATCCGAAAAACACAAAATAATAAATGTTGGAGAGGCTGCGGAGAGATTGGAACTCTTAGACACTGCCAGTGGGAATGTAAAATGGTACAACTACTTTGGAAATCTATCTGGCATTTCCTTAAAAAGTTAGAAATAAAACTACCATACAACCCGGAAATCCCACTCCTCAGAATGTATCCTAGAGAAATAAGAGCCTTTACACGAATAGATATATGCACACCCATGTTTATTGCAGCACTGTTTACAATAGCAAAAAGCTGAAGGCAACCAAGGTGTCCATCAGTGGATGAATGGATAAATAAATTATGGTATATTGACACAATGGAATACCACGCCTTGATAAAGAACAGTGATGAATCTGTGAAACATTTTATAACGTGGAAGGCTTTATGCTGAGTGAAATTAGTCAGATGCAAAAGGACAAATATTGTATAAGACCACTATTATAAGATCTTGAGAAATAGTCTAAACTGAGAAGAACACATTCTTTTGTGGTTACGACGGGGGGAGGGAGGGAGGGTGGGAGAGGGTTATTTACTGATTAGATAGTAGGTAAGAACTACTTTAGGTGAAGGGAAGGACAACACTCAATACAGGGAAGGTCAGCTCACATGGACTGGACCAAGGGCAAAGAAGTTTCCGGGATAAACTGAATGCTTCGAAGGTCAGCGGAGCAAGGGAGGGAATTTGGGGACTATGGCTTCAGGGGAAATCTAAGTGAATTGGCAAAATAAATTCTATTAAGAAAACATTCTGCATCCCACTTTGAAGTGTGGCGTCTGGGGGTTTGAATGCTAACAAGCGGCCATCTAAGATGCATCAATTGGTCTCAACCCATCTGGATCAAAGGAGAATGGAGAACACCAAAGTCACCAGATAATTATGAGCCCAAGAGACAGAAAGGGCCACATTAACTAGATACTTACATCATCCTGATCATCCTGAGACCAGAAGAACTAGATGGTGCCCGGCCACAACCGATGACTGCCCTGACAGGGAGCACAACAGAGAACCCCTGAGGGAGCAGGAGAACAGTGGGATGCAGATCCCAAATTCCCACAAAAAGACCAAACTTAATGGTCTGACTGAGACTAGAAGAATCCCAGCGGTCATGGTCCCCAAACCTTCTGTTGGCCCAGGATAGGAACCATGTCCGAAGCCAACTCATCAGACACGGATTGGACTGGACAATGAGTTAGAGAGAGATGCTGATGAGGAGTGAGCTACTTGTATCAGGTGGACACTTGAGACTGTGTTGGCATCTCCTGTCTAGAGGGGAAATGGGAGGGTAGAGAGGGGGGTTAGAAACTGGCAAAACGGTCATGAAAGGAAACACTGGAAGGAGGGAGGGGGCTGACTCATTAGGGGGAGAGTAAATGGGAGTATGTAAAAAAAAAAAAATAAGGTGTATATAAGTTTATAGGTGAGAAACTGACTTGATTTGTAAACTTTTGCTTAAAGCACGATAAAAATGATTTTTAAAAAATGTTAAAAAATGGAACAGGCTGTATCTCTAAATATTTATAATAATAAAAAAAAATTATGATAATACTGTACCTAATTAAATCTACAAACTGAAATCTTATTAATTTTGACTTTCAGTAACATGTATATGTTTTGAGATACAGGAAAAAAAAATGAGTTGTCTGTAGAATATTTTAGTTAACTGTCACTTTTAGTCTTCCTAAGAGCTGTTCACTTCTTTATTTTTTTGGCCCAGCTCAGTTTATCTTATTTACCTGAGCTGGGTAAAGACCTGTTAGTTAAGTTCCTTTCCAGAGGCAAAGAACAAGATAAGCCATTTATTTGAGGACAGTAAAACTTCCATTTGGCTAAAAGGAGAAATACAGCCTGAGGCACAGCATACAGATAACAAATGACATTTAAGGCTGTTGCTACTTTACCTTAATCAGAATTGGGATATCTCTGACCTTGGCTGTTGATTGGAGCCTTGCTTTTTTTTCTTTTTTTAATCACACATTAATTGTATAATGAAATATGAATTTTCTACAGATGCTTGTTGATATAAAATATATTCTACAGGTTTAAAAACTTGCTCTCTGTTGTTATTATCTCCTCATTGCCATCGCTAATGCTATTTCCACCAGTTGAAACGGAGAACTTTTCTCTTAGAAAATGCCCAGTCATAATCATACGTTTGACCTGTGAAAAATACAGGCTCTGGAGTCAAACGGCTGTTTCATTTGCTTTCTGTTTCACCTTTGGCAAGTTGTTTAGCCTCTCACTGCCTCAGTTTCCTCATCTGTAAAATAAGAGTATCAAAAATATGAGACTCATGGGTTTATTGTAAAGCTTAAATTACTTTGTCTTAGTTTCCTAGGGCCTGCCGTAACAAAATATCACGAAGTAGGTGGCTTTAAAAAGCAGAAATTTCTTATCTCACAGTTTTAGAAGGTAGAAGTCTAAATCAGGGTATTAGCTGTGTTCTGAGGAACTGTTGTTCTCCTCTCTCTTAGCTTTTAGTAGCTGTTGGCAACCCCTGGTGTTCCTTTGCTGCTTTTGGATATAACTTCACATAGTATCTGCCTCCCTTGTGCGATTCTATCTCTGTGTCTGTTCTTCCCCTTATTTACTATTTATATAAGATGAACATTCCAAAGAAATTAGGATTGGGTCTCACCCTACTCCAGTATGACCCATTTAACTTCAATGGTAAGAAAAGAAAAACTGTGTTTCTAAACAAAGTCACATTCTCAGGTATCTGGGTTAGAAAACAAAAAACCAAAACCAAACACAGTGCCATCGAGTAGATTCCGACTCATAGCGACCCTATAGAACTTCAACATATATTTTTGGGGGGACACAATTCAATCCATAATAAACTTAATATCTGTAAACCATGTAGAACAATACCTGATACAACTATAAGTATTATATGATCATTTCTACTTCTATTACTTGATTCTTGATTTTTTTCCTTATTCTTGAGATTGACTATATGTCTTTACTTCTATCATTGTTTTAAAATGCATGCCCCTAACATCCAGCATATGCCTAACCTCTGTTACTATCAAAATCTGTAACCTCCAATGCTTGAAGCACTTTCTGGTTTTTTCTACCTGTAACTGTCGCCAGCAACCCTGCCCAACTCCCATTCATGACCTGATATGTCACTTGCAGTGAGATTATTACTGTGGCTTACTAAGTTAATGATCATAGTGTTAGTTCAAAGTCAAGGCACGTTTTACCCCATCTCTGTTCAGCAGAGCCTCATTAGGTAAATATATATGAGATTATCAAAAGCATATGAGGATTTACACACATCAACCTCATCTCCCACTGTAGATCAGATAACTATATTTGACCTCGAGGATTACCTGATTTGATCCTATAATAAGCAAGGCATTTAACATGAGCTGCTATAATAAACAATTTTTAATTTGTAGTAAATTGACAAAATGAAAGATTTTTTATTGTTTATTTTTTCTGACTTAACAGTCTGATGCTATTGAGGGATCTCTCTCTGGGCTCCAAGCTTCTTTCACTGTGTGGCTTTAACATCTCAAAATATTTTCTTACAACCATAAGGATGAGTTAGATTCCTAGTCAAGAATCTTGCAGGATATTTTAGGGACAAGCCTAGAAATTGGGTACTATTTCCCTCATCCCATTATGCAGAACTAGTGGCAGATACCAATTTGATTACATTGAATTGTGGGAAATGTAGTTTCTCGATGTGCACTACAAGAGAAAACAAGATTGGAGAGAATATAGCCAGTTGCGTTACCAAAACTCCACATATTCTGATTACTGCTAAATGCCCTAAGATAGATTGCTTCTCTTTGGAGGATAAGTAACATAATAACCAGGAAGAATGTGTGTGAAGTGATTCAAAAGATGCTGAAATAGCAGGGCACCGCTGTCTGTTTCCTATTTGGGTCAAAATCCCAGATTTAGTCATTATGCAACACGTATAGTGCCCTTGTTATGTCGGCAGTTACTGAACCATTCTTAAACAGTTTGTAGCCCTGCCCATGCCTTAAACAAATTTTGTTGTTGTTGTTAGGTGCTGTCAAGTCGGTTCCAACCCATAGGGACCATATGTACAGCAGAATGAAACACTGCCCGGTACTGTGCCATCCTCACAATCGTTACTATGCTTGAACCCATTGTTGCAGCTACTGTGTCAGTCCATCTTGTCAAGAGTCTTCTTCTTTGTCACTGACCCTCTATTTTACCAAGCATGATGTCCTTCTCCAGGGATTGGTCCCTCCTGATAACATGTACAAATTATGCAAGACGAAGTCTCGCCACCTTCTCTTCCCAGAAGCACTATGGCTGTATTTAACAAATAGAAAGATAAGGTATTTACTTTCCTTACAGGTGATCTGCACCTCTCATAATTGTGATCATGGGTTATAACACAATATTTAAAATTCTATGTCAGTTTTTTTTTATGTCAGTAAGATTTACTAAATATAATAAACTTCAAAAGCAAGGTATATAACTATATTAAATTGTGTAGTAGCTCTGATATTGGTGGCTTCAGATTTTTATAAATTTCTAATGGTCATTATTACAAGAAAAGAAATATTGCAGGAAGTTATTTTCCAGGGAATTAAAATCCATAGAGATACCTACACATTCATTTAATTTTGATGTAGCACCACTCTGAGACATTCAAGTCAGAGCTTTAGAGTTCTCCCCTGGAACTGATGAGACTCACTCTATAGGATTCTATCAAATTTAGAAGCAGTCAACTCCATGTGGCAAACCAGGGACTAAATGAAATGCCTCTTAATCTTTAGAGGAATGTGTGTGCTCAGTATTTAAGGTTTAACTCCAAGATAATGGAATTTCAGTACCCTTTCACTTTCCCACCAGGCAATATCAAACTAGTAGAGTTTTTAAGTAGACTTAATTGTAAAACATATCCATTTGTCTAACATGTTTAATGGCAATGCTAAATCCTTTGAACTGTATACCTTTAATCTTAATCGTAATAAATAATTGCTTCATGATACACTAACATTCTTTAGATCTTGAGTTTAAAAGGTGAAGAAAATCTTGTTACTTCCCGGTAATGGGGTCCAAGAAGCTCTTGTAACTTTAATAAAAAACGCTTGAAGAAAAACACTTTAGGAATTCTAGAGGGGAAAAAAATCATCTAGTGTGGAAAATAGAACTTTTACACAAAGTTTTCCAGTCTGTTAGCCTTAGAGAGAAGTGAGAATTAGATTACCACAGATGACTATAGTGAAGAGTCACACACTCCCTTCTATAGCCAGACTAATGAAAGCTAACAGAGTTGTTGACGTGTTTTTACCTCCATCCCCAGGTAAATGTGTTACTTCACTTTCCAGTGTATTATATTTGTCTTTAAATATAATTCCCAGTATATTCATCTACACCTTTTGGAACTAAGGATGGTAAATAAAAACTTATTTTTAAAAGTGAAAGAATAATGCCTGACACATTTATTCTTACATTTAACAAGATGTCAGATGCTTGTTTATATTTTGTTATAATTAATTATAAATTGTATGGAGGCAAGCATTTTACATTTTAAAATTCTATAAATATAATGCAAAAAAAATTGATCCAGTTTTTTTAGCATAGTAAGAGTATTGTACATACATAACTCTAATATTTTTTAAATCATGTCTTCATATATGCTCTAAATAAGGTATTTTCCATGCACCTATCATATGAGATATGGTGTTTTCTAGGATTCGGAGCTATTTTGTAGGGCCCCTTCACCCAGCAAGTCAGAGGTAACAGAACACAAAGATTATAGTATACTATGCTATGAAGTTGGGGTTTTTTGCTGAGGATAGTAAAGGATTTCTAGCAGTTGACAGATAACCCATTAACCCTTTAGAAAGTTTTCTCTGGTGGCAGGGTGGAGAATGATTTGGAGAAGGAGTAGTGTTTTAATTCAGGACCAATTAGTAGTGTACTTTATGAATCTAGGAAAGAGTTAATGAAGGCTTAAACTAAGACAATAAACATTATGGACAGAGATTTGACAGAACACAAAACTGATAGTATTAGGTGACTGGATTGGAAGAAAGAGAAAGAAGAAAAAGTCTTTTCCTGCCGTAGATGGCTCAGTGGACTAAGTTGCCGTTTACTGAGACAGGGAATACGTGAGGATGAAGAACAACGTGGGGGAGTTCTCTTTTAGTCACTGGTTGTTTTTAATGTCTGCAGTATGTTTAACTGTAAATATTTTGTGAACTATTTAATATATTAGAGTATAAATAGGCTGGAAGTATAGATTTAGGAGTTAGTGATTATTTACAAAAACTTATCAAAGTCACAACACTAGAAATGTTCATGCAGCAAATTTTGAGAAAGAAAAGAGGTCTGAGGTGAAACTCTGTGAAAATTAACATTTAAGGAATATGTGGCAGAAGAGGCACCTGTTAAAATGTTTTTTTTGTTTGTTTGTTTTTAATAGTGCTTTAGGTGAAAGTTAACAAAGCAAATTGAGTTTTTATTAAACAATTAATACACAAATTGTTTTGTGATATTGGTTGTGTCAACAGTCTCCCCTTCTTGACCTCAGGTTCCCCATTTCCATTCATCCGTCTTTCCTGTCCCTTCCTGCCTTCTCGTCTTTGCTTTTGGGCTGGTGTGCTCATTTAGTCTCATGCACATGGCTGAACAACATGTGTTATTATTTGTTTTATCAAAACACATTTGTTTTATAGGCCTGTCTAATCTTTGGCTGAAGGGTAAACGTCAGGAGTGACTTCAGTACTGAGTTAAAGGATGTCTGGGGGTCACAGCCACAGAGTTTCTCCAGTTTCTGTCAGACCAGTAAGTCTGGTCTTTTTTTGTGAGTTACAATTTTGCTCTACATTTTTCTCCAGCTCTGTCTGTCGAGGACCTTCTGTTGTGATCCCTGTCAGAGCAGTCAGTGGTGGTAACTGGTCACCATCTAGTTGTGCAGAACTCCGTCTGGTGGAGGCTAAAATTACTTTGAAGAAGTGGTTAGAAATGTAAGATGAAGTCCAAGATACACTGACATCCAATAAATCAAGGGAGGAGAATGTTTTAATCTTCTCATTCCTACTATCTAATGCAGTGTTTGGTACATTAAAATATTTTCAATATGTTTTGAAGAAATTCAGCTTCAAATATCAGATCTTACTCAGCGGAGGTTCCCTATGAAGTATTTGGGAATAAGAAATATTAAATTAATGTTTGTTAAGGCATAGAGATAATGCCACAGATCAGACCAGTGGTTAACTGAAGAAGCAAAACATAGGCATTTGACAAATTCTGCTTCTTTGTGTGTCAGAAAAAGAAAGCAAAAATATACTGCTTAAATACACATATGTGGTTGGGCAGTCTGATAGACCAGGATTCAAGTATAGACTCTAACACTTCGTGTTTGATTTTGAGTATTTTACCCTAGTTATGCTGAATTTACTCATCTATGAAATGTGGACGTTAGTATTATCTACATCACAGACTGAGAATTAAAAAAGAAATATTTATAAAGTGCCTTACACAGTGTGGCACATGTACCAAGAAAACCAAACCCAGTGCTGTCAAGGCGATTCCGACTCATAGCGACCCTATAGGACAGAGTAGAACTGCCCCATAGAGTTTCCAAGGAGGGCCTGGCAGATTGAAACTGCCCACCCTTTGGTTAGCAGCCGTAGCACTTAACCACTACACCACCAGGGTTTCCGTGACGTATGTAAGCACTCAAAAAAGAATAAGATATATCCATGATTAGAGGCAAATTAGAGAAGAGAAGAACAATCCCAGGAGCCCTGATAGCACAATGGTTAAGTGTGGAAACCTTAACTGAAAGGTGAGTGGTTCAAACCTACCAGCTGCTCCTTGGGAGAAAGATGTGGCACTCTGCTCCAGTATAGATTATAGCCTTGGGAACCCTATGGGGTAGTTCTGCTCTGTCCTATAGGGTGGCTGGGAGTTGGAATCAACTCAATGGCGATGAGTTTGGTTTTTAGGGTTTATAACAATTACAGATGGGAAGATGCTGGTCTATGAATTTTTATGGAAGTTGGTTGTCTTTTATTAAACCTACAAGTTTCTGACAACAGACTTAGAACTGGGAAAAAATTAAGATATTTTAATAAAAATAGGGCTATAAAAACTGAAAAGACCAATGAGGAACCGTTTGTGAAAAGACACGAGGAGACACTGCCTGCAATGGAAACTCTGGCTGTTAAGAGGGAAAATAATCGTACAGGTTGTCCCTGAAGTAGGATGGAATTCCGTTCTGACGACTCCACAGGAAGTCAAATACCATATTACTAATGGGAAGATGTTAAAAAAACAAAAAAACAAACAGATGGGCATAAGCACGTTCAAAATAACTCCAATATGTATAAGTGAGTGACTACCTATGGTTGAAACCTATGCAAATACTGATGAGTCTAGATGGAAAATTACTTTTTCCTCTCCACAGACTTAGTAGCAGCAAAACTCAGAAAGAGAGCTTCCTTCTAGCTCTCCAAGAAAAGGCAATGATTACATGGGCCAGGGCAACAAACATAACTAGTTAACACAGAGGGAGGGAATAAATAAACAAAACAAAACAAAAGCCCAGAATATGCTATAAGAGTTGGAGTGACACGCAAATAGCCCAAATTAACATATAATCATGAAGTTGTAAGGGTGGAAATAAACTCAACTAAATAGTCACTGTATGAATAGGAGATTTCTTCATATGATTGTAAAAATCAGGATGCCCCTGAAAGCTGTAGCTACAGTGGAAGGGTGAGGAAAGTATATTACTAAGTAAAAATGAGGGAATTAGGAACTCTAAAACTTTTACAGTGCGAAACACCTTTTTTAATATAACTAAGTAAGATAATGAGAACTTCAGAAACTAAGCCAGGAAAACTGGCAAAAGAATCAAGTGTTTAGACTTCTGTTTAGAGCTTATTTCATATTGTCCCAAAGGCCATCAAACTCTACACATCTGACAATTATTCCGAGATGATTTTAACTAGAGATATTAATCATCTACATTGCTAGCTGCTGTGTGTTCATGCTCATGGTCTTGGCCACTTTATACTTCCTGCCCCTGGAACATCTTTGTAGTTACCTAATGGGTCCCCAAAGAGCCACAGTTAGTTTAGAGCTCAGAGATTAAGTCATATTTTCTGTCTTTTTGTCATTTTTGCTACTTTTCTCTAGTTCCTCTTAAACTGTGATCTCTAAACAGTATCATTTTTTATAATAAGGTATAACGTATAATAATTATACTACATGTTTTTCTTCATAGGTCTTGATGGCATTATTGAAGTTCAGGGTAGAATCAGCGTGCCATTGTTGTTGTTAAATAGCTTTATGCCCCCCACATCTGTTTTTCTCTTCATTAACACAGTTAACTTGTTGGTCAATGCTTTTATCGTTTCAGAGCTGGGTTATTGTACTTGTTTTGTACCTAATTTTCCTCATTCTAATTCAACCTAGTTACTGGTAGTATTTCTTATGCAGGGCTCATTACATTAACTTCTTCCGCTTCCTCCTAAGTAGCGCCAGTCTCCCACTTTTCCTAGATTTTCTTTTGAGGAACCACAATATTCAGGTATGTAGTCTGAATAAACTTGACTTTTTGCTAATGATCAAGAAGTAGACTCCGATTCACCTAAGTCACACAGTGTACCTCATGCCCCTGGCCCCAGTGATGAACTAAGAGTAAGTACGTAACACAGAAGGGGGCAGTGAGGTGTTAAGAGTTGTTTGTTAGGATTTCTGTTTCTTCTTTGAGATAGAAGGGAGGGAGGTAGAGAAGTAATTTTCCTTCTTGCAGACACTATTGTGAGAGTGTGTGAAGTCTTAAACCATTGCAGCTATGAATGTCATCAGGAGAATTAATTTTAAGATGCAACTGACACATAAGAGTGGGCAGAGCTAAGAGCTGGTTCTTTAATGGCATAGCAAACTACCAGTGATGCCATTCTTAAAGCAAGCCCTGCCTCTGGACTTTGCAATTACATGAGCTGATAAATTCCCTGTTTGGCGTAAAGTAGTATTGATTTTCTGGCTTCTTTAGAAATAAAAAGCATGTTATTAGTAGAAGATATTTTTGGTCAACAATTTCACATCTAAAACTTGCCAGTGCTGATATGAATTTCATTTCCGTTACGCTAGTTAACACCCCACCTAAAACTGAACTGATGTTGTTTGGTGACCTTATGTCATTTTCAACTCATAGCAATCCCATGTGACAGCGTAGAGTTGTCCGATTGGGTATCTTGTCTGTGATCTTTATTGAAGCAGATAGCCAAGCCTTTCTCCCTTGGTGCCACTGGATGGGTTTGAACTACCACCCTTCCGATTAGCAGCCGATCACTTAACCATTTGCACCATCAGGGCTCCTTGAATTTAGACTGCTGCCTAGTAGTTTCTCCTAGTTGTGTTAATCTGTGTTAGCATCAATATTGTCTCAAATCAGATCCTTACATGAGTTTTTGATAGAGTTGTTCATTATAACAGCTAATCCCTATAGTGCCACTATGAGCCAGAATCAACTTGATGGCAAAGGAGTCAAAATGTTAAGTGTCAGTTCAATCTTAATACTTATGTGACGTGTTTCTTTTTTTGAGAGTGAAGTTATGATAATCATTTTTAATCCTTCAATCAGTTATATATTCAGAATTTTTTTCTTTCGTGTTTTTTTCTGTGAAATTCATTACAATATAGTTAACTTGTATCTCTTTCTTTAAGGTTTGACTGGCATAGAGAAGTTAGACTTATCTGATGATATGGACTTCCCCAAGAACATTTGTGATTGCTACTTTCTAGCATGTGTTTGTTTCTTGTTACTTTTGAATAAGAATGGAAAAACTAGGTGGTGCGAAGTGTTTTACCATGTGGAGTTCTGGATTGCAGCTTTCAAGGAAATAGGGATCTGGGAGTTGGAAAAAAGGTGAAAATAGGTCAGTGAGTTTTCTGATAATGAAAGAAGCATCAAAAAAGTACTTTCAGATGTTATCAATTATTCCTGAGTAAAATTCATTTGTAATATTATCAATATTACACTAAGAATTTGATTTCCAGAGTTAGCAAATAAAAATGCAGGTCTCTCAGTTGAATTTGAATTTCAGGTAAACAACAAATAATGTTATAGTGTAAGTAAGTATAATGAAATACAAGGTGTCCTGTATTTTATCAGGCAATGCTAATTAAGAATATTATATTAAACATTCTGGTACTATATTTTTACTTGATATTAAAAACAGCATTAATTAGTACTTCATATTTTGTAAGCGGAGGAACACAAGAAAGAAAATTTTTGAGAAAAATGAAATGTCTAGAAATTACCAAAAATATTCTAGCTTGTTGAGTCTTCATCATCCTAGCATGATGAAAAAAACGAATAGAGTAGAATAGAATAGAATCACATGAAAATATTCAAGTAATGAATCCCTCCCATAAAAAAGGCTCTTTAATTTATACTGTTTGGAATTCATTCCATTTGAATAACATTGAAAGAGAATATGTCCTCTGTGGCAAAGGTGGCTATCTGAACACATCTGTTCTCCTCCTCCGGAGAATATAGTTCCACCTAGATAGTGGTAGCTGAGGCAGAATCTGTATTTCCTAACTTCTCACAGGTTGTAACCATGTAATTTAATTTCATGTATGGAATGAGTGGGGAGATGTGTGCCACTTATTAACCAAAGCTCTTTAAAAAAGCAGGTATGTCTCTACCATGCTCTCTGTCCTCGTCCATTGGATGGATGCAGACTCTAACAAGACCTTAGGAGGTATAGTGTATATCTTGTCTTCAGCTGAATGGTGTCCTTTACCCAGAAGGAAGGTCCCTGGGTGGCACAGTTTGCACTCAGCTACCAACCGAATGCTTGGTGGCTCAAACCCACCCAGAGGAACTGCGGAAGAAAAGGCCCGCCAATCTGCTTCTGTAAAGTCTGTAGTCAAGAAAGCCCTATGGAATAGTTCTTTGTAACACATGGGGGTGCCATCAGTTGGGGCCAACTTGATGGTAGCTAACAACAACCCCCAGAAGAAATAACCACTATCAATTGCCCACATTTAAATATCTATACGTGACTGCAGTAACTTTATTTGAAGCCAATTAGAATATAAACTTCTGAAGAATGTGTGGCCATATTATTAAGCAATAATATTTTGTGGAAATATTAAAGTAGTTAAAATAACTGAGCAAAGTTTGCTGTAAAAAGTGCCAAAAGATGGAGAAAAGTCAACTATGTTGTAAACTGTTGTTTTTTCTAAAGAAGAAGAAACTCCTTTTGTGTTTAGAAACACTGTGCCCTCTTTAATAGGAGCATTGGTTTTCTTATAGTGTAAAAGTGATAGGGAAAATAATCTAAGTTTGTTAGTCAAAGTTACTAGCATAATTCAAGATACCCAAATCTGAAAGATTGCTATGACACCTAAAGATCTTCTAGGAGGTGAGGGAAAACAAAAATTAGAGATAAACAGAACTGACTACATCTTACAGGCATTTGTTTTTACTGAGTTACACAAACTATTGTGTTAAACCACGGGTTGGTTTGGTTTGTTTTTCGTTGTTTTAATCAGAAGGCCGCTAAAACCCAAACCCCACAGACTATACAAAAATGTCGTGTCTTTGCTACCTGAGGTCCTCACTATAGAGAAGAACATTTTTGGGGTGTGAGGGAGGAGGAGGGTTTATGAAAGGTTGAAGAATGTAATAACAGTTTTTACAGGTTAAGTCTATTAAGGTTACTGCAGGCCAAACTGTCACATAAAATCAAGAAGGTCCTTGTTCGATCGTCAGTTAAAAGCCTGAGTCAGTTTGTTTACCTGCAGTGATAGTAACTTGAAGAGTATAGACATATGGATCGAACTCCCTTTTAAGTCCCTTGAATTAATACTGATGGCGTCTCTTGAGAAAGAAACAATTCTTTTATTGTAAAGCCAATGCATGTTCATTGTAATTAAAGATAAACAAATAAAGAACCCTAAGGAGTTTAAAATGGAAAAAAAAAAAAAAATCTCTTCTTCTTTAACTCCCATTTCTGCTTTTTCAGTGAAACGCTGTTCAGGTTCTGTTTATTTTTCTAGAACAGTATCTATATATACACAAAAAGTACATAATATTTTTTCCTTCTTTTGCTTTTTCATGCACACTCTGCATAAAACTTGCTTTCTATTTCATCTAAGAGTATATTTAGGACATCACACTGTCATGCATATTATTCTTTTTAATGGTTGCATAGTATTCTGCATATGTTTATACCATAATTTATTTCACCATTTTAAATTTAAGCATGTATATTTCAAGAAATATGCTCATACAAACAGTATAAAAACAAACAGTATAGCAATGAATATATTCATGCTTAGAGGTGTGTCTTACACTTCTACTAGTTTTTATGTAAGTTACTAAATTGAAATTGATTTTCAAAGAGTATGTTCATTTAAATGCTTTACATATGAACAAATTCTCACCATAAATGTTGCATTAATTTATACTCCTAGCAGAGGAATATGCTTGTACCTTTTTCTCTATATGCTAATATGTATACCTTTTAGAAGAAAAAGCTTTCAGAGATTTGCTTTATGTATGTATGAGTATATGCATATATGTGTGTACATATATTACACACATGTATATGCCTACATATGCACGTATTTATGTATACTCTATTATGTGCATGTAAGAATGTGTGTGTTATGTTTTCCTATTCTGGTCGTAGAATTGAAAGTAGAAGTTCCCTCTTGAATCTGTTACTCTGCTGGACTGTAATTGGAGCACTCAGTGACAAGCTTCTCAGCGATTTGCTTTTCCAGTAATGATTGTTCTCCTGCTCGTACATGAAATGAATGAGGTCTTGGTCAAGTCAATTATGAAGGGGGGAAACATTGAAATTAAGGCGAATCATCCCGGATAGGTTTAAATAACCCCAGATTTGTTTAGCTAACACTAGTTTAAAGAATGCTTGAAATTCTACTTCCTCAATGAGGCCTTTTCCAGCTAAATAAACCTGAAATGTAGATGTAGCCTTCAAGAAACCACTGACACAGAGCAATACTCTCTCCTAGCATCAAACAGCATACTGCAGTTGCAAAATAACTGATTTGCATCTTCAGCAGCAGAGAGGCTTATCCCTAATTCGACAAGTTCTCAGTTTTATATGCAAGTAAAAGATGTTCTTATTACCATGGGATTTAGTGATTCACTCATTCTTTCAGTCACTCACTCAGCAAACATTTATAGTGTCTTATTTCTAAGAAAATTTCACCATCCTCTCTTAGAAATAAGACACACCTAGGTTTGGAAAGTAATTTTGTCTCTGGCTTTTTGATTTTAGGCATGTCATTCATGCTCCCTGAGATAATATTCTCATCTGTAAAATGGGTACAAATAACACCTCTTTGGCAGTACTTACAGTATTAAGGAAGCATGTGTAAGGCCTGAAGGATAGGCATTTAATAATTATTCTGCTCTACTCCTTTCCTTCCCTTCTTAACATAAACGATTGTCCTGATAACCTGTTATTCAGTCAGAGTGTCTGGCTTAGCAGTGTCAACAGGGGCAGCCCTAGTGCGTCTCCTGAAGTTGCCCATGCACGGTTCAGTCTACAGGCCGCAAGTGTAGCTGTTCCTCCCACGTCCTAACAGTGTGCTGCTGCCTGAACACTTCAGTCAATCCTGCCTCTAGCTTCCCTAGGTATGAAACAGACAACTCAGTTATGTTTTTCTGCCCATTGCTAACAACCAAGTTTGGTGGTTTTATAGGCAGTTTATAGTGTAGAGAGACGAAAGCAGTACATGTTGCAGTATTCTTAGTATTGTGTCATTTTTTTCCTTTAGAACCTTGCTTTTTCAAATATTGTCATTCTTCCCTGCACCTTTAATGGCGTATCAGTTCCTTCTCTTCATTGCAAGCTGAGAAGGGTCGCTGCCCTTCTCAATCCATGTTATCTTCCTAGAGGTGAACCAAAGACCCACATATCCATCTCCACCTCTGTTTCACAAAAGCATGTCAAGACTCATTTGTCCATTATTTAACATATCTCCTTCTTCTTCCAATTTTTTCCTCCACCTTTGTCACACATCTCAGTGAATAACACCACAGTGCACTCGAAAACTGGGGCCATCTTGAGTTTCTTTTCTCTGACCTCTTACACTAAAAAGTTTACCTAACACCGTCAATTTCACCTCCTAAATATCTGCTACCTATCCTATCCTTTCCATCCTTACTAATGGCGCTTTTGTTCAAGTCCTGTTTAACTTCTACCTAGAATTTAAATGAATATGGTTCTTCCCTAGATTATGATATGCACATTCCTTCATAATATTACCCTGTGTAACTTTCTACCCTTGTTTCCTCACAGCCTTCACTTCCTCTATATATTTTTCTATTCCGTGTATACAGTGCTTGCACAGACTAACTCCTAGAATGTAATTACAACCTGGTTGTAATTCCCTAATCCCTTTTTGTTGCCCAAACTGGCTGATCCTTCCTTATTCATTGCTACACAAGCATGAGTCAACTTTTTTCCTAGGAACGGAAGGTAACTGATCCAGATAAAAGAGTACCATTTTTCTGTAAAAACCATGTTGGATTCCTAACCTCCAGCACTCACCCATTTCTTACCTACCTGACAGCAACTAACCCTTTGAAGCTCAGTGCACACATAAGTTCACAGCACCTCCAGAAAGCTGTCCATGATTATGTGAGTTTGAAATAAGAGCCTCTCCTAATGGGGTCCAGGACAATATCAGTTATAGTATGTGATGTTTGTCTCTCACCTTTGCTGGACCGTAAACTATTTAAGAACGTAAACTGGATCTTTTGTTGCCTCCAGCTTCTAATGATACTGTGCCTGGTGTGTAATGTATAATTGATGGTAGAGAGATCCAGATAAAGCCTTCATTATGTATGTATGCGTGTGTGCATATACATGTACATTTAAAACAGGACACATAAACACAAAGCAGTGATCTCTAAAGGTAGACATTTGCTGTGCCATTTTGGAATGGGAAAGTATTAATTATCAGCATCTTTCACTATCCTGTCCTGCTTAATATTGTGTGTAGAAGGGAGAGCTTAAGGGCTTTTTTTCTTTTCTTTTCTGTTCTTTTCTTTTCTTTTAACACAACTTGTGAATAATTTACTCTGGTCACTTAGGTAGAGGGCCCAAGCAGTAATGTTAGAAAGCTGACAGGAAGTTTGCTACACACAGTAAATCCAGCCTTTGGGAGATTCTGTGGTCTTCCTCACTGCTGATCTGTTTCTTTAAGCACTCAAAGCTTGAAGGTTGAAAGATAACATAATTATATGCTTTTCCCCTCCTAAATGACACACTCTTCCCAGTGCTACTTTTGTTTTTTTTTAATAATAATATAAAAGTTGGAAACCCTTGTGGTGTAGTGGTTAAGAGCTACAGCTGCAAACCTAAAGGTTGGCAGTTCGAATCCACCAGGTAGGCGCTCCTTGGAAACTCTACAGGGCAGTTCTACTCTGTCCTATAGGGTCACTATAGTTGGAATCCACTCAACGGCAACGGGTTAATATAAAAGTTTGCATTTCTGCATGTCAGTGAGGGCACAGGCCCCTCTGCACTGCTGGAAGATCTTCTCACTTAAATTTTCTAATCCTAATCAGCAAGGAGCCCTTTGCCAGGCTCCTGGTCATCGGTCCATAAATGAATGACACTCCCCAGGTCAAGAGGTAGCTAATCGTCAAGTCTGAATTCTGTGCGTGTTTACTTGTGTGTGAATCTTTTAACTTTTCAAAGTCATAACGGATCAGGTACAGTGGCTTCTGCTTCCATGTTTGAGCTGCTTGACTAAACAGGCGGTAATCCCTCACCTTAGGCTACTGCATAATTCATTCCAGCTTGTTGCTCTGAGGATTTTTGACAGCTTTAACATTTGTTACTGTTGGTTAATCTTGGACTTTTGATCCATGAATTGGAGTGGCATGGTTTGTCCTCATGCTCATCATTTCTTGGTCAGCAAAGTCACTTGGGAGCCTTATTCAGGAGCTGTGCTAAAAATGAAAGGCCCCCCAAAAGAAGTATTTCATTGTTTCTGAATAACTTTGTATTCAATCAGGAAAAATTTTCACTCTGGAGAGAGTGGTACAATGCAGTTACTCTCCAATTGTGTAGCCATCTTGTCCTCCCTTTAAAATATGTATCTTATGCAAATTCTTGTACATAAAATCTTTATCTTTTTTTTTGTTTTTTAACGAAAGCTGATTTATGCCTCCCTTACCTGGGCCCATGTACCAGGTAACACGGCCTCCTATTTATGCTTAGTTTTCCATGTTGCTCTTCACTTTAGATGGAACACTTGAGTTATAAAAATAGCCACTGGAAAATGTGAGTAGATGTAACACAAATGAACCTACTGATAGTGTTTGGGCAGTAAAAATAAAGGTTTTGTTTTCTCATCAAGCGTAAATATTTTTTACATTTCTAAGTGTTTTCTTCCAACTCCTTCCAGATTTTTAGTAGTACACGGAGTAGGTCTTAACACTCACACGGTAAGTCCAAGGG
The DNA here is from genome assembly GCF_030014295.1 of Loxodonta africana. Taxonomy (NCBI): domain Eukaryota; kingdom Metazoa; phylum Chordata; class Mammalia; order Proboscidea; family Elephantidae; genus Loxodonta; species Loxodonta africana. Next base: position 119,063,816 of record NC_087348.1, read on the forward strand.
AAATAAATCTTACATGAATGAATAAGTGAATATATATATGTAAATCTTAACCCAAATATACTTTTATGAAGTGAGTCTTAGTTTTTGTTCTTTTATTCACATTATTACAGAGCAATGTTAAGTTTCATTAAAATAGGAGTTAATGTATTCAAATAAAATGACATTTTCATATTCAAAACAAACTTCCTTGAAAGATGTGTTGGGCATTACAATAGAATTATGCTTTGGAGCTAACGTGGTATAAAATACCATACTGCTACAGAAAGAACGCAGGCGTTGGAGCAAAAACAGACTCTGGTGTGAATCCTGGCTCCTATGACCCCTTAAGTATGGGGAGAGTTACTTGATCTCACTGAGGCTCTGCTTCCTCTGCTATAAAATGAGAATAATATTTGCCTCATAAACTTTTTGAATAATTAATGGAGTTAATATGTACAAAATACCTAGGTTAGTGCCTGGCACATATGTTAAGTCCCTTCTTTCTTCCCTTCCCCAGCTCTTTGGATGGTATTTAAAAATATTTTACAATTTTTGCATATAAAACCTTGATCTTTAAAAATCGTAGGTTTTTATTTTAACCCAAGTGACTCAAGTTCAGCAATACATAAAGTCAAAATTTTAGATAAACAAATATGTACAGAAATACATGAAATGTAAGATATAAGTAGCAAAAAAAAAAAAAGAGAGGACAGCACAAAACAAAATAGCCTATTAGGAAAAAAAAAAATGTAGAAAACTGAACCAGTTACATAATGTGGAAGAAAAGCATCTTAAAACGGAAAGCAATAACTTGAATGCAAGTCAGCATACAGTATTACACTCACAAAAAGTTAATGTTCATATATATTTCAAGAAGTTTGGCCCAAAACAATAAAAAGTGTTTTTCAGCTCAACCCTGCCATCCCAAAGAGCCTCATTCAAGAACTGGAGTTGTTGTTGCTGTTGTTGTTGTTTTCAGTTTGCTTATTCTTCTTCAGAAGTTGCTAAGAAAATGAAACCAGTTCACTAGAGCACATGTAAAATGCTTATAATAAATTATATGGGTAAATATTAATGATGTAGAATTTATTTTTTTAAATCAAGATTATTTTAATACAGATCTCTGTATAGATCCCAACGGACATGGTAAATTGCTCTTCATGTTCACTGAGAAGAGATAAAAATATTGGTTAAACTAGCAAAAAGAAAAAAAATACGCTGTTTGAATCACTTTTAAAGCAGAACTGCCTGAAACAGTTTTTGTACTCTAATACAACAAGATATTTGGTTGAATATTTTTAAGATCCTAAAAACTAATAAAATAGGATAATGTCCCACTTTTTATTTTACATTTTAATATAATACATTTGTGTAAATGACTAAATATTAAAAAAGACAAATAATAGAACAGATGTTATCGTTGATTATTATAGGGCTAATTTCTTTAATGTATTTATATTACGTGTTATTTTTATGAATTAATATTAAGACAGAAACAAGTGTTTCCAAGATAATACGAAGAATTCAAAAAACATAATCCTGAGAGGCAATATTGCAGAGGGTAAGCACACAGGCACCACCATGTTCAAATTCTTCATCCATCTGTTAATTGAATGATACAGTCATCCATCTATGACCCCGTTATTCAATTTCATTTAACCTCTCTTTCCTTCAGTATTATTTTTTATTTATCAAATTGAAATTAAAATAATACCTCTTTCTGTTGTGAGGCTTAAATTAGTTAATATCTGTACAATACTTAGAACAGTGCTTGGCACATAGTAAGTACTCAAATTTTAGCTTTTATAATCATTGCAGGAAAAGAGTTAAAGGACTAAACAGTAGTATAAAAATATTTTGATATTATTGTCTGTTCACGTCATAATAGTGATTCTAGAAATCCAAGCAACTATCCTAGGAATATAAGTAGGCAAACATGCTTATAATCAAATGAAGCAATGAAATATCCTTCTGGCATATTATATTTGAAGACTTCTCTGTTGGTATAGGTGTGGGAAAAAGGAGACTCATACACTCTTGGTGACAGTGTAAAATTTTGAGGGAAATTAAAAAAAAATCACTCAAGCTGCATATATTTTTTGTCCTAGAAATTCCATTTTCAAGACTACTTAAATTTTAAAAAATATCTATGATATTGTTAACTGTAAAGCCTAATAGATGTAAAACAGTAGTTAGAGTGTGAATTGTATGTGCTAAAAAAAAATATATATATATATATATATAAAATACACATACATAAAATGTGTGTATTAGCTTATATACATGATGAAACTTACTGGAAAGATAAACTATAAACTTTTGATAACGGTTACTCGGAATAAGTAGGACTATGGAGGGTAGAACCAGCTGTGGTATTAAAAAGGAAGACTACAAATTCATTTCACACCACTTTTTAGCAAGAACATGTGCAGTTTTTATAGTAAAAAGTTGTTTCCATTTTTAAAAATATATCACTTAGACCATAAAAATAAGTATCATCACACAAACTAAGCAGAATAGAAACCGAGTGACTGAAAAAATAGAACATTTAGAAAGCTCTAATGGTTCCAGCAGTACAGGGAACTGCCAGAAATTCAAGCTGTATACAGAGGAGGATATGGAATGAGGGATATCATTGCTGATATCAGATGGATCTTGGCTGAAAGCAGAGAATACCAAAAATGTGTTTACCTGTGTTGTACTGACTATGCAAAGGCATTTGACTGTGTGAATCCATAACAAATTATGGATAATATTAGGAAGAAAGTGAATTCCAGGACGCTTAATTGTGCTCATGCAGAACATGTGCCAAGAGGCGGTTCTTCAAACAGAACAAGGGGTTACTGGTTTCAAATAAGGAAAGGTATGTGTCAAGATTATATTCTTTCACCATACTTATTCAGTCGGTATACTGAGCAAATAAACTGGACTATATGAAGAAGAATGTGGCATTAGGATTGGAGGAAGACTCATTAAAAACCTGAGATATGCAGATGAGACAACCTTGCTTCCTGAAAGCAAAGAGGACTTGAAGTACTCACTGATGAAGATCAAAGACTACAGCCTGCAGTATGGATTAATTGGAACATAAAGAAAACAAAAACCCTTACAGCTGGACCGATAAGCAACATCACGACAAATGGAGAAAATATTGAAGTTGTCAAGGATATCATTTTACTTGCATCCACAATCAATGCCTATAGAAGCAGCAGTCAAAAAATCAAATGACGTATTGCATTGGACAAATCGGCTGCAAAAGACCTCTTAAAAGTGTTGAAAAGCAAAGATGTCACTTTGAGAACTAATGTGTGCCTGACCTTAGTATTTTCAACAACACTTATCTTGAAAACCTCTTTGGTTCAATTTCCATGTTTATACATGTTTATTGCTGTTGTTAGGTGCCATCGAGTCGGACCTGACTCATCGTGACCCTATGTACAACAGAAGGAAACACTGCCTGGTCCTGCACCACCCTCAAAATTGTTGTTATGCTTAAGCCCATCTCATTGAGGGTCTTCTTCTCTTTCGCTTACCTCCACTTTAGAAGCATGATGTCCTTCTCCAGGGACTGGTCCCTCCTCATATCATGTCCAAAATATGTGAGACGAAGACTCACCATCCTCGCTTCTCAGGAACATTCTCTCTGTACTTCTTCGAAGACAGATTTGTTTTATTTATTTATTTTTTGTATGTGTTGTATGTATTTTTTCCATAAAAGAAGCAATCAATGTAGGCCCAGCCAAAGCAAAAATTTTAAACAGTCAAAGTTCTTCTGATTAGAGAATTTTTGGTAGAATGCACACAAAATTAGAAAAGAAATCCACAACCTGAATGGGTTTAACTGAATTCTAGCTAGAGAAAAATAGCCTTGCTTTCTTCACAGTCTGTCTAGCTTTGGGATTCAGAAGAAAAATGCATTCGTAGTAAAGTAGCATTAGGTAAACACTGGCTCAACGTACAATGAAAAAGTGACAGGATTTATATCTGTTTTTATCACTATCGTTTTTCTTCCCCGGGAAGTGTGCACGCATGCACACACAGGCCCATGTGTATGCACAAATGGTTATGTGCAACGACACATAGAGTTCTTCATGAAGGGTGAGTCAACTTTTGGTAAGAGACTGTGGAAGCCAACAAGCCTATTCCCACCATTACATTGTTACTGTTGTTAAGTGCCCTAGAGTGGGTTCTGACTCATAGCGACCCTATAGGACAGAGTAGTATGGCCCCACAGGGTTTCCAAGGAGCTGCTGATGGATTTGGACCTTTTTGGTTAGCAGCCGAGTTCTTAACCATTAGGCCGCCAGGGGTTGGATAGATGCACCTATTTAGGGAACAGAGGGGAAATTGCTGTAAAAATTTGCGAAGATACTTTGAACAGCAGAGATATTTAACCCTTTAGGATATTAGAGTATATATTAAACATTTAGTAAAAGTTAAGCACTTCTTTTGTGGCTAAGCTTAAGGTTATATATGTGTCTTCAGTAATCTTTCATATACAACAGAGAAAAAATAAAAACAGATCATCCCTTGTTATGAGGAAACTAATAATAGTGAAAGTAATACAGGTACAAATAGGTTTACTTCTTTAATGATGATTTATTTTTAAATCTAGTGTTTTTTAAATTTAAATTTAGCTTTTTAATGTTTTAATAATTCCTTACTCTACCCTACTCCCCATCGTGGCCTTATATTATGGAATCAACCGTTATTGAACCATGCAAGACATTCTTGAAACTTGTACCTAGAGAGTTTTGCAAGTAAAGGAAACCTGTAAATATCAATTATAATTATGCTGATTTGAAGTAGGAAAAAGTACTCATTTTTTTTTTTTAAAGTATCACCTGGTAGACACTAGTTTTTTGTTTCCTTTTATTAATATTTTGATTTTCGTTTTGTTTTATATGCTATTTTTACTTAAAACAAATTATTCTAATTTGTGAGGATTTTTTATATTGACATTTATATTTTATTTATAATAAGAATTGATAGTATATAGACTTCTCTTTAAAAAATTGGATGCATTTTGTAAAGTTCAAATTGGGATTTTTTTTTTTTTTTAATATGAAAGATTAAGCTTAGTCTTCTCCTCCAGTAATCATCCTATCAGAATTATGATTTGTGTTTTGGGGAGTAGCATTAATCTAAAATGCATGAATTTTCTATGTATAATACTGTTTTATTAAAAGGCCTATAGACAAAATATGAATTATTAAAATTAGCTGGCTATATAGAAAATATTCCTTATATTAACTGTTATTATCCTGATGAAAAATAGATAATGGTTACCAAACTGAAAAACCAAACCCATTGCTGTCGAGTTGATTCCAACTCATAGCAGCCCTATAGGACAAAGTAGAGCTGTCCCATAGGGTTTCCAAGGCTGTAAATCTTCCTGGAATCTCTCTTATGTGGAGTGGCTGGTGGGTTTGAACTGCCAACCTTTTGGTTGACAGCCAAGCGCTTTAACCACTGTGCCACCAGAGCTCCTCAGATAGTCGCTAGCTACTTTAAAAACGTGTATTTTCTTCTAACTACATTGTAGAGATTCATACACTCTTAAGTCAATAGAAATGTGTATGTATAATTATTAAAAAAAAAAAAAGACCAATGTCATATCTACATACTTACCAAAGTGAAATAGTTCCCATCAACTAGGTTTTTCTTGTCATGTGCCCTATACAGGTACTTTACAGTTGATTGTGTTATGAGCTGATCAGTTGCTAGGTAGTATGCAATACCATGAATGACGGAAATAAAGAGAAGGTGCTAATTGTTAATAAAATTGTTGATTTAACAATGTTTAAAATATAAGCCCAACTTCTCCCTATTTGTAAATTAAAACATAGTATTTAAACAGCAAGGCATGGCATAATTTTTTTTTTTTTTTTTTTTTACCACTCAAATGGTCTGTGTGCTTCCCAATGTTCTAAACTATAGAATATTCTTAGGCTAACAGAGCTTATTTTAAGTTTGAGAATTTTTTCCTAATAACCTTGGATATTTAAATATAATATTTGGCTCAAATTGTATGGCAAAAGAAGACCAACTCCATATAGATATCTTAGGCTATGTGGTAAAAAGTATGTTCCATGTCTTCCAATTTTTTCTCTTTTTGAAGAGTGGAACGGCCAACAAAATAAAAAATAAGAATTGCCCCCTCCACATACACACCTCTGTCATCCAAATTGAGAATATCAGGTCAGTAATACCACTGAACAGTGACTGGGACATGTGAATTTTTCTCTTTGCTGTTGATGTCATTGATAGAAACATTTTTTTTTTAATTATTGTTTTAAAAGAATTATGAAAAACATTTTCAGTTTTAACTCTATCTTAGATTTTTTAAACAATTTCTGGCAGATTATTTTACTTCTTAATCAAATTAAATCTCATATGTTAAGTTCTTGATATTAAAAAATATATAAAAACTTGTGTTTTTCCATTTCATTTGAAATGTACATGAAAACTAATTCTGCGAGATACTTATGTTAGACAGCATTTTGTAAGGGATTTGTTTTAATCCCAACAAGAAAAGTAATTTGCAGTTTATGCAATGAAAACTAAATCATCATTGTGATTGACATTAAGAGTATTTCTCTGATTATTTTAAATTATCTTCTAAGTAGAAGAAAAAGAGGAAGGCAGCCACATCTGTTTGAATTCCTCCTATATGTCATACACACTGCTAGATTTCCATAGAATGCTATCTAATGCATTCCTCATAAGATCTTATAGACTTGTCTTATCTCCTTTATAATGATAAGGTAGTCAGATGCAGGGAAGTTAATCACGAGTCAGAAATATGAGAGGTATCTCACACTCTTCTCTCTTAAATATAGTCAGTCACCAAACTCTATCAATATTTCCTTCTTAACATCTTTTATGTCAAACCTTTTTCTGTAATTCCTCCATTATTGTCTTTGATTTTCATCACCTCTTTCCTAAAACTTGTTGCTGTAGAGTCGATTCCAATTCATAGTGACCCTATAGGACAGAGTAGAATTGTCCCATAGGGTTTCCAAGGAGCACCTGGTGGATTCCAGTTGCCGACCTTTTGGTTAGCAGCCATAGCTCTTAACCACTATACCACCAAAATACCACCAGTCCCCATTAAATACAGTAGATCTTCCCCACTGCCTCTCATTCCCTACAGTGTAAAACTGGTCATGTGACTCCTTTGCTTAACACCCTTCAGTGTGTCCTCATTTTTCATGCGATGCAATCTGAAACCCTTGGCAAGCTCTGTAAGACTCTCCACAGCCTGGTCCCTCCTCCGACCTCAAGGTTTATTCACACAGTACACTTGTTCCATTTCTCTCCCAGACTTCTCAGCCATCCAGAAATAATTGCAGTTCCAAAGCTATTTTCTGCAGCTTTATGTATATTTTCTCACCTGTCTCCCTCTGACTTGAGCTCTCTCCTGCATCCCAGATTTCTATCTAATTGTTGTCTGTATGCTAGTTATAAAGTCACTTCCATCATGAGGCCTTTTCTCGCCTGTTGCCTGTATTCTCTGACCCCTTTACATTTCTACCTGAGCTCTTCTAAGTATTAGTTTACATGTTTTTCTCTATTAAACTGTGATTTCCTTGAAAGCAGGATCCATGGTATATTTTTTATGCATCACCAGAGTCTAGCACAGCTCTTGGGACGTAACAGGTACTACATCCCTTATTTTGTTATAAAGGAATTTTGTTGGAGAACATGAAGGGTAGTACATTCATCACAGAAATTGTTGAACAGCCACCAATAACCTGGAAGGAGATGGACTAGAGTCAGTTCGGGGTATCCCAACAGTTATCTATCATGGGTCTTCTTTTAGTGTTTTGTAATTAACATGACTTAGCAAATAATTCTCTTTGCGTATGTGTGTCTTCCTTACAGGTTTCAAATTTCCAGTGGATTGAATCTGATTTGTTCAAGTTTGATGAGTCATGTACTACTTAATCAACAGCAATGACTTAAGCTCATGTGGTTAGAAGTGGCCACTGGGTGCCATTCACAAGGAATAGGGATTGTTGAGAGCCAAGCCACTATCCCCTATGATGTGTCTACTACGAATGTTTAAGACATTTTAGCTAATTAGTAGTTAATAGCAAAAGAGAGTAGGCAACTATAGGAAATGTTTCTCAGCAGAAAAACAATAAACCCAGAAGTATAAAGTATAGTAGTATAAAACCTCTGGAAACCCTGGTGGTGTAGTGGTTAAGAGTTCAGCTGCTAAGCAAATGGTTGGCAGAAGGAATCCACCAGGTGGTCCTTGGAAATCCTATGGGGCAGTACTACTCTGGCTATAGGGCTCCCATGAGTCTGAACCTACTCGGTGGCAACCCTTTTTTTTTTTTTTTTAAATAAAGCCTCTAAGAGTGTTCTGAGTCTTTAAGAGCCAAAACGACTAGATAAAAACAAGGTTTTCCAGGACTTTTCTTGTGCCTTGATCCTAAATTATGTGTATCATTGTGGTGACTACAATTTGAGAAATGTTTTACTTCCAGAGGAAAGTAGTAACAATGAGTAACAACACTGGGAACCCACATAAAGGTTAATGTTTTTTATTGGAAAAATAATCTTTCTCAAGGGCATTATAGAAACAATGAGTATATTAAGTATTTAGTCAAAGGTACTGTAGACTTATGGTCTTCATCCATTGTTTCTTATTGAAGTGAATGGCATCACCTTCAATTTGAAATCCAGAACATTTGAAGTCATTCTTACCCTTTTATCTCATCCTACATCTTATATTTAATCTCACCCAATTATAATAATATCTAAAATTTCTTTTTCTCCCTCCCTTCACTGCCATACACTTACTTCAAATTACCGTTACCTTTCATCTACACTACTGAACTAGCTTCGTAACTGATAACAAACTGATTTATATGCATCCACACTGCTCATCTCCACCCTCCCAATTTTTTTTTCACACTTCCTCTAGAATGAACTTGTAAAAACACAAATCTAAGCATGTCCCTATTCTGTCTGACACCTTTCAGTGGGGTCCCATCAATCTTAGAATAAAGACAGAATTCTATCACTTAGTCTACCTGTACTCTATTCTGCAACTTCATCTAACACCTGGTTCTGTCTAATCAAACAGGTGATGTTGCGATCCTTTATAATTGGCCTTCTCTGCAAGTATGTTGTTCTCTTCATCTGGAATGTTCTTTTATACTTTTTCACTTAGGTAATTTCTACTCATCCTATGTTTTCAGCTCAAACTAATTTTCTCAGAGCAGCTTTCCTTGACCTCCCTGTTAGGTCAAATGACCCTACTATACTTCTTGGAGCCCTTGTGGTACAATGGTTAAGAGTTAGGCCGCTAACCAAAAAAAAGTTGGCAGTTCGAATCCACCAGCTGCTTCTTGGAAACTCTATGGGGCATTCTACTCTGTCCTATAGGGTCACTGTGAGTTGGAATTGACTTGAAGGCAGTAGGTTTGGTTAGGTTTTGGTATACTTATTCTGGCTCAATACTCATATCCTTAGCATCATGTTGCTATCCCCCAAATTTGTCACAGATTCAGTTTTAGTTTTTTGGATGTGATTATTTGTCTTTCTACCACAGTATGCTTTAAGGTCTGAGAAGGCAGGGATGTGTGTTTCTATTCCTAATGTCAACACATTTGGCACTAAATAAGGATCTGTTGAATGCATGTGTAAATGAGTAACTAAAAAACTTGTTGGCATCAAACCTGTTCCGACTCATAGCTACCGTAACTCGCCCACAGAGTTGCCAAGGCTGTAAATCTTTACTGCCACAGCTTTCTCCCACAGAGCAGTTTATGGGTTCGAACCTCTGACATTTTGGTTGGCAGCCGAGCAAAATGAATATTTCACTGAAATCTTAGAGGTCCTTGGATATTAGGGTTTTACTTCATTTTTTATGATTTTATTTTATATAATTTGCTTATTAGCTGACTTTTTGAAATAAATAAAAGGCAAATAAAAATATTTTGAGATAATGATTTCAATGTGTTATTTTCCTTTTTAATTATGTTCTCTTTTTTTTTTTTAGTATATATTCACAATAATATTTTTGTGGGTAATTACTATTAAGAACAGTCATTGCTGTTCTTAATCTCATCACTAGAGAAAATTCTACTTATTTAACAAGGTAAAATTATAAATTTTCCATTCAGTGCTTATTCATACTAGCCTGGGGACATGATCCTATCTAGATTGTGAATTTCTGTGTCAGAGACCATGCATTTAATATGTTTTTATCCCAGAAGAACCCAGAGCATTCCAGACTCTAAGTAGGTAGTCAATAAATAATTTACTCTGTTTTTCTTCCCATATTCACGCTCCCTTAGCTTCTTTAGATTACTTATCTGCCTTTTCTACAGCAACCTTTTGTACCGGTTCACTGAGCCTGAGTATTGAAATGTTTCTGTATAGCATTTATTTTATACTTGCCCTGGCTTTCACAGCATATAAGAATTAAGTATAACCTGAAAAGTATTTGATGAATTGAGGACTAATGCATTTATATTAGATTCTTTTACAGAATATTTATATTTTGGATTTATATAAAGATATTAAAATACCATAAATGTTTATGAGCATTCTTTAAACTTTTAAGTGACTTAGAAAATATCCCCCCCAAAAAGCCTAAAGAAATTAAATCACCTAATGTATGTGATCTCCTCTAGACACCTGCTTTTTTTTAAGACTACTATTTCTCATCTCCATTCCCTTTGCACCCTCCCTCCACATCCACTAACGATGTTGACTTTATCCACAATCTAAATATTTACCCAAAAGATAGATGGAAGTCATTACTAGATTTATTAAGAAAACCAATGTGGTGGAAGAAGTTGTTTAAACTTTTTATTAAAGCGAACTTATTACTCTGTTTGTTTTTTTTTTTTTCCTAAGCCTTTGAAGTAGCCTCAAAGCATGAGTCTCTTCGCACTTCATTTTCCTACAAGTTCATTTAGATTTCAGTGTGATAGAATGGCTGGAGCTAGTGAAAGGCTATGGTTGAGGGTTGATGACATTGTACCCTCAAGGTCTACTTCCTGATTTTCGACACATTGGACCTGTCACTTAACTCGATAAGTATGTTTCTCTAACTTTATTGAGATTCATTTTCTATGTGTGAAAAATGGAGGCATTACCTCTGCAAAACACCTTGGGGGAGGTATCTTCCCACAAGGGGGAAGGAGAATCAAGATCAATAGCCAAAGGATGATTCCTCTGGGGTGAAGGTCTGACATGCCTCTTCTCACCTCCATCTTTACCAATTGTGTCACCAGCTGTCCCTGTCACAGCACTGTCTACTTCTCTGCTGGGCTCCGTAATTCATTGCAATAACCACACAGAACTCACAGACCATATTTACAATTATGGCATTTATTAGGGAAGTAACAGTTACAATTTGGGCTCAGGAATATTCGAGATTTAGTTCTTCCATCAGGACAGTCTCTTTCCAACTGTGCTCACAGGAATGCCTTTCCCTGGCCCTAGACCTCTCCCCAAGGGCACTCAGCCTTCTCTCTCCATGAGGCAGGAAACCCATTGTGCTGTTGCCAATTGCAAAGTCTCTGCTGCCGGGTCTCTCCTGCCACCACTTTTCACTGTCTTCAGGGCTAAAGCTCTCTCTCTCTCTCTCTCTCTCTCGCTTTTGCTCTCTCTTTCTCTGTCTCCTGCTTCCAGGATCTTCTTAGTGTAGGGATCCTGGGTACAAAGGACGTGCTCTCTGCTCTTGGCAGTTTCCCCTTGGTGATGGTAGGCTCCTCCTCTCTGCGCTGAAATTGGCTCTCTTTTAAGGCAAAATTGACCAATCCCCTTGGTGGGCCACAATTACCTTATCACACAGTCGCACCCAATCACCTGGGTGAGAGTTACAAGACTATGGCTAGAAAGGCCACACACAAAAGTAATCAATCACACCGCAACCTGTCATGACTAACTTTGGAGCTTTTTTTCAATTTGATACAAAATAATTCATGCAAAACCCTTTGTAATCTCTAAAAAATACACACATTTTTAAAGGACTGATTTTACTTTTACTTATTATTTTTTTAAAAAAACAATGTAATGTTAATCCAATTCAATATATAAAAAGATGTTCTTGTGGCTATAATTGGCTGTGTGTGGCTGTAGTCTTTCCTAACTTATAGAAGAAGAGGTTCAGGGTCAGTCATCAATTTTCTGCTTGCATTTTGCTTTCCATTCCTGGAATGTAACAGTTATTTTAGAACAAAATTCATACAAACACATTGCCTTAAGAGTGGGCTGAGGATAAGTTTCTCTGTTACTGGGAAGAAGAATAAGCAACATGTTCAAAATGTAGAAACATGAGTAGTCTTTTTAAGTTCATAGTAAGTTTCCGTTCGTGAGGATCTTGTGGATAGCAGGGATTTAGAGCTTGAATAATGATCTAGAAACAAGAAGAATAGGAAAAATTCTTGGATAAGACTGTCAATCACAGGGCCACAGAGGCCTGGGTCACATCCTGAGAAATCACAAATGGGGACACTGACACACAGTAGAAGAGTTGTTTGTTTGTTCTGTGTTAAAGAGTTGGAATAGAACTAGAGGAAACAAAAGACAGGATGTCAGCTCGGCATAGAGAAGAATTTTGCCTGCTTAAGTAATAAAGTGAATTGTTAGCTGTGCAGGGATGTTTTTGTTGTTGCTTTTGTAAGGTGCCCTCCAGTCAATAAAGCAAGTCTGTTGTCATTGATGAGTGTGCTCGGCCTAATGCATAACTTTCATGAAATGTAAATAAATTTTTGATTACATCTAACAGGAACCATTTGAGATAGAGCAAGTCTATACTTAAAACATCACCTTTTACCAAATTATACCTGGCATCATGATGGAATTAGTAGCTATTTGGTTTATTTTTACCAATGTAATGAAATTTTGTCATTAACTGAGGCTGGTAAGTCTGATTTGAAGTGTCAGGGAACCAATGGTTATTTTAATAACAAGAATGGAGAATAAGATATTAAAACATTATCTTCCAATATTCTAAGGACTGTTCTAGTACACTACTGGGACAAGTAATGACTCTTCAGGAAAGTTTTATGCCCATTTATGTGAAGGGAATTTGAAGGAAGAAAAAGATAGTTTTTGTAAATAAGGAAATTCTCTAAAGAAATGTGTTAAAAACTGAAGTTTCTTGAGAAACAGCAATGGAATTATTTAACAATTTATACTATCAGGTCACTCTTATTTTTTTTTTTTCCAGTTATTTGGGTTTTCTGCTTTTATGGTAGTCAAAATATTATATGATCAATGCGGTAATAATGAAAAGGAGATTTTTTTAAGTCACACTGTCGAACTGCTGTTTTTCTCAAGGATATTTATATTTTAATGAAGGCCAGATCTTTTCCTTTATTGAAATTATTTAAACTACTTGAATACTAACACAGTAGCCTCTTAACTCCTCTTGTTCTTGCTAATTTCTGCCCCCTCACCCCCATCTTCCATACACTGCAAGAATCACCCTTATGCACAAATATGATTAGATCATGCTCCTGATTAAGGCCAATCAATGACCCCTTCCCACTTGTACCACAAAGTCCAGTGAAGTCCATGGTCAGGACACTCATTCATGATCTAGCTCTAACCACAACTTCTCTCCCTTTTCCCTCACATTATTGTCCAGCAATACCAAACCAACCTATATACCGTTATCTTCATTTTTTCACATATTTCTTTTTTTTGTTTCCATACCTGAATTGACTTACCTTTTTTCTTCAACATGCTAACTCTTCTTTCAAAACCTACTACATTCAGCCATTCACACTCCTTTCTTTTGCACTTCCTCCTTTCTGTACCACTACTCATGTACATTGAGCTTTTTCATATTATTGGGAAAAAAAATAACTGTCTAAATTCTCAATGGTTAAATGCTCAGCTGCTAACCAAAAGTTTGGTGGTCTGATCCTCCCCAGTGGCTCTGCATGAAAAAGACCTGGTGATCTGCTTTCATAAAGATTACAGCCTAGAAAACCCCATGGGGCAGTTCTACTCAGTCACTTGGGTCACTATGAGTTGGAATCGACTCAAGAGCACCCAACAGCTACACTGTCTAAATTAAGAGCTACTTAAAACAAAATCCTGAATTATTTATATTTGTATCCCAATGTCTATCTGACATACTTTCTAGTATATATCTAAGGAAGCATAGTTTGGCAAAAACAATTGATTTAGAACAAGATAAACTCAACAAATACTAACTTTTTTCTGCTGAATGCATGTCGATGCTTGCCAGAGTTTAGTTTAGATGTTAGACGAATACAGGCAGTCATCAATCTGCAAAAGGCCGATATTCTCTGAAGAGTCCAGTTTTTCTTTTTTTCTTTTTGTCTACCATTACCCCTTTTCTCCAGAACCTACTCCCTGCTGTGCCAAAGGTCAGGGATTTGTTTTGTTGGAGCCAAAAGAGAAGACAAGAAATTTAGAAAAAAAGTTAAAAGAAATGAGGCAATGACAGCCCCTTCTCAATTATTTCTATGTTAAAAAATATTGAATTAGAATAAATCAGTATAAGAAAATTTATGTCCTTTCATGCCATCAACCAAAACAAACCCATTGCCACTGAATCAATTCCAACTCATAGCAACCCTATAGGACAGAGTAGAACTGTCCCAGAGGGTTTATAAGGAGCTGCTGGTGGATTTGAACCGCCAACGTTTTGGTTAAGCAGCCAAGCTCTTTAACTATTATACTTACTACCAGGGCTCATACCATAGCAATAAGTAAAATCACCAAGGGAAATGGTGAACTCCCGATTCTGTGTTTTACCTAGTGTTGTCAGGTGCCTCTTTGGGAAAGATTTCCTGACTAGGCTCTTAAGGCTTCTGATTATAAGTTTAATTTACATTTCTAAAAGGTGACCGTTTTCAATTAAAGGTATACTGATATCTATTTTTATTTATGCTTTTATTTTATATCTTTGTAGAGATGTATTCTTCATATTGTTTTCACCTAGTTTGCCACACTGAATCTCAAAAACCACTGGTTACTTTTACCATAATTTTTTTAACAAGAAAGAGAGAAACAAGCAAACAAAAAAATCCCAGAGATTAATGAGGGGTATTTATGCAGAGAAATGGTGAGACAATTCCTGCATCAATTTATACCTGTAGATATTTCTCATAAAAATATACTGAACATAAAAATACCATAATATTTCCCTCTTCTTTTTTTTTTTTACCCTAATTTTAGACACTAAATCCTTGTGTTCAGATGGCTTTCAGAACATAGTAATCAGGCCTTCTCAAAGCCAATTGAAAATCTCAAGGAAATGGTCCTAATTGAATCCTTAGCATATAGGACAAAATGAAAAGAATGAATAGTCAATGGGCCTTGGTCCTCAAATAAATTATGTGTAATAGATAAAGAACATTGTGTCACACTTTCATATGTTCTTGTCATTGTTTATTGTAAAAAGCTGATTTGTAAGGGAAACCTATGCTTTTTTGCATAGAAAGACCTTGTCTATCTCTTAGCCAAATACTGTAAAAATTAAAGCAAGATGAAAACACTAGTTAGTTGATGAATCTGGAAATAAGGGCCAAGTGGGGCTTTGGTTTTGGATCAACTGATAATTAAAACAAAAAACACACACAGTTTGTTTAGGAAGACTTCCCAATGCTACTATTGCTAAACTGTATTTTTTTTCACAACTAGTGTGCCCACGTAAATAATACGCACACACATATAACGCATATAGAGCACCTAGGAAAATAATGCATGGGGTGGTTGCGTGGTTGACAAAAAACGTAATGTGTGTTATTTGTGTAAAAATACAATAGAAGTTCTGATTATCTTCTAAATACCTACTAAATATAACAGTCACTATTCCCAAGGATCTTTTAAGGCACACATGAAAAGATAACTAAATATACAAGGCTACAAATGATGTGTCAAATACACAATCCAGATGAATAGTACAGGGGTTTTGAGGAAGCAGAATGCATTTTGAGTTACAATATTTTGGGAGCATTTAAAGAATGGATAGACTTGCATGGCACACAAAATAAGAGAGAGTATTCCCAAATAGGCATGAGGAGAAATAAGGCAGAAATTACATGAGACAAATGTTCAAGGGAATACCTAGACCTACTAGAGTTGAGCAGTGGGATCATTTCAAGAGATAAAAAGAAGATAAAAAGAAAGCAAGGAGCAAGTGAAGTCAGTAGAAACTTGAAAATGAATTTCTGATCAGAAAACACAATGACTAACCTAGGGATTTTTGTTTGTTTGCTTGTTTTCTGACAGATTTTTTTTTTTTCCCCCAAGACATGTCTGCTAACTAGAATAAAAAGAGAATGATTACTAATCTGGTTGCCAGCACACATGTACAGACATACATACGCACATACACACACAGACACACACACAAAATCACTGGCATGATAACAAAAAGAATTAATCCAAATTGCATGAAAGCAAGTTTGCCTTTGTTTTGATTTATTTATATAAATAACTTTTTCCTTTGAGATGAAGACCTACTTTAGCTCACTGAATTTGCAAGCAAAACAAAAATACTTTCAGGTTCACTTTAAGCAACTAACTGTAAGGGCGCATTAGAGCTTACTGGTCTGTTAATAGGCAGCATAATCTCTGGTTCCACCCATGCCAATACCTTGATTTCATAACAAGAAAATATATAGAAAAAAAAGAAATGTGGTAAAAGAAGAAAAGAAATAGCTTGTATGGCTTCCTTGAAATGCTTCGAAATAGAGCTCTTCCCACTGACTTACACATCTGACTCTGGAGACCAAGACCAGGCAGCCACTGTGTGGTCTCCTTTGATATTTAGAACTGCTCAAAATACCTCACTCAATTCATTAGATGACCTCATTTCAAAAATCATGCTTTTTATTGAAATCTGAAAGCAGAAAAGCCCGGAACCAACTTTAAAAAGAAATGAAATGGTTTATGCAAGAATAGCTCAAAAGGAATGTGAGGGTTTCTGGGTTGCATGAGGCTTCAGCGACAGTGATGCATGGATGGTTTGGAGGCATATCTCACTAGGTTAGAGCTGATCAACAAGTGAGAAACTTCAACAATTTGTCTCAAGTTATCATCACTGGTTTGTTGAGATCCTTGATTCAGGCAAATCAATAAACCTTTATTTAGTACCTATCATATAAAAGGCCAAGGAGCCCTAGTGGTACAGAGGTTAAGCTCGGCTGCTGACCTGAAGGTTGGCAGTTGGAACCCACCAGTCGCTATACAGGAGAAAGACTTGGCAATCAGCCCCCATAACGATTACAGTCTAAAGAAACAGTCAGGGGCAGTTCTACTCTGTCCTATAGGTCTGGTCACTGTGAGTAGGAATTGACACAACGGCACACAACAACATATAAAAGGCATGGCAGCGTGTGTGCTAAAGTGCAACTCCATGTTTACTATTGGTTCTTCACAGCAAATACCTGCATATGCTTATGGCTGATTAGCTCTCCTTCCAGAGTAAACTCGGTGCCATATGATCTGTAGCCTGCAAAGCTCAATCAGCATGCAGAGAAACACACTGCTGCTATAATTTCTGTTTCTAAGATCACAAAATTGCTCTGATGTTTTAACCACAAAGAAACCCTTAGACCATTTCCACAATTGGGTCTGATTAAACAGACTGTGCATTTTTAATTAAGCATGTGCAGGAGAATCACAAAGTACCCAATTGCTTGTGTGCTCACTGTAGGCCCATTAATATCTCAGATGTCGCCTGAGATCCATTGCCCTTTAACTAAAAATAAAGCCACCTGTCTCCCCTGGGAAGGCTGGTATGTCTGAAAGAACAGATTGTTTGCTTTGGGGCTAAATGTCTTTCCTGATGGCTGGTTTATCTATTGATTGCACTTTAGCTTATGACTTCTTTGCTCTGAGATTTTCCCCAAGGATTATAATCTATCCAATATTTATTCAACAGAACTGGATGTGGCTCACCCTTCAGGGTTTCTTGTGTGGCTTCAAACTGATTGACCTTACATTCCTTTCAAGAAAATATCAGAGTACATGTACAAGTTATATTAATACTGTTTCTAGCTTAATACCTTTCCAATACTATATGCAGCTGTTCTCTTAATATCTGTAAGATCATGATTTTAAAACCAATAGAAAAAAAAAATAGAGTCCTTAAAATCACAAATGTAAGTCCTAATCTGCAAGGAGCATAGCAATACAAAAGAATGTAAAGTAAAACCCAAGACTTCCAATATGAACTTAGCAGTGAGACATAGCAAATTCCATCATAGCAACTTCCCTTTTTCTACATGTCAGACAAAAGCAACAAGGTGAACAGGAAAAAAAAAAAAAAAAAAAAACTCATTTTCACTGAAATTAGAAGGTATGTATCATCCACAGACACGTCTGCCAAAAGCAGATGTGACTCACAGAAGCCATATAAGGTAAAGTTCAATAGAAACCTAGAAAGGGCAGTGACTAGAATGACAGTACATCTGCAGCAGACCCCAGAAAAATCCCAAAGCACACCTTGTGAAGGCAAAATGCAATCCCAGAATTAGAATCATTCATCTTTTGAATCAAACAAGAGCTGCAGGATTTGGTAGGACTAGGCAGAGAGGAAGCAGACTCCATGTAGGGAGAATATGCAAAAAACACCTACAAAACAGCCCAGGGGCTCAGATCTCAGAAAATCCACAAAATATACATTCAGTGAAAGAGTGTCCTAAAAATAACTAGGCCAGGAAATCCAGCTCAGTCCTTAATGAGTCATCTAAGAGCCAGAGAAAAAATTGATATAAAAGTACTATGGGAAATCCTTGCCAGAATAATTATGTAATTACAATAATGACACAAATCAAAATTCCCACTTTTCACTTCTCTGCTAATTCTGTCTGACACCACCTGCAGATACATCATTTCTTCCTCTCACCCTAATTACTTGAAACTTGGTCATACCTCATAAGTTAAAGGGCACAGTCCTCTAGACTGCCAAGTTGGCCCAAGACACTAGACGCCAGCTTGGGAATTCCCAGGAATCCCTCACTTCTGACCTGCTGGCTGGAGATTCAAAGTCTTCACTACCCCTTCAGGATACCAGCTGCAAGCTCAGGGGTCCACAGTTCTCCCTCACTTCTGCCCAGCTGACTCCCGCTATTCCCTTGGGGTTTGAAGATTTGCTGGAACAGTTCACAGAACTTACAGAAAGTGCCGTACAGCTAGTCTTTGATTTACAGTGGAGTTCTGTTCTGAGACTCCATAGTAAGTGAGGTTCCTTGTAACTCAAAGACTTAATAAGTCAGGGATTACCTGTACTTATGATTATAGCTTTATTATAAGATACAAATCAGAATCAGCAGAAAGAAGAGACACATAAGGCGATGCCTGGGAGGATTTCCACTGCAGAGCTTCCATGTTCCTGGCCTTTACTGGTACCTCATTATGTAGGAACCATTGATTGAATCAGCTCATCTCCCCTGAAGTCAGCTGATATCACCAGGTCTTTCTGGACTAGCCAGTCCTCACCTTAGGTACCTCATTAGCATATGTCTTAGTCCTCTAGTGCTGCTATAACAGAAATACCACAAGTGGATGACTTTAACAGAGAGAAGTTTATTTCTTCACAGTAAAGTAGGCTAAAAGTCCAAATTTGGGGTGTCAGCTCCAGGGGAAGCCTTTCTCTCTCTGTTGGCCTTCTCATCAGTCTTCCCTGGGACTAGGAAGATCTCTGCACAGAGACCCTGGGTTCAAAGGATGTGCTCAGCTTCCAGCACTGCTTTCTTGGTGATATCAGGTCCCCCTGTCTCTCTGCTTGCTTCTGTCTTTCATATTTCAAGGTATTACCTCAAGACACGATCCAGTCTTGTTGACTGTGTCCTGTCCTGCCTCACTAACACAACTGCTGCCCATCTTCTCTCATTTACATCACAGAGGCAGGGTTTACAACACATAGGAAAATCACACAATACCTGGAATCATGGTCCAGCCCAATTGATACACATATTTTGGGGGGGACATATTTCAATCCACAGATGTAGTCAATTTGATTCCCATGTGTTCCATCTGGTGAGGTCCATGTGTATAGTCACCGTTTATGTTGGTGAAAGAAGGTATTTGCAATGAAAAAGTCGTTGGTCTTGCAAAATTCTATCATTCGATCTCCAGCATTGTTTCTATCACCAAAACCATATTTTCCAACTACTGCTCTTTCTTTGCTTCCAACTTTCACATTCCAATCACCAGTAATTATCGATACATCCTGATTACATGTTCAATCAATTTCAGACTGCAGCAGCTGATAAAAATCTTCAGTTTCTTCATCTTTGGCCTTAGTGGTTGGTGCATAAATTTGAATAATAGTTGTATTAACTGGTCTTCCTTGTGGGCATATGGATATTATCCTATCACTGACAGTGCTGTACTTCAGGATGGATCTCGAAATGTTCTTCCTGTGATGAATGCAACACCATTCCTCTTCAAGTTGTCATTCATTCCCAGCGTGGTAGACTATATGATTGTCCCATTCAAAATGGCCAATACCAGTCCATTTCAGCTCACTAATGCCTAAGATATTGATGTTTATGTGTTCTATTTCATTTTCGACAATTTCCAATTTTCCTAGGTTCATACTTTGTACATTCCAAGTTCCGATTATTAATAGAATGTTTGCAGCTATTTCTCGTCATTTTGAGTCGTGCCACATCAGGAGATGAAAGTCTCGAAAGCTTTACTTCATTCATGTCATTACGATTGACTCTACTTTGAGGAGGCAGCTTTTCTCAAGTTGTCTTTTGAGTGCCTTGCACTCATCTGAGCTCATCTTCCAGCACTATATCAGACATCCTGCTGCTATTCATAAGGTTTTCACTGGCTAATGCTTTTCAGAAGCAGACTGCCGGGTCCTTCTTCCTAGTCTGTCTTAGTCTGGAAGCTCAGCTGAAACCTGTCCTCCATGGGTGACCCTGCTGGTATCTGAATACCGGTGGCATAGCTTCCAGCATCACAGCAACACGCAAGCCTCCACAATATGACAAACTGACAATATCATCAGTCAGGACAAGGCCAGAGGCTGACTGTGGAACAGACCATCAATTGCTCATATGCAAGTTCAAGCTGAAACTGAAGAAAATCAGAGCAAGTCCACAAGAGCCAAAATATGACCTTGAGCATATCCCACCTGAATTTAGAGACCATCTCAAGAACAGATTTGACGCAATGAACACTAGTGACCAAAGACCAGACGAGTTGTGGCATGACATCAAGGACATCATACATGAAGAAAGCAAAAGGTCGTTGAAAAGACAAGAAAGAAAGAAAAGACAAAGATGGATGTCAGAGGAGACTCTGAATCTTGCTCACGAACGTTGAGCAGCTAAAGCAAAAGGAAAAAATGATGAAGTAAAGGAACTGAACAGAAGATTTCAAAGGGCGGCTTGAGAAAACAAAGTAAGGTATTGTGATGACGTGTAAAGAGCTGGAGATAGAAAACCAAAACGGAAGAACACGCTCAGCATTTCTCAAGCTGAAAGAACTGAAGAAAAAATTCAAGCCTCGAGTTGCAATAGTGAAGGGTTCTATGGGGAAAATATTAAATGACGCAGGAAGCATCAAAGAATATGGAAGGAATACACAGAGTCGTTATACCAAAAAGAATTAGTCGACGTTCAACCATTTCAAGAGGTAGCATATGATCAGGAACTGATGGTACTGAAGGAAGAGGTCCAAGCTGCACTGAAGGTGTTGGCAAAAAACAAGGCTCCAGGGATTGATGGAATATCAACTGAGATGTTTCAACAAGCAGATGCAGTGCTGGAGGTGCTCACTCATCTATGCCAAGAAACGTGGAAGATAGCTTCCTGGCCAACTAGCTGGAAGAGATCCATATTTATGTCTATTCCCAAGAAAAGTTATCCAACCAAATGCAGAAATTATAGAACAATATCATTAATATCACACACAAGCAAATTTTGCTGAAGATCATTCAAAAATGGCTGCAGCAGTATATCGACAGGAAACTGCCAGAAATTCAGGCTGGTTTCAGGAGAGGACATGGAACCAGGGGTATCATTGCTGATGTGAGATGGATCCTGGCTGAAGCAGATAATACCAGAAGGATGTTTACCTGTCTTTTATTAACTATGCAAAGGCATTTGACTGTGTGGATCATGACAAATCATGGATAACATTGTTAAGAATGCGAATTCCAGAACACTTAACTGTGCTCATGAGGAACCTTCACATAGATCAAGAGGCAGTTGTTTGGACAGAACAAGGGGATGGGGATACTGAGTGGTTTAAAGTCAGAAAGATGTGTGTCAGGGTTGTATGCTCTCACCATACCTATTCAGTCTGTATGCTGAGCAAATAATCTGAGAAACTGGACTATATGAAAAAGAACAGGGCATCAGGATTGGAGGAACAACCTGCGTTATGCAGACGACACAACCTTGATTGCTAAAAGTGAAAAAGACTTGAAGCACTTACTTATGAAGATCAAAGACCACAGCCTTTATTATGGACTGCACCTCAACATAAAGAAAACAAAAATCCTCACAACTGGACCAACAAGCAACATCATGATAAACAGAAAAAAGATTGGAGTTGTCGAGGATTTCGTTTTACTTGGATGCACAATCAACAGCCATGGAAGCAGCAGTCAAGAAATCAAGCTATGCATTGCACTGGGTGAATCTGCTGCGATGGACCTCTTTAAAGTGTTGAAAAGCAAAGATGTCAGCTTGAAAACTAAGGTGCGCCTGACCCAAGCCATGGTATGTATTTTCAACTGCATCATATGCATGTGAAAGCTGGACAATGAATAAGGAAGACCAAAGAAGAATTGATGCCTTTGAATTGTGGTGTTGGTGAAGAATGTTGGACTGCCAAAAGAATGAGCAAATCTGTCTCGGAAGAGAAGTACAACCAGAATGCTCCTTAGAAGCAAGGATGGCGAGACTGCGTCTTACATACTTTGAACATGTTGTCAGGAGGGATCAGTCCCTGGAGAAGGACATCATGCTTGGCAGAGAACAGGGTCAGTGGAAAAGAGGAAGACCCTCAACGAGATGGATTGACACAGTAGCTGCAACAATGAGCTCAAGCATAACTAGGACTGTAAGGATGGCGCAGGACCTGGCAGTGTTTTGTTCTGTTGTGAATAGGGTCACTATGAGTTGGAACCAACTTGACAGCACCTAACAACAACAACAACAATTCAATCCGTGACAGCATACCTCCAGTGTGGTCTCGTGGCCTCATTAAAGACACTTCAGTCACTGGGGAAATTCTAAGGTTTTAGAAATTATCCCTCAGGAACCAAATTCTTTGGGTAAAGTCAATGTAAACCCCATGGCCATGAAACAAAATCCAGACCAAACATTTTACCATGACTTAGAAAAAGGGTAAGAAAACAATTGTTTCAATAAAGGAATATCAAAAAGATTGAAATGCAAGAACTCGGAAAAAACGGTGAGGCAACAGGAATTTATTAACATGAACCTATATAACTCAGTATATTAAAAAAAAAAATCAAAAATCGTTGCCATCTAGTCCATTCTGACTCATAGTAACCCTATAGCACAGAGTAGAACTGCTCCATGTGGTTTTCAAGAGTGGAGGGTGGATTTGAACTGCCAACCTTTTGGTTAGCAGCCATAACCACTGTACCACCAGAACTCCATAATTCAGTATACCAATAGAAAAATCAAATAGTAAATGAAAAGAATACAGAAGAATGTCTCACTGACATTGAGTCAATTCGCCTTACAGCAACCCTACAGGACAGAGCAGAACTGCCCCATAGGGTGTCCAAGGCTGTAATCTTCAAGGAAACAGACTGCCAAGCAGACTGCCACATCTTTCTCCCAGCCGATGGGTTCAAACCCCCACCTTTTGGTTAGCAGCCCAGAGTTTAACCACTGCGCCACCAGGGCTCCTTAAGGTAGAGTAAAACCCTTACTGTTAAGTTGATTCCGACTCACAGCGACCTTATAGAACAGAGTAGAACTGTCTCATGGGGTTTCCAAGGATCGGCTGGTGGATTCAAACTGCCAACCTTTTGTTTAGGAGCTGAGTTCTTAACCATCACACTACCAGGGCTCCATAATTATTGTGGACGATAATATAGTCCATTCTATCTTGTTCTTTTTCATTTATTTGACTTACAAGGAAGTCCCAGGGTGGTGCAAGTGTTTAGTGTGCTTGGCTGCTAACTGAAAAGTTGGAGGTTCAAGGTTTTGAGAATGCTCCAAATAATTTTGTTAAAATCTACTGTAGATCCCATTAGAATCTCCTGGGAAGCTCCACTCTCAGAGATTCTGATTCATTGGGTTTGGGCTAAGGCCTGGGCGTGGAACTGCCTTACAAGCGCACCAGGTGAATCTCAGGTACAGCCAGGTCGTGAATCACTGGTCTTGTGAAAAGGGAGGCTGGGCTGAACTAGGAGGTTACAACAGAAATGGAAAGGGCAGCAAAATAGAGATATTTTATAGATGGTTGGAAGTATTGCAATTTTTATTGTGTGTATATGCTTTCTCTATCTCTTTTTTTAGACTGGTAATGAAATATGGCTATATTCAGTTTTCCTTTGGAAAAAAAAAAATATCCCAGATGTGGAAGACTGAATCGAATCCATTGAGCAGAAGATGCATTTTATAATCTTTTTTTAATTTACTAAAATCTTGCTTCTTGTTTGATTCTTCTCCTCCTTTTCTTTAAAGGGTAAAAAAGAAAAAATTATTAGTTAATTAGAATTGGGTAAATTCTGAGTAGTGCCATTTAATAAGCTGGTGGGTTTGTAGTTTATGGGTCACTGGTTAAGAGTTAGGGCTGGTAACCAAAATGTCAGCAGTTCAAATCCACCCGCTGCTCCTTGGAAACCCTATGGGGCAGTTCTGTTCTGTCCTATAGAGTGGATGTGAGTTGGCATCAACCCAACAGCAATAGGTTTTGTTTGTTTTCTAGATTTTTCAAAAATAATACTATTGGTATAAGCCACATTCTAAGCTAAGTTATAGATCAGTGTGGGGAGCAGGAAGATGTGTGTGTGTATGTGTATGTGAGAGAGAGAGAGAAGAGAGAAATGACATAAATGAATTATTTTAATGGTAAGCATTTAATTGGGTTGATGATCTGTCTTTAAGCCTCAGAAACTAAGTATTTAAAAATGTCATTCAAGTAATGATGGTACATATCAGTTTATTCTTTCTCTGTATTTTGGGCCATTATTTCATAAATACAATAGACCATCAGCCTTCAAATCATAAGAAACTCTTTTTACTGGAATCGGTGAACAATTATGGTTAATTTTAAATACTAATGTTCCCCTCAGCAAACATTTAGGAAAAATAAAATCTGTAACAATAATTATGGAACTATTAATTTTCTCATAAAACTTAAATGTATAAGGCCTTGTCGTGGCACAGTGGTTAAGTGTTTGGCTGCTAACCAAAAAGTCAGCAGTTCGAATCTATCAGCCACTCCTCTGAAACCCTACGGGGTGGTTCTGTCCTGTCCTGCAGGGCTGCAATGAGTTGGAATTGACCAGACGGCAATAGGTTTGGGTTTTGTTGTTGTTGTTGTTCTGGAGATGCCGAGATGCATAAGTCATATTTTCTGGTTCAGGAGTCTTAAAATAGAAACATACTGGTAAATAAATAAACCCAATAAAATATTAAACTTACAGAGAGGCATGTAACATGGAATGCCTGCAGATAATCAGTGCATCCTTATGTTTCCTATTCTAAGAATATGTACCAGAAAAAAGCGGCACGCAGAACCCCACAACTTGAGGAACTTGCTCTTCGCCTGCATGATGGAGGAAGAAAAGGCGAACTGTACGATGGTAATGCTAATACTAACAACTACGTGCTCTAAGCACCGGAATAGCACTTTTTTTTTTTATCATTAATCTTGATAGCAACTCTATGGAGAAGGTATTATTATTACCTCTATTTTACAAATGAGCTAAACAAGGCTTAGAGAAGAACTGCCCAACAGAACTGTAAAGTAAATGAGTCACTAATGCAAGCCATATACGTAATTTTAAATGTTCTAGTAGTCACATCTTTATAAAAAGGATAAAAAGAAACAAGCTAAATCAATTATAAAATGTCATAAAATCCAATATGTATAATCTAAAATATATTTATTTTACTGTGTAATAAATGTGAAAACACATCAATGAGGTAATTTGTGTTCCTTTTTATCCAATGTGTATTTTACATTTACACAATACCTCAACTCTGACTAGCCACGTTTCAAAGGCACAATAGCCAGAGGTAGCTAATGGCTAGACCATAGCTCAGACTTGGAAAATTTAAATAAAACTGTTTAGGGTTTTAGTCCCTTGAAAAGTACACAGCTGGAATTCAAACCTGAGTGTTCTAACCCCAGAA
Organism: Loxodonta africana; assembly: GCF_030014295.1. Lineage (NCBI taxonomy): Eukaryota > Metazoa > Chordata > Mammalia > Proboscidea > Elephantidae > Loxodonta > Loxodonta africana. The sequence continues at coordinate 119,090,125 of NC_087348.1, forward strand.
CAAAAGCTCTTAAATACTGTCCTGCACTGTTCAGGAAGATATGATCCTAGATTCATGTATTTAACATGAGATAGTCTTATTAATACAGAATTTTTAAAAACATGCAAAGAATATTTATCATCCTTTTTATGAGCAAAGAAGATGCCTTAAAAAGGCTAAGTAAAATCCTGAAGGATTTACAATTAGTAGGTAATACAACCAATGTTGAACTATTTTCAAAGTCCATATTTTCACTAATCAGAACCATTAATAACTAGATACACGACAGATGGAATTCAAAGAAAAATTCAGACTAATGAATATAATAGATATAAACAAACCAGGGGAATCATATAACTAAGCACCACTCTCTTATTTTTAAAATTGTCTATACCTTTTCATTCTCTCTAAAAACGTAACGATGACCACTCAAACCCATTGCTGTTGAGTCAATTCTGACTCATAGCGACCCTATAGGACGGAATAGAACTGCCCCACAGGGTTTCCAAGGAGCGGCTGATGAATTTGATTCTCCTGACCTTTTGGTTAGCAGCTGAACTCTTAACCACCGCATCACCAGGGCTCAAAAAATGTCTGGCATCTCCTATCACAACAAAAACATTCAATTTATAGCTTATAACCTACAGGCCTCATGTTTTCCTTGGTTTATATTGGCAAACAGCTGTAAAAAGTATGTAACTAAGCATCTAACTAAGAATCTTGCCTAGTGTTCAGATTATACCCTTGCATTAGGAGTAAACTCCCCCATGGGCCTGATGCTGCGGTAATGACACAGCCTTTTGGGAAATATCAAAGGCAGCCTCAGGCAAAAAGGAGGTGGGAGGCTACCCTAATGCTTTATCATTAATGGCCTAGAAGATTTCATGTTATGGTATCTTGGGTTTTAAATTAAATGTCAAATACAGTTTGCCACTGAAAATGTGAAGTGTGGAACTGCCCTGAGAGACGCTGAGAACTTGGGTCTCTAATTGGTGGCTGCCTAATACTGAGTAAAAATGGTTAGAGATCATCATTTGGTGAACTGTCACACCATTCTGCAGGCGTGTGTGCATTTTTACCTCATATTTTGAGTCGGTAGTAAAATCTTGAGACAGCATTTAAAATGTACAGTGTTCAATGTAGTATTGAATATGATGGAACTGATAAACTCTTACCTTGATATCATGCCACCATTTATGTTTTGATATCTCTGATTTTTAGCCTGTAATATGAGATTTGTGAAGGAAGATGAAGCAGCACATATTCCATTTATAATAGTTTATTAATTTGTTAGTTTTCTTTTTTTTTTTCCTACAGACAAGGATCCACTTTAATAATAGGACTAATAATGGAATTTACAATCCACTTTTAATGTGTTGGCCTTATATCTTTCTGAACTATCACTATATTAGTGGTAATTATGAGGTAGGTTTAAGTCTAAAAACGCAGGCTTAAATGCAAAGACATCATTTTTATTGCTGATTTTAATTAGAAACCTAAAGAAACACGTACAATTAAATATGCCCATAAAAATAATAGATACATTCCTGTAATACTAGTCAATTTTTTGCACCGTTAATATCATTCAGCGTGGCAGTTTTAAAAACGTATTGGAGTAATTCAAGTAGAAAATGCCGAAGAACAAAATTACTAGCATTTAAACCACCATAACTGTTTTAGAACTGCAAGTGGCTGCTCTAAGTATCTGCAACAGTAGATGTTTTGCTTTGCAACCACATTTTCAGTTAACTCTGCTTGCCTATTTCCTTGTGACCCTCATTTCTAAAAACAATTAATCTTGTCCTAAAAATATACAGCAAAGTCTCTAATACTTCAGAGTAAAATTAATTGAACCTCAGAAATTTATAGTTACAAACAATTTTTTACAGGAAATATTAATGTGTTCAAATTCCTCTGATGTCAAGAGAGTTACTTATTTAGCCTTTCAGAAACATACTGTTAGAAAATCTCCTCCTCTGTGAAGTAAGTAAACCCAAGGGAACTTGAAAGTATCCACTTTGGGTGTTCTGTGGCACATCAGGAAGGTCACACACTTCAGGGCACAGGCGCCAGGCAGCAAACCTAACTGGTAAGAAGTCAGAATGACATATGCAACCAGGAATTCTCCTCTTCTTTCCCTTCAACCCCAGTCTTCCTGCTTAAAAGTACTTTCCGAATATAACAAAGACAAACTCTCATATGGGTTTTATTTCCAAAGCATTGTCACCTGCATTATTTCATTTAATCCTGTCAACAACTTTATGAGCTAGGGAATTATAATGCCAGTTTAGAGGTGACAAAAGGCTCAAGAACTTGCCCAGAGTCCAGTACGTCTAATAAAAGAGCATTATGAACTATCCTAACTTTATTCATAGATAAACTTCATGCCAGGTCTAGTCTAAATTATCGTAAGTTCTAAACTGATAAATTTAAAATTAAGTTTTATCACAATGCCATAGTTCATTGCAAAGTGAAAAAAAACTTGTGCTACTCGTTAAGATGCAAATGTTATGATGAGATAGTTACAATTTTATTGAAAAACATCATTTGGTAAAATTAAAAAATCTTATAAGGCTAAAAACTATTAAACTGAAACGTTGGATTTTAAATAAAGACCAAATTGTTTTTTTTGTTTTGTTTTCTCCATTGTGACCCAAATTACAGGTATATTATATACTATTTGCTTATAAACTTTTATTTTTTAATGAAAAAATGAACTATTGGCCTATCTTTTATACACATTAATAATTGTTCTCATACTTAAATCTTAAATTGAAAAAACAGAAAGTTAGGGTGCCTATTATTTTGCTATATTCTTTCATTTAACTCATTTAAGAGTTATAAAAATATATGCAACAACTATTATTATTAGTTATTTGTCATTTACAGATGAGGAAAATAAGTGTCACAGTGGTAAAAAAAAAAAAAAATCTTCAACAATATCACACAAATAATCTCAGCCTAGCTGAGATTTAAAACTCATGACTGTTCTCCCAAAGGAGCCCTGGTGGCACAGTAGTCAGAAGCTTGGCTGCTATCCAAAAGGTTGGCAGTTTGAATCCACCGGCCGCTTCTCGGAAATCCTGTGGGGCAGTTCTACTCTGTTCTACAGGGTCGCTATGAGTTGGAATTGACTCCATGGCAAGGGGTTTTTGGTTTGTTTCTCCCAAAATCTCTTGTTCTTCCTGTAATATCGCAAACGCCTCTCATGCTAGAGTGACTTCACCAAAAGTATTCAATCATTCCAAAAACATTGTAGTAATTGAATTCAGTAGGAAAGTTTATACCGTGTATTTCTATCATTTTTCCACCTATAATTCTACCCCTCTAATCATTAATTGAGCTTGTTAATTTAGTAATTTGATCCAGTATTTTCATTTTTGTACTATATTTTAAATCTTAGATGGTGTAAATAATGAGTAGAATTTCTCTCTATCATCTCTCTTGCTATCTATCAATCATATATGTATATATATATATATGATTTCTTCAAGGAACTGGCTTATGCCATTGTGGGGGCTGGCAAGTCCCAGATCCTTAGAGAAGACTGTCAGGTTGGAAACTCTCAGGCAGAAGTTGATGCTGCACTTTACAGCTAGAATTTCTTCTTCCTCAAGGAAACCTCAATTTTGCTCCTAAGGTCTTTCAGCTGCTTTGATGAGACCTAAAAACATTATTGAAGATAATCTCCTTTAATTGAAGTCAACTGAATGTAGATGTTAACCACATCTACAAAATGCCTTCACAATAAAATCTAGGTTAGTGTTTGAATAGCCCAGACAAGTTGACACATAAAACTACACATCGTAACCTACCCCTTGTCAGCTTGGCACCCATACACATCTTCTTTAACCATACTTAATCTTCAAATAAAGACAATAACAAGGTCATAGTTTCTCCTAACATAACTATCCTGTTCACAATTGAAAATGCATTCACCCTTTCCCCAGAAGAGAATGCAAAGTCTTTGGGTGCTATTTCATTCTTCTTCTTGATATCTTGTAACTTAAATTCTGTGATGTAAAGTTAACTGTTTTTTTTTTTTTTTATGATAGATAATAAGATAGGAAAAAGAAGAAAAAAATTGCCATATATATTTAACCAAATAAAGAAAAATATCCATAACAATTAAAGTGTGCAATCCTCATTCTGCAACTGGTCACGTTGTCATGAAAACCCATTGCCATCAAGTCAATTCCAACTTATAGCAACCATGGTATTTATAACCATCTTCTACCACTATCCATCATTTCATATTCCCTTTATTTTCTTGCCCTCAGCAAGCACCTCATCTGTTTGTGATTCTTTGCCTGGTGGCCTGGTGAAGTGACTCGAGGCCTTATTCCTGAAGGATATGGGCCGTTAATAGTCTTGCCTGAATTGTAGCTTTTCATTGACTCTAATCACAGGGCATGGTAGTACTAAAAGACTTCCTAAAGGATCTCCTGTATTCTAGATGTATTCTTCCTTAATACCATTGTGTAGTAGCAGCCTGTTTTCCTGTTGGTAATCAGGGTCAATCACATCAGTAAGTACAGTAACTTCCTTTTTTGCTTATTGATTCAGAAGCATGAGGTAGCCAAAATGACCAGGTGGCATTCTTAACTTCCATTTCAGTGGAATAACTGTTGTGTCTCCTTGTGGAAGCATTTCTTCCTAAGGGACTAAGACCTCTAGACCAACAGAATAAGGTTATAGAGACAGAAAACAAAAATGTTGCTAACGGATCAGTAGAGGTGATACTGAATGGTGACACTCTTATTTCCACTCTTTGATTCCTTGACCCCTAAATCCTGGCTATGGGAGAAACAACACTATATATTCAATGCTGATTTATAGGATATACATCCTCCTGGATAACATTGCCCCAATCTTGCAAGCTATTGCCTTAGTTTGCAATGTAATTGAGTCTCTGAAAGGTCTTTCCACCATTCCATTAAGACAGCTGCATGGGGATGATGGGGAACATGGTAAGACTTCATTTGCTGTTTGACTGAATAACTGGGTATTACGGGCTAACCAAGTTGACACATAAAACTAACAATCACAGATGGCAAAAACATAATTCTTTTTTATTTTTTGTAAAAGTGTTGAAGTAATTATACAGAATGCAATCAAAACTGGATAATTTTTCTTGGTTAAATATTTTTTATTCTCCCAAATCGTCAGAGAAAACGTGAATAAGTTCCCCAAACACTCTCCTCCTCAGAATGCTTTGCCCTTGACTGAAGCAGCCTGCTTTGATGTATGTTATGAAAAACAAATTACATAAGCAAGATGTTTTTAGTGTAAGAGATTTCTTTATGGGGAAGATCTAAAAGAGTAAGAATAGCACAGAGAAATGCCCAAGAACTAGTGGTGACTAGACATGTGTTGAGTTTTTAAGACCCAAAACAAAGAAAGGGGGAAAACAGTGTATATGATGTGTGATCGGCATTAGGATTTTTGTTGTTTGCTTTGTTTTGCAATGTGAAGATAAATACACTGAACGTGATCATCTATGGAATGCCTGACTGTGTCAGGTGCATTGCTGAGTACCCGGGAAAACAAATATAGACAAAATATGACTTATACCTTCAGGTGGTCACAAATTTAGATCAGGATATAATCTCATAATTGTTTGTTATCCATAGCATATGTGAGAGCTGAAATATAAACAAAGTTCTACAAAAGTCCAACAAAATGTTACACTAATGTGAAGGTCAGGGAAAACTTTTTGAAAGACATGAGATTTCAAAGATAAGGAAGAGGAAGTAGGACTAAAGAGAGCAAAAGGAAACGTAGACATGGGGAGTAGAACAAAGGTAAAGCACCACATGCTTGGAGAGAGGCAAGTAATGCTTAGTGGTTATAAGCCCCCTGAGCATAGGCTGTGCCCTCTTGCTCATATATCAACACTGCCTAGCACAGAACCTTGATACATGGCAAGTAAGGGGCCCTGGTAGCACAGCCGTTAAGTGCTTGACTGCTAGCCAAAAGGTCAGCGGTTGGAACCCAGCAATGCACTGTGGGAGAAAGATGTGGCAGTCTGCTTCCGTAAAGATTACAGCCTTGGAAACTGGGTGTTCCATGGCAGGTGCTCAGGTGCTCAATGAACAAATAAAAATCTAGGGTGTGTAGGGAAGAAATATAAGGGAAGTCTGCAAAGACAAATTATGGCTGATTCAGTAGGACCTTGAAAGGCAAATGAAGCAGTATAAATTTCATTCTGTAGCCCAAAGAGTGCCAGTAAAACTTTTAAAAAAAAGGAAATAATCAGTTTTGCCTTTTAAAGCAAAAGACATTGCCTATTTATATGTATCTTAGGTCAGAATCTTCCTGTTTTCTCATTCCTTTAGCACCTCATCTGCTCAGAGCTGATGCAGTCTCTTGTTACCTGCTGATGATTGAAGCCAACTCCATAATCTAGGAGTAACTCTGTCTCTTATCTAGAAGATTAAGGATCCCACATTAAAAACGAACTATTTAGTGACTGAATTTCCTGATGTACACTGTGTACATGCTTGCCACTTCCAATAGCTCAAAGCTTCCAATGTACTCTTCTATGATGACATTTACATGTTTTGTGTTGATAAAGTTTTCTGCCTCCTAAAGTATCAGTTCTTTGAGAGGTACAGCACAGGTCTTGTTTATAATTTTGTCTTAGTACTAAATACAGTGAGTTTTACTTTGTCGATGATCAGTAAATGTTCATTAAAGGATGTCAGTTAAATCTTCCAGAACTTATTTTTTTAGACTAAATTAAAAATGCAAGTAGAGGTTAACGCCAGTAAAGCAAAGAATAGAGGGAGCACAACTGAGCAGGGAAAGTCTTTAGACCATAACACAGCTCTGGCATTTTTGGGAAAAGAAAGGGGAAGGATTGGGCAGGGAGAACCTCAGATCACAATCAGGGTATAGTGTAAGCCAGTAGTTCTCAAACTCAGTCCTATTAAAGTCTTTTGTCCAATAATTCTTTATTTTGGAGTGATATCCTTTAAATTTTATACTGGCTCCCCATCATCCCTGGCCTCTGTAACTAAATGCTAGAAACACTCTTGCAGCTATAACAGCCAATAATATCTCTGTATATTGCCAGATTTTACCTCAGGGAAAAAAATAACCTTTTTTTTTTTTTTTTTTGAGAATCCCTGGTCTAATCCAAAGCAAATAATTCCCATTAGAAAACTTCTCATTGGGCAGAAATAGTCAGGCCCTTGTACCCCCACCAAGCTCAGACATAACCTGGGGGGCTGTCCAATACAAGCATGGCCCTAGCGTAAAAACTGAGGAAGGTCCTGAAGATGCTAACTTCTGCAGGCAGTCAGCTAACTGCTCTCCTTGCAGCTGAACAGAAAATTATTCCTTGAGAGGAGCTCAGAGCAGCATATCTCCATGTCAGCTATATAAAGGCTGCTCATTTTCCCTTTGCAATCAATAACTTTATGTTGGAAAAAGTGTGGTCTGCCTTTTTTGGTCACCTCTATTAGACTTTTCTAGGACTTGAGGTCTGTGTTCTTTTATATATCATAGGAATAGAATTCTTTCTGTCTGTTATCTCCCCCCTGCAATTTTAGCTAGCTCCTTCCTTAGGTGATTACAACCTCAGTGTGAGTCTACAGAATCATATTTCTCAGCACACAAAAAGTAGAAATATATAGTTCTTAGATTTTGGAAATAAAGTAAATCCTGCAACTGAATAATTGGAAAAGAACAACAAAACATAGTTCTCATTAGTATATCTTATATTTAGGTCACTGTCCAATTTATTATGCTTACCTACTTCTTGTACTTTAAATTTTCATGATATGACTCTGGAAGACATGGAAGGCATCTGTCAAGTGGATCCCCCTCATGGATGACCATACGGACCACCTTTGAACTTCTAATATCAAATTCAGTGAAGCTCTATTTTTATGAGATTTACTATTGGTATGATATTTCTCTGAGACCAGAAGCATTCTGAAAACTGTATGAGCCAATAACAAGTTTAAAAATACCAATGAACAATCTTAGTTAAATAATACATATTTAGTTAATATTACTGTACTGGACACAATATAAAATAAATGGAGTAGACACACTATATCCTTTAAACATCTTTCCAAAATATTAGGACATATTCTGAGACCAACATCTATTATTGAAAGACATGGATTTAGCACATATATATTAAATACTCTAGCTTATACAATGTAGAGTTATTGCTGTAGACCATTTAGATACTTACCTGAAAGTATAATAAAATTGTGATCTACTTGTTCACATGGGTGTTGGATTGGAAAAATCAGTGGCTTATTTTTTTAGTATCAGAATAAGTTTAAAACAGACGAGTAGTATCAAGAATACTTTGATACATAAAAACAAATTTTATCAAACTTTGAAATATGGTGGATTTGGGCATTGCTCTTTAAAAAGCTGAGATTGCCTAAGCAGAGTTAAATGAAATGGGCACAAATCAGTTAGCTCACCAATTTGTGTATATTTGCCACTTGATGACTAACAAATACAAACCGAGCATTGTACTAGTTACTTTCTGTATTTGATTTGGCATTCCCCTAAAAGATCTGAAAGATACTAGAATTATCCTCACGTTATGAACAAGGCAATTGAGGTCCAGTTAAAGTAAATTATCTTGAGTCACGTAGGTGATGAGTTACTGAGCTAAACTTCAAACCAATCCAAAATTATAAAGTTTTAAAACAAATGTATTTCCTTGCCATGGGTATCAGATTGGATATATGTATTTACTGACCAAAAATATTATATATATATATATATATATATATATATATATATATATATATATATATATATAAATGGAAACACTTGTGACATAGTGGTTAAGAGCTACGGCTGCTAACCAGAAGGTTGGCAGTTTGAATCCACCAGGCGCTCCTTGGAAACCCTATGGGGCAGTTCTACTCTGTCTTGTAGGGTCGCTGTGAGTTGGAATTGACTCAATGGCAATGAGTTTGGATATTATGGATAATATTGTGAAGAATGAGAATTCCAGAACACATGATTACACTCATGAGGAACCTGTACATAGACCAAGAGACAGTCATTTGAACAGAACAAGAGAATACTGCATGGTTTAAAGCCAGGAAAGGTGTGTGTCAGGGTTGTATCCTTTCACCATAGTTATTCAGTCTGTATGTGGAGCAAATAATCTGAGGAGCTGGACTATATGAAGAAAAACGCAGCATCAGAATTGGAGGAAGACTCATTAACAAGCTGCGATATGCAGATGACACAACCTTGCTTGATGAAAGTGAAGAGGGCTTGAAGTACTTACTGATGAAGATCAAAGGCTACAGCCTTTAGTATGGATTGCACCTCAAAGAAAAGAAAACAAAAATCCTCACTACTGGACCAATAAGCAACATCATGATAAACGTAGAAAATATTGAAGTTGTCAGGAATTTCATTTTACTTGGATCGACAATCAACACCCCTGGAAGCAGCAGTCAGGAAATCAAATGATGTATTGCATGGGGCAAATCTTCTGCAAAAGACCTCTTTAAAGCATTAAAATGCAAAGATGTCATTTTGAGGACTAAGGTGCACCTGACCCAAGCCAGGGTATTTTCAGGTGCTTCTTATGCATGCAAAAAAGTTGGTCAGTGAATAAGAAAGACTGAAGAAGGTTTGATGCATTTAAATTATGATGCTGGTAAAGAATATTGAACATACCGTGGACTGCCAGAACAACAACAACAAAAAATCTGTCTTGGAAGAAGTACAACCAAAATGCTCCTTGGAAGCAAGGATGATGAGACTTTGTCTCACATAGTTTGGACATGTTATCAGGAGGGACCAGTCCCTGGAGAAGGGTATCATGCTTAGAGGGTTAGCAAAAAAGAGGAAGCACCTCAATGAGATGGATTGATACAGTGGCTGCAACAATGGAATCAAGCATAACAGCAAGCATATCCTGAGGATAGCATAGGACCGGACAGTGTTTCATTCTGTTGCACTATGAGTCAGAACTGACTTGATGGCATCTAACAACAACAAAATATATGTATAGTATTTTTTATTAAAAAAAAAAAAAAATTGGACTTCCGGCCCAGACATGTCATAGGCCCACTTTTCCCTGATTGTCCCCTCCAAATACAAGTAAATACCCTGAAAGTTGGAAAGTAAAAGATAGCCTGGCTAGAGACCTCAGAACTTGAGAAACAACAATTTTTTCCCCCTTCAGGTCTTTCTTTTTATCTCCCACATATCTTGGGCTGGGCACCAAGAAGGTCTACAACCCAAACCTCCAGAAGGTATGGACAGAAAAAAAAAGAATGAAAAGACAAGAAAGTCCTGTTTGTTTTGACCAATGGACCAGAAAAAGGGAATCCCAATAGACATCTAGAGGAGGGTCCCAAAATGTACTCAAAACTGTGGGAGGCTTCAGACCATGCTGCCCACAATGGTAGTATCTCCTGTCTCTTGGTCCTCTGCCTAGTGGCATAAGGAGTCCCAGTCCCAGCATTTCCTGGTCCACTACCCAGCAACAGAAAGTGAAAGAGATCTGGTGTCTACTAGACATCCCTCTACCCCACTGGCAGAAGCAAGAACAGTGATGGCAAGTAGCCCAGGGAAAAGTCTTACATCCCTGCAAGCAAAACTAGTACTAATAAGCAGGAGGTCCAGCAGCACCAGAAAAGTGAAGCGAGCCAGAATAAGATTGCAAGGACTCTGAAAACTAAGTTTCATTGGAAATGCAACTCACAAAAGTGAATCAGAATCTACATACTAAACTTAAACAAGGAAACAACAGCTTAAATAGCAGATTAAAAATGGGATCAGTAAGACTTCTAATATAATATCAGATGACTAGGATACAGTACAAAATCATTTGTTATACCAAGGGCCTGAAAACTTACAATTTGAATTTTTTAGAAAACAATCAATTGATGTCTTTAGAGAAATAAATCAGATGTTATGATTCCCTGAGAAGGACTTCAGGAAACCATCATCAAAATGCTTCAACAGGAAGTTACAGATTTCCTTGAAAGAAGTGAAAAGGTAGAACATCTTGGCAAAGAAATAGAAGCTATAAAAAAATAACCAAATAGAAATTATAAAAATATAATAACCAAAATAAAAACTAGATGGGCTCAATACAGTAGAGGCAACAAAGAATGAATCATTAAACTTAAGGACAGATCAAAAGGATTTATTCAACCTGAAAAATGGGGAGAAAATAACATGGAAATAAAAATGAACAGAATATCTTGGATCCATGGAACAATAACAAAATATCTAACATTTGTATCAACAGATTCCCAGAAGGAGAAGAGAAAGAATGTGGGGGTTAAAAAATTATTTAACTCTTTTTTGCCTGGGGGTACATATAGCGGCCCTGAACTTTTTCAGACTCTGGGATTTATTGGGAAGCTGCTCTAAAACTGACAGTGCGTGCTACCACAAGGCAGGGGCCTTTATGACTCTATGAAATTGAAGAAATGGATGTGCACCACAAATTACTGTTTTTACAGGGTAATGTATGAGGTGTCTGAATTTTTAGCAGGAAATACAGAAATTTGGAAAATTTGTATTACACATATATGCCAAGAGACTCCATACTAAAAAAAGAAAAAATTTTTTTTTCCATACTACCTACCAAAAATTCAGACATACTCAGTGATTCAGAATGCATCCATTAATGAAAACACATGGTATCAACAAAAAATTCAAAGTAGAAAATAACTGGGTCACCAAAGGGTTAAAGAAATAATGTCTAAAAAATTCCCAATTTTCCAAAAGACGTAAACCTACAGATTCAAGAAACTGAATAAGCCCCAGAGAGGTTAAAACCAAAGTCACCTATACCAAGACACAACATAATTATACTTCTGAAAATTAAAAAAAAAAAAAAAAATTCTGAAAGCAACCAGAAAGAAACAACACATTACCTGTAGGGGAACACATATTTGAACAATAGTACATTTTTCATCTAAAATCATGGAGGCTAGAAGACGTGGCCCAACATTTTTCAAGTGTTGAAAAGAATTATTGACTCTGAATTCTATATCTAGCAAAGCTATCCATCAAGAGTGAAAGGGAAATAAAGACAATCTCAGATGAAGTAAAAATAAGAAAATCTGTCACCAACTCACCTGCTGTTAAAGAATGTCTAAAAGAAACTTTCTAAACAAAAAGAAAATAAGTACATAAAAAGACTTGGACTTTCAGGGAGTAAAGAAGAATTACAGAATGAGCTAAAAAACTAACAAAAAAGAGGTAATACAATAAATTATTCTTTTTCCATGAGTTTTTAAACCAGATTTGATGTTTAAATAAAAATTAGAATACCATCCTTTGTTAGTGATCAATGTACGTAGAGGAAATACTTAAGACCATCATATATAAAAGGTGTGGAGGGAAAGAAACCTAAGAGGGAATAACATTTTAACACCTTACTCGAAGTAGTAAAACATTTATACGGGTAGGAGGTTACAAGTTGCATAAGAATACTGTATACCCAGAGCAACCATTTAGAAAACTATTCTAAGAGATATATTCAAAAACACTATAAATAAATCAAAATGGAAATCTAAATCTAAAAGCTGTTTTGGTAAATCATAGGAAGGCAAGAGAAGAGAAACACAGGGATGCAAAACAGAAGGAACAAATAGGAAAAAAAGTGGCAACTTTAAGAATATCATTTTTTTAATGTAAGTGGTTTAAATTTCCAATTGAAAGAGATTTGAAAATTGGATAAAAAACATGACATGATTATATCTTCTGTACAAGAAACTCACTTCATAATACACTATAAACCAATAAACCAAACTCATTGCCATCAAGTTGATTCCAACTCAAAGCAACCCCATAGGACAGAGTAGAACTGCCCTGTAGGGTTTCCAAGGAGGAGCTGGTAGATTTGAACTGCCGACCTTTTGGTTAGCAGCCTGAGCTCTTAACCACTGTGCCACCAGGGCACCACGTACAATATAGGTAGGTTGGAAGTAAAAGAATGAAAAATATATATCATACAGACATTAACAACAAAAAATAGGAATGGTTATGTTAATATTGGATGATATAGAGCACAGAAAATTTCTAGAGACAAAGCTGGACCTTATGCAATGATGGGAGGATCAATTCATCAAGAAGACATAGCAATCCTAAATGTGGATGCACCAAACAATACAGTTTCAAATACATAAAACAAAACTGATAAAGCTAAAAGGAGAAATAGTTAAACCCACAGTTATAGTTTGGGCCTCAGCATCCCACTCTCAATCCATAAAATAAAAAATAGTAAATTAGACCTTACCAACATGTTTTTGTTGTGTAAAAGACCTTGTTAAGAGAATGAGAAGAGAAGCTACAGATGGTGAAAAATATTTGCAAACCACATATCTGACAAAAAGTTTCTATTTGGTGTATACAAAGAACTCTCAATCCTCAACAGTAAAAATACGAACAACCCAATTAGAAAATGAGCAAAAGATATTAACAGACATGTTCAACAGTGTTAGCCCTTAGGGAATATCAAATTAAAACTGCAATGGGATATGATTTTGCATCAATCAGCGTGACTAAAATAATAGGTAAATAGATAGATGATTGATAGATAGATAGATGATAGACAGACAGATGATAGATAGATGATAGATAGATGATAGATAAATGATGATAGATAGATGATAGATGATGGATAGATAGATAGATAGATAGATAGATAGATAGATAGATAGATAGATAGATAGATAGATAGATAGATAGATAGATAGATAGATTGATAGATTGATAGATAGATAATAGGTAGATGATAGATTGATAGATAGATGATTGGTAGATAGATAGATGATAGATTAGACAGACAGACAGATGGATAAACACCAAATACCGATGAGGATGTAGAGAAACCGGACCACTCATCATTTCCAGTGGGAATGTAAAATGGCACGGCCCCTCTATAGCACTGAAAATAGTGTGGTAGTTTCTTCTATACTAAAAATGTAATTAACAGATGACCCACTTGTACATTTATCTGTGAAAAATGAAAAGTTGTGTTTACACAAAGCCTGAACATGAATGTTGTAATAGTTTTGTTTTTAATATCCAGAAACTGGAAACAACCCAAATGTTTTTCAATGGATAAACGACTAAATAAGTGGTGGAACACCCATACCACGAAATATAGCTCAGAAAAGGAACTATTGATATGCCTGACTTAGATGGACCACAAAAGAATAATGCTGAGTGAAAAAAAGTATCAGTATCAAAAGGATGCAACTCAATGGTACTATTTATATAACAATCTTGAGATAATGTAATATAAATGGAAAACAGACGAGCTATTGCCCAAGGTAAGTTTAGGGGGCCGGAGACGATAGAGAGAGCTCTAGAGGGTAGCATGGGGGAGACTTGTGATGGAACAGTTTTGTGTCTCTGTTGTGGTGGTAGCTATAGGTGATTAAATTGCATAGAAATACACACACAAATGTGTGCTTGTATAACTGATGAAATCTGAGTAAACTCTGTAGATTATACCAAAGCCAGTTTTACGGTTTTTATACTGTCCTACTGGGGGAGAGAGAAAAAGAATGCACAGGATCTCCCTGTAATTTCTTTTGGCAACTACCTGTGAATCTGTAATTATTTAAAATAGTTGCTAAAGATTGATTGTAATATAGCATTCTCTGCTTACTTTTGGTTATGAAATTGAACAATCTGCTTAATTTTCCCCACCCATAATACCTTGACTTTGTTTTGTTGTTAGCTGTCCTCCAGGAGGCCTTGACTCACACTGACCCCATGCATGATGGAAGTAAGTGCTGCCCAGTCCTGCACCATTCCCATAAGTGGTTGAGGATCACACCGTTTGATCCACAGGGTTTTCATTGGCTGCTTTTCAGAAGGAGATCACCATGCCTTTCTTCTTAGTCTGTCTTTGTCAGCTGAAACCTGTTCAGCATCATAGTAATTACACAAGCCTCCACTGACACATGGGTGCAGGGTTTAGAATCAGTTCATTCTATTTTGACCTCCTGCTGAGAACCTGAATTTTCACCCGAGATGCACTGAATCAGAATCTACATTTTAACAAGATTCCCAGGTGATTCCGTATGAATCACCTGGGAATCTTGTTAAAATGTAGATGTATACATACAAAACACCTGGGGATCTTGTTAAAATGTAGCTGTGTACATGCTCAGTAGGGGGTGGAATGGAATGAACCAGTCCGAAGCGGTAGCTGCACCTGGGGTGCCTTGGCCGAGAATCCAACTGATTCCCCTGCACGAAAGATGGGAATTCTACCACTGAATCACCACTGCCTCTCCATGACTTACATGAAAAACTTACTTTAGGATGCTTTTCTCAAACAATAAAGTGGTACCTTGTTAGTCAAAATGTAATATGATGCAAACTGTAAAAAGATGGAAATTATAAATAGACTTTAAAAGTGAAAAATATCTTGACTTAATGAATTTTAAGGATTTGGAATAACCTGTTGTAGCTACAAATGTCTTAAATTCTAACTAAGCCATGCCGAAGTTACTACAGCCTGACCAGATCTTACTCTCCAATTCTCTCCGTACCCACACCGTGATGACCCATTTTCACTCATCTGAGGGGAACTAAAATGACGCTGGGCTCTTGGGGGCCCTGTGAGAGAGTGCTGTCCTGGTGGGCTGAGAACATCACAGTTAAGGCAGGTTCTAGGCACAAGTTCTCATCTGATATTTGGTGAATGAAAAGTAGAATTAATTGAAGTATATCTTGTCTTTGATAACCTATTTCTGCAGCTCCATGAAATGTTTTGAATGCTTGCTTCTGAAACAGGGAACTAACAAATATTTTTAAAGTCATTTGGCTAATTACAGGGAAATAATGTGGGGAAACTATAATGACCCTTTTGCTTTTTCAGGCTTTGTTGTTGTTGTTTTTTGCCGAGAATGTACACAGCAGAACATACACCAACTTCTACACGTACAATTCAGTGACACCAATTATATTCTTTGAGTTGTGTAACTGTTTTCATCCTTTTCTGAGTTTTTTTCTCCCCATTAACATAAATTCACTGCCCCTTAAGTTTCCTATCAAATCTTTTGATTTGCTGTTGTCAATTTGATCCCATATAGAAGGATATAATGGAAACAGGGAACTTGTTTCTGAGGGCTTGGAAAATCTTGTGCCACTATGACTCATACTGAGGAACCAAAGGGAGAGAGAAGCAGTTAATCAGGGATTTAACTTTACCTGGAATTCAGCTTTCTTTACCTTGCTTTCTAGTCCCTATCGACCTGATCACATTGCTTCTCAGTAGTTGCTGTGTGGGGGTAAAAAAATCAATAGTGGTCATTTGGATTAAAGTTGGGGGTATAACAACATCCACTGCACATCCCTGTGGCCTCCCTTTTCATTCACTGCGATTTCTTTATAACCCCTTTGCCAACAACACAGAAGACCACACTTACAGGTTCTTCCCACATGGCAAGTAAAATTCCATCAGGGTAGCTGCCTAATATTTTATAACAATACTATATACTTATATGGGACAGGTTCCCAAGGATTTTGTTAGTTTGTTTTCTTTTCTTTTTTTTTAATCAGCCCTATTTTCCTTGCCTTTAGAGAATTTTTTTTAGAGAATAGGAATATTTCAGGCAAAAAGGTTTAATATGGAAATTGAGAACAAAGATATATATGGTTCCTGAGGGGATTGCTATTAGCCGTTTCAAACATTGCCTCGGAATTATTTGCAATTCCCAGTTTAACCACATGCCTGTAATGAGACATTGTTTAAATGCAATTTAGCCCTCTGTTGTCAACTGCCAGAGGAAAATAATGCCTCAAAATGCCTATTTTCTGAGGAAACGTAGGTTAAATTTTAAGTAAATTATAAAAAAAAATAATTTTACTAGAACTAAGTGAGCACAATTACTCTTATTTTTAACTACCTTCAAAAGATTCTTGTTATCCATATTTAAATAAATTAAAGGAGAATTTAAATACCAGTATGAATATGGGTTCCATCTCTCTTGCTAGGGACTAGGGGTCTAAAATTTTATTCATATAACATTGTTATACAAAGGAAATCATTAGGACTCAAAATCCTTTCATTTCCTCGGTGTCTTCTTGCATTGCTTTACCAGTAAAGTCATTGTTATCTCCTCAGATACCAACTCTAATTTGTTAGAAAGCATTATATTCATCTTAAATCTTTACCATATTTCACTGTTCTGCAATGAAAAGAACATTCACATAAAATTATGCATTTAAAACTCTTTTATACATAATTTCCTGTCTGCTCATGTGGACCCCTGTACCCATGTTCTCATGCGTCTGTTTTCTAGAATGCAGTAACTCAAGTCTCCTTTTTCATAATACACACATTTTGACCTTTGTTGAGACCTTCTTACTAAAAGTAGCCAGTCACAAGTCATGTCACTCATTTTCACAAGAGCCTCCCCTAAAATGTATACAAATGTGTTCTCTTACATTCTCCAACTCTAAATTTAGAATATTTTTTCTGAACAGCTAAAAAGAAATTGGAAAAGGCAACTTTCACAAATTATTTAGAGCTCTCGACCAGAAATCTGAAGATGGGAGAACTAATCCTGATGCTCACATTGAGTTACGTGGGGTTTTAAGCAAGTTCCATTATTTTTTTTAATCTGTTTTCCCAATATATAAAAATGGAATGCCATTTGTTCCTGTGTACCATGTGGCAAAAATTGGATAAGATTGGGATACATCCAAGAACATTAGAAATTGAGTTGTGCGATAGGAATATTTTATTTTTATTATAATAGCATTTAGAATAAAATTCAAACTCTTTTCCCTGGCCTATGAATGCTCTGGGATATGACCCTTGTTATTCCCAGGCTTGATCTTCTACCCCTTCTTCCTGTCATAAGCTTCCAGCCATTCGGTCCTTTCTACAGCCTGGATAGAGTAAGCCCATTCTTGCCTTAAGGCCTTTGCATTTTCCCTTAATTAAAAAACTTAATAATTTATATCATTCTTTCCACAACTAGATATTTTTAAATTAGGAATTTTTATGTCAAGGAGGGTAAATATGAGTGTTTTCATGAAGATATACAATGCAAATTAGGTGCGTGAATGAAAAATTATCTCAATTAGCTGGGCTACAAAACACTTGAGGTGGAGCACTGTGAGATGTGGTGAGATGTGTAGTTTGAGGCAACTCTAGACAGCCTCTAATGCTAGGCTAAAGAATTTAGATTTTGTTTTATTGGAGATGCATAAAGTTACTGTCTGTACACAAGGATAGTTTGTCTATTCATAGAGCAATTATTGCATGGCACAAAATTACATAAGAGAATACCTGAAAGAAAGCAATCAGGACATTCAGTACCTTGTAAATTGTGGTAAATATTTTGGGCTTTATCATGTAAGAAAAATTAACACTGTCAAACAGCAAACCTGAGCTTCTGTTAAAGCAAAGACATTCTTTGAAGGAACAGACAGATTCACAATGAAGAAATTTCAGCAGCAAAAGAGCGTGGTCACACTCGGGTTTTAGTCAGACTAGAACATTTAGGTAAGCGGAGATCATTCTAGCTACAGAGTGAAATAGATTTGGCTTGAGCAAACCTGGAGGCTTGGCAACCAGTTTGAAGGTTATTCAACAAATTTATTCAGTAAATATTTATTAGTAATTGCACAAACTCCTCCTTGTTGTGCTAGAATAAATTCAAAGGCAATTCTATAATCCAGCACAACTTTAAGAAAAGAGTTTAAAGATTTTTGTTGGGCTTCTATGCTATCAACTAATTCATTTTTTGTTTGAAACATAGTAGCAGAAAAATTGTGAATAGATTTTTCAAGTTCAGAGGTTTCCATAAATGGAAAAAGGTCCTGGAGAAATGCCCATCTGTCCCCAGATCTTTCCATTATAGGGTTTTCATTATTTCTTTTTGTTGGGAAAAAAGTTTCAGATCATTGGTCCAGTGTATGCTTTCATTATAAGAAGGGAGACCTCAGTGGAATGCCTCAAAAGCAAAGCGTACATTGACCTGTCATTTCTAAACCATCTAGGTAGGGTAATGCTTAAACATGGGGTTCATTATTTGGATTTGGGCTTTTCTTAGTGGAGTATTTTGATCCCCTACATAAAAATATATATCTATGAGAAGCACAGATGATATTATTTCATTGTCATTTTGTGGAGAAGGAATGGTTTGATTGACTTTTTCAAGCCATTCTTCAGTCAAAGTTTTACTACAAATAGATAAACCCACTAACCACTGCTGTCATAATAGCCCCCAATATGTGGGGTGGTAAATGTTATGATAAAAGGATGGCTTTTCTTTGGTACTGTTGCAAGGTCCTTATATAAGGGTTTGAAGATCCCTGGTATTTCCTGGGTGTATGGGTGACCAGGCAGTACACGGGGAAAACTTCTCTGTATTCTTGGTACAGTTTTTCAAACTTTTCTCTGTATCATTGACTTGAGGGTGTTGAATTAAATTAAAACACTGCAGTTGGGGACTTGTTAATAGTTCTGGAGTGTTCCACAACCTGACACATATAGTCTATTTAAAGGAAACACTAGGATTTACAATAAAATCAGGTACAGAGGTATAGTTAAACACAATGATAGCTAAAGAGTTTGAATTAGTATGGCCAGATTTTTGGAATTTTATAGCAAATCGAACAGTTAGATTACCAACACTAGCTACTGATTGAGCTAATATAACAAAGGCATTATCATGCCAAACATCAGCAAGAGTCATGATATACAACAGTAAGAGAGTATTTAAGAAAGGCTTCTTAACATAAGAATACTAACTGAAAAGCAATACAGTAAGGCAAATATCACAAAAATAATAGTTATGATAAAGCAGACCTCCTTCAGTTACTTTCATGAAGAATATTAGCACAAGCGTGTAATAAAGCAACTACCATAAGAATACCAGTAATCAGGAAACTTCAGCAGCTTGCATGAAATCTTATTCCCTGACTGTGTAAAAAAAAAAAAAAATTTTTTTAGGAGCCACCTAATTTGGCATCGTGTGCTTCTGGCCATAAGGGCATTTGAATTTCAGTTTAAGTCCTTCAGTGGGTCTTCAGTCCAGGCAGAGCCTTTAGCCTTCTTAAATTGGGATAATCCAAGTTTTAACTCCCTGTAATTTAGCAGCACAAGGATTAGTGAAAAGAACAACAAATATGATCCTTTCCAGTGAGGCTCCTGGGAATCTTTTAATTGGCACCTCTTCCAAAATACACAGTCACCTGGTTCAATAGAAGGTAATTTTTTTTTTTTCTAAATTTTGGCTGTTCAGAGCTTCTGTGACTCATGAAAAGTGCTTTTTAGAGTACTGCCAAAAACTGACAATATTTCAATAATTCAGGTTGAACTACATTAGGATCAGTATATGTTGAGAAATAAGCCAGGGCCATAGGCCTTCCAGTAATAATTTCATGTGGAATTAATTTATATGGCCCAAATGAAGTGGGCCTCAGATTAAGAAGGACTAAGGGCAGGATCTTGTAGCCCTGGTGGCACAGTGGTTAAGCATTTAGCTGCTAACCAATAGGTCAGCAGTTTGAATCCACCAGCTGCTCCTTGGAAACCCTATGGGGCAGTTCTACTCTGTCCTATAGGGTTGCTATGAGTCAAAACCAACTCGATAGCAATGGGTTTTTTTTTAAGGGAAGGACCTTAGTCCAGGTAAACTTAAGGACTCAGAAACCTTGGCTAATTGGGTTTTTATTATAAAATTAGTTCTTTCCACTAGCCTGAAAGATTGCAGATAACAAGGATAATGAAGTCGTTGATAAATAGGAAGAACCTTACATCTCTCTCCAATAACTTGTCCAGTAAGTTCTCCTGTCACTGCAAAGACCTATTGGTGCTCCCGAAGTGGGCATTATATTTTCAAGTTTTTTAGTTACAAGTGTTGTAGTGGCATGGCAGCTATAAAACACTTCTAACCAATGTGAAAATCTGCAAACCATCACTAATACATATTAGTAACCATTTGAAGTTGGGAGCTGGATAAAATCTAATTGCCATTCAAGCATAGGTCCTGATTATCACAGGTAATTTTCAGGTGAAATTTTAAAAGGTTTGCCTGGGTTATAACAGGAACAAATAAAGCAATGGGAGGTGACATGTTTGGCAGACTCAAAAATTGTCCCCGCCCATGTTTCTTAAAAATTTCAATCATTTTTTCTTGTCCTAAATGGAATTCTTCATGGAGAGCTTTCAACACAGGAAAATGAGATGACTTAGGTAAGACAAGCTTCTGAATAGGCTCTAACCATAATTTGGTTATAGGATCTTGAGAACAATTCACTTACTTCCACTTTTCCGTTTCCTCAGCTTTAGCTAATTGTTGATTTTTATTAATTTTTCTAAAGTTAATTTGCTAAGGTTATGATTACTTATGAACTAATCAGTGTAGTCTCCTTTTTCTGTTTTTGTTAGGGCTAAGATAACTTTAGAGATGGCTGTGTCCTAGTTATCTAGTGCAGCTATAACAGAAATACCACAAGTGGATGGCTTCAACAAACAGAAGTTTATTCTCACACAGTCTAGGAGGCTAGAAGTCCATATTCAGGGCTCCGCCTCCATCGTCATCAATCTTCCACTGATTTAGGAGCTTCTCAGTGCAGGAACCCCAGGTCCAAAGGACGCACTGTACTCCCAGCACTGCGTTCTTGGTGGTATGAGGTCCCCCGTCTCTCTGCTTGCTTCTCTCTTTTATATCTCAAAAGAGATTGGCTTAAGATACAACCTAATCTTGTAAATTTAGTCCTTCTTCATTAACATAACTGCCTCTAATCCTGCCTCATTAACATCACAGAGGTAGGATTTACAACACATAGGAAAATCACATCAGGTCACAAAATGGTGGGCAACCACACAGTACTGCGAATCATGGCCTACCCAAGATGATACAAGGTTTTGGGGAACACAATTCAATTCATAATATCCCACCCTTTGTCTCCCCCAAATTCATGTCCTTGCCACATGTAAAATATATTCATCCCATCATATCATAACAAAAGTCTTGTCAACTCCAAGTCTGAAATTTAAAAATTCCTGTTCATCTGTGAGATCTAGAATGCAAATTTTCTGCTTCCAAAGCACAATGGTGGAACAGTCTCAAGCTAGACATTTCCATTACAAATGGAGGAAATTAGAGGGAAAGAAGGGATGACAAGCAGCAAGTCAGCAGAACATATTAACATTAGTCCTCAAGGCTTGAAAATTATCCTCAAATTATCCTCTGGCCCTGTCCTCCAGACCTAGATATTGGCCACTTCCAGACTCTGAGTGGATGCCCGGTGGCCCTGAGCCTCAGCTTCACCTTCCACGCCCACTGGAATGGCAACTCTACTCCCTCAGCTTTGGGTGGCCCCATTCTCCTGGTCCTTCTGAGTGACAATTCCACTGTTTGAGACTGAGGCAGCTCTGCTTTCTGTGTTCATCTCTTCAGCCTCTGCTTCCTGGTTCTTTGGCCTCTCAGCCCCTCGGGCCTCACTGCCCATGTCTGTGCTGCTGGGGCAAGTGTTCCAGAACTCTGTTGCTCCACCAATAGGTGCCTAAAGGTACCCTACTCCACCAGTAAACTTCGGCTGGAATGCACTCAGCCCTCTTGTTCTGTAGGTCGGCAAGCCTAGTTCCATCAGTAAATGTTCAGAGGCACCCCACTCCTGCAGGAAGCCCCCTGTGCAAAGGCACTCAGCTCTGTCGCTCCATGGATTGGCTCCCGTGCTGTCTCATACCGGTCTCCTGGTTTTGCTGCTGCTTCTCGTCATCTGCACTGTCTCCTATGTAACAGTTCCCTTCATTTCCTTCTCAGTTCCTCAACAGATTGTCTTTAACATCCGTAATTCCACCAATAGTCTCTTTAAGGCATTCTATCTTCTATTATTCCAAAAAATAAAAGAAAACCCAAACCCACTGCTGTCAAGTCGATTCTGACTCCTACAGACGCTATACGACAGAGTAGAACTGCCTCATAGGGTTTCCAAGGAAGGTCTGGTGGATTCAAACTGCTGATCTTTTGGTTAGCAGCCATAGGACTTAACCACTATGCCACCAGGGTTGTCTTCCAGCCCAATGCATTCACAATTTCAAAACTGCTTCCAAATTTTAGGCATCTGTTAGAGCAGTGCACCATTCTCTCAGTACCAAATTCTGTCTTAGTTATCTAGTGCTGCTACAAGTGAAATACTACAGGTGAATGACTTCAACAAGTTTATTCTTTTACAAGGTTAGGAATCCTTTCTGTTTCTATAACATGCCAATATCATGTGTAACCCTGAAAGCATAATAAGAATCTATGTAAAACATTAACAGACCTCCCTTTATCAAGTTTATAGAGTCTGTTAACAGCAATTCACTCATCTTGTTGTGCCGGAGTAACTTTGGGAAGGGTTGACTTTCCAAAACCTCAGTAAGGTTGACATGACATACCCAGCCTGATAGTGAGAGCTACTAGGATCATGTTTCAAATAGAAGTCATCAGCAAATAGAATTAAATCAGGATTAGCCAAAGGAGTTTCTCTTAAATCTTTTTGAGGAGTTAAAAGCTGTTCAGTTAAATTTAACAAATCATATCTTGGAAAATCCTTACTTTCAATTTCTGGAAAGAGAGTGGTAGGATTTAAACAAGCCACAGAATGTAGTCTAGCATTAGATGCAACCTGGAGGAACACTTCCAGCTGGTAGACAGATGTTGGGTCAAAGCAGAATTAAGTATTTAGGATATGGCCTGGGGAAAAGAAACATTTAGAAAAATTCCCAGGACTATATTTACATTTCTTTCAACTAGTTTTAACTATGGCAGCAACATCCCTGAGGCAGGACAGCTACCCTTTTGCTTCAGGGTCAAGCTGCAGACTGTAGTAGCCTGTTGACCTCTGACATCCTCCAAGCTTCTGGATTAAAATGCCTACAGTGTTTCCAGAGGCTTCTTATACAAACAGGAAAAAAAAAAAAATAGGTGATAGTTAGGAAAGCCTAGTGCAGGTGTGTTTGCTAAATCTTTCGTTTTAGTTACAGCTTAAAAATAATAATAATAATAATTAGTTTTAGTTTTTTCCTGATCATTCAGTGTAATTTGCAGAGAATCTGGCTAGAACTTTTTCAGATATTTATACAGGGGCTGGGCTAGCAAGAAAAAAAATAGGAATCCAAGTTCTGCAGTAGCCACAAATCCCCAGAAACCCATGTAATTGTTTCTTAGTTTTAAGGATAGGAAGAGCAAAAATACCTTCTTTTTGCTTAGGGTAATAGAAATGCCTTCTACAGAAATCAAATGACCTAAATACTTAGCAAGACGCTGGGTTAATTGTACTTTTTCTTTAGAAACTTTATGCCCTACAGCAGTCAGATGTTTTAATAAGATCATGCTGTCACCTATGCAGGCTTGCTGGAAGTGTGAACATATTAGTAAGTCATTGAGATATTGTAACAGTTTATATTCATTTTTTAATTGTAAGAGCTGTAAGTCAGCATGGAAAATTTGAGAGCAGTATGTAGGAGATCTGATAAAGCTTTGAGACATCACAGTTCAAGTAATTCGTTGGTTGTCCCAGATGAAAACAAACAAATATAGGCTGTTGAGGTGGACAGGTATACTGAAAAAGATTCTACAGAGATCAATAACAGTAAAGTGTGTAGCATCTGGAGGGACATTAGGAAACAACAAGTGAAGATTTGAGGCTGCTGGAAATCTAGGAATGATAATGTGTCACCCCCATTACCCCATTGCCATCAAGCTGATTCTGATTCATAGCAACCCTATAGGACAGAGTAGAACTGTCCTATAGGGTTTCCAAGGAGGGGCTGGTGGAAGTTGAACTGCTGACCTTTTGGTTAGCATCCTGAGCTCTTAAACACTGTGCTACCAGGGCCCCAACAATGCAGTTAATAGCCCTTAAATCCTTTACAAACCTCCAGCATGGATTTCCTGATTTCTTAACAGGGAGTACAGTGGTGTTGCAATGGCTGGTGCAGGGAACACTTAATGCTTTGGAAATGAAGTCCTAAATAATAGGGGCTAATCTTTTTTTTATTAATCCCTGGATAGCTTCTCATTTAAGGGGGGTATTGAGAGAATCTTGGTAAAGGCTTAGAGTTATCTACTTGAACTTTAATAAGTTCTGCAGATAAAACCACATCAGTAGGTGTGATGGCCCATAAGGTTTCAGGATTTAATTTATAAAAAGTCAGAAGGAAATGGGCTAGAGGGAGTTAAATTGTCTTTGTGAATAACTGATGCCTGAAATCAACAAGCAGCTTCTCCTTGAATTAGCTCTGATTCAAATTGCTTTTTAGAGATTTTCAGGGGGTCTGGCAGACTTAATATTTGTCTTTTTCTAAAAATTGTAAATGACAGGCCAAATTAGATAAAAGATCTCAGGATGACAAATTAACAGGAGTCTCAGGCCTCAGCAGAAAGGGATATAAATCTTCAATAGTGCCAAGGGAAATAGGAACAGGCTTTAAATGAGTTGAAGTCCATTTTGATTTGTAACCCCTACAACTTTTTTGGAAGTTTTGTATTTCTTTCTGGGCAGGAGCTTTTGTAAACACATGGGGTTAATGGCAGAAAGTGTAATACCAATATCAATTAGAAATGTGCAAGGTTTTCTATTAATATACATAGTAGTTTCTCCTTGCAGGTTAAGTGCCACCATAGGAAAACTCCGTATTGTGTCCCAGGAGCCCCTTCATTCCATATCTAGTTAAAGGGTCTCTGGCTTAAGCTATTTCTTTTGATTGTTCTTTAACTTATAAAAATGCTTCCTCCAATGTTTGGGTTTCTTGCAATAATTGCAAGTTCTAGGTTTAGTGCCTCCAAAAGACTTAGATTTACTCTTCTGATGAGGAGATTAAAATTGTTATAATTGCAAAGCCTTTAACTTATTTGCCTTGGAAGATTGCTTAGTTTCCAAGGTCCGAGAGAGTCCCTGAGCTAAACTGGCCAGCTAGGCAACAGGAGCTGATTTCCAATCTAGTCGATGCCTTTTTAATATGGCTGAAAGTTCAGGTTTGAGGCCAGATATGAATCCTGCATTAAAAACTCCTGCAACCACAGGGTATGTTGGATCAATTCCAGAATGTTCAGCAAAACTCTGAAATAATCTGGCCTAGTAATCATTTTTTTTGTCATAAACAGGTCCTAAAGTATTCTGACTGCTGACTTTTGAAAGAATGAACAGCAAATATCAAAAATGTAATTTGGCCATCTTAGGCAGAAGCTTCTCCTCATGCCAGGCACCTAGGTTTTTAGTCAGAATTCTTTACAACTCTGCACCATCAAGGGACTAAGGATTTTATAATCTGTGTATGGAAATTCAGGATATGAACTCTTTGACAATCTGATTCTGATATGTATAGTTTGTTGACGCTTGCTCATAGTGATTTGTTTTCCTGTGACTATGAATTTGTTTTGTATGAAATTTTCTTTTTTTCTCATCCAGTCTCATAGTTTGAGACTAAAACTTTCTTTTACTCTTATATGAATGGAACCTCTGTCTATAAAGATATTTCTAGTTTGTCCTAAAACTGATAGCGAAGGCCCTTGTGTGGGGCCTAAGTTTGTTTTGGTCACCAATTCTCAGAGAAGCTGTGAATACCAACCCATATTTATCAAGATTTGGTAAATGGCCTATGGGTGAAAAGTCCACTTCAGTTCTTAGCTTGCCACTTTTATCTAATTCTGGCCTCTGATAAGTTTTTACTTCCTAGCTAGTTCATTGAGGCACTTAAAAAATATTTCATGATTTTTTTTTTTTTTTTTTTTTGTGTGTGTGTTACCTTCAAAAGGAAGTTTTAAAACTTTAGGCTACCAATGTAAGTCCTGACAGAGGTTACATGAAAGCAGGTGTCAGGTTCAATGAGTTATGGTTCTGTCTTCACTCTGTCCTGGTTTTAATTACCAGGTGTGGAAACTCATGGAGTATTTCTGGTACCAGATTCCTATAGTAGGTGTCTTTTTTTCTGGCCCCAGTCTCTGTTAAGTGTTCTATTTAGCATTAAGAATAATCCTGACCCATATTTTTTCTTTACTCCTATGTTTTAAATAAAATTAGAAAGTTTCCATGAAGTCTCAGAAGACTAGTACTGATTTTCCTTATATCATTGTTAGACCTTCTTCCGCAAGGAAAAGGAAAATAGAACTTTATTATCCTAACTGCAAACTGTAGAAAAAGTGTATTAAAGAATACCTGCAAAACACATGAACATTCTGATCTTAGTTTTCCATCTACATTTCATAATACTTTGTGAACAAAAAGCTGTAATTTTTCTGTGATTCACAGTGTCATAGTTCTCTCTGGTTATGTTTGAAGGCTGGAATTCTGTCTTTTACCCCCTGACATTACTACCTGGTCCTTGCAGGATATATGATAGCAAACATAACAGGAAAAATGCATATGTAATTTTCTTCCCCTAGGTCCTCTGTTGTATGTTATTATCTATTGTTTTGCCCATGTGCATTGGGCTAGAAAACTTCAAGGACATTTACAACACAACTGCTCGTCAAAGCTTTTTATGCTCCTTTTCTGTGAGCCCCATTCTGATATTTCTCAGTCCATAAAGGGCATCCTCCAAGCAAAAGTGCACTCACTAGTTTCAGTCTTAGCAAAGGGTTATATAACAGAGACAGAAAAAAAGATATTCAATTACTTTACTCCCTTCACAAAACTTTACATCCAAGAACCTAATATTATAGCTCAGTCACATGGTAATTGGAGTAGAAAAACTTTTACCTAAACTTCCCTTTTCTAATTTGCAGAATAATTGGCATCCTTTATCACCTACAGAAGTGGAAATAGCCCATAAGCTAGATTTCAAGTTTAAGTAGGCTGATCTCTAGTTCACCCACTGCCACTGTGTAAATCATATGCTTATCAAGATTCAGTTCTGTTGGTCACAAATCTGTTTATAGAAGTTATACATGTTATTGTGTTTATGATATATTAATGATATATAAATGTACAAAGAGAGAGGTCATTTAGCTCTATGAGAAAAAAAAACTGAATGCCTTGGACAAACTCAGTAAGATGAATGACTTAAAAATGCTGTAAAATTAGTTGTGTATGAAATAATTGTATAAAAATAATAAAAAAAAACCCTCAAGGATGCTGCCATCAGATTACTTTACAAGTTCTTAAACCACTTTAAAGAAACTAAAAGTCATTTATTGTGCACTACAGGCAGGATTTATGTAGTAAAGACTCATAAGATGCTGACCTAAAAGAAGAAATTTCTCCACCAGGATATTCATAATCAGAAAATGCATTCATTTCTATATAATAAGATTGGCCAAAGAATGTAGAGTTAAATGTGTTAGTTATAAGATGAAGTTAAGTTAATGTTTGTATTGTTTAAATGGAAACCCTGATGGGGTAGTGGTAAAGTGCTACGCTGCTAACCAAAGATGTCGGCAGTTCGAATCCACCAGGCACTCCTTGAAAACTCTATGGGGCAGTTTTACTCTGTCCTGTAGGGTCACTATGAGCCGGAATCGACTCGACATTACTGGGTTTGGTTTGGTTGGTTTATTGTTTAAATGATTTTTATTGACTCAATACCAGTTGCAATCATGTCAGATAAGAGGGCTTTTAAAGACTCTTGTAAAGATCACTGTGAAGTCCTGTAAGAGATAATGTAGCTTAGGGGTTAATGATATCCTTAACATCGGTTCTGCTTTTTACTAGCTATGTGACTTTGGCAAGATACTTCAGGTTCCCGGATCCACTTGTCTTCATCAGTAGGGCTTCCAGTTAATTATCAGGGGCTGTAGAGGTAAAGTGCTTAACACACTGCCTCGCACCTAGTATTTCATAAATGGCAGCTGCTATAGCTATTGTGTGTGTTGGGGTTGTATCTTTTCACCATAATTATTCAGTCTGTATGCTGAGTAAATAATCCAAAAAGCTGTACTATGTGAAGAATGGCAGGGCCTCAGGATCAGAGGAAGACTCGTTATCAACTGTCAATATGCAGATGACACAGCCTACCTTGCAGAAAGTAAGGAGGACTTGAAGCACTTACTGATGAAGATCAAAGACCACAGCCTTCAGTATGGTTCTCCTCAACATAAAGAATACAAAAAACCTCACAACTGGATCATTAAGCAACATCATGATAAACGGAGAAAAGATTGAAGTTGTCAAGGATTTCATTTTACTTGGATCCACAATCAATGCTCATGGAACCAGCAGTCAAGAAATACAATGATGTATTACATTTGGCAAATCTGCTACAAAAGACTTCTTTAAAGTGTTAAAAAAGCAAAGATGCCACTTTAAGGGGTAAGGTGCACATGACCCAAGCCACTCAGAATACACAGTGGGTGCAACAATGTACTTAAGCATACCAATGATCATGAAGATGAAGATGGTGCAGGACTGGGAAATGTTTTGTTCTGTTGTACATGGGGGTCAACATGAATTAGAGCTAACTTGATGACAACAAACAACATCATAATGATTATTATGTAAATCTAGGGGGTGGTGATTTTTTTTGTTGTTGTTCTTGTATTATCTCGTGCCAAATAGTTTACTTACCACAGGTTCCGGTTTATTAAATAATTACTATCTGACAAATATTTATTGAAAATTTATTAACTGCCAGGCATTATTGTTGCTGGGGTGGCAAAGATAAGCAAGACAAAAATCCCTGCTTTTATGGTATTATGGATTGAACTGTGTCCCCCCAAAATGTGTGTCAATTTGTCTAGGCTGTGTTTCCCAGTATTGTGTGGTTGTCTGCCATTTTGTGATCTAATATGATTATCTGCTGGGTTGTAAATTCTAGCCTCTATGATATTAATGAGGCAGAATTAACAGTCAGTTATGTTAATAAGGCAGAACACAATCTACAGGATTAGGTTATATCTTGAGTCAATTTCATTTGAGATATAAAAGAGAGAAGCGAGCAGAGAGAAAGGGGGACCTCATTACCACCAGGCAGGTAGATCCAGGAGCCAAGTATGTCCTTTGGGACTGGGGTCCCTGTGCTGAGAAGCTTCTAGTCTAGGGGAAGATTGATGGCAAGAACTTTCCCCAGAGCCAACAGAGAGAGAAAGCCTTCCCCTGGAGCTGGCACCCTGAATTCAAACTTTAGAGTCCTGGGCTGTGAGACAATAACTTAGTCTTTGTAAAAGCCATCCATTTGAGGTTTTTCTGTTATAGCAGCACTAGATAACTAAGACAGAATTTGGTACCAGGAAGGGGGTGCTGCTGTAACAGATACCTAAAATGTGGAGGTGGTTTTGAAACTGTGAATAGTAGAGGCTGGAAGAGTTTTAAGTTCCCTGACAGTAAAAGCCTAGATTTCCTTGAAGAGACTGTTGGTTCAGTTATGGATGTCAAAGGCAATTCTGGTGAGGGCTTAGAAGGAACTGAGGAGAGCTGTAACACTGGAGATGGCACAGATGGTGAGAAGCAGCAGCAGAGAAATGGCAGCATCAGAACCAGGAGACTGGTGTGAGAGAGGACAGGAACCAATCCATGGAGCGAGAGCTGGGTGCCTTCAGACAGGAGGCTTCCTGGCAGAGTGGGGTAGCTCTAGATACTCATGAGTAGAGCTAAAGAGCTTTGTAACAGTTGCCCAAGAAAGGCAGAGGCTGGGCTAGCCCAAGAGGCCTGAGGGAATGAGGGGCCAAGAGACCAAGAAACCAGGCAGCAGAAGCTTAAGAGACAAGGAGCATGGAAAACAGAGCTGCTTCAGTCTCTAAGGGTGGGGTCCTGAACTCTGCGGTCTCAAAGGGTGGGGCCAAAGCCTCCTAGGTTTCAAAGAATCAATCTTCACCAACCTAGTTGCAGAGTGTGGGGCTTCCATTCAAGAATTTCAGGGGGGTGGAGCTGAATCTA
The DNA here is from genome assembly GCF_030014295.1 of Loxodonta africana. NCBI lineage: Eukaryota > Metazoa > Chordata > Mammalia > Proboscidea > Elephantidae > Loxodonta > Loxodonta africana. Next base: position 119,120,908 of record NC_087348.1, read on the forward strand.
CTGCCCAAAGCTTAGTGGATGGGGCTGTCATGACCAATGGGCAGAATAAGGGAGCTTTCTGGGGCTGAGGGAATGGGGTCACCACTCAGTTGGACTGAGAGAATGGGGACACCCAAAGCCAAGGGAGCAGAGTTGCTGTGCCAGTAGGCATGGAAGGTAGAGCCGAAGCTCAAGGTCGAGGTCCCTCCACCCAGAATTCAGAGAGCATGGCCAACACTCAGAGTCTGGAGGGCAGGGCCACTGTCTAGATGGTCTCAGAGAACAGGCGATTATTTTCAAAACTTGAGAGCTAATGTAAATTGTTCTGCTGTGCTTTGGTCTTCCTTGATGCCCATTTTCTCTTCTTTCCCTCCAATTTCTCACATTTGTAATGGAAATGTCTGTCTTGTGCCTGTTCCACCATTGTACTTTGGAAGCATATAACTTGTGTTCTAGATTTCACAAATGAACAGGGATTTTGCAGAAGGTGAAATTCAAACTTGGAGTTGATTTAAGATTTTGGGGATGATATAATGGTGTGAATGTGTCTTACATGTGTCAAGGACATGAATTTTTTTGGGGGGGGGCAGAGGGTGGAAAGCTATGGATTGATTTGTGCCCCCCCCAAAAAAAATGTGCATCAACTCGGCTAGGCCATGATCTCCAGTATTGTGTAGTTTGTCCTTCATTTTGGGATCTGATGTAATTATCCTATGTGTTGTAACCTAGCACAGCACTGTTAAGAGCTCGGCTGCCAACCAACGATCAGCAGTGCAACCTACCAGCTGCTCCTTCTGGGGCAGTTCTACTCTGTCCTATAGGGTCGCTATAAGTTGGAATTGACTTGATGGTAATGGGTTTTTTTGGCTATACTTGTGGTATTTCTGTTATAGCAGCACTAGATAACTGGGATACATGGCTACTACATTTCAGTAGGAAAAAAAGATAATTAAGTAGTAAATAGATAAATAGTATAACCTGAGTCACTGATAATCACTTGGAAGAAAAATAAGGCAGAGAAAAGGTAAGAAAAAATCTGTGATAAGGCTGGAAAGAAGTGTGTGTGGGGCGGGGACAGGGTTGCTATTTAAGGAGACCCTGTAGGAAAGGCTCTTCTGAGGAGCAAATAACTGAATAATTTAAACGTATAAGGCCTGAAAAGAACTGATGGTAGAGCTGTCCAGGTGGAGAAAACAGTGAGAGCTCAGCATGTCTGAGGAACAGCAAGTAAGTCAGTGTAGTGGAAATGGAATGAGTGAGGTAGAAAATACTAAAAGATGAAGTCAGAAAATTAGGCAAGGACCAGTTTACATAGAGCCCTGTAGACTTTATAAGGAATTTTTTTTTGTTGTTCTAAGAGTAAACCACTAGAACATGGAAATGATATAGTCCAATTTATGTTTTTAAATATTCTTACTGCTGTGTGGAGAATAGACTGTAGGGGGCCAGACTATAGGAAATCATTACCATAGAACTGGAGAGAGATCAGAAGGCAAGAATAGCAATTAATCACTCTCTCCGTTTCTCTGACTCTCTTTCCACACACACATACACACACACACACACGCCATTAACATTAACAAGATAATTTTCAATATATATTTTTAAGAACAAGCAAACTAACCTGTAATCAGGAGGCAATATGCTATTATTCAATTTACTTTGTACAACATACGGCTTATTGTTGTTAGGTGCCATCAAGTCAGTTTCAACTCATAATGATCCTGTGTACAGCGGAATGAAACACTGCCCAGTCCTGGGCCATCCTCACAAGTGTTGCTATGTTTGAGCAAATTGCTGGCAGCCATTGTGTCAATCCATCTATTTCATATCCCTATTAAACTGTGATGTTTTTAAGGGCTTGTCTATGCAATCAACCCCACAGTTTATTTATTTTTCGTAAGTCATGACTAAATCCTAACACAATAATCTATTTATTTACCTTTCTCGTAAATATTTTACATAAAGAAAAAAAATTGCCAAGTACCTTGATGTCATCTCATTCACTGATGTTTGAATACCATAGGAAATAATAAGTATATATTCTGAGCATTTATATAATGTATTTTAAAAGTGTGAGTTGCTTTTTTTATGCACCTGATTACTAGCTTCCAAATTAGCACTGATAATTTTTCAATGTCTCTATGCACAAGTTAATGTACAATTTCCAGTCTCTTTTAAGTTGTATATTAATGTATATTCTCCTGATCTGCTTTAGAAACACATCTTTGCTGATTTTAATTTTACCTGGTATGTAGTATGGACTTAACATATATTTGATTAATTAAATTGTTTTATTACTTTGATACATACATCAAAGTCATGGAATAATTATGTTTTCAAGAGAGGAATGTTAAAAATAAAGTTTGCATATCTTAGAATGCTAAAGTTTATTTCATTTACTTTTACATTACTTAAAGAAAAATAGAAGGAAAGGCAAAAGGAAGGGAAGAAAAGAGGAAGAAATTATGTGATGGAGATACCTTAAAAATATAACTTTTTAAGAGCTGTTATACCTTCTCCTCGCTGACCAACTATCTCATTATCCAATATTTTGCACTTATGACAGTAGTAAAAAATCTACTGCCCAACATTTGGTGCATTAACAAAGTATGATGGGCAGTAATGAACAGTGATGAATGTCTGTCTAGGTGCAAGGAGAGGGTAACGCTGGTTTTGATGGTTAAGGTTATGTGTCAACTTGGCTGGACCATGATTCTTAGTAGTGTGGCAGTTATGTAATGATGGAATTTGGCAGCTATGTAAAGATGTAACTTGGCAGTTATGTAATGATGTAATTTAGCAGTAATGTAATAATGTAGTCATCCTCCATTTGTGATCTGATATAGTTGTCTTGGTCATGGAGTGCTACTATAACAGAAATACCCTAAGTGGATGGCTTTAACAAAGAGAAATTTTTATTATAGGTTACAAGCCCAAATTGAGAGTGTCATTTTCAGGCGAAGGCTTTCTCTGTCAGCTCTGGAGAAAGATCCTTGCCATCAGTCTTCCCTTGGTCTGGTAGCTTCTCCTTGCAGGAACCCCAGGTTCAAAGGATCCACTCTGTTCCCAGCACTGCTTTCTTAGTGGTATGAGGTCCCCAACTCTCTGCTTGCTTCCCTTTCTGTTTTATCTCTTGAGAGATAAAAGGTGGTGCAGGCCACACACCAGGGAAACTCCCTTTACATTGGATCAGGAGTGTGACCTAGGTAAGGGTGTTACAATCCTACCCTAATCCTCTTTAACCTAAAATTACAATCACAAAATGGAGAAAAAACACACAATACTGGAAATCATGGCCCAGCCAAATTGATACACACATTTCTGGGGGGCCATAATTCAATCCATGACAGTAGTCATCCTCTATTTTTGCATAATGCCAATTTCACATAACGACCTAGTCTTTGGAACCTAACTATGTCAATAAGCAAGGAGAGGGTGTATTTGTGTTTAAGCTCACAGGAGCTCAAAAAGAACAAGCATTGGTGCTTGAAAATTAGTGTACACCCATACACATTTTTTTTCTTTTTCAAAGATATTTTAATATAAACAGGACTCTTTCAGCAATCAAAGTCAGTATACCATTTATATTTGAGAATAGGAAAACTCTGCCTGGAATTTCTATATAAGGATTATTTTGTAATAGCATGAGGAAAACATGAAAACTGCACCTATATGTCATCTTATTAGAGACACCTTCCATGAACCCCTACTAAAGTAATCCCCTGTATCTTCTGGTCACCCACTGTCCCTTTACTCTGTGTCGATTTATACAGAGTATATATCACTCTTTCTGGCATCACAACCGACTTATTTATTAATGTGTTCATCGTCAGTCTTACTGCACCACCTACTCAAAATATAAGATCTTTCTATAAGACTTCTTCAAGTTTTGCTGAATAGCCTTCTTTATTAGTCCCAGCTCATGACATTCTTAGGAATCAATTCCTCTTTTGATAGTTACATACAGATATTTCACTTACAGTTATCTTTGTTATTTGGCTTTTAGCCTGTCATTAACTTCTGTTTGTATGTGTGTGTGTGTGTGTGTGTGTGTGTGTGCGTCCTTGACATTCCCGGTGTACAGCATATAAATGCTCCAACAACTTTTGCATTTGTTGATAAAGGATTTTTAAGACAACGGAGAAGGCCATTGTAATAGACAGGGGAAGTGCCTGTTCTGGAAGCATGGGACTGAGCAGGAGATAATCAAAACAAATTAAACCAAAACTGCATTAACTCCTCAGAGTCCACAACACAAGAAATGTCAATTTTATTGTAGATTGAAAATCACTAATTCAAATATGCAGTTCTCATGGATCATAATTGCAGTTCTAGCAATTTTAAGTCTAATTGTTATTTGATGTACTGATTTTCTTTTTCTTTCTGGTAAAAGGTAGTATATAAGTATTAAAAATGTTTTAAACTGTAAAAATTAGCTATGAGGACTTTTTTTGTGCTTCTAATTTTATTTCTGATATTTACTTGGAAGAAAAAATAAAAGTATCTTTTTTGAGGGGGAGGTGGTTATAGATCAACCGTTACTAACTCTTACTTTCTTCTCCCTTAGTGTTCCCCAACCATGAAATTAAAATAGGCAATTATGGCTTCATTAAAAAAAAAAAAACACACACACACAAATAAATAAAACTAACACTTTGTTCAAATGAAATAGAACTAGCATTATTTAGGTAGAAAATCACTAGTAGAGATTTCCCTCTTTTTTGTGACTGTATTAAATTATGCCCCAGCGTGGGCAGGAAAAATGCTTGTCTGTATTATTAAGACAGCCATACCTTTAAGTTCACAAGGAGAAACCAGTTACCAAGCAGTGACTGTTATTTAAAAATAATTAATTCACTGTACAAGTATATCTCAACTCTATCACTTTTGGCCAGGAGCGCAGCCCAATGACACCTGGAAACTCTGAAACTACTTATTTATTATAGGACTTTGCAACGTGCATATTTCAAGTTCTTGAGTGAAGCTTAGTTTTAGAATTTTGTATGTTTTATTATGCTTATTGCATCTTTCAGGAAATAATAACCAAAGGAGATTAATGTTCTATTGTTATAAAAATAGTTTTAGACAAAAAAAATGTTAAATATTCATGAAAATCCTTATTTCCCCTAGGTTCCAGCTAGCAAAAGATGCTGAGAGAGATAACTCACCAAAAGAGGGAACTGTAAGACAGTATGGATAATCACAGGAGTTAAAAACAAAGGCAGTTGACACTAATAATTAAATGAGAAAATTCCCTGTGGAGGTTTAGATGAGCTACAGGCACAATGTATAAAATCACTTGGCTAACTGATCATTAGTTATGTTCTAGATCAGAGGGGTATATTTTAATATAACTCGTTCCTCTATCCTATTTTTCTAGTCCAATAATTTGTCTAATGTAATAAATATAGCTATTATACATTTCCTGTGAGGAAATATTATCCCCATTAGAACCTGATGTTTTTACTATCTGTAAGAGAGTATTCAATATAAATAAATGTAATAGAGGAAGTTTATCTCTTCATCCAAGTCTTTGTGTTGAATATTAAATGAATTCTAAAAGAAACTATGATACTGTTGTCAATATTCAAGTATATATTAATATGACCTTTACGGTTTTACACTGAAAGATTTTCATGGTGTTATTACCAGATTTTTAGTTGGTTTGTGTTTGTTTTCTTGTTTGTATATCTATTTTCTCTATCTTTTAAATCTGTCATCTATTTCCATAGGGTACTCTTTAATGAAGAGATATCAGAGGTGCTAAATACTCTGGGACCCAAGGATGGCTTCCACATGGAAACTAATTCTACTTTTGTCAGTCGCTGGGTGTTTCTCAGGTAAGTCTTGCCTTATTTGATTTTCTAAGTATCAAATCGCAAGAATATATCAGAGTCTTTATGACAAAATATCCTCAGGCTTCCATTTAAATTTGTATCAATAATATTCATACGTTTGAGCCGAAGGAAAACAGCCCTTAAACTTTCGTTAACATTGTAAAAATTCATATGTGATTCACTGTAACAAGATGCTTAGAAAAATAGCATATAAATATTAATAAAATGAATATCCACCTCACTGAATTTAATTTATAATGTAAACCACTGTTAGTCTTTGGAAGACTTGGCAACGTGTGTTGTTATCATTTGTAGCAGGTAATTGTGAAAATGCCTCATTATAATGCTACATTTTACTTGAAAAATCATGCTAGCCTTATATACTTATATATCTATATATCGATATATATATAATGTACAACAATTTAATAATATCTAATTTTTATTGGTAACAATGTATTTCATTGGTTGTCTGGCTTTTCTGGCTTTGTTTTGATAAATCTTATTGCTCTAAGTCTTGGATCTAAAATGACATTTCTTATTCTGCAAGAAGTATTTTATATCCTTTGGAGTATGATATAATGGTAAGAATTACTATGGCAGACACTTTTTCGTTTTAATTTCAGAGTGCCTAAAAATTAAATTGTCGTGATGATTTAAATGGCATACATGTAATATTACAGCTGGATTAGATTTAACACAGAGGCTGTATTGTGAGTAAATTTTAGGAAGTGTGTGTGGTAAGAGAATCTCTGAATAAATTTTTTTACCACGGGCAGATAACACATCTGCGTAAATAACGTGACCTGCAAAGCACATCTTGGAAAATAATGCACAGGGGGTTGCACAGCTGGCAAAAAAACATAATGTGTGCATTATTTGCTTAAAAATAAGTACTGATATTTTCAGAATAAAACACTGATTTTATCTATAAACATATTCTTTAATATTTTAAATATACTTTAAAAGTCATAAAATATTCATTTTGGTTTATATGTTCTATTTATTCAGTACCCTTGAATATGCAAATATATAATACAAATATACGTATGTACCATATGCAGGCACGTAAGGACGGTACATGTATACAAAATATACTTATGAAAATATATATAATGTAGATTATAGATATGTAAGCTCATTGCCGTCGAGTCAATTCTGACTCATAGTGACCCTATAGGACAGAGTAGAACTACCCCATAGGGTTTCCAAGGAGTGCTTGGTGGACTTGGTGGATTCAAACTGCTGACCTTTTGGTTAGCAGCTATAGTTCTTAACCGCTATACCACCAGGGTTTTATATATATATATATATATATATAAATGGAACATGTGTCTTATATACACAGGACCAAAAATAGCCTTAATTTTTATATCAAGCTATACTAATATGCAACAAAAATATTGAATTGGCTTTGGAAAATTTCTTTATTAAAAAAAAAAAACATATGCTCTTAATAACTAAACCTTTCCTGTATTGTGTGTCATGAAGAAAACTGAAGACTGTTTAAAAAGGACAGAAAGGAGAACAAATCTAAGTAGAACTAAACTTAAATGAAACCCTATTGAGAATTATTTGAATTATCGATATATTTTTTTTTTAAGTGTCTTTGGCCTTTGCAGATGATTTGCTATCTATAAAGTGTCATAACTATAACTGTAAATATATATGATAGATGGGACTTGTTTAAAACAAAAAAGGTAAGTCTCAACCTACAATCAAATTGTGCTTTAAAACCTTGCTTGAAATTCAAAGGAATTTCTTTATATAGTTCAAACCCACCAGGCGCTCCTTGGAAACTCAATGGGGCAGTTCTACGCTGTCCTATAGGGTCTCTTTGAGTCAGAATCGACTTGACGGCACTGGATTTTTCTTTATATACAATGAAAAATTTAGTATTCATCATAAAAATGCATGTTATATGTTTAAACATAATATCTATAACATATTTTCATGCATCTTAACACTTTTAAAATAGGTACATAAATGTGTCTTTTTTGTTGCATTAGTAGTAATTAAATAACTGGAAAAAAGACAGGTTTTTGTTTATTATTATTATAATATGTTGAGCACCATTGCATTCAGAAAAAGAAAGAAGTTTAATAGGAGACGTATGAAAAACAGGATGAGACATCTATAGAATTTCGGCAGAGACATCTGAGTAGATGTTAGGGGGGATTTTGGATGGGTAATTTCAGAGATACTGAAGTTAAATGGAAACCCTGGTGGCATAGTGGTTAAGAGCTATGGCTGCTAACCAAAAGTTGGCAGTTTGAATGTACTAGGCGCTCCTTGGAAGCTCTATGGGGCAGTTCTGCTCTTTCCTATAGGGTTGCTATGAGTCAGAATCAACTCTATGGCAACATGTTTTGCTTTTAAAAGTTAAATGAAAACCCAATTCATTAATATTATGGTTACTTAAAAAAGGAAGACTTCACATGTTTTATTCTTAGATTTTTCCTTCTGTGCAGTATTATTGTCTTCTCTACTACCCTCAGTATTCCTCTACTGCCTCAATGTCATTCTCCTTTGGAACTCATAAACTAATTCATGGGAGTGGAGGTGGGGTTGCCAAACAAAATAAAAGAAACTTGTGTAAATTTGAGTTTAAGATAAACAACAAGTAATTTTTGTCTAAGTATTTCTCAGGCAATAATATATTTTATTCTACCTAAAATTTAAATTGAACTGGGTGTTGTATGTTTTTATTTATTAATCTGGCAAGTCTAGGTGGAAGGAGGTTGGTAATTTGTAATAACACCTCGAAGTTTTATTCTTTGGTGCTGGCTCAACACTCTACTCCCAAATAAAGAGTCACACCAAAGGAGATATTTTACTGTATTTGTGGAAACATAAAAGGAACCTTCGTGATGCAGTGCTTAAGCACTCAGCTGTTAACAAAAAGGCAAGTGGTTCTAGCCCACCAGCCACTCGATGGAAGAAAGTCGTGGCAGTATACTTCCCTAAAGATTTACAGCCTGGGAAACCCTATGGGGCAGTTTTAATCTGTCCTATGGGATTGCTATGAGTTGGAATTGACTCCGTGGCAATAGGTTTGGTTTTTTCTGTTTGTTTGTTGGAAAGATAAAAGTACTCAGCCTGAGGTGGGCTCCATAATTGATAAATTTCTGGTTCCCAAGGGAATCAATGTGCAGTTGTTTTTATGGAATAAACCATTAGAAGATAGGGATAATGAGAGTGAGTTGGGAGCTAAGTCGCAGCTCAAATATTGTAGGCAAGGCAAAAAAGAAAATTTGAAAATGAACTTTCCTAATTGTCACATGGGATGCCATCCTCTGTAATCATCATTCATTGCATTTAATATACAGCAAATACGTTGATTATTTTTAAAAACAAATGCATACCTTCTCTGTTTTAAATAAAAAAAAAATACCAGCTTTAAATAAAATTGATGAGATACTTGAAAAGATCAATTATCAGGAATGATTGTATTCAAAAGTTTTCTCTCACCTTCCTTTTTTATTTTATCAAATTCACATGCAGGCACAGTCCCTATTCTTCTCTTGTTACTTGGTTAATAATTAGATTCAATATTTACTCCACTGTTTTGGTATTTGATGGTGCTCTGGTGGCACAGTGGTTAAGAGATTGGCTGCTTACCAAAAGGTTGACAGTTTGAATGTTACACCCGCTCCTTGGAAACTCTGTAGGGCATTCCTGTTGGAATTGAGTCGACGGTAAGGAATTTCTTTGGTGTTTTGGTTTTAGTGTTTGATATTTTATTCTTTAGTTTTCTCTAGGTTATTATGTTAAGTTTTCTATGAGTATTACATTTTAGGCCCTAGTTGGCACACTATGTTATTATTACAAAAAATTAGTGTAATTAAGCTATAGGACGTGAGCACCATCTTAGTCATCCAGTGCTGCTGTAACAGAAATACCGCAAGTGGATGGCTTTAACAAAGAGAAGTTTATTCTCTCACAGTCCAGTAGGCTAAAAGTCCGAATTCAGGGTGCCAGCTCCAGGGGAAGGCTTTCTCTGTCGGCTCTGGAGCAACATCCTTGCCATCAGTCTTCCCTTGGTCTTGGAGCATCTCAGAACAGCAACCTCAGGTCCAAAGGACGTGCTCTGCTCCCGGCACTGCTTTCTTGATGGTATGAGGTCCCTCTGTCTCTGCTCACTTCTCTCTTTTATAACTCAAAGAGATTGGCTTAAAACACTATCTAATCTTGTATATCTCATCCATATAACTGCCACTAACCCATCTCATTTCACCGCAGTGGTAGGATTGACAACACGAGGAAATCACATACAATGGTGGACAATCACACAATACTGGGACTCATGGCCTAGCTAAGCTGACAGACATTTTGGGCAGACACAGTTCAAGCCATGACAAGGACATTTTATGCTGTTGCCACTGTTTGAATCAGAAAAATGATATGAAGAAGAAGAGGAGCCCTAGACTTTATTCCATGTTTGTTTTCCTTATTTATTTTTTAGTAGATGCAATTATCCTAAGTGTTTTTATTTTGGAAATATAAAGTAACTCTTATACAACCCTGTGTTTGAAAAGAGGCTATTGAGAGCAATGAAAGTTTAACAACTTTCACAGTGGCATATACTAGTACATTAAAAACAGACTCATAAATAAAATAATAATGAGATATCACTATATACCTATTATAATGGCTAAAATCCAAAAATTGGCAACACTAATTGTTAATGAGGATGTGTAGCAATAGGACTCTTATTCATTGCTAATGGAAAGGCAAAATGATATAACCACTTTGGAAGGCAGTTTGTCAGTTTCTTATAAAGATGAATATAATCTGACCATATGATTCAGCAATTGTGCTATTAGATATTTACTGAACTGATTTAAAAATGTATAAAATGATTTCACTGAAGAGAGTGGGGAAAAAAATTGTTGACCTAAGTGATATTGGAGATGAGTCTATATGAGACTAAAAATAAACAAACAAAAAAACTGTACATAAGCACTGTACTCTTTCTGATAAAGCCCCCCCCACCGCCATGGGAGTATGATAATTCTGACAGCACTGTACATGTATACTTGAACTGAATAATTACATCAATGGGTGGCAGAGGGTGGGGGCCAGGTTTCTCACTGGGAATTTACAGATGAGCAAGGAAAGCCTGGAGTAGCTATTTGGTAATGTATTAGAGTTGGAGACTTCACTATAAACTTATGTTTACCTTAATATGGAGCCATGGTGATGAAGTAGTTAAGAGCTGGGCTGCTAACCAAAAGGTCAGCAGTTCAAATCTACTAATTGCTCCTTAGAAACCCTATGGGGCAGTTCTACTCTGTCCTATAGGGTCCCTATGGGTTTTACCTTAATATAGATTGTTGTTGTTGTTGTTGTGAGTTGTCATTGAGTTGGCTCCAACTCATGATGACCCCATGTATAACAGAATGAAACATTGCCCAATCCTGTGGTGTCTTCATGTTTGTTGGTATATTTGAGTCCATTGTTGTGTCATTGTGTCAATCTATCTCATTGAAGGTTTCCCTCATTTCACTGACCCTCTACTTTACCAATCGTGATGTCCTTTTCTAGCGATTACAGATGGTTAAATACATAGCTATCTATACCAATCCAAACCAAACCCATTGCCATCAAGCCAATTCCAACTCATAGCAACCTTATAGGACAAAGTAGAACTGCCCCATAGGGTTTCCAAGGAGCGACAGGTGGATTCGAACTGCTGACTTTTTGGTTAGCAGCCAGGCTCTTAACTGCTATATCACCAGGGCTCCTAACTATCTATAAAAAAATTCATTGCCATCTAACCAACTCTAACTCATAGCGATCCTATAAGACAGAGTAGAATTACCCCATAGAGTTTCCAAGGAGCACCTGGTGGATTTGAACTACTGACCTTTGGGTTAACAGCCATAGCTCTTAACTACTATGCCACCAGGGTTCCTAAGTGTCTATAGATATGTGTATATTAATGGATCAGTATACATACGTTACTTTACTCTGTCAACTGAGAAGGCTTAGAAACATCTCGGTAACAACAGACCACACATAGTGCCAAAATCTTGTTCTCTAACGCCCTTCTCTAATTAAAGGAACCATGGACTGTTCTTCTGGCAGTCCATGGTATATCTGAAGAAAGGCTGACTCTAGGATTGGGGTAGGAAATGTACAAGATAAGCCTGGAGTATTCTGTAGTGCCAGAAAGCAAGAAAGTGCTGAAACAAGGAAACAAGTAACATAATGTTGATGATATGTCAAAGGGACATATGAATTACCAGAAAGAGCATCCAGTGGCCAAAACAGGAACAATTTGAGCATCAGTTGTTCTTTGGGTTTTCTGTTTCTGGAAACTGACTGCACATAGATAATTCTTCAAAAGAGCACAATGCCTAAGGCAAAATGGTCTGCACTAAGCTGCTTACTAGACTATTGTTTGACTTAAAGGTGACTTTAGGAAACCAGTTTGCTGAAGGCTCAAGGTTCAAAGATCTCAGAGCAGTGGACTGGGTGGGCTACCCCAACTCCATGAACCGCAGAAATCTGAATTTCAGGGGAATTAAAACTGTTTCTCAGAACTAAATATACTAAATATGAAATTCTGAATGATTGATCTGGACAAAATATGATTAGGAGCTGAAATAAGGCAGTATCAATGGGCATTAAAAAGTGGTGACAGATTCAAAACGTATTTTGACAATAAAATATATATGACTTGGTAATTGATTAAATGTCCAGCGTAGAGATGATAGTTAAGTTTCTCACTTTGCTTATAAGGCATAGGTGGTATTGCCATTTGCTAAAATACTGAATAAAGTAGGAAGTACAGATTTAGGTAGAGAAATGCTGAGCTCAATAAAGTACGTGTTGAGCTTGGGGCATCTCTAACACACTCAATGAAAATTTAAAAGTTTTGAAAACATAATGCACTAAAATGAGATTTGGGATTCATTATTACCAGGATGATAATTAAAGCTACAGGAAGGAAAATAATCATCCAAGATAATATATATAATGATAAATCCTAACGCAAGGCTGAAAATCTGAATAGCATGTGCTTTTAATGGACAGAGAGAAAGTACAAGTTGAAAAGAATGCAAACTGAGTGGTGAGGTTGGGGAAAATCTAGGAAAGAGTGATAACACAAAATGCCCAGAAAGGGAGTGTTCAGCAGTGGCAATGCCTTAAGAAAGTTGTGTGAGTACTTAAAACTGTTCCTGTAACGATAACGATATTTACATTTGTTTGATGCAACGATAGGTACAGCCATCTTATGACAGTAAGTTGTTTAATGGTGGGTACATGAGGAAAGGAAACCCTGGTAGCATAGTGGTTAAGTGCTACAGATGCTAACCCAAAGGTCGGCAGTTCAAATCCGCCAGGCGCTCCTTGGAAACTCTATGGGCCGCTTCTACTCTGTCCTATAGGGTTGCTATGAGTCGGAATTGACTCAATGGCAATGGGTTTGGTTTTAGTTTTGGGGCAGGAGGAAAATTAGGCAACTATTGTAAAAAAATGTTTTCTGACAAATCTGGCTTATAAAGGAAAAGAGAGAAAAAAGTAATTAGTACCTTAAAAAAGAGAAATCGAACAAGGAGTGTGTGTGTCTGTACATGTGTGTTTTAATGCTGGAGATACTATTGTAGAGAAATTCATTCCACATTATACAAAATTATGTGGAGATTATATATTGCATTAATTAGCTTTTGGTGTATACTAAACCACTCCAAAGTGTATTAGCTTTCATCAGAAGGCAAACATATTTCTCATAATTCTGAAGGTCAGCTCAGTGGCTCTTCTGCTTTAGCCAGGCTCAGTTGATCTGTACAGTCCCAATGCAGTTTGACAGGGTGGGTCTGGGTGGTCTAGTCTGCCCTTCCTCTCATGTCTGGTGGTTGACCCCTTGTTGCCAAAGGCAATGAGGATGACTTGGTTTTATCTTTCATCATCCAGCAGGCCCTTTCATGTAGTGACGATTGTAGGCTTCAAAGGAGCAGCAAAAAAAAAAAGGACAAAGCCTAATTTGCAAGCACTTTTCCAACCTCTGCTATGTCACATTTGCTAATGTTCCATGGCCGAAGTAAATCACATGGCCAAGGTCACATCCAAGGGTGGACTAATGAATTAGACCTCTTGAAGAAATAGCTTCAAAAGTGCATTGTAAAGGTGTGTACATATAGCAGCTAGAAAAATGTGTGAATGTGTGTCAGTTTTTGAACTGTTTTTCTTTTTCTTTTTTTAAATCTGTAAATGTCTTGCATGCAGATAATAACACTTTACACTCTTTATAGTTAACAGTGGAAACCCTGGTGGCATAGTGGTTAAGTGCTATGGCTCCTAACAAAAAGGTTGGCAGCTCAAATCCACCAGGTGCTCCTTGGAAACCCTATGGGGCAGTTCTGCTCTGTCCTATAGAGTCGCTAGTGAGTCGGAACCGACTCGATGGCAGTGGGTTTGGTTTTGTTTTTTTTATGGTTAATGGTGAGTCAGAATCAAGTCGATGGCAACACGTTTGGTTTTTGTTTTTATACTTAACAGTAAAGCGGGCAATGTTTTTCTGTATCCTCATTTCAGATACCCAGTTAAAAAAAAAAAAAAAAGTGGTAGTGAATACACTGTAACCTAACCTCATTAGCTGAGCTTAAAAAGAAAACAGTAAATTAATTTATTTTTATCAGTATGAGGGTAATTAACTTAAATAAACTCAACTTTTAGTTAGATTTGTGATAGAATGAGTGGAATAAGTTGGGGGAGGAAATACAGTTACTATAACCTATTTATGAATATACATGTATGTAAAAAGAGCATCAACATTTCACCTTCTCCTGTATCAAAATATATGGTATTGTAAGATGCATTAATTGGTCTCAACCCACCTGGATCAAAGGAGAATGAAGAACACCAAGGACACAAGGTGATTACGAGCCCAAGAGACAGAAGGGGCCACATGAGCCAGAGACTACATCATCCTGAGACCAGAAGAACTAGATGGTGCCCAGCTACAACCGATGACTGCCCTAACAAGGAACACAACAGAGAACCTCTGAGAGAGCAGGAGATCAGTGGGATGCAGACCCCAGATTCTCATAAAAAGACCAGACTTAATGGTCTGACTGAGACTAGAAGGACCCCAGTGGTCATGGCCCCCAGACCTTCTGTTGGCCCAGGACAGGAACCATTCCCGAAGCCAACTCTTCAGACATGGATTGGACTGGACAATGGGTTGGAGAGGGATGCTGGTGAGGAGTGAGCTTCTTGGATCAGGTGGACACTTGAGATTATGTTGGCATCTCCTGCCTGGAGGGGAGATGAGAGGGTGGAGGGGGTTAGAACCTGGTGAAATGGACATGAAAAAAGAGAGCGGAGGAAGAGAGTGGGCTGTTTCATTAGGGACAGAGTAATTGGGAGTGTGTAGCAAGGTGTATATGGGTTTTTGTGTGAGAGACTGACTTGATTCGTAAACTTTCACTTAAAGCACAATAAAAATTATAAAAAAATATATATGGTATTGCTTTCTTTAAAAGTGGCTCTTTGAAGATATATTTCCCTCCAAATATGTGTAAAGGTAATGATTGGAATGAGAGAATGTGGCTCTGGATTTATATCTGCTTTGAATTTATAAACAACTTTTGGACATTTGTCAGTTTTTGTAAATTGTTTTGCATTCAAGCCCCACATTTAAACATACAGACAAACAACAAAAATTAAAGGGTTTAACTTAAGTTTCTAATGTGGAATATTCTTTCCAATAGGCTCACTAAGCACACCCTTTAGGAACTTGATCAGTAATGATTCTAATTTCTTTATTAAGTATCCAGCATTTGGAGAAGTGCATTAGAATAGTATTTATTACAAATAGCTTCTTTTCTTTTCTGCAAAATATAAATGTCACAGAAAGGAACCTATTCCCAATATTTTCTTAGGTCATACACAGCAGTATATGTTACTGATAATGATACTGTTGCCTTTAAAGGAGGTCTGCCTTAAGAAAGTAAAGAATAATCCAAGATTGTGTTTCTTTGTTGGCATATACAAGGATTAACAGGATAACTTTCATCTCTTCTCTTCTTATTATGTTTTGTGACCCTATAGGTTTTGCTTAATATCATACTCTTTTTGATGTTATTTTTTGCTACATGCTAATTAAAATAGGAGGAATAGATAAGAAATAAAATGGAGGAACAGAGAAGGTAGCAGTGGCTGGTTCATTAAAATGGTTACCCAGGAAAGGGTTATGTAAGTGATGGAGTCATCAAAATGACTCTGTTTGCTGACAGGTGTGATAGAACTCTTAACAGGACAGGCTGACAGGACACTGACATTAGGACAGATAATATATGTGAAATAATATCATATAAAATATATTAATATTTATTATTAGAGTAGGCTAGGAAACAATTATTATTAGACTCATTAACAAACTATCATTGGTTGAAGATTGTTGAAAGAGCCTTCCCTTTGCACTTCCTAATCCCAGAATATATATTTTTAAGATCTCAGATCCTTTTCTACATTTCCATCACAAGTTTACACTTTACCAAAAAACAAAACAAAACAAAACAAAACAAAAACGGTGCCATTGAGTTGATTCTGACTCATAGCAACCCTACAGGACAGAGTAGAACTGCCCCATAGGGCTTCCGATGAGTGCCTGGTGGATTCAAACTGCTGACATTTTGGTTAGCATGCAAACTCTTTCTTTTTACGTTTTTTTTTTTTTCCTTAATTTTTATTGGGCCTTAAGTGAAAGTTTACAAATCAAGTCAATCTCTCATACAAAAATTTATACATACCGTGCTATGTACTCCTAGTTGCTCACCTTTGAAGAGACAGCACACTCCTCCTCTCCACCGTGTATTCCCATGTACATTCACCCAGCTTCTGTCCCCACTGCCTTCTCATCTCCCCTCCAGACAGGAGCTGCCAACATAGTCTCATGTGTCTACTTGAGCCAAGAAGCTCACTCCTCACCGGTATGATTTTTCTGTCTTATAGTCCACTCCAGTCCCTTTCTGAAGAGTTGGCTTTGGAATGGCTCTAGTCTTGGGTTAACAGAAGGTCTGGGGACCATGAAATCCAGGGTCCTTCTAGTCTCAGTCAGACCATTAACTCTGGTCTTTTTACAAGAATTTGAGGTCTGCATCCCACTGAGCTCCTGTCCCATAAGGGATTGTCTGTTGTGTTTCCTGTTAGGGCAGTCATCAGTTGTAGCCGGGCACCATCTAGTTCTTCTAGTCTCAGGCTGATGTAGTCTCTGATACATGTGTCCCTTTCTGTCTCTTTGGCTCATAATTACATTGTATCTTTGGTGTTCTTCACTGCCCTTTGCTTCGGGTGGGTAGAAACCAATTGATGCATCTTAGAGGGCCGCTTGCTAGCATTTAAGACCCCAGATGCCACTGTCCAAAGTGGGATGCAGAATGTTTTCTTAACAGATTTTATTATGCCAGTTGACCTAGGTGTCCCCTGAAACCGTGGTCCCCAAACTCTCGCTCCTGCTATGCTGGCCTTTGAAGCATTCGGTTGTATTCAGGAAACTTCTTTGCTTTTGGTTTAATTAGGTTGTACTGACCTCTCCTGTATTGTGTGTTGTCTTTCCCTTCACCTAAAATACTTCTTTTCTACTACCTAGTGAATACCCCTCACCCTCCCTCCCTTCCCACTCTCATAACCATCAAAATATATTTCTTCTCTGTTTAAACTATTTCTTGAGTTCTTATAATAGTGGTCTCATAAAATATTTGTCCTTTTGCAACTGTCACTCAGCATAATGCCTTCCAGAGTCCTCCATGTTATGAAATGTTTCACGGATTCATCATTGTTCTTTATCGATATTTAGTATCCCATTGTGAGAATATACCAAAATTTATTTATCCATTCACCTGTTGATGGGCATCTTGGTTGCTTCCAACTTTTTGCTATTGTAAACAGTGCTGCTGTGAACATGGGTGTGCATATATCTGTTCATGTAAAGGCTCTTATTTCTCTAGGATATATTCCAAGGAGTGGGATTGCTGGATTGTATGATAGTTCTATTTCTAGCTTTTTAAGGAAGCACCAAATCGATTTCCAAAGTGGTTGTACCATTTTACATTCCCACCAGCAGTGTAGAAATGTCCCAGTCTTTCCACAACCTCTCCAACATTTATTATCTTGTGTTTTTTGGATTAATGCCAGCCTTGTTGGAGTGAGATGGAATCTCATTGTAGTTTTGATTAGCATTTCTGTAGTGGCTAATGATCGTAAGCATTTTCTCATGTATCTGTTAGCTGTCTGAATGTCTTCTTTGGTGAAGTGCCTGTTCATATCCTTCGCCCATTTTTTAATTGGGTTATTTGTCTTTTTGTTGTTGAGTCTTTGCAGTGTCATGTAGATTTTAGAGATCAAATGCTGATCAGAAATGTCATAGCTAAAAACTTTTTCCCAGTCTGTAGGTAATCTTTTTACTCTTTTAGTGGTCTTTGGATAAGTATAGGTGTTTGGTTTTTAGAAGCTCCCAGTTATCTAGTTTCTCTTCTGGTGTTTGTGCATTTTTAGTAATGTTTTGTATACTGTTTAGGGCTCCTAGCATTGTCCCTATTTTTTCCTTCATGATCTTTATCATCTTATATTTATCTCTTTAATCCATTTTGAGTTAGTTTTTGTACATGGTGCAAAGTATGGGTCTTGTTTCATTTTTTTGCAGATGGATCTCCAGTTATGCCCGCACCATTTGTTAAAGAGACTGTCTTTTCTCCACTTAGCTGACTTTTGGTCTCTGTAAAATATCAACTGCTCATATGTGGATGGATTTATGTCTGGATTCTCAATTCTGTTCCATTGGTCTATGTGTCCGTTGTATCAGTACCAGGCAGTTTTGACTATTGTGGTGGTACAATAGGTTCTAAAATGAGATAGAGTAAGTCCTCCCACTTTATTCTTCTTTTTCAATAATGTTTTACTTATCTGGGGCCTTTTTCCTTTCCATATGAAGTTGGTGACTTGTTTCTCCATCCATTAAAAAATGTCTTTGGAATTTGGATCAGAATTGCATTAAATCTACAGATGGCTTTTGATAGAGTAGACATTTTTTACAATGTTAAGTCTTCCTATTCATGAGCAAGGTATGTTGTTCCACTTATGTAAGTCTCTTTTGGTCTCTTGCAGAAGCGTTTTGTAGTTTTCTTTGTTTAAGTCTTTTACATCTCTGGTAAGATTTATTCCTAAATATTTTATCTTCTTGGGGGCTACTGTAAATGCTACTGATTTGGTGATTTCCTCTTCGATGTTCTCTTTGCTGGTGCAGAGGAATCCAACTGATTTTTGTATGTTGTTTATCTTGATACTCTTCTGAACCAATTTTTTCGGTAGTTTTCACCTAGTGCCGTCGAGTCAATGTACTTTATTTCTTTATCTAGCCTAATTGCCCAGGACCTCCAGCACAATGTTGAATAAGGGTGGCGATAAAGGATACACTTGTCTGGTTCCCGTTCTCAATGGGATTGCTTTCAAACTCTCTCCATTTACGATGATGTTGTCTGTTGGCTTTGTATAAATCTCCCTTTATTATGCTGAGGAATTTTCCTTCTCTCCCTGTTTTGCTGAGAGTTTTTATCATGAATTGGTGTTGGACTTTGTCAGATGTCATTTCTGCATAGATTTATAAGACTGTGTCATTCTTGCCTTTTTTTTTTTATGTGATGGATTACACTGATTGTTTTCCTAATGTTGAACCATCCCTGCATACCTGGTATGAATCCCACATGGTCATGGTGAATTTTTTTATATGTTGTTGAATTTTATTGCCTAGAATTTTTTTTTTTTGAGGATTTTTGCATCTAAGTTCATCAGGGTTATATGTCTGTAATCTTCTTTTTGTGTGTGTGTGTGTGATGTCCTTACCTGGCTTTAGTATCACGGATATGCTGGCTTCATAGAATACGTTTGTGACTATTCCATCCTTGTCTATGCTCTGAAATACCTTTAGTTTTTCTACCTCTGTTTGTGTT
This sequence comes from Loxodonta africana, assembly GCF_030014295.1. Taxonomy (NCBI): domain Eukaryota; kingdom Metazoa; phylum Chordata; class Mammalia; order Proboscidea; family Elephantidae; genus Loxodonta; species Loxodonta africana. The sequence goes on from NC_087348.1 coordinate 119,140,685, forward strand.
AGTTTAGGTAGGTCATATATTTCTAGAAATTCTTCCACTTCTTCTAGGTTTTCAAATTTTTAGAGTACAATTTTTTGTAGTAATCTGATATGATTCTTTTAATTTTGGTTGGATCTGTTGTGATAGCACCCATCTCATATCTTATTCAGGTTATTTGCTTCCTCTCCTGTTTTTCTTTTGTCAGTTTGGCCAACAGTTTATCAATTTTGTTAATTTTTTCAAAGAACCATCTTTTAGTCTTGTTAACTCTTTGAATTGTTTTTCTGTTCTCTATTTCATTTAATTCTGCTCTAATTTTTATTATTTGTTTCCTTCTGATGCCTAAGTTTTCTTTTGTTGCTGTCTTTCTATTTGTTCAAGTTGTAGGGTTAATTCTTTGATTTTCGCTCTTTGTTTTTTTTTGTATGTGTGCATTTTTGATATAAATTGACCTCTGAGCACTGCTTTAGCTGTGTTCCAAAGGTTCTGACAGGAAGTGTTTTCATTCTCATTGTATTCTATGAATTTCTTTGTTCCATCCTTAATGTCTTCTATAATCCAGTCTTTTTTGAGCAGGTTATTGTCCAGTTTCTAAGTGTTTGATTTCTTTTCCCTGCTGTTTCTGTTATTGATTTCTACTTTTATGACCTTATGGTCAGAGAAGATGGTTTTTAATATTTCAATGTTTCGATGAGGCTTGCTTTATTTATGACCTGAAATACATGGTCTATTCTAGAGGGTGTTCCATGTGGACTGGAAAAGAAAGTATACTTGATGGCTGTTGGGTGAAGTGTTCTGTAAATGTCTACGAAGTCAAGTTGGTTGATTGTGGCATTTAAATCTTCTGTGTCTTTACTGAGCTTCTTTCTGGGTGTTCTGTCCTTCACTTAAAATGGTGTGTTGCAATCTCCTACTCTTGTTGTGGAACTATCTCACTTTTCAATGTTGTTAGGGTTCACTTTATGTATCTTGAAGCCCTGTCATTGGATGCATAAGTATTTAATATGGTTATATCCTCCAGGTGCATTGTCCTTTTAGTCATCGTATCACTATCCTTATCCTTTGTGGTAGATTTAACTTTAAAGTCTATTTTGTGAGAAATTAGTATTGCTACTCCTGCTCTTTTTTGATTGTTGTTTGTTTGACATATTTTTTTCCATCCTTTGAGTTTTAGTTTGTGTCTTTAAGTGTAAGTTTTGTCTCTTGTAGTGAGTATATAGACAGATTGTGTATTTTTATCCATTCTGCCACTCTCTATTTTGGTGCATTTAGTCCATTTACACTTAGCATCATCATGGATAGGTATGAGTTTAGTGGTCTCACTTTGATGTCTTTTTTTGTGTGTTGTTGACAGTTTCTTTTTCCCACTTAATTTTTTGTGCCGAGTAGTTTATCTTTATATATTGTCTGTTCCTGTAATTTGTTGTGGTTGATTTAGTTTTTGCTGAGTCTTTATTTTCTTCTTGTATTTTATTTTGATGGGCAGGATTGTTAGTCTCTTTTTTGGTTATCTTAATATTTACCTCTATTTTTCCAAGTTTAAACCTAACTTTTATTTGTCTATATTGCCTTGACTTCCTCTCCATATGAAAGACCTATGACTACATTTTTTAGTCCCTCTTTATTGTATTAATATTGTTGTCTTTTACATAATGACATCCCTGTTTCCCTGTTTTGAGCATTTTTTTACCTCGATTTATTTTTGTGATTTCCATATCTGGGTTGACATCTGATTTCTCTGTCTTATGTTCTAGCCTTGGGTTGATACCTGATATTATTGATTTTGTAACCAGAGAACTCCTTTTAGTGTTTTTTGTAGTTTTGATTTGGTTTTTACAAATTCTCTAAACTTCTGTTTATCTCAAAATGTCCTAATTTCACCTTCATATCTGAGAGACGGTCTTGCTGGATATATGATTCTCGGCTGGCATTTTTTTTTTCTTCAATGCTTTATATTAGTTATCCCATTGCTTTCTTGCCTGCACGGTTTTTGCCAAGTATTCAGAACTTACTATTTTTGACTCTCCTCTGTAGGTGACTTTTCATTTATACCTAGCCACTCTTAAAATTCTCTCTTTATGTTTCATTTTGGTAAGTTTGATCATAATGTATCTTGGTGACTTTCTTTTGAGATCTACCTTTTGTGGAGTTTGATGAACATCTTGGATAGATATCTTCTCATCTTTCATGATATCAGGGAAGTTTTCAGCCAACAAATCTTCAACAATTCTCTCTGTGTTTTCTATTATCCCTCCCAGTTCTGGTACTCCAGTGACTTGTAGGTTATTTCTCTTGATAAAGTCCCACATTATTCTTAGGGTTTCTTCATTTTTTTTTTTTTTTTAATTCTTTTACCTGATTTTTCTTCATATATATTGGTACCAAGTGTTTTATCTTCCTTCTCACTAATTCTGCCTTCCAGTTCTTCAATTCTGCTTCAGAGTTCTCCAATTCTGTAATTTTATTGTTAGTCTTCTGAATTTCTGAATGCTCTCTCTCTATGGATTCTTGAAGCCTAATAAATTTTTCAATATATTTGTGAACAACCATTTTAATTTCTTCAAATGCTTTATATGTGTGTTCCTTGGTTTGTTCCCCATTTTGCCTGATCTTGTTCCTAATGTCTTGAATAGTTCTGTACATTAATCTTTTGTATTCCACATCTGGTAATTCCAAGAACGCAAGTTCATACAGAAGATTCCTTTGTTCTTTGTTTTGAGAGCTTGTTGACAAAATCGTGGTCTACTTCTTTATGTGATTTGATATTGACTCTTGTCTCCAAGCCATCTATAAGTTATTGTATCAATTATTTTGTGTTTGCTTACTGTTGCCTAGTTTCTTGCTTTGTTTTGTTTAGAATGCCCACATAGGTTGCTTGAGTGAGCTATCTTGATGATTTTTACCTTTGAAGCTCTAAAGTCCTGTCCCCAGATGGCTAGAGCTGTTATCAGGTATATGAGCCTAGGAGTCCATTCACTTCTTGTATGGGTTCAACTCAGGTGTCCAGATAGTTGACTATCAAGTGTGTGGTACAGGCTCTGTCCTACAGTCTTAGAGGGGCAGGGGTGAGTGGTGTAGGTACAGGTATCTAGTTGCAGCAGGGGTTCATACTCTGAACATGGCAGGGACTGACAACCCTCCCCCATGTCTATGAGGAAAGTGCATCCCTGTTCCCTAGACTGCACAAGTGGGTGAGTTCTGCAGCCGGACCATGGGCACCCAATGGTTTTGTTGTAAGGGCCGGGAGGTACCACTTATCCTTGGGCCTCTGTCGCAGGTGGCTAGGTGACATGAGTGGAGCCACCAGTCCTTAGGCCCTTGATGTGGGTAGGTGAGGACCCTGTCTAATAGGCAAAGCAGTGTCAAACATCAAAAACCCACCTGTCTACCACACAGCTGAAACAGTTGCAGTCTGCCAACAAGGGCCTATTCTGCTGAAGTGGGCCCACACAGGTACATGTGGGGGGGAAAGGTATTCAAAGTCCATGGACTGTTTGTGCCTGGACAGGAGCCTCTTCTGTCCTGACCTCCCCAACTCGTGGAGTTGGCAGATTATCTTTTCCCTCAGTTGTTAATTTTTTCCTTCTTTGAGACCAGTAGTATGGCTCAGGTCACACAGCAGGACCTATCTCAGGTCCAGGGAAATTGATAGCCACTGAAGTCAGCTTGGGGGCTGGGAGCACAGTAAAATCAAATGGGTTTTGCTGAGAGCACCGTTCTTCTCTGGTTCAGAAGATGTGAGTAGGCTGTGCAGCTCACTGCCTCTTCCTGAGGAGACCACGTCTGGAACACTACCACCAGCCCTGCTGCGGTCACTCCAGGGGATCCTGCCTGAGCATTCCTGCTGAGTGAGGTCTGGGATTTCCTCGCTGCTTCTGAACCTTCTTTTCCTCTCCATGCCACTCAGTCCTTTTTCTAACTTTGCCTTTGATGTTCAGGGCTCCTAGCTTGTGATCTATATAATTGTTTCACTTGTTTTTTCAGGACTTTGTTGTAAGAAGGATCACTGGAAGCATCTGACTACTCTGCCATCTTGGCCCCACCTCCTGAAAGTTTTTTCAGCAGCCAAACTCTTAACAACTGTCCCACCAGGGTTTCCATACTTTACCATATGATCCAGTAATTCCTCTACTAGGAATATATCCTACAGAAATAAGAGCTCTCATACAAATAAACATATGCATAGCCATGTTGATTGTAGCATTATTAACAATAACAAAAAGTTTGAAAAAGCCTAAGTACCCATCAACAGATGAATGGATAAACAAATTATGGTACATATGCATGATGCAATACTACACAATGTTAAAGACCAATGATGAATCCACGAAATATCTCACATGTATTTATGAATCTGGAGGGGGTTATGCTGAGTGAAATAAGTCAATCACAAAAGAAAGGACTAATGAGACAACTATTATACAAACTAAAGAAAAGGTTTACATGCAGAAATAAACAATCTTTGATGGTTATGGGGGAGGGAGAGGTAGGGAATAGAAATCACTAGCTAGATAGGTGAAGGGAAGGGAAAGACAACACATAACTAGCACAGCTTGACCAAGGCAAAGTCATAGAAGCTTCCTAGACACATCCAAACCTCTTGAGGGACTGAGTTACTGGAGCTGAGAGCTGGGGACCATGGTCTCTGGAGACATCTAGGCCAATTGGGATAACATAGTTCATAAAGAAAATGTTTTGCATCCCACTTTGGTGAGTATCATCTGGAGTCTTATAAGCTTGCAAGTGGCCATCTAAGATACACCTATTGATCTCAGCACATTCAGAGGAAAGAAGAATGAAATAAAATGAAAGACACAAGGAAAATATTAGTCCAAAGAACTAATGGGCCACATGAATAACAGCCTCCATCATCCTGAGCCTAGAAGAGCTAGGAGGTTCCTGGCTACCACCACTGACCACTCTGACCAGGATCACAATAGAGGATCCCAGACAAAGCAGGAGAAAAATGTAGAACAAAATTCGAATTCACGCACATGCACACACAGACAAAAAGACCAGTCTTGCTGGTCTGACAGAGACTGGAGGAATGCCTGAAACTATGGCCCCCAGACACTGTGCTAAATCAGAACTGAAGCCAAAACTCCTGAAATCCACTTTTAAGTCTATAAAACAAACAATAACACATGTGAGGAACGTGGTTCTTAGTTCAATCAAGTATACAAGACCAAATGGGCAAAACCTCCCCAAAAGCAAAGTGGAGAAGGCAGGAGGGAACAGGAAAACTGGAAGAATGAACACTGAGAACCCAGGGTGGAAAGAGAAAGGGGAGGCTGCTGACAGATTGTGGGGATTGCAACTAATGTCACAAAACAATTTGTGTATATGTTTTTGAATGAAAAACTAATTAGCACTGTAAACTTTCACCTAAAACACAATAATTTTTCTTTTTTTAAAAACCTTCAGTGCAAAAAAAAAAAAAAGATTAAAATAGTTTAGACTTAATAAGTGTAATCATATTTTATTGGATTTATTAAACCTAGAGGTATTTATATGTCTTCTAAACTGGAAAAAAGTTTCCCTGAAAATAAGAATAACTTAGAGATTGGTTCAATTCCTTGATCGTGAGCAAGTAAAATACTGTTTTTTCACAGTAGGGATGAGACTCAGGGAGGTTCTACAGCATGCCCGATGTCATGTACTTGGTAATTAGTGGAAGAATGACGAGAAGACTCCCTCCTATAGCAACGCTTTTCAACATACCAAACAATTTGAAGGTGATACAAAAGAGGAAATCCAGCTGCTCAGAGCTACCCTGACTTCTTTCCTAGAGCTACATAAGCATATCTAGTTACTTTCTCCTAGAATACTTTCAGATGGTGATGATTTAAGCTGTTATTTTTAACAACAAATATATATATACATATATTTTATTCTGTTTCAATCCCATTCTCCTCCATTGGGTTAAATCCATTTTGTTACAGAGGTGACAGCTTGTTTCTCCTGCCAAGAGGATGATATACTATTGAACAGAGAGTGTCTGTCATCGATAAGCTTATACAAATACTCTCCTTCTTCTTGGTGGCAGTGTGGTAAATAGCAGGGAACTTTGTCACTGCCAGCTACTGCTGCCTAAGAGCTTACAAAGGAAAATGAGAACAAAAGTGTTACAGAAAACAGGTGTCTGATAATATCAAGTTTGTCTGGCCTACTGCAGTTGAGAAAGACATACGGATTATGGCTCCTCCATGATAATTTTGAAACTATGTATTTGCACATTGTATTGGTCCCCCAGCAAGTTATGATGATAATGGAACCCATCTCAATGTGGGAACCCAAGTTGACTCTTATCAGCTGCGCACTGGTGGTATTAGGTGTGTGATTAATCAGAACATAATTTAAATTCCCCTTGTCAGCAGCAGGATCACCTGAATTTAGTGAGTTATAGTTGTTGTTTTATCTTAAAGGCAAAGAAAAATGTTAAAAGATATCTATAATTGTCAGCAATTCCTGGGGTTATATAAAACTAAACTGTCAACTAGAGAAAGCCAGGTTCAGCATCCTAGAGAAATGAAGGCAATTTGTGTTCTCAGTGTTTTTGGAGATTAAAAAGAGGATTCTCCACAAGAACTAATTAACGGAGTTAGCTAATTGCTAGTCCTTTCACATAACAAAAATTACTGAAAGATATTTTTTCATTTAGATATGGGCTAAGGAATAAACAAGGTATGAAAAAGTGTTTTGTAATCTAGAAGCGCTACCCATGCTCCTTATGCTGGCCTCGCTTTTACTGGCATCATTATTTTCAACAGTGATACGTATTTACTGATAAAAAGTTAATCATTTAAATGAGTTATCTTTATTATAATAAAATGCTCAGAGAATTCATATTGTGTCAAGTGTCCACAAGAACTTGTGAACGTTTATCATTGTTTAAGCAAAGATAAATTTCTACTACAGTAATGCTACTGTAAAACATGTCTGTTTATGAAGACTGTTTTATTGCTTAGATTAAGCTTCTAGGGAACCATCCCTGTGTAGTTTGGGCTTTGAGTAATTTGATAGCAACAAAAGAGCATCTTTTCTCTATTTCATTTGTTCAAATGCAAGTCTATTCGGCAAATACAGTGGAAGGAGAGTCCGTTACATTCATTGAGCATTCAAGCAAGCAGAGCACAACTGAGATGCAGAAAAAAATACTGAGAAATATTCCTACTCTCCCTGAATTTAGATAGATTTTGTAGGTTTATCAGGACCCAAATACTGATAATATAAAAAAAAAAAAAACAAATATATCATGTGTAAAATAAATCATATTAAACTAGTTGTGAGAATAAAAAGTATATTGTCTTCTGTTTGTTTTAGGTATATGGGAAAACCCTATTTTGCTAACCATCAATCAAGCCTACCACAAATTTCTTGAAACTGTCAGTTTCTGTATTTGCTGCTGTTTATTTGCTGTAGATGTCAATCATAATATTTTCCTTTCTAGCGTTTGGAAAGAATGCTTTCTATTTTAATTCTATTGTAGCTTTAACATTGCAATTTGTCAGGGAATTTAGTTATTCCCAACGATGTGTTGAGGTTGGTGGCTGTGCTTTCAGAATGGCCTCAGTCTGTAGTAGGTTCAGAGTACGCTGGAACCATCCAAATGATTCAGGGCTAAGATTGTTTTAAGTGATTATCTTTTCCTTTTTACTACTTAGATATTTTGCAATTATGATTTTTTATATGTTTACGTAAATATTACAGGACGATCTTCCCTGTAAGGGCTGAGATAATGCCTTTTTTATCTGATATTTCATGCACAAGACCTAATATAATGCCTGCTGTAAAATATAGGATATCTACTTGTTAAATTAATGGAAGGAAATAATTGTTGGATTCTTTGCCTGGGTTCCCCCGACCCCAGTGGGTTAGAAGGGGCAAAAGCTATATTTCTGGTTATAGCAATTTCTTCTCAGAAAACATCCAAATAGGATGAGTAACTTTGGATTATCTAACCTTATCATTGGCTATTTTTTAAGGGATTCTGTAAAACTCAAGATGAAACATTTGTTTTTTTTTTTAATACCAATAACTACACTGAGGCTTCTTTGGACAACCTAGAGTCCTATATTTCAACGGCAATTATTTTAGATTAATTGAGGGGGATCATGAATAATAATAATAATAATAATAAAAACAGTAAAAATTAAATCAGAAATGAAAAGCTTCGAATAGCCAATGCCTTGAATCAGGCTGCTCAAGCTTCAAGTCACTCATTTCTACTTAGTGCATAGGTTTGGTGAATTTTGCTTCCAGAGGCTCTAAAGGTCTGTAAGAGGACACCTGGTTTATATGCCTCTCTACTTGCTCCTTCATGGTAATTCAGAGAGAAGCACTTGCTGACAATGCCTTTACTAGCTCAGAGCCATTTTTTTTTTTAAACCCTAAATTAAGAAACAACTACTTCAACCTGGCTTCCAGATCCAACGCGCAGTGGTTAATCATTTGGCCAATAACCAAAAGGTTGGCACTTTGAATCCACCAGCCACTCCCTGGAAATCCTATAGCATAGTTCTGCTCTGTCCCATAGGGTCAATATGAGTTGGAATTGACTCAATAGCAACAGGTTTTTAGATTTTTTTTTTAACCTTGAAGGAATTAGCTATTTTTTTAAATGGGATTCTGTAATACTCAAGATGAAACATTTGCTTCATTTTTGGTTCACTCTGTCCTCTGAAAAATATTGTAATTATTGATAAAATGGCTCATGTAGACATAGCCTATATAGTAATGTATCACTGATATTGAGAATTGTGGATAGAGATTACAGAGATAAAAGGCATTTTAAAAAGTTTTCTAATATCCAGTCCCAATAGAATAATAAATTCCAAAAACATTGTTAGTAAAATTATTTGTCTGTTAATTTAGCAAATATTTATTCAGTACCTGCTAGGTATTTTTCTAGGCACTAAGAACATAACAGTAAGAAAGACGGAAAAACAAAACAAACAACAGCAACAATAAAAACCTGGTCTCCTGAAACTCACAGTCAGGAGAAAAAATAAACAAATTAGCAAGAAAATAAATAATATATGATCCAGTAGGAATAATAAATTTTTCCATAAAGAAGATAAGTAAGCTAAGGGGATAGTGAGTTATGTGCATGATGATGGAGTTTTTGTTGTTGGTAGTTGCTGTTCAATCAACTCCAACTCATGATGATCTTATGTATAATGGAATAAAATGTTGCCAGGTCCTATGCCATCTTCATAATTATTGGTATGTGTGAGTCCATTGTAGCAAGGTGTTATTTTATGTAGAATGGTCAGGGAAGGTGGCTCTGAAAAAGAGACCTGAGGAGAGACCCGATTATTTAAGGAAAAAAAAAAAAATGAGCCATGTGACTATCTGGGAAAGAGTGTTTCAGTAGGCAGGTGGAGGAAAATATAAAATCCCTAAAGATGGAACAGACTTGGTATTTATGAACAAGAAACAAAATAGAAGAAATGTCATGAATGAAGAAAGTTTATGACAAGCAGAGTGATAGAAGATGAAAACATGGGCAAGAGACAGATCTCATTTTGAGCAAGTTGGTGTTGTTGTTAGGTGCTATCAAGTCAGTTCTAACTCATAGTGACCCTAGGCATAATGAAACAAAACACTGCCCAGTCTGCACTCTCCTCACAATTGTTGCTATGCTTGTGCCCATTGTTGCATCCACTGTGTCAATCCATCTTGTTCAGGATCTTCCGCTTTTTTGCTGACCCTCTACTTTACCAAGCATGATGTCCTTCTCCAGGGACTGATCCCTCCTGATAACATGTCCAAAGTATGTGAGACGTAGTCTCGCCATCCTTGCTTCTAAGGAGCATTGTGGTTGTACTTCCTCTAAGAGAGATTTGTTCGTTCTTTTGGCAGTCCATGGTATATTCAATATTCTTTGCCAATACCACAATTCAAAGACATCAATTCTTCTTTGGTCTTCCTTATTCATTGTCCAGCTTTCACATGCATATGAGGCAATTGAAAACACCATAGCATGAGTCAGACACACCTTAGTCTTGAAGGAGACGTCTTTGCTTTTCAACACTGAAAAGGGGTCTTTTGCAGCAGATTTGCCCAATGCAATGAGTCTTTTGATTGATTTCTTGACTGCTGCTTCCATGGGTGTTGATTGTGGGTCCAAGTAAAATGAAATCCTTGACAACCTCAATCTGTTCTCTGTTCATCATGATGTTGCTTATTGGTTCAGTTGTGAAGATCTTTGTTTTCTTTATGTTGAGGTGTAATCCCTACTGAAGGCTGTGGTCTCTAATCTTCATCAGTAAGTGCTTCAAGCCCTCTTCACTTTCAGCAAGCAAGGATATGTCACCTGCGTAATGAAGGTTGTTAAGGAGTTTTCCTCCAATCCTGATGCCCGGTTCTTCTTCATACAGTCCAGCTTCTTGGATTATTTGCTCAGCATACAGACTGAATAGGTATTTTGAAAGGATACAACCCCAACACACACCTTTCCTGACTTTAAACCATGCAGTATACTCTTGTTCTGTTAGAACGACTTGATCTATGTACAGATTCCTCACGAGCACAATTGAGTGTTCCAAAATTCCCCTTCTCCACAATGTAATCCATAGTTTGTCATGGTTCACACAGTTGAATCCCTTAGCAAAGTCAATAAAACACAGGTAAACATTCTTCTGGTATTCCCTCCTTTCAGCCAGGATCCATCTGACATCAGCAGTGATATCCCTGGTTTCACATCCTCTTCTAAATCCTATTTGAATTTCTGGCAGTTCCCTGTTGATATACTGCTGCAGCTGCTTTTGAATGATCTTCAGCAAAATTTTGCTTGCGTGTGATATTCATGATATTGTTCGATAATTTCTGCATTCGGTTAGATCAACTTTTTTCTTAGCCATCTAGTGCTGCTATAACAGAAATACCACAAGTGAATGGCTTTACCAAAGAAAAAATTATTTCTTCACAGTAAAATAGGCTAAAAGTCCAAATTCAGGGCATAAAATCAAGGGGAAGCCTTTCTCTCTCTGTTGGCCTTCTCATCAATCTTCCCCTGGACTAGGAGCTTCTCTACACAGAGACCTCAGGTCCAAAGGATGTGCTTTGTTCCTGGTGCTTCTTTCTTAGTGGTATGAGGTCCTCCCTCTCTGCTCACTTCCCTTCCATTTTTATTTCTTGAGAGATAAAGGGTGGTACAGATCACACGCCAGGGAAACTTCCTTTACATTGGATCAGGGATGTGACCTGGTAAAGCTGTTGCAATCCCACCCTAATCCTCTTTAACATAAAATTACAATCACAAAATGGACCAAAGAATACTGGGAATCATGGACTAATCAAGTTGATACATATTTGGGTGCGGGGGCACAATTCAATCCATAACACCTTTCTTGGGAATAGCCATAAATATGGATCTCTTGTAGTCGGTTGGCCAGTTAGTTGGCTTCCAAATTTCTTGGCATAGACAAGCGAGCCATAGTTTCCAACTACTGATCCTTCTTCTTAGTTTCCAACTTTCGCATTCTAATTACCAGTAGTTATTAGCACATCCTGATTGCGCGTTCGATTAATTTCAGACCGCAGAAGCTGGTAAAAACCTTCAATTTCTTCATCTTTGACCTTAGTCATTCATGTGTAAATTTGAATAATAGCTATATTAACTGGTCTTCCTTACAAGCGTATGGATAATTTCCTATCACTGACAGCATTGTACGTCAGGATAGACCTTGAAATGTTCTTTTTGACAATGAATGCAATGGAAGTAAGAGACATAATTTGATAATGTGTTTCAAATATAACCCTAGCTTCTGTATGGAGAATAGACTGTAGAATGTGGACTAGGAAGAAAGCAGGGTGAATAGGCCAGGCATTGTTGCAACAGCCAAAGAGAGATGACAGTGGCAATAATTTAGACATGCAGTTACTTAGTCACTATTCATTGATTTTAGTGTGAGTCGGGAAGGATGGGTACCTACCAAAAAAGAGCTAACATGGTCTTAAGCTGTATTAATAAAATAATGTCTAGAATAAGGCAGAGTTTAGATTTGTTTTGCATCTATCCAACTAACAATGAATGTGACATGATGCTTAGTTCCAGGTTTAATCATGTAATGAAAAGCAATGAAAAAGAATGTATTCAGCAGAGGGACAACAAAATGATAAGAAACACTTGAAACCAGATCATAGTAAGAATGACTAAAGGAACTGCAAATGAGAACTAAATTAAAAATTGTTGTGGATTAAATTACCCAAAAATATGTGTCAACTTGGCTAGGCCATGATTTTCAGTATTGTGTGATTGTCTACCATTTTGTCATCAGTGTGATTTTCCTATGTGTTGTAAATCCTGCCTCAGTGATGTTAATGAGGCAGGGTTAGAGGCAGTTATGTTAATAAGGCAGGACTCATTCTACAAGATTAGATGTATTTTGGATTAATCTCTTTTGAAATATAAAAGAGAGAACAAAGCAGAGACATATGGGAACCTCATATCATCAAGAAAGTAATGGCAGGAGCACAGCACATCCTTTGGACCCAGGGACCCTGTGCTGAGAAGTTCCTAGACCAGGGAAAGACTGATGACAAGGACCTTCTCCAGAGCCGACAGAGAGAGAAAGCCTTCCCCTGGAGCTGGAACCCTGAATTTGAACTTCTACACTACTATGCTGTGAGAGAGTAAATTTCTCTTTGTTAAAACCATCCACTTGTGGTTTTTCTGTATAGCAGCACAGCTAAATAAGACAAAAATTTACTGATGTTTAGGGAAATTTTTGAACAAAGATCAGGGGAGACTTCCTTCTTTAAAGCCTCTTCTAAATTAGTTAATTGTTTATTTTTATAAATCAGCAAGTGAAAATCTTACAACTCTAAGCTATAAGTATCAGAGTGGGCAAAGAGGTTCAAGGTTCAACTCTGGGTGCATGTCTGGGTCATACTTGCACAGTGTGATCTGTCCTGTCTCCCCCTTCTATATCTGAGAGGATTAACAATATTGACTTTCAACTGCAACTTTTCCTTCTTTATTTGGAAAATCAAGGTTTGAATTTTGTATATTCTTTAATAAGAAACTGTTGTAATGACCATGGGATAAAGAAAGACATAAAGATTTTAAAGAAAGTACTCCTCTTCTTAATGTAATATATATAATTATCATTTGAAGTACCCAGTTGATGCATTTGAATTATTGTGTTCATGAAGAATATTGAATATACCATGGACTGCCAGAAAGAATGAACAAATCTGTCTTAGAAGAAGAACAGCCAGAATGCTCCTTAGAAGCAAGGATGGCAAGACTTTGTCTCACGTTATTTGAACATGTTGTCAGAAGGGACCAGTCCACAGGGAAGGACATCATGCTTGGTAAGGTAAAGGGTCAGTGAAAAAGAGGAAGACTCTTAACGAAATGGGCTGACACAGTGGCTACAACAAAGGGCTCAAGCATAGCAACAATTGTGAAAATGGCACAGGACTGGGCAGTGTTTTGTTCTGCTGTACATAGGGTTGCTGTGAGTTGGAACCAACTCGACTGCACCTAACAACACAGCAACTTTATTAGCGAAATATACCATCCTATCCTTTTCCATAGCAAGAAAAGATCGCAAGGCCAGGAATCTCAGCCAAAAAGACATGTTTTTCAAAAGTTAATGCTACATACAACTACTCTCTTATATAGTTGAAAGCCTGTCACACAGAAGCAGCTTAGACTTATAGAAGACCAATAAAAGATACAGAAAAGTAAAAGGTAGAATTAATTTGTCTAAAAAGAAGATCATTCTAACAACCAGAGTTGCTCAGTGGTGGGATCAGCTCTATCATGAGAGTCAATTCTCTGTAAAGAGAGTTTAAGTATGAGCTAAAGGATCACTGTGTAGAGATAAATTTAGCATCAATGGGCTTGCTGGACCAGATTTTTATATATATATATCTTTTTCCTAATCCTTGGATCTAAGGTTTCATAAGTTTTGAATTTAAGGAATAGTTACAAGATTTATTATTATTTATGACCATAGGATATTATAAATAATAGACTATTACCAAATGAGAGAATGGTGAATAGTCATAGGTAGGAGAGATGAAATGTAAAGAATGAATTGGAAGTTAGAGATAATACATAGGTAGATTTCCAGAGACTTGACAATTGTTGCATATAAGGAATCAAAGAGGAGAAAATTAAAATGCTTTTGCTCTTTTGAGTCAGCATGGAACTATAGTGACGCCAGCAATAGAAATAAAGAACAACAACAAAAATTATCTTGAAAGTAAAGATGGCGAAATATGATGAAATAAATGAATTTAAGAAACAATCAGTTGTTATTGTGGAGTTAAATGCAAAGCAGTGGGAAAAAAATTAACATACTAAAATCTGTTTTTATGACACATAAAGTGGTATGGATCTCCTTTGTTCTGGATTCTATCCAAGGAGTTTATTTATTTATTTTTTGTGCAATAAGATGGACCTGATTAAAAAATGGTCTCTTCATAAACTCAGATGATTCCATTTTGTGAGGCTCTTCTGCATGGTCAGGGTCTTGTCTTAAATACAGTTTCTGTAATAAGCTCCCCAAAATTATCCCTTCTAGAATGAAAAATAGTGTATTTGGAGAAAAAAAAAAAGCTTGGATTTAGGAGGGCTGTTACTAGTTAACTTTGCCACAGATTGTTTGACTTTGGGTAAGTCATTATTCACTTCTCTGTAACACAATGATTTAGACTACATTAAATTCCCTTCCATATTCTAATATTGCTTTCCTATTGTCTCATAACTTAAGCTTCAAAGTTTAGAAACCCAGACATTAAGTGTTATAGTATTTAAAAGAATAGTGCTAGACATATACATGTAGGACTTATTCTAAGTCAAATATGGTCCATCCTAAACAATCAGATGATTAGAAATTTAAGAAAAGTAAAAAAGAAGTCACAAGCCTTAAATTTTTGTTCCTAAAATATTTAAAGAGGGTTCCTCATTGCCAAATCCCTTTATAGTTTTAAATTCATTCTCACAGCTTTCCATTGTATGTACTTATTATTGGCTATAAATAACAGAGAGGAGCCTTGGTGGCACAGTGGTTAAGCACTTGGCCGCTGACTGAAAGGTCAGTGGTTCGGACCTACCAGCCCACTCTGCAAAAGAAAGATTTGGCAGTCTGTTTCCATAAAGATTTACAGCCTTGAAAACCATATGGGGCAACTCTCCTCTGTCCCATGGGGTCACCATGAGTTGAAATTGCCTTGATGGCAGTGGGTTTGTTGGTTTTGGTTGAAGGTAGACATAATCATAAGACTAATTTAGTGAAGTAGATCAGAGAATCATTTATAAGTATCAAAAGCCCTGATAAAGCAGGCACGATTTCTACACCAAGCGTTTTATGCTGAGTTCCTCACACTAACTTTTCTATTTACAATTGTTGTGTTGTCGGCTGCCTTTGAGTGGGTCATTAACTTTAAAATTAAATACTTAAATTATTTGGCCTTGTCTCCCATTTGGGGCAAGTGTATGCTATGTTACCAGGTCATGCACTTATACTCCTAAAACTGTCTTGGTATTCTCCTCCTTGAAAAATGATTGTACCATTCCTCAGTCGCATTGGCCTTGATTGCCATTTTATCCCTAGCACAGGGCTTTTCATAGTGTGGGCCCAAACCAGTCTCATGGCTTAAAAAAAAAAAAAATCACCACACCCCCTAAGCTGAGTACTCAGGGCAGGCACAGTCCCTTTGTCTAGGCATAGGGATAAGGGTCCATGGACTCTGAGTGCCTTTCACCCCTGCCTAGACCTGTGTGGGCCCTCACTAGCATAGTAAAACAGGGTATATACCTGAAGCCTATTTTCAACTGCAACAGCTAAGGAGGAATGGCAGATTTGTGACCTTTGATGCTACCCTGCTAATTAAGCAAGGTCCTCACCCACCCACATCAGGGGCCTGAGGACTGGCGGTTCACCCATTCCACCTAGCCACCCATGTCAGGGGTCTGAGAATAAGTGGTGCCAGCCAGTCCTTACACCCAACACCATTGGATCCCCGAAGTCCAGCTGCCAAACCCACCCACCTATGTGCCCTAGGGAACAGGGACACACCTACCTAGGCACTCAAGGGCAGCCGTCAGCCCCCTAACTTGCTCAGCATATAACCCCCTACTGCAGTCAGATACCTGTGCCTGCTCCAGTCACCCCTACATAGCCCTTCCCACCTACGACTGTAAGTGAGACCCTGTACCACATACTCAGTGATGGGCAACCTGTCACCTGACTGAATCCACACAAGAAAAGTAAATGAACTCCTGTTCTCATACATGTAGTAGCAGCTCTAACTACCTTGTGACAGGACTTTAGAGCTTCAAAGATGCCAGTAACAAAAGTAGTTAACATGCCCAGCCTATTTGGGCATATCGAAACAAAACAAAACAAAACAAGAAGCTAGCACATGGTAAGCAAACATGCAATAAATAAATATAATAACTTATTGATTGGACAACCGTTAGTATCAAATCATATAAAGAGGCATACCATGATGGCTCCAGCAAGAGACCAAAACAAAGAAACAGGAAGCCTCCTGGAGGAAGATAAGGTCTTGGAATTATCAGAGGTAGAATTCAAAAGACTAATACATAGAGCTTTTCAAGAGATCAGGAAGGAGATCAGGCAAAATTCAGACCAAGCCAAGGAACACATGGACAAAGCAAGAGAGGAATATATATATATATTTTTTTTATAGAAGAGGAAATGACAGTTTAACAGGCTGCTAGAATCCATAAAGAGAGAGCAAATAGAAATCCAAAAGATTAACAATAAAATTTCAGGATTAGAGAACACAATAGAAAGTCATAGGAGAAGAACTGAGGCAATGGAAGTTAAAATCAGTGAGAATGAAGATAAAGCATTTGTTGCCAATTTATTTAAGAAAAAAAATCAGATAAAAGAATTTTAAAAAATGAAGAAACTCTAAGAATTATGTAGGACTCTATCAAGAGGAATAACCTACATGTGATTGGAGTACCAGAATGGGGCAGAGGAGGGAGAGAGGATAGCAGAAATTACAGACAGAATTGTTGAAGATTTGCTGGCAGAAAACTTCCCTGATATTGTGAAAGACAAGAAGATATCTATCCAAGAAGTTCATCAAACCCCACACAGGGTAGATCCCAAAAGAAAGTCACCAAGACATAATAAAACTTGCCAAAATCAAAGATAAAGAGAATTTTAGGACTGGCTAGTGATAAATGAAAAGTCACCTACAAAAGAGAGTCAATAAGACTAAGTTGTGACTACTCAACAGAAACCATACAGGCAAGAAGGCAATGGGATGACATACATGGAGACTTAAAGGAAAAAAATTGCAAGCCAAGAGTTATATATCCAGCAAACCTGTCTCTCAAGTACGATGAGAGGAAGTTAAGGCAATAATCAAGAAATAAAAGATTGGTTTAAACTTAGAGAAACAGAGGCAAATTTTAAGGTGACCACAAAGGAAACTAACAAATCTGCACATAAATTAAGAAAGAAAAAAAAAAAGGACTCAGCAAATACAAAATCAGCAACAATGAAAATACAAAAAGAAAAACAACTCAGCACAGAAAATTAAGTGGAACAAAGAAACTATCAACACCACAAAAATAATAAATAAATAAATAAATAAAATAATAATGACAGCACTAAACTCATGGCAATCAATAATTATGCGGAATGTAAATGGACTACATATACCAATAAAGAGACAAAGAGTGACGGAATGGATAAAAAAAAATAAGGTCTGTCTATATGCTGCCTACAAGAGGCACATCTTAGACTCAAAGACACAAACAAACTAAAACTCAAAGGATGGAAAAAATATATCAAGTAAACAATAATCAAAACAAAGCAGGAGTGCCAATATTAATCTCTGACAAAATAGACTTTAAAGCAAAATCTACCACAAAGGATAAGGGGGGACACTATATAATGATTAAAGGGTCAATACACCAGGAGGACACAACCATAATGAATATTTATGCACCCAAATAGGCCTCCAAAATACATAAAACAAAGTCTAACCACATTGAAAAGAGAAATAGCTCCACAATAGTAGTAGGAGACTTCAACACACCGTGTTTGGTGAAGGGCAGAACACCCAAAAAGAAGCTCAGTATAGACACAGAAGATCTAAATGCCACAATCAACCAACTTGATCTCATAGACATATACAGAACGCTCCACCCAACAGCAGCCAAGTATACTTTCTTTTCGAATGCACATGGACATTCTCCAAAATAGACCACATATTAGGCCACAAAGCAAGCCTTAGCAGAATCCAAAACATTGAAATATTACAAAACATCTTTTCTGACCATAAAGCTGTAAAAGTAGAAATCAATAACAGAAAATGCAAGGAAAAAAATCAAACACATGGAAACTGAACAACACCTTGCTAAAAAAACTACTGGGTTATAGGAGAAATCAAAGACTGAATAAAGAAATTCATAGAATCAAATGAGAATGAACACACATCTTACCAGAACCTTTGGGACACAGCAAAAGCAGTGTTCTGAGGTCAATTTATAACAATAAATGCACACATCCAAAAAGAAGAAAGGGCCAGAATCAAAACATTAACCCTACAACTTGAACAAATAGAGAGCAGCAAAAGAAGCCCTTGGGCACCAGAAAGAAAGCAAATAATAAAAATTAGAGCTGAACTAAATGAAATACAGAATAGAAAAACAATTGAAAGAGTCAACAAGACCAAAAGATGGTTCTTTGAAAAGATCAGCAAAATCGGTAAGCCATCAGTCAAACTGACAAAAGAAAAGCAGGAGAGGAAGCAAATAACCCAAAAAAGAAGTGAGATGAGCGATATCACAACAGAGCCAACTGAAATTAAAAGAATCATAACAGAATACTATGAAAAATTGTACACCAATGAATTTGAAAACCTAGGGAAATGGGCAAATTTCTAGAAACACACTACCTACCTAAACTAACACAAACTGAGGCAGAAAAACTAAATAAACCTACAACAAAAGAGATTGAAAAGGAAAAAAAAAAAAAGTTCAACAAAAAAAGCCCTGGTCCTGGAGAATTCTACCAAACTTTCAGAGAAGAGTTAACACCAGTGCTACTAAAGGTATTTCAGAACATATAAAATGAGGGACTACTCCTGAACTTATTGTATGAAGCCAGCATAACCCTGCTACCAAAACCAGGTAAAGACATCTTAGAAAATGAAAATTACAGACCAATATCTTCATAAACATAAACGCTAAAATCCTCAACAAAACTCTAGCCAATAGAATTCAACAACATATCAAAAAAAATCATCATAATCAAGCGAGGTTCATACCAGGTCTGCAGGGTGGATCTATACTAGAAAAACAATCAATGTAATCCATCACATAAATAAAACAAAAGAACCATATGATCTTATCAATCTATGCAGAAAAGGCATTTGACAAAGTCCAACAGCCATTCATGATAAAAACTCTTACCAAAATAGGAATAGAAGGGAAACTCTTTGACATAATAAATGGTATTTATACAAAGCCAACAGCCAACATTGTCCTAAATGGAGTCTGAAAGCACTCCCCTTGAGAATGGTAATCAGACAAAGGTGCCCTATGTCTTCACTCTTATTCAACATTGTGCTGGAGATCCTAGCCACAGCAATAAGGCAGGAAAATGAATAAATAAATAAAAGGCATCCAATTGGTAAAGAAGAAGTAAAAGTATCCGTATTTGCAGATGATACGATTTTATACACAGAAAACCCCAGGGAAACCACAAGAAAACTACTGGAACTAATAGATTTCAGCAAAGTATCAAGATACAATTTAAACATACAAAAACATTTGGATTCCTCTACACCAAGAAAGAGAACTTCAAAGAGGAAATAAGCAAATCAATACCATTTACAGTACCCCCAAGAAGATAAAATACTTAGGAATAAACCTAACCAGAGACATAAAAGACCTATATGAAGAAAACTACAGGACACTACTGTAAGAAACCAAAAGAGACCTGCATGAGTGGAAAAATATACTTGCTCATGGATAGGAAGACTCAACATTGTGAAAATATCAATTCTATCCAAAGGAATATACAGATGCAACACAATCCAGATCCAAATTCTAATGACATTTTTTAATGAGATGGAGAAACAAATCACCAACTTCATATGGAAAGGGCAGAGGCTCCAGATAAGTAAAGCATTACTGAAGAAGAAGAACAAGGTGGGAGGCCTCATGATACCTGATTTTAGAAGCTATTATATTGCCATGGTAGTCAAAACAGCCTGGTACTGGTACAGCAACAGATACATAGACCAATGGAACAGAATTGAAAATCCAGACATAAATTCATCCACCTATATACAACTGATATTTGACAAAGGCCCAAAGTCTTCAAATAGGAAAAGACAGTCTCTTTAATAAACAGTGCTGGTGTAACTGGATTTCCATCTGCAAAAAAAATGAAACAAGACCATCAGCGTGTATAAAAACTAACTCAATATGGATCAAAGACCTAAATATAAAATCTACAATAATAAAAATCATGGAAGAAAAAATAGGGGCAATGCTAGAAGCCCTAATACATGGCATAAACAGAGTACAAACTAATTTAACAATACATAAATACCAAAAGAGAAATTACCTAGATGGGAGCTCCTAAAAGTCAAACACTATGCTCATCAAAAGACTTCACCTAAAGAGTAAAAAGGCAACCTACAGACCGGAAAAAATTTTTTGGCTATGACATAGCCAATAAGGGCCTAGTCTCAAAAATCTATAAGATACTGAACCATCTCAAAAAAAAAAAAAAAAAAAAAAAGACAAATAACCCATTTAAAAAATGGGCAAAGGATATGAACAGACGCTTCACCAAAGAAGATACTCAGACCCCTAACAGATACACTCGGAAATGCTCGCAGTCATTAGTCATTAGAGAAATGCAAAGCAAAACTACAATGAAAGACCATCTCACCCTAACAAGGCTGTCACTAATCCAAAAAACACAAAATAATAGATGTTGGAGAGGTTGGGGAAAGACTGGAACACTTATACACTGCTGGTGGGAATATAAAATGTACAACCACTTTGGAAATCAATGTTTTGCTTCCTTTAAAAGCCAGAAATAGAGTACTATATGATGCAGCAATTCCACTCCTAGGAATATGTCCCAGAGAAATAAGAGTTGTCACACGTATAGATATATGCACACCATGTTCATTGTAGCACTGTTCATAATAGTTAAAAGATGTAAACAACCTAGATGCCCATCAACAGATGCATGGATAAACTAATTATGGTACATGCACGCAATGGAATACTATGCAATGATGAATATGAAAAACATCTCACGACATGGATGAATCTGGAGCGGTTTATGCTGAGTGAAATTAGTCAGTCCCAAAAGGACAGTGTATGAGATCACTATTATAAGAACTCAGGAAAAGGTTTAAACACAGAAGAAAACATTCTTTGATGGTTATGAGAGTGGGGAGGGGAGGAAAGGGAAATTCACCAACTAGATAGTAGATAGTAGACAAGAATCATCTTTGGTGAAAGGAAGGAGAATACATAATACAGGTGAAGTCAGCACAACTGGACTAAAGCAAAAGCTATGAAGCTTCTTGAACAAAACCAAACACTTTGAGGGACAGAGTAGCTGGGGCTGGGGTCTGGGGACCATGGTTTTGGGGAACAGCTAGGTCAACTGGCATAACAAAGTTTATTAAGAAAATGTTCTGCATCCCATTTTGGTGAGTGGTGTCTGGGGGCTTAAAAGCTTGTGAGTGGCCATCTAAGGTGAATCAATTGATCCCAACCTACTTGGAGTAAAGGAGAATGAAGAACACCAAAGATATAAGGAAAATATTAGCCCAAGAGGCAAAAGGACCACATAAACCAGAGACTCCATCAGCCTGAGATCAGAAGAACTGGATTGTGCCTAGCTACCACCAATGACCGCCCTGACAGGGAGGACAGCAGAGAGCCCTTGATGGCATGGGAGAAAAGTGTGCAGCATAACTTAAATTCACATAAAAAGATCAGACTTAATGGTCTGACTGAGGCTGGAGGAGCCCCCAAGCCCATGGCCCCTGGAAGCTCTGTTAACCCAGAACTAAAACCATTCCTGAAGCCCACTTTTCAGACAAAGATTAGACTGGACCATAAAACATAAAATAATACTCGTGAAGAGTTTACTTCTTTGTTCAAGCAGATACAGGAGACCAAATGGGCAGCTCCTGTCCGGAGAGAGGATGAGAAGGCAGGAAGGGACAGGAGCTGGTTGGATGGTTGTGGGAAACCCAGAGAGGAAAGGGGGAGTGTGCTGTCACATTTTAGGGATTGCAACTAGTGCCATATAATAATGTGTGCATAAATTATTGTATGAGAAATTTACTTGAGCTGTAAACTTTCACCTAAAGCACAATTAGAACATAAAAAAGAAAGAGGGACTCAGAAATGAAGAGGTTTTGTGGCACGAATAATCTTCCTGAAGTTGTACTCTTATACCAGGGAAAGAAGCATCTACAGAGGGACCTTTTCCATACCACACAGAATCTCTTTGTTGAACAGAGCAGGAGAACAAAAACCTGGGAAAGACACTTGGCTGTTGAGAAAGTACCAAGACTACTATCCCTTCCCTACTGTCGGCCCAAAATTGGTACTTTAAGACTACTAGACCACACAATCACTATATAAATAATATGTTGGGAAAGTTAAGGCAAAGGTGCTGTAATTCCATCTTTGTGCCATTTTAGCATGAAGGAAAAAAACAAAAACAAATACACATCATGAGTAAATTTATGAATTCAGAGGAACTAAGATTACATCTCACATATTTTGGACATGTTATCAGGAGGGACCAGTCCCTGGAAAAGGACATTGTGCTTGGTAAAGTGGGGTGAAGTGGGGGGAGTCAGTGAAAAAGAGGAAGACCCTTAATGAGATGGATTGACACAGTGGCTGCAACAATGGGTTGAAGTATAACAAAGACTGTAAGGACGGCGAAGGACTGGGCAGTGTTTCATTCTGCTGTACATAGCATTGCCATGCGTCAGAACTGACTTGATAGCACCTGCCAACACCAACAACAGGGCTTTAAGGCAAGGTGTAGTAAGCAGGACACATGCCCACTAGTGAACCAACTCTCAGACATATGGCAAAGAGTAAGGCTGGAGATAAAAATATTAAACAGAAGGGAAAATTCTAAATCTGGAGGACTTGCAGACACTCAGCAGCTGACATCTGGGCCAACATCTGACTTCTGTTTAGCTTCAGAAATTAGAGGATTCCAGAGTGGTAAAAAACCACAATCAACATGACAATGAAACAGGTCTCAACACAGACCAACATGATAGCAATATCCCTGGCTGTGTTGGGAAGTAAGTAACTGGAACAAGTTCATGTAATGTGATTACAGTTTCTTAGAATGAGTAATTGTCACAGTGGCTGTTGTGGAAAAGTAATTAATTATGTGAAGTAATTATGGTTTTCCCTCAAGTATATTTACATTGACTTTTTTTTTTTTTTCCCCAAGGAATGACAATAGCAAAAGCAATATTGTTTGTATTTTGATAGGTTTTGTGCTGTTCAGGGTCAGGATTGCAGGGTAAAAGTGGCATTGACAGAATGTGAAACAAGTGGAGAAACTGAAGCAAAATATTAACATAAATAGAATCTTAGTCTAAGTGAGTGACTTTGAAGGTAGAGGGAAATAAACATTATCTTCCTAAGAAAAAAGGAATAAACAAGACAACCGTAGTCATACCACCTGTGATTTTACAATTTCAGGGGAAATTATCATCACAAAGATGCAGAAGTGCAATCATTTAAAAGTGTATTAAAGGTGCATATTTAAATTCTGTGATTAATTTCAACTTAGAATTCAATAAATTCTACACTGATCATTCAGTATTCATGTATTCAACATTGTAAGGCATCAAAATGAGAAAAAAAAAATTGCTTCCAAAGAAGGATGTGAAATAAAACACAAGCATATTTTGCCCAAAAGAAATGTCATAATAGGAAAGGAGTCAGAGGTTATCTTGGGAGTATGTCAACTATTGTGAATTTCTCACATATTAAATGGAATCACACATTACTCTTTCCACAAATATTTAGAAAGTAATTTATATTGTTGTTGTTAGTTGCCATGGAATCAATTCCAACTTGTGTTGATCTATGTGTACGGAGTAGAACTACTTGCTCCACAGGGTTCTTGAGGCTCTAATCTTTCAGAAGCAGATTGCCAGACTTGTCTTCCCAGGCACCTCTGGGTGGGTTTGAACAGCCAACCTTTTGTCTAGTAGTCGAACCCTCAATTATTTGTGCCACCCAGGTACTCCTGTAATTTATATTAATAAAAATTAAAATTTAAAAATAACCGAAGGAAAGGTATCTGAGTAGAAAGTTATAATTCAAATGTGCACAACTTAAATGTTAATCAGTATTGTTTA
Source organism: Loxodonta africana (assembly GCF_030014295.1). NCBI lineage: Eukaryota > Metazoa > Chordata > Mammalia > Proboscidea > Elephantidae > Loxodonta > Loxodonta africana. Next base: position 119,165,060 of record NC_087348.1, read on the forward strand.
CTACCAGTCAAGTATATGTGAGACAAATATTACAGTTCTGGCATTGAGGAGCCATAGGTGCATAATGTTTGCAGACATATAAAACAAGTTAAAAAAACATGCCCTGGACTTGACTCCAAATCATAACAACCCTATAGGACAAGTGGAACTGCCATATAAGCTTTCCAAGGCCATAATCTTTATGGAAGCAGAGCATCACAGCTTTCTTTCGCCAATCAAGCTTACTATCCTTATAATACTCTTATAATATTTTGGGGGAGCAAGAAATGAAGGTGGATAATACAAGAGGAGCCATACTGTAGAGTATCCACACACTAAATTTTTGATCAAGGAAGGGGAGTTATGGAAGAGAGTGATTAGGGAGGTTCACTGGGGTAATGGGTTTATAGCCAGTTCTTGAAAGATGAACATAAGGTATGAAAAAGAGAGGACTATAAAGGTGAAGAGCAATGTCATGAGCAGAGACACACAGGTCGATATTTAAGTGGAAGGAAATTAAGTGAAGAAAATTAAAAAACACACACACACAGAAAAAAAGGTAAGCAGCGATTATACAAAGGAAAGGAAAGCATACAAGAAACACTCAGAGTGCAATTTCAAAAGCTGTTATTCAAGCACAATAAAAAGAAAAGAGAGAAATGCAGACGTGAGACAATGATAAATTACCTCAAGATTAAGGGGGAAAAAAATGGGATCTGCAATTAGAGACCCTGGCTTTAAGCCCTGGTATTGCTGCTTCATAGCTATATGACATTTTGCAAGTCACTTTTTTTAAGCATGTTAAGATGCAGCCTCGCCATCGTTGCCTCTAAAGAGCATTCTGGCCGCACTTCTTCCAAGACAAATTTGTTGGTTCTTTTGGCAGTCTGTGGTATATTCAATATTCTTCACCAACACCACAATTCAAAGGTGTCAACTCTTCTTCAGTCTTCCTTATTCATTGCCCAGCTTTCACATGCATATATGATGTGATTGAAAATACCATGTCTTGGGTCAGGCACACCTTAGTCTTCAGAGTGACATCTTTGCTCTTCAACACTTTGAAGAGGTCCTTCGCAGCAGATTTGCCCAATGCAATGCGTTTTTTTGATTTCTTGACTGCTGCTTCCATGGCTGTTGATTGTGGATCCAAGTAAAATGAAATTCTTGACAACTTCAATCTTTTCTCTGTTTATCATGATGTTGCTCATTGGTCCAGTTGTGAGGATTTTTATTTTCTTTATACTGAGGTGCAAGCAATACTGAAGGCTGTGGTCTTTGATCTTCATTGGTAAGTTCTTTAAGTCCTCTTCAGTTTCAGCAAGCAAGGTTGTGTCATCCACATAACACAGGTTGTTAATGAGTCTTCCTCCAATGCTGACGCCCCGTTCTTCTTCATATAGTCCAGCATGTCAGGTTATTTGTTCAGCATACAGATTAAATAGGTATGGTGAAAGAATACAACCGTGATGCACATCTTTCCTGACTTTAAACCACTCAGTATTCCCTTGTTCTGTCCGAACAACTGCCACTTGATCTATGTAAAGGTTCCTCATGAGCACAATTAAATGTTGTGGAATTCCCATTCCTCGCAGTGTTATCCACAGTTCGTTATGATCCACACAGTGGAATGCCTTTGCATAGCCAATAAAGCACGGTAAACATCCTTCTGGTATTCTCTGCTTTCAGCCAGGATCCATCTGACATCAGCAATGATGTCCCTGGTTCCACGTCCTCTTCTGAAACCAGCCTGAATTTCTGGCAGTTCCCTGTTGATATACTGCTGCAGCTGTTTTTGAATGGTCTTCAAAAAAATTTTCCTTGCGTGTGATATTTATGATATTGTTCTATAATTTCCATATTCAGTTGGATCACCTCTCTTGGGAATAGGCATAAATATGGATCTCTTCCAATCAGTTGCCCAGGAAGCTGTCTTCCATATTTCTCGGCATAGGCAAGTAAACGCCTCCAGGGCTTCATCTGTTTGAAGAAACATCTCAATTGATATTCCATCAATTCCTGGAGCCTTGTTTTTCAACAATGCCTTCAGAGCAGCTTGGACTTCTTTCTTCAATACCATTGGTTCCTGATCGTATGCCACCTCTTGAAATGGTTGAATATTGACTAATTCTTTTTGGTATAATGACCCTGTGTATTCCTTCCATCTTCTTTTGATGCTTCCTGCATCATTTAATATTTTCCCCATTGAATCCTTCACTATTGCAACTCGAGGCTTAAATTTTTTCTTCAGTTCTTTCAGCTTGAGGAATACCGAGAGTGTTCTTCCCTTTTGGTTTTCCATCTCCAGCTCTTTGCACATGTCATTATAGTACTTTACTTTGTCTTCTTGAGAGGCCCTTTGAAATCTTCTGTTCAGTTCTTTTACTTCATCAATTCTTCCTTTTGCTTTAGCTGCTCAATGCTCAAGAGCAAGTTTCAGAGTCTCCTCTGACATCCATCTTGGTCTTTTCTTTCTTTCCTGTCTATTCAGTGACCTCTTGCTTTCTTCATGGATGATGTCCTTGATGTCATTCCACAACTTGTCTGGTCTTCGGTCACTAGTGTTCAATGCGTCAAATCTATTCCTCAGATGGTCTCTAAATTCAGGTGGGATATACTCAAGGTCGTATTTTGGCTCTCGTGGACTTTCTCTGATTTTCTTCAGTTTCAGCTTGAACTTGCATATGAGCAATTGATGGTCTGTTTCACAGTCGGCCCCTGGCCTTGTTCTGAGTGATGATATTGAGCTTTTCCATTGTCTCTTTCCACAGATGTAGTCAGTACGATTTCTGTGTGTTCCATCTGGCGAGGTTCATGTGTATAGTTGCCGTTTATGTTGGTGAAAGAAGGCATTTGCAATGAAGAACTCACTGGTCCTTCAAAATTCAGTCACTCGATCTCTGGCATTGTTTTTATCACCAAGGCCATATTTTCCAACTACTGATCCTTTTTCTTTGTTTCCAACTTTTGCATTCCAATCGCCAGTAATTAATGCATCTTGATTGCATGTTTGATCGATTTCAGACTGCAGCAGCTGATAAAAATCTTCTGTTTCTTCATATTTGGCCCTAGTGGCTGGTGCTTAAGTTTGAATAATAGTTGTATTAACTGGTCTTCCTTGTAGGTGTATGGATATTATCCTATCACTGATAGTGTTATACTTCAGGATAGATCTTCAAACGTTCTTTTTGACAATGAATGCAACACCATTCCTCTTCAAGTTGTCATTCCCAGCATAGTAGACTGTATGATTGTCCAATTCAAAATGGCCAATACCAGTTCAGTTCAGCTCACTAATGCCTAGGATATTGATGTTTATGTGTTCCATTTCATTTTTGATGATTTCCAATTTCCTAGATTCATACTTAGTTAAAAAAAGGAAATAATAATAATTAATTCAGAAGTTGTGAGGTTTAGAGTGTACAACATTTCCCAGAGTATTTATAGCACAGTGCCTGACATAACTGTAATGTGTCAAATAAATGTTTTTTGAATGTGAGTCTGGGTGAGAATTTTGAACCTCGGGTACAAATAATGTGTTATAGATGTTTTGCATGCTGTCGAGTCGATTCCAATTCAGAGTGACCACACAGGGCAGGGTAGAACTGCCCCATAGAGTTTCCTGAACTGCAGTCTTTATGGGAGCAGATTGCCAGATCTTTCTTCCTTCTGAGCGACTGCAGATTCAATGCTGATGTTTCAGGTAGCAGTCCAGTGCTTAACCATTGTGGCCACCAGAGCTCCTTGTGTTGCAGACAAGTATCAATAAAAGAAAATAGAACAATATTAAGGAGCTCATTGGAATCATGTTTGTTTGATGATTGTTTGGTCCATTTATTATTTTGTGAATTAGGGAAGCAAAGCATGTTTGAAGTTAGCAAAGGGCCCCTTGGAAAAAGAAAGAGTGAGAGTGAGAGAAAGCAAGAGCAAGGGGGAAAGAGAGAAAAGGAAGAAAAATAGAGTAATGGGGAGAAGTTCTCCAAAAGCTATAAAGTAATGGAATTGAAGGCCCATGTGGAATAAGGAATTGCATTTCCTTGGAAATAGGAAGGAAAAATATGGTGATATGGAATAAAGTATAGGTCACAGTAAGAGTCAAATGGCTTCAATCTTAATGTCTTTGTGTTACTTAGCCAGAGTCAGAATAATAGAGATAAAATAAAAGTGTCCAAAACAGCCACTTACCAGTTTGCTGCCATCATTGACAGCTGATTAACAGGACTTATGAGCCATTTTTTTTTTTTTATGAGCCATGGCAAACACACTAAACAGATATGTGCAAAATTGTTACACAAAGCTTAGGCTGCGTGATTCCTAGTTTATAATCTAAATGTCTCCTTAGATAGGAAACACAATGTCACCTCATTCAAGAGGCCTCCCTGAAAACCCTATCTAAAATAATACCCTCTCCCTCATCGCTCTCTGTCACTTACCGATTGTCTTCATATCATTTATCCTCAAATTAAATTTTTTTTTAATGTGAATCTTATTTTCCCTGGCCCAACTAACTTGTAAAATCTATAGGAATTTGGATTTTGTTCATATTATTCACTGCTGTGTGCCTGAACCTGCAAAATTGCCTGGGATGTAGAGGCCACTCTATGTATATTGTTGAGTGAATGAATTCCTACATGTTTTCATTAATTATTTTGATCATACTATGTGCCAGATGCCTCTCTAAATTCTGGGAATTTGCTGGTGAGCAAGAGAGAACAGATCCCCACTTACATCATATTTATATTCTAGTGCTGGGAGTGAGAACATGAGTAAGTGTGCAAGCAAATAAAAAATAAACGTATTTCAAAGTGTAATCAATCCTGTAAGAGAAAACAAACAAACAAGGGGTCGGGATAGGGAACAATCCCAACTAGTGTTTGGGGAAAAAAAAGAAAAACCCTGATGGCGTAGTGGCTAAGTGCTACGGCTGCTAACCAAAGGGTCAGCAGTTCGAATCTGCCAGGTGCTCCTTGGAAACTCTATGGGGCAGTTCTACTCTGTCCTATAGGGTCGCTATGAGTCAGAATTGACTCGATGGCAATGGGTTTAATGGGTAGTGTTTGGGAAGCACTGCTCTAGCTAGGGAGATGATATTGATATGAAATCTAAAGGATGCAATGAAACCAGTTGTGTTATGCAGAGTCACGGTAAGAGCAGCCCAGAAAGAGGGAACAGCAAAAGCAAAGACTGAGGCATGAAAGAGCTTAGAGAAAGAAAAAGGAGGCAAAGGTGGAAGGACAGTAGTAAACTGAGAGAAGAATGGTACAAGATGAAATTATAGAAGCAGACAGGTGCCAATCATCTTCACGGCTAATATTTATTCTGTACAATACCATAACACCAGAGTCCCCAGGTGGTGCAAATGGTTAAATGCTTGGCTGCTAACTGAAAGGCTGAACGTTCAAGTCTACCTAGAGGTGCCTTAAAAGAAAGGCCTATCTAATTCCTAAAAATCAGCCGCTCAATATTCTATAGAGCCCAATTCTACTCTGACACATATGAAGTCGCCACGAGTCAGAATCAACTTGACAGCAATTGGTTGGTACCGTAACAGTAGGAATACTAGCATTAAAAAAAGGTGTTCAGAATTCACTTTTCGAAATATCTATGCAAATAAATATTTACTATATTTCAAATGAAAATATGATAAACACATTACAAAACATTAAGGAAATTATAAACTTATAAAATTATAAAGGCAAACAGTACATTTTTTTTTCTAATGTAAACGATAAACCACTAATGGTTCTATACATCGTTTGATTTTAGTCCACTCTGCCCAGTTATCTGAGCTGCTACCTCCATACATCTTATCCAGGTGGGCTTCGTACCCTCTTTGGATCCCCCAGGGGTGCGTTACCCCAATAAGCAAGGTGCACACAGGCTTAATTGTGCTTACCTACTAATCTGTGCTGCACAATTTCACCTGTAACTTCTTGGTGTTTCACGGAAGGTTTCTGTAGCTGTTAAAGCAGTATCAGGGCACAAAGGTGAAATTGTGCACTACAAAACTAGTAAGTAAACACAATTAAGCCAGTGGGCACCTAGCTTACTCTAAACCCGTGCATATAATGCTTACTGGTTAACCTGCCCCTTAAAAAAAAAAAATAATAATTGTTGCCCTCAAGTAGATTCCAACTCATAGTGACCCTGTAAGACAGAGTAGAACTGCCCCATACTGTTTCCAAGGAGCTCCCAGTGGATTCATACTGCCGACCTTTTGGTTAGCAGCCATAGCTCTATAACCACTACTCCACCAGGGTTTCCAATCTGCACCAGCACCCCCTAAAGGTACTTAGTACATCTTCATCCATAGAGAACTCCTAGCTGGCCAGCAGATTTGCTAAATCTGCCAGAGGGATCCCTGCTCGCAATTTACCCCTTCTACTCTCCACCAGATATCTATTTCAGAATGTTTTTTCTCTCATGTTCAGCTATTTTTTTTTTTTTTTTTTTTTTTTTGGTAGGAAGTAAGGGAAGGAGATAAAAAGTGGTACAGGAATTGCAAGATCTATGGAGTAAAGAGGGGTGAAGATGTCAGGGATAAGGATGAAAGAAAGCAAGTAAGGGAAGAGGTGAGGAGGCTGGAGAGAGGGCCAAAAATCTGTAAATGAATGTCTAAAATAAGGATTTCACACTTTTGACTCTTAAAATTTGAATAGTATAATGGAATAATGAAAATCAATACTGAAATCACTTGTAGGGATGGAGAAAAGTAGAAATATTTTGTTTAAACTTGGAGCTATACATGGGAGTGAGGAAAATAGAGATAATAGGGACAACTCCTAACTTTTCACCTTGCTCATCTAAGTATACGATAGTACTGTTTACTAAAATCGTGAAGACTGGCCAAGTATTAGACTTGGAAGAAAAATAAAGAGCTATTTTGAACATCTTAAGTTCATGATGCCCAAGCACAAATGCTGGTTAGGTGATTTGATATGTACGTTTGGAGTAACGGAGAAATCGAGGCTAGAGATAAAAACTTGAGAGCCATCGGGTATCAGAACCTTAAAGTCATGAACTAGGTGACTGTCAGTTTGTCATATTATGGGGGCTTGAGTGTTATGTGACACTGGAAGCTATGCCACCAGTATTCAAATACCAGCAGGGTCACCCACGGTGGACAGACTTCAGCTGAGCTTCAAGACTAAGACAGACTAGGAAGAAGGACCCAGTGGTCTACTTCTGAAAAGAATTAGGCAGTGAAAACCTTATGAATAGCAGTAGAACGCTGTCTGATATAGTGCCAGAAGATGAGCCCCCCCCCCCCGGTTGGAAGGCACTCCAAATACAACTGGAGAAGAGCTGACTCCTCAAAGTAGAGCTGACCTTAATGACGTGGTTGGAGTCAAGCTTTCAGGACCTTCATTTGCTGATGTGGCATGACTCAAAATGAGAAGAAACAGCTGCTAACATTCATTAATAATTGTAACAGGTGAGATTACCTAGAGGAGAGTCAGTAGATGTGGAAAAGGAGAAGGTCAAATAAAACCGGAGATATGGTTTAAAAAGGTGGGGGTAAAGGACAAAGATAGAAACTTAGGAAGAAATAGCCAGCGGAGTAGGAGGAAGGCCAGGAGAGTGTAAATCAAAGAAACCAAGAGGAAAAAGTTAACTAAAAGTGAGGAGGAGGCCAAGGTATCAAATGATGCTATGATGACAAATATGGTGGGCACAGAGATGTGCACATTGGATGTGATAACATGGGGAGAAGCCAGACTGGAGTTGTGAGGGGAGTGAAATGGAGATGAAGAACTGGAGTTGGTAGGTATAGGCAGTTTTCCCTAAAAACTTGCGGTAAATGGGCAAAAAAAAAAAAAAAAAAAAAAAAATTAAAGGATCTGAGTATATCTTGAGGGGAATGTAAGGCATAGGATACTTTTTGTTTTGTTTCTAGTTTGAAGTAAACTAGATCATATTTGTGTGTTAATGGGTATAACCCAGTAGAAAGAGGAAAATTAATAAGATGCAGAAGAGAAAGTGAAAAGTTACAAGAGTGAAGTTCTTGATAGAGAAAGAACGATGGGATGCAATGCAAAACTGGAGAGACTGGCATAAGGTGGGGAGAGGCACTTCTGTCATATTGTAAAAGGAATGAAGAGTACTAGCAGAATCACATAGGTTTGAAGATATGCTAGTGGGAAATGTAATTGCTTCTAGTAATTGTGAGTAGAGGCTGTCAATGAGGTAAAGAATAAAAGTAGCTTTTACAACTAACTTAGGTGGGCTTAGGATAAAAACTGTGGGAAAGAAAAGGGAGATTTGATTGCCCTTTGAGCTATCTGTTCCCAAGAAGCTGTGGCCCCTGAAATGGAAGCTGAGAGCTCCATGCCTAAGAAGGGTGAAATGGCAGGTAGAGGCGGAGGTGTGCCCAGTGGACTGATGTTCATTTATTACAACAGCTTTTGTTAAACTACTGAAAGTAATAGAGAGTTCAGCAGAGTATCAGGGTACAAGATAAACATACAAAAATCAGTTGGATTCCTCTAAACCAACAAAAAGAACATGGAAGAGGAAATCACCAAATCAATGCTATTTACAGTAGCCCCCAAGAAGATAAAATACTTAGGAATAAATCTTACTAGAGATGTAAAAGACTTATACAAAGAAAACTACAAAACACTTCTGCAAGAAACCAAAAGAGACCTACGTAAGTGGAAAAACATACCTTGCTCATAGACAGGAAGACTTAACGTTGTAAAAATGTCTATTCTACCAAAAGCAATCTATAGATTTAATGCAATCCCGATCCAAATTCCAATGACACTTTTTAATGAGATGGAGAAACTTATCACCAACTTCACATGGAAGGGAAAGAGGCCCCAGATAAGTAAAGCATTACTGAAAAAGAAGAAAGTATGAGGCCTCACTTTACCTGATTTTAGGAACTATTATACCACCACAGTAGTCAAAACAGCCTGGTACTGGTACAACAACAGATACATAGACCAATGGAACAGAATTGAGAGTCCAGACATAAATCCACCCATATATGAGCAGTTGACATTTGACGAAGGCCCCAAATCAGTGAAATGGGGAAAAGACAGTCTTTTTAAGAAATGGTGCTGGCATAACTGGATATCCATCTGCAAAAAAATGAAACAAGACCCATACCTCACACCATGCACAAAAAATGAACTCAAAATGGGTCAAAGACCTAAATATAAAATCTAATACGATGAAGATCATGGAAGAAAAAATATGGCCAACGTTAGGAGCCCTAATACATGGCATAAACAGTATACAAAACATTACTAACAATGCAGAAGAAAAACTAGATAACTTGGAGCTGCTAAAAATCAAACACCTATGCTCATCCAAAGACTTCACCAAAAGAGTAAAGAGATTACCTACAGACTGGGAAAAAGTTTTTAGCTATGACATTTCCGATCAGTGCCTGATCTCTAAAATCCACATGATACTGCAAAAACTCAACTCCAAAAAGACAAATAACCCAACTAAAAAATGGGCAAAAGATATGAACAGACACCTCACTAAAGAAGACATTCAGATAGCTAACAAGATACATGAGGAAATGCTCATGATCATTAGCCATTAGAGAAATCCAAATCAAAACTACAATGGGATTCCTTTTCCATCTCACTCCAATAAGACTGGCATTAATCCAAAAAACACAAAATAATAAATGTTGGAGAGATTGTGGAGAGACTGGAATACTTACACACTGCTGGTGGGAATGTAAAATGGTACAACCACTTTTGAAATCGATTTGGTGCTTCCTTAAAAAGGTAGAAATAGAACTACCATACGATCCAGTAATCCCACTCCTTGGAATATATCCTAGAGAAATAAAAGCCTTTACACGAACAGATATATACACACCCATGTTCACTGCAGCACTGTTTACAATAGCAAAAAGGTGGAAGCAACCAAGGTGCCCATCAATGGATGAATGGATAAATAAATTATGGTATATTCACACAATGGAATACTATGCATCGATAAAGAACAGTGATGAATCTGTGAAACATTTCATAACATGGAGAAATCTGGAAGGCATTATGCTGAGTGAAATTCCTCAGTTTCAAAAGGGCAAATATTGTATAAGACCACTATTATAAGAACTCGAGAAATAGTTTAAACAGAGAAGAAAATATTCTTTGATGGTTACAAGAGGGGGGAGGGAGGGAAGGAGAGGAGTATTCACTAATTAGATAGTAGATAAGAACTACTTTAGGCGAAGGGAAAGACAACACACAATACAGGTGAGGTCAGCACTACTGGAATAAACCAAAAGCAAAGAAGTTTCCTGAATCCACTGAGTTCTTCAAAGGCCAGCGTGGCAGAAGTGGGGGTTTGAGGACCATGGTTTCAGGGCACATCTAGGTCAATTGGCATAATAAAATCTATTAAGAGAACATTCTGCACCCCACTTTGAAGAGAGGCATCTGGAGCCTTAAACGCTAGCAAGCAGCCATCTAAGATGCATCGATTGGTTTCAACCCACCTGGACAAAAGGAGAATGAAGAACACCAAAGACACAAGGTAATTTTGAGCCCAAGAGACAGAAAGGGTCACATAAACCAGAGACTCCATCAGCCTGAGACCAGAAGAACTAGATGGTGCCTGGCAACAACCGATGACTGCCCTGACAGGGAACACAACAGAGAACCCCTGAACGTGCAGGAGAGCAGCAGGATGCAGACCCCAAACTCTCGTAAAAAGACCAGACTTGATGGTCTGACTGAGACTAGAAGGACCCCAGTGGCCATAGTCCCCAGACCTTCTGTTAGCCCAGGACAGGAACCATTCCCAGAGCCAATTCTTGAGACAGGGGTTGGACTGGACAATGGGATAAAAAAAGATGCTGGTGAAGAACAAGCTTCTTGGATCAATTAGAGACTTGAGACTATGTTGGCATCTCCTATCTGGAGTGGAGATTAGAGGGAGAAGGGATTAGAAGCTGGTGGAATGGACACGAAAAGAGAGAGTGGAGGGAAGGAGCAGGCTGTCTCATTAGGGGGAGAGCAATTAGGAATATATAGCAAGGTGTATATAAATTTTTGTATAAGAGACTGACTTGATTTGTAAACTTTCACTTAAAGCACAATAAAAATTAAAAATAAATAAATGAATACCTCTGGCCCTAGATTTTTTGTTGTTGTTGTTGTTCCAGTAAGGACTACATTCTCTTCCAGTATAACCATAAAACACAATGTGTATTTTAGGTATTTATGGATTAAAAGCCTAAGTATTTTTGATCTTCTCTTGTAATATCCCTTGATTGCCAGAATTCTTAGAGGATGCATAATTACAAACAGTTAGTGCTATGTTATAGGCCAACAAGGCACATAAGACATAAAAATTGAACATAACTCTTGTCACTAGTACGAAAGGGGCTGTCAGTTATTTAGCGATTCTTTAAGTGATTCTGTCACACGCTCGGGACCCCCATTAGTGCAGCTTCAACCATGACTGCCTTTATTAAAAGTGCATATCATTGTGTGGCCACAGAAGTACGGCTTGCAGAGTACTATTTCTTTCTTCCTCTGCTCCCTACTGTCTTCCTCATAGAGAAGAGTTGTGTTTCTTTGGTTCCAGGAGCTAATTAATTCTGGATCAAGCAGATTTAATAATACTAACGATTTTTTTGGTATTGACAAAACAAAGTTAATGTTTTGGCATTTTTTGAAGGTTTCTGTATTCTTCCTGTCAACAAAATCCCAGCATCTAAAAGATGTTCATATATTATTGTTTACAACCATGTGAGTTTTCTCCCTTATCTATGTTTATAGAGGATCTGGACCAGAATATGTAGCTTCTGCCAAACCTCCATGGTTTGGATCATATTCATCATTACCTTTGAGTGTTTTCCAGGATATCTATCTTATTTCCAGCATAATGCCAAGATATTATGATTCAGTCAATCTCTGGAATATTCATTTGATGTATCTTAATAGAAGCCTTCCCTAGAATACAGAGTCACATCTATCCTTTCTTTTAAACACAAAGGTTGTGAAACCTGTTGCCATCGAGACCATTCTGACTCAGTGCAACCCTACAGGACAGAGTAGAACTGCCCCATAGAGTTTCCAAGGAGTGTCAGGTAGATTCGAACTGCCGACCTTTTGGTTAGCAGCTGAGCTCTTAACCATGTGCTACGAGGGCCCCCAAAATGCGAAGTGATTAGAAATATTTGTCTCTAATGGGTTGGTGCTCGTTAACCAGGACTTCCCATAGAAATATCTGATGATTGCAGTTACTACCCAAGCCTACTTGTTGGTTTCCCAGAATAGTCCCTGTTTTGCATGCATGGTAAATCTAGTATTATTGATTATATATTATACTTTTCATTGGACTCAGCAGACAATTTTGCTTTATTGTGAAGAAGCATTTTAGTCTGAAACACACGCGACCTAGTCTTGTCCACTCTTCAGCACTGTGGAAGATAGTGCTTATTTTATTTGCTACAAGCCTTTGACTGGGAACAGCTTTGCTGAGTGGAGTGCTTCGGTTGGTAGCTTTTTTCATTAAGTGCAGTAGTGTGAAAAGCTCCAGCTAATGCAGACAAGTGAGGCTTTACCACTCTGCCTGTCTGGAGGATGTTAGTGATGTACGGACAAAGCTTGTACTCAGAAGGTAGCGTTGGTCTGTTCTTTGGGTTTAGACTCTTATGTAAGCTCAGTTTTTAGCATGCCGTTGTTCTTCACCTGAGCACTCTCAAAAAGGGTGCCGTGCTTTAGGAGCAGGTAAAGACTAACTATTACAATCCGCCCACCATATGAGATACAGTAGGGCATTAGGCTCACTTTGGCCTGTTCTATCAATATGAGCTCTTAACTTCGAACACAACTGTGAAAAGAAGTGCTTTAGTTATAACGCAATATGTAGCATCAATTTTTGCCCAGCACAAAGCTGTAGGGGGTTAACGATGACTTGCCACACTGCTGTTAATGGTAGCACTTTAGATCAGTGCAACTCTGTAAGTGGTAACATTTAAACTCAGTACAACGTTGTAAAAGGTGGTGCTTTAATCTCATTCAGAAAGACTCTGGCATGGTTATCCACAGTCTCCAGGTGATTTTCGATAAGGTGACAATGTAGAGTATTCCCATCACCATTATCATCAAGACACGGAACATTAAAATAATATTAAGTAAAAATAATTATAGGGGTTTTCTTAGTACCAATGGTATTCTTACATGTATGACTCATTCTTGTTTTAAAATTAGTGAATTCAATGTGAAAATAATCTATTGTCATATTGTGTCTTTTTCAAACAAGTATTAATTTAAAACATTAGTGAAAAGTAATAAGTGGAATACAATAGTAAAAAGCAGTCTAGAGAAGAGCAAAATTAAAGATACAACAGTAATCAGGAGCTTATAAGTTATAAAGCAGGTAGGGGATGCACTAGTTACCAACATTTTTCTCCAAAAAAAATTTTTTTAATAAAAACTAACATACTGTGGAGACTACATTTATGGTGCTATGACTCAATTTCTACAATGGTAAAGCTCCACTCAGTTCCTCCTTTTTCTTCTAAATGTAGAATACACTAAATATTGTTAGTTGCAAGAGATATTGTGGTTTTTATTAGTACTGTTGCTATAGTCTGACTCATAGCAACCCTACAGGACAGGGTAGAACTGCCCCCATAGGGTTTCCAAGGAGCTGCTGGTGGAGTTGAACCACTGACCTTTTGGTTAGCAGCGATAGCTCTTAATCACTGTACTACTAGGACTCTAAAGTAAGTAGTCTTACACCCTTTAAAATCTTATTGTTCAAAGTGTGGGTCCTGTCCTTCCCTTCACCTAGCTGGACTGGTATCACTTGGCGGCTGGTTAGAAATGCAGAATCTTACGGTTCCCCACCCACCAACCCTGGACCTCCTGGCTCAGAATCTGCATTTTAGTGATGTTCCTATGACTCATATATACTTTGAATTTTGAGAAGTGCTAGTTTAGAAGACATAAGTAATCTTTAGTACCTTGCCATTGTGAGAATTTTGCCCTGGGTCCAAGCATCAAATCTAATTAGAATTTTTGGAGAATAGGTTAGGGTTAGGGTTTCAGTTTATGGTGATGGAAAAATCTCATTGATTAAGGATAGGGTTTCACATACAATTAATATTACTGTCAGTAAGTTGTACCTGTAAAGAGTTGAATTGGCAACCATTCTGGATCAGAAACCATCGCATAACTCTAAAGCATCATGCAGTTGAGGTTTGAAAGAGGATACTTTACTTTGTATACCAAGACCCAGACCAAATCCTTGCCATTGATTTTGACTCATAGCAATCCTATAGGATAGAGTAGAACTGCTCCATAGGGTTTTCAAGGAGTGGTGGGTAGATCTGAACTGCTGACCTTTTGTTAGCAGCTGAGCTCTTAACTCAAAATTAAGATGTATAAAGAAAATTTACCTTCAGAACTAAGTGTTGGTTATTATTTCTTGCTGGTCATTGGTTGAAAAAAACTTCTCATATGTAAGAGGATCAATAATAGATCAGAGCATGTAACAATTTTTCATTTATCCATGTTAATTTTATGAACATGACTATATCAGTCCAATGTTATTAATTGTAATTATTATGGTTTGCACATTTATGGTATTTTAAATCTTTTCGCCTGATGGACATCTTTAGTTTTATAGTTTGACGAAGAGTAGTCCTTTATATTGATGATACAGTGCTTCCCCAACACAGAAAAACACTTTTGTTTTATAAATACAGAGAAATAATCGGTCAGCTTTTAACATTAGAGGAATTCTGAGTAGAGAATTGGCTATCCACTAAAACGAAAAATTTTATCAGAAAAAGTGCTTTCTTCTCTGTTAATGTTATATAATGTCTACTTCCATGATTCCTAAACATACTAATACTCATTCTATGCTCATTTGAAATTTTAAAACAAAAAAGTACAAGAAGACCTTTTTTTGTTAAAAAAGCTTGAAAATAGTGTGCTTCAGATTTTTTAGGACCATGTCTATTGAAGTTTATGAACTTCCCCCTAAATTTCATCATTTTTGGTGAATGTTTATGAGATACTAAAAACATTCTGGTTGAATGAATGTATGTTAAATGAAAGATTCACAAAAAGGATAGATCTTGGTATAAGCACCTTTCCAAGGGTCAAACTGTACTAACCTTCCCCTGAAACCGTAGCCCTAAACCGCCAAACCGAGGAACCAAATCCCATGAGGTATTTGATTATACGTTAGAAGCCTCAACAGCTGTTCTTTTTTGGTTTTGTCCCTATTGTAAATATATCTATCATACAACTTGCTTTGCCAGTCTGCCATCTCTCTCTGATCTTTATCCACAATTCCAGACCCTTAGGATGTGTCTAGAGGTCCTGTTGCTCAGAAGACTGCATCTAGGGAACATAATAGCAGTTTCCCTTGGTACCAAAAAAATCCAAACCTGTTGTCATCAAGTTGATTCCAACTCATAGGGACCCTATAGAACAGAGTAGAACTGCCCCATAGAGTTTCCAAGAAATGCCTAGTGGATTCAAGCTGTCGACATTTTGGTTAGCAGCTGTAGCTCTTAACCACTACGCCACCAGTGTTTCCTCCCTTGGTGCCAGACACCCTCAAATATTGTAGAGAGGTTTGTCCAAAATCACAGTTTTAGGCTTCCCAACACCTTTCTTTGAAACCCTGTCTACTGCACCCCTATCCCAAGACCCTTTTCATATCTTTTTTTTTTTTGACAGAAGCCTTTTCTACATCCTTAATACCGCAGAGAGTTTAGTAAAGTTTGACCTTTGCAAAGATGCTTCTTTTAATTTAAGATCTAAAAAAAAAAAGCTCTATTTCTCAAGTGTGAGCTAAAAGTCCAGTGCTTCCCATTTCACACTTAGATAGGAAGGGGCAGTTGATAACCGAGGGGAGCAGGAAAGGGCATGTCTGGGTGATACTTCACATCATCACACTACATGTGATCAGAAAATATTGGTGATGTTTCTGTAGAACTTCAACATTTTCACAGTAGGAAGCAATTTGTACTTTAATATACATGAAATATACCATTTTTATTGACAACAAGTGATAGATTTCATGTTCATCCATGATAAATGTTAGTAAAAGTCCATTTTAAAAATGCTATAAAACTTAAAATAATGGCTGAGGTAGGTATGCCTTTAATGTATTCTTTATTAATCAATAAGATTAGAGAAATTGGATACAATTAAGTTACAATAGGTAACATTTAAGAGAATTAAAGTTATGAGCCATAGTTGCACTCTTGTGTATCTATTTCTCTTAACACTGAAGATCCATGGTTCGTGATTTTCATAGCAGCATAATATCACATCCTGGTACTATAAGTAAAATAATTTTGTCTAAAAACAAAGGTATTCATAAATCTCAGTTGGTCACTGGTGATTTTTATATAAAATTGGACTCCTCTATATTTTGGAAGCATTGGGAGCATTGAATTTTTTCAGATAACCATAATAACTCTCCTTAATCGCTTCACTAAATTTACTTTTAAAAATGCATCCACTTTTCATTGGATGCATATCGACAACTAAGTTTAGAAGAGAAGAATTTTCTGACCAGTTTTTTAACATTGCTTCTCCTATGTAAGAAATGGATTTGACCGCCTATTGATTTTTCTGTTATTTTATATGTCATATCTGTAAAATCATAATAAGAATTGATCATGAATTAAGGATTTCAGTTGCTTTTTAGTTAACATTTCAGTTTGAAATATTTTTTATTATTTGCAAATGAAATCTTTATGCTAAAAGCCACAGATGTTGCCACATCATATATTTTGAAGCAAAGAAAGATGGTTTATGTTAATTCAACATAAAGCATTTTAAAACTCAGGTTAATTTTCTCTTCCCTCCTAAAAACAAACATATGCTCATATCCTGACCAAGTCTTACATGCAAATCTTTCTGAAAAACCTTTGGTGGCCCTCTTCAATGCATCAGTCAGAAGACAAGAATGTATTGAATGGTTACAACATATGAAATGGCATAGTATTTGGTTTATTAGACACACTTTGTCGATAGCTTAAAAATCCACATAGGAAAATGGCAGAACTACAAAACATTTAGAAATCAATAAATATGGATAAATAATAGTTCATGTATTTTACACAAAAGCTGTAGAAATATACAGAGGAAACTCAATAAATGAACAAAAATAACAAAAAACTTCCTGAAGATACAAAGAATTGAGATTGACTTTGAAGGCTAATAAGAAAAAAGATAATTTCTCTAAATTGTAAAAGTATTAGCAGATGAGAAGCTGTTGGACAACAAACAAGAAGATCAGCATAGAAGGTTCATGTTCCTTTTTGAAATGTAATGTTGTGAGCTAATGTAATTTAAAATAAAATTATTTTTACATATTTAATGATGTGAATAATCATTATATTTCATGTTAACTAGGTATATGTAATAATGGATAATGGCAAAGCTAAAGGCTAACTCTTCCCACTTCAAATACTACCTGAGAGTAGATAGGCTAAGAATCCAGTCACCCTGATTCTACTCCAGCTTCTCAGGGTAATCACCCTTCCTCACTCGCAACGTAAAGGGTAGACTCAGGGGGATTAGGAATACCTTACTCGTGGAATCCTTAGCCAGCCTGTGCAACTAACAAGGCTAGGTCAAGAAAGAGATGTGCAAAAGTCAAATTGTGCTAACAATTTCTTGAACGGGGCTCTCCACCAGTATTGAAACACCTAATTCATTTAAAGTAAGGTTCTCCAATCTTTATCATTTTTCCCACTTAATAACCTCAAAAAACATAGTAATTTCTAACTTTTACCTCTTCCTTTCCAAGTTCCGTAGTCAATCATCAAGGCTTCTTGATGGATAAAAATACTACATTTGTTAAATCTTGGAAAAAATTGAGTTTGGGATTTTATTCCCTGTCCATCTTTCTGCTTGATAAAAAGTGAGACAAGAGAGAAATCATCAAGATGAGCTCAATAAGAAAGACTTCATTGCATTTCAAAATGTAAATTGTGTTTTCTGATGAGAAATTTTAGCTTCTCCTTTCTTTTCCCTACTGTCTTAGGCTGGCTTCTCTAGAGAAGCAAAACTAGTAAAGTGTATAAATAACTATAGAGAGAGATTTATATCAAGGAAATGGCTCACACAGTTGTAGAGGCTGGAATGTCCCAAATCTGTAGGTCAGGCTGGAGGCTTCTGATTCACATAGCCGCAGAGGCTGGTGAACCCAAGATTGGCAGGTCAGACAGCAGGACTCTTGCTCACAGGCTGTGAAGAGTGATGACTCCCAAGACTGGCAGGCTAGATCACAGGTAAGCTGCAGGCTCAAGTCCTAAGAACCGGAGGTCATAAGGTTAGAAGCCAGCAGCAGGATCCAGAGCCAGCACAAGCCCAGGAGCCTTGCCAGAGCGTCCACTTATATTCCATCCGGGCCACACCTGCAAGGAAACTCCATTTCAACTGATTGGCTACTCACAGCAAATCCCATCATGAGGATGAGTACATTATATCAAATCTCATCATGAAAGTGATCACATCATTATACGACTACCAAACTACACGTAACTGCCAAACCAAGGAGAATCATGGCCAAGCCAAGTTGACACACAACCTTAAGGATCACACCAAATCTGCATGTTAAAGAAGTATTCTACTCTTTAACATAGAAATGAAAAACTAAGGTGGCATGTTTTCCAGAAGCACAGAGATTTTTTTGATCCAGTTGATCTTTGGTGATCACCATGAAACTCTGTACTTGACTCTAGTTTCCTTGACTATGTCTTGAAAGCATTTGTGTTTACTGTAAGTATAATTGGTCTTGTGTCCTTCTCTTTATATATTGTCCCTAATACTTATTTACTTTTTGTCTGTCTCCTTTACTGAACTAAATAGCAGGATTCATGTCTATCTTATTGTATCTTATTTCCCCAATGCTTGGCGCTTGGTATGTCTTTAATAAATAGTTGTTAAATTTCCAAATTCATCTGCCATCTGTCTGTGAATTATTCCTACATCCTTAGTTTTGATCTTTATCCAGTATGTTGGAAATGGAATTTATTATTTGTTATCCTATTTCCCACTTAATAACCTCAAAAAAAAATAGTAATTTCTAATTTTGCCTCTTCCAAATTCACTCAGTCAATCATCGAGACTTATAAATTTTTTTTTCTTCCTCCTGGCTCTTTCATGTATATCTTCTTTTCTTTCTACCTACTACCTGTATCTACTACCTATTATCACCCCCTACCAATAACAGTTTGTTGCCCCTCCACTCCTTTCTACATATTCCTAAGAATAATAACAATATCCTTAAAAAACCTCCTTTTCTAACATATTCTTAGTATGTTCCTTGCCAATAAGAAGAAAATCTAAATTCACCTGATGTTCTAAGTACCCTACAATAAATTTCCACCATAGTCTTCCCAAATTCCCAAAAAGCAACGATTCCTAAACAAATAATCCATATTTTGTTTTATTTTTATTGGCAATGCCCCCAGAATTATCTTTCCTTAAGTCTTATCCTATTCTAAGACTCTAATTAGCCCCACCTCCTCCATGGAGCTCTTCTTGATCTCCCCAGAAAAGAGATGGCTTCCTCTTTGGAATGTTGTGCTTCCTGTGCCAGACATTTGGCAATTCTCCACGCAAGGATACATATGTTATTTATATTTAGAGGTAAATACCACACTTCCACAATTAAAGTTAATTTACTCAAGGGTAGGGAGTATGTGATATACCTTTCTAATCATATCACTTTATAGACTAGCTTATACCTGCAAAATACATAGCCCTTTAACCTATATACTAATACATATTTTGAATATTGGAAACTCTATGCAGCAGTTCTACTCTGTCTTATAGGGTCGCCATGAGTCAGAATCGACTCGACGGCACTGGGTCTGGGTTTATATATATATACATATATAATCACCATATTATGAAGAGTCCACATTTATCAGATGAACTACAAGTTCTTATGAATCTAAATACATACAAATCATGTAGATAATGAAGAGATGTAATCAGGATCATCACCATGACATACAGATAAATTCTTATAGGAATTTATGATATATTATGTATAATAAATTTGGAGTTCTGATTTCATATATTAACTTCTAGTTTCTATTTTGAGACTTTACATGGTTGAATAATATTAATCAGAAGAGAAATATATTTTTTACTGGAGAAAAGAAATTGATTCAGTTAGTAGATTATAGAATTTTTTAACTTAATGAATTCGGAAGAGACTTTGAGGAGGAAGAGACAGTATTTACGTTCTTATGACCTCAAGAGTGAGATGAGCCAAGAACACAGTTGGAGTTACAACAAAGGGAGCAGAAGTCCCAGTGGAGATTGTACTGAGCAGGCACCATTTCTGGTTACTCCAGTTGAAAGCGCTGTCTATGTGTTAATGATGTTATACTGGTGTGGGGCGAGGAGGACGTGGAGGAGAAAGTTATACAGAGGACCATAGCAAAATGAGGTAGAGCAACACATGGTCTAGCTACCACCACAAACTATGGGAAGGTCTGGAGAGGAGTTTGTGCAATGTTAAAAAAATGATATAAGATTCACAGTATGTGTGTACTCAAATCTTCCCCTGTACTACAAAACTATTGAATAACCTGCTGAAATAGTCATAATTTAAATAAATGTTTAGTGAATCCACATTGCTGCACCTCAGAGAGAAGCTGCAAGTTAGGAATTGGAAGAACTCATCCCCCACTTCAGTAGCTTTTGGGTTACCGGCAATTGTTGGAGCCTCCTGCCTTCCTTGCTTGTCAGGAAAATCACCGTCAGCAAGGAGGATTAAACTTACCCAAAACAACTGGCTAGGATAAGGAGTAAAGGCAGAAAACTCACCTAAATGTTCTATTTTTTATGCATATATAAAAAAATGCATATATACATATAAATATATATGTGTGTGTGTTATTATGATAAGGATTGTGTGCCTCTATATGAATTCAAAATCTCAAGGTAATAGCTATGAATATTCATTAAGTGGAGATCATAGAAGTACAGGAGAATTATAATCTTGCGATGGGAATAAAATTGCAATCTGACCCATTGAAATTAGTTTCCATGCTTATTTTCCTTTCTCCCTGATAAACACGCAGCTCCTTCTCTTAAAACTGTCCTTCACCTTTCTATGCCAGTTTCGCATGGCTATTCCCAAATGTCCACCTTCCTTCCTTGAATTGACATTGGTATGACAGATCATGCAAATAGCTTAGAATGGATTTTTTTTTTTTTGATCGATGTATAAAAATCCATGTAGAATTCAAACTTTTGACCCCTCGTCCTTTGCTCATTCATACTTATGGTTATCTGAGCTGGCCTTATGTTACAATACTGATATTTATCTGTGGGGAATCTATTATTTGTGACCTTGAGGTCTTTGGCTTTTTTTTTTTTTTCCAGAAGTACTCAGCTGCCTGTAAAGAATTAAAGATAGGTGGAAGATTTGTAGACAAACAGGTATCATTGAAGTAAAGAGCAACCTTTAAAAAGAATATATAACAGTTGTTTCTGTTTCAGTGGATATGTATATCCTTTTAAATGAGAAGTTAAAAAAGTAAGTGTCTACTTGGAAATGTTAAGGATGTGAATCTTTATATGAGAATCTTGTGCAGAAACTTTAGCCAATGCAATTAAACCCTTTTAGTAAGAATTTTGGTATATCTTTGTGAAAGGAAATTGTATACACGAGGCTGAATAGAAGTGGATGTTAAAAGATGTCGTATGTTCCAGAAACACTGATTTCTGGTGGATGGTACATCAGCATGGTGTCCGTGTGCTTATAGTGACTCTACACTCCCAGAATTTCCCACGTTTACTCTTTTTTTTTTTTTTTTTTACTCATTAGGCATTATGCAACTAGCTGTGGGATTGTACCCAGTGGGTGCTGATGGTTTATCTTTAGCGGTACGTGTTTTTTTTTTTTTTTTTTTTTTTTATCCCAGAAGGCTTAATTCAGAGTTTGAGATCATAGAATCATAATTCAACACTTTGTCAGGCAGTGCCAGAAAAAGGAGCTATTGGTCCAGGAATGCTTTCAGCATCATGCAAGATTCTAAAACCTTAAGTTCAGGATTGGATAAAGTATGAATATCATTACTGAGAGATCCAAACCAAGTTGAGCACCCAGGAAAGGAAGCTATGTCAGGAAAAACAATTGCACATTGTTCATCTTCAATAATGCCGGGCATCATTAAAGGTGCAGTACATGCTAGTCACTATCTTAGAGACTATGTAGTGCAATCCTCACAATCTTAACAGAGCAGAAATATCATCTCTGTCTCATCCTTGTACAGTTTGTTATTGTTGGTTGCTGTCAGGTTGGCTCCAACTCATGGCAACCTCATGTATAACAGAAAAAAGACCTTGCTCACTTCTGTGCCACCTTCACCATCACTGGTATGCTTGAGTCCATTGTTGCAACCATGGTGTATTCTGAGTGCCTTCCAACCCAGGTGGTGCATCTTCCAGCACTACATCAGGCAACATTCGGCTGTGATCCTTAGGGTTTTCATTGGCTAATTTTTGGAAGTAGATCACGAGACCTTTGTTCTTAGTCATACATGTTTAAAGGAGGTTAATATGTGACTTACCTAGGTTTAAACACTGTAGAGCAAAACCAGAATTCAAGTTCTGCTTAACTGCAAAGCTAGTATTTTCCACGTGCTGTGGTATAGATGCAAAAAGTTAAACAAGTGAGCAGTAGCTATCCAGATAGCAGGTACTCAGGTCTAGGTAAGCATCCTATTGCAGATTTGGTCTGCCAGCAGAATGCAGGAGCAGGAATCTAATAATAAAATGGCAACAGAGAAGATAGTCATTGATTGTAGGATCAGAGATTATCTTTGGGGCATTCCAAGTAAAAATTCTATCACTTATTTACCTGGGGGAGGAAAAAAAAGATGAAGAACTTAGTCTCTTTGTATTTAAGAAAATACGACAAATACAGTGCAGAGAATCATGAATACATAGACCCAAAGAGATGAACGATAAGGGTTGGACTGAGCACCTAAGGGCTTCTCATAATACCAGTGATATAGGTAATACCCTTCTTACATAGGCAGTAAGAAAGACCCTACCCTGTTTTGGTACTTTTGTCTTTCATAAAGTTATAGCTGATACTTAATATCACCATTGTGTTCAGGGTACTGAGAAACATATGGACATTCAGGAAAACCAAGTAGAAAATTAGAAATTGGTTGTTGAGGATATAGGAGCGTATGGAAATTGTTTCTCCTATCCTGGTAGGAGCTGCAGCAAGTAGAATGTAGGGACGTATTTTCAAGACCATGTCCTGAAGAACCTTGGATTGCTGAGACAAGATGTATATTATTACCTCTCAGAGGTAATGTCTATATTGGGTAGAAAATTGACTTTGAAAACAGAAAAAGAGAAATTAACTTTCTGCCTCTACTATCTACTAGTTGTAATTCTTTTTGCAAGGACTTTAATTTTACTGACTATTATTTTCTCATTTTTAGGGTTGTTGGAAAGAATAAATTAGCTGGTAACAGTAATTACTGCTCATGTCCTATGTGTCAGGCATGTACTGTGAGCAGTGATTCACACATGGTATCTTATTTAATCCATACAACATACTTATAAGGTGTATAAACCAATTGTCATTCCACTCAGTGGTGACCGCATGTGTGCCAGAGCAGAGCTGTGCTCCATAGGGTTTTCAATGGCTGATTTTTCAGATTGACAGGCCTTTATTCCGAGGCAGCTCTGGGTGAACTCAAACCTCCAACCTTTTAGTTCTGAGGTAGATGTAGTTGTTGTTGTTAGGTGATATCGAGTTGATTTTTGACTCATAGCAACCCCATGTGACAAAGCAGAACTGCTTCATCGGGTTTTCTAGGCTATAATCTTTATGAAAGCATATTGCCAAGTCTTTCTCCTGTGGAGCTGTTGGGTGAGTTCGAACTGCCAACCTTTTGGTTAATAGCTGAACACTTAACCATTGTGCCACCAGGGTATAAGGTAGAAAAAACAAACAAACCAAACCCGTTGCTTTCGAGTTGATTCCAACTCCTAGCGAATCTATAGGACAGAGTAAAACTTCCCCAAAGGGTTTCCAAGGAGCAGCTGGTGGATTCAAACTGCCAACCTTTTGGTTAGCAGCCAAGCTTTTAACCACTACACCACCCGCTGCCGGGACCCATATGCTAGCCAAAAAAAAAAAAAAAACACCCCACTGCCATCCAGTCAATTCCAACTCATAGTGACCCTGTAAGACAGAGTAGAATTGCCCCAATAGAGTTTTCAAGGAGTGGCTGGTGGATTTGAACTGCTGACATTTTGGTTGGCAGCCGAGCTCTTAACCACTGTGCCACTAGGGCTCCATAAGTTAGATAGTACTGTCACCTTTTTATTACAACGGAGGAAGCTGAGATTTGGTTACTTGTTCTATGCTACAAAGCTAGTAAGTGGTAGAACTTAGTCTTTTTCTAAAGTCTGAACACTTTACTCTCTAATGTATGCAAAGCACTTAACATGATGCCTGACATTCAGAAGCATTAAACAAATATTAAGTCCTTTTCTTCCAACTAACTCTAAAAAATTAAAACTAGGCTATGGGGTTCTCGTTAATTATTTCTCTAATCTATCAGTATAAAAATTTCACTAAAGTAATTGTCTATCTGATTGTGGCTCTGATTCATCCTGTTCTTTGTAACTGGTATTATTTCTCACTCAGGGTTAGGTTCTCAGCCTCACACCAAAATTTAGGACCAGTCTTGGCCATAGATAGTATGGGATTGAACTGCTGACCTTTTGGTTAGCGGCCATGTCACTTAATCACTGTGCCACCAGGGCTCCGTGATGAAAAATAGTGGGATCCAAATACTAATTCCATTGGAGGGGGTAGACATGGATCCTAGGACATATATCCTTTTCCCAGAAAATTCTATAATGGGGTTCAAGGACTGAAGACAAATTTAAATGAAGTGAGAGCTTTGGTTTAGAAATAAAACTTGTACGTATATGGTGAGAACATTACTTTGGGACATGGACCTTTGTAAAAGAGGACAGCAATATCATCAGGTGAAAGCAGTTCAGTTCCGATGAGAAGGTGAGAAAGACTACCAGGAAGCATGTGAGGATACCTAGCATTAAACAACACAGGAATTCTAGCGGCCAAATGTTAGGAAATGGTGGAAGGCAGATGGAATCTTATAGGTTGGTAAGCTTAGGTTAGCTGGTTTGCACGAAATGTTACGGACAATGGGAGTAAGTGTGAGGATTTTTCCCAGGGTAAGTGATAGCAGGGTTGAGGGCAGCAAAGGTTTGCGAAACAAAGTAAAAACACTTGTTAAAGTGAGCAGTGAAAAAGCAGGGAATCGTCATACAATTTCAAGTACACAAGTATGCATACATACATAAGCCGATGATTCAAACCACTTATTAATATGGTTGAGCCTCCCTGATTCTTTGCACTCAAGGTGCTGGTGAATAACTAAAATGTATGCCTCTGCACTGCTTAGGGACAAGGATGGAGTATGAATTTTTTTTTTTTTTAAGTGATAGAAACTATTTCAAATCTTTATTTTCAAGGCACCAGAAAAGACATTGCATATGGTCATTTTCCCATAGATGCTGTTATATTTTTATATATCCAGAAAGCTTATTTGGATATTTACCTCTCTTCATCGTTGTGAAATAAAACACCCACCCCTTGGTGTACATCTGTAGTATTTCTTGTTGTGGGAGTTTTCTAATCCATAGTAGCTGCATCAAACAAATGCCGAGTGACGGTATACTGCATTTTAATAGTGTATTCAGTAACTGATACATTCCAAAAGCTGCTCAAACCTACCAATTTTTACCATTTCTAAATAGTGGTATTATTCATCTGACTATAACACGTACACCTACAATTTATCAGGTTGATACAAGGGAGATAAATCTTACTAAAGACATAGAATTAATCACAGTATTTCTTGTGTTTATCTGGCAGTTTAGAAAAGTTAAATGTAAAATAAAAGTTGGTTCAGATTCTCCAAGGATGCTATTCATAAAGTTTGTGGTTGACTGTAAATATAAGGAAAAAAATGGGCCTGTGTTCAATTTCTTTTAAAGCAAAAGCACATTTAAATCAGTAGTACTATTCAATAGTTATGAATCTACCAATCTCAAATGTTTCCTGATTTACATAAAGTATAATCAACCCAAGCAGTTGAAAAAAAGGAAGAAAGTATATATGCTCTTCACTACAAAGAGACAACCTTCTTTCTTCTCCATCATTTTTCTAAGAGCTCCATTTCACCACAGCAAAATTACAGACGCGAAAGATGCCCCTGTAGTCAATTGTCCAGGCTTGCAGTTTTGTGCATTGTGTTGTTACAACTTTAAGCAAACACTGAGAAAAGCCTTCAAAACATTTACAAAATTCTATAACCTAAGAGTGTAAGAGACACTTTGTGGAATTTGTTTCATATAGGAGAGTAAAAGGCAGACTTAACAGGGGTTGTTATCCATTCTCACTACACCCTTGCCTCCCTTGTCAACATGGTTGGGTTTCAAAGACCAGGTCATTACATGAAATCGGTATTATGTGAAAATGGAGGATGATCACATCAGATGACAAAATGGAGCATGACTAGATCATTACATGACTGCCAAATTACATCATTACCTAACTGCCAAAACACTGAGAATCATGGCTGAGCCAAGCTGACCCATAACCTTAACCATCAAAGCCAGCGTTACTCTCTCCTTACACCTCGGTGCTTGTTACTGCCAGATGAAAGTTGTTAATGTGCCAGATAGTCAGACAGCA
Organism: Loxodonta africana; assembly: GCF_030014295.1. Lineage (NCBI taxonomy): Eukaryota > Metazoa > Chordata > Mammalia > Proboscidea > Elephantidae > Loxodonta > Loxodonta africana. Next base: position 119,191,781 of record NC_087348.1, read on the forward strand.
GATTTTTTACTATTGTTGTAAATATGAAATGTCAGACAATGAAATAGTAAACAAATGAAGAGAGGGTGTATTGCACTTTGTATTTTCTGAAACCTACCAGAGCCACAGCCTTGTAAGAAGATGAATAACATTACTAAGCAATTAAAGTGTAGTAGGCACTTGCTCTAATTTTTTCTCTGTCCTTATAGCAATCTTGTGAGGTAAATCATATTATTTAGATTACTCATGTGAAGAAACTGAGGCTCATAATTATCAAATAGAATGTTCAAATATGAAAAACCACTAAATTGAAGAACCTGCATTCAAACTCAGTTTTCCTGGCCTCCAGACTACTGCAGCGTCTATTCTAAGCAAGATGTGAGAGAAAGGGCATGAGCTTAGGTAGTTTAGAGTCAGGTGAACCTGCGTTTGAAAGACTCTGACATGTGTTGTGGATCTAAGGTTAGCGACTTAATAATCTCTCTGATTACCCCTCCCTTCTTCCTCAGCTATACATTTAGCAGAACAATATATTCCATGCAGAGTTGCTATGAGGTTTAAAGCTAATATATGCAAGATGTCTAGGATAGCATCAATTTTGGGGAACTTTGGCTGGAAGACATAAAAAAGTTAATAGTTTATAAAACCTTAAAAGTCACACCACCTGCAAATACTCTGTTGAACTAACACATTCTTGTTAGTATAGAGTGGTTATAGAGTGATTAAACCCATATTGTCTTTAGGATTCTTACCAGTTGTGATCTAGACTTTTATAATTGCCAAAGTAGCAGCCTAGGCTCTCAAATGTAACCACGAGGAACTGAAAGATACCTTTTATTTTCTCCAAACAGAAGCATTGTAATTTTACCAGGTATTCATCCAATTAGTAATAATCTCATCAACTTTCATTCCATGCATTCCATTACTCCTTCGTTCTTTTATATACTATCTACCAATTATTTATAACCCAAAAACCCAGTGCCGTCGAGTTGATTCCGACCCATAGTGACTCTATAGGACAGAATAGAACTGCCCCATAGAGTTTCCAAGAAGCACCTGGCAGATTCAAACTGCCGACCTTTTGGTTAGCAGCCATGGCACTTAACCACTACGCCACCAGGGTTTCCATTATTTATAAAGTACCTGCTATTTGAAAGGCACTCTGCCAGACAATGAGGAACTCAAACATGCATAAGACAATGTCTTTCCTTTGTAGATATCAAGAGTTTTGTGATTTTGACACACAAGTGGATGGATGAGTACTATAAAGAGGAGAATACTAAAGACTGGATATAGGAGCAAAGCAACGACGGAAGCTGGGATGCCAATGCAAGTTTGAAGCCAATGACAACTCATATGTCAGAGGAGACTAGACTCCAGGAAGTTTAGAAGCTGGATGGTAAAGTAGAGCCAGAGGTCTGGCTCAAGTTCTTTAGCCCAGAGTCATCATGCTAGCAGGCACTATCAGTCAGAATATGAGAAGAACAAAGAAGGATATAGCAAAAAGCAGAGCAAGAGAAAAGGCAGAAAAGAAAGAACCAGGTGGTAAGGATAATAGACATAAGAAGAGAAACAGAATACCAAGGAAAGGGAGCAAAAGGGATTGAAAACTGTTGTCATTTTAGCCGTAAATAATTTAAATAAATAAAAATACTTTTGTTATAGAAGATGAATATCAAATGTTATGGTTGAAAGAAAATGATGATTCACCATTTTTATGCTAAGAGGATAATGTTGTTGTTGTGTGCTATCCAATCGTTTTTTACTCATAGCAACCTCATGTGACAGAGTAGAACTGTCCCATAGAGATTTGTAGGCTATAATCTTTATGTAAGCACTCTCCAGGTCTTTCTCCCATGGAGCCCTTTAGTGGATTTGAACTGCCAGCCTTTTGGGAATATTGGGGAATATTATCCACTAAACACAGCTTAGTTAATCAGAAAAAAAAAGGAAGGTGCTTTCTACAAATGTTTTAGTAAAAAGTGTGAGTGTAAAACGTTGATGTGCACTATATATTGTTGTTGTTGTTAGGTGCCCTTGAGTCGGTTCCGACTCACAGCGACCCTATGCACAACAGAACAAAACACTGCCTGGTCCTGAGCCATCCTTACAATTGTTATGCTTGAGCTCGTTGTTGCAGCCACTGTGTTAATCCACCTCGTTGAGGGTCTTCCTCTCTTCTGCTGACCCTGTACTCTGCTGAGCATGATGTCCTTCTCCAGGGACTCATCCCTCCTGACAACATGCCCAAAGTATGTAAGACACAGTCTCACCATACTTACCTCTAAGAAGCATTCTGATTGTACTTCTTCTAAGACAGGTTTGTTTGTTCTTTTGGCAGTCCACGGTATATTCAATATTCTTTGCCAACACCACAATTCAAAGGCATCAACTCTTCTTCGGTCTTCCTTATTCATTGTCCAGCTTTCACATACATATGGTGCAATTGAAAATACCATGGCTTGGGTCAGGCGCACCTTAGTCTTCAGGGTGACATCTTTGCTCTTCAACACTTTGAAGAGGTCCTTTGCAGCAGATTTGCCCAATGCAATGCATCCTTTAATTTCTTGACTGCTGTTTCCATGGCTGTTGATTGTGGATCCAAGTAAAATGAAATCCTTGAGAACTTCAGTCTTTTCTCCATTTATCATGATGTTGCTCATTGGACCAGTTGTGAGGATTTTTGTTTTCTTTATGTTGAGGTGCAAGCCATACTGAAGGCTGTGGTCTTTGATCTTCATTAGTAAGTGCTTCAAGTCCTCTTCACTTTCAGCAAGCAAGGTTGTGTCATCTGCATGACGCAGGTTGTTAATGAGTGTTCCTCCAATCCTGATGCCCCATTCTTCTTCCTATAGTCCAGCTTCTCATATTATTTGCACAGCATACAGATTAAATAGATATGGTGAAAGAATACAACCCTGACGCACACCTTTCCTGACTTTAAACCAGTCAGTATACCTTTGCCCTGTCCGAACAACTGCCTCTTGATCTATGTGAAGGTTCCTCATGAGCACAGTTAAGTGTTCTGGAATTTGCATTCTTCGCAATGTTATCCGTGATTTGTCATGATCCACATAGTCAAATGCCTTTGCATAGTCAATAAAACACAGGTAAACATCCATCTGGCATTTTCTGCTTTCAGCCAGGATCCATCTCACATCAGCAATAATATCCCTGGTTCCACGTCCTCTTCTGAAACCAGCCTGAATTTCTGGCAGTTCCATGTCAATATACTGCTGCAGCCATTTTTGAATGATCTTCAGCAAAATTTTGCTTGTGTGTTATATTAATGATATTGTTCTATAATTTCCACATTCAATTGGATCACCTTTCTTCGGAATAGGTCTAAATATGGATCTCTTCCCATCAGTTGGCCAGGAAGCTGTCTTCCATATATCTTGGCATAGATGAGTGAGCACCTCCAGTGCTGCATCTGTTTGTTGAAACATCTCAATTGATATTCCATCAATTCCTGGAGCCTTGTTTTCGCCAATGCCTTCAGAGCAGCTTGAACTTCTTCCTTCAGTACCATCGGTTCCTGATCATATACCACTTCTTGAAATGGCTGAACATCAACTAATTCTTTTTGGTATAATAACTTTGTGTATTCTTTCCATCTTCTTTTGATGCTTCCTGCGTCACTTAATATTTTCCCCCATGGAATCCTTCACTTTTGCAACTCGTGGCTTGAATCTTTTCTTCAGTTCTTTCAGCTTGAGAAATGGTGAGCGTGTTCTTCCCTTTTGGTTTTCCATCTCCAGCTATTTGCACATGCCATTATAATACTTTATTTTGTCTTCCTGAGACGCCCTTTGATATTTTCTGTTCAGTTCTTTCACTTGATCAATTCTTTCTTTTGCTTTAGCTGCTCCACGCTCAAGAGCAAGTTTCAGAGTCTCCTCTGACAGACATCTCGACCTTTGCTTTCTTTCCTGTCTTTTCAATGACCTCGCTTTCTTCATGGATGATGTCTTCGATGTCATTCTACAACTCATCTGGTCTTTGGTCACTAGTGTTCAATGTGTCAAACCTATTCTTGAGATGGTCTCTAAATTCAGGGGAGATATACTCAAGGTCATATTTTGGCTCTGGTGGACTTTCTCTGATTTTCTTCAGTTTCAGCTTGAACTTGCATAGGAGCAATTGATGGTCTGTTTCACGGTCAGCCCCTGGCCTTGTTCTGACTGATGGTATTGAGCTTGTCCATAGTCCCTTTCCACAGATGTAGTCAATATGATTTCTGTGTGTTCCATGTGATGAGCTCCATGTCTATAGTCGCCATTTATGTCGGTGAAAGAAGGTATTTGCAATGAAGAAGTTGTTGGTCTTACAAAATTCTATCATTCAATCTCTGGCATTGTTTCTATCACCAAGGCCATATCTTCCAACTACCAATCCTTCTTCTTTGTTTCCAACTTTTGCATTCCAATCGCCAGTAATTATCAATGCGTCTTGATTGCATGTTTGATCAATTTCAGACTGCAGCAGCTGATAAAAATCTTCTATTTCTTCACATTTGGCCCTAGTGGTTGGTGTGTAAATTTGAAAAATAGTTGTATTAATTGGTCTTCCTTGTAGACATATGGATATTATCCTATCACTGAGAGCGTTGTACTTCAGAATAGATCTTGAAATGTTCTTTTTGACGATGAATGCAACACCATTCCTCTTCGAGTTGTCATTCCCAGCATAGTAGACTATATGATTGTTCAATTCAAAATGGCCAATACCAGTCCATTTCAGCTCACTAATGCCTAGGATATTGATGTTTATGCGTTCCATTTCATTTTTGACGATTTCCAATTTTCCTAGATTCATACTTCTTACATTCCAGGTTCTGATTATTAATGGATGTTTGCAGCTGTTTCTTCTCATTTTGAGTCATGCCACATCAGCAAACAAGGGCCCCAAAAGTTTTACTCCATCCATGTCATTAAGATTGACTCTGCTTAGAGGAGGCAACTCTTCCCCATTCATCTTTTGAGTTCCTTCCAATCTGGAGGGCTCATCTTCCAGCACTGTATCAGACAATGTTCTGCTGCTATTCATAAGGTTTTCACTGGCTAATGCTTTTCAGAAGTAGACTGCCAGGTCCTTCTTCCTAGTCTGTTTTAGTCTGGAAGCTCAGCTGAAACGTGTCCTCCATGGGTGACCCTGCTGGTGTCTGAATACCAGTGGCATAGCTTCCAGCTTCATAGCAACACTCAAACCCCCACAGTATGACAAACTGGCAGACACATGGGGGCCCTGTATATTATGTTTGGTTAATTGTAGATTGGCAGGTTTCATTTAAGTTGCCAAATTTTGCTAAAAATGTTGCAGTAAGAGGAAAAAAAAAAGTTATCTGAATTGTTTCCACGTTGTTATAGCTATAGAATAATTATAAAAATCTGTTAACCCAAAAACCAAACCCATTGCTGTCAAGTCCATGCTGACTCATAGCAACCCTATAGGACAGAATAGACCTGCCCTGCAGGGTTTCCAAGGAGCAGCTGGTGGCTTCGAACTGCTGACCCCTTGATTAGCAGCCGAGCTGTTAACCACTGCACCACCATGTGAATTATATTTTCAAGAAACTAGTAATAAAGTTTCACGTATGTTTGAAAACTTCTTCCAAGTTGAAAAACTTAAGTGACGGCACTTTTCGTACAGTGCTTTTTATCTAAATAGATTAACAAAATAAAATTTCATGTTTTCAGATAGAGGTTATTTTCTTTACGTGCTTGTTTTTGTATACCAATTCCAATTTTCTGTAACAAGCATTTTCATCCATTGAGATATATCATTGCCACGTGTACATAATCAACTGTCAGTTTTCAGAATAAGTGCACTACAGTGGAACAAATAATCCAGAGTCAAGGTTATTATAAACTTAATTATGTTTTTCCCAGGTTCAAGCATTCATACCTGATTTTTACCTTTTTTTTTTTTTTTTTTTAAGTGTAGTGAGAATGGAAGGATAGTGGGAGCAGCAAATAGCAGACCTGAGTGTTGTGACTCTTATCGAGGGCTGTCTCAGTAGGCTGAGAGCAGATCATTTAAATCCTCTGGCCATTTAAGGGAAGAAAAAGGCACTGGATTGGATTATTGATTTTTAACCTCAAAGGATAGGAAGAATTTTGGATGACATGGGAAGGAGTCTTGTATTCACTTTGTATCTCCAGATTTCCTGGGCTTTACCAGCTGTTTCCACAGCCACAGATAACAGGCCTGTGCTCCTTGAAGTGGACTTTTCAACATAAGCTAGAAAAATCTGCATTGGGAGAATGGTATTATGCAACTTATGGAAAATTATCCTCTTTTCCCCAGTCTGTTACCTCACTTCATTTTTTTCTTATCCTCTGCTTCATATTAGCATATTATCATATTAGATAAATTCAGATAAATAACAGGACAGCCAATATTGACATGAAGCACCATTTAGTACAGAAATATCCAATTTATCTTGAAGCATGCAATCCTTATGATGAACAATTTCCCAAGTACACAGTGCTATTTAAGTATTTCCCCAGAATTCTTTTCCTAGGATTGATTGTTGAACTTTAGCATACATAGAGACAAGAAAACCAAGTCAGTATACTGCTGTGCAAGAGTTAGTAAGAGAAGAAAACTTGCCAAGATTAATTACTAAATATCAAGATGCCATAAATACACGAAACTACTATTTATATTTTTTCTTCTGTGATGCCAATGGAAGAACCTGGTTCATTTAAAGGTTACTTCGTACTCATTGTCCTTTGGTTTTTTTTTTTTACTTCTCTAAACTAGTTGGTGATTTTTGCCCCTAAAATTATATTTTTAAATCCTGTTAATAGGTTTCTTATAAAATTACAAGATTGGAATTTAACTTCAAGATCAGTTAATATATGCCACTGCTTTAAGCAGAACAGTATTTAACTAAAACAAAGTCATTTATTTGTAAAAATGTTATGGAAGATAGCCCACAGCTTTTCTATCTTTTCTTAAAATGACTTATGATATTCTTGGCTCTGAATAGTAAAGTCCAACAATTCAAACTGACACTTTTTTAATTTAATCTAATTTATTTATTTTATAACTTATTTTTAAATAATTATAGATTCACAAGAGGTTGCAAAAAGAAAGAAAAATACCACAGAAAGTTCTCGTGTACCTTTCACCCAATTTCTCCCAGCAGTAACATCTTGCACAACTATACTACAACCGTAGTACAATATAACAATCATGAAACTAACCTGGCTATAAAAAACAAAAATGAAAACTGTTGCTGTCAAATCAGTTCTGACTCAGGGCAGCCTCTTGGGTTTCAGAATAGAATTGTGCTCCATAGGATTGTCAAGCCCTTTCTTCTGAGGAATCTTTAAAACTAAAAAACCAAACCCATTGTCTTCAAGTTGATTCCTACTCATAGCTACCCTAAAGGACAGAGTAGAACTGAGATGGGTTCAAACTGCCAACTTTTCAGTTAGTAATCAGTGCCTAACTGTTTGTGCCACCCAGAGACTCCAACCTTGGTATAATCCACAAATGTTATTCAGACATCATCTATTTTACACCCAATTATTTGTGTATTTATTGTATGTATTTAGGGAGCCCTGGTGGTACAGTGGTTAAGCACCAGGCTGCTAACCACAGGGTCAGCAGCTTGAATCCACCAACTGCTCAGTGGAAGAAAGATGTGGCAGTCAACTTCCTCAAAGATTATAGCCTTGGAAACCATATAGGGTAGTCCTGCTCTGTCCTGTAGGGTTGCTATGAGTCGGAATTGACTCAACGGCAATGGGTTTGGTTTGGTTTTTGTATGTATTTGGCTGAATGCAATTTTATCATGTGTAGACTTGTGTCACCATCACAGTCAAGATACAACACTATTCCATCCACTCAAGAATCTCTCTTGTTACATTTTTATAGCCACACCAACTTTTCTCCACTACCAGTTGCTTTTGAATTGATTCCAACTCCTAGTGACCCCACAGGACAGGGTAGAACTGCTGCATAGGATTTCCAAAGCTGTAATCTTTACAGAAGCCAACTGTCAGTCTTTTTCCCTTGAAGTGGCTGGTGGATTCCTAATGTTGACCAGCCGAGGGCTTAATGACTGTTTCACCAAAGCTCCTTTCCTTCCAATACCCCTCCCTAATCCTTGGCACCCACTAATATGCCAAGCATTAGAGATAAAATGACATATAAGACAAATCTTTGAAGGCAGAATGCTTGATTCTGTACTCTCTCTGCTCTTGCTACTTGCTATCTGAGTGACATTGAACAAGTTACTTAACCTTCTTGAGCCTCAGTTTCCTCATTTATAATGTGAGTGTATAATAGTAAGTACTTCAATGTGTTATGATAATTAAGTCTAATAATCTACTATGAGGATAGAAATTGTTATTAATTATGCTTGTCCTTGTGTCGTTGGTTTTGTGTGGTTTACAACCTAGTGGAGAATACAGGTATTAGGATATTATAAGGCAGTATAATAGGTGATAGGAGATTGCTATCAGAACACCTGTGAAAGAATCTACCCTAGAAATGGGGGAAAGAATTTGAGGAAAGGATTATTGCAGAAACTTACAATAAGCTGATATTTAAAGGATGAGTTTGAAAAAAAAAAAGTCATGGAGTCGATTCCAACTCATAGCTATCCTATAGGACAGAGTAGAACTGCCCCAAAGGGTTTCCAAGGAGTGGTTGGTGGATTCGAACTGTTGACCTTTGGGTTAGCAGCCATACATCTTAACCACTGCACCACCAGGGCTCCAAAGGATGAGTAGGTAGGAGGAAATGAAAAGACTGAAGTATTTTTCAAAGAGGTTATGAACTGGAAATAAAGGAAAGCGTGAGCCCTTTGGAAAACTATAAATAGTTTGATATAGCTACAACTCAAAGCATGAAGGGGAAGGACTTTTAAGGTATTCTAAGAAGTCTGGATTTTATCCTAAGAACATGGAAGTAATTCAGGAGAGTAACATGATCTTGTCAGATTTGAATTTCAGAAAGATCACCTTGGCTACCCACCTGGGATGGGTGGTATGTGGGTGTCTTAATTTCTTGGTACTGGAGTAACAGAAATATCACAAGCAGGTGGCTTTAAAGATCAAAAATTTATTTTACCACAGTTCTAAAGTCTAAAAATCAAAATCAATGTCTTGGTCATGTCAGTGCCTTCATTGTAGGCAGTCCTGGACATTCCTTGCTTCCTTGGCTCCTGCGGGTGCATCTGTTCTTTTTTCTAACTCAAAAGTGATCAGATTTAAAACTCACCCTACTCAGGTATGGTCTAGTTAACAGAAAGAAAGCCCTATTTCGAAACAGGGTTACATCCACAAATATAGGGGTTGGAATTCCAGTACATACATTGAAGGGACACAATTTAATCCATAGCAGTGAGGATATCTATTATAAATGAAATATAATTCTAATGAGAAAAATAGTGTTTTAAAAAAAAAATTTGTTACAAATGTTCTTTATATGATTTTTTTTACTTACAAAATTAACATGATTTATTTATTATCTTCCTGAAGACTCTCACAAAGTTTCCAGAAATGTGAGTTATATGTATAAATAGAAAACTGAAAAAATAAATTTCGATAAGTACTAATGTCAAATTATCCCTTAAAAAAAGTACTTTTCAACTGTCTTACTTTCATCAGTAACATCCCAGGAAATGGACCTAGAATCCTTATATTTCTAGAAAACATTTTCCTGATGTGCTGAGGAAAACTGACATCAACATATCATCACCCTAACCATTCGGCTGATATAGGTACTTACTACATGAAGATAAACAAAAAAGAAGTATGAATAAATGAATTTTGAAAATGAAACAATTGAGACCGGTCAGCCTAGTAAGATGAATGTTGAAAAGAAAGATGAGTCAAATCTAAGTTTTTCCGTAGTATCTTTTCATAGCTTTATCACAGAATTTATCACTTGGTTTGTTAATGATTGGCAATGTCCTGTTCTTTAAGAACAAGTTACTCAAAACAGAGTCTGAATTATATTTATTTGTAATTACAGCACCTAATATCATGTCTTGCACAAAATGATGCCCATTAAACTTTAATGAAGCAGTGTACTCATGATTAAATTTTGTCAAAGCACGTTAAGATAAAGTTTTCTTTCCTTTTTTTTTTTTAAACCACTTTTTAGGATCAGATTTTCAAAACAAATACCTAGAACTTGGCGGAGTCAAATGAGAACAACAATAAGAACAAAAGTGTTGAAAATTGAATGGTCTCCATAAAAGTGTTGTATTATGAACCAGCTGAAGGTGGGGACATGGCAGATTGAAGTAGTTTAATTTCTTTGAACTTCCGAGCAATCATTTCACGTGCTTATAATTTCACAAGTACATTGGCCACTTTGATTCATTGCTCGCTTTTCCATGTTCCAATCTTCACCTGCTCTGTAATCCCCATGAAGGAAGATACCATATTTCATAGTTTGTTGGCACCCATCGGAAGAGGAAATGGATTATATTTTAAGAATCTCTATCTTCATTACAAAGTTTTACTCAATACATATTGCTAATATTACTTTTAAATCACCGTGATTTACTATGGGAAACTAAAGTTATTGAGCCTGACATCAGTTCTTTTACAATATGGCTCTTAAGTAAGGTCTGTGTCTGTTACGTAAGGGTAATTACTAGTGCCTCTTCATATCACTTTCAAAATACCCTGGTTCAAATGATAAATGTATGATGTCAGAAGTTTGTTATAACCAGTGAGTCTAACTTATTTTACATTCCAGATAAATATATAGGATTCCTAGATCATTCAATTAAAAAAATTAATGGACATTGTTGCAACTAAGACTTATGAAATCATTTAATAGTTCCTATCAATATCAACAAATGAAAAAAGTGCATTGTGGTCGCCAAGAGTTGGAAACGACTTGATGGCACTAGTTTTTTTTTTTTTTTTTTTTAATCAATATCAACAAATGAAAAAAGTGCAAAATTATAGATAGAATGCTTGTAGTAATGTTATCCCTTTTGTCCTGTTTAATATGATCAAACCAGACTCCATCAAAATTCTTAAAATCAGCATCCTATTCTTGATCAAAAAAGAAATCACAAAATCATTTTAGATATAGATTTTAGGTTTAGTGTTTTTGAAGACCTTAGAATATTCCTAGTGAGACATTAGTCTATTGGAAACCCTGGTGGTGGAGTGGCTAAGGGCAATGGCTGCTAACCAAAAGGTCGGCTGTTCACATCCACCAGGTGCTGCTTGGAAACTCTATGGGGCAATTCTACTCAGTCCTATAGGGTCGCTATGAGTCGGAATTGACTCGGTGGCAATAGATGTGGTTTTTGGTTATATTATGTTCTAAATTTGTCACAAAAACATAAACATTTCATTTTGGTTTTATGAAAAATACTTTAGTATCTGAATAAGCAACAAAATAAACATCATAATTTGTAATGTACATTTTTATTTGGTACTTTTTATTATTTAGACTTGCATGCATCAAAATAAAATGTAAATAAATTACTCAAAAATATTTTAACTTTTGAACTCTGAGAAATTGGCCTAAAACACTCCAAAATGATTAGATTTTTTATTAGAGGAAATTCTGTAGATGATAAACATATTCTTTAGGTTTTAAAGGACTATAACAGAGAATATATGAAGAAATAAAACTTAGATCAATTTGGAGCCCTGAGAAATTTTAAGCTATAATTGTTTTGTATTCCACATGAATTTTCCTATATAAAAAAAAATACATATATAATATATATGAAATCTGGACAATCAGTAAGGAAGACTGAAAAAGAATTGATGCCTTTGAGTTGTGGGGTTGGTGATGGCTGTTTAATATACCATGGACTGCCAAAACGAACAAATCTGTCTTGGAAGAAGTATAGCCAGAATGCTCCTTAGAAGCAAGGATAACAAGTCTTCGTCTCACATACTTTGAACATGTTGTCAGGAGGGACCAGTGCCTGGAGAACGGTATCATGTTGGTAAAGTAGAGGGTCAGTGAAAAAGAGGAAGACCCTGAATGAGATGGATTGACACAATGGCTGCAACAATGGGCTCAAACATAGCAATGATTTTGAGAATGGCACAGGACATGGCAGTGTTTTGTTCTGTTGTACATAGGGTACCTATGAGTTGGAACCGACTCAGTGGCATCAACAACAAATATATAAATAAATATTATATATGTATATATATATATAAAACTTGTTGCTGTTGAGTTGATTCTGACTCATAACTACCCTATCAGACAGAGTAGAACTGCCCCATAGGGTTTCCAAGGAGTGCCTGGTGGATTCGAACTGCCTCATTTTTGGTTAAGCAGCCTTAGCTCCTATACACACACACACACACACACACACACACACATATATATATATATTTGCAAATGCTTAAAGTAAATCTGCAGGATATATATTGGTTAACAGCTGAGAAAAATTATTTAGTTTTAGCCACAACACTTTTGAGCATTAGGTCTATCCTCAAGGCTGTGTACTCATTCTTATTCCTTGAAATCAGCCTTTATTTTATCCATAATGGTCTCTCGAATTTTTTTTTATAGTATTCTTCAACCTTGTGTTTAACTTTACCTCACAATGAGCATTTTCAAGTGTCTTAATATTTTACAATTAAATGAAGGTATATGCGAACATTCTTTGCCATCCTATAGGATTTTATTATAATACTGCAATAATCTTATGCTCTTCATTTGAAGTGTCTGAACTGTTTCACCTTTTGAATATGTCTAGTTAGTGACTTAGCAGTATTTTAAAGTTCATTTATTTTCTTTTGAGCTTTTACCACACAAAACATTAAATGAATAAATGCAGCTATGCTTAAAATAATTAACTACATGTCTAGTTTTAAAGACTGATGGCCCCACAGTTAGCAACATCAGAAATCCCAGGAAAGCTGTGTGTAGCATATCAAATTGTAGGCAAGCCAAGCCATAGAAAGCTAGCCTCTCTGCAGCATATCATCTCCTGGTGCTTTTCATTCTGCAGACATTCATAGGGAATACTCAAATTTCAGAAAGCAGAATTCTAAGCCTATGAGTTATACAGTTAAAAAATCGTGAATTCATCAAAGAAGATTCTAAGTAAGTGTTCATCAATGTCATTAGGTACCCTAGAGTCAGTTTTGATTCATAGTGACCCTATATACGACAGAATGAAACACTGTCCAGACCTGCACCATCCTCACAATCGTTGTTATTCTTGAATTCATTGTTGCAGCCACTGTGTGAATCCATCTCATTGAGGGTCTTCCTCTTTTTGGCTGACCCTGTACTTTGCCAAGCTTGATGTTCTTCTCCAGGTACTGGTCCCTCCTGATAACGTGTCCAAAGTATGTGAGACATAGTCTAGCCATCTTTGCTTCTAAGGAGCATTCTGGCTGTACTTCTTTCATGACAGATTTGCTGGTTCTTTTGCAATCTGTGGTATGTTTAATATTCTTTGCTAACACCACAATTCAAAGGCATCAGTTCTTCTTTGGTCTTCTTATTCACTGTCCGGTTTTTGCATACATATAAAACAATTGAAAACACCATGGCTTTGGTCAGGCACACCTTAGTCTTTAAGGTGACATCTTTGCTTTTTAACACATTAAAGAGGTCTTTTGCAGCAGATTTGCCCAATGCAATGCGTCCTTTGATTTCTTGACTGCTGCTTCCATGGGCGTTGATTGTGGATCCAAGTAAAATGAAGTCCTTGACGACTTCAGTCTTTTCTCTGTTTATCATGATGTTACTTATCGGTCCCAGTTGTGAGGATTTTTGTTTTCTTTATATTGGGATGTAGTCCATACTGAGGGCTGTGATCTTCAATCTTCATCAGGAAGTGCTTCAAGTCCTCTCCACTGTCAGCAAGCAAGGTTGTGTTATCTGCATAACGCAGGTTGTTAATGAGTCTTCCTCCAATCCTGATGCCCCATTCTTCTTCATATAGTCCAGCTTCTTGAATTATTTACTCTATTGTTCACCAATAGAGATAGAAAAATGATAAAAAACTTAAGTAAAATTATAGAAATTTAGGTACATAAATATACTTAGAAGGGTCACTGGGTGCACAAACTGTGCTTGACTAGTAGTTAAAAGGTTGGTGGTTCAGTCCCACTCATCACCACTGCAGAAGAAAGACATGGCGATCTGCTTCTGTAAAGACTACAGCCGGGAAAACCCTATGGAGCAGTTGTACTCTGATACACCTGGAGTCACTGTGAATTGAAATTGACTGTTCTGGTTTTAATAGTACTTAGAAATATCCTTCTCTAAATTCTTCCTGTAAATTTTCTTCTGGTGAATTATTTGAAGAAACATTTTAATGCCTAATTTGTATAAAGCATTCTGCTAGACTCAAGGTATACAGAAGTCAGACAAGGTATATTTTGTACCTTTAAGGAGCTTACAGTCTGGAGATAGCGATCAGAAATTAAAAAGACATTTATAGCGCAGTGTAACTGTTATGATAGGAGTAGGCACAGGTTACAACTGTATATACATAAAATTGGAACCATTTGCTTCTGTTTTGGAAAGTGATGAAAGCCTACAGAAAAGAATTGCATTTAAAATGAAGCCTTAATTTAGAGTTAACAAGGCAAAGAACAGAAAAGAACAGGTTAATCGGAGGGAATAATAAGCCTGGAACCCAGAAAAAAAAAAAAAGAAACAAATAAGCAAAACCATTGTCCTCGCCTCAGTAAAAGAACTGGATTGTAAATTTGAGCTATGTATGAAATAAAATGGTGTGATAAAGTTGTACATGCAAGAAAAGATGCCAAAAAGTCTCCAAGTAATAAGCATTTTTTTTTTTCATTTTAAGAACAAGTTATCATATCTTCATAGAATCAAAAAAAAAAAGTTACTGTAAGGTCAAAAATTATTGATTAATCTAATCATTTGGGGGATAATGCTTTTTATATTATTCTATATTCTATTTAGAGGGCCTGGCTTGGGCAGGTAATACTAACTTTTCATATTTATTGCACTGGTTATACAAAAGGTCAAAATCATAATATTTATTATTGCAAATACATTTCTTCATTAGTTATCCCTTCTTTCAATAGGCAAGTTTATTTGTCAGACATGTCAAAATCATCATCCCAGTATGCTTACCACTGCCTCCACATGTTAAAAATAAAATACTATAAAACATTTATTAGTGAATATAGAATCGTATGGCATGGTTGTATGGGACATCTTTCTTTAAGTAAGTGGGTATGTTGACTACATTTTCATTCCTGGCACTGGTATCCACTCAACATTTGAAGATTACTATCATCTTTGATCTTCTAAATAGCTCCTAATATCTCTAACTGCTGGATGAAACCTGACTCATTATATTTGGAACACTTTAGAACTACATACAGTTGGGTGGTTTACACTTCATTCAATATAGGCATTTACACAATAAATCTTTTTAAGAGTGTTCTGTTGTACTTTTTTCCCCTACCAAGGCACTCATTGAACAAACCATATTTCTGTTGCCTAGTTCCTGGACTTGTAGAAACCCTGCTTCATTTCCATAACTTTTTCATTGCAAGTTAATAACTTTATATTTGCAACGGCAGGAGACATTTCCCCCTAATTTTGTTGGATATTACATCCAACAAGTTAAAATAAAATTTACAACACCCTGCTGTCTTAAATGTAAATGAGCTTGCAATCAATTTGGTTTAATGAAATTAAAGCCATGCAGTATGACTGAAGTGAAGAAACCCTTTGGTTCTCTGCTGAATTCATAATGGAAACAACCGTCTGGTCTAAATAGATCATGGGAAACATGGCTGCTCCAAAACACTCAAAAAAGATTTATTCTGTATTAATCAGTAAAGTAGAAAATCCTAATTATCTTATCTGGGGAAGATTTAGAGATTGCATTTTCAACTGATGTGTTTTTTTAGGTAGTTTATAATGCCTCCTGTATATTTAATTGGGCTGTTGAATAATATCAGTCACTCTTTCAATGAAAGGATGATTCAAGAATAGATGCTGACTCAACTTCTCTAAGCTTTGTTTTTAGTAGAATGATAATTAATAGAGAGATGGTAATCTAAATTTCATTGTGTTCTTAGATTTGGGAACAGGTGTTATAGCATTGATTATTCAGCGAAAAGGCCAGTTCACCAGAAAGGTTATGTACATGACTTTGCTAACTTGTTAATTGATTTTTTTTCCCCCATGGTGTTTTGTTTTGCCTTTTTGCTGAAAGACTAAGAAAACCAAATGTCAAATGAACCCCCATGTATAAAACTTAATGCTCTTATTCAAAACTTTGAATGTCTCTCCAAGTAATGTGTCTCCAAATTCTCTACCATGATTAGGGTTCAATCCAGCCTTCTAGCTTTAACTCCTGTTATTTTTCTTTAAATTCTCTCTGCCTCAGCCAATCAGATCTCTCCATTCTGTTGCACGCTCCCCATTCTTCCTTGACTTCCTTTCTTCAGTTTGGATTTGCCTCCTTGGCTATAAATAGCAATAAAGCCTGTTCATTTTTTTAAGATCCTGTTCAAATGTTACCTCCATTTGATGAAGCCTTACCTGAAAACTTTCCCCTACCTTGGCGATTACTCTTTTGTACTCTTCTGAGTTGTGTTTTTGGTACCTATTTTTCCACTTAAATTATATCAGTCAGGGTTTCTTTCAGCCACGAATGACAAAAACCTACTCAGAATAGTTCAGGTAACAAAGAATGGGAGGATTAATTGGCCCAGGTAACTGGGAGTTTCAAGAAGTAGCAATGACTTTAGACTCAACTGGATTTGAAACCTTAAATTTTATACTGAAAGGACTCTATCTTCAACTCAGCTTTATTTTCATTTGAGTGGGCTTAACTCTCAGTTACTCTATCCCCTTTGAGGTGGAATTCATGGCCCACCAGCCCCTCCAAGTTTAAATGTTAACTGGAAGGCAGCACCATTTTTCTCAACATTTCATTAATGATCCCAACAAAATTCCTGATTGCATTAGTCTATTTTGAGTCTCATACATTTTTCCAGATTAAACTCTATGATTGCCAGAATGGAGAACCATATCCTTACCCATAGACCCAGGGGCTGAAGTGAAGAACATCACATGGATTGAGAAAAGGGGAAATACAGTTACACAAAATCTTCACTACTTTTGCCAAAGGGCTGGTGGGGAGAAGGGATGTTTATCTGATAAGGAAAAAAGATAAAAAGCAATACACTACAAAATCTCTATTTATGGTCATTTTTATACATGTAGTTTCTAAATTATAAGCTAAGGTTGAGATGCATATTTTATTTATCTATATAGTCATCAAAAGCCTAATAGTGAATAAATGACCATTTAAATAGCTAGAGTTCTATTTCTAAAATAGGGTTGAATAAAGGTTAATCAAACAAAGAATAGACGACACTTACAGTGTTACTGAAACTTGTAAGTTAAGGGTGAGAAGTTGATATTCCACCTTCATTTGCTAAACCTAGTGATCAAAAGATAAAAATGTCTCTCAGTGTATTAAGAATTAAAGAAATGTCCAAAAGGAAATTTTATGAGAAAATTATTTCATTTATTAGTGTCTTTCAATTGGTTACATTACTTAAAAAACTTACATTAGCATAATTAATGCACTTTGTGTCCTGTATGCTTGATAGCACTGAGAGCTTACTGAAGGCAGAGCCTGTTTGCCTGTGCCCCTCTGTGCATTCAATGCCCAGCCCAGTATTGTGCATATAGAAGTTGACATAATTGTCAATCCTTTAAGGTGAAACTTTTTTTTTAAATAATAGTACTTACCCTTACAAAGTGTTATTCTATTTAATTCTGCCTTATATAGTCTCGCTGCTAAAATTTTGCAATAGTTTCTTTACAAGGATACCCCCTGATTGACTAGTCATTTTATGCTTACTTATAATTTGCAAATTGTATTTACTGTTTGATCTCATTTCAAATAGTCCATGTCATCTTCAAGGTGAAAATCTTCATCACAGGAAGTTATTATGTTTTTATTTGATAGTATCAGATAAAAGTTGATTGATATTTCACATCAATTTAAGTATTTTGACCTTCATGTTCCCTTCTTTCAAAATGGTGTTTAAGAATATGTTGTCTAATTTTCAAAATCCTCTCAAGTAAAGTTGGTAGACAAGAGAGTGAGTTGTGAAGGTGGGTACATGGGGATTTGAAGAAAAAAACAAATAGCCTTTGACCTCTCAATCCCAGAACTGCTTTTTAATTTAGTCAGTTCACTCTAAAATACCTTAAATCATTGCACGGACTCATATATAAACAACAATTAGTTATACTTTCTTATTTTCAACAAATAACTCTAAGATTCTTTGTACAGGAGAAAGCATGAAATGGTAAAATTCTTTTTTGAGGTGCACCCTGCTATGGGCAGCAGCGTTATTAGACTTTTGAGCTAATGTGGCTGATACAGGCATCATGGTGACTCTTTCTTCTGCGCACACAAAATTTATCTCTACCTGCAAAGTCACCCACCACCATTAAAGGGAAAGCCTTGAAAAACAGCTCAAAAACATGCCTGCTGATGCAGAGACCATGGCATTGTTTTCATTTGACAAATCAATATGCTGTTCCACTTAACCGAGAGCTCTGCTTTGTCTTCTGTGTAATAAGTGTCACTTTATTCTCTTGAGCATATAGTTCAGTGCCAGACACATGGTAGGATAATTAAGTAATTTTTCAATAACTTATGAATGGATGGAGTCCCTGGGTGGTACAAATGGGTAAGGCACTCAGCTGCTATCTTAGGCTGGCTTCTCTAGAGAAGCAAAATGAGTAAAGTATATAATTATATAGAGAGATTTATATCAGGATAATGGCTTACATGGTTGTAGAGGCTGGAATGTCTCAAATCCATAGGTCAGGCTGCAGGCTTCTCCTAATTCACATAGATGCAAGGGCTGGCAAACCCTAAGATTGGTAGGTCAGACAACAGGGCTCTTACTCACAGGCTTCCAAGACTGATGAACCCCTTACCTACTGTTAAGATGGCAGGTAAGCTGCTAGCTCAAGTCCCAAGAACTGGAGGTCAGACAAACAGGAGCCAGCTGCAGGATCCAGAATAAGCAAAAGCCGGAGAGCCTTGCCTGAAAGTCCATCTATATTGGATGCAGGCCACGCCCCCAAGGAAATTCCCTATCAACTGATTGGCTACTGACAGCGGATCCCATCATGGAGGTAATCAAATTATATCAAATCTCCTCATGGAGGTGATCACATCATTATGCAGCTGCCAAACTACATCATAACCATCAAACCACTGAGAATCATGGCCCAACCAAGTTGACACACAACCTTAACGATCACCGCTGCTAACTCAAAGGTTAGAGGTCTAAGTCCACCCAGAGACACCTCAGAAGAAAGGCCTAGCAATCTACATCTGAAAAATCAGCCACTGAAAACCCTACAGAACACAGTTTACTCTGAGACACATGGGGTTTCCACGAGACAGGATCAACTCAATGGCAATAATGAGTGGATACCTATTTATTAAAGTCATCATGAGGGAAAAGACACGGATGCCTAAATGGCTTTTTCTTTAATCTGCTATTAAGCTTTCCAGGATCTAATGTTTCTTCAAAATTTATTTCTTATTTGACTTCTTTACCAAGTGATTAGGAATAACGTAATGGGAGAAAGTAGGTGGGAGCCATGAGTGAATTAAGAGCAACAGTATGTTTATTTCTTTTATGATAACTAAGGCTCAAAACATTTTAATTCAAGGGAAAAGCATTCTCTAGAGAGTCATGAGACCAAATAAAACAGAAACATCATCAGTAGCATAATTCCTTTTTCTGTAGTAGAAGCTCTAGCAGTACTGGTCCTTTCTTACCATGTTTGAACCACATTTTAATTTATAGTTATTCTGTGAGGTTTCGTATAGTTATTCTGTGAGGTTCAGTATAGAGAATGTACAAAACTGCTTCTTAACTGATGGCTAAAGTACATTAACAGAATGTAGATATTTTATCTATTCATTGGGAGTCATTATCATAGCCCCAAAAAGAGACTTAACAGTTATTTATATTACTATAGAAGCACATCATTAAATCTTATAAAGAAAGTCCACTGTACATATATCACGTTGCTTTTCTTCAGATGTGTAATAGCAGTCTTGGCTACCTTTTTGATAACTTATTGTCAGTTCAAAACATTTTTATTGAGAGGTGGGGCCAAGATGGCAGAATAGCCATACGCTTCCTGAGAACCCTCTTACAACAAAGACCCATAAAAACAAGTGAAATGGTTATATTTATGACAACCTAGGAGCCCTGAACGTCAAAGGCAAAGTTAGAAAATGGTCTGAGCAGCAGGATGAGGGAGAGACAGTTTAGAAGCAGAGAGGAGTTGCTGGACCTGAATCACCAGGATCCCTCAGGCACCATTCCTGGGAGCAGCTGTAGCAGGCTGGTATTAGCGTTCAGCTGCAGTTTTCTCAGGGAGAAGCAGCCAGCCACACATCCTACTCACACCTCCAGAACCAGAGAAGAATGGTGCTCTCGGCAAGAGCTAAGTACTTGCGTATATTTTACTGGACCCCCTGCCCCCAAGCTGACTTCAGTGACTGTTGATTTCCGTGGGCTTGAGATAGGCCACATTGAACACCTGGAGCCATCCTCCCAGCCTTGGAGAAGGAATACACTTGTAACTGGGGGAAAGATAATTTGCCAGCTCCACTAACCTGGGGAGCTCAAGACAGAACTGGCTCTTGTCCAGTCATAAACGGTCCGTGGACTTTGAATACCTGCCCCCACTGCATGGACCTGTGTGGACCTATTTCAGGAGAATAGGCCTTTGTTGGCAGACTACAACTCTTTCAGCTGTGCGGTGGAGAGGTGGGTGTTTGATGTTTGACACCACCTTGCCTATTAAACAGGGTCCTCACCTACCCTATAAGGAGCCTAAGGACTGGTGGCTCCACTCAGGTCACCCAGCCACCTGTGAGAGGGGTCCAAGGATAACTGGTACATCTCAGTCCTTACAACCAAAAACACTGGGTTCCCATGATCCCTCTGCAGAACCCGCCCACCTGTATGCTCTAGGGAACAGGGACACACTTTCCTTAGAGACATTTGGGGAGTGATTCTCAACCCCCTGCCTTGTTCAGAGCATGACCCCCTGCTGCAACCAGATACCAGTAAATACCATTCACGCCTGCCCCTCTAAGACTGTAAGACAGAGCCTGTACCACACACTTGATGATCAACTACCTGGACACCTGAACTGAATTCATACAAGAAAAATGAATGGACTCCTAGACTGATAAACCTGATAACAGCTCTAGCCATCTGGTGACAGGACATCAGATCTCAAAGGGAAATATAATCAAGCTAGCTCACTAAAGCAACACATTTGGGCATACCAAAACAAAACAAAGTAAGAAGCTAGGATACAGTAAGCAAATATAAAACAAACTAATACAGTAACTTGTAGATGGCTCAGAAACAAGAGTCAGTATCAAGTCACATAAAGAAACAGAGCATGATTGCCTCAACAAGCTCTCAAAACAAAGAATCAATGAATCTTCTGGATGAAGGTGCCTTCCTGGAATTACTGGATGCAGAATTCAAAAGATTAATGTACAGAACTCTTCAAGACATCAGGAACAAAATTAGGAAGGAGATCAGGCAATAAGTAGAAAAAGCCAAGGAACACAAGATAAAGTAGTCTAAGAACTTAAGAAGGTTATTCAAGAACATACTGAAAAATTTAATAAGCTGCAAGAATCCATAGAGAAAACAATCATAAATTCAGAAAATTAACAATAAAATCACAGAATTAGGCAACTCAATAGAAAGTCAGAGGAGCAGAATTGAGCAAGTGGAAGGTAGAATTTGTGAACTTGAAGATAAAGCACTTGGCACCAACATAGTTGAAGAAAAATCAGATAAAAGAACAACAGAAAATACATAGAGAATTGTTGAAGATTTTTTGCAGAAAACTTCCCTGATATCATGAAAGATGAGAAGATATGTATCCAAGATGCTCATCGAACTCCACATAAGGTAGATCTGAAAAGAAAATCACCAAGACATATTATAATCAAACTTGCCAAAATGGGAAAGATAAAGAGAGAATTTTAAGAGCAGCAAGGGATAAATGAAAAGTCACCTATAAAGGATAGTCAATAAGAATAAGCTCGGACTACACAGAAACCATGCAGGCAAGAAACCAATGTGATGACTTATATAAAGTATTAAAGGAAAAAAATTGCTAGCCAAGAATCATATATCCAGCAAAACTCTCTCTCAGATATGAGGGTGAAATTAGGACATTTCCAGATAAACAGAGGTTTAGGGGGGTTGTAAAAACCAAACAAAAACTACGAGAAATACTAAAGTGAGTTCTTTGGATAGATCATCAATAGTATCAGGTATCAACCCAAGACTAGAACACAACACAGGGCAATCAGATGTCAACCCAGACAGGGAAATCACAAAAATAAATCGAGGTTAAAAAAAAAAAACTCAAAACAGGGAAACGGTGATGTTATTATGTAAAAGAGACTACTTTAAAGCAACAAAAAGGGACTAAGAAATATAGTCATAAATCTTTCATATGGAGAGGAAGACAAAGCGATACAAAGATATAAAAGTTAGGTTTAAATTTAGAAAAATAGGGATAAATATTAAGGTAACCACAAAGGAGAAAAACTATCCTACACATCAAAATAAAGTACAAGAAAAAAAAAAAAAAAGACTCAGCAGAAACAAGAAAAACAACAACAAATATGAGAAAATGACAATGTATAAACTACTCAGCACAAAAAATTAAGTGGAAAAAAGAAACTGTCAACATTGCACAAAAAAAGACATCAAAAACACAGCACTAAATTCGTACGTATCTGTAATTACTCTGAATGTAAATGGACTAAATGCACCAATAAAGAGACAGAGACTGGCAGAATGGATTAAAAAAACATGATCTGTCTATATGCTGCCTACAAATAACACACCTTAGACTTAGAGACACAAACAAACTAAAACTAAAGGATGGAAAAATATATATATATCAAGCAAACAACAATCAAAAAACGGCAGGAGTGGCAATATTAATTTCTGACAGACTTTAAATCTACCACAACGTATAAGGAAGGAACTATATAATGATTAAAGGCACAATATACCATGAGGATATAACCAGTGACAGGGCTACAAGATACATAAAACAAACTCTAACAGCATTGAAAAGTGAGATACCTGACAATAAGTGTGGGAGACTTCAACACACCACTTTCACTGGAGGACAGGACATCCAGAAAGAAGCTCAATAAAGACATGGAAGATCTAAATACCACAATCAACCAGCCTGACCTTATAGACATATACAGAACACTCCACCCAACAGCAGCCAAGTATATTTTCTTTTCTAGTGCACATGGAACATTCTCTAGAATAAACCACATATTAGATCATAATGCAAGCCTTAGCAGAATCCAAAACATCGAAATATTATAAAGCATCTTCTCTGACCATAAGGCCATAAAAGTAGAAATCAATAACAACAAAAAAAAAAAAAACAGGGAAAAGAAATGAAACCCATGGAAACTGAACAGTACCCTGCTCAAAAAAGACTGGGTTATAAAAGACATTAAGAATGGAATAAAGAAATTCATAGAATCGAATGAGAATGAAAACCCTTCCTATCAGAAACTTTGGGACACAGTGAAAGCAGTGCTCAGAGGTCAATTTACATAGTAAATGCACACATCCAAAAAGAAGAAAGGGCCAAAATCAAAGAATTATCCCTACAACTAGAACAAATAGAAAGACAGCAACAAAAGAAATCCTCGGGCACCAGAAGAGAGCACATAATAAAAATTAGAGCAGAATTAAATGAAATAGAAAACAGAAAAACAATTGAAAGAATTAACAAGATCAAAAACTGGTTCTTCAAAAAAATTTTTAAAAATGATAATCAACTGGCCAAACTGAACAAAGAAGAACAGGAGAGGAAGCAAATAACCTGAACAAGAGATGAGATGGGCAATATTACAAAAGACCCAACTGAAACTAAAAGAATCATATCAGATTACTATGAAAAATTGTACTCTCACAAATTTGAAAACCTAGAAGACATGGATGAATTCCTAGAAACACACTACCTACCTAAACTAACACAAACAGAAGTAGAACAACTAAATAGACCCATATCAAAAGAAGAGATTGAAAAGGTAATCGAAAAACTCCCAACAAAAAAAAAGCCCTGGCCCAGACAGCTTTACTGCAGAGTTCGACCAACCTTTCGGACAAGAGTTAATACCTCTACTACTAAAGGTATTTCAGAGCATAGAAAAGGACAGCATACTCCCAAACTCATCCTATGAAGCCAGCATATCCCTGATACCAAAACCAGGTACAGACACCACAAAAAAAGAAAATTACATACCTATATTCCTCATGAACTTAGATGCCAAAATCCTCAACAAAATTCTAGCCAATAGAATTCAACAACATATCAATAAAATAATTCACCATGACCAAGTGGGATTCATACCAGGCATGCAGGTATGGTTCAACATTAGAAAAACAATCAATGTAATCCATCGTATAAACAAAAGAAAAGAATCACATGATTTTATCAGTTGATGCAGAAAAGGCATTTGACAAGGTTCAACACCCATGCATGATAAAAACTCCCAGCAAAATAGGAATAGAACGAAAATTCCTCAACATAATAAAGGCCATTTATACAAAGCCAATAACCAATATCATCCTAAATGGAGAGACTCTGAAAGCATTCCCCTTGAGATCGGGAACCAGACAAGGATAACCTTTGTCACCACTCTTATTCAACATTGTGCTGGAGGTCCTAGCCAGAGCAATAAGGCTAGATAAAGAAATAAAGGGTATCCAGATTACCAAGGAAGAAGTAAAAAATCTCTATTTGCATATGACATGATCTAATACACAGAAAACCCTAAAGAATCCTCAAGAAAATTTCTGAAACTAATAGAAGAGTTCAGCAGAGTATCAGGATATAACAGAAATATACAAAAATCAGTTGGATTCCTCTGCATCAACAAAAAGAACATGGAAGAGGAAATCACCAAATCAATATCATTTACAGTAGCCCCCAAGAAGATAGAATACTCAGGAACAAACCTTACCACAGACATAAAAGACCTATACAAAGAAAACTACAAGACAGTGCTGCAAGAAACCTATGAGACCTACATAAGTGGAAAAACATACCTTGCTCATGGATAGGAAGACTCAACATTGTAAAAATACCTATTCTACCAAAAGCCATCTAGAGATACAATGCAATTCCAATCCAAATTCCAGTGACATTTTTTAATGAGATGGAGAAACATACACCAACTTCTTGTGGAAGGGAAAGAAGCCTCGGGTAAGTAAAGCATTACTGAAAAAGAACAAAGTGGAAGGCCGCACTCTACTTGATTTTAGAACCTATTACACCGCCACAGTAGTCAAAAGATCCTGGTACTGTTACAACAGATAAATAGACCAATGGAACAGAATTGAGACTCCAGTCATAAATCCACCCACATATGAGCAGCTGATATTTGACAAAGCCCCAAAATCAGTTAAATGGGGGAAAAGACAGCCTTTTTAATAAATGGTGCTTGCATAACTGGATATCCATCTGCAAAAAAATGAAACAAGACCCATACCTCACACCATGCACAAAAACAAACTCAAAATGGATCAAAGACTTAAGCATAAAATCTGAAAAGATAAAGATCATGGAAGAAAAAATAGGGTCATAGTTAGGAGCCCTAATACATGGCATAAACAATAAGCAAAATATTACAAACAATGCAGAAGAAAAACTAGATAACTGGAAGCTCCTAAAAATCAAACACCTATGCTCATCCAAAGAGTTCGCCAAAAGAGTGAAAAGATTACCTAGACTGGGAAAAAGTTTTTAGCTATGACATTTCCGATCAGCACCTGATCTCTAAAATCTACATGATACTACAAAAACTCAACTCCAAAAAGACAAATAACCCAACTAAAAAATGGGCAAAAGATATGAATAGGCACTTCACTAAAGAAGACATTCAGCTAGCTAACAGGTACATGAGGAAATGCTCAAGATCATTAGCCATTAGAGAAATCCAAATGAAAACTACAATGAGATTCCATCTCACTCCAATAAGGCTGGCATTAATCCAAAAAACACAAACTAATAAATGTTGGAAAAGTTGTGGAAAGACTGGAATTCTTCTACACTACTGGTGGGGATGTAAAATGGTACAACCAGTTTGGAAATTGTTTTGGCGCTTCCTTAAAAACTAGAAATAGAATTACTGTATGATCCAGGAATCCCACTCCTTGGAATATATCCTAGAGAAATAAGAACCTTTACACGAGTAGGTATATGCACACCCATATTCATTGCAGCACTGTTTACAATAGCAAGGAGATGGAAGCAACCAAGGTGCCCATCAACGGATGAATGGATAAATAAATTACAGTATATTCACACAATGGAATACTACACATCAGTAAAGAACAGTGATGAATCTGTGAAACATTTCATAACATGGAGGAATCTGGAAGGCATCATGCTGAGTAAAATTAGTCAGTCGCAAATGGACAAATATTGTATAAGATCACTATTATAAGCACTCGAGAAATAAACAGAAAATATTCTTTGATGGTTACGAGAAGGGGAAGGAAGGGAGGGAGGGAGAAGAGTATTGACTAATTAGATAGTAAATGAGAACGATTTTAGGTGAAGGGAAAGACAATACACAGTACAGGAGAGGTCAGCACAATTGGAGTATTGACTAATTAGATAGTAAATGAGAACTATTTTAGGTGAAGGGAAAGACAACACACAGTACAGGAGAGGTCAGCACAATTGGAATACACCAAAAGCAAAGAAGTTTCCTGAATCAACTGAATGCTTCAAAGGCCACCGTAGCAGGGGTGGGGGTTTGGAGACCATGGTTTCAGGGGACATCTAAGTCAATTGGCATAATAAAATCTGTTAAGAAAACATTCTGCATCCCACTTTGGAGAGTGGTGTCTGGGGTGTTAAACGTTAGCAAGCAGCCATCTAAATGAATCAATTGGTCTCAACCCATGGAGAATGAAGAACACCAAAGACACAAGGTAATTACAAGCCCAAAAGACAGAAAGGACCACATAAACCAGAGACTTCATCAGCCTGAGACCAGAAGAACTAGATGGTGCCCGACTACGACTAATGCCTTCCCTGACAGGGGACACGACAGAGAACCCCTGAGGGAGCAGGAGAGCAGTGGGATGCAGACCCCAAATTTTTGTAAAAAGACCAGACTTGATGGTCTGACTGAGACTAGAAGCACCCCAGTGGTCATGGTCCGCAGACCTTCTGTTAGCCCAAAACAGGAGCCATTCCCAACGCCAACTCTTCAGACAGGGATTGGACTGGACAATGCGATAGAAAACGATACTGGTGAAGAGTGAGCTTCTTGGATCAAGTAGACACATGACACTATGTTGGCATCTCCTATTTGGAGGGGAGAAGAGAGGGTAGAGGGGGTCAGAAACTGGCAGCATGGACATGAAATGAGAGAGTGGAGGGAGGGAGAGTGCTGTCTCATTAGGGGGAGAGGAATTAGGAGTATATAGCAAGGTGTGTATAAATTTTTGTAAGAGACTGACTTGATTTGTAAACTTGCACTTAAAGCACAATAAAAAAAAAAAAAAAGACTTTCATTGAGAGGCCGTTACATGCAAGGCATTTTATTAGATGTTGCATGGTGAGGTAGGGGGTGCAAATATGGGTAACGCATGATCTTTTTATTGAATATCATTTGTGCTCATCAGTAGGGATAAACCATGCACACAAATATTTTAAATCAAATTTAGAGTTAATAAGCACCCTCAAAACACAAGAAGGGAGTTCAAAGCAAAGAAAAATGTAAATTGGGGACAGATTGAGGCCGACTCCATGGCATTTTGAGGGAGGTTTTGTAAGACACACAAGGATTTGATATGTGAACTGTGGTGTTGGGGGAAGAGATGTAGACATTCCAGGCAAAGAGCCATGTGAACAGTTATGGACACAGGGTGAGACTGGAATTTGCTCTATAAATATGGATTGATTCAGCTTTACTGAAACATAGTTTTTGTGGAGGAGGTTAATAAGAACTAATAATAGAAATAGAAAAGGTGGTTGGCTCTACATTGTGCAGTGTCTCAGACCTGGTAAAAAGTTTATAAGGAATTTGTTGGGACTTGAGGAACTGTTGAGCGTTTTTAATATTACTGAGTGATAACATTAGAATGGCACTTTATGAATAATATTTTAGCAGTAATGTTAAGAATAGCTATGGTTTCTGTCTTGTTTGTTCAGTTCATGCAGCTGAAATGCCTTCTCTTTCCAATTCTGTCTCAAAATCCTATCTATTCTTTAAGTCTAGTGTAAATATCATCTCTTTTGAGAAGCTTTCCTTCACCCTGCTAGAATGAAATAATCACTCCTAGCGATTGCAGTGCTGGTCTTTTTTGTATTTTAATTTTTAATATGTCATGTTATTTTCTAGTACAGAAATAATACATTTGTGTTAGGAATATATATATATGTATGTAAAACTTGAATACTTAACATCTTTTAATAACCTCCCTCAAAATGCCATAGAGTCAGCCTCAATCTGTCCCCAATTTACATTTTTCTTTGCTTTGAACTCCCTCTTTGCGTTTTGAGGGTGCTTATTAATTCTAAATTTGATTTAAAATATTTGTGTCCATGGTCTATCCCTACTAATAAGCACATATGATATTCAGTAAAAAAAAAAAAAAAAAGGACTTATGCTACTGATGATGTTTCTGTTTTATTTGGTCTCGTGACTCTCCAAAGAATGCTTTTATCTATCATCTATCTATCTATCAATCTATCAATCTATCAATCTATCTATCTATCTATCTATCTATCTATCTATCTATCTATCTATCTATCATCTATCTATCTATCATCTATCTATCTATCATCTATCTAATCTATCATCTATCATCTATCTATCTATCTATCATCTATCTATCTATCTATCTATCTATCTATCTATCTATCTATCTATCTATCTATCTATCTATCTATCTATCTATCTATGGAAACCCTGGAGGTGCAGTGGTTAAGTGCTACATCTGCTAACCAAAGGTTGGCAGTTCTAATCCACCAGGATTTACCTAAAACTTGAATAATTAATGTCTTTTAATAACAGCTTTATTGAGATCTAATTCACATGCCATACTATTTACCCAATTAAAGTATGTAATTCAGTGGTTGTTAGTATATTCACAGATATCTGCAACCATCACCACAGTTGATTTTAGAAAAGCTTTGTCACCTCAAAGGGAAACCCCATACCCTTTAGCTATTACCTCTCTACCTCCCTATATCTACCCTCAGCCCTAAACAGCTAAGCAATTACTAATATCCTTCTTGTCTCTGTATTTTTCCTATTCTGGACTTCCATATGAATGGAATCATATAATATGTGGTCTTCTATGACTGCTTCTTTCCTTTAGCATAATGTTTTCAATGTTAATCTATGTTGGAACATGCATAATTACTTCATTCCTTTTTATGGCTGAATAATATTCTATTATATAGACATAGCACATTTTGTCTATCCATTCATCTGTTAGTGGACATTTGGGTTGTTTCCACATCATGGCTATGATGAGGAATACTGCTATAAACATTCACGCACAAATTTTTGTTTGGATATGTATGAATTCTTTATCTCTAAGAGAAACCCAGAATGTACTATTGTATTAAAATTTCAAATTGAAAGATGTGCACTCATTTAGAAAGTGTTCTGTAGTTCCACTCTGCTTAAGAGGATGAAGAAATTAATATTCAGTAAAGGAACACTTCCCTGCTGCATTGTCTGTGGTCGACTCAGCATCATCACTCCCTGTTCCACAGCCTCCTTAGCACTGCAGAGAACAATAACACTGAAGGACATTTACTAGAATCCCATTTCCCCGGTATAGTTCAAGGTCAGAACATGTCAAGGAGAACCAAGTGGGTAAGATTCGGAAGGCAGAAGAGAGAGGTCATTATTACCTTCTAGCCACAAACTACAGATGTATTCATGGTTAGAAGATATTCTCCTCAGAGTCACTTCTGTTGGAGGCAGAAAAAAGCAGTGGTGCCCCCCTTCTCCTTGAGGTTGCTGAGATTTGTCATAGCTCCTGTGAATCAGCCATTTCTAGCAGCTACATTCCTGGCCTTGCTCTCCCAGCTTTTCCAACATTTTTAAAGCCTCTATTTTCCTGTATTAAACATTTCCAAATAGTAGTATTTAGAGTGGCTTTTGGTCAAAACTTGACCGATACAACTTCTTTTCCAAGAATAATTAATACTCAAGATTTGGAGCCCTGGTGGTGTAGGGGTTAAGAGACCAGCTGCTAACCCAAAAGATCAACAGTTTGAATCTACCAGCCACTCCTTGGAAACCCTACGAGGCAGTTCTGCTCTTTCCTATAGGGTCACTAGGAGTCAAAATGGACTGAATGGCAACAGGTTTGTTTTTTGTTTCTGTTGTTGTTCAGTTAAGGTTTAATTCACCAAGTAAAACACAGCTATTGTGATACCTAACTTGATTAAGATAAACTGGAAAATATGCTTTTAAGGTAAAAAAAAAATGTATTTGAAAACTAAATTGCAGTTTGTACTTTTAAAAAACAGTATTAAAGTAGAGTACCTCAAAGTTATCAAACAAGAGATGAGATTATTTGAAAATAGAGTCATAGAAAAATATATGTTGGTTTAGAAAAAGAGCTTAGAGCAGCTGGAGATTTTTGCACAGAAATATACTTGGGACTGGAAGATGACATCACTTATTTGTGAAAATCCAATTTTATTATTTTTAAGGAATAAATATGTGATTATAATTGTCAGAAATAAATTCTCTTTAATAGTTTATTTTTGAGTAATTCTTTGCAAAGTTTCACTAACGTATTAGATAATAATATATGTTTAACATTTATGCTTTCACAAATGTATATTTTCCTTAATATTTCATAATGCATTTATACATTTTATGTTTGAAATAAATTAAATGTTTGGTTTCACTGAATGGAGCAGTTACACAGTAATTCCTCTAAGGCATTGAGGTCAGTTTGTGTGACATTAATTACCAAGCACTTCCTTGTGTATGTGTGTATGTGTATACAGGTCACTAAATGTTTTCATGCCCTTGATAGTCTCTGGATGTCTGGGTCAGCCAGGCATTGAAATGGTAAGGCTGTAGAGGATATAAACAGGGTGCTGACAAATCTGGTGAACCAAGTTGAATGTTTTATTTGATTCAGGCTTCCCCATATCACCCAGTCTATTTCCGTCTTCTCAGGTTTGGTCACCGTTTCCCAAAATAAAGTTCTACATCAATGAGTCACCTTAGTCTCCGGATTGAGGAAACACACTCAGGTACAAATTGTAGACATTCGTTCTGACATGCATTGGATTGGCTTGAATTAATCTGAACTTGGTTGGTATAACAAAACCCCCGAATCGACCAGACAAAAGTTGTATCCTTTAATTGGTCACACTTCTGATGTAGCCTTAAAAATTGCAATCAGGCTATTTCTTTCAGCATACAACTGGTTCAAATTGCAGGCATATTTAGGGTTAACTTAATTTTCTATAATGTATCGACATGATTTTCATTCACATTATAAGTAGGAAACAGCATTTTTAGGGTAAACATATGTCCCTCTTAAAAATCTCATTATCTCCACATTATATTCTGTCTCCTTAACTATCTTTGTAAAACAGCATTGCTTAGAATAAAAAGCAACTCTAGAATGAAATGCTAAATCTTTAATGAAAAAATAGTCTCACTTCTGGTACTTGGGAAATTACGCCCCTGGTTTAAAGTAAAGCAGCTGTTATTCTTAAAATGTTGTTGTTAGGTGCCGTCGAGTCGGTGCCAACTCATAGTGACCCCATGCACAACAAAACGAAACACTGCCCGATCCGGCAAAATCCTTAGAATCGTTATGCTCATTGTTGCAGCCACTGTGTCAATCCACCTCGTTGAGGGTCTTCCTCTTTTCCGCTGACCCTGTACTCTGACAAGCATGATGTCCTTCTCCAGGGACTCATTCCTCCAGACAACATGTCCAAAGTGTGTAAGACGCAGTCTCGACATCCTTGCTTCTAAGCAGCCTTCTGGTTGTACTTCCTCTAAGACAGATTTGTTCATTCTTTTGGCAGTCCATGGTATATTCAATATTCTTCGCCAACACCACAATTCAAAGGCGTCAGCCCTTCTTCAGTCTTCCTTATTCATTGTCCAGCTTTCACATGCATATGATGCGATTGAAAACACCATGGCTTGGGTCAGGTGCACCTTAGTCTTCAGGGTGACATCTTTGCTCTTTAACGCTTTGAAGAGGTCCTTTGCAGCAGATTTGCCCAATGCAATGTATCTTTAGATTTCTTGACTGCTGCTTCCATGGCTGTTGATTGTGGATACAAGTAAAATGAAATCCTTGACAACTTCAATCTTTTCTCCATTTATCATGATGTTGCTCATTGGACCAGTTGTGAGGACTTTTGTTTTCTTTATGTTGAGGTGTAATCCATACTGAAGGCTGTGGTCTTTGATTTTCATTAGTAAGTGCTTCAAGTCCTCTTCACTTTCAGCAAGCAAGGTTTGTCATCTGCATAACGCAGGTTGTTAATGAGTCTTCCTCCAATCCCAATGCCCCATTCTTCTTCATATAGTCCAGCTTCTCGTATTATTTGTTCAGCATACAGATTAAATAGGTATGGTCAAAGAATATAACCCTGACGCACAACTTTCCTGACTTTAAACCAATCAGTATCCCCTTGTTCTGTCCGAACAACTGCCTCTTGATCTATGTAAAGGTTCCTCATGAGCACAATTAAGTGCTCGGGAATTCCCATTCTTTGCACTGTTATCCATAGTTTGTTGTGATCCACACAGTTTATTGATTATGCCTTTGCATAGTCAATAAAACACAGGTAAACATCCTTCTGGTATTCTCTGCTTTCAGCCAGGATCCATCTGACATCAGCAATGATATCCCTGGTTCCACGTCTTCTTCTGAAACCAGCCTGAATTTCTGGCAGTTCCCTGTCGATATACTGTTGCAGCCACTTTTGAATGATCTTCAGCAAAGAATTTTGCTTGCGTGTGATATTTATGATATTGTTCTATAATTTCCACATTCGGTTGGATCACCTTTCTTAGGAATAGGCAGAAATATGGATCTCTTCCAGTCAGTTGGCCAGGAAGCTGTCTTCCATATTTCTTGGCATAGAAGAGTGAGCACCTCCAGCGCTGCATCTGTTTGTTGAAACATCTCAATTGATATTCCATCAATTCCTGGAGCCTTGTTTTTCTCCAATGCCCTCAGAGCAGCTTGGACTTATTCCTTCAGTACCATCAGTTCCTGATCATATGCCACCTCTTGAAATGGTTAAATATCGACTAATTCTTTTTGGTCCAATGACTCTGTGTATTCCTTCCATCTTCTTTTGATTCTTCCTGCATCATTTAATATTTTCCCCATTGAATCCTTCACTATTGCAACTCGAGGCTTGAATTTTTTCTTCAGTTCTTTCAGCTTGAGGAATACCGAGAGTGTTCTTCCCTTTTGGTTTTCCATCTCCAGCTCTTTGCACATGTCATTATAATACTTTACTTTGTCTTCTTGAGAGGCCCTTTGAAATCTTCTGTTCAGTTCTTTTACTTCATCAATTTTTCCTTTTGCTTTAGCTGCTTGACACTCAAGAGCAAGTTTCAGAGTCTCCTCTGACATCCACCTTGGTCTTTTCTTTCTTTCCTGTCTTTTCAGTCACCTCTTGCTTTCTTCATGGATGATGACCTTGATGTCATTCCACAACTCATCTGGTCTTCGGTCACTAGTGTTCAGTGCATCAAATCTATTCTTCAGATGGTCTCTAAATTCAGTTGGGATATACTCAAGGTCATATTTTGGCTCTCATGGACTTACTCTGATTTTCTTCAGTTTCAGCTTGAACTTGCATATGAGCAATTGATGGTCTGTTCCACAGTCGGCCCCTGGCCTTGTTCTGAGTGATGATATTGAGCTTTTCCATCATCTCTTTCCACAGATGTAGTCAATTTGATTTCTGTGTGTTCCATCTGGCGAGGTCCACGTGTATAGTCAGTGTGTGTTGGTGAAAGAAGGTATCTGCAATGAAAAAGTCGTTGGTCTTGCAAAATTCTATCATTCAATCTCTGGCATTGTTTCTATCACCAAGGCCATATTTTCCAACTACTGATCCTTCTTCTTTGTTTCCAACTTTTGCATTCCAATCGCCAGTAATTATCAATGCATCTTGATTGCATGTTTGATCAATTTCAGACTGCAACAGCTGAAAAAAATCTTCTATTTCTTCATATTTGGCCCTAGTGGTTGGTTCGTAAATTTGAATAATAGTCGTATTAACTGGTCTTCTTTTTAAGCGTATGGATATTATCCTATCACTGACAGTGTTTTACTTCAGGATGGATCTTGAAACGTTCTTTTTGACGATGAATGCAACACCATTCCTCCTCGAGTTGTCATTCCCAGCATAGTATACTATATGATTGTTCGATTCAAAATGGCCAATACCAGTCCATTTCAGCTCACTAATACCTAGGATATCGATGTTTATGTGTTCCATTTCATTTTTTACGATTTCCAATTTCCCTAGATTCATACATCGTACTTTCCAGGTTCCGATTATTAATGGATGTTTGCAGCTGTTTCTTCTCATTTTGAGTCATGCTGCATCAGCAAATGAAGGTCCCGGGAGCTTGACTCCATCCATGTCATTAAGGTCAACTCTACTTTGAGGAGGCAGCCCTTCCCCAGTCATCTTTTGAGTGCCTTCCAACCTGGGGGGCTCATCTTCCGGCACTATATTAGACAATGTTCCGCTGCTATTCATAAGGTTTTCACTGGCTAATGCTTTTCAGAAGTAGACTGCCGGGTCCTTCTTCCTAGTCTGTCTTAGTCTGGAAGCTCAGCTGAAACCTGTCTTCCATAGGTGACCCTGCTGGTATCTGAATACCGGTGGCACAGCAACACACAAGCCCCCAAAATATGACAAACTGACAGACACGTGGGAGATTCTTAAGACAGTGGTACATGATTTAAACAGCATCAGTACTTTCTGATAATATGAAACTGATTTCCAGTTTGGGCACAATGCAACATGCGCCTAATATAAATGTTACTAATTTAAGTAAAATGAAATCAATAGATGTGCATAAAAATTTGAACTATACGCATCTACACACCTTTCCAAGGGCCTAGAAAGAAAATAAATATTTTAAAATCAAGACTATAGAGATAGATGGATAGATACAGAAAACAGATATTGATGTGTGAGTACACATACATATATGTGTATAGCATCACAATTAGATTTATATGTAACTGTTCAGAAATAATTCTTATAGGTAAGAAAATATTTAGAGAGCTAACGATAGCTAGAGAAAGGTTAAAATATGGTGGTAACAGTTACTTTTGTTTCATTTTTTTCTGCTTTGTCAGGATGGAATTGCATCCGAATAATGGCCTACTCTTATGCTTTAGTAACTGACTGTTTACAAAAGCTTAAACAAGTAAAAGCTGTGACCAATTAATTTGTAGACAATTTACTGTTAAGATAATTGAGATAGTGGCATTTGCTTGTGATAGCATTATTGGAAAGAATCCTATGGACTCAGCACATATTCACAAGCATAAATTGAATACTAAAACAAACAAAAAGTCAACTTTTTAAAATTATTAAAAAAAAAAAACCCTTCTTGAAATTTGCCTTACTAAATACACATGATTGAGTAATAAATATGTCCGGACTTGGCCAGGAAAGTACAGGCTGAGTAATGAAAAGAGCACAAAGTGTATTATTGTTAGAAGAGTAAGTGGCAGGAATAGGGATTGCTTTTTTATTTATAGAAACTAAACCCTGGTGGCTAGTGGTTAAGAGCTACAGCTGCTAACCAAACTGTCTGCAGTTCAAATCCACCAGGTGCTCCTTGGAAACTCTATGGGGCAGTTCTACCCGGTCCTATACTTTCTCTATGAGTCAGAATCGACTCGATGGCAACAGGTTTGGTTTTTTTTTTTTTGTATGGAATCTTACTTTCAAATATCACCTATATATACAGTTCTTTGGCAAACATCTCCTTGGATGATTGACTTCACTTGGAAAGGAGTGTGGACAGCCTTTTGGACTGTTTTAGGGAACAAAAAAAAAGCTTTAGAGAAAGAGAAAAGCGTTTGTTGGTGATCTGATGCAAGGTGTGTGAGAGTAATTTAAAATGAGGTAAGTGAGATGAAGAACAAATTATTTTAGTACGTTTAGGCTGTGCATTATGGAAATATCACAATTGGATGGTTTCCTACAATATTCTATCAGAGTCAGATGAATTCCAATTACTTTTTTTTCCCTCCCTGTCTGATATTTCTTTGAATGGGGCTTTTTGATAAGATTAGACCATGAGGCTGGTTTTTGTCAAATTTCACTGATGGCTAATATCTACTTTCTAGTTTAGGTCCTTCAATCTTTTACTTCATTGACATTGGTTAAATAGACTCTGCAGTGGTACCGGTGCGTGTTAGTTTTACTCTATGGTTATGTGGCGTGTGGAGAAGAGATGGATATCAGATGATAATCATTAAGTTGAAATACGTAGTAACAAGTGGAGGTTTGCAGTCTTCTAAACTAATGCCACCATTTTAGTATGCTTAATTCTCAATGTTGTCTTTGACAGATCAAGTCTTGTAGATTGGGCATTTTAGATGTCTGGATTTGGTAAAAATATGGTTTGGAATGTGTAATTTCATTTATTTTCAGGACTGGGGCACACATTATGAAATACAGGAAAGAAAGCTTAGGTTTTTCTGCACACACGAGCTCTGAGAATGAGAGCAGTTAGTGTTTGAAGTCATTACACAGCCAGACAAGAAATAGGCAAGAAAATGAGAAGTTAAAAATATGTGGTTTGTTTGTCTCAGAGGATAATCTTTTTATTAAAAAAAAAAAATCCTGATGTTGTTATTGTTTAAAAAGGAAAAAAAAAATTAAAAAAAAAGAAAGAAAGCATGTAAACTAAGAGTCTTTAACTCAGCAAGGTGATCACCAGTTGGAAGTAAACGTGAAGGGCAGAGCCAATTTAGTATTTGCAAAATCTGCAGCACCTGCATCATCCCTTTTCTTAAATAGCTTCAGTGTATTGGTTGTTGAGTTGAATGAATGAGTATATGACGGTGTGTGATTACCCTGGGTAGCTTTTTGAATTTATAAACTGTTTAGAAATAGACAAAATTTATTTTTAAGAAGGTAATATGTATAAAAAATAAAATTTATAAAATTTTAAATTGATTTATGGGAAGTTAAAATAACTGAAATAGTTTGATATTTAATAAATATTTTAACAAATTTTGTTTTAGGATGACTGTCTGAACTCTTCCTCACTGTCACTGTGGGATCAGACATCTCTCTGTAACCTCTGTCCAAACAAAATTAAATTACTTTTAAATTGTTTGGAAGTATAACAGATTAAACCAAATTACTTTTAAGCTGGTTAAAATTATAACAGATACAATGATTTAAAAACATAGATTGAATAATATATAGTTGGTTTTGCGGTATGTCTATTGGAAATCCTGGTGGCATAATGGTTAAGAGTTCAGCTGCTAACCACAAGATCAACAGTTCAAATCCACCAGGCGCTCCTTGGGAACCCTGTGGGGCAGTTCTCATCTGTCCTATAGCAGCACTATGAGTCAGAATTGACTCCATGGCAACCGGTTTGGTTTTTTCTGATATAGAAATATTAGGAACATTTGGTTGATATCATAAGATTTGCAAGCAAAATATTCAAGAGGTATGGAGAATTCATAACCCGTTCATTTTCAAGATGGCAGATAGAATCTCAAATAAACACACTCAAATTACACTAGAAGCAAATAATTCATTCCAGAGAAGTTATACAAAAATGAACAGTAAATCTTAAGAGTCAAACAAAACTTTGTCAATAATGTTGAAATAATTTTTCAGGTTTTTCATGTATATTTCCATTACTTTTTATTTATAATTAATGAAGCTATATATAAGTATCCAAAATTACATATTACCATTCTGTTAATGTACTGTGGTTATTTATAGGTAAATAAAATTATGTGATATAGGGGAAAAATCTTATTTATTTTATTAAATACATATGATATATATATGGTTAAAAACTACAGCCAGAGAAACCTAAAAAGATAACAAAATAAAATGGCGCACACATTTTCAAAGGGAAAATAGAAAAATGTAAGCTAAGTACTATGTTACATTGAGGAGAGTATTCAAGAATTCAGAATACTTACGGTGTTTCCCCATTATTTTGTGCCCTTAACCAAATATTTTACCTCTCTGAGTTTCAGGTTTCTTGTCAACAAAATGAGAATGGGAAGTAGAGCTTCAAAGTTCCTTTCAGCTCCAAAATTTCATTACTGATGATAATGATATATTTCTACTTTCTTAAAACCTCATGTAGCATTTTATTTATCTTTGCTAGAAGAGATGACTTATTTTTTAATTAAATGTGAAATCTACCTTATATAAAAGTTTTTTTTTTTATATACTAATTTGTATTAACTTAGTTGTTACTAAAAGATTCATCTAGAATTAATAAGAATAATGTGTCTTTCATCTTATTGGAAAACAAATGGTTTTTAAACACAGCATTCCCCCACGAATATGACCTTTTTTCAGAAAAACTGAATGGACAAAATCACTGTCTGGGAGTCAGGAAATCTTATTTCTAGCACCAAATCTACCATTATCTATGTTAAATGTCTTAAGTACCTTCATGTTGAAAATGAAGGGCTTTAAGGTTTTCTCACCGCACCAGCCAGGTCTTATGTTCTGTGGGATTTCTTTGTCATTAAAAAAAAATCAAAGTTAATTAATTATCAAATTACTCTCTCAAATTATAAAAACAATCATTAACCATCTCGATTTATATGCAATTTTTAAGAAACAATGATAATAGTGAAATGAGTTTTATGAAAATATTTTTGAGGCAGTTATTTAGGGCCAATTGCTAGGTGTTGTGAAAAATATAAAGTGAGCTTGCTAATACATCTCTGCATTTTGGGCATATAAGTTCAGAAAAACAAATGCAAAGGGTGACTGATTTTGATTAAATTTAAATAGAGTAATATTTTATGTAAAATATGTAATGTTTATGTTCCATTCAGATTATTATTGAATAAAAATATACAATAGAAATTTTCAAATGGGTTTTAATGTATTTGGAATGAATTAAATTTATATGCATACCTATCCTGTGGGAGATTGTAAAGACGTGATTACAATTCATATTAGATTAAAAACACACAAACAATTTAGATGTCCATCAATAGGGAAATCGTTAAATAAGTTATATTACATTGAAATAATTCATTAAAAATAAGGAAAATGGTTTTGTACGGATAAAAACAATAATCGTCAAAATATCAAAATATTTGGTTGTGTTAAAGAAAGACAAGTTTCAAGACATTATGCTTCTCTTTTTGCGATTTACATACACACCTAGAATATATTGAGAAGAGCCTTAACAACAACAACAACAACCTAACTGCTAACATTGATTACGTCTGGGGAAAGAATAATTTCATATCGGAGTGTCAGGGGTATGAGGGAGGCTTTCTGGTATCTACCCCCCTATTTTCTATTATTTTATTTGTTTTAACCATGTGGACATGGTTTGTATTAATTTTAATTGCTATGGTTTCATCAGTGACACAAATGATTATACTAACTGGCTCTTCCCCAGCCCTCCACATCACTACTGCTAGATTCGCTCCCAGTTTCACACATTTAAGGTTCACAGTCACAGGCAATAGAAGACATGAATTATCTGAGGGCAAATTATTCCTATTCCTTAGTCACAG
Organism: Loxodonta africana; assembly: GCF_030014295.1. Classification (NCBI taxonomy): domain Eukaryota; kingdom Metazoa; phylum Chordata; class Mammalia; order Proboscidea; family Elephantidae; genus Loxodonta; species Loxodonta africana. Next base: position 119,231,626 of record NC_087348.1, read on the forward strand.
TTCAGATCTGCTGTTAATATTTATTAATTCTACGTGTTGTAATTGACACTTTACATCTGGCTTATAGGGTAGCGCATTCCCGGATCCAGAGGTATACTCCTGGGCTTCAGTAATTTGTAGATGAGACAGTAGAAACTTTATATCAAGACCTTGACCAATCTCTTATTTACTGTATCAAAGATTCCTTAATAGTGTTGTTTTTATTGCACCCTTGTGGACCATTTGCTAAAAAGCAATTTGCTATTTTGGAGATAAATTAGCTTTATTACTTCCTGTTCCTGTACACTGAAAAAGCACTGTGGACTGTTTGTCTCCCTCCACTATCTCCCACCCTCAGCATCAATGCACCTATTAAATCTAAAAGTCTTTATTTTTCACATTGTAAAAAGACACGGTTTGGTTATTTCTCCTGATTAGAAACACAAAATACTGTCCCTAATTTATCCTGAATGATAGCTGATTTTTCCCCATAAAATTAATCAGACAAAACCAAGAGGGGTGAAACACACTGAGTGTTTTTCAGAATATCCAAATAATTTTGGTTTACTTCTTTTTAAAAAAAGTGCATATGGAAGATAACAGTTTGAGATTTAATAGCATACTAAATTTCTGGAGAGAGAGTGGAACATGAGATTATTGAAGTATTCAAGTTCAGTAAGAAAACAAGAAAAGATAAAACAACATCCCTCTTACCTTAAATAACCTTGATGTGTTTTAGTACCATATAATGAGTCCATTACATATGTGTAGTATAATATCAATATGTATAGTTCAAGCATTAATAAAGTTTGGAATGGAATTTTTAAAACTTTTCAGGGTACTTAATAAACTACTTACGTTAGTAAAGTGACACTAACTCAAGTGCAAATATTAAATTAAAAAATATATATATTTATAATTATATAATTATTCTTTTGAAAAAAGAGTAAAACCCAATGCCTGTTTTTCTGCATTTTGTTACATGCTAGAAATTTTATTATGCCCTGTCTATATTAATTTCCTTTTAATTCAATTATATTTACATTTTATAATTAGTAATGAAACATTGCTAGGCAGTATTAACTTTCTAATGATATTTGCCATTTATTTGCCTACCAAGTACCAGGCATTTCGAATATATTCTTGCACTTTGTTTTTATAATAAATCTGGGAGGGGGGCCAAGATGGCTGACTAGGTAGATGCTACCTCGGATCCCTCTTGCAACAAAGACTCAGAAAAACAAGTGAATTGATCACATACATGACAATCTACTAACCCTGAACAACAAACACAGATTTAAAGAGTTGACCTGAGTGACAGAAACCAAGAACGAACAACTACGGGGACGCAGCAACTGTTTTCAGAGCCTGGAGCCAGCGTCCCAGTCAGGAAATCTTGGTGCTGGGCTTTGGATTGGGTGCAGGGGAGCTGAGCACGGCATCCTGTGATGGCACAAACACGGGGCGCAGCCCTACCCCCCCTGAACTGACATCGGGAAGGGGCCCAGCCGGTCCACAGGGGCAGCGCAGCAACGCAGCTGGTGGGAGGAGAAGTCGCGGGGAGGCAGCGACTGGTTTTGGAGCCGGGAGTGCAGCATCCCAGCCGGGGAACCTTCACGCTGGGCTTTGGACTAGCAGCCGAGGAACTGACTGAGACTTCTGAGACAGCGCAAGCATGGGACACGGGCCTGACCCTCGGGGGCAATCTCAACCCAGCCAGCGCACACAGGCGACGCGCACCTCAGGAATCTCAGATAAAACAGTCATCACCAAGCAAGATAAGTAACTTTGTCTATATTCCGGGGTGCTACTCTCTCCTGTTTTTCTGAACCCTCCCCTCCCCTTCCCAGGCGGCTTCATTAACATTGGAATTTCCTGAGCCAGAGGGAGAACTTCTCCGTGGTTTTTCTTTTCCCTTTTTTTTTGGTCTTTTCCTAACCAATTCTTCTGGCCTGAGAGAAGCAAACACAAAAAACCCAGGGACCAAAAATCCTTCCCTAATTGGACTAAAAACACAGAAGCAGCTCCAGCCAAGCATATGTGATCCACAGTCTCAGGTTTTCATCCCTACAGGGAACAAGGTGGCTATTATAATGCAAAGGCATTTCTGATAGGGATCTGACTGCATTTGTTTTAGCAGATTTACTGGAAAGACAAGTTTCCCAGGTCTGATATCTCTGTGTATTCAACAGAGCCCACACTGACCCACAACAGGGAACTGAGGGCTGAAGCTCCCTCCAGACCACCTAGCCTCCTGCCTCAGGGGTCTAAGGAGGGTGACACCTACCAATCAGTAGAGGTACTTGCATTGGGGGCCTAAGGTACAGCTGCAGAGCCCTGCCACAAAGGTGCTTTAGGAATAGAGACACACCTACCTCACAGACACTTGGGGGAAGCCTGTCAGCATCCTGACCCCCCTGGAGTGTGAACCCCAGCTGCTAATAGAATCTGGTGCACACAACTATCACCACTACTTCTCAAGGTGGATAAGTGACAGTGTGCATCACACACTTCATAACCCCAAATCAGATTCTACTCAAGAATAGTGAATGGACTCAGGCATATATATCTGGTAACAGCCCAAATCAGCTGGTAATAGGTCATAAGTGAGTCAAGAGGTACAACGATCAAGAGAGCGCAATCTAGTAGCCCATCCATGTATATTGAAAGAAAACAAAACAAGATAAGAATCAGTGGGCAAATATAGAATAAATCACTACAATATCTTAGTGACGGCTCGGAGACAGCAGTCGATATCAAACCACATAAAGAAGCAGACCATGACTGCTTCTACAACCCCCCAAACTAAAGAATCAAAATCTTTCCCAAATGAAGATACAATCCTGGAATTACCAGATACAGAATATAAAAAACTAATTTACAGAATGCTTGAAGACATCAGGGATGACCTCAGAAATGAAATAAGGCAAGCTACAGAAAAAGCCAAGGAACACACTGATAAAGCACTTGAAAAACTAAAAAAGATTATTCAAGAACATAGTGGAAAAATTAATAAGTTGCAAGAATCCATAGAGAGACAGCATTCAGAAATCCAAAACATTAACAATAAAATTACAGAATTAGACAACGCAATAGGAAGTCAGAGGAGCAGACTCGAGCAATTAGAATGCAGAGTGGGAAATCTGGAGGACCAGGGAATTAACATAAATATAGCTGAAAAAAAATCAGATAAAAGAATTAAAAAAAAATGAAGCAACCCTAAGAATCATGTCGGACTCTATCAAGAAGGATAGCTTGCATGTGATTGGAGTCCCAGAACAGGGAGGGAGGACAGAAAACACAGAGAGAATAGTTGAAGATCTACTGGCAGAAAACTTCCCTGACATCATGAAAGACGAAAGGATACCTATCCAAGATGCTCATTGAACCCCATTTAAGATTGATCCAAAAGAAAAACACCAAGACATATTATCATCAAACTTGCCAAAACCAAAGATAAAGAGAAAATTTTAAAAGCAGCCAGGGAGAAAAGAAAGGTCTCCTACAAGGGAGAATCAATAAGAATAAGTTCAGACTACTCAGCAGAAACCATGCAGGCAAGAAGACAATGGGATGACATATACAGAGCACTGAAGGAGAAAAACTGCCAGCCAAGGATCATATATCCAGCAAAACTCTCTCTCAAATATGAAGGCGAAATTAAGATATTTACAGATAAACACAAGCTTAGAGAATTTGCAAAAACCAAACCAAAGCTACAAGAAATACTAAAGGAAATTGTTTGGTCAGAAAACCAATAATATTGGATACCAGCACAACACAATGTCACAGAACAGAACATCCTGATATCAACTCAAATAGGGAAATCACAAAAACAAGTTAAGATTAATTAAAAAAAAAAAAAAACGCTGAAAACAGGGAATCATTGAAGTCATTATGTAAAAGATCACAATAATCAAAAAGAGGGAATAAAAACAGGTGGCATAAAACTACCATATGGAGAGTGATACAAGGCGATATAGGACAATACAAGTTAGGTTTTTACTTAGAAAAATAGGGGTAAATATTAAGGTAACCACAAAGAGGTATAACCACTCCATAACTCAAAATAAAAACCAGGAAAAATGTAATGACTCAGCAAACATAAAGTCAAATACTATGAAAATGAGGAACACACAATTTACAAAGAAAAACATCTCAGCACAAAAAGTAAGTGGAAAAATGAAATTGTCAACAACACACATAAAAAGGCATCAAAATCACAACACTAAACACATACTTATCTATAATTACGCTGAATGTAAATGGACTAAACGCACCAATAAAGAGACAGAGAGTCTCAGACTGGATAAAGAAACACGATTTGTCCATATGCTGCCTACAAGAGACACACCTTAGGCTTAGAGACACAAACCAACTAAAACTCAAAGGATGGAAAAAAATATATCAAGCAAACAATAAGCAAAAAAGAGCAGGAGTAGCAATATTAATTTCTGACAAAATAGACTTTAAAGTTAAATCCACCACAAAGGATAAAGAAGGACACTATGTAATGATTAAAGGGACAAATGACCAGGAAGATATAACCGTATTAAATATTTATGCACCCAATGACAGAGCTGCAGGATACACAAAACAAATTTTAACAGAAGTGAAAAGTGACATAGACACCTCCACAATTATAGTAGGAGAATTCAACACACTACTTTCAAAGAAGGAGAGCACATCCAGTAAGAAGCTCAGTAGAGAGACGGAAGACCTAATTACTACAATCAACCAACTTGACCTCATTGACTTACACAGAACTCTCCACCCAACTGCTGCAAAGTATACTTTTTTTTCTAGCGCACATGGAACATTCTCTAGAATAGACCACATATTAGGTCATAAAACAAACCTTTGCAGAATCCAAAACATTGAAATATTACAAAGCATCTTCTCAGACCACAAGGCAATAAAAGTGGAAATCAATAACAGAAAAATTAGGGAAAAGAAATCAAATACTTGGAAACTGAACAATATCCTGCTGAAAAAAGACTGGGTTATAGAAGACATTAAGGAGGGAATAAAGAAATTCATAGAATGCAACGAGAATGAAAATACTTCCTATCAAAACCTCTGGGACACAGCAAAAGCAGTGCTCAGAGGCCAATTTATATCGATAAATGCACACATACAAAAAGAAGAAAGAGCCAAAATCAGAGAACTGTCCCTACAACTTGAACAAATAGAAAGTGAGCAACAAAAGAATCCATCAGGCACCAGAAGAAAACAAAGAATAAAAATTAGAGCTGAACTGAATGAATTAGAGAACAGAAAAACAATTAAAAGAATTAACAAAGCCAAAAGTTGGTTCTTTGAAAAAATTAACAAAATTGATAAACCATTGGCCAGGCTGACTAAAGAAATACAGGAAAGGAAACAAATAACCCGAATAAGAAACGAGATGGGCCACATCACAACAGACCCAACTGAAATTAAAAGAATCATATCAGATTATTATGAAAAATTGTACTCTAACAAATTTGAAAACCTAGAAGAAATGGATGAATTCCTAGAAAAACACTACCTACCTAAACTAACACAATCAGAAGTAGAACAACTAAATAGACCCATAACAAAAAAAGAGATTGAAACGGTAATCAAAAAACTCCCAACAAAAAAAAGCCCTGGCCCGGATGGCTTTACTGCAGAGTTCTACCAAACTTTCAGAGAAGAGTTAACACCACTACTACGAAAGGTATTTCAAAGCATAGAAAATGACGGAATACTACCTAACTCATTCTTTGAAGCCACCATTTCCCTGATACCAAAACCAGGTAAAGACATCACAAAAAAAGAAAATTACAGACCTATATCCCTCATGAACATAGATGCAAAAATCCTCAACAAAATTCTAGCCAATAGAATTCAACAACATATCAAAAAATTAATCCACCATGACCAAGTGGGATTTATACCAGGTATGCAAGACTGGTTTAATATTAGAAAAACCATTAATGTAATCCACCATATAAATAAAACAAAAGACAAAAACCACATGATCTTATCAATTGATGCAGAAAAGGCATTTGACAAAGTCCAACACCCATTTATGATAAAAACTCTCACCAAAATAGGAATTGAAGGAAAATTCCTCAACATAACAAAGGGCATCTATACAAAGCCAATTTTTTTATACAAAGCCAACAGCCAACATCACTCTAAATGGAGAGAGCCTGAAAGCATTTCCCTTAAGAACAGGAACCAGACAAGGATACCCTTTATCACCGCTCTTATTCAAAATTCTGCTAGAGGTCCTAGCCAGAGCAATTAGGCTAGACAAAGAAATAAAGGGCATCCGGATTGCAAGGTGGAAGTAAAATTATCTCTATTTACAGATGACATGATCTTATACACAGAAAACCCTGAGGAATCCTCCAGAAAACTACTGAAACTAATAGAAGAGTTTGGCAGAGTCTCAGGTTATAAGATAAACATACAAAAATCATGTGGATTCCTCTACATCAACAAAAAGAACATCGAAGAGGAAATAACCAAATCAATGCCATTCACAGTAGCCCCCAAGAAGATAAAATTCTTAGGAATAAATCTTACCAAAGATGTAAAAGACCTATACAAAGAGAACTACAAAGTACTACTACAAGAAACTAAAAAGGACCTACTTAAGTGGAAAAACATACCTTGCTCATGGACAGGAAGACTTAACATAGTAAAAATGTCTATTCTACCAAAAGCCATCTATACATACAATGCATTTCCGATCCAAATTCCAATGTCATTTTTTAATGTGATGGAGAAACAAATCACCAACTTCATATGGAAAGAACCTCGGATAAGTAAAGCATTACTGAAAAAGAAGAAGAAAGTGGGAGGCCTCACTCCACCTGATTTTAGAACATATTATACAGCCACAGTAGTCAAAACAGCCTGGTACTGGTACAACAACAGGCACATAGAACAATGGAACAGAATTGAGAACCCAGATATAAATCCATCCACATATGAGCAACTGATATTTGACAAAGGCCCAGTGTCAGTTAAATGGGGAAAAGATAGTCTTTTTAACAAATGGTGCTGGCATAACTGGATATCCATTTGCAAAAAAATGAAACAGGACCCATACCTCACACCATGCACGAAAACTAACTCCAAGTGGATCAAAGACCTAAACATAAAGACTAATACGATAAAGATCATGGAAGAAAAAATAGGGACAACCTTAGAAACCCTAATACAAGGCATAAACAGAATATAAAACATTACCAAAAATGATGAAGAGAAACCAGATAACTGGGAACTCCTGAAAATCAAACACCTATGCTCATCTAAAGACTTCATCAAAAGAGTAAAAAGACCACCTACAGACTGGGAAAGAATTTTCAGCTATGACATCTCCGACCAGTGCCTGATCTCTAAAATCTATATGATTCTGTCAAAACTCAACCACAAAAAGACAAACAACCCAATCAAGAAGTGGGCAAAGGATATGAACACGCACTTCACTAAACGAGATATTGAGGCAGCTAACAGATACATGAGAAAACGCTCTCGATCATTAGCCTTTAGAGAAATGCAAATTAAAACTACGATGAGATTCCATCTCACACCAACAAACAAACAAAAAAAAAAACACCAACAAGGCTGGCATTAATCCAAAAAATAATAAATGTTGGAGAGGCTGCAGAGAGATTGGAACTCTTATACACTGCTGGTGGGAATGTAAAATGGTACAACCACTTTGGAAATCTATCTGGCATTATCTTAAAAAGTTAGAAATAGAACTACTATACAACCCAGAAATCCCACTCCTCGGAATATACCCTAGAGAAATAAGAGCCTTCACACAAACAGATGTATGCACACCCATGTCTATTGCAGCTCTGTTTACAATAGCAAAAAGCTGGAAGCAACCAAGGTGTCCATCAATGGATGAATGGATAAATGAATTGTGGTATATTCACACGATGGAATACTACGCATCGATAAAGAACAGTGACGAATCTGTGAAACATTTCATAACATGGAGGAACCTGGAAGGCATTATGCTGAGCGAAATTAGTCAGAGGCAAAAGGACAAATATTGTATAAGACCACTATTATAAGATCTTGAGAAATAGTCTAAACTGAGAAGAACACATACTTTTGTGGTTACGAGGAGGGAGGGAGGGAGGGTGGGAGAGGGTTTTTTACTGATTAGTTAGTATTTATTTATTTATTTTAGTTAGTAGATAAGAACTACTTTAGGTGAAGGGAAGGACAATACTCAATACATGGAAGGTCAGCCCAGCTGGACTGGACCAAAAGCAAAAAAGTTTCCGGGATAAAATGAATGCTTCAAAGATCAGCGGAGCAAGGACGGGGGTTTGGGGACCATGGTTTAAGGGGACTTCTAAGTCAATTGGCAAAATCATTCTGTTATGAAAACATTCTGCATCCCTCTTTGAAATGTGGCATCTGGGGTCTTAAATGCTAACAAGCGGCCATCTAAGATGCATCAATTGGTCTCAACCCACCTGGAACAAAGGAGAATGAAGAACACCAAGGTCACACGATAACTATGAGCCCAAGAGACAGAAAGGGCCACATGAACCAGAGACTTACATCATCCTGAGACCAGAAGAACTAGTTGGTGCCTGGCCACAACTGATGACTGCCCTGACAGGGAGCACAACAGAGAACCCCTGAGGGAGCAGGAAATCAGTGGGATGCAGACGCCAAATTCTCATAAAAAGACCAGACTTAATGGTCTGACTGAGACTAGAGGAATCCCGGCAGTCATGGTCCCCAAACCTTCTGTTGGCCCAGGACAGGAACCATTCCCGAAGACAACTCATCAGACATGGAAGGGACTGGACAGTGGGTAGGAGAGAGATGCTGAGGAAGAGTGAGCTATTTGTATCAGGTGGACACTTGAGACTGTGTTGGCATCTCCTATCTGGAGGGGGGATGGGAGGGTAGAGAGGGTTGGAAGCTGGCAAAATTGTCATGAAAGGAGAGACTGGAAGGGCTCTACTCATTAGGGGGAGAGCAAGTGGGAGTATGGAGTCAGGTGTATATAAACTTGTATGTGACAGACTGACTTGATTTGTAAACCTTCACTTGAAGCTCAATAAAAATTAAAAAATAAATAAATAAATCTGAATGCTATCAGCATTGGAGGAAAAAAAGGTACACGTACACAGACAAACTGAGGCTCAGAGAAGTTAAATAACTTGTACAAGGTTGCATAACAAATAAACGGCATAGCTGATTATGATTTCTGTAAAGTGTCCAACTTTATGATTTAGTATTTAATATAATGACACATAAAAATGTAAATATACATAACTTTATTGAGATAAATATATATTTATATTAAATTGTTAAGATGAAATTATGAACGACAGATACATTGACAGTTACTGTAATCATTAAATTTGTAATCATGCAAGTAACATCTCACCTTTTGTGCACTAAACTGCCACTCGCACTTTGTGATAACCCAGGGTATACGTTCAATCTTTTCTCTTGTCACATCTGAGGCAGGGGGTTGGAAGATTCTGCTAAGGTAGACCACCAAAACACCAAAAAAAAAATCCAAACCCATTGCCATCCAGTCAATTCTGACTCATAGCAACCCTATAGGACAGAGTAGAACTGCCCCACAGGGTTTGCAAGGAGCAGCTGGTGGATTTGAACTGCCAACCTTTTGGTTAGCAGCTGTACTCTTTACCACTGCACCAGCAGAGCTCCAGAATTACTCCAGGTACCATAATTTACACAGACAGGCAGCTATGGATTGAGTCAGCAGTAGAGGGGTACTCTACTCTTGAAATTTCAATTTCGCTGCTCATCCCAAGAATTGATTCCTATCCCAGTGCCCCAAGCACCTAGACTTGTCACTTTCAATTTTACAAAACTGAAAGTAGAGAAATATTTAAATTAGTTTTGTACAGTTATTTAAAAATATTGTTAACACTGAATCAGGAAGCTATGGGTTTAAAGGACTCATGGTAATTCTTAATGTTTCCTCTACATATAGGGGAAATACTAGGGGAGGTTGCTGTGCCTTGCTTGGCATTAGATTTTTAAGTTCAAAAAGTTATTGAGTTTTTAAATTATTCAGTTTCTCTGTGTTCACAAAATTTTTTTTTTAACCATTCCAAATATGTATTTGTATTTAAGGTGTCTTCTAGCAGCCATCTTCTTTTAATTCTGAAACAAACACCATTTTTCAAAAACAACTGTTAAATTCCTTATCTGAATGGAAATGATTATGTGCTAAGAAGATGTAACCCCCTGTGATGGTTAAGGTTGTGTGTCAACTTGGCTTTGCCATGATTATCTGATGCAATATAATCACCTCCACGAAATCTGTTATGAGCAGCCAATCATTTGAAATGAGTTTGTTTCCTCGGGGGTGTGGCCTGCATCCGATATAGGTGTACTTTCTGGCAAAGCACAGTGGCTTTTTCTCACTCTGGATCCTAAAGCTGGCTTCTGTTCATCTGACTTACAGTTCTTGGTACTTGAGCTATTAGCTTACCTGCCAGTTTTGGAATTTGTCAAGCTCCATAGCCTGAGAGTCAGATACCTGCTGTCTAACCTGCCTATCTTGGTCTCACCAGCCCCCGCAGCTACCTGAGTCAGGAGAAGCCCCCAGCCTGACCCATGGACTTGGAACTTCCCAGCCTGTACAACCATGTGAGCCATTTCCTTGATATAAGCAAAACCATTTCACTGGTTTTGCTCCTCTAGAGAACCCAGCCTAAGACATCCCCTTTCCAGGATAGTTCAGAATTTTCAGGTACTTAGGGGCTATAAGTACGAGTCAAATCTTGATGCCAGGCAACAGCTCTAGTTAGAAATCTTCAGAAATTACTCTAAGTAAATGAATACAGAATTCTTAAAAAAAAAAAAAAATAAGAGGGGCTTAAGGGGGGACAGCATTGGGGAAAGAAAAATAAATCACTTCAGTATTTCAGTGACCATTTTTCAGTGTATAATACAGGAATAGATGTTTATTCCTAGAATTGTCATTTGGCACATTTCATGAACACAGTCTATTAAAACTGTCATATACAGACCTTGCTCCTGCTTATGTCTGCAGTCTCTAGTAAGAGCATACTTACAACTGTTGTAAAATAGAACTATTTTCACTAATTTCGAGACCTAAAATTGAATCATTTCTTGTTGGGAATGTGTACTTAGTGAAGACAAATAGTGTGATAGACAGATAGGTGACAGGTGACAGATACACACACACACACACACACACACCCTTTGCCTTTGAGTAAATTTCAATGCATAGCAACCCTATAGGGCAGGGCTGAACTGTCCCATAGGGTTCCAAGGAGTGGCTGGTTCATTCAAACTGCCATCCTTTTGGTTAGCAGCCAAATGCTTAAACCACTGAGTCGTCAGGGCTCCACAGACAGGTAGATGGTTAGAAATTTAACTTTACCTAATGTAATATCACAAGCCCTGGTGGCATAGTGGTTAAGTGCTGCAGCTGCTAACCAAAGGGTCGGCAGTTTGAATCTTCCAGGCGCTCCTTGGAAACTCTATGGGGCACTTCTACTCTATTCTTTAGGGTCGCTATGAATCGGAATTGACTCAACGGCACTGGGTTTGGTTTTGGTCTTGTATGTATTTATTTGTCAAGCAGCTTCTACAATCGAAGGCATTTTTAGGTGTTTGCTACTAAAAGATGAGGAAGATAGCCTCTCTCCCCATGAGAAGCTGAGTCTGGTATGGAAGACAAAACAACAATAACAGCAAACTAATTATCACCCAGAAAAGTAAAATTTTTATGGAAGTATGCCCACAGCAAAGTGCAAATTTAGCTGAAGATCATTCAGAAGCAACTGCAGCAGTATGTTGACAGAGAACTGCCAGAAATTCAAGCTGGATTCAGAAGAGGGCAAGGAGCCAGGGCTATCATTGCTGATGTCAGGAGGATCTTGGCTGAAAGCAGAGAATACCAGAAGGATGTTTACCTGTGTGTTATGTACTGTGAAAAGGCATTTGACTGTGTAGGTCATAATAAATTATGGATAACTTTGAGAAGAATGGAAATTCCAGAGCACTTAACTGTGCTCTTGAGGAAACTGTACGTAAATCAAGAGGCAGTCGTTCAGACAGAACAAGGGGATACTGATTGGTTTAAAGTCAGGAAAGGTGTGTGTCAGGGTTGTATCCTTTCACCATACCTATTCAATCTGTATGCTGAGCAAATAGTCCAAGAAGCTGGACTATATGAAGAAGAATGGGGCATCAGGATTGGAGGAAGACTCATTAACAACCTGCGTTATGCAGATGACACAACCTTGCTTGCTGAAAGTGAAGAGGACTTGAAGCACTTACTAATGAAGACCAAAGACCACAGCCTTCAGTAGGGATTATACCTCAATGTAAAGAAATAAAAAATAAAAAAATCCTCACGACTGGGCCAATAAGCAACACCATGATAAATGGAGAAAAGATTGACATCAAGGATTTCATTTTTTTTTGGATCCACAATCAATACCCACGGAAGCAGCAGTCAAGAAATCAAAAGATGCATTGTAAAATCTGCTGCAAAGGACCTCTTTAAAGTGTTGAAAAGAAAAGATATCACCCTGAAGACTATGGTCCGCCTGACCCAAGCCATGGTATTTTCAATTGCATCATATGCTGGTGAAAGCTGGACAATGAATAAGGAAGACTGAAGAAGAGCTGACTCCTCTGAATTGTGGTGTTGGCAAAGAATATTGAATATGCCAAAGGAACGAACAAATCTGTCTTGAAAGACGTACAACCAGAGTGCTCCTTAGAAGCAAGAATGGCGAGACTGCATCTTACATACTTTGGACATGTTGTCAGGAGGGATCAGTCCCTGAAAAAGGACATCATGCCTGGTAAAGTACAGAGTCAGTGGTTAAGTACAGGGTCATCGGAAAAGACTCTAAATGAGATGGATTGACACAGTGGCTACAACAGTGGGCTCAAGCATAACAATTGTGCGCATGGTACAGGACCAGGAAATGTTTTGATCTGTGGTACATAGGGTTGCTATGAGTTGGAACTGACTGGACAGTACCTAACAATGACAACAACATACCCACAGTACTATAAAATCACAGAGCCCCCTACTGTGCCTGGTATGGTAAAGTAGCAATTATAGGAGGGTTTGATAGGAAGGGTTTAATACGTGTTATGAATTGAATTGTGGCCCCCCAAATTATGTATTATAAATTTTAAACACCTACCTACACCTCAAATGTAATCCCATTTGGAAATAGAACTTTCTATGTTATGTTTATGAGTTCTTATCAGTGTTGGGTGCATCTAAAGCCAATCTCCTTTGAGATACACAAAGAACACATTAGGTACAGATAAAAATGCCCAAAGGGAGGGGAAGATACACACCAGGAGATCTCCAAGAAACCTAGGAACAGAAGCTGAAGAGACAAGGACTTTGCCTCAGAGCCCACAAAGACAGAAAGCTTGCCCCTAGAGTCAGGGCCCTGATTTCAGACTTCTAGCCTCCTAAATTAAGAAAATAAATCTTTCTTTGTTAAAGCCACCCCCTTGTGGTATTTCTGTTATAGCAGCACTAAGAAAGAGCCCTCATGGTGCAATGGTTAAGTGCTCAGCTGCTTACAGAAAGGTGATTTGAACCCACCAACATCTCCATAGGAGAAAATACCTGGTGATCTGTGCCCTTAAAGATTACACCCTATGGGACATAAGAAAGCGTGATTCATTCGGGAGACAAGTATTGCAGTACGAGAGGAGTAGGAGGTACCTATGCTAGGGAGGCATAGATCAGGTGGAAGAGAAAGGTGAAGTTCAGATCAACAAAAGGATTTTAATATTTGCAAAGTGTTTGGCATAAACGTCTTTGCATTTCAAAGCAATGAAGAGGTTTAAGCAAAGTATCATCAGACTTACATTTTAGAATAGTTAATATTGAAGATGGGAATTTGGGCTGTGGAGAGATTTAAAACAAGGAAATGATTTTGGATGACAATTTGCAGCAATCTAAGCAAAACTGGAAACCCTGATGGCATAGTAGTTAAGAACAATGACTGTTAACCAAAATGTCAGCAGTTTGAATCCAGCAGGCAGTCCTTGGAAATCCTATGGGGCAGTTCTACTCTGTCCTGTAGGGTTGCTATGAGTTAGAATGATGGCAATGGGTTTGGTTTTTTCTGGGGGGTTTAAGCAAAATTATTAAGAGTTAAGGTTAAAATGAAGCCCTGGTGGCTCAGGGGTTAAGAGCTCAGCTGCTAACCAAAACGTCGGCAGTTTGAGTCCACCAGCCTTTCCTTGGAAACCCTATGGACAGTTCTACTCTATAGGGTCACTGTGACTCGGAATCAACTTGAAGGCAACAGTTTTAACAGCTAAGGTAAAAATCTGATTAACACCTATACTTAAAAGATAACTGGATGATGAATGCCCACAAATATAAGTCAGAAGAAATGCCCAAGGAAGAAGAAAGAAAACCAAGAAAGTAAAGAAAATCAAGCGATGAGAGATATTTAAGAAGATATAGTGGCCATCAGTACAAATATCATAACGAAATTAGATAAGATTGGGAGGGTATCATTGGGTTTGAAAATTAGAGGGCATATGACTATTGTTTAGAAGGATTTCAGTGGAAAGCTGAAGAAAGTCTGAATGCTTTGGGCACCCTGAGTGTTTAATTATTTTGCACACAAGAACAGGAAACACTAACGTATTTGAGCTGTGTTCTAATCTTGGCCTGGATATTTAGTACTTGATTATTTCTATCTAATTAGGAGTGTGGATATATTAGGATATCCTAAACTTTCTGCTAGGAAGAATGATGTATTGCTAATATTTAGTATTGTGAACTACAGAGTTTAGTCAAAGAAAGGTAAATAGGTAAATATTTTTAAGTAAATATTATAGAGGTAGTCTAATATGTTCAAGTGTGGACCCCAGGGCCAGATTGCTTGGATTTAATCCAGGTTCTGACTTTTACCTTTGGACAAGTAATTTAATCTCTCATGCCTCCTCTTCCAGGAGTGATAAAAAAATATGATTTAACTCAAGGATTGGTGTGACGTTTAAGACAAATAAGTGGTGGTAGTTATTGTCATAGAATTGTGATTTTTAACAAATGCTGTTTTCTTGTGCTACCATATTTCCATTGGGAATTTCTTGGCTTCAATTGTCATCAGCATTCCTATGATTCCCAGATTAAATTCATGCCCTGAATCCTTTCAAACAACTAATCCCTAATTCCTAACTGCCTTCTGGGCAGTTTTAACTAGATATCCACCCAGTAGAGAAAATTTAGTAGACTTCAAACTCCGCTCCCAAATCCATTCCTCCCCTGATAGCAACATTCATCAATGTCTATTCTCCTGATTTTAAAATGTATTTGATAATTTTGATGTGTTTTTCTTTTGTGCACCTATATCTGATAAATTATAATACCTTCTTGATCCTATCACCATCTGTCTTAGTAATCTAGTGCTCCTATAACAGGAATACCACAAGTGGATGGCTTTAGCAAAGAGAATTTTATTGTCTCACAGTCTAGTAGACTATAAATCCAAATTCAGGGCATTAGCAGTAGGGGAAGGTTTTCTCTCTCTCTCTCTGTCGACTCTGGAGGAAGGTCCTTGTCATCAGTCTTCCTCTGGTCGAGGAGCTTCTCCACGCAGTAACCCCAGGTCCCAAGGACGTGCTCTACTCCTGTCACTGCGTTCTTGGGGGTATGAGGTCCTCCTAGTCCTCCTGTCTCTCTGCTCGCTTCTCTCTTCTATATCAAAAGAAATTGGCTTAAGACTCTATCTAATCTCATAGATCTCATCAATATAATTGCTGCTAATCCATCTCATTAACATCATAGTGATAAAATTTACAACACAGAGGGAAATCATATCAGATGACAAAATGGTAGCCAAACCCAGAATACTGGGTATCTTGGCCCAGTCAAATTGATACATATATTTTGGGGGGACACAATTCAATCCATGACACCATCTGTTTCTTATTGTTTTTCTTTCAACTTCATGACCGCATTCACTCTCAAGTCATAGAAGTTCTTGGTACTTCTCACTTGGATTATTCCAGCAACCGTCTATCTGATTTCTCTGTTTCTAGTCCTCTTACCCAGTCTAATCAATACCCAGCTTCTCAGATAAGCATTCTAAAGCACGCTTCCTCTGTCAAACACCTTCCATGGGTGAATATATCCCTAGGGATGAGTAATGCTCCTTGCTTCTAAGGAGCATTCTGGTTGTACTTCTTCCAAGACAGATTTGTTCATTGTTTGGTAGTCTATGATATATTCAATATTCTTTGCCAACACCACAGTTCAAAGGCGTCTGTTCTTCTTTAGTCTTCCTTATTCATTGTCCAGCTTTCCCATACATATGTGGCCATTGGAAACAACTTAAAATATTCTGTCACCAGTGTAACGAATGTAAGATGTGGTCATCACAATGATGGAATAGGAAATGGATGAAGATCAATATTCAGGAGATACATAAATATCCATATAAATACAGACATTTTCTGAATGAAGCTATAAGAAGGAATATTTGCTATACTGTTAAAAATGGTTCCTGAATGGAGTTGGGAGGAGGCATGAGTTTGACTGCAAAGAGAGGCACACTTTTACTTCTTACAATTTGTTTTAAGTAAAGAGTTTTAAGGGAATTGAGTTTTCCTTTTTTATTCTCAATATTTTTCTAATGAGAAAACCTTTCAAAGGTAGTTTGTATGTGTTAATGTATTATGTGAAAATTACCAGGTTTTATGAGAATTGAAATAATTGAAGTCAACAGTTGCAGGCTTGGGAGGTCAGTACACACTTAGTGAAATACTGAATCCATCTGTTTTGCCCTGTGCACGTTACTTAAATTATTTAAAATGAGAAAAATAATAACAAATTTTCAGAGTTCTTTTTAGATTAGAGATTATGTATTTTTAAACAGGCTGGGACTGCATGGAGTAGGAGATCAGTAAATGGTAAATGGTAAAACTCAAATCATGCTAGTAGAAGCATTATAAAAATTCAGTCTATTACCTATTCTTACTGTGCCCCTGCCTTTCCTCCTGCAGACTTCTGAGACTACAAAGGTTTTACTTTTCTGAGTAGTAACCTCTGCAGGGATTCTGAATCCCAGTAATGTGGCAACATTTTTGTTGCTGTTGTTGTTTCCACAAGTGTATTCATCAGCTGTGTGTATAGCTATGAAAACAAAGTACAGAGGATAGGGAGAATCGTCCTTGAGATGACAGCATCTCTAGGGAAAATGACAAGCTCGTGGTTGGTAAATAAGTTACATTTATATCTTTGTATGTTCACGTCAGTTTTGTTAGTATTTTCAGGCTGGCACTTGGGTTCACAGCTTTCATTTATTACAGTCTCTTTATATATGAAAGTATAAAACCCGGGAAAAAAGAATGTCCCAAGTGCCGTGCCAAACCAGTATTTCAAAACAAGAAAAAGCTTTTGCCTGCTTTCTTTGACTCTTCTTAAATGGAAAATCAACTTAAAAAAAAAATTAGAAATCCTTTGAAATGAATAAAATTCAATTAAAATTTATATTTACTCTCTTGCATATGTTTCATTCTTAGAAAAGAACTAAACTAGAATGCTATACAAATACAAATAGGAAAGCATTATTTATGTTCTGTAAATTCCCAAACTAGGAATAAAGACACACACACATATAGGAATGGCAAACTTCATAAATCATCTAAGAACAAAAAGAAGGGAAATTCTATTTTTATCCTTAGTATTTTTACATGGTCAAAACTGTAGCTATTTGGGGTAATAAGTAGCCTAACTAAATAATAAAGATCTAATAAATTTGAAAATATCTAATGAATTTAAAAGTGTATCTTCCCTGCCATCTACCAGGATGTTTACATATTGACACAAGCACACAGGGCACGTGTATGATATTATTAATGAGAACAGTTTTTTGTGACTTGTACATCTTTTATTTGCTCCTCCAGACCCCCTTTCCAACCTTTTCTCTCTCCTATCCTCTTTGCTCCGGGAGGCTGAGCCCTTATACTCTCCCAATGGCTTCTCTTTTCCTCCAGCTTCCTTTAGATTAGGCCTATCAGAGGCATAGGCAAGAGATGGGAAAGCAAAAGAAAAGTGAAATTGGACACCTTTTTCTCTGGTTTCCTCCTGCCAGCTCATTGGTAGTTGCCTGTCTTCTACTAAATGCTATAGTTCCATCAGGCAACACTCATCATACAGCTGCACTTTCCAGGATAGTAACCTGGTTTTTTTAAAATACTGGTAACTCTTTTCCAAATTGTCCTATTATTTAAAAGAAATAATAATCCATTCAAATTAAACAGTTAAATGTTTCCTCTGATTCTGTCCAAACCCAAACTGATACAGTTTAAATAGCACATTTTTGAAAACAATCTAAGTCACTATCAAACAGATATGAGTAGATAAAATGAGGTAAAACCACATGAATAATACATAGCCATATGGAATAGTCTAGAGCATTAAAACTAGATCTATGTAGAAGAACATGGATGGGTTGCAACCTCATAATGTTGAAGAAAAACAGTAAAATGTAAAACGCTGTATTGAGTATGATCGTATCTATATAAATTGAACAAACACGAGCAAAATGATACCACGTGGTGTGTGTGTGCACATGTATATAATGTATGAATTGGAAAAGCACATATCAATTTATGATAATGGGTATCTCAGAATAGGAATTGCTGGTGGTCGGTAACAGGATATGTGTCCATTTTACTTGTTGAATTATTAGAAATGACAAAGTTATATGCAAGGAAAACTGAAAAATAAAACAATAGCAATTATTTTTTCTAGTGGCAGGGCTATTGGTGTTTCATGTATTACTCTTTGCACTTTTCTGTTTCTAAATTGCTCAAAAACTGGACTGTTTTGAAAATCATAGGTGCAAGAACATAAAAGCTGCTCAGTAATTTATAACTATTATTTGTAATGTTACTCTAAAATTGGCCAGTATATCAATTTTTTTCTATAGTTTTCTTGAATCCTCAGCTATACCATTATTATGTATATGCTTGTATTTTGAACCAACAGTACGCTCAAACATAGCAAGGATTGTGGGGATGGCACTGGACCAGGCAGTGTTTGGTTGTTGTGCATAGGGTTGCTATGAGTCAGAAACGACTCAACGGCACCTAACAACAATCTGCTTTTATTACTTACCTGCTTATATACTTTTAATGAGCTTTAATGGATCCAAATTTATATAGTTATTCAAAGAATGTCATGTAACTTTCATAGTTCTGGTTCTTATCTTTTCGTCCCCAGGCCAGCCTCTCACTGGGCTACACTGCTTATTAAAAGTTAAGAGATATATGTTATTTTTAAATGATCAAATCAGCAAGAACACAACTCTTGTTCTTGAAAATTTGGTCTCTTTTGCTTGCCTAGTTGCTGTTCTTGTAACTAAGATTTTGCCTAATTAAGCCAGGTTCATGGTGATTCTCAAATAATGGCTGTGAGAGGCACTCACATACTTTGTAAGTATATGACTTGCTTTTGTCTTTTGTTTCTCTGTCTTCTATCTCCCTTCTCATGAAATCTGACAGAAACTAAATTGACAATATCCTTGATATTTAAGAGGCCTAAAAGGGGTCACATTTTCTTACAATTTACAATATCATTTGAACATAATATGATACTGTCTTAGTCATTTAGTGCTTCTGTAACAGAAATACCAAAAGTGGATGCCTTTAACAAAGAGAAATTTATTTTCTCACAGTCTAGTAGTAGGTAACAAGTCCAAATTCAGGGCATTGACTCCAGAGGAAGGCTTTCTTTCTCTGTCAGCTCTGAAGGAAGGTCCTTGTCCTCAATCTTTCGCCAGTGGAGGAGCTTCTCAGGCGCAGGGACCCCGTGTCCAAAAGGCACACTCTGCTCCTGGTGCTGCTTTCTTGGTGATATGAGGTCCCCAACTCTCTGTTTGCTTCTCTTTCCTTTTATCTCTTGAGAGATAAATTTTGGTGGCGCAGGCAACACCCCAGGGAAACTCCCTTCTCTCTGGATCAGGGAGGTGACCTAAATAAGGGCAGTGTTACAATCCCACCATAATTCTCTTAACATAAAATTACAATCACAAAATGGAGGCTAACCACACAATACTGGGAATCATGGCCTAACCAAATTGACACATTTTTGGGGGGATGCAGTACAATCCATGACAGATACTAAATATGAGTTTTTGAAAACAAGTAGCAAACATTGTGTTCCAGGGGCCTAATATTGTGTCTAACTTGTGATGGGGCCTAAATAAATATTGACAAATGAACACATATTTTAATAAATGACAAAACTTTTAATGAGCTTTAATGGATCCAAATTTAAATATTTCTATATAAATATGTTATTGTAGGCCACACACCCTGAATGGACTAAGTAAGATGTAAATTTCCATTTTTAGAGTTTCATTGGTAAATGCTCTTGGGAACAACACCTGTAAGGATGGGGAAGACAAGAGGGTGAAAACCTGTAACAGTGACAACAGAGGCCTCAGCTAATCCCACAGAAAGCTCTGGAGCTAGAGTCCTAGTTGTCTCAAATTGAGGCAAAGGGCTAAATTCTTGAACTCTTGAATATATCAATCACTATATGTGAAAAAAACTGAAGGCAATTCCCAGACAAGGACCAAGGGAGCGAGGAAATGACCAAAGTATTTGGTCTTTGTCCTTGGTTCCTGAGAGATAACTTCTAAAATTCTGGAATTTTCCCAGTGTTTATGTTAATGAGGTGACTCAGGTGGGTGATGGCTAGGCAAGAAAGGCTACCTTGTGATATCAGCCTAATCTCAGAGGAGGTAAACTGATTCAACCAAAATCTTGACTACGTATTCAGGACCCAAGAAAGGTTCAAGACATGGAAGCTGCATGGGCTTCCTGGTTGGTGAAAGACATTAATGCATGTGGTAGTGTAGCATGCACCTTTGGAGGACATGGAAGCTCCAAGTTGGGAGCCCTCACAGACCTCACTCTATGCATCTCTTCATTTGTGTCCTTTTTGTTATTATAAAGCTGTGATCATAAGTATAGCATGTTCTGTGACTTCTGCGAGTAGTTATAGCAAACTATTGAACCCAAGGGACTAGTGGGAGCCAGCTAGCAGGTCAGAAGTGAGGGGGGCTGAGGAGTTGAGCTTACTGCTGATATTCTGAGGGGATGGAGGTAATCCCTGAATTTGTAGCCAGCGGGTCAGAATAAGGATATTATGGACACTCCCAAGCTTGCGGATGTATTCCGAGGTCTTCAGCAGACTTAGCAGCCTGGAGAACTGTGCCCTTTTACTTATGAAGTCTGACCTAGCTATGGATGGTTGTGGTCATAGGAAGAAGTGCTACATCTGCAGCTGGTGTCAGAACAGAGGGATAGAGAATTAATAAATTGATTTGGATTAATCAACACTTTTGATATCAGACAACTAGAATTTATCTGATTTTCCATATAGTTTTATTTTTTAGTTATTCAAATATTACAGTCTGGGCAGTTTTCACTTTAACTAAAGATCTGTAGCTTGGCAAAATAAGCCCTCAATAGCACCAAACTCTGTATATATTAAAGTCCTTGTATACAAATTGCCTGATTTATTAATGATTCAATTTATCTTTAGGCAGAGGAAAATATATTAGGGTTTTAAAGAAGGTACTATTTTTAACTGAGGTAACAACAATTATGCTGATATTTAAACATACTTTTTAAACAATTATTGGAAGAAGCCTGAAATATAATGAATTAGAAATTGAAGTAAATGTGCTAACAGATCTGCTGTAGGGGCTTAAAAGCTGGGGGAATAAAGGAGGAGAAAATAGGTATATAGGACTTGATTTTACAAAGCTTGAAATCTTTACCCAATAAATAGAATGTGCAGATTAGCAGGATGTATTAATTAAAATTTCAATAATCAAGCTATTTCTTAAAAGAGATACAGAGAAAAGGCTATACTGAGCGGTTGATCCAAAACCAGCAAAAACAACTCATTGCTATCGAGTCTATTGCGACTCATAGTGACCCCAGTACTAAGTAAACAGAAGGGCCAAGAAATATCTGAATGGGTCAGAGCTGAATGCATTGATAATGATACAGCAACAAGAAATGCAACCTGTAAAAGCCCATAATATCTGAATTCCATGTTACTAAATTGTGAATTGGGTCCAGTCCTCCTGTGCCTGGCTCTCAAAAGAAGCAGGATAAAATTCTTACCCGCTATATGGAGGCGAAACTGAAACCCAAACCCATTGCCATCAAGTTGATTCTGACTCATAGCCATCCTATAGGACAGAGTAGAACTGCCCCATAGCGTTTCCAAGGCTATAAATTTATGGAAGCAGATTGTCACATCTTTCTCCTATGGAGTAGCTGGTGGGTTCCAACCACTGACCTTTAGGTTGGCAGCCAAATGCTTTAACCACTGTGCCACCATGGCTCCTATATGGAGGGAAAGGGGAATTTAAGTGGGAGAATATGGGAGGGTATATCATGGAGCATTGTTGGTGGGAAAATAGCAAGCAACCCCCCTTGGGTAGTGGGAATGTGGAAGTGAATGTGAAGCTTCTAGACCATTACCTGGGATCTTGTCCATGAAAGGTATGTCTGCTAATTTTTTGGAGTCATAGATGTTCTCAAAGTCCCAGCCAGTCACCAAACCTCAGATAAAACCAGAGTGGATTTGATCTCAAAACAGTCTAGTTGGACAGGCTTCTCTCATTTTACCACCCCACCTCAAGCCTTTCATTAACATCACAATAACAACAATGTTATTGTTGTTGTGTGCCAGCCAGTTAATTCTGACTCACAGCGACCCTGAAGGGCAGAGTAGAACTGCCCCATAAGGTTTCCAAGGGTGTAATCTTCACTGGAGCCCTGGTGGCACAGTGGTAAGTGCTTGGTCATTATCCGAAAATTCAGAGGTTGGAAACCACCAGCTGCTCAGGGAAGCAAGATATGGCAGTCTGCTTCAGTAAAGATTTACCGCCATGGAAGCCCTATTGGGCAATTTTACTCTGTCCTATAGGGTCACTAGAAGCTCTGGTGGTGTAGTGGTTAATAGCTACAGCTGCTAACCAAAAGGTTGGTAGTTTGAACACACCAGGTGCTCCTTGGAAACCCTATGGGGCAGTTCTACCCTGTCCTGTAGGGTCACTGTGAGTTGGAATCAACTCGATGGCAATGGTTTTTTTTTTTTTTTTCTTTTCCTAAATAGGGTCACTGTGAGTCGAAGTTGAATGGACAGCAATGGGTTTGGTTTTAATCTTTATGGAAGCAGACTGCCGCATCTTTCTCCCACAGAGCGGCTGGCGGATTTGAACCACAAACCTTAAGTTTAGCAGTCAATGTTTAACCACTGTGCCACTAGGGCTCCTTATAATAACAATAGTTAACATTTATTATTTCTTTGCCTCTAAAAAACACTGCTTTGAGAGAATTGCTCGTCCCTCATCCCAACTCTGTTCTTCTGAGGGTTTCCAGTCTCTGTACCTGGTGCCCCCAATCACAAGTATGGCTTGTGATCTTATCTCTTTGGACATGGTAACTGAGTCAATGATGGGCACAACCCAAGTCAGACCACTGAGAATGGTACCTTGGGATTTTGCTAAGAGAAGCTGATGGGGAAGCTTTCATTCTATTCGAAAGAATGGAAGAGTGCCAGTTTTGAGTACCCTGTTGTTATGTTCTCTGATATGTTGTATAATAGTAAAGGATGAAGCTAACACAGACAGACAAGATTCAGAGCGATGAGAGAGAGTCCTGAAAGCATCCAAGTCCTTTGTCTCCGTTGTCCCCAGATGACTGATTCTATGCTGATCTTCTGTAATTTGGTTACATGAGTTAATAAATTCTGCTTTTTTCTTATTATTATTGTTTTCAATTCCTAAGCCCGTCCAAGTTGGATCTCTGTTATTCATAGTGGAAATCTTAATGTAAGTACTACCTATGCCCTAGTAGAGCCCTAGTGGTGTAGTAGTTAAGAGATTCCCTGCTAACCAAAGGGTCGGCTGTTCAAAAATCCACCAGCTGTTCCTTGAAAACTTATGGGGCAGTTCTACTCTGTCCTACGAGTCGGAATCAACTCAACTGCAATGGGTTTATGTACCAAATGCTGGATTAAACTTTTTGCATTCATTGTCTCTTTTAAAACTCACAAGTCTGTAGAATCAAACAATAGTTTATCATTATTATTATCCCCAGTTACTAATTTTAGGAAACTGAAACAAGAAAGTGGGAAATATCAATATGTAATATAAAAGTAGAAGGCGTGTGTGTATACATCTATCTATATGTATATGTGTATAAATGTAAGTACATACATACAAATATTAAACTGTAGATAGAGATAGGAACATAAACATATAAAGAAACAATACCTTGTGATAATTAAGAGCATGGACCTGTAGCTATATTACCTGGAATGGAACCCTTGTAGCACTTACTAGCAATGTAGTCTTCCAGAAGTCCTTAGACTATGCTGTGCTTCAGGTTTGATATCCATAAATAACCTGTACTTACTTCATAGGGTTGTTATGCGTAATAAATGAGTTAATATACAGATTTCATTTAGACAATGAGTGACATATTTCAATATAAATGCTATTTTTCTGTATTCTTTTCAAAAAATACATATTGAGCAATTTGCAATGAGAAAAACACAAAGATTAGCTATATGTTATCCATACCTATAAATGTTAATAATTATAGCAATAGTAATAATGATTACTACCCGACTGAGTTCTTACAATGTGCCAGGTGTTAGGCTAAGCACAAGTGGTATAATTTGTGATTGTGATCTACAAAAACACTACAAAGGTTGGATCTCTATTGCCCTTCTGGATGGAACTGAGTTCCTCAAGTAAGATAACATTTAGAAAATAATATGTAAAATTTAAATATTTATATTTTAAAATAATTTTAATTAAAATAACATTTAAATATTTATTAACTTGTTGGAACTTAATATATGTGTTTTAATAAATTTCACTAATTTTAAAATATAATTTTATCAATATTCCTGAGGCCTGCATCTCATGCGAAGTCCATATTCTATGTTTTGTTCTTAAGAATGTTTTTGGATTTAATGGTACAGGTATTTCTATATTTAAAAACATATAAAGCCATATATAAACCCATATGTTAGCCTTCAAATATGTATCCATACCCACTGCACCTATGAACAGCATTTCCAGAAAAGACTTTCGGTAGCATATAAAGAGCAGATGTTTGGCCCTGTGTCTTCAGAAGCTGTTCCTCAATATTGTATATTATTCTTCCCATCACTCGTGGTTCTTCATTTTGTCTTGAGTTTCAGTTGAAAACTCCTGAACACATTTTAGAGAAAGGAAACTGAGTTTTTGTTGTTGTTGTTTGTTTGTTTTTTTTCTCATGTTGCATTTAGACTGAACTGTCCTTGAGACCAGCAAAAAGTTGAGGAAGTATACTAAAGGGAAGGATGGGGCCAGATTCTCATCTGCATCACTTTGTAACTTGTAATTTCGGAAACAATCTAAAGTCTGATAATTAATGCACAAATAACTGTTGCTTTATCCCTATAGTATTTGAAATGGGTAGAACTTTATATTACCACAATGATCTGATGTTTCCTATTTTCCTGCCATAACTTCTCACCAATGCTGTAAAAAAAATCGTTTATAAAATGTATTGCTTGTTGATGAGTTTAAATTTATTTCAACATATCTTTATTTCATAAACCAATTGGGCAAAGCACTATAAGTTATAGATACATTACATCATTTCCCTACTTTAGTAAAGTTATTTCTCTATGTTCATGTCTTAGTTATCTAGTGCTGCTATAACAGAAATATCATAAGTGGATGACTTTACCAAACAGAAATTTATTTTCTTGTAATTTAGGAGGCTAGAAGTCCAAATTCAGGATGCTGGCTCTAGAGGAAAGCTTTCTTTCTCTGTTGGTTCTGGGTTTTAGATTTGGTAACACCAAAGCAGCCTGCCAGATCAGTTCATGGACACCCCAAGCTGTGGTCCAAAAGGGTGTCTGCAGCTGGTACCATGTTGCTTAGTTCCTTGGTGAAGTTCATGTGGTATGGATTTATGTTTGCCCCTTTCTGCTTCTTGCTTGCTTGTTCAATCTCTCTTATTTCTCAAAAGAGATTGACTTAAGATACACTTTACACTAATACTGTCTCATTAACACAACAGAGAAAATCCGTTCCCAAATGGGATTATAATCACAGGTATAAACTAAAACAAAAACCCATTGCCATGAGTCGATTCTGACTTGTAGCAACCCTATAGAACAAGGCAGAACTGCCCTATAGGGTTTCCAAGGCTGTAATCTTTAAGCAAGCACACTGCCATATTTTTTTTCCTGTGGAGCAGGTGGTGGACTCGAACCACTGACCTTTCAGTAGCAGCCAAACACTTAACTGCTGTGCCACCAGGGCTCCTTCCACAGGTATGGGGTTAAGACTTGCAACACATTTTTTGGTGAACACAATTCAATCCATAACAGTTCACTTTTGTGATACTCAATGGATATAGACAAAAGGAAATTACACAGCAGGATTCCTTCTAAGACATTTATTTTCTTTTATCTAACAATAAATGGCTGGTCGTGAATCTTTAGGTTCTTAAATGTAATATTCTACTTTTCTACTTAAATGCATTCCAGAAAGTTTATCCACCAACTCTGACATTAAAAAAAAGAAAAAAATTTTGTCAGAAAAACGTAAGGATTGCTGAGAGGTACTATACTGTGGTTTTGCATACTATGGTTTCCTAATGAAAGGATTCGTTAAATACATAGTCTGTTCCTTGATTGGATTGCTGCCACAATAAGGGTTAAACGACAGTTCAACAAAAGTTTGCAGAACAAGTTCTAGTCACTAGTGCAGTTAATTTGTTTTTGTGGAGTCTATTCCTCTGTATTGATTTTTGATCTGAGCAATACTTTGCCAGGAGCTAGAGTTATTTGCAGTTGAAAGCATTTCTTCTGTTTTGTTTATTTTGTTGGGCAGCTCATGTCTATGTACAATCACTGCCTGAGAGAAATATTGGAAAAGCATGTCAAAAGTGAAGGAGCTTGATAGCTAAGTGGATTAATACCTATTTCCTATCTGCAGTGATAACAACTACTTTAATATGCATATGCAATGAACTTGGTATCTCATTTTTACTGTTTTAGTTGGACATGAGAAACTCTGTCTACACTTATTCTTTTCCTTTTTCTTCAGGTATAGAGACAAATGTGTTTGTGAAAGTGGTCTTGCTATACTCTATCAGAATCTTGAATGCCAGGATCAACCAGTAGGTAGCATTCAAAAAAGGCAGTATTTTCCAACGCTATGTACTCGACGGCAGTGGGTATGTTAGAGTATAAAATGGATATGCTCACAAACACCTAGCTGACTGTTCAACATGGTTGCCATTTAGCATATAAAGTTGGCATGCAATTATTTGATTATATTTCTGTCTTAATATTCTGAGAGCTCTTTGAGGGAAAGCACTGTGTATTATTTATCTCTGTAATTTTCCATCAGATATAAATTCCATCACAAAATAAACCAGTAACCAGGTGCCACTGAGTCAATTCCAATTCATGGCAATTCCACATGTTGCAGAGTAGAACTGCACCCCAAAGGGTTTTAAAAGCTGTGACCTTTCAGAAGCACATCACCAGGCCTTTTTTCTGAGGCACCTCTTGATGGGTTTATACCTCTAACCTTTCAGCTAGTAGTTGAGTGCTTAATCATTTATACCACCCAGGGACTCCATCATATAATAGGTACTCAAAAAACATTTGTTGAATAAATGAAACCAGTGAAAAAGATTGGTATATTTCATTGCACTCATTAGGAATTAAGAAGCCCTGGTGGTGCAGTGGTTAAGTGCTACGGTGAATTACAACTGATTACCAAGAGGTTGGCAGTTTGAATCCACAGCCACTCCTTGAAAATTCTATGGCGCAGTTCTACTCTGTCCAATAGGGTTGCTATGAGTCAGAATCAACTTAACGGAAACAGATATGGCTTTTTATTTCGGTAGAACAGTGAGTGGTTTAGAGATTGGCCAACCAATAGGTCAGTGGTTCAAACCAACTAGTCGTTCCACAGGAGAAAGATATGGTAGTCTGCTTCCTTCAAGATTTACACCCTTGGAAACCCTACGGGGCTGTTCTACTGTGTCCTACAGTGTTACCGTGAGTCAGAATCAACTCGATGGCAATGAGTTTAGTTTTAATTAAGAACTGGGAAAATCTAACAAAGGCTGAACAAAAGAATATTTTTATTAAAAAATAACTTAAGCCCTTTACCAATGCCAATTATCTTATAAAAAAAGGCTTTCTAATTACAAATCACTTTCCATCTTTTCATAAAAGTATTTTCTAAATTACTTTTATTAATCTAAACATATTAAAATATTCTGTATTTATCTATTCAGTAATTAATTTGCTTCTAGTCAAAATTAGTGAACATCCTCCTGGACTTCTGAAATTAGGAAAACATGAGTAAAGTTGATCTGCTTTTGGAAGAATATTCAGAATATATGAATGTATTAACTATGATAAATATGAAAATATCAATACTACCACTTTATTTTCCCAAGATTAAACTGAAATGTATATGTAAGTATATGAATAATGAACAGGTACTGAGAGAAAAATATTTCTTTTGACCTACAGAACTACAAAACTGTAGTATATGTTCTAAACTTAGTTTGGGCTTCATATCTCTGGTACTATATTATGAAATATTTATTTCTTAAAGACAGAAAAATTAAGAAAAAAAACTAAAAAAAGTAATGTCAGGCATCTTTTTCCCCCACTTGTAAAGCAATTTAGTATTTTTAAGAAGGTTTCTCACTCTAAAAGGCAAATCTTACTGAAAAATTAAGGATTTTTTTGCTATAGAGCAAATAAAGAGATTTTGTGGGAAACAGTCTGGAGACTTGATTCATTTGGCTCTGTTTATTCAAAATTATGTGAGTTATTGCCAATATTTTATGTTGGTTTTCGGTACTTGATTACAAGATTGTTTGTATGTTCAACCTTTTTACAAATGAGTATTCCTTATAGCAAATCTACTTATTCCCACAGGAGTGATTTCTGGAATATGTATGTGCATATCAGTATTCTCTAATATATCAGGAGCATTTGTAATCTACCCAACTTGCATTTTTTTCCTTGCATGTGGAGCATGGAAGAATATGAAGTATACTTTTTTATTAACTGAAAAATGCCAATCTGAAAAATGAAAGCTATTTCTGAAGTAAAGTTTTTGGTAGGGAACATTTTCATTCAAGATCAAACTTAGTATTATGGGGCCAGAAGAGGATGATGTGTGAAAATCATGATATCAATGAATTAATATACAGTGAGAAATATAGCTATCAGGCAGACAGCCTACTTTTGTTCAGAGTCAATGTTGTCTTTCCTTCTCTACAAATCTAATGGAAAGTCAAATATTATTCAGAAGGTTATTTGGTAAGCATGAACTCTGAGCAAGATAAGCTAGTTCATTCTTCTGAATGACTGATGACATCAAGATGTGGTGACATAGTTCGTCAGTCTCTAGTATCTTAAGAAATATGCTGCGTGAATAAGACCCTTGCCTTAGTGGGTCAGGGTACTCTCACCCAGATAGCACTGAAGACCATTACCAATGTTTTTGACCTAATTATAAATACAATGTAGATAATAACTTCTTTTCATTGAAATCACTCTTATCCTTAGATTAAAAAAAAAAAAAAAAGGCAACTTGTGAGATTAAAGTTTTCTTAGTTATAAGAAACATCATTCAATTACCCTACTCAGAGTTTACACTCATGTAACCTTACCTGAATTTTGGAAGTTCACAGGGAATTACTTGGGCGATCTTAGTACCACAAATGACACCGTACATGGTAGACATTAAAGATTGTGGCTCTGAAATCAAATTATCCGGGTTTAATGCTGTGGGACCTTAGAAAATTTACTTAATCTGTCTGAGCAGAATAAGGTTAATAAGAAAATCATTTTAAGGGAGCTATAGCTAGAACATAGAAAGTGTTCAAAAGTGTCATGCATCATCATCATCATCATTATCATTTTTTCCTCCACAGCTGTGAATGTAGAGAGGACATGAATTTTGGAATCAAACAGACATTTTGTTTATTTAGCAAACATATATTTGAGAGCTTCCTATGTGCCATTTGAGAAATATAGTAATGAGTAAAGCAATAAACTTAAAAAAAAAAACTTCAATGCATGGTCCCTAAATACCTTCATTGGCAGAGAATTTATTCTAAGATTATAAAAAGAGAAAGAAAGCAGGCATATTTTTACCTTTCTCCTCCCACCTCTACAGGCCAGAGCAGGGAAAAGAAGAATGGAGGAGGGAGGCAGGTCTGGACAGGCCTACACTTTTTCACTGTTATGTGGACAACAGGGGTAAATCTCACAAGACCTCCTGGTGAAGTCATCGATAGAGCTGCTCTACCTTGGAGTGACATGCTTAAAATGTTCAAACAAGTGTGTCCATGGCATGGGAAATTGGTAACAATGGGTCCCAGGTGATGGACTTTCAGCCCAGGGTAGAAGTCCAGTACTTCTCAGCCAAATTCTGTTAGAATCTTTGCCTTAGTATTTGTATCCAATTCTGCTCTTGCTGTCATCAATGTTTAGAGATCAGATAGGGCGATCCATCTTTATAAATAATATTTTCACAATATTATCACTCCAGAAGTCACTTCTTTAAATCTCTTTAATAAATAGGGAGAATGAATATTTTCCTCAATATTTCTCATTACTAAAAGCACTGTAATTTGAAGAAAGGAAATTGAATGGTCATCAATTTGATTGCCTCAAAGACTCCTGAGACATGGTTTCATCTCTTCTATTCTTTGATACTCTTTTGAGAAATATTACTCTAGCCTGTTTAGAGACTTGGTTCTGACTTTGCCTCAGTAGAAATCATGTGTCACATGCTGGTTATCCATACACTTATAGAAAACCAAATGGATATGATGCAGTGTATCTGGGAAGGTTTTTAGTCCTGCTCTGAAGGAACTCTTATTTTCCTTGATAATGAAAAGTAGCTTAACTTATTGTCCTGAGATCATACAGGTGAATAAATTGAGCACACATATGTCAGATGATGAAGTCTGAAATCTGAAGAAGTAGAACAGAGATGCCAAATACAATTGTCACAAATTTATTTTTATAAGATTGCTTCTTAGATCATTGTACTAAATTTTGATTGCTTATAGTAATTGGATAGTTCTGGAAGAGAAAAAAGATTGAGTTCAAATATGGAAACAGTAGAAAAGGTGAAGTGATTTTAAAAAGAATAATATCTCCCCTAAAACCAGATCACCTTGAAAATTCTGATAGAAATTCTAAGCTGTGGGTAGGCAATTTGATCCAAAGCACATTTAAATTTAATATCATAGAATAAGCCCTTTTCATGCCCCTAGTAAGAATTGAAGTGACAGGTATAAAGTATTTTGGCTTTCAGACTTTCATGAATGATAGTCCAGATTGTAAAATATTGTATGTTTTATTTTGATCATATATTTGTTTCATCTTTGAGATCAGACTTGTTCCAAACAGACTTCTAGTTAAAGCAAAAAATGATGCATTATATAAATTAAAATTGAATAGTTTCTCTAATACACTTCTTTTTTTTAATATCACTGACTCCTCTCTGTATTATATGCAGACTTTCTTTAACATGAAAATCATTTATAAAATTAACTTTAAAATACTCATCTCAAAGTATCTTTTTTCAGCTTTTTCACAGAACTGAGGCAATGACTTAAGAATTGTGGAAAATGGGTTAGATTGTGGGTGAGGATCTGAGAGGAGCTTTGAATTTAGAAATAAATTTTCTGATTGTTACTAGTGTTCTATTGCTGCATAACATATTACCACCATCTTTGCAGCTTGAAACAGGGCTTTGAACCAGATCATTCTGGTTCGAACCCGTGCTAAGAATTTGCATTTCTAACAAGGTCCCAGGCAATGCTAATGCTAATGGTTAGGGACCAACTCTGAGAACTACTAGTAGAGCAGTGGTTCTCAAAATTTATTATACATAAGAATCACCTGGGGATCATGTTAAAATGTAGATTTGGATTTAGTATGTCTGGGGTGATAATGCAAATTGTCAGCAGGGGTTCAAATCTGAGCAAACTGATTCAAAATGCTGGCTTAAAACAACGCAAATTTATTATCAGATAATTTCTGTGGATCACAAGTCTGAACACAAACACTGGGTTTTCTGCTCAGAATCTCATCAGGTCAAAGTCAAGATGTTGGCTGGGGCTGCAATCTCATCTGAAGGCCATTTAGGTTGTTGAAAGAATTCAGTTCTTGGTTATTCTAAGACTGAGGTCTCCTTTTTCTTGATGGCTGTCAGTCAGGGTCATTCTTAGTTGCTAGAGGGTGCCTTCATGTCCTAGCCATGTGGTTCTCTCACAAAATGACAGCTTACTTCTTCAAAGCCAGCAGAAGACTCTCTCTCCAGTCTGCTGTGATAGAGTCTTATATAATGCAGTCAGTGGAGTGACCACTCCGTCACCTTTGTTATATAACCTGAAGAAAACAATAACTATCCCACTGTGTTCAAGGTCTTGCACGCATTCAAGGGGATGGCACTATACAGTATGTGGATTCTTGATGACTATCTTAGAATTCTATACATCAATAATTTGTTCATATATTATGAATGCATAGTCACTTATTATCAATTATGTAGTTCAAAAACTAAAAACTCAAATCATTTATAACTCAGTGGCAAAATCTGAGGGAACTGATAAGTATGTTATAGAATGTACATACTATATTTAGTATAAATATTCATGTTTGTTGTCAAAATGTTAATATACTTGGATATAATGTATATTTTATATGTACTATTGTTTGAGTCAGAATTGACTCGATGGGTTTGGTTTTTTGTTTTTGTCTTTATTTTTATAAGGAAAAGAGGAAACCAATATTGTTTTTTATACTTCAACTCTGAATTCACTGATTCTATTTTCATTGGTGACACCTTGAAAAATGGAGCAATATCAACAACACGGACAAAGTAAGGGAAAAGACTTCTTTTATTAATTTGTTCAAGTTATTCAATGAATGACCCCATGAAAAGTCAGACTGAATTTGTTCTAAGAAATTGTAGAGCAAAGGAGAATATATCTTTCCTGTTTTCTCAAAATGCATGGTATGTTAAGAGCGAGACTTTTTTTTTATAAGTTTGTTTATCTCATTTTTCTCCTTAGGCAAAATATCTGGCTCTTGGGGCAAAACCTGTTTCATTTAAAGGCCAATTTATCCATCTAAATTTTGAGTCAACTAATAAAAGTTGTATATACTTATAAATTTTTCCCCCAGATGTCGATCTTAAATAGTAAACACTCATACTTACTAAAGGAATTACTTTATTTTAGAGGCAGAAATGTATACCTTGGTGACAGTAGCTAGGAAAAGGGAAGTCCTCCATCTGTATCTATTAATGCTAAATGCAAAATGTGAGAGGGGGGAAAAAATGCTCTTTGCCAAGAAAGAAATGTAAATTGGAGTGTCACCAAACTCCCTGTCCTATGAAAATGTCTTATAATTTACATGTAATATATGTGAATTTACAAGCAGCACTGTAATGTACTTTCAAAGTGATACTTGAGTTAATTAAATAAACTCCCAGGAGAACACAGTTTTCTTGTTAGATCTTCACTGTAATCAGGCTGGACTTTGAGAATTTAATTCAGATATTCAGGTCTTCATAATGAGCAGAGTGATCTTACATAAGCTTTTTTTTTTTTTTATGTCATTTCTATAACAGATTGTTATGCAGCTTCTAAACTGTTAGTTAAGATGATATATCCCTCTTTGTCTAAATAGTGCCAAAGCAGTCAGTCAATCAAGTCAGTTAAAGCATACTACAATTATTTCCCTTAAAAAAATAAATAA
Organism: Loxodonta africana; assembly: GCF_030014295.1. Lineage (NCBI taxonomy): Eukaryota > Metazoa > Chordata > Mammalia > Proboscidea > Elephantidae > Loxodonta > Loxodonta africana. The sequence goes on from NC_087348.1 coordinate 119,265,497, forward strand.
GTCCATCACGTTCCTTAAGTACAAAACAAATAAAGCTGTTAATGGATTTTTTCTACTCTTCAATAGTCATACAAATACTTCATTGTCATGTAAACAAATCATATGACATATTAAAAGGAAAATTGTCAGACCTGGGTCTTTGCCTTTCAAACACCATCACACTTCATCTCAAGTGTGAATTATGAGTCATCATTATCGAACCTGCTAGGTCCTCCTTGGAAATCCTATGGGGCAATACTACTCTGTCTTATAGGGTCACTATGAGTTGGAATGGACTGGACAGCAATGAGGTTTTCTGGGTTTTTTTTGTTTGTTTTATTACCAGGTATACGAGCCTTGGTGGTGCAGTGATTAAAGCACACAGCTGCTAACCAAAAAGCCGGTGGTTTAGCCCCACCACCTGCTCCATGAGAGAAAAATGAGGTAGTCAGCTTCCATAAAGACTTACAGCCTTGAAAGCCCTATCCAAAACCCATTGTCATTGAGTCGATTCTGACTCATAGTGACTGCCAACCTTTTGTTTAGCAGCCGTAGCTCTTAACCGTTACACCATCAATGTTTCCTGGAAGCCCTATAGTGTAGCTGTACTCTGTCCTATAGGGTTGCTATGAACTGGAATCGGCTGGACCACAGTGGGTTTAGTTTGGGTTTTGTTATTACTAGGTATGTTCCAGAAAACTCTAAGTCTGATGAAAAATAGCATGCATTAAATGAGTAGTTAAATTGTTTAAGCTCCACTACTAATGGAAAGATTGGCAAGTCAAACCACCCCGTGGCAGGGCAGAAAAAAAGGCTTGATGATCTGCTTCTGTAAAAATCACAGCTTTGAAAACTCTGTGGAGCAGTTCTACTCAGTACACAGGGAATCACCATGAGCCATAATCAACTCTTTTTTTTTTTTTTGAAGGGCATGTCCATTGATGCTAATGTATTAGCATTGTTTATGAAGCTAAAATATGATAGACAAAATCTTAATAGTGGTAGAATTTTGTAAATAAAAAGCAAAGATGTCACTTTGATGACTAAGTTGTGTCTGACAGACAACATTGTCCTTTCAGTTGTCTCAAATGCTGAACAGTGAGAAAGGAAGACAGAAGAAGAATTAATGCATTCAAACTGTGGTATTGGTGAGGAATATTGACTATCGTGTAGACTCCCAAAACAACAAACAAATCAGTTGTAGAAAAAATACAACCACAATTCTCCTTTGAAGTGAGGGTGCTGAAATTTGACCCATTTACTTTGGACACATCATCAAGAAAGACCAATTTCTAGGAAAGAACATCACGTTCGGTAAAGTAGAGGGTCAGCTAAAACTAGGGAAACCCTCAGTGAAATGGATTGACCCAATAACCACAGCAACGTACTCAAACCTACAGTGATCATGTGGATGACACTGGTTCAGGCAACATTTTGTTCTCTTATACATAAGGTTGCCATGAATCAGAGCTAACTTGATGACATATAACAGTCTCACAGGAAGGAGCTTGGTAAGGAGTTCATCAGCTTCTTACATAGGTCATTGGTATTTTACAGCTGACAGTATGAGAATTCGTAAAGATACAGTTCTACTTAAGGGTTCTAACAATGTAAAAAGAATGGGAATGGGCGTGGAAGTGATTACAGGAACCATATGGGGATAATCACAGAAGTGAAGTTAAAATGCTGCAAGTATCAATTGGATCAGATTCTCTGATGGGAATTTCCTGGTAAAGTTATTGGGTTGGGTGAACAAAAACTAAGACCTGAGTTTTATACAACAAACTGTTTGTTCTGTAACCAAATTTCCTGCCTGAAAGGATGCCCCTTAAGGATCAGAAAGACCTGAATATTAACAGCATTTTCTGCAATGTTTGTCCAGACTGAAAGTTAAATTTATCAAATAAATTCTGGAAACTGGATTGAATTAAAAAAAAAAAATTATTTATACAACTTAAATAATACAGGGTATGTACCTCAAAAATTAGGTATGTAGACTCTTTGGAGGTCCTTCCTCTGTGGGAAAAGTCTCTTGTGTGCTTCCTTCCAGGCTGATTGTTTGAATGTACCCTCCAGGTCCAAGCACACAGGCACAGTCTTCTCACAGAGGTCTGAATTTCTTTGGAAGCCAGCAATCACGCTGTCAGCCAGTTACTTTCTTGAGCTGATCTTGGGAGTTATGGAAATAACTTTAGTAGGATTGTACTGGGTACTTGAAATGGAATTATCAGCCTTGCTTTATCCATTAAACCAAAAAAAAAAAAAAATTACAGAGGTTTGTCAATGGGCATCTGTATAGCCAAATGGAGAAAAACTCACAAATTCGTTTCATCATGAATGAATTTATTATTCTCTTACTGCCTACTCTTTATGCTGCTCCAACCTCTTTGTCATTTAAAGAAGAAATGTGTGACATATGAAAAAAAGAGAGATAAAAACAAGTGTGTCTGGATAAGCTTTGGGGAAATTAACTTGCATTTTTTTGCTACTATTCCCTCTTCCCATTTCCAAACAAAGAGCCAGACCTTTCTTACTTCCTTCCCTCAGGAAATTTACAGAAAATAATGTAGGTACTGGTAGAAGACAAAAGCTCCTTCTGCTAAAAAATGTAAGGTCATAGAAATAACAATGTAAAGTCTCAAGGGTAGCAGGAAAATTGGATTGCTACTTTAAAGCCACATATGAGATAAGGGAGATTCCTGAGGTTTGGATACAGACAGAGTTTAATAGGTTGTTGTATTGGCCAGACCCTCTATGGTCTGCAAGAAGGAACTGGTAAAATCTCAGAGGGGGCAGTTTTGCAGAGTGCCCACAGAGGCTAGACCCTCTGCCTGGGGATTCCCAGTCTCAACAAAGATGTCTGTGGTCCAAGAAGCATGTAATTCTGGAAGCCCAGAGCACTTGGCTTCAGGGGACCATGAAAACAGGAGATCAGCGATGACCACAATGAGCTGGAGAGCCAAAGCCGTTCCTCAGGTTATTGGGCTCCTTGTAAGCCTTCCCAACTTTGGTAGAGCCCTTGTTAAAAGGCTTCCAAAATATCTGAAAAAAATAATTTTCTACCAACTCAGAAGGTAGGCGCTCAGTCTTATTTAATTTGATTTTTAAAAATGTGTTCTTATGTAATTACGCTTGTGAACTGAAAAACGTATTTGCTAAACAAGTTTAAAAAAAACCCTCAAAAAAGTCAAAGATCAAAAAAAGAACACCCCAAAATAAATGTGCAACAAATATAGATAGCTGGATTAAAAAACACAAATCCCCAGGAAAAATAAGACAACTCAGAAAGTACCATTGACCCTTTTTTTTAATATATAAATTACAAAAACAAATATCACTAAACATCCATCCACCATGAGGTTTACTAGGGGAAACACTGCAAAAGGAGACTTTCCAGAAATGTTGACAAAAACATTAATATTACCAAAGGCACATAATGGATAGCACAATTTGCCTGTAAAAAGTATACCTTCATCTATGTGTTTGGGGGTTTTGAGGTTTTCTATATCCTGTATAAACAGTATGGTTGAAAGACTAGATGCAAGCATTGGGCAGGGACTGCATGATGATTCCATTGAGTCAGTCTCCGTGACATCCATGATTGCTCTACAGAGCGTGACAGAAATTCCTTTCATGTCATTGTAACCTGAAAAGGAACTTCAATCAACTACCTAATAACGCGTTGTGGAATTGATTCTTCCTTGACGGTGGTGACCCTGTGTGTGTCAGAGAAGAACTGTGCTGCACAGTGCTTCCAATGGCTGAATTCTCAGTAGTACATTACCCGTCCTTTCTTCTGAGGTGCCTCTGGGTGGATGTGCGTCTGCAGTCTTTGGTTAGCAGCTGAGTACATTAACAATTTGCTCTGCTCAGGAATGGAAATTTCATTTCATAAAAAATATTTTAACTTTCCCATTTTTTTCACATGAGTTTTTTTTTAACCATGAGTTCTCTTAAAAAGAGGCCTGACTAGTTTCTAGGTACTTGACAAGTAGTATGGTTGCGCTGTCAATTATGACATATTATAATGAATGGTAATACAAATGAAACATCTGTTTGATCACTCACTGACTACATCTGTTCTGTCACACTTGACACATTGAGCAAGAGTACATGAAAAATTCAAGGCAAATTTGTAAATGTGAGTCCTAGATCACTGATTTTGAAGGATGAGATGAGTTAAGATGCCTAGACCCTTTCAGAATGTATTATAAAAGTGTCAGCCCTTCAATTTGGCTTTGTTCCACCACACAGATCCTTTCAATAACAGATACTGTCTTGGCAAATGCATTTATATACTTTTAAAGAAATTCCTAAATATAAGTTCTTATGATTTATTGTCAAATATTAAAAAAAAAAAAAAAACTTTTAATTCCTAATTTTTACCAGTTTTTTTAAAAACTGTTGGGATATAGCTGTGAACAAAGTCCCAGCTCTCATGGAGTTTGCATTTTAATATATGGTTGTGCAAAAATAAAACAAAAGAAAAGAACAAATAAATACTCCAGTTGTTGACAAGTAATTTAAAGAAGAGCAAACTTGCATAAGAAGATAAGGAGGGAGATGACCAATTTATTTAGGATGGCCAGAGAGCATAAGCTGTACATTCACTTCTGCAGAACTTTTGAAGTGTTGGTAATACAAAATGAAATCAAGCCCTCTCTCATACAGAACAAGGAATGGTATCAGAGCCAAAAACCTAATTTGGATGGAGGAATATTTTGCCGAATGATCATATTAAACTGAGATTTTATATTCTATTTGATCATAATATTCCAGGCAATGTTACACTTTGCTAACTGTTGAAACTAGAGTGTATATTATTTACTCTTGCTTCACTTTAAGAAATTTAGCTTATTTACTGCTCATGGGGGAAATATATATATATATATATACACACATATATAATATATACACAAATATATACATATATACACATATATACATTATACACACACATATATATATATATATATATATATATATATATATATATATATAGTGAATGGCATTTGTCTGCCTAGAACCCTCCTTTAGAATCAGTCTCTCCCATATAATCTACAGAGTTTCAGTATGAACATCCATGTTATAGTATAATCCCATCCCCAGCCACAGTCGATTGGCCCAGGGACAGGCATTTAATTCAAGTTTGCCAATGAGACATTCCTGGAATTTTCAGGGTTGAGACTAGAAGATGTTTGTTCAATCTTTTTTTTTTTTTTGGATTAAACAACATAACTCTCAGGGGAGTAGGCATATCCCTGCAATGTGGATACCTCCCAAAAGCACAGAAAGTCATTCTTGCTGAATGAGAGGAAAACAAACCAAAGCAAAACAAAAAAAAAACAATAAGAAAAAGAGAATAATAAGTGAAAAAAGAGCTCCATTGAAGTTTGAATTCTGGTTTACGGTTATTCCTAAAACCAGCCACATTCTTATGTTTACTGTTATTTTTGTTAGGTGCTGTCGAGTTGGTTCTTACTCATAGCAACCCTATGCACAAGAGAATGAAACACTGCCCAGTCCTGACCCATCCTTACAATCGTTGTTACGCTTGAGCTCATTGTTGCAGCCACTGTGTCAATCACCTCTTTGAGGGTCTTCCGCTTTTCTGCTGACCCTGTACTTTACCAAGCATGATGTCCTTCTACAGGAACTGGCCCCTCCTGACAACATGTCCAAAGTATGTAAGATGCAGTCTTGTCATCCTTGCTTCTAAGGAGCATTCTGGTTGTACTTCTTCTAGGACAGATTTGTTCATTCTTTTGGCAGTCCATGGTATATTCAATATTCTTTGCCAACACCACAATTCAAAGATGTCAGCTCTTCTTCGATCTTCCTTATTCATTGTCCACCTTTCACATGCATATGATACTACTGAAAATACCATGGCTTGGGTCAGGCGCTCCTTAGTCTTCAGGGTGACATCTTTGCTCTTCAACACTTCAAAGAGGTCCTTTGCAGCGGATTTACCCAATGCAGTGTGTCTTTTGATTTCTTGACTGCTGCTTCCATGGCTGTTATTGTGGATCCAAGTAAAATGAAACCCTTGGCAGCTTCAGTCTTTTCCCCATTTATCATGATGTTGCTCATTGGTCCAGTTGTAAGGATTTTTGTTTTCTTTATGTTGAGGTGCAATCCATACTGAAGGTTGTGGCCTTTGATCTTCATTATGTTTACTATTCTTGGTAAATATCATAAATATCTTGCTTAAGCCGGTTTGATTAGATTTCTTTATCTGCAAACACATCCTAATATAAAGAAATTGCATATCGCCAAATCTGGTAATCATTAGGATATGCTGTTATCAGATTAAACATGAGAGTTGTCCACACAGGAATGGACAACTAATTTGTGACAAACATGCAAAGGCAATTCAGTGGAAAAAGGACAGTTTTTTTTTTTCAACAAATTGTGCTGCAACAATTGCAAATATATGAATTCAGATTCATACTTCATTCCATATATAAAAAATTCAGTCAAGAAAGGTGGTAGACCTATATGTAGAATTTAAAACTTTAAAATTCTATGGAAGAATAAATTATTTGTGAACTTAGGTTAATCAGAGATTTTTTTCTTTTTTAGTACAATGCTGAAGGTGTTATTCCCAAGAGAAAAAAAGAATAAATTAGAATTTTCAAAATAAAAAACTTTTCTTAAAGATGCTATTAAGAAGTTAAAAGTCAATTCAAAGACTGAGGGAATATATTTTCAAAGAATATATGTAATAAAGGACTTGTATCCAGAATATATGAATAGAGACGGGGCCAAGATGGCAGAGTAGTCAGATGCTTTCTGTGATCCCTCTTGCAACAAAAACCTAGAAAAACAAATGAATTGATTATATATGACAATCTAGGAGTCCTGAACATCAAAGACAAAGTTAAGGAGTCAGACTGAGCGGCAGGGGGAGGAAGAGACAATTCAGAAGCAGCGAGGATTTGTCAGACCTGACCTGGCTGGCACCCTGCAGGCTGGATTGAGTGGCACATATGGGCTGAGGCAAGCATGAGCACTCGGGAGGCATTTTTGACATCAGGAGAAACCAAGCAGCTGAGAGTCTGCTCAAGCCTCTGGAACCAGGAAGAAGCGGAACTGAATTGGCTGAAGTTAAGTAAAAGCATCTAACCTACTGCACAGGATCAAAAAATTCCCTCCCCCTCTGGGAAGTCCCTCTCTCCCATTTACCAGCCCCCTCCTTGCTCTGCTATGGGTTCCAGTCTGGCTTCAGCAACTTCTGTGGCCCCAGGCCAGAAGTAGGACTGGTTGAATTCCCTCAGCCATTCTCCCAGCTTTGGAGAGGGAACAAATTAATAAACAGGAAAAAATAATCTGCCAGCTCCCCTAAGATGGAAATTCAAGGCAGGCACAGCCCCTTTGCCTAGGCAAAGGCATAAGGGATCCACAGACTTTTAATGCCTTTCACCCCTGCTTAGACCATGTAGGCCCATTTCAACAGCATAGGCCCTCATTAGCACAGCAGAAAAGGGTATATACTGAAGCCTATTTTCAACTGTGACAACTAATGAGGAATGGCAGGTTCATGACATTTGATACTGCCCTGCTTGTTAAGCAGGGTCCTCACCTACCCACATCAGGGTCCTGAGTACTAGTGGCTCCACCCACTCCACCTAGCCACCTGCTACAGGTGTCCAAGAATAAGGGGGTGCCTCCCAGTCCTCATAGTCAACAAAATTGGGTGCCCAAAGTCCGACTGCAAAACCTACCCTCCCACGTGCTCTAGGGAACAGGGACACACCTTCCACCCAGGTGCTCAGGGGCAGCCATCAGCCCCCTGCCTTGCTCAGTACATGACCACCTACTGCAGCCATATACCTGTGCCTACTCCAATCACCCCTGCCCATCTAGGCCTGTAGGTGAGAGACTGCACCACATGCTCAGTCACAGATGGCCTGGACACCAGAGCTGATTCCATACAAGAAAAGTAAACAGACTCCTGGGCTCACATACATAGTAACAGATCTAACAACCTGGTGACAGGACGTGAGTACTTCAAAGATGCCAATATTCAATGTAGCTCACATGACCAGCCTATTTGGGCATATCAAAGCAAAATAAGAAACTGGGGCACAGGAAGCAAACATGAAATAAACGTAATAACCTATTGATAGCTCAGAGACAACAGTCAGTATTAAATCAGATAAAGAGGCACACCATGATGGCTTCAGCAATCAACCAAAACAAAGAACCAGGAAACCTCCCAGAGGAAGATAAATTCTTGGAATTACAGGAGGTAGAATTCAAAAGATTAATATACAAAGCTCTTTAAGAGATCAGGAAGGAGATCAGAATGCAGAACAAGCCAAGGAACATACAGACAAGGCAATAGAGGAACTTAAGAAGGTTACACAAGAGCAAAATGACAAATTTAACAGGCTGCAAGAATCCATTGAGAGAGCAAATACAAATCCAAAAGATTAACAATAAAATTTCAGGATTAGACAAATCAGTAGAAAGTCATAGGAGCAGAACTGAGGCAATGAAAGTCAGAATTAGTGAGATTGAAGATAAAGCAGTTTACACCAATTTATTTGAGGAAAAATTAGATAAAATAATTAAAAAAAATGAAGAAACCCTAAGAATTATGTGGGACTCTATCAAGAGGAATAATCTATGAGTGATTGGAGTACCAGAATGGGGGGGGGGGCGGATAACAGAAAATACAGAGAAAATTGCTGAAGATTTGTTGGTGGAAAACTTTCCTGATATTGTGAAAGATGAAAAAGTATCTATTCAAGAAGCTCATCAAACCCTACAAGAACAATCCCAAAAGAAATTCAACAAGTCATATTATAATTAAATTTGCCAAAACCAAAAAAAAAAAAACCAAAGATAAAGAGAATTTTTAGGGCAGTTAATGATAAATGAAAAGTCATCTACAAAGGAAAGTCAATAAGACTAAGTCATGACTACTCAGCAGAAACCGTGCAGGCAAGGAGGAAATGGGATGACATATATAAAACCTTGAAGGAAAAAAAAAATTGCCAGCCAAGAATTATATATCCAGCAAGAGTGTCTCTGAAATATGATGGTGAAATCAGGGCATTTTCAGATAAAAAGAGGTTTAGAGGATATGTAAAACCCAAGCCAAAATTTTAAGAGCTACTAAAGGGAGCCTTCCGGTTAGAAAATCAATAAATAACATCAGATAACAATGCAAGACTAGAACACAGGACAGAACAACCAGATATCAACCCAGATAGGGAAGTCACAAAAATAAATCAAAGCTAAAACACTGAAAATAGGGAAACAGAAGCAACAATATGTAAAAGCTGGTAACATTAAAACAAAAAAAGGGGACTAAATAATGTAGTTCTGTGACATCTATGACTACTGTAGTTCTTACGGAAAGGAAGTCAAGGTGATGTCAAGAAAAAAGAGATTGTTTTAAATGTAAAAAAATAGAGGTACATATTAAGATAACCACAAAGGAAACTAACAATCCTACACATCAAAGTAAAAAACAAGAAAAATCTCAGCAAATACAAAATCAACAATAATGAAAAAGATGAAAAGAAAATACATAAAGAAAAATGACTCAGAGCAGAAAATTAAGTGGAACAAAGAAACTTCTCACCAGTACCATTTTCTGTCTTATAATAAAGTCCAATCCCTGTCTGAAGAGTTGGCTTTGGGAATGGCTCCTGTCTTCAGCTAACAGAAGGTCTGGGAACCATGACTTCCAGGGTCCTCCTAGTCCCAGTGAGATGATTAAGTCTGGTCTTTTTACGAGAATTTGAGGTCTGCATCACTCTGCTCTCTTGCTCCTTCAGGAATTCTCTGTTTTGTTCCCTGCCAGGGCAGTCATCAGTTGTAGCCAGGCACCATCTAGTTCTTCTGGTCTCAGGCTGATGTAGTCTATGATTTATGTGGCCCTTTCTGTCTCTTGGGCTCAAAATTACCTTGTGTCTTTGGTGTTCTTCATTCTCCTTTGCTCCAGGTGGGTCGAGACCAATTGATGCATCTTAGATGGCCGCTTGCTACCATTTAAGACCCCAGATGCTACTCTCCAAAGTGGGATGCAGAATGTTTCCTTAATAGATTTTATTATGCCAATTGACCTAGATGCCCCCTGAAACCATGGTCCTCAAACTCCCACCTCTGCCACACTGGCCTTCAAAGCACTAGGTTTAGTCAGGAAGCTTCTTTGCTTTTGTTTTAGTCCATTTGTGCTGATCTCTCCTTACTGTGTGTTTTCTTTCCCCTCACCTAAAATAGCTCTTGTCTACTATCTAATTTACTATCTAATTAGTGAAATACCCCTCTCCCTTCCACCCTCCCTTCTCATGTAGCCACCAAAGAATATTTTCTTCTCTGCTTAAACTATTTCTTGAGTTCTTATAATAGTGTTCTCATATAATATTTGTCCTTTTGCAACTGACTAATTTCACTCAGCATAATGCCTTCCAGATTCCTCCATGTTATGAAATGTTTCACGGATTAATCATTGTTCTTTATTGATGCGTAGTATTTCATTGTGTGAATATGCCATGATTTATCCATTTATCCGTTGATGAGCATCTTGGTTGCTTCCACCTTTTTGCTGTTGTAAATAGTGCTGTAGTGAACATGGGTGTGCATATATCTGTTCATGTAAAGGTTCTTATTTCTCTAGGATATATTCCAAGGAGTGGGATTGCTGGATCATATGGTAGTATTATTTCTAGCTTTTTAAGGAATTACCAAATCGATTTCCAAAGTAGTTGCACCATTTTACAGTCCTACCAGCAGTGTGTAAGTATTCCAGTCTCTCCACAACCTCTCCAACATTTATTATTTTGTGTTTTTTGGATTAATGCCTGCCTTGTTGGAGTGAGATGGAATCTCATTGTAGTTTTGATTTGCATTTTTTTTTTTTAATGGCTAATGATTGGGAGCATTTCCTCATGTACCTGTTAGCTACCTGAATGTCTTCTTTAGTGAGGTGCCTGTTCACATCCTTTGCCCATTTTTTAATTGGGTTATTTGTCTTTTTGTAGTTGAGTTTTTGCAGTTTCATGTAGATTTTAGAGATCAGGTGCTGATCAGAAATGTCATAGCTAAAAACTTTTTCCCACTTTATAGGTAATCTCTTTACTTTTTTGGTGAAGTCTTTGGATGAGCATTGGTGGGAAGGCTGGAGCTCTTACACACTGCTGGTGGGAATGTAAAATGGTATAACTGCTATGGAAAATGATATGGCACTTCCTTAATAAGAAGCTAGAAATAGAAATACCATACGATCCAACAATCCCCCTCTTAGATATATATCTAAAAGAAGTAAGAGGGGTCACACAAATGCATACTCATGCTTGTTGCAGCATTATTCACATTAGCAAAAGATGAAAACAATGTAAATGCCATCAATGAATGAAAAGATAAATGAACTGTGGTACATACACACAAAGAAATATTTTGCAAAGATAAAGAATAATGATAAATCCAGGAAACATCTCACAATGTAGATGAAACTGGAGGACATTATGCTGAGTGAAATAAGTCAACACAAAAGGACAAATATTGTATAACACCACTATTATAAAAAGTCAAGAAAAGATTTACAAACAGAGAGAAACATTCTTTTATGGGTACCGGAGTTGGGAGGCAGAGGGAGGGAAAATCACTAACTAGATAGCAGACACATGTTAACTTTGGTGACGGGAAGGCAAACACAATAAGGGGGAAGTTAGCACAACATGACCAAGGCAAGTAAAGGCACCAAGAGGTATGCAAGAATAAAAGGCAACTACATAAATACTATAACGTATATAAGCCGACAATATATAATCCTGTATGAAAAAAAAGTACAGCCATATTTACATATAGGTTTGGCTATGCATATTCCTAAATATATATTTGTATGTGCTGAATGTATATTCATATATGTAATAGAGCACACAAGGCACAGTCATGGAAACTTTCTAGACATAACCAAACACCTCATGGGACTGAGTTGCTGGATTTAAAGGCTAAGAACATCTAGATCAATTGGCATAACAGTTTATGAAGACAATTCTACACTCTAGTGAGTAGAGTCTGAGGTCTTAAAAGCTTTTGAACATCCATCTAAGATACAACTGTTGGTCTCTTTCTGTCTGGACCAAAGGAGAGTGAAGAAAACCAAAGACTCAAGGAAGCAACTAGTCCAAAGGACTGATGGATCACAGGAACCACACAGCCTTCACTAGCCTGAGACCAGAGGAACTAGGTGATCCCCAGCTACTACAACCTGCTGCTGTGACTGAGATCAAAATAGTAGGTCCCAGTTAGTGTGGGGAAAACATGTAGAACAAAACTCGAATTCATAAAAAAGACCAGACTTACTGGTTCAATAGAGACTGGAGGAACCCCTGAGACTATGGCCCTTAGACATCCTTCTAATTTGGAACTGAAGCCACTCCCAAAGGTCACTTCCACCCAAATAATAGACCAAACCAAAGAAAACCAAACCAAATGCTGTTGAGTCAACTCTGACTCATAGTGACCCTACAGGACGTAGTAGAACAGCCCCATAGGGTGGACTCCCCATAGGTGTATTCAAACTGACGACCTTTTTGGTTAGCAGCCAAGCTACTGAATTGCCAGGGCTCCAAGTAATAGACAGGCCTGTAAATAAAAAGTAACACCCTTAAGGAAAGTGCTAATTAAAACAATCATCTATATGAGACCAAAAGGGCAACATCTGCCCAAAAGCAAAGATGAGAAGCCAGGAAGGGACAGGAAAGCTGAATGAATGGAAACAGGGAACTCAGAGTGGTAATGGGAAGAGTGCTGACACTTTTCGTGGACTGCAACCATGGTCACAGAATAATTTATATATAAATTATTGAAAATGAAACTAATTTGCTCTGTAAACAGGTACCTAAAGCAACCACTTGTCAAAAGTAAATAATTTATTAGCTGAACTTAATTTTAAGATTCTGTGTTACTTTTATTATAGAGTTATAAAGTTCTGTTTCCATTGTAGTTATTACATACGCATATGTATGCTATATCTATGTTTGCTTGGGATAGGTGCAGACAGGTTTCAAAGCTGCCTAGATATTTCTTCAAAAAGCTAGTATACTTACTTTAGGGTTCAACTTTTTAACTGTGAATATCTATTGAGATCACACCTACTTTTAATTCAAGAAGTAAAAGATAATTTCAGTAATAAAGTTTCACAGAAAGACACACTAACATGAGAATAGGACAAACTGACTTTTTGTTCACCTATCATTTTTTCCTGTTTTCAGAACAGTTAATATCTGTAAGTCTACAAGCGTTATCTAAGTACTCTAAATGTTAGTGGAGGCTATTGCTATGTGGCACAAATGATTAAGTACTTGACTAGTAGCCAAAAGTCTGTGGTACAAACCTCGCCAGAGACATTCAGAAAACAGGTGTGGCCATCTACTTTGAAAGGTCACAGCCTTGAAAGTCTTATAGAGAAGCTCTATTCTGCACACACGGGGCCACCTGAGTTAGAATCAACTCAAAGGCAACTAACAACATCAAATTCATATAATTCAATATTATCTTTAACAATTTCCTGTTAATTTGGTTTGTTCTTCTGAGTTATATAATTGTTGTTGTTGTTAGGTGCTGTCAACTCAGTTCCGGCTCATAGGGACACTATGCACAACAGAATGAAACACTGCCCGGTCCTGCGCCATCCTTACAATCGTTGTTATGCTTGAGCCACTGTGTCAGTCCCCCTCGTTGAGGGTCTTCCTCTTTTCCACTGACCCTGTACTCTGCCAAGCATGATATTATAAAGAGATATAAACCTTAAAATATGTGGTTCACCAAGCACTGAGATTATTTCAAAGAAATAATATAAAACTAAATGGATGGTGTAGGGAGGTACCAACCAACTCAGCAGAAGTCAGAGCATGACTTTCTCTTCCTACCTGTGCTTCACCTCTGGAGCTTGGCATCAACTCCAGGAATGGTTTTAGGAGATGGAGTAGGATGGGACCAGGTAAGGTTAACAAGTTCCATTATGATATTACAGGTGTCTTCTTGATTTTTTTCCACTTGGTTGGATTTTTTTTCCTTTAAAAATGGATTTTTTATTAAATTTGAATTTTACATGATAATCCATTGAATGAGTATCTAATTATTTTAATAATTTGTTATTAGGCTCCAACTCATGACACCATCTTTACTATCTTAGTCTATTCCATTGTTGCAGCCGCTATGTATTATGAGTGCCTTCTCACCTAGGGAGCTTATCTTCCAACACTATATCAGACAATATTCTCTTGTGATCCATAGGGTTTTTATTGGCTAATATTTGGAAGTAGATCACCAGGCCTTTCTTCCTAGTCTGTCTTAGTCTGGAAGCTTTGTTGAAACCTGTCCACCATTGGTGACCCTGCTGGTATTTGAAATATTGGTGGCATAGCTTCCAGCATCATAACAACACACAAGCCACCACAGTACAATAAGCTGACAGACAGATTTTTTTAAATAATATAATTATACTATTTAACAATTATTTTTCTAATGATTAAATTTTATGATACTACTAAGATTTGAAACATTCAGATATATAGGGGGAAAGCTCAATTCTTCAAAAATTGTAAGTTGCGTTCTCTTCAAAGATTAACTTGTTTTGCTCTTGAATTATAGTTTATTTTTTTTTAGATCAATGGTCAACATGATAACATTTTAATTGTCTAAACATTATCCGTTTTAAACATTTTATAATATGCAATATCACATGCAGTTTTCTCTGTAATTGCACGCAGTTCTTGTTTTATTGTTCTGTTTTCTTTTAAAGTAATTATTAATGGATTTTATTAAATCATAAGCTTTCCTGGCACCACTTTTCTCCTTTGGAGTCGTCTAAAATAGAAGTAAACGACATTTATAAAATACAATCTTGAGGAGATGAATTTTTAATAAAAAATTGCTTGTTAATTTTTACACGTGTCAATGGCTAGTGTCAAGTTTAGCACAGTTTTAGGTGTAAGTCAAATCAAATTTTAGCTCCTGTTATAAGCTCTGTTCACTGTATCCTGGAGCTAAACATGGTGTCTGACCTATGCTGAATACCCAACAAATGTAACTTGAAATGGATAAAACTGAAATCTATTAAACAATTGGTTGTTGGGTTTTGTAATTATAGTTTCTCTAATAGAGCTTAAAATAGAAATATTGAATGCTCAGCATGATAGTCCTTGGCAGATATCACAATAACTGGGCTTTCCAGTAGATCCTAGTTACTGCCGTGTCCAGAATTCCTTACAACGAGCTCAAGGCTGCCATGGCATTATCCATTTATTATCTTTGACCTAAAGCAAAAGGTATAGAAAAGGACTGATAGTAGGGCCAGGCACCACAGTAGTATGATAGCTGAGGAGGAAGGGGCAAACCCTAGAATGTATTATGCTGTACTGTGCATTAAAGGCTAAGGGCATCACTTACCTCCCGTACTCTCTAACATCTTGAGCCTCAGACTACAAAAGGGAAGGACCTGTTAAATATCAGTCCTGTAGTGGCAGTACTTATATCCTTTGTGTTACTGGAAGAAGTGATGACTGGAACCCATGGACAATTAGGGTAGTGTCAGATCTACAAATTATCCTTGAGTTGATTCAGGCTCATGGTGACCCATTGTGTGTCTGGATAGAATGGTGCTCCCTAGGGTTTTAAATAGCTGACTTTTCTAAAGTAAATTGCTAGGCCTTTCTTCCAAATCTCCTCTGGGTGGACTTGAACCTCCAACCTTTCGTTTGGCAGGTGAGCACATTTACAGTTCGCCTCACCCAGGGACTCCAAGCTACTCAAGGAAAGTAGGACATAGTGGAGGAAGTTGATTTCCTGCCATGCTGCAGGCTGGTTGTGAATCAGAAAAGCACTATACTACTAGTTATCGATACAACATTTATTATACTCAGGCGGTTATCATAAAAGTATTATCTTTCAGGGTGGTATTATTAAGGATAAAAACATAAGATCAAAGTAAATTTTCTCACCCCTTTTCATGTTGCATGACTCATTTTCATGTTTAAAATGTTCCAATTGAGAGGGGAAAGCTAATTTTTCTATCACAACATAGCTTGAAATTTTAGGAAGTACATTTACTATTTATTGTGCAATTTGATGCATATATGGGTATTTAAGTTTTCTTTTTAAAATTATTTTACTTTTTCTTGTCTACTTTATACAGTGCATCTTCAGCTGTGCCAACCTCTACATTTATAATTTTATAACTGGCATGACATGGTTTGAAAATACCTTCTTAGTAAAAGAGACATGCGAGGGCATTTATTTTTGCTATAAACAAGAAAAATAAGACTAGAAGGACTTTTAAAGTAAGGGAAGATATAGAGATTGAATCCTGGGATAGAAATCAGAAAATTAACTCTAGCCCTATCACTGCTGTTTAAATAGTCTATTCGCACAACTTTTCACAACTCTGCTATTTCTTATTTCTAACTGAAAGGTTAGCCTAGGTCAGAAGGTCTTAGGTTTTTCTTTTCTTTCCTGACTATAACACATATATGCCATACGACATACATAAGCATGATAAATTTCCATGGGACAAAAAGGTTATGCATGTGGGAATGTGAGTGTGAAAGTGCCAAAACCTCACTTTAAAATACGTAAACATATATATATATATAAAACTTATTTTATTTCTGTTATTATCGCTGAGAGTATACACAGCAGAACACAACCCAAGTCAACATTTCCTACATGTTCAGTTTACTGACACTGAGTACGTTCTTCAACTGGTGCACCTTCCTTTTCCAAATTGTTCCTCCTCCATTAGCATAAACTCACCACCCCCTTAGTTTCCCATATAATCTTTTGAGTTGATGTTGCTGCTAAGGCTGCTTATGTGCAACCAAACACCTCATGGGATTTGGTTTCTTTGTTTGGTGGTATAGGGTCATGTTTCACGTTTCTCTTGGATCTCATGGTTAGTTGCATACCGCCTCGGGTCTTAAAATCTTGCAACCACCATCCAAGGTACAACAACTGGCCTCTGTTGACCTGGAAAACAGAGGAAGCAGGAGAGTCAGGAATAGGAAGAAGAGTAGAATGTGTAGCCACTTCCCTCCATGAACAACTGCCTCCTTTGCCTTGAGAAAAGAATAACTGGATGGTGCTCAGCTGGACCCCCAAGGTTTTTCCCTCCCCCTACCCAGGGGTCCAGGCCTGCTGAGCCCTGACCCTTCGCCTTTTGTGTCTGGGACTCCCTCCGGACACACCTGTGGGTCCCGGGCTTGTGCAGAGGCCATCCCTACCCCTTTCTTCCTTTGCACCAGGCCCTGCCCATACCCTCCTCCCTTCACACTTAGGCCTGTTTTTCCTCCTGACTGGCTCAAGCCTTTGTGTGATGGGGGATGAGTGCCTTGGGAGAGGGGCTCTTGACCATGTCCCCCAAGCCCCATTAGCCCTTCCCATCTAGTGGGCTCTCCCCTCCCTTGGGGTGAGCCCTGGTAGCTTTACTGTTCTGACCCTGATGCCCCCTTCCCCTTCTGCTGGCAGGGATGGCTTCTGCCTTCAGACGCCAGGCGTGGTAGGCAGGTAGGCAGAAGGAGGAGTGGGCACATGGGCCTGAGAGAAGGGGCCCAGGAGTCTGGCTTCCGGAAGGAGCTGCCATGCTTCAGGACTAGAAAGGCCCCTTGCCCCTCAAGAGAGCTGGGGAGACCCTGTGGTTTGGGGATGGTTGTGTCAGGAGGGGTGAGAGAGGAAGTCAGCCCAGGGGGCTCTGCCCACCCAAACCTCTGCCTCCCAGTTGGGTTTGTGGTTCTCCCTGGGGTTACTGGAACCTCTTGGTCAAACAGATGTCCTTGACTAAGTCGGGAAACACCTACCTGGTTCAGATTTTAATCAAAGATTCTATAGAAGAATCCTGATCAAAAGGGAGAAAATGCAGAAGAGAATTTCAAATTCTCATGGAATCCAGACTTTCTGGAGCCATAGAGATTAGATAAATCCTGGAAACTATTGCCCTGAGATAATCTTTAATCCTTAAACCAACAATATCGCCTGAAGTTCTTCATAAAATTAAACAAGTTAAAAAATGTCTTCCTTAAGCATTACGCTGTTTTAAGAGCTATCTCTATCAGATTACGTTTCATTTATATATTTTAAAGGTCAAATAATTTACATACTTCAATAAGTTATTGTTAATGAAGACCTCGCAGCTAATAACAACGCATTTTTTTGATTTAGCTCCACCGGAATGATTGGTACCTGCCTCTCATCCACACCTAGAACTCTATGTTTATAATCCACCTCTTTAACAAAAGGTTTGAGCCTATATCATTTCTGAAATCCTAAAAATTGGAACATAGGTAATGTCATATCCTCCCTCAGCACCCTACTCATGTATTTAATGTACCTGTTATAAGCAATAATGGGTTATAAGCAATAATAGAATATTTAGTTGCTTGATTTCAATGGGAGTATTAGGAATTGCACAGTTAAATTCTACAAGAAGCTTTGAAGATTTAGAGGAGACATTAATTCTTCAGTTTGTTCCTCTGAGGAGAGATGTATTGTTTTACGTACTATGTTTGTAAAAAATTAAATGTCTTAAATAGTATTTTATCAGTGACTAAAACTTTTATTTTCATTGTCAGTTTAAAAAAATCTTCTA
The DNA here is from genome assembly GCF_030014295.1 of Loxodonta africana. NCBI lineage: Eukaryota > Metazoa > Chordata > Mammalia > Proboscidea > Elephantidae > Loxodonta > Loxodonta africana. Next base: position 119,284,080 of record NC_087348.1, read on the forward strand.
TGAGAATTATCATTAAACATTGTTCTTCCTCTGTCCACCATTTTATGTATTAATAGGAATTATTCCAAGCTTATGGAGTCTCCCTATTGTAAATTCAAGTGTAACCCCACAGACAGGGTAAAGTAGGTAATATGACGGAAGCTACTATAATGGAATTATGACTGAATACAAATTGTTAATTGCTTCTATTATAGTATTTTCCTTAGTCTGCAACACTCTTCTACGCTTCTCCTGGCTAGCTTTAACAGTATGAGTCTTCTTTTACCGCTCATCTTAGATGTTATTCTTTTTTTTTTCTTTCTCGAGCCTCCCCATCTAGATTAAGAGTTCCTTTCTACCCTATTTCTCTCTACTTATCATGTTGCTGTGAATCAGAATTGACTGGGTGGCAGCAGGTTTGGTTTTTTGGTTTATCATATTTCATGGCAAGACACGTTTTTACTTACTGGCCTTTCCCGAGGAATTGTAAGTGTGTGAACACAAAAACTTATCTCTGTGCTTCTCTCACTGGGCTATTTCTAATGCCCAGCACAGTGCCCGATACACATGGTAGATAACAGATATTTGTGACTAAATAAATAATTAGTGATTTTATTAAGGAATTGTTTTCATTCATTAAAAAGTAATGTGAGCATCCATATGTTCATCTGTGGAACTGCAGCATTAGAGTAAGTGAATGTGTGTGTGTGTGTGTGTGTTGGTGGTGTGTTGGTGTGTGTACATATCTGCTAGTGGCGTAGATGCAGACCGTGTCATTATAAAATTTCCAAGGTCACCTGATACGTGAAGAAACAAATTGGCAAAGATTTTTAAAGCAATTCCCTAACAAACAACAGTGAATGAAATTACTGTGTGACAAACTTGGACACACTTCTGAATTCTCATTTTATTAAAAACATAAAAATACTGTCAGAAAAGTGCCTTGGTGGAAATATTATTTATGCCATTGCTTTGCTTTTGCCTCTGAGGTGTCTTGAAGAATTCTTTGGGATTCATCTATTATATTTTTGAATAAGAATAAAAAGTATTTCTTAGGAATTTAGATCCTTATTAGTAATACAGTGAAATCTGTGACAGCTGGAACTTGATGGGACTACCTTGTTTTTCAGGATTTCGTAAGTTTTTTGCCTTTGGCAGGGTGCAGTCTTACCACTTTCATGTTGCTCTCTATTTTCTCTGACAGGTTTCTGCCTTACACAGGTTCCGACTTTAACTGTATATATATATTAGGGTAGAGAAGAAACATTAAGTTTAAAGGCATAATATTGCATCTCCAAGTTAAAGAAATATTATATGTGTGTGAATAGGTATGTGTGTGTGTGCACATGTGCACAACAATTCAGACACTCAGACACACACACTCACATACTGGGCTTACTAAGTGCTCTCAATCTTTGGAGGTATATACACTAGAAATATTCTTTTCCTTGTCACCATTCCCTAAATATGCTATGTCAAAATCCCCTTTCTTGTTATCAGCAACCTCTTAAATGACAACATGACCAGATTCTGTAACTTTTTGTCGTTTTTTTTTTTTCTCTCTCTTATTCTAACAGCCCCTTTCTGATTCTCATGACGCAGTGCAGTTTTTTTAAAACTTTAGTCTCTCAGCTGAACCAACACCGTACTCTGTCCTCTCTGAAGCACCCATTATGTCTATTCATTGTCTGCACTCACTCAGATTTCTCTCTGCTCCCTTTTTTATATGCTACCTCTCTGGTATTAGGACAGGGAGAAGAGAGAAGGGATAGACACATGCCAATCCTTCGCTGTAGTCTTTTCCTCATTAGGCTTGACTTGTTATCTAGAACATCGTGTTGTCTGTGAGCTCATTGTATGTAGGTGCTGGCTGCAGTGTGATGATAGGACTCTCCCAGGCTTTCTTGTAGGCCCCTAGTGGGGTGCTGTGAGCTTCACTCTTCTGATGTGCACCCCAGCCACCCTCACAATCTCACTTACTCTGCTCAGGCAAGAAGGATTCACCTTCAGTTTAGAACTGAGAATTCCAGGGAAATATTTCTGGTCCCTGACAACCTGGCAACTCCCGCCCCCCCTCCCCATGTCATCTCTCCCAATTCTTTGTTTTCCCAGTAGCATCACAGGGAAGAGTCACGAAGTTCTTTGACTAAAGGGACCTTCATTAGAAGAATGAAACTCCAGCTTCTTCTTGCAGGCTTGCCTAGCCTTACTATTCTTTTTTGGTCCCTGTACCTTGGCTGTGGAGAGGAGAAACAATTCAAAAACACAAAAAAGGGGAGGGAACAACCTATTTTCATAAATGCTGTACTCCACAAAACTTGAGTTTCCCTCTCTAGTCTTTCTTTTATGTTGAGCAGTGGTTCGTGGTAGGACTGGGCTTGGGGCTAGTGGTATTGGTGAGTCCCATTTTTTGAGGTTAGGCTGCTCAGGAAGCAACTCCCAGGTTGATCCAAGCTGGGAGTGTCTCCTGGAACACATAATTTGGGATACTTAGAACTCTCCATCCTAAAGTCTGTAGCTTTAGCTACAATTCTAGAATAACAGAAAAGATCCCACTCCATAGAAAAGATACCACTGTTTCTAGCTGTAACTTCAGCTATGTATCTCACAGGGTTTCCAGGGACGGCTCAGCAAAAACTGAAAAAAGTTGGTCTGATTTCATGGGCAGCATAACATACTGATTGGGAGCACAGATGGTACCAGTCTGAAGGGCCAACCCTGTACTCCTTTGTAAAATGAAGATAATAATATCGACTATATAGAGCGTGGTAAGCATTCAGTGACTTGTGCAAAGCACTAAGAACAGTGTGCAGTACTATACACATCTCTCCCTTCTGTTTGTTTTTATTGTTCTACTGATTTTTTTTTTTTTTTTTTTTAATTCTCTTCGGTGTTTTGCACTGCTCCCAAGATTCACAGCCCCACAAACCAACCTCTAGTGACCTGCGGGTCCTGTGCAGTGACCCTTGGTCTGGGCAGATCATTTTATTACCCATCCTAGCTAACATTCTCTGAGGGTTTACTGGCTAACAAGTGTTTAATGGGTGCAAGCTCATAGGATACTCATTTTAGTAGGGGCAAACCTATAACCCCAAGTTGAAATTTTCACCCACAATTACTGGGTTAGTGGGAATAGCTTTTTGTATCTTTCTGAGGATTTTTAAATTCCAGCTCTAGAAAACTCTTCTGTGTGTGGAAGGGGGAGCAGAACGGGCAAAACTAGCTCCGTGTCACCTTACGGTCATAAATAGATTTCAGTAGAAGAGTAAAACAAACAACTATGAATAAAAACAGAAACAAATTAATCCAAATGGAATTTTATTTAGAAATACAGTAGTGAAAACCAGTGGATGGGTCACTGAAGAAGTTATATAGCCCCTGGCTACTAAATTGAGACTCTGCAAACTACTCATGTAATCTTAAGCGCATCATTTTATTTCATCTTCTTGCAAAGTGGAAATAATTACATCCGATTTCTTGCCACACAAAGATATGTGAAACTCAGGTAAAATAATATAAATGAGAAAATACTTTGGAAAATGAAAGCTGTCTATGTTGTTGTTGTTAGGTGCCACAGAGTTAGTTCTGACTCATAATGACCCTATGTACAGCAGAATAGAAGACTACCTGGTCCCGCACCATCGTTACAATCCTTGCTATGTTTGAGCCCATTGTTGCAGCCACTTTGTCAGTCCATCTCATTGAGGGTTGTCTTCTTTTTCCCTGACTCTCTGCTTTACCAAGCATAATGTCCTTCTCCAGAGACAGGTCCCTATTGATAACATGTCCCAAGTAAGTGAGACAAAGTTTAGCCATCCTCGCTTCCAAGGAGCATTCTGGCTGTACTTCTTCCAAGACAGATTTGTTCATTCTTTTGGCAGTGCATAGTATATTCATTATTCTTCCCCAAAACCATAATTCAAAGGCATCAATTCTTTTTCCATCTTCTTTATACATTATCCAGCTTTCATATGCATATGAAGCGATTAAAAATACTGTTGCTTGGGTCAGGAACACCTAAGTCATCAAAGTGGCATCTTTGCTTTTTAACACTTTAAAGAGGTCTTTAATATGTGAGAAAATACTCTGAAAAAGAAAGCTCTCTATAGAGATATTTGTTAATAATATTTTTCAGCACCATCATTTCAGAGTTCTGACAATGCTTACAGAGTCCTCTCTTGTCTCATTTCTGTCAGTGATATTGTGATTTTTAAATGGGACAATGTATATGTAAAAGTCTTACAAATTGTCTAGGACATAATTAACACTAAATAATTCCTAACTAATGGTATTTGATTTTAAATTACTGATTTCATTATCTAGTTCCTACGCTAGACCACGAGTCCTCATGTAACAGCTACTCTATATTAGTCAGCTTGGCATCACTAGTGCACAGATACGGTAAAGGCTTAATAGATGGTGGTTAAATTAATGCTCTAATTAAGTATTACTATTAATTTTATTAATGATATTAATACAGCAACCCATAACAAAACAGAAACATGAAGTATCACAAAGGAATAGGAGAAAAAGTAGACATTCAGAAGCTACCTGGTGCTGAAAAGCTGAAAGCAATGCAGACATAAATACACACCTTTTGTCAAGTTATGGGTCTTTTCCAAAAAGATATACGTTTCTTTCTTACAGGCCCTTCGCCAGGCCTCCGCAGTTGATACATGCTGTGCTGGCACGTGTGAAGGGCCTGCTGTAATAAAATTACAAGAGCTTCTGCCTATAAAATTTTATATACTGCAGACATCGAATTTGCATTACTTTCAGAAGCAACGGATTTTTTTTTTTTCCTATAACTTTGGGGATGTTAGGAAAAACGAACTTAAGGAAAAAAAAAGTTCTTGAACTTGCCACTGTGAAAAATGAATCTATAGACCAAAGTCTTAAACACAAATCATTACAAAGCAAAAATTTATTACTTAAATAGAAGCGCCGTAAATTAAGGAATTCTACAGTATATAAAATCTTATGGCCCTGGGATCTTGTTGTATGCTAATCACACTGCTTAGAGCTCTTCACTAGCATGCATGGATGGTGCTAGGGTTTTTAAAATAGGTATATAACCTGTTTTACTACACTTTCAGAAACTCAAGCTCTTTATCAAACTGAAAATGTATTTAAATTTTTATCTTAAAATATGAAAGATTCTAGCAGAACAAGTTTTTGTGAAATAAAAATGTTTTATAATGGTACACAACAATAAATGGATACTAAGCCACCTAAAGTATTAGGCAAAGATATGCTTATTGGGTTCCAAAATCATTTGTGTTTTATTGGCCATTACTCAGAGGGGGAAAAAAGTGTCTCTGTTCCTTTAATTATCTCCTCTGCTCAAGCTTAGCTCACAGACCTAACAGCCTCCAATGGTGAGTGTAGTGAAGCAAAAGTCCTGACATGTTTAAGGGAGCCATTTTTACAACAGGCATATGAGATCATATTCGCTGCTGCTAGCATCAATCAGATGAATGTCCTTCTTAGACAAAGGGCAGCAACGTGACTAACAGAGCAACACCTTCCACTTTGCCAGCCGTTTTGAGGACGTTGACTTCTGAAACAGCTGGTCAAGTTTACAGCATTTACTTTCATTTGATACATAATCGTGATATTTCTGGGACACTTGTTAACATGTAACGTCATGATGATCTAGTTACTTTTGTAATGAGAATATCTTCACAGTATTTTTTTCCTTCCTGTTCTGAATTGATTATTCATAAATTCACCTAAACAAAAAAGGACCATGTCAAAATATAGATTGTTTCTTAAAAAGATATTTCCTTACTTGTTAATTAAACACTGTGTTTCTTTGACTCGACATCATTATATTTCAGAAATGGAATAGGTTGGTGATTGAAATATAAATGCTTGTATATGTATACCAAACCATCAGACTTGAAGTCGTGGAGCTGATTCGCACTCATGGCGACCCCATGTGTTACAAAGTAGAACTGAGCTCCTTGGGGCTTTCTTGGCTGTAATTTTTACTGAAGCAGATTGCTAGGACCTTCTTCCACGGCACCACTAGGTGAGTTCAAATGACCAACCTTTTTGTTAGTAGCCTAGTGAGTGCAAACCATCTGTGCCACCCAGAGACTGTATGCATATGTGCATATACACACGTAAACTTTTTTGTTGTGATTTTTTTGTTTGTTTTGTTTGCTTTTTTGGAAAAGGCATTTATCATCAACCTCATGATAAACTTGCACTTACCAAATATGTACATTCAGGCAATATTATTTTCTAAATATACCAAAAATGCACCCATTATTGTTTTTGCTCTTCCTATAACTGAAAAATGGAGTTCCCCCATCATTTTCCCATAAATATTTTTAACTATCATAATTCTGCTTAAGTACTTTCTTTCTCCTTCATGATTTCACAGGCCTTTGTCATTATATGCTTTTTAGTATTCATACCTTCTTATTTGTATTATGCTTATTTGAATACATGTATCTACCTCCGACAGCACAAGTGTGCAATATATAAATAATTGTTGAGTGAATTATACCCATGCACAAATATGTTATAAAAATATCTTCAAGACTGGTTGATTTTCTTATTATTCAGTTGATTTTTGTGATTTCTTTTCTACAGAATAGCTTAGCTACCTGGTTATCAAGCAAATGATCTTTCATAAACAGAGGTATTAAAACATAGACTGAAAAAGCACTAGGCAAAAAATATAACAAAAAGAGATTATAGAAGCTAGAGAGGACTGATTCATACACCTCGCTGCACAAGAGTCATTTGCAACACCCGTTAAATAATATCTGTTCCTAAATGGTGTGTGCTGAATCCAAGTCTTTCAACAAATTCTCCCCACGAAACTATAAATTCTTAATCAAACCACTTATAACCAACATCACCATTTCTAAGAGATATGAAATTTCATAAACTTCACATTACCTGTAAATAGAGAAAGAAGCATAAAATCCCATCAATGCTTTGGCAAAAGTTCTAGTGGTAACTACAAAACTGTGGGTTTACACTTTGAAATGTGGCGTCTGGGGCCTTAAATGCTAACAAGCGGCCATCTAAGATGCATCAGTTGGTCTCAACCCACCTGGATCAAAGGAGAATGAAGAACACCAAGGTCACACGACAACTGGGAGCCCAAGAGACAGAAAGGGCCACATGAACCAGAGACCTACATTATCCTGAGACCAGAAGAACTAGTTAGTGCCCGGCCACAATTGATGACTGCCCTGACAGGGAGCACAACAGAGAACCCCTGAGGGAACAGGAGATCAGTGGGATGCAGACCCCAAATTCTCATAAAAATACCATATTTAATGGTCTGACTGTGACTAGAGGAATCCCGGCTGGCATGGTCCCCAAACCTTTTGTTGGGACAGGACAGGAACCATTCCCAAAGACAACTCATCAGACATGAAAGGGACTGGACAGTGGGTAGGAGAGAGATGCTGAAGAAGAGTGAGCTAATTATATCAGGTGGACACTTGAGACTGTGTTGGCATCTCCTCTCTGGAGGGGGGATGGGAGGATAGAGAGAGTTGGAAGCTGGCAAAATTGTCATGAAAGGAGAGACTGGAAGGGCTGACTCATTAGGGGGAGAGCAAGTGGGAGTAAGGAGTAAGATGTATATAAACTTATATGTGACAGACTGACTTGATTTGTAAACGTTCACTTGAAGCTCAATAAAAGTTAATAAAAAAAAAAAAAAACTGTGGGTGTAATGAGTGAAGAGTAGGGACGGAAATTTTAAGAGACTCCACGAAAAAGAGGAGAGGCAAGTGGAGGACTCAGAATACAGAGAAAATTATACCCAGGAAGATAAAGTAAAATCTAAATTACTTAACAGAGTCCTGGGGCATTGTGATTCATTATACCACTACACTAAAGAAATAAATTATAAATTGTCAGGTGTCCAAAGGAGAAGAATGCAAATGAAAACTTAATAAGGAGAATTGAAGAAGGGCAAGTAAACAACTAAGAGAATGAAAATGAGATATATAGATATGTAAACTTTTTTTTCTGTATTCAATTTCAACCACTTTCTCTCTAACCTCTTTATTTACTTTTTGTCTCATATTTACTTTCTTTGTGCTATTCATTCCTGTTCTATATATCCTGATATATTCCCTGAAAATGGTAAATGTAAAACAGCACTAATATTTAACAATATAATTTAATAAAATTTTCCAGAACTAAGAAAAAAGTAAAACAAATCTACATACTGGAAGTCCACACTGTGTTATCTGACCTAAAATAATCAAATCTAAGACATATCTTAGTAAAACTATTAATATTTAAAAATAAAATTATCCTTAATGAGTCCAGGAAGAAAGATCAATTTACTTAAAATCACTTGTAATAGTAAGAAAATTAGACAGACTAAAGACTTCTCCAGCACAACACACAAAACTAGGAAACAATGAAAATGCAATTTCAAGAAACCCAAGGAAATAAAATGTGAGCAAAAGATTTTATATCCAGCCAAACTTTTCCTCTTCAACTGTCAAGTGTGCAGAAAAATAAAAATGCAAGAACCCAGGGAACGCTTTACACACAAACTGTGTCTGAAGAATCTACTTCATGATTAGATTCATCCAGGGAAAGATAACTGAAGAAACCTAAGCAAGAGAATTGATAAGGGGCATTAACGTATTTGACCGTGGAAGACAAAAACAAGGATAAGAGTGAATGAATAGCTTGGAAACTTTATATGTTCTTGCAAAGCAGACAATATGCAACTATAAAATGAAAGCAGAAACAGAGACAAAAGTAAAAATGGAATGAGATAATTAAATTTTATGTAGCTTATAGGTTTAAATCAAAGGATATTACCTAAAAATGAAAATCAGATAGTGAAATGCTTAAAATGCAAAGTGGGAATTTAGAGATTATAAAAGGAATAAATACAAAGATAATTAATGGAACATACAAACTTTTCTAAATACCAAAAATAAATAAATAAGGAAAAAAGCACAACACATTGAGAAACAGTTAATAGAATATAATATACACTGTAATTACTCAAAAAAATGAGAGTTAAACTCAAACATGTCAATCATATCAACAAATATGAATAAGCTTAACACATCTTTCAAAATAAAAAGATTTTAAGTTGAATCATAAACAAAAACCCAACTCTGTTGGGTACAAGTTGTTGTTTGGTGCTACTGAGTTGGTTCTGACTTACAGCTATCCTGTGTATAACAGAACAAAATACTGCTTGGTCCTGTACCATCCTCTAAATCTTTGTTATGTTTGAACCCATTGTTGCAGCCATTGTGTCAATCCACCTCATTGAAGGTTTTCTTCTTTTTCTCTGACCTTGTACTTTACCAACTGTGATGTCCTTGGGACTAGTCCCTCCTGATAACATGTCCAAAGTACTTGAGATGAAATCTCTCCATTTCTTACTTCTGAGGAGCATTCTGACTATACTTCTTCTAAGACAGGGTTGTTTGGTCTTCTGGAAGTCCATGGTGTATTCAATATTCTCCACCAACACCATAATTCAAAGGCATCAATCACTCTTCATTCTTCTTATTCACTGTCCAACTTTTGTGTGCATATGAGACGTTTGAAAATACCATGGCTGGGGTCAGGCCGGGGGTCAGGCACACCTTAGTCCTCAAAGTGACAGCTCACTTTTTAACATTTTGAAGAGGTCTTTTGCAGCAGATTTGCCCAATGCAATGCATCTTTTGATTTGTTGACTGCTACTTCCATGGCCATTTATTATGGATCCAAGTAAAATGAAATCCTTGACAGCTTCAATATTTTCTTCATTTATCATGATGTTGCTTCTTGTTCCAGTTGTGAAGATTTTTGTTTTCTGTATCTTGAGGTGTGATCCATTTTGAAGTCTGTAGTCTTTGGTCTTTATCAGTAAGCGCTTTAAGTCCTCTTCACTTTTAGCAAAGATGATCGTCCATCTGCAATATCACAGGTTGTTAATGAATGAGTCTTCCTCCAATCCTGATGCCATGTGCTTCTTCACATAGTCCAGCTTTTCTGATTATTTGTTCAGAAGAGAGGTTAAATAAGTCTGTTGAAAGGATACAGCTCTGACACATACCCTTTCTGATTTTAAACCACTCAGTATTCCCTTGTTCTGTTCAAACGGCTGCCTGTTGGGCTATGTACAGGTCCCTCGACAATTAAATGTTCTGGAATTTCCATTCTTCACAATGTTATTCATAATTTGTTTGGATTCACACAGTCAAATGCTTTGACATAGTCAATAAAACACAAGTCAACATCTTTCTGATATTTTCTGCTTTTAGCTTAGAACCGTCTGACATCAACAATGATACCTCTCATTTCACATCCTCTTCTGAATCTGGCTTGTATTTTGGCCAGTTCCCTGTTGACGTACTGCTGCAACTGTTTTTGAATTATCCTCAGCAAAATTTTACTTGCAAGAGATATTAATGATATTGTATACAAGAGACACATCAAAAACACAGAAATTACAAAAAGCTTAAAATATGGGAAATGGGATGGGAAAAATATATAACGGGCAAACAGAAACAACAAGAATACAATCTTAATAGCAGACAAAGTAAAATTCAGGCCAAAAATAAATACAGGTGAAAAAGGAAAACTTAAAAAAAAAATTTTAATTAGTAATAACCACAATTCATAAGGAGTATATAACTTGTATGAGCATCTATGCACCAAATAATACTACAACTGCAGCCATAGAAAAGAAACTTCAAGACTGCTTGTTGTTGTTATTGTTAGGTGCCATCGAGTTGGTTCTGACTCATAGCGACCCTATGCACAACAGAACAAGACACTGCCCGGTCCTGCACCATCCTTAACAATCGTTGTCATGCTGGAACTCATTGTTGCAGCCACTGTGTCAATCCACCTCATTGAGGGTCTTCCTCTTTTCCGCTGACCCTGTACTCTGCCAAGCATGATGTCCTTCTCCAGGGACTGATCCCTCCTGACAACATGTCCAAAGTATATAAGACACAGTCTCGCCATCCTTGCTTCTAAGGAGCATTCTGGTTGTACTTCTTCTAAGACAGATTTCTTCGTTCTTTTGGCAGTCCATGGTATATTCAATATTCTTCACCAACACCACAATTCAAAGGCGTTAACTCTTCTTCGGTCTTCCTTATTCATTGCCCAGCTTTCACATGCATATGATGTGATTGAAAATACCATGGCCTTGGTCAGACGTACCTTAGTCTTCAGGGTGACATCTTTGCTCTTTAAAACTTTGAAGAGGTCCTTTGCAGCAGATTTGCCCAATGCAATGCATCTTTTGATTTCTTGACTGCTGTTTCCATGGCTGTTGATTGTTGATCCAAGCAAAATGAAATCTTTGACAACCTCAGTCTTTTCTCCCTTTATCACGATGTGCCTTATTGGTCCAGTCGTGTAAGGATTTTTGTTTTCTTTATGTTGAGGTGTAATCCATACTGAAGGCTGTGGTTTTTGATATTCATTAGTAAGCGCTTCAAGTCCTCTTCACTTTCAGCAAGCAAGGTTGCGTCATCTGCATAACACAGGTTGTTAATAAGCCTTTCTCCAATCTTGATGCCCCGTTCTTCTTCATATAGTCCAGCTTCTCAGATTATTTGTTCAGCATACAGATTAAATAGGTATGGTGAAGGAATACAACCCTGATGCACACCTTTCCTGACTTTAAATCAATCAGTATCCTCTTGTTGTCTCCCAACAACTGCCTCTTGATCTATGTAAAGGTTCCTCAAGAGCACAATTAAGTGTTCTGGAATTCCCATTCTTTGCAGTGTTATCCATACTTTGTTATGATCCACACAGTGAAATGCCTTTGCATAGTCAATAAAACACAGGTAAACATCCTTCTGGTATTTTCTGCTTTCAGCCAGGATCCATCTGACATCAGCAAGGATATCTCTGGTTCCACATCCTCTTCTGAAACCCGCCTGAATTTCTGGCAGTTCCCTGTCGATATACTGCTGCAGCCGTTTTGGAATGATCTTCGCAAAATTTTGCTTGTGTGGGATATTAATGATATTGTTCTAGAATTTCCACATTTGGTTGGATCACCTTTCTTGGGAATAGGCATAAATATGGATCTCTTCCCATCAGTTGGCCAGGAAGCTGTCTTCCATATTTCCTGGTATAGACAAGTGAGCACCTCCAGCGCTGCATCTGTGTGTTAAAACATCTCAATTGATATTCCATCAATTCCTGGAGCCTTGTTTTCGCCAATGCCTTCAGAGCAGCTTGGACTTCTTCTTTCAGTGCCATCAGTTCCTGATCATATGCCACCTCTTGAAATGGTTGAATATCGACGAATTCTTTTTGGTATAATGGCTTTGTGTATTCCTTCCATCTTCTTTTTGATGCTTCCTGCGTCATTTAATATTTTCCCCATGGAATCCTCCACTATTGCAACTCAAGGCTTGAATTTTTTCTTCAGTTCTTTCAGCTTGAGAACACTGAGCGTGTTCTTCCCTTTTGGTTTTCCATCTCCAGCTCTGTGCACAAGTCATTATAATACTTTGTCTTCTTGAGAGGCCCTTTGAAATCTGTTCAGTTCTTTTACTTCATCAATTCTTCCTTTTGCTTTAGCTGCTCAACGCTTAAAAGCAAGTTTCAGAGTCTCCTCTGACATCCATCTTGGTCTTTTCTTTCCTTCCTGTCTTTTCAGTGACCTCTTGCTTTCTTCATGTATGATGTCCTTGATGTCATTCCACAACTCGTCTGGTCTTTGGTCACTAGTGTTCAATGCATCAAATCTATTCTTCAGATGGTCTCTAAATTCAGGTGGGATATACTCAAGGTCACATTTTGGCTCTCATGGACTTGCTCTGATTTTCTTCAGTTTCAGCTTGAACTTGCATATGAGCAATTGATGGTCTGTTCCACAGTCGGCCCCTGGCCTTTTTCTGGCTGATGATATTGAGCTTTTCCATCGTCTCTTTCCACAGATATAGTCAATTTGATTTCTGTGTGTTCCATCTGGTGAGGTCCACGTGTATAATCAGTGTGTGTTGGTGAAAGAAGGTATCTGCAGTGAAGAAGTCGTTGGTCTTGCCAATTCTACCATTTGATCTCTGGCATTGTTTCTATCACCAAGGCCATATTTTCCAACTACTGATCCTTCTTCTTTGTTTCCAACTTTTGCATTCCAATCGCCAGTAATTATCAATGCATCTTGATTGCATGTTTGATCAATTTCAGACTGCATCAGCTGAAAAAAATCTTCTAATTCTTCATCTTTGGCCCTAGTGGTTGGTGCGTAAATTTGAATAATAGTCGCATTAACTGGTCTTCCTTGTAGGCGTATGGATATTATCCTATCACTGACAGCATTGTACTTCAGGATAGATCTTGAAATGTTCTTTTTGACGATGAATGCAACACCATTCCCCTTCGAGTTGTCATTCCCGGCATAGTAGACTATATGACTGTCTGATTCAAGATGGCCAATACCAGTCCATTTCAGCTCACTAATGCCTAGGATATTGATGCTTATGTGTTCCATTTCATTTTTGACGATTTCCAATTTTCCTAGATTCATACATCGTACTTTCCAGGTTCTGATTATTAATGGATGTTTGCAGCTGTTTCTTCTCATTTTGAGTCATGCCACATCAGCAAATGAAGGTCCCGAAAGCTGTACTCCATCCATGTCATTAAGGTCTACTCTACTTTGAGGAGGCAGCTCTTCCCCTATCATCTTTTGAGTGCCTTCCAACCTGGGGGGCTCATCTTCCAGCACTATATCAGACAATGTTCCGCTGCTATCCATAAGGTTTTCACTGGCTAATACTTTTCAGAAGTAGACTGCCGGGTCCTTCTTCCTAGACTGTCTTAGTCTGGAAGCTCAGCTGAAACCTGTCTTCCATGGGTGACCCTGCTGGTGTCTGGATGCTAGTGGCATAGCTTCCAGCAACACAGCAACACAAAAGCCCCCACAGTACGACAAACTGACGGACACGTGCAAGAGTGCAAGGAGATGCAAATAGAAAAACACTAATAATAATCTTTTCTTTTAATGTTGGATTGTCTGTCTTTATCTTATTGATTTAGAAATATTTGCCATATATTTAGACTATGCGGCCTTTGTTGGCTTAACGTAGTATAAATATTTTCTCCATGATTTGGCTTGCAATTTTTACTCTTGTAATAGTGCCTTTGGAAGACAAAACTTCCTAACTTTATTGTAGTCCAACTTATCTCTGTTTTCCTTTATTGTTAGTGTTTTTGTATCATGTTTTATAAATCTTTCTATACCATACATCATAATGATATTCTCCCATGTTATTTTATGGAAAGTTTATTGTTTTGTCTTTTATTTTTGTATCTACTGTCCACCTAGAATTGGCTTTCATGTATGATGTGAGGTAGAGGTCAAATTTTATTTTTTCCATATGACTATGAGCACCATTTCTTGAAAAGACTGTCCTTTCTTTACTACTTTGAGTTGCCTCCTTTGGTATATATCCTGTGCGCATATGTAAAAAAAAAATCCATTTATGGATTCTCTATTGTGTTCCACTGGTCTCGTTGTGTACCCTTGTGCCATATCATACTGTCTTAGCTATTCCAATTTTCTATTAAGTCTTGGTACCAGATAGGGCATTCTCCAATTATTTTCTTCTTCAAGGTTATCTTGGCTAATTTGGACAAAATGAGTTTTCATATACATTCTAGAAAAAGCTTGCCAATTGTCATAAAAACAGATGAGATTTTGATTGGATTTCCTTGGGTCCATAGATCAATTTGGGGGGAGAATTGACAGCTTTAAAAGAGTAAGCCTTCCAATCTAAAAACATAGTATCTCTCTTTTTCTTTCCTCTCTTTTTCTTCTCCTTCTTTTTTTTTTTTTTTCTTTCTTCTTTTTTGAGAGAGGGTCTTCTTTAATTTTTACGGATAATGCTTTGAAATTTTCTGTGGCAGGATCTAGCAAATCTGTTTTTGGAACTTTTCCTGATTATTTGTTGTTTTTAATGATATTAAGTTACTGCCTTCCTAGGATCCTCTATACTTATTTACAATTATTATGCAGTCCTGGGTGGTGCAAGTGGTTAGGCACTTGACTACTAGCCAAAAGGTTGGTGGTTTAAACCCACACAGAGTTTCCTCGAAAGATAGGCCTGGTGATCCACTTCTGAAAGTTCACGGCCTTGAAAACCCTATGAAGAAGTTCTACTCTGCACACATGGGGTAGCCACGACTCAGAATCCACTCTACAGCAACTAACAATAACAATAAGCTTAATGGTTGATGTAGTACTTATACCTACAATTCAAGTCCTGCACTTTTTTTTTCCCACACTGGGTACTTTAACGGAAAATGAGAAAACTATATTCTTGCCTTCTCAGATGGAGAATTGCATGCAAGAACTCCTCAACTCACAGAGACAGTATATAACACGGCCAATATGATACCACTCAGTGTACTGGGCCAGTAGTTTACAAAGTTACTAGATGCTTGACAATGTAATATCCTTAGCAAACACGAAGTAGTTTAACAACCCCATAGAATTTGCCTCATATTGTATACAATCACCTTATAATACAATAAAAAGGAAGATTTTGAAGTAATTTTCTAGGTAGTTAAGTTGCTGCTTGTCCAACTTCAAGCCTCATAGTTCTTACCTTACGTGCATCTGAAAGGTCATGAGCAGAAGGCACACAGTGAATTTTCAAAATGCTCACTTAGCCATACTTTATGGGCTGTAGCTCATCCTAATCGCTCAAGTTACATTGTATCTTCTTCATGGTGTTCTTCCTAGGGCTTTGGGAAAATGAATACTACATTCAGGTAGCTAAGTGATAATTGATACCGCCAGAGACAGATTATAGAGAACATAAGAGTCTGATGTCTTTATACACATGTACATTTCTCAGAAAATATATTTAGTTACTAGCAAGAGTCTAATAATATGTCTTGATGTAGCATACTGTATTTCAGCAAAAGTGAAAATACGATCAGGTTCCGGTTCTGTTCTGTGACATAACAGAAGTCCAAGTTACATTCCTAGCCTCATTTGCATGAATCCTTAGAGCTGTATTTGATATGCAAAACCATACGATTGGGCCAACAGCGTTCTGAAATATAGCTTTGAATAATGTGCTGGCTACTTGGATTCTTTTTAGGATTTCTAGGATCTAAAAGATGGATTTAAGTGATTTATTCTGATTGGTTATTAAATGGCTTGTTTAATAAATCAGCAGTGGATTGAGATTTTAATGTATTCACTACTTTCCTTACTTGAAGAATCCATAAATCATATAATCATATATCATAAATATATATAATCATATAATCATAAATCATATAGCTATGTAAAAAGAAACAGAGTGGTTATAATATGTAGTAAATTGATATAACAGAAAAATCTAATAGAAATGTATTTTTTAAAAACTTTCTTGGACCTTTTCAGTTCAACTAAAGAATACAAAAATTTATTTGAACATGAATTATTTACAAAGTCCTAGGTGGGGTAGTGATAAATAACTTATGATGTAACCCTACTTTGAGGACTGAGTCATGTAAGCTACCATATAAAATAGAAAGATAATAGTCCTATATGTATATATATGGTCAATAAAATGGTTCCTTATTCAGATAAGTTTGGGAAACATGATTTTTTTTTTTTTTTGGCAATTCACAAACCTATTGGTATAGTTAAAACTCTTACGATAAGAAAAAAAATCTTTATTTAACACCAGACTTTGTCAACCATAGAACCCTTTTTCTTATTTTTTATTCCAAAATGTAATGTTCCTTGGAAAAACTCCCTTGAGTAAATATTATACCTAGAAGTGATTAAAGCTAATAAATTTCACCTGTGGGGATGCAGAGACCATCACAGAATCAGTGGCTTTGGACTTGGAAAGAAGACATGATATTTCAGTAAGTGAATCTAGAGATAGGAAATGCATATAAAAATGTAAAAAATATAAATTTTCTGAGCTTTAAAAATCATAATAACCTGATAAAACATTTCTACAATAAGTGTGCACTTCTAGCTTTCTTTTAGTGTAATGTAGTCATCCAACAACAAATATATATATAGTATTGTGTGTGTGTGTGTGTGCAGCATCGAAAACACAAATAGATATAAGACTCACTTTTGACATCAAAGTGGAAATAATGGCTTGTCAATATTGTTACCCGGGAAAAGAGCTCTATTTTTTATTTTCAATGAAAACTATAAAATCAAAAGCATTATAAGGCTAAATTGAATCATTCATTTATTTATTTAACACATTTATTGAGTGGCTGTATGCCAGAAAATTTGTGAGCTGCTAGAGATACTTGAATGATTCAAAATGAAAAACTCCTGCCTTCGTGGAGCTAAGACTTCAATGAGGAAGACATCTTTTAATCAGAGTCATAGGAATAAATGTAAAATTACAATATGTGGTACAAAGGACCTATGATGCTACTGTTGTTAGCTGACGATCCATGTACAATGGAACAAAACGCTGGCTGGGTCTGACATTCCCGTGATCAGCTGCAGATCAGACCATTGTGATTCATAGGGATTTCATTTGCTGATTATCAGAAGTAGATCACCAGGCTTTCTTCCTAATTAACCTTAGTCTGGAAGCTCCACTGAAATGTGTTCAGCATCATCATACACACAAGCCACCAATGGTGGTGGGTACGCATGAGTGCATTGGCCAGGAATTGGATCTGTTTATCCGGCATGGAAGGCAAGAATTCTACCATTGAATCACCAACAACCTCAAGTTTAAAAGGAAAAGGTGTTTGAGTTGAGGTTGAAGGCTGAAGAGGAGTTAATAAAGTGAAGGAAATGAAATGAAAGTATGCCACAGAGGGCATGAAGGCCCCGTGGAGGGTGGGACATGGTGCCTGCAAGGACAGTAAAGCTCACTGGGGCTGGGACAACAGAGAGCAGTGGGAACATGCAGTCTCTGCACACATAATGCTCCAAAAATAGTTGACAGGAGGAAAATTACATTTTTTAAATATAAATATCCATATGCCTAGATTGTTGTTTTGATTTATACTACCGTGACAGTTATACCTTTTGGAATGGAGGGCTTTGATATGATAACGTGAAAGTTCATTTTAGCTCAACAAATATTTATTGAGTCAGGTTCTAAAGATAGGAAAGAAATGAATGTGATGTAATCCCTGTTATTGAAGCAGACAGACACATAAATAGCTGTATGTGCTGAAGATGCCTAACAGGCTTTTGGAGTGAAGCAAAGCCTGAGTTGATTCGTGATGAATAAACAGGTACAATTTAAGCCTGGGATAAGAAGGTCAATCAAGATAGAAGGAACTGCATAAGCAAAGACATGTGAGGTGTGAAAAAAATAATGTCGCAGGGAACTATAAGTAGTTTAGTGTTACTGGAATGTAAAATGTGAGAAAGGAAGTAAAAGCATGTATTATATCACCGAAGGCTCTGTATGCCACACTACGGGACTGGATTTTAGCCTATAGATCAGGGGTTGGCAAACCATAGCCAGAAGGCCAAATCTGGACTATTGCTTTTTTGATTAATAAATTTGTGGTGTCTATGACTATTTTCACACTTCTACAGCAAGAGTTGAGTAGTTGTGACAGAGACTATATGATTCTCAAAGCTGAAAATATTTATTATCTGGCCTTTTACAGGAAAAGTTTAACCCATGATAGACAATGGGTAGTATACGACTTTCAAGTAAGAGACTGACACTTTGAGATTTTACTTATGACTAAAATATATAGACACCACATTTTGAGGCTTTAATATATACTAGGCACAGTATTTTTTTTTTTTAGGCACAGGGCTAGATGATTTACATATATTATTGATTTCTCAAAAATCATACTCCAAGGTAGATATTAAAATCTCTCATTTTACTGATGTGACTATTGAGATTTGGAAGGTTGCATGACTTGCCTAAAGCCCCATAATTTTGACATTTTCAGATCAGTTTCAAGCCCAGTTCATCTGACTCAAAGACCTTTTTCCACAATCTGTCAGCAGATTGGAAAAATGAACACTAGAGTCAGATGAAGTCTAGTTCCGAGGAATTTGTTGCAAGAAAACCAGCAAGCAAGCCATGATCTGGATCTGAATTAAGTAGGAGGATGATAGGGATAAATTCAAGAGTTTAGGATAGAAAATCAGCAGAACTTCTAGACTGGCTTCTTGATACGTTAGATGAAGTGAGTGAGGGAAAAAGAGAAGATGGAAATAACTTATGGTTTTCTGGTTCAGTGGTTGGAAATATGATGGATTTATTT
Organism: Loxodonta africana; assembly: GCF_030014295.1. Classification (NCBI taxonomy): domain Eukaryota; kingdom Metazoa; phylum Chordata; class Mammalia; order Proboscidea; family Elephantidae; genus Loxodonta; species Loxodonta africana. Next base: position 119,303,265 of record NC_087348.1, read on the forward strand.
ATAGATACAGGAAATTGAGGACAGACAGCATCTTCACAGGTGGGGAGATGATGATAAGTGACATTTTACACAGTGTGTATATTTTCAAGTGCCTGAAATAGATCAAAGTGAAGATGAACACCAGACTGTTGACTATAAAAGACTAAAACTTGGGAGAGATGCAGGAATATGCTAGAGATTCATTCCATTTCAGCATAGAAGACATAAGTAGCAGAAGTTTCCTTTCTTATAATTTTATGAACTATTATGACATATATACTCTACCCATTTGACAGAATCCCATTAGATTTAAAAAGAGGCACTGTATTGTAGTGATTCAGAGCACTCTGAAACCAGACTTTCTGATTTCAAACATTACTGCTCCCACTTTTTTGTACCATTGTTGTTCTTAGGTGCTGTCAAGTTGGTTCCAACTCATATCAACCCTATAGGACAGAGTAGAACTACCCCATAGGATTTCCAAGGAGTGGCTGGTGGATTTGAACTGTTGACCTCTTGATTAGCAGCTGAGCTCTTAACAACTATGCAACCAGGTTAACATTAAAAAAAAAAAAAAAAAAATCAGGCCCGTTGCCATCGAGTCGATTTGGACTCACAGTGACCCTATGGGACAGAGTAGAACTGCCCCTTAGAGTTTCCAAGGAGCGCCTGTGGATTCGAACTGCTGGCCTTTTGGTTAGCAGCTGTAGCACCTAACCACTATGCCACCAGGATTTCCAGGTTAACATTAGGCAAGTTTATTGATTCTCTAATAACAGTTATCTCATAGGGTTGCTGTGAGGATTAAATGAGTTAATATATGCAAAGATTTTAAAATAATGCATGAAAATAATAAGCTCCTTGTAGGTATTAATTTCAATTATTTTATTTATTTCAATAAATTAATTTTCTAAACATCTAGTATATTCAAATAGGATTTTTCTGCAAAATTTTATCCCTACCCCATCCACTGGTGTTTCTTTCAGATATGGGAAAAGTATATATGAGACTAGAAGAAGAGGTGGACCTGAATGCAACATTGCCCATTTACCTGTATATTTCATTTATTTTCATCCTACCACTTTATTATTGTTATTGTCACTTTTTTTTTTTTGTTATTGTTATCTTGCAGAAAATTTGTCTCTGTCTCATGGTGACCTCATAAATAACAGAACAAAACATCGCCAGGTCCTGCATCATCTTTATGACGCTTGATATCTTTGAGCTCATTGTTGCAACTATTGTGTCAATCCAGCTCATTGATGGTTTCCCTCATTTTCATTGGCTGTCTACCCAAAATGAAGTTTTTTTCTAGTGATTGGTCTGTCTTCATGACATGTCCACAGTAGGTGAACTGAAGTCTCACCGTTCTTGTTGCTAAGGAACATTCTGGTTGTTTTTCTTCTAAGACTGGTTTGCTTGTTGTTTTGGTAGTCCATGATATATTCAGTATTCTTCACCAATACTATAGCTTGAATGCATCAATAATTCTTCTGTCTTCCTTTTTCATTATTCAGTTTTCACATGTGTATGAGGTGGTTGAAAAGACCATGGGTTGGGTCAGGCACACTTTAGTGATCCAAAGTCATATCTTTGCTTTTTAAAACTTTAAAAATGTCTTTTGCAGATTTGCCCAATGCAATACATTGTTTCTTTTATTTTTCCTGGAGGAGCAAGGATTTGTACTGTTTTATTATTATTATTATTATTATTTATTATTTTTTTTTAATTATGATTTAGGTGAAAGTTTATAGCGCAAATTAGTTTCTCATTAAACAAAAAATATACAAATTGTTTTGTGGCATTGGTTGCTAACCCCACGTTGTGTGAACACTTCAACACTCTCCCCTTTTCCACCCCAGGTTCCCTGTTTCCATTTGTCCAGTTTTTTCTGCCCCTTCCTGCCTTCTCATCTTTGCTTTTAGGCTGTTGTACCCATTTAGTCTCATATACATGGTTGAGCTAAAAAACACATTTCTCACGTGTGTTATTGTTTGCCCTATAAACCTGTCTGATCTTTGGCTGAAGGGTGGACCTCAGTAGTGACTTCAGTATTGAGTTAAAACTGTGTCCTGGTGCCATACTCTTTGGGTTTCTCCAGTCTCTGTCAGACCAGCAAGCTTGGCCTTTTTTTGTGAATTTGAATTTTGTTCTACATTTTTCTTCCACTCTGTCTGGGACACTGTATTGTGATCCTTGTCAGAGCAGTTGGTAGTTGTAGCTGAGCACCATTTAATTTTCTGGGCTCAGTCTGGCAGAGGTTGTGGTAGTTGTGGTCCATTAGTGCTTTGGACTAATCTTTCCCTTGTGTCTTTGGTTTGCTTTATTCTCCTTTGTTCCAGTCGGAATGGGACCAGTAGATGTGTCTGAGATGGCCACTCACAGGCTTTTAAGACCCTAGATGCTACTTACCAAAGTAGGATGTGAAAATTTTCTTTATGAACTATGTTATGCCAATTTAGCTAGATGTGCCCTGAGACCATGGCTGCCAGCCATCAGTCCAGCAACTCAGTTCCTCAGGGAGTTTGGATGTATCTTTGAAGCATCTATGACTTTGCCTTGGTCCAGTTGTGCTGATTTCCCCAGTATTGTGTACTGTCTTACCCTTCATCGAAGTTACCACTTATCTACTATCTAGTGTTTTTCCCTCCCCTCCTCTCCCCTCCCTTGTAACCATCAACGATTATTTTGTTCTGTGTGTTAATCTTTTCTTGAGTTTTTATAATAGTGGTGTCATACAGTATTTGTCCTTTTGTGAGTGACTTATTTGCTCAGCATAATGCCCTCCAGATTCATTCATGTTGTGAGATGTTTCACAGATTCATCATTGTTCTTTACCATTGCATAATATTCCACTGTGTGTGTACCATAGTTTATCCACTCATCTGTTAATGGGCACTTAAGTTGTTTCCATCTTTTTGCTATTGTGAATAATGCTGCAGTGAACACAGGTGTACATATGTCTATTCGTGTGACAGCTCTTAATTCTCTAGGATACATTTCTAGGAGTGGAATTGCTGGATCATATGGTACCTCTATTTCTAGTTTTTTAAGGGAGCGCCATATCATTTTCCAAAATGACTGTACCATTTTGCATTCCCATCAGCAGTGCCTAAGAGTTCCAATCTTCCTGCAACCTCTCCAATATTTGTTATTTTCTGTTTTTCTTTTTTCTTTGACTAATGCCAGTAATGTTGGGGTAGATGTTTATCTCATTGTAGTTTTCATTTGCATTTTCCTAATGGTTAGTGACCGTAAGCATTTCCTCATGTGTTTGTTAGCCACTTGAATGTCTTCTTTGGTGAAGTGTCTGCTCATACCCTTTGCCCATTTTTTAATTGAATTATTTGTCTTTTTATTGTAGAGCTGTTGGATTTTCCTATAGATTTTAGAGATTATATTTTTGTCAGATATGTCATAGCCAAAAATGTTTTCCCAGTCTATCGTTTCTCTTTTTACTCTTTGGTGAAATCTTTTGATGAGCATAAGTGTTTAATTTTTAGGAGCTCCCAGTAATCTAGTTTCTCTTCTGGTATTTGTGCATTGTTAGTTATGGTTTGTAGTCTATTTATGCTGTATAGGGTCGCTATGAGTCAGAATCGACTCGGCAACAGGTTTGGTTTTACGCTGTATATTAGGGCCCCTAGCATTGACCCTATTTTTTTTTCCCCATGATCTTTATAGTTTTTGGTTTTATATTTAGGTCTTTGATTCATTTTGAATTTTTTTTTTTTGTATGGTGTGAAGTATGGGTCCTGTTTCATTTTTTTACAGATGGACATCCAGTTTTACCTGTCCCATTTGTTAAAAAGACTGCCTTGTCCCCATTTAATGGACTTTAGGCCTTTGTCAAAGATCAGGTGGCCATAGGTAGATGAATTTACGTCTAGGTTTTCAATCCTGTTCCATTGATCAATGTGTCTCTCATTGTACCGTTTGATTTCTTGATTGCTGTTTCCATGGATATTGATTATTGATTCAAGTAGAATGAAATTGTTGACAACTTCAATTTCATCACCATTAATCATGATGTTTTCCAGCCCAGTTGTGAGGATTTTTATTTTCTTCATATTCATGTGTAATCCATATAGGAGACTGTAGTCTTTGATCTTCATCAGTAAGTGCTTTAAGTTGTCTTCATTTTCAGCAAGCGAATTTGTGCCAACTTTATTCTGAAAAATCATTCATGAACCTAGAACATCTTATAATGCTAGAAAGCAAGGAAGTGATCTAATATACACACACACCACCCACAATGATGAAGTTATGTCAGAGAGGATATAGGAGCCAACTGGAAGAGTTCCCAATGACTAAAGCTGAAATTATTTGAGCAATACAATAAAATATTATTGAATTATTTAACCCGAAGTATAAAATAAATATCTTTGAGTCCATACTGAGTTATATAAATGATTAAATAAGTAAACAAACAAACAAGGAGAGGCAAATCTGTGCAGAAAAATTGCGCATATGTAGCTACTTAGCCCTCAAGTAAGTAGAGCATACATAGCTCCCCATTTCTCAACTGTGGGCTTCTCATACCAAATTCATTCCAAAGTGTACAGTATTGAAGGGGAAGAGAAAGAAGAAGGAGCAACTTTACAAAGTCAAAACCTGACAAACCCTTCCTCAGCCAGGTGACTAATAGTGACATGAGCAGTGATAAGCCATGTTGATAGCACATACCCTTGAAATGATGTGACAGGATTGGCACTTCACCTCTGTGGTCTTCATGAGAAAAAACATCAGACAGATCCCAATTGAGGGACATTTTACAAATATCCAACCATTACTTCTCAAAACTGTTAAGGTCGTCAAAAACAAGAAATGTGTGAGAAATTGTCAGAGCCAAGAGGAGCTTAAGGAGATATGACGATCACATATAATGTGGCATCCTGTGTGGGGCCCTGGAACATAAAATGGACGGAAGAAAAACTAAGACAATATGAATAAAGTATGGACTTTAATACTAATGTATTTGTTCAATGTGACGTAATAGTGTAATATGTCAAGAATAGGAGAAACTTGATGTTGGGTGTATGAGAAATCTCTAACCTACCTTGGCAATTTTTCTGAATGTCTAAAGCTATTCTAAAAAAAAAAAAAAGTTATGACACAAAACAGTCACATTATGTAGCATGGCAATCATGGGGCTGTTCATTACAATCTAATATTCCCCTTCTTTTATTCTGGCCAGGTAGTCTTATGATAATCACTTTAGCCGTGTTAACTGATTTGCTTTTCCTAAAAGGTGAACATGACAATTCAACAATAACGATAATCTTCATTGTCTCACTGAACATTTTTTGACTATATGCACAGGGGCAGCCTGTATTTTATTATTTTTTAAAACTAGTAGGATACAATTATTGTGTCCTTACTATGTCATACTATTGCTCTTATACCACCACTGAAGTAGCCGTTGAAATCTAGAAACTTTCTAAATTACTTTCCATTTGTGGACAGATTAAACAGAAAATAAAAATAAAGAAGAGAAATTACTTAAGAGTAATTCTGTAATTCTATTCTTTAAAATGAACAGGGAAGGAAAAGTTATAATTCTATAGAATCACTCTGTAATAAATTGTATTTATTTTGAGTGCATAAGCGTGTTATAATGAATGTTTATGATGTCACCAGCTTGTTCATCTCCCTCTTGGGTCAAATGCATTTACTGACTGTGGTTTCCCACACATATGGTGACAGTGGCAATTCTCAACTTTGGCACTACTTTTACATTGACACGTTGTATGTTAACACATCTAAAATGCCTTTCCTATATCAGCTTTTACCTTCTAAACACATTTTTTTAGTACTTACATGATGGTGTTGCCTGGTAAACTAGCAGTTCCATTTTTTTTTTTTTTTAATACAGAAGTGTCTACGCATTTAGCTAATTATTTTATTACATTTCCCCACATGTCATGAAATTAATGGAAAAGCAGAACAGTGAAATTGCTGACTCTTGTGACACCGTAATCAAGATGATGAAATTATTCTGTGTGACAAAGTGCTTAATCTTTTAACCTCAGTTGGATTTCAACTTAAGCTGTATAAACTGTGTGTGAAGGATACAAACACAAAGCATATATAAAATGCTTGAAACCAGGTTGAAGATAGTTTCTAAAGGGTACTACTGTTGTGAGGGACAGGATGGAAATAAACTCATCTTATTTACTTTTTTTCAGAGTCAAATGTAAAGAGAAGTTTATTTATCCATAAAGCTGTTGGTGGAGGTGGATTTTAGTACAGCTCTTTCATCAGGAGAAAAAAGCTGGTGTTCAACTTTCTCCTGACCACATTTTGGAAATATGTAATAAAGTATTTCCTGTTCAATTCCTAATAATTTGCCCTGCAACATTCCTTAAAAAAAAAAAAAGTAATCAAATTCTTCTAATATTCAGTATTTTCTAAGAAATTAACTAAAAAAATTTAAAATTTGAGGTGAAATTTACTATATGAAAGCATCATTCATTAATTATATTAAATGTTTAATCAGTGCTTCTAATGTTTTAAAGGGGGCATTGGTAGTTCAGTGGTGGTATTCTCACCTTCCAGTGGGAAGCCCAGGTTTGAGTCCTGGCCAGTGAGCTTTATGCACAGCCACCACGTGTCTGTCACTGAGGGCTGGCCAGTTTCTATGATGCTGAAGGTTCAGTGGCATTTTCAGACTAAAACAGACTAGAAAGAAAGGTCTGGTGATCTACTTCCCAAAAATCAGCCACCGAAAACTTTATGGAACTTAGTTCTATTCTGACACACATGGGGTCGCCATGAGCTGGAATTGACTATATGGTAACCGGTAAAAATAAGGAATGAAGCATTCCAAACCTGAATTCAGATTATAAAATAGTATATAATATATAACCCTATTTTGTTTTAAAAATGCATAGATAATATCCAATAGAAAATATTTAGTTTTCATCTTTATCTTTCCTTTCCTACAATAGCATGTATTACTTTGAATTCAGGGAAAAAAAAATTGTTTTTAAATTTCTACTTTATTGTCTAGAATTTTTCTCTGAATATTATAAATGGAGTCTGCTAAACACAGAGTAACTGTGAAGATGATTAATTGATTTTGTTGCCTTTGGCATTTTTCTTTGACTTGGCCTTTGAAGTTGCTTTGTTCATACTGAGTTATTTCAGTTCTGATTTCTTCATGAAGTTGCTATGTCTGATTCTACTGTTAAAAAACATTCCAGAGTTGCTTGGTATGAATTAATTTGTGACATTAACAAGGGGACAGTGAATCAAGTCTCTTTCCTCATTTATTTACTGTCTTTATTATGAATTTTGGTTAATAAGTTAGCATTTTTCAGCAATAGAGACACAGTTATTAACAGAGAAAATAGTATGCTCCTATTAACTCCTCATTTTATAAAAGTTCACAAAATTGTCATCTTTTCAAGGACAAAGTATTATTCAAATGCAGATGGAATAAGCCGCATTGTCTGTTTTTATCATGCAAAAGTTATTTGCAGGCCCAAGTCATTATAAATGCTGCTTTTATACCCACCTAACCATATGTTTTAGGTACACATTTCAGATGGGAAGCAAAGACTAACGGTAAAGCAAAATTAAGTAATATGAACTCTCATCTTCAGCTACAGGCCTAGCTACCAAAGAAACGCACAATTTCTATCTCAGTTTTCCATTTTTAATTTATATAAAATAAAATATCAGATGTTAAGATAAATAAAATTTCATAAATCACCTTAATAAAAAAGATCACATATCTTTAAAATGGCTTGGTTATTAGTATTCTCATAATATGATTATGGAATTAGAAAATGATTATCATAATTATTTTTATTATGATATTTACATTATCTTTCTCTAATTGGAAACTGGGGACACTCTGACCCATTCTCCTGACATCTTCTGTCTTTAAAAATAAATGTTTCAAAATTGACTGGATTATATTCAAACTAGCAGCATTTAGGCACTACTTACCAATGTTTTTCAGGATACCTAAGCATTCAGAATCCATCCTTTTGTCTTTATATCCAAGCTGCTTGATCTGTTAACATTCAGGGTAATTCATGAAGTCTCCAACAGATCCAGCTGTTTCCTATTCAAGTCTGGAAACATTGACGTGAAAAGCTGTTTGTTAAGGCTAAAAGTAGGCACCATCTGTACAGGAAAGAAGAAATATCCTCATTATTTTCATTTGTGTGATGACCTTGGGAAGTCAGATCGCTGTGTCAATGAAGAATATAAGTATGAAAGTATGCTGGAATTTTATTTTCCTTTTAAGATAAAAAAAACCTTAATACACTGAAACTATATATAAATATTCCATAAAGAGTTACAGGATGTTTTAAAAAGACACAGAAAAATGTTTGCTTTTGTCTATATACCAAGTACAAATGTCAACTTTAAGCAGCAGGCCTATAACTCTTAAACCCTGTTAAAGACGGTAATGATTTTATGCACTCGGCTGCCAAACAGAAGGTTGAAAGTTGGAACCCATCAGCTGCTCCACAGGAGAAAAGACCTGGAGATCTGCTCCCACAAAGATTACAAGCTTTGAAACCCTATCTGGCAGTTGGACTCTGTCACAAAGGGTCTCTGTGTGTCAGAATCAACTGAATGGCACACAATGACAACAATCTTTATTTGATTTTTGAATTTCCATTTACTGACTGATTCATGTAAAACCAAATACATATCAAAGTGAGCAGATTGCTTGTGTTTTCTGAAGACTAGAACAAATAAATCATAATGGTGCAAATTACCTTTATCTAGAAGAATGATTTTTATTAAGAATCTCTCAGTTACATGAGCTAGAGTGAAGTACATCTGACTTGCAAATCATCTTTTTATCTTGATACTAATACACAGTAGGTTTACTTGTCATTTATTGAGTGATTAGGATATACTAAGCACTGAACTAAATTCTTTAATCTTCACAATAACCTTATGAAGTGGGCATTATTTAACTATTTTAAAGATGAGGAAATTTGAGGTATGAAGAGTTTAAGAAACATACCTACATTGATATAGCTACTGTCTTAGTTTGCTGGTGCTACTATAACAGAAATACCACAAGTGAGTGGCTTTAAGGAACAGTAATGTGTTTTCTCACAGTTTAAAAACATGTTGGCTTCGAGTTGACTCCAACTTATAGCGACCCTATTGGACAGAGCAGAACTGTCCGATAGAGTTTTCAAGAAACACCTGGTGGATTTGAACTGCCAACTTTTGGTTAGCAGCCATAGCTCTTAACCACTATACCATCAGGGTTTCCTTTCACAGTTTAGAAGGCTAGAAGTCCAAACTCAGGGTACCACCTCTAGAGGAAGGCTTTCTCTCTCTGTCTGCTCTGGGGGAAGGTCTTTGTCTCTTTTAAGCTCCTATTCCTAGGTTTCCTGGCAGTCTTCATGTGGTATGTCTTCTATCTCCCCTCATCTGTGCTTGCTTGCTTCTGTGCCTAATCTGCACTTTTATATCTCAAAAGTAATTGGCTTAAAACACACCCTACATTGATATGAACTCATTAAAATAACAAAGAAAACCCTATTCCCAAATGGGATTACATATCTAAAGGTCAGCAGTTCAAATCCACTGGCTGCTTCTTGGAAACCCTATGGGACAGTTCTACTCCGTCCTGTAGGGTCACCATGAGGCAGAAATGACTCGATGGCATGGCTAGGTAAGTATACAGGGGTTAGGATTTACAACACATATTTTTCAGGGAACACAATTCAATTTATAACAGCTACCAAGTGATCAAGTCTTAATTAAGACCCAGACCTATTTGATTCCAAAGCCACATCAACTTCTAATCATATAATCTATCAATCCTATGTGATAGCCTTCATCGATAGGACTTCAAAATATAGCGATCTTGGTTATTCATTCATACATTCATTCATTTAGCACAGGTATCAGGTATTTCAGTAATTCTTCTTGAACTCTAACTTCACTGTCATTTGATCTAGACAACCTTGAAATTTTATTGCTAGAAGTGCTAGATGTACGACACTTATATGTAAGATTGAAAATAAAGGAAGAGCAGTTCTGAAGAAATTGTGATGCACCTATAGGGGCGATAGTGAGCTACTGAAGCACCATTAAGTGGGGAAAAACAGTAACATTTCACACATACACACACATATACTTTTCTAATTCTCAGTGACTAAAACCACTCATAACTCTGAGTTCTATTTCATTTGGCTCAACATTTCCTAGAGACCCCATACTGTTCCAGAGAAAGCACTTGGTATCCACATGAACGTATGAAATGCCATGTTAAATTAGATAGTTGAGAAACTCATATGAATTGGGGGTAAAATTAGAAGCCAGGGTGGCTTGTGATATCTTTCTAGTATATTAAAATGTGAATTAGATCAGTAGACCTAAGTTGGAGTTGCATAGTTCCTGGACGAATGTGGTAAATTGAACAACTTGAGTCATGTTGTTTTCTATCAAAATAAAAACATAGACTAAGAACTAGAAATGTTTTATCTTTTTCTGACTATCAGATGTCGAACAATAATGCTTCTCAATATACTAAGTATGTTATAATACAAAAGGAGAAGCAGATTTTATTCCAAATTCCAATAAATCAGAAAATGTTTATCACATACCTACTATATTTAAAATATTAAATAATATCACCATATGTTTAATCTAGCTACCTATGCATCTGTAGGTACAGCCTACTTTCTTAAATTCATGTTATTTCTGAAGATAGAACACATCTGTTTTCAAAGAGGCGAAAAAGAAAATTAAAAAATCAGAAAGGAAGACCCATGCAACATTTATTTCCAACAGAAAACTTCGGCCTACCTCGGTAGTGACTGAGTCTTTCCAAGAAGATATCATATTTCTTTCCTTTTCAATGTATGTAGGCTGCCCAGAAATCCTAGAACTTAACGGGGTTTTTTTAGCTATTCCAGTAATTATTTCCAAATAACACAGTTTCTTTCAATAAGATTCAGTTCAACTCAGGCTCAATTCTGCTTTTAGCAGTATTCATGGTTTATTTGGTGAAAAGTTAATGAATCTACCACACAAAGTGAACTGTATCCTCATACATCCCCAGGTTCCATTAATTGTTCACTCTACAGCTATCATTCAGGGATGTGTACAAATCTCTTTTCAACACGTATATATTTTTCTGCCCTTCTTCCTAGAATATTATTCTTGATTATCACTTACATAAGGTAGAACTTCCTTTATGAATACTTCAAACTTGTAGGGAGTCCCTCCAGCCCTGGTGTTTTAGAATGTGGTCAGAGAATGCAGATGTGCTCTAAGAAGAGTTGAAGTTTCTTGAACTGTAGTCATAGTCAAGGAGTCCCTGGGTGGCACAACAGCTGAGCACTCGACTATTAACTGAAAGGTTGACAGTTCTACCCAGAGGCACCATGAAAGAAAAGCCCGGCAAGCTGCTTCTGAAAGGTAACAGTCTTGAAAACCCTACGGAGTGCAGTTTTATTCTGCACACATGGGGTTGAAATGAGTTGGAATCAAGTCAACAGCAATTGGTTTGGGTTTGTTCGGTTGTTTGTTTTTTTAATCATGGTCCATCTTAGTTTCTGCCATTACCACTTTAAGAGTCCTGAAATTTTCATTCTTTCATCCTAAGGAAGTAATTTTCTGTCTCTGATCAATTCAATACTACAGCTACAGAGGTGATTGCTTAATGTGAGTACTTAATTTCTATGGTCTTAAATATATTCTTTTTATTCTTTCTAGGTTGTTAGAATCTTACTGCCCCTAAACAAGCACATGGCCCCATTTATTGACTTTAGGCAGTTTGCTTGTTCTGTTGTTTTTGTTAGGTGCCATTGAATTGGTTCAGACTCATAGCGACTCCATGTAAAACAGAATGAAACACTGCCCAGTCCTGCACCATCCTCACAATCATTGTTATGCTTGAGCCCATTGTTACAGCCACTGCGTTAGTCCATCTTTGAGGATCTTCCTCTTCTTCACTGACCCTCTACTTTACCAAGCGTGACATCCTTCTCTAGGGTCTTGTCCCTCATTGTTCTAGAGCAGCTCATTTTCCTTGCTAAATAGACATCTAGGCAAAAAGGAATGCGGTTGTGCAGCGAGTCATAAATTAACATGTTTACAGGTTGGGAAGCAGAAGGCCTGCCTAGGGGATGGAAAGGAGTGAAGTTCGGCTGGAAAGTAGGGTGTGGAAAGAGGAGCAGAGGATGATGAGTTTGAAAAGTCAAGTGTATAATTAACTATTTTTTGAACATAGACTAGAACTGTGGTAGGTGACAAGGTACACAGCCCTGAGGCTCAAAGAACTCACAATCTAGTGGAGAACATAGACAATGTCATTAACCAAATTAATAGAACTGCCAAATTAGAGCAAAGTGCTTTGAGAACTTGGCTGAATTCCACCTTAGTGTGGGTAGAGAGGGATGTCATGAGAACTTTTGCAGAGAAGACTTTTAAGGAAATGCATATTAGAAAAAATTGCATATTAAGCATTCATTAAATATTTAATAAGGGAGCTCTTTTATATGTAGGGATTAAAATCAAGAAAGGGTTAAAAAAGAGGCTAAAGTTCCTTTTATTACTGGGTTGCTAGCTACCATAGATTAATAGGGGGAATAGATACAGAAGGAAGAATAGATTTGGTGGGAGGCAATAAGTTGGGTTTCACAAATGTGTAAGGGTGGAAATTCACCCTACTTATCTGGAAATAAGAAGTATAAAAGCATATGTGATCATCCAGGACAGTATATAAAGGGAAAAAAAAGTTAAGAGGGTTAAGAGAGAATAATAGAATAATAATATAAAATAATAATAATTATAATAATGACAATAACAGAGTTTATACTTGCCTATGTAATGTAGAATTTTATGAAAAGCATGTTGTTGGAACTTGGCCTCATCTAAGCAATTACTTTTATTAAAATATTCTTTCTTACTAATTACACGTGTAATAGTCATTGCTTATGCATTTATTTTAATTCACCCAAACAGAATATTTGATTATTATCATTAATTTGGTAGATATATCAATGTTTGGAAATGCCACAGAAAACTTAACATGGAGCAAAAAGAGTAAATCACTAAAATCCAGCCACATTCTCTCTATCCCTTTTGCAAAATAACAAAAATCTTCTCATCAGTAATTCTTCTTCATTTAAAACTTTTATTTTCTAAATTCTGATGTGTTGATGCTAAGACTTTTTTTTTCTATTTTGAGTAAAATTCTGTTTTAAGTAATATACATAATGACAGAGTGAGTTTCAAAAATTTTATGAATGTAATCGATTTTCACCTATCTATTCATCATTCTATCTCTCTACATTTTTAAGTTTTCCCTGTCTCTGGAAGACTTATACACTCTATTTAAGTGACCTGTTTAATGACCTAAGGGGGAAAAAAAAATGGTTATGTTTCTTGTTATAATAGAATACTGATTTATTTGTTGGCTTGTTTGTTTTTGACTATAAGGATACAGCATTAGCTATGCAAACTCTAGCATAATCAGAGTAGCTTGTAGCTCCCTACATGCAGTTGTCTGCTATATATCTCAATTAATCTTGCAGGCCGTGGCTAATCACATTCCCACCAGGCAGGATCACACAACTCACAGAGGCAGGATTATTAAAATCCATATTTCACGTTAACAGCCATGTGGGTGAGATTAGTTCCTAAGTAGTAATGCACCTGCCATAAATTCCTCCTCTGTTATCCTCTGAAATACTGCTCTGTCAGAAGACGAAAACTACATGATGTGCACTCAGAAACAGTTTACAGTCATTTTTTTTTTTTTTCCTTATTGGTCAAGGAAAATGTATCTTCATCCCTCACAGAATTTAAATGCACAAAAGAACATAAATGGCATTTAAGCCTCCTGGATGAGATGTGGTAGCACCTAAAGTGATCAAATAATTAATTGTAACTTATCATCCTAAAACTTAAACTAAAATAATAATTAAGGATAACAACTTCAAACAGGCATTGCCCATAGGAGTATCTAAATTAATGTTCTAAGATAATTAAAAATCAGAAACTCCTGAAGAACCTATGCATTAAGTTCTACGTGTATTCCTAATGAAAATAATGATATTCTAAGGATCAAAATGCCCAGGTCTTAGACTTGACTCTCTTATTAAATGAATAATTTGGTTTTAATCACATAGTCTCTTTGTTTTTCAAGGGACTAGAAGCAAATTTATATTTGGCTTTGTTATTCTTCGGTCTGAAAGCTATTCACCTAGAAGAAAATGAAGAGTCAAGCTCAATCTTTATTAACCTGTACAAAATATGACTGAGAGATGCCAACAAACTTTCTTTCTTGTTAAAACTTGTAGTATCCACCTCTGATCTCTCAATGGTATTATCTAAATTTTTTGTATTATAATATTTATATTATGATATTAAAAAAAATTTTTTTTGGAAATACCCCTATGTAGGCCAAAAAAGGAATCTACTATTTCTTCTCCACTATTAATAAAATAATGATGTAATTGCTTGTTGTTAGGTGTTATTCAGTCAGTTCTGACTCATAGTGACCTTGTGTACCACAGAATGAAACACTGTCTGGTCCTGCATCATCCTCATAGTTGTTGCTGTGCTTGAGCCCATAACTGCAGCCATTGTGTCAGTCCATCTCATTGAGAGGTTTCCTCTTTTTCACTGACTCTCTTCTTTACCAAGCATGATGTCCTTTTCCAGGGATTAGTCCCTCGGGATAACATGTCCAAAGTATGTGAGACAAAGTCTCTCCATCCTTGCTTCTAAGGAGCATTCTGGCTGTACTTCCTCCAAGACAGATTTGCTCGTTCTCCTAGAGTCCATGACATTTAGAAACATTTAATAGATATAAAGCACTTCCCTTGAAACCTTTTTAAGAAAATCTTAGAAATGTGTCCTCTATAGGTCAAGAGTTATTAATACCTTGGTTTGTCACCGAATCTGTGCTTTTTTTTTTTTTTTTAAGAGCTTTAAATATGGAAGTGAGCAACCTTTGGAGGGCAAATCTTAAAAGCAAGAGAACAAATTATGACTTAGACCACTGTTGCTGTTGAATAACTATAGAGAGATGTTCCCTGGCTTGGTATAAAATTCACAAGTTTTTCTACTGTGAGAAATACAGAGAAAATATTACAGCTATGAAAAATGAATACAGCTGCAGAACTTAAATTTTCCACCCTTTTAAGAAGATAGATATTAATTCTTGCTATTAAGATACTATAATTTTCACATGCACATATGTAAGAGATGTCTTAAATTATTTTACCTCTTTAATGATTTTAATACTTTAAATACGTTCATTTAACATTTGCATGACACATACACGCACATTCATACCATTTAGTAATGTCACATTCAATCAACATTAAACTGGAAGATTAAAAGACCAAAGAGTATGAAAATATAAAATTTGGCAGATTATTAACTTTCCCTTATGCACATATTGTTTACAATAAGATGCTTTCAGAATTCTAATTCCAAAAACCTGTTGCCATCAAGTCGATTTTGACTCATAGCGACCCTGTAGGACAGAGTAGAACTGCCCCACAGGGTTTCCAAGGAACACCTGGTGGATTCAAACCGCCAATCTTTTGGTAGCAGCCATAGCTCTTAACCACTGCACCACCAGGGTTTCTAGAATTCTTATTATATATCAGAAAAAGCAAATCTCTGATTTGCTAGGGCTTAGCATGGGAAACCCTGGTGGCGTATGGTCGCAATCAGTAAGAATCAACTCAATGGCAATAGTTTTCTTTTTTTTTTTAAGCATTGCCAAGCAATCAAATGTAACTAAACATTACATCATACTGTTAGCAATCGCCAATCTGACACATACAAAAGACAAACTTTATCTTCAGCAAGCTTTATTTTGCTTGAGTCAAGCAAAAGGAGTCAGCCGGGGACTAAGCCTCTCCAAAAGGCTGACTCAGAAAAGGAAGCAAGGCTAGGGCTTATATGGGTTCAGTGGAGACAATTATGAATATTTAGTGGGTTTCTTTCAAGGGCCGTATACTTCTCAGAATGGTGGTACATGTTAATTAGGTTGAGCACGCATCCAGAATCCAAGATGGAACTTGCTGTTATTCAAGATGGAGTTCTCTCAGCTGCCCTTGACATCACTTATTATGGGATATAGTGTAAGCACACTGATCTTTGGCACTGCATCGCCATTTTTTTTGTTTTTTTGAGGAAGGTTAAACAGAGGTCACACTTTGTTCTTTTGGGCGCGCAGGAGCCTGTGAAGGGGGAAGGGACTAGAAAAACACTAAGAAGAAGATAGTAATTCATGGATTGTTTCAATCTTATCTCATGTTCACAGGATGTGGTTCCTGTTTACCTAACTTCTAGATGGTAGTCTTTTAACAGCTATTTTGTTCCACCAGCACAGTTAACCCTATCTGTCTCAATCCTTCATATGTCTTCTAAACTTGCCTAGCTTTGGTGAATGCACCTAGTACTTGAGGCTAAAGGAAAAAGACTCACAGCCTCACTTTTGCCAGTGTTGCCAACATTCTTGCAATCAATAGAGAAGAAAAACGCTAGGGTCGTTTTGACTTGCTGCCCTAATTTCCATTGTTTAGAAAGTCACAGGGCCTGTCAAAACTGACTGACTTCCTAAATTTGCTAATTCTTCTCTTCCTTTGCACTGCTGCCTCTTATTCCACACAGTTTAGGATTCAATCTCAGTTAGATTATATAAAGAATCTTGCTAAACTCTCCGACTTCATTCCTCCTCTATTTAAATTCACCCTCCTCACAACTCCCTTGGTAAGGTTTTTCAAACACAAAACTCTGTTATCATCCATTGGCTTAAAATATTTCAGTGGTTTCTAATGTTTTCTAGAATAGCATGAAAATTCCTTATTTTAGCTAATCTCATTACCAACAACATCTTCTTCTTTCTGACATAAGCCTGGTGTCCCAACTACGTTATGTTTACAAAGTGCCCTTTCTACTTATTGTTCTTTCTTTTTGGAACACCCACTTTCCCTAGGCTCTGTGCGTTAGAATCCCATAAGATGCTGGTTAAAAGTACAAATATCTGAACTGCCTTCTCAAACTACCCAAACAAAAATGCCAGAGTGTTGTCTAGGAATCTTGTTTTAACAATTATCTGAAGAAATTCTGATGTATAGCTGTTATGGCATTTGGGGATCACAGGTAATCCTTTGCCTCATTAAATGCCATATTCTTCCAAATATAGTTGAAGAGTATTTACTTCTCCAGGAAGCCCTCTCTGATCTAATTGTGTTTCAGGGTGGATGGACAAATTACTCAAGTTGTTAAGAAGAAACAAATCTGAGGTTTAAACTCATATCAGTCTGACTTCATAGTCCATAGCCATTTGTGATTATACATAGCCTTTCTTCTATGCCCAGAATCTAGGTCTCGACACAGAACTAGTGCATAGCAATGAAAGAAGGACAGCACCCTAGGTGTTCTGGAATTTCTGCCTTCTTGCACTCCCAAGTTTTTCAATTTATTTCAAAAAAGAATTGTTTTTATAAATTTCTTATTTCTCCTTATTATCCCTGTTTTTTGTTATTTTATTTCCCTCTGCTGCCTCCCTGTTTTCAAAATTAAATTCACAAACAACAGTTAGCAGCTTCTAAATTAGTCTTATCAATGGTTTTTAATCCCATATCTCTGAATTTTGGGAAAATTACAGAAATTCAGTATAGTGCGGATTCTTTTCAAGCTTTTATGGTAGAAGGGAGAAATGTAGAAATGACTTGTGATATCATAGAGAAGATGTCAGCTGAGAGTTTTGGTTAACAAAGAGGCTTACTTACTTAGATTTACTTAATTAAAAGGTAGTAAGGTTTAGCGGAATGAGCTCAATGTACCAGCGTTTGATGCCCATCTAATCAGGGAATTTATTATCAGGATATACTTGGGTAAATTATTTAATCTTTTTCAACTTAGTATTTGCATCTATAAATGTATATGATATCAAATTTTTGTTGTAGAATTTCACAATATATGTAAAAAATTCTTGCACAGTAGTTGATGTTTCTGATGCCTTAAAATGATAGCTATTGCTAGTTAGGCAAGAGAAGATAAAAAAAATTGGGTTGTGCTTTGTGCAATTGCAGTGATTTAAATGTAATAACATTTCATAAGCCCTTGACAGAGTAAATCTCAATTCTTCCCATATTGCCACAGTACTGCTTATACATCATGGGAAGAATACTTCAATTACAGTCAGTAGAACTGGGTTTGAATTCAGGTCTGATATTCTTCAGCTGTTACTCCCCAGAGAAATTCCTTTTCTCTCTCTAAGCTCAGGTATTTTTTTTCTCCCACATCCAAATTAATGATAATATACCTTCACATAATCGTTGAAAGGGTCAAATTAGATAATGCATGTAAAATGGTCTAGCATAAGTCATAAATAACCTAAACCTATGAACGTTTGAATACATATCTCATGATTCAAATGGTGATTCACTTAATTTTTTGCTAGGTCTAATTTTACTGCGTTCAATATCTGATGTTTATTCTCAAGAAGCCATGAATTATTTCTCTCTCACTTTTTTTTTTTTGTTGGTAAAACAATAGAGTTTACAAATACGTACATGGTACTTACCATGTACCTGGCACTGTTTAAGTATTTTACGAGTAAAAAGTCATTTATTTTTCAAAACAACTGTATGAGATAAAGTAAGATTTTAATGATATTTTATTGATGAGAAAATTGAGGCACAGAGAGGTGATGAAACTTGCCCATGATCAATCAGCTGGAAGGGGTATAGCTGGGACTCAAACCTGTGAGATATGGCTCTAGTCAGCTTGCCTACCTATAAATAATAAATGACTCTTACCTTGCTAGATTGTAGCAAACTTCCAGCCTGGAGGTGCAATGATTAAATATTTCCTATCGTGTCTTCTTCCAACAAAGCAGTTTTTCTTACCTCAAAGATTCAAAGGACTAATAAATTTTGAATGATAGACTTTCTGATCTGTGAATTGACAAAGAGGGTATTGTATTGGGCTCTTTACTTACTAATAATGCCGCCTTCATATTCTTTTTATGAGACTATATGTAAAATTTTGTTCTTAGCATAATTTCTTTCTTTGAATGAACAGATCATACACACTCTTTTCACAAACTCACTCAATGTTAACTGCATGATTGTCAGTTAAAAAGAATGACTTGAACATTACTAAAATTTACTTTTATAAATTGTCAAGTTGTTTGGCAGACCTTTATGTTAAAAGTTTTAGTCTGTTTATTTCATGTGTCCAAACCCTAGATACCTAAAAAGTCTGTATTTAAATTGTTTAAGAATTATGTAAATGCTATACACACATATGCATGCAAATAATAAAAGCACAAGGATATATAATCATGTGCATAATTGTACATATAAACCTCACTAGAACAATAAATGTTTCTGAAAAGTAGGTTTTAAACCAAACATTTATAAATTGGACAATATTTTAATTAAGCTAGGACATTTGCAAATTAACAGGTTTTTAATGAGCAAACAATGCCTCTTAGTTTATGTTTTGGGTAAATCTTAGTGGAAGTTTAAGAAGGACTTATTAAGGTGTATAATACATGATTGAATTCAGATTGGTTGGAGTTTTATTAAGGCAAGAATATTGAAGCAGTTCATGCCCTCCGGGGTTTTTGCTGAGGAAAGAGATTAGAGAAGAGCCCTTAAGTTTGGAGGTATATATAAGGAAAAGATCTAATGAAAGGTGATTGCTGAAAAGTTGATTTCTTGATGTTTGCTTTAATTTCATATCAGTGGCAAAAGTACAGCTGAGATTTCCGCATTTGCCATGTCTTGACCCAAGGCACTCCATCTTCCTTTCTCCTCTAGAAATGTCTCCTTTCATACTCTGTTTTTATTCCTCTACTTGTATATCATGCTTTAAAAACAAAGGACATAAATCCAAGACTGAGTTTGCTGATTTTATCCTGGAGCTCAGTCAAAGTCACCACTAGAGTTTCCCTGGCTGATGCTTCCACGTACAGTCAAAGCAACTTCTGTACCTCACTCTAGGGCACTAGGGCCACAATTGTGGCTGTCTTGTCATGACTGCCCAGTGTCCCTACCCTGTGGGAGAAATCCTGTCCTATGAGTACCCCTCCACAGAGCCTTGCTTCATCTATCAACTGGGACGCCATTCTAAGAATGCTAGTGAGCCCAAACTCAGTTGTTTCACTCACATTCAACTACCACAGCCATACTGCTCTAGCGGTGCTTGACTGTGTGTGTTATTGTTGTTGCTGAGTGTTGGGTCTATGTTGGTGAGAAAGAGAGAATGTTGAGACTGAAGTAAGGAGGGAAATAGTCCTACCTCAGAGCCCCTGTTTTGGATGTGTGTTTATGGGAGGGAGGGATGGGTAGTAAGTTCCTACATCCCGGGTCTGACACATTTTCTTACAGCAGCAATCTTGCAGTCTGGGAAATAAAATAATGGATAAATCAAGCTCACTATTAGAGGATTAAGAACATACCCATAACTTGACAGTGTATTCTGGATATTTAAAGTAGGTATAGTCAACAAAAGATACCAGAGGGAAAGGCAGGGATTAATACTAATTTTGGATAATTAAAACATTCTTAAAAATGCATTTTGCATGCCCATTAAGTTAATAAAGATATTTGGAAAACAACTAAAACATAAATTGGAATTTAGAGTTGCTGTATAAATACAGGATGCACATTTAAATTTCAGATAAACAATGAATTTTTTTTTTTTAGTATTAATATGCCCCACATATTGCGTATGACATTATACCATGGGATTCTTTATTTGTTAAAAATGGCAATCCTAGGTGAATGTATTCTATATAATAACTTCTAAAATCCTGAGTGGAGTGTTAGAAAACCACTTTTCAATGCTCCTCTATCTTATTAATAAACCTTGATTAAAAAACAAAAAAGTTTTTAACAAACTTTTATGTAAAAACTTAATGTTGGCCAAAGCAGTTCTATGGAGCTAGGTGACACTGATAAATCTCATGTCTGATGTTGTGTAATTCCTATAGAATATTCTTTTAAAGAAAGTAATACATTCATGATGGAGAGATGGTTCTCATGGTTGCATTGTTATTCCATGGTTCAATACCTGCTATATCTTCTTCTAATTTATTTATTTTCTCTTACATTTCAGCCAAAGTAAAATAAAATATTATTTTATTCATACCGAAATTCCTTATGGAATAAATATTCTGTATTCTCTTATTTATCTTTTCAGTATTTTGAGACCATTCTCCTTGCAAGACACTGGTTGGGTAAAATGCAATACGAATTGTTGGAATGGAAATTTCTCTCTGCATCAAAAATATGTATATATATTTATAGACAGAAATATGGAACCCAATCTAATGTTAACTATTAAGATTTCATCTCTTTAATTCAAGGGCATAAACTACACATTCCCAGAACTAATGAAATGATTATAGTGCTTGTACTTGGTGTTTGAATGCAGCCGAACCTGGGTCGTTTTATTGCAGAAAGAGAACAATCCATTCTCTCCCTTCATTTGAGAATATATTACTGAATAAAGGATTCTTGCTGTCTGTGTATATTGTGAAGTAACAAAAGCTGGAGAATTGAGTTATCTACATAGCTAAGCAAAAAATAGCTTTTCTGTGTTTGATATCAGTCAAATATTTTTAATAGAATACTTACATTTTATGAGTAGAATTGGGACAATGTGGGGCATTGAAATTTCCCCTAGACACAAAATAACTTGTATCACACAAAAAAAAGCTGACCCATAATTCTTTGGGGACATTTTTCTCTTTATTCTTAAAGTTTAAGAGTTAGGTATTATATCATCCTTTAAAAAATGGTATTTGTACTTCTAACTTCAAATTTAATTATGGTAATAATATCAAGTTAAAGATGTATTTTAATATAACTACACAAAAATGATTTTAAAAAATCAACTGAGCCCTTGGTAGCAGTAGGTTTGTGGTATTTTACCAAAGGGAAGCCTTACATTTCACTGCAGATGTTTTTTGTGTGTTACAGATCACCTGTGCATCATATATTATGGATTGAATTGTGTTACCCCAAAAACGTGTGTCAACTTCCCTAGGCCATGATTCCCAATATTGTGTGGTTGTCTACCATTTGGTGATCTGATGTGATTATCTTATGTGTTGCAAATCCTAATATCTATAATGAGTGTTTTTTTGTAATAATGTTAATGAGGCAGGATTCGAGGAAGTTATGTTAATGAGGCAGGACTTAATCTACATGATCAGGTTATATCTAGAATCAGTTACTTTTTTTTAATAATTTTTATTGTGCTTTAAGTGATAGTTTACAAATCAAGTCAGTCTCTCACACAAAAACCCATATACACCTTGCTACACACTCCCAGTTACTTTCCCCCTAATGAGACAGCCCTCTCTCTCCCTCCACTCTCTCTTTTTGTGTCCATTTTGCTAGCTTCTAATGCCCTCCACCCTTTCATTTCCCCTCCAAGCAGGAGATGCCAACATAGTCTCAAGTGTCCACCTGATCCAAGAAGCTCACTCCTCAGCAGCATCCCACTCCAACCCATTGTTCAGTCCAATCCACGTCTGAAGAGTTGGCTTCGGGAATGGTTCCTGTCCTGGGCCAACAGAAAGTCTGGGGGCCATGACCACCAGGGTCCTTCTAGTCTCAGTCAGAACATTAAGTCTGGTCTTATGAGAATTTGGGGCCTGCATCCCACTGATCTCCTGCTCCCTCAGGGGTTCTCTGTTCTGTTCCCTGTCAGGGCTATTGTCGGTTGTAGCCAGACACCATCTAGTTCTTCTGGACTCAGGCTGATGTAGTCGCTGGGTCATGTGGCTCTTTCTGCCTCTTGAGCTTGTAATCACCTTGTGTCCTTGGTGTTCTTCATTCTCCTTTGATCCAGGTGGGTTGAGACCAATTGATGAATCTTAGATGACTGCTTGCTAGCGTTTAAGACCCCAGACACTCAACTTCAAAGTGAGATGCAGAATGTTTTCTTAATAGATTTTATTATGCCAATTGACTTAGATGTCCCCTGAAAGCATGGTTGCCAGACCCCTGCCCCTGCTACGCTGGCCTTCGAAGCATTCAGTTTATTCAGGAAACTTCTTTGCTTTTGGTTTAGTCCAATTGTGCTGACCTCCCCTGTATTGTGTGCTGTCTTTACCTTCACCTAAAGTAGTTCTTATCTACTATCTAATTACTGAATGCCCTTCTCCCACCCTTCCTCCCTCCCCCTTCTCGTAACCACGAAAGAATGTTTTCTTCTCAGTTTAAACTATTTCTCAAGTTCTTGTAATAGTGGTCTTATACAATATTTGTCCTTTTGCAACTGACTAATTTCACTCAGCACAACACCTTCCAGGTTCCTCCATGTTATGAAATGTTTCACAGATTCCTCATTGTTCTTTATCAATGCGTAGTATTCCATTGTGTGAATATACCATAATTTATTAATCCATTCATCCATTGATGGGCGCCTTGGTTGCTTCCATTTTTTTGCTCTTGTAAACAGTGCTGCAATGAACATAGGTGTGCATATATCTGTTTGTGTAAAGGCTCTTATTTCTCTAGGATATATTCCAAGGAGTGGGATTGCTGGATCGTATGGTAGTTCTATTTCTAGCTTTTTAAGGATACTCCAAATCCATTTCCAAAGTAGTTGTACCATTTGACATTCCCACCAGCAGTGTAGATGTGTTCCAATCTCTCCACAGTCTCTCCAATATTTATTATTTTGTGTTTTTTGGATTAATGCCAGCCTTGTTGGAGTGAGATGAAATCTCATTGTACTTTTGATCTGCATTTCTCTAATGGCTAATGATTGTGAACATTTCCTCATATATCTGTTAGCTACCTGAATGTCTTCTTTAGTGAAGTGTTTATTCATATCTTTTGCCCATTTTTTAGTTGAGTTATTAGTCTCTTTGCAGTTGAGTTTTTGCAGTATCATGTAGATTTTAGAGATCAGGCGCTGATCGGAAATGTCATAGCTAAAAACTTTTTCCCAGTCTGCAGGTGGTCTTTTTACTCTTTTGGTGAAGTCTTTGGATGAGCATAGGTGTTTGATTTTTAGAAGCTCCCAGTTACCTAGTTTTTCTTCTACATTCTTTATAATGTTTTATATACTGTTTATGCCATGCATTAGGGCTCCTAACGTTGTCCCTATTTTTTCTTCCATAATCTTTATCTTTTTAATTTTTATATTTAGGTCTTTGATCCATTTTGAGTTAGTTCATGTGCATGGAGTGAGGTATGGGTCTTGTTTCATTTTTTTGCAGATAGATATCCAGTTATGCCAGCACCATTTGTTAAAAAGACTGTCTTTTCCCCATTTAACTGTTTTGGGGCCTTTGTCAAATATCAACTGCTCATACGTGGATGGATTTATGTCTGGATTCTCAATTCTGTTCCATTGGTCCATGTATCTGTTGTTGTGCCAGTACCAGGCTGTTTTGACTTCTGTGGTGGTATAATAGGTTCTAAAATCAGGTAAAGTAAGGCCTCCTATTTTGTTCTTCTTTTTCAGTAATGCCTTATTTATCCGGGGCCTTTTTCCCTTCCATATGAAATTGGTGATTTGCTTCTCCGATTCCTTAAAGAATGTCCTTGGGATTTTGATTGGAATTGCATTAAATGTATAGATCACTTTTGGTAGAATAGACATTTTTATGATGTTAAGTCTTCCTATCCACAAGCAAGGTATGTTCCTCCACTTATGTAAGTCTCTTTTGGTTTCTTGCAAAAGTGTACTGTAGTTTTCTTTGTATAAGTCTTTACAACTCTGGTAAGACTTATTCACAAGTATTTTATCTTTTGGGGGGCTACTATAAATGGCATTGATTTGGTGATTTCCTGTTCGATGTTCTTTTTGTTGGTGTAGAGGAATCCAACTGATTTTTGTATGTTTATCTTGTATCCCGATACTCTGCTGAACTCTTCTATTAGTTTCAGTAGTTTTCTTGAGGATTCCTTAGGGTTTTCTGAGTATAAGATCATGTAATCTGCAAATAGAGATACTTTTACTTCTTTCTTGCCAATCTGGATGCCCTTTATTTCTTTATCTAGCCTAATTGCTCGGGCTAGGACTTCCAGCACAACGTTGAATAAAAGTGGTGATAAAGGACAACCTTGTCTGGTTCCCGATCTCAGTGGGAATGTTTTCAGGCTCTCTCCAGTTAGGGTGATGTTGGCTGTTGACTTTGTATAGATGCTGTTTATTATGTTGAGGAATTTTCCTTCTATTCCTATTTTGCTGAGAGTTTTTATCATGAATGAGTTTTGGACTTTGTTAAATGCCTTTTCTGCATCAATTGATAAAATCATGTGATTCTCATCTTTTGTTTTATTTATGTGGTGGATTACATTAATTGTTTTTCTAATGTTGAACCATCCCTGCATACCTGGTATGAATCCCACTTGGTCATGGTGAATTATTTTTTTTGATATGTTGTTGAATTCTATTGGCTAGAATTTTGTTGAGGATTTTTGCATCTACAAGAGAATCAGTTACTTTTAAGGTAGAAAAGAGAAAAGTGAGCAGAGAGGAGAGGGACCTCATTATCACCAACCAAGGGGAGCCAGGAGTGGAGCATGTCCTTTGCACCTGGGGTCCCTATGTGAGAAGCTCCTAGAAGATCAGGGGAAGATTGATGACAAGGACCTTGCCTCAGAGGTGACAGAGAGAAAGCCTTCCTCTGGGACTTGCACTCCGAATTTGGACTTCTAGCTCCTAAACTGTGAGAATATAAACTTCTGTTTGTTTAAGACATCCAGTTGTGGTATTTCTGTTATAGCAGCACTGGTAAGTAAGACACCATCCCAGAAGAAAATTCAATCAGTATTGCAAGCAGCATAGCATGGAAATAAGTTTTAGTTTTCACAGGTAGCTTACAACAGACAATTGTTTTGTTATATACAACATTTAGAATCTTGAGTAGTAATTTCTTTATATCTTAAACTCTGCAGTATAAAATAAATCTACCTATAACCATTATAGTATATGATGGTTTAACTTTCCTAGTTTTGGGAAAGAAGAAGGAAATTAATATTTATTGGTTGCCTTCGAAGTGGTCTGTGCACCATGCTGAGTGCTTTATATACATTATTTAATTAACTAAGAATATTACTATTTCAGGGAGCCCTGGTGACACAGTGGTTAAGAGCTTGGCTGCTAACCAAAAGGTCAGGAGTTCGAATCTATTAGTTGCTCCTTGGAAACCGTATGGGACAGTTCTACTCTGTGCTATAGGGTCAGTATAAGTCAGAATCAACTCAATGGCACATAACAATAATAATCTTCATGAGAGCAGATAGCCAGGTCCTCCTCCCTCAGAGTGGCTGGTGGGTTTGAACCACTAACCTTTAGGTTAATGCTTAACCACTGTGTCATCAGGGCTTCTTGAAGATAGACATTACTATCACTTTTTAAAGATGAAGAAATAGAGGATCAAAGAGTTATATTAAAGAGCCCAATGTCACACCAAAATAAAAAGAAGTTTCAAGCCAAGAACCAAATACGATTTAATTCACAAACCCCGTATTATTTTCACTATATTCTGTCTAATTGAGAAGGGATTATAATCCTTGAGATGTAATTGAATTATATGTACTATTAATGTACTAACCCACTTAGTCTGGTTGAGCTCTTAGTCTGGTTGAGCTATAGCTCATGTAGAGAGACCCATTCAAGCTTCCTCACTTCTAATCACTAATTTTGGCAATGAGAAGCCCTTTGAGGATGGTTAAGAGCAAGAGTTGTGGCATCTGAAAGTCTACATTTGTAACCTGACTTTGGCTTTACGATTAATCTTTCCAAGCCTTGGTTTTTGCATTTGTAAAATTGAGGTAATGATAGTCCTAACTTAAGGGTTTGTTGTTAGAAATTAATA
This sequence comes from Loxodonta africana, assembly GCF_030014295.1. Classification (NCBI taxonomy): domain Eukaryota; kingdom Metazoa; phylum Chordata; class Mammalia; order Proboscidea; family Elephantidae; genus Loxodonta; species Loxodonta africana. The sequence continues at coordinate 119,330,071 of NC_087348.1, forward strand.
ATATAAATACTTAGAGCATTTTCTAGCATACAGTAAATGTTCAATAAACATTAGCTAACTGATTTACACAGGAAACAGTTTGTGACAACAGGGGGAAGAAAGGAGCTTTCGGGAGAGAGGAGGGTGAATAAAATGGAGGGGGATCAACTAGTCCCTGGAATTTAGTGGTTTTAGTGAGGGTCAGCAGGAGGAGAAGCGGTTTATTGAGACCTGTAAAACTAAACCTGTTTCCATCAAGTCTATTCCAACACATAGTGACCCTATAAGGCAGAGTGGAACTGCACCATAGGGTTTCCAAGGGTGTAAGTCTTTGCAGAAACAGCTGCCACATCTTTCTCCTGCTGAGTGGCTGGTGATTTCAAAAGGCTGACCTTTCTGTTAGCAGCTGAGTATTAACAACTGTGCCACCAGGGCTCCTCTGTTTGCCAAGAGGCTAAATAAAATCTGGGCAACAACATCTGAACCCCTCTACATGCAGTTGACAGAGGCAAGGAATAAGCTTACCTTCCCACCTGGACATGGAGGCCAACACCTTTCAACACTCTATAGACTGGCAACTTGAGGGCACCAAGAGGTAGAATAGTCAGTGGCTTTCTCCACAGACACCTTTAGTAGTGGCAGTGCTGTGGATACTCTGAACATTTGAGTGGGCCATGAACGTTGTCCAATGGAAGCCAGAATAAGAAAAGGATTGACCCCCAAGTTTGGTTTGTGCCTGTGTAGCTCCAACTGCCTCATCTACATATTCCCAGAAATACCTGGAGTGATCCTGCAAGGGAGAGCACGTAAACAGAAGAGAAGAGCAGAAGTTTTGATTGACAATTGTAACATGATATAATATTACGTGTTCAGGCTGGGGAAATCTAAAAATATTTGGTATATTAAAGTCGTTATAGTATATGTATAAAAAAACAAACCAAACCCTTTGTCATTGAGTTGATTCCCACTCATAACGACCGTACATACTATACTTATATACATAAAACAAAACAACCAAATCCGTGGCCGTTGAGTTGATTCCTACTCGTAGCTACTCTATAGAACAGAGTAGACCTGCCCCATGGGGTTTCCAAGGCTGAAATCTTTGCAGAAGAAGACCACCACATCTTTCTCCTGCAGAACAGCTGTTGGGTTTGAACCACCAACCTTTCATTTAGCAGGCAAGCACTTGACCACCAAGCCACCAGGGCACCTTCTATAGTTATATACCAAAACCAAACCAAATCCGTTGCCGTTGAGTTGATAACAACTCATAGTGACAACAGGACAGAGTAAAACTGCCTCATAGGGTTCCTAAGGTGTGGCAGGTGAATTTAAACTGCTGACCTTTTGACCACTGCACCACCAAGGCTCCTTATGTAGATAGGTATATTTGGATTGTGATCTCTTTAATCTGCAGGTTCACGAATAAGCCCTAAACTTATTTTCTCACAATTAGGAGGCTAGAAGTCCAAATTCAGGGCACCAACTTTAGGGGAAGACTTTCTCTGTCTGTTGGCTCTGGGGAAAGGTCTTTGTTTCTTTCAGCTTCTGTTCCTTGGTGATTTCCATGTGGCATCAACCTTCTCCAGTTTGTCCTTGCTTGCTTCTGTGTCAAAGCTGTTCCTTTTATAACTGAAAGGCGATTGGTTGAAGACACACCCAACACTGATATAGCTTCATTAATATAACAAAGAAAACTGTATTCCCAGATGGGATTACATCCGTATGTTTAGGAATTAGGATTTACAACACATACTTTTGGGGGACACAGTTCAATCCATAACAGATGACTTCTTCCTACTGAAAATTCCCCCATCCCTGGAAGCCTCCGTAGATTCAATGACCTCCTGGCTTCTTTGTCTCTTACACCTCTGACATTCCTCTTCAGTATCCAAAATGAGCTCATCTTCCTCTCTCTGTCTCCAGCCAGACAGTTGTCTGGACACTGGGCACGTATCACCTGCCTTGCGAATTGCTCTTATGAATGCCGCACAGGCTAATTAACCTCAACACCTCTAACCTGGCTTCGTCAACTTCATCCCATTCCCTGTTCCTCCTCATACATTCTCTATTTCAAACTACATGCAGCATCTAGAGATTGTAATAAAACTCTCATCTTCAGTGTTCACAGAATAAATATTGTAATGGGCTTTTTTATAGGAGTAAGGGTAGAACACTCAATATTTTTAAATACTTTGTTTTAAAGAGTTTCCTAACTTAAGGAAGAATATATCCCAGGAATATATTAGTAGACAGCTAAAATTGTGTTTTAGGTATCCATTCATTCCATAATCTTAAAAAATGAAAATATTTTATGCTCAATCATTGTAGTAAGTATAGTATGTGTGTCGGAGAAAATGGAAAAATATTTAAGATGGAGTTCTATATTTAAAGCACATACCAGGGGAGCAACTAAGTGAATCAACTATCATTTTCTTTACTTTTTTTTTTTTTTTTTTTGTAGCTTTGGTGAAATTATAATTGAGCATTCAGTCTTCCAACTGTTTTTCCCTTTGCTTATTACCTTGTAGAATCGGAGCCCACAAAACATACATCTGTACTGGCTGTTTTTAGATGGTTTACCAATTATTTTTTTCCTGTCCTTTCGTAATATTGTTTGTAAGCTTGTATTATTGTAGTTTTATTTTTTAACCTTGCTATGTCTGTTGATTTGAACTTTCTAGAACAGGAGTAAATCCAAGGTTGTCACTCTTCTTCTGAATATAAAAGATTAAAGAAAAGACTGGCATATAGTATAGATTAATAATAATCACACAAATATGTTGTTTGTTTCTAACTACATAAAATGTCATAATAACTTTGAAAAAGAGCTCTCTGGTTTCTAAAGAAAAATGTAGGGAAATTGTTGTTAGGAATTATGGGTATGTACTACCAGTGCAATGCTATCAGGAATAAAAATAACTACATAGGAAAACCTAAGAACACAGTATTTCCATCGTGTCCCTTGAATAAGGATGAGGGGTGGAGGTATTTTTTCTTACTTTTTAAAAATTTTTCTTTACCAGGTGTTCTGAACCAAACTTTTTTTAATCAACACTTTTTAAGTAACATTTGTTCAATTAAATGCAGATAAATCAGAGGGAACATATGGATGCATCCACAATCTGGTTTCAAAAGTGAATGATAGCAAGATGATTGAAAAATGTAATACAAAAATCCAGGTGTTCTTGAAATGCATATACAGGGGGAAAAAAAGTGCAACTCCTAAAACATTTCTACTTCTGGAACTGAAGGTCAGTTAGCCACAAAAGCCCCTAGGGTCCTCCACCTCTTCTCTGAATATTCCAGTAAACTTCATGCTTTAACTGAAACCTTCCCTGAGGACGCATTTTCCCCTGCAGCCTGTCTCTTTTAATTTTACCATTATCATCATAAGCGTAATTATTAAACATTCGTATTTGTCATGCAGATGGGAGAGATGTCCTCCTTACTTCTCTTGGCTGCTTTCAGATTATTTCACCCCCGCTCCTCTTGAAAAATCACAGGCTTTGAACATCATGACATCAGAGGACACTATCCATTACTTTTGGTTTCAGTCAACTCCCCTAGTAACTCCTCTCTCATTCCTTAAAGATTCAAGCACCTAGCTCACTGTTATTCTTTCCAAAAACACTCCTGTCATAATTCTTAACGATTTCAGCATCCACAGCTAATCTTTCCAATATCCAGTCTTTTTAGCCTCTTGCTCTCCTCTTTTAATCATCTTGTTTCTCAAACTGCTTAGCCACTTGTTTCCATTGTCATATTCTAGACCTTGTCATTACCAATAATAATAACCACTTTCTAATCACACTCTCCCATTTTTTCCAGTACGTACACCCTTTTTTTTTTTAAAAAAAAAAAACACACCCTAGGGTTTCAACTTCAACAATCTTTTAACTCCTTCAGGGTGTACAAACCATTGTTCCTATCACCTTTTGCTCTCCGCCATTACCCATGCCTTCACCTGTTTCCTTACCTAGGTAATTCCATGATCCATCATATGATCAGTCTCTTGCATATAGCTCAACTTCCTTTCACCTGTATCCCTTTATTATAGATCTCATCCTGGAAAAAATTCCACATTGGCTAAAACTTCCTGTCTGTTCCAGGCTTGCACATAGATAGATGAAGGTGTCTGGAGTAGAAAGTAAAACCAGGTTATCTGGTCTCATTTTAAATGTAAGACTGCAACCTCGAATAACCCCTTTGTACTTCCAGGCATGGGCACTACATCCCTTAGTCATTTTAATCTCTCATTCTCCTAGACACATTTCATGCCTTTGCATCTCTAGTTCAACCTCCAAACCTCTATCCCTATCCTCACTCCCAAGTGATGATTTTGCTTCCTATTTTCCTGATTAAAGCCACAACAACCACCATAAGAGAATTTACACAAGCTTCTACCACACACCTATTTGACATTTATACCCTGCTTTATTTTTCTCCATAGCATTTACCACCATCTAATATGTTTTTTGTTAGATATTATATATATATACATATATATATATATACACACACACATACAGTTGCTGTTAGCTGCCATGGAGTCAGCCCCCAACTCATAGAAACCCCATGCACAATGGAAAGAAATGTTATCTGATCCTGTGCCATTCCCATGATTGGTTGCAGATTGGACTGTTGTGATTCATTGGCTGATTTTTAGAAGCAGATCACTAGACCTTTCTTTCTAGTCCACCTTAGTCTGGAAGCTCCACTGAATCACATTCAGCATGATGGCAACATACAAGCCTTCACTGATAGACGGGTGTTGGCTGGTAATCGGACCCAGGTGGCCTCCCCCACAGAAGACAAAAATTCTTCCATCGATCCACACACTGCCCCATATTTAAGTTAAATTGCACACATGTAATTTAACTTAAATAATCTTCATTTCACAAATAATGAAACTGCTTTTTACATGACAATTATAATTAACACTTTATGAGCACTAAAGTCCAAATGTTGTTTTAAGCCAGTGCCTATACTAATTAATTGAATCCTAAAAATTTTGTGAAGCTTAGATGGTTTAAGTAACTTTCTAAAGATTACTGAGTTATCAAGTAGTGGATTTAAGATTCCGCCATGTCAGTCTAAACCTAAAGCTGGAGTATATACCAAATTAAATCAGAAATATCGTTCTAGTAGTTCAAATACTTAGTTTTTGAGCCCCAAAACAGCGATCCAGGTTTATCTGTCTCCACCTTCTTACACACACCTTCCTCTTCAAACTGAAAAACTCCATTTGCTCAAATGGGTCCCATGCTGGGTCAGCACAGTTGTTTATGTGAACAGGCACTCCTTCCAGTACCCAGAGTGGCTCTGCCTTCTGCCTACTGAAATTCTGCTTATTCTTCAGGACCTATTTCAAATACACTCTCTTTCGCTCTCTCTTTAATTTCAATTTCTCTCAACATTGAGTTTTCTCGTCCCTTCTTTTAAACTCATAGCACTGTCACTCATCTACCGTACAGCACTTATTTAAATTACAAAGCAGAAGAAGAATTGTGTCTGTGCCTCAAATTCCTGATTCCTTAGCAAATCATCGGTTCCTTACAATTCCATATAGTTCTTTGTAATTCCATATAGGAACACCACTTCATGCTTTTCACGTGACAATTGTAACGAATGCTTTAGAAGCACTAAAGATCAAATATTGTTTTAAGCCATTATATATTGACTAAATGAATCCTCACAATTCTGTGAGGGCTGGTAGTATTATTAACCTCAGTTTTCAAATAAGAAAGTAAGGTACAAAGAACTTGTCAAAGTCTCACAGCTAGTGATGATCTGAGCTGGGATTTGAACCCTGCGCAGTCTGGCTCTCGAGGACTTCTACTTATCCATTAAATGACACCATCTTAACTAGTGACTGGTAAATGCACTGTAAATATTAGTTGAATCCAATAGGCTGAATAACAGCATCTTAAAAATGTTATAAAAACACTACTGGGAGACTAGAAGAGTAGATGTCATTTTGTTCTATCTTATCTGGCTGTTTGATGACAAAAGTAGGTCATTGTAATTATGTGCTTTATATATGTCCCCTATTAGAGAGATCATAAAGGCCTCATTAAGGCTAAAAATATAAAATTAAGACAGAATTTGCATCGTATATCAAGAGGTAAAAGATTGGGTGCACGAGAGAAGTGCTGAGTTTTTTAAATGTAAGGCCAAGATCAGGTAGAAGATTTGATCATGGTGAAATAAACTGAAAGTCTATTGAGGAGCCTAAATTTTCTAGCTGCATAATTACCTGTGTACGTTGATGGAGACTTGCTTTTCACATTCTTTCCTTATTGCCGGGCTGGGAAGAATTGCCACACACCCTTGTATGAAAAGAAACACTGAGATGTGTAAGAGAGAAGCTATTTGAACCACAATGAATCAAAAGCAAAAATGAGATGAAGTGAAATTGTGTGTAGGTGCTGAATTTTTTAAAAAGAGTAGATATTATTTGAAAACAATATTAGAGAGCCATTTTAAAAGTACTCATATAAAAACATTATTTTTAGTATGTCACCAAGATGATTTTCCTTTTTTAATTATATTAAATTTTGTTTTTATTTTTAGATACTATTTATGTAGTGTGGGCAGTTTTTTTGATCCAAAACACAAGAGTTCTTTTAAAAAAAAAATCACAATGAAATAAATATTCATCTTTGTATTCTCTTCTTTTTTCATTCCCCCCCCCAAAAATCCTTAGAAGAATAAGAGGAAAGGAATACATTAATTAACAACTTACTATACTCAGTAAATCTTAATTTATTATTTTTTTTAAGAAGTACATATTTTATTTCAAAAGCATACATTATATGAAAATAAGTCCCCCTAGCATGTCCTTCCAGATCTTCTGTTCAGAAATTTCCTCTGAGGTCACTAGTTGTGCCCTGATCTTCCCTGACCTTCTGCCATTTTGAATGCTCCAGTGAGAAAATTAGAAAAGCTTAATTATACATAAGCAGCACATACTTCAGATTTTGATGACAAGGCCTTCTATAATGATGTGGCCTTTCAAATCCAACTATGTGGAGGCACTCTCCAAATTCTCTCCATTAGCCTTCTTAAAGATACAAGCTTCTTCAGAATAGCTAAATACATAAATAAATCCAAGGTATGCTTGATGAGTTTCAAGGAAATACGAAGCTCTTTTAAAATAGTGTTCCATCTTGAACATGGTGCCAATGGCCCTTCAGTTCCTCCCTTAGTTTCTGGAGACACTACTACCACCGCTTTTGGGGTAAACTAAAAAAGACCCCCATTTTCTCCCCAAGACTAACTGTGGGGTACAAATAGTTAATGTGCTGCTAATTGATTTGGGCCTACCTAGAGGCTCCTTGGAAGCAAAGTGTAACTACTCCTGAGAAATCAGCCATTAAAAACCCTGTAGAGCTCCCTTCTACTCTGACATACATGGGGTTGCCATGATTTGAAAACAATTCAGTGGAAACTGGTTCCTCCCTCAAGGAGTCCTAAGACAACAGAAGGTAATAGAAGAAAAATAGGAAGTGACTTGTCTGGGAGCTTTTAATGTATAATCTATTATCTTTGTGTGTGCCAGAGTAACAGATAATTAACAGCAGTACGTTATATTTATTTAGGCTTTTTTCCCCTATAATCCATGGACTATACTGTGTTTGTATTTATAAAGTCTGCATTTAGTGTCTAAAGCAAGTAGAGTTTGATAACTCACAAAAAAGTACCACAGGTTTTCTATCAGCAATAAATAGAGCAATTCCCTAGAGAATCATTCTAAAATATCTGCTTTGAACTAAACCCTTTATGTAATAATAACCACTGAGTCTTTCTTCAGGTGATATTCTAAGTACATTTGCATATCATTTTATTTAATCCTCACAAAAACCCTAAAAGATGGAAAACATTACTGTCTCCATTTTGCAGATGAGATTAAGAAACAGACAAATTAAATTAATTATTCAAGATCATACAATTAGTGAGTCGTGAAGCCAAAATGTGCACACAGGCTATTATTTTAGACATTTAGGAAAATGATAGACCTTGGGAGCAGTACACGTAATCACTACCCAGTACCATCTCACTTCCCACTTTAAGTGCATATAAGTATAGAGCCTCTTTACTTAATCAAAAAATTTACCTGTGACAAGATTCTGTAGATTATATGTTTAAAGGCAAGAGCTATAAAAATGTATGTTGGAAAAAAAACGTTGAAAAGAATTCACTTTAAAAAATACTAGATGCTATTTTATCTGTTCTTTGTTTTACACACTTGACAACATTTGTATTTTTACTTAAAAAATCAAATACGTGCATTTTTATAAATATAAAATTTCAGGGCATGTTGCCACTAACTTGTGTTATTAAAATATTGTCATACAATAAGTAATAGTGACTCTGATTCCAACTTCTAAAACTTCTTTTGATTCTGATGTAATAAGACAGAGTGTGTAAAAATCCCAAACCCTGCAGTTGAATATATATCTACCTAGTTGCTTCATTCTGAAAAATTGTTTCAGTTTTGTGTACATCAAATGTATCTGGAAACAACAATTTCTCATTTCAAGGTTAAATTTAAATTATTAATGTCCTTCAATTAAAGAAATCAGTTAAGGAAAATTACACATTTATCTAATTGCCCACCCCCTAAAAAAATAGAGGAACTATGACTCAGCGGCACTGTTTTTTTTTTTTTTTTTTAATGAAGAGATTTATGACCTCATTTGATATTGACTGAGAATGCTAAGCGATGACAGCCATGTAAATGAGTATAAATGAGTTAATATAAAATACAAAACCATAAAGATAGATTCTGAGAATTATGTCGTATTTAGATCCTTCGTGGTTTTGTCCATTTTAAATAAAATAATAGCTAATGATTACATAGTACTACTTGACAGATACAGTTCTGTGTGTTTTATATTTAATGATGTATGTAATCCTGACAATCACCCATCATCATCCCCATTTCATATACAAAAACAAAAACTGGGTCACAGAGAGTTTAAGTCATTTGCCCAACTTTTCAAACTGAGACGTTCTGATTATTTAACTACTAAGCTAATCCATCTCTGATAGTTAACTAAGCCAATCAGGTCATTCATTCAAAATCAATCCAAGACAACATTTAAGGTCTCTGTCTCTTGGAGATTAGAATAAGTGGGGAAGTGAGGGGGATTTAAAAAAAATAAATAAAAGAAATACATTTGCAAATGTATGGGAAAAATTTGATCTCCAATACTCATTAAGAAACACACAGTGGAGTATGATCATATACAGGAGAGACAGACACAGAAAGACAGAGACAGATGGTGAGAGAGAGAGATGGATTTTAAATTTCCCAACTGTCTTAGTCATCTAGTGCTGCTAAAACAGAAATACCACAAGTGGATGACTTTAACAAAGAGAAATTTATTTTCTCACGGTCTAGGAGGCTAGAAGTCCAAATTCAGGGCAACAGCTCCAGGGAAAGGCTTTCTGTCTCTGTAGGTCTTCTCATAAATCTTCCCCCAGACTAGGAGCTTCTTCGCACAGGGACCCTGGGTCCAAATGATGTGCTCTGCTCCTGGCACTGCTTTCTTGGTGGTATGAGGTTCCCCCTCTCTGCTTGTTTCCCTTTCCTTTTTATCTCTTGGGAGATAAAAGGTGGTGCAGGCCGCACCCCAGGGAAACTGCCTTTACATTGGATCAGGGATGTGACCTGGGTAAGGATGTTACAATCTCACCCTACTCCTCTTTAACCACAGGAAGAGATTATGATTTATAACACATAGGAAAATCATAAAATGGAGGACATTACTGAGGACACACAATACTGGGAATCATGGCCATACAAGTTGACACATATTTTGGGGGGACACAATTCAACCCATGACACTAACCTTTAATAAATAAGTTAAAGCCATCATCTAATTGTCAGGATGGTGGTACTTGTTTCTCCAAAATTGAATAATCAATTAAAAGTTATACAGAAACATTAAAGAAGATAATTTTACTAGAAGAATTGATCATTGATAAACTTGTCAGTAAAGAAAAATGAAGACTATGAATAGAAAGAGTTACCAAGTTGGTATTCTGATAAATTTCTCAGTGTTTCCTAAGCACAAAACCCTTAAACCCATTGAACCCATTGCCATCAAGTCAATTCCAACTCACACTGAATATGGACCATATAGGACAGAATAAAACAGATCCATAAAGTTTCCAAGCCTGTAATCGTACGACCGTTTTAGGATGTAGCATATGACCAAGAACCAGTGGTACTGAAGGAGGAAGTTCAAGTTGCAATGAAGGCACTGGTGAAAAATAACCCAGAACCCAGGGCCGTCGAGTCGATTCCAACTCATAGTGAAAAATAAGTCTCCAGGAATTGACGGAATACAAATTGAGATGTTTCAACAATCAGATGCAGCTCTGGGAGTGCTCACTCGCCTATGCGAAGAAATTTGGAAGACAAGATACCTGACCAACTGACTGAAAGAGGTCCATACTTGTGCCCATTCCAAAGAATGGTGATCAAACAGAATGTGGAAATTATTGAACAATATCATTAACAACACCCACAAGTAAAATTTCGCTGAAGATAATTCAAAAACAAATGCAGTAAGTAGTACATTGATAGGGAACTGCCAGAAATTCAAGCTGGATTCAGAAAAGGACTTGGAACAAAGGATATCATTGCAGGTGTCAGAAGGATCTTGGTTGAAAGCAGAGAATACCAGGAAGATGTTTACCTGTGTTTTACTGTCTTTGGAAAGGTATTCAACTTTTTGCATCATAACAAATAATGGATAACATTGAGAAGAATGAGAATTCCAGAACACTTAATTGTGCTCACGTGAAACCTGTATATAGACGAGAGGGGAGTTCAAACAGAACAAGGAGGTACTGCATAGTTTAAAATCAGGAAAGGTGTGAGTCAGGGTTGTGTCCTTTCAACTGTATGCTGAGCAAACAATCCCAGAAGCTGGACACAGCATCAGGATTGGAGGAAGACTCGTTAACAACTTGTGATATGCAGGTGACACACCCTTGCTTGCCAAAAGTGAGAAGGACTTGAAACACTTACTGACAAATGTCAAAGAATACAGCTTCCGGTATGGATTATACATCAACATAAAGACAACAAAAATCTTCATAACCGGACCAGTAAGCAACATCATGATAAACAGAAAATATTAAACTCGTCAAGGACTTTGTTTTACCTGGATCCATAATCAATGTCTTGGAAACAGCAGTCAGGAAATCAAACAACATATTGCATTGGGCAAATCTGACGCACAAGACCTCTTCAAAGTGTTAAAAAGTAAAGGTGTCACTTTGAGGACTAAGGAGTACCTGAGCTAAGCCATGGTATTTTCAATCACCTTGTATCTTATAAAAGGTGTGACTCAAGCAACAGTGGGATTTGAGTAAGGTTGTGACTTAAGTGTGTGACTTGAGTAAGGGTATGACTTGAGTTACACCCTCTTGTAAGGCTATGACTCAAGATATACTCTACACTGATCCTGCCTCATTATCATATAGCAGTTAGGATCTACAACACATCACAAAATGGAGGATAATTAGATCACAAAATGGCAGACAACCACACAATTTACTGGGAATCATGGCCTAGACAAGTTGACACATATTTCTGGATGACACAATTCAATCCATGAAAAGCAGGAAGGCAAGTTCAACAGAAAAAGTGCTAAGCTAACATTTACCACTTTATATGTTTTATATTACATTATATATCTGTATGCCTTTTCATTAAAGCTGTTATCCACTACAGGGCTAAGATTCTGTCTTGTTTCCATATACCTCCTCCTAAACCTAGCATGTACCCTCTATCCCAATGGCTGGCTTATAGTAGATTCTCCATTAACTGTTAATCAAACAGAATAAAATAAATATAAGATTTCTGATTGATGTGTTCTAGTCCTCAGAAGCAGACATGCTTTTGCCAAAATGACTTCTAGTTTATGGCAGAGGGACACTAGGTTCTCCAGGAGAAGAAAACCAGGTGTGGTATTAAGCACTAAGTATCAATTAAAAAAAAAAAAAGGCATCAGTTGCTGTGGAGACATTCTGACTCCTGGAGACCCAGTGTGTTGCAGAGTAAGACTGTGCTCCTTTCATAAGTAGATCTGAGGCACCTCTGGGTGGGTTCGAACCACTTAACCATTTGCACCACCTGGATTGGTTTTGCTATATAAAAAAGATGTAACCAAGAATCCTATCATCACTCCCTGCCTAAGACAGCACAATGCCTTAGGATAATCTATTTAACTGATAAGCTGTTTAAAACTATATAGGATGAAAGCCACAAATGATTTGGCCCTAGCTTATAATTGCGTTTCACCATTCCGTGGCTTTGCCCTTTTTGTTTTAGTAGTATAAAATTATTCCTTCCATGTCTCCTTAGGATGAAGAATTACTTGCTGCTTTTTAAACTAAATTTTTCTTTTTTAAACTAAATATTTATAAATTCATTAGCTCAACAAATTATTTTAATACTTTAAAAAATCAAATTTATATTTCTATTAATGTTTATGTTTAGGGCATTGGGATCTCCAATACGTTATCACCCTTTCTTGTGATGATGAGTGAATGGACATATTAATTATTACTGTTTAATCATGATTTGTTTTTCATTGCCAACTGAGTACTGAGTCATGTCCTCATAAATTATAAACAGATGACCAATCTAAAAGAGAGTAAACGACTCTAAAGAGCTAGAAATATGAGCTTTTTGAAATAGAAGTGCAGTTTTTATCTTTGGTTCCTACTCTTCGGTTATTCTGGAAAGATCCACTTTAGTTAACTGTTTTTGTCATCTAGATAGAAATTAAATTTCCTATTCTTTGTATTTGTGATGGCTCCAGTCTATTGGTATAGCCATCAGAATGCAAATACTTCACCTTGGGCATTGAGCTTTTGTATAGGTTTGTCAAAGTTCCTTTGGGGTGGGAGAATAGTAGGAAAAAAAGAAAATATATATATATATATATATGCATTTAATGTAAAGAGTTGGCTGAAGCTGTTATATTAAAAATAGGCATATATATTCCTACCACCTTCACTCTCCCCTGAACTGTATACAGTGTAACACATACACACATATATCATTTTGTATAACTTTACATGTAAATATGGATCCTTTCTCTTGAACATTCTGCCCTAACTCTCCCATTTTAGCCTAGATAAATCCTATATTGTTTTTCACAATTTGAATCTGACTTTAGGTAAAGTCAAGTCCTCTCTATAAGCCTTCTCTAATTTCCCGGGACTAGGATGGATGCCCTGTGCCCTACTGTGCTGCCTTAGAATCCTTGGGAAGCTCTTAGGAGTTAGGCAAAAAACTGGCACCAAGTCACTTCCACCATATTCGTTTGATTAAAGCCAGCACAAGGCCAATCCAGATTCAGCTGGAAGAGGAATAGAATCTACCTCTTCTCCAGCATGTCATACAGTTGGAATCATACAATGTGTAGCTTTTTCAGACTGACTGTTCACTTAGCAGTGTACGTGTAAGGTTCCTCTCTATCTTTTCGCTATATGATAGCTCATTTCTTTTTACCATTGTATAATATTCCATTGTATGGGTGGGTCATGATTTATTTATTCATTCCCCTATTAAGGACATATTGGTTACTTCCAATTTTGGGCAATTATGCATAAAGCTGCTATAAATATTTATGTACGGGATTTTATGTGGGCATACATTTTCATCTCCATTGGGTAAAATCCTAGGAACACAATTGCTGGAATGAATGGTAAATTGATGTGTCAGCTCTGTGAGAAACTGCCAGACTATCTTTCAAAATGACTGTACCATCTTGCCTCCCAGTAGCAATGAGTGAGAGTTCTGTTGACCTGCATCCTCAATAGCATTTGCCCTTTTCGGGGTTTGGGATTTTAGCCATTCAAATAGGACTATAGTGACATCTCATGGTTGTCTTGATTTGCAATTCCCTAACAACATATTGTGTGCCCCAGAATTGTATCTTTTCACCATATTTATTCAATATGTGGAGCCCTGGTGGCACAAAGGTTAAGAACTCAGCTGCTAACCAAAAGGTCAGCAGTTTGAACCCACCAGCCATTCCTTGGAAACCTCATGGGGCAGTTCTTCCCTGTCCTATAGAGTCGCTATGAGTCGGACTTGATGGCAACAGCTTTTTTTTTTTTTTTAATTCAATATGTACGTTGAGCAAATAATCTAAAAAGCTGGACTATATGAAGAAGGACACGTGAGGATTGGAATAAAACTTATTAACAATTTGTTATATGCAGATGACAAAATGTTGCTTGCTGAAAATGAAAAGGACTTGAAGCACTTACTGCTAAAGATTACAGCCTTAGGTATGGATTACATCTTAACATAAAGAAAACAAAAATCTTCACAACTGGATCGATAAGCAACGTTTTGATAAATGGAGAAAACAATGAAATGGTCAAGGATTTCATTCTACTTGGATCCACAGTCAATGCCCATGGAAGCAGCAGTCAAGAAATCAAAGGACATATTGCATTGGGCACAGTTCTGCAAAAAACCTCTTTAAATATATCACTTTGATGACTATGGTGCACCTGACCCAAGCTATGGTATTTTCAATTAGCTTATACGTATGCAAAAGCTGGACAGTAAGAAGGGAAGACCGAAGAACAATTGATACATTTAAAGTATGGTGTTCGCAAAGAAATTGTATATAACAGGGACTGCCAGAAGAATGAACAAATCTATCTTGGAAGATGTACAGCCAGAATGTTCCTTAGAAGCAAGGATGGTGAGCCTTTGTCTCCCGTACTTCGAACATGTTATCAGGAGGGACCAAGTCCTGGAGAAAGATACCATGCTTGGTAAAGTAGAGGGTCAGCAAAAAAGAGGAACACCCTCAATGAGATGGATTGACACAGTATCTGCAACAATGAACTCAAACGTATCTACTGTTGTGAGGATGGCACCGGAACAGGCAATGCTTCGTTCTGCTATACATCTGGTTGCTAGGAGTCAGAATCAGCTTGAGGGTACCTAACAACAACAATAAATAACATAATGTCAAGTATTTTTTTCATATGCTTATTTGCCATCTGTATATCCTTTTTTGTGAGGCTTCTGTTCAGATCTTATACCCAATTTTTAATTGGGGTCTTTATTTTCTTATTGTTGAGTTTTAAGAGTTTCATTGGATGCAAACTCTTCAGCAGATAGGTGTTTTGCAAATATTTTCTCCCAGTCTGTGGCTTTGTTTTTATTCTGTTAACAATCAGACTCCGCATCTTGATGGATGAGGTAGAATATATAGTAAAGACATAGGTGGAATTGCCAACACCTTGATTCAGACTTCTGTCCTTCAGAATAAGGAACCTTGGTAGCACAGTGGTTAAGCATTCTACTGCTATCCGAAATGTTGGCGATTCAAATCCACTAGCTGCTTCATGGGAGAAAGATGTGGCAGTCAGCTTCTAAAGATGACAGCCTTGGAAACCCTTGGGACAATTTACTCTGTGGTTTTGCTTTGTTTTGTTTTGTTTATAGGGTCTCTATGAGTAGGAAATCAACTCAAAGACACACATCAACAATAACATCCTTCAGAATAAGAAACCTAGGTGATACAATACATTTGCAATTGGCTGCTAACCTAAAGGTTGGTGGTTCAAACCCACCCAGTGGCTCTAGGGAAGAAAGCCCCCATGTACTGCTTCTGTAAAGATTATACCCAAGAAAACCCTGTGGAACGCTTCTACTCTGTAACACAGCAGTTGCCATGAATTGGAGGCCAATTCAATGGCAGCTAACAGCAGAACAGTGAGTAAATGAATTTCTACTGTTCTAAGCTGCTCTGTTTAGCACTTTATTTTGGCAATCCTAGGAAACTAGTACAAGTATACAGGATTTATTTCCATGAGACTGAAAGGAAAGAGACTAGTTAAGCTGATGAAATAAACCCACTGTTATGATGAATTTCTTTAATATATATTTATCATATATATAGATTTAAAAGTATTGCCATTTTACTGACTTCTTTCTTTGGAAAAGTTAGGCATAAAAAAGGGCAGAGAGAACTCTCAGGGAATTTTTAAAAACATGATGCAGACCACAAGCTCTCCTGATAGTCCTGAGAGAGTGAAAGGCCTCAATGTGACCACTTCCTGTGGACCCTCCACCTGATTTGTCTTGTTGATCCTGATATTTCCCCACAAAGTTTCTAGAAGGTTACCTTGTGCATGGCTCAGAAGCCAATTGGAGAAAAATCAGAGGGTAGCTTGGAGAGCTTATGGAAACCCAATAAAGAAGATAGCTATTCACAGTAATTAAATTTGCCTGTTTCAAACAAGTGTTGTTGGTCTCACTCCTCTTTTTGTTAGCTGGAGGAAGAAAGATGTTGTCTCTAAGACGCCTGTTTTCGCAGCTGCAAGCTGCTGCAGTAGTGCTGCTCCCACATTCACATCACTTGATTCCTAATTTGCTTCAAAAAGAGAACTCTAGAAGGAACTGATTTTGTTTTCAAGATAGATTTGTTGCTATCTACATTGCTTATTATTATACTGATTTTTTTTTCTTGCTTTCTACTGGGAAGGATTAATTCCTAATTCCTACATAAATTTCATGCACATATACGCATACCCAATATAGATGGATAAGTAGATAGATAAGTAAATAGATAGTATAGTCTCTTTAAAGGATTTCTAACCCATTGTGTTATGATATAAAGGAAATCAAGCATCTGGGATTCATTCAATCAACATATATTGACTGGTACCTAACTATATGTCAGGCATTGTTTAAACATCCTGTCCTCATGCAGCTTACATTCTAGAAAAATTTACATTCTGGGATAAGCCAGGATAATAAACTGTTCCCTGAACAAAAGAAAAAAAAAAAAAAAAACCTATCCCAATGAAGAGATTTTTTTTTTCCAGAGTAGAACTCTTTGTAATGCAGAAACAAAGTAAGTGACACCGTCATTCCCGCAGCTATCTTTAGCTTCCTCTCCTTTATTTGCATACTACCTTATGTATTTTCTTAATTATGGAAATTGAGATATAAAACACGTGTTTCCAGAAAAGCATAAATTGTATGTTTATCTTCTATAGCTGCTCATAGACTAGGAGCCCCGGTGGCACAGTGGTTAAAGAGCTCAGCTGCTAATGGAAAATTCAGAGGTTCAAATCCACCAGCGGCTCCTTGGGAGAAAGATGTGGCAGTCTTCTTCCATAAAGATTTACAGCTGTGGAAACCTTATGGGGCAGTTCTACTCTGTCCTACAGGGTTGCTATGAGTTGGAATTGACTCATCGGCAGTGGTTGGGTTCATAGATTATACTACATTCTGTCACTAATCTTGGTTAAATTTTACTATAAATGTTGTGGACCAGAAGAAGAATGAACAATGAAGATTGAATTCACTAATTCACAGAAATTGTTTGATGCTTAGTATGTGTTAGGACCTGTGTGGCAAGACCATCACTGATACTCAGTTGTTGTTGTTTTTGTTGTTAGGTGCCGTCGAGTCGGTTCTGACTCATAGCGACCCTATGCACAACAGAACAAAACACTACCCGGTCCTGCACCATCCTTAGAATCGTTGTTATGCTTGAGCTCATAGTTGCAACCACTGTGTCAGTCCACCTCGTTGAGGGTCTTCCTCTTTTCCGCTGACCCTGTACTCTGTCAAGCATGATGTCCTTCTCCAGGGACTGCTCCCTCCTGGCAACATGTCCAAAGTATGTAAGACACAGTCTTGCCGTCCTTGCTTCTAAGGAGCATTCTGGTTGTACTTCTCCTAGGACGGATTTATTTGTTCTTTTGGCAGTCCATGATATATTCAATATTCTTCGCCAGCACCACAATTCAAAGGCATCAATTCTTCTCTGGTCTTCCTTATTCATTGTCCAGCTTTCACATGTATGTGATGCGATTGAAAATACCATGGCTTGGGTCAGGCGCACCTTAGTCTTCAAGGTGACATCTGAGTGAAATCAACTTGACTAGAATTCCTTTCTATCTTTCTCCGTCTTTCTTTCTTTCCTCCCTTCTTTCTTTTATTTCTCCTTTTCTTTTTTCTCCTTTTTTTAAACTATTGAAAATATTAGATTGGCTGCATGTAATTTATTTGATCAAGTTTCTGTTGGATACATTTTTCTTCTACCCAAGACATAGCAGGGTAAGTTTATTATTTGTTCCAAGCTCAGGAAAACGTACCAGTAAACCATGACCTGTAAGACCATAATTCCTGGTGTGTGAAAACAATGCTAGAAGGATATATTATCAGCCATGTCTACCAAACATTTAGGTTTTCTTATCATGTGTCTACACTGCATTGGGCACTTTACACATATTGTCTTACTTAAGCCTTATAATAATCACTTGAGTAGGTATTATCTCTATCTCACAAATGAGGAAACTGAACTCAAAATACTAAGTAACTTGCTCAAGTTAACACAATGATTAGCAGAGATGAGGCTGCCTGATGCCAAGACCCATGTTCTTACCGACTATACATAAAGATGAAGCATTCATTTATTCCAAAAATATATTGAGAGCCTACTCAGTGCCAGGCACTGCTGTAGGCTTTGGGAATACAATGGTAAAGAAGACCCAAGTTCCTCAATCCCAAAGATAACACGCTTTAGTGTATTCTTTGGACGCAATGAAACTTACCAATTAAAAACGATTCTCAGAGAGGTATTTGACCACATATATATATATATTTTATTTATATCTCATCATAAAAAGAGTCTTCTAGCTCAGTGCTTTACAGTAATATAATATGAGCCACATGTGCAATTTTAAATCATTTGGTTGTTATAATGTGCCCCCAAGTTGGTTCCTACTCATAACAACCCTACATACAACAGAAGGGAACACTGCCTGGTCCTGTGCCATCCTCACAATCGTTGCTATATTTGAGCCCAGCGTTGCAGCCACTGTGTAAATCCAACTTGTTGAAAATCTTCCTCTTTTTCACTGATCCTCTACTCTACCAAGCATGATGGCCTTCTCCAGGGACTGGTCCCTCCTGATAATATGTCCAAAGTACATGAGACGAAGGCTTGCCATCCTCACTTCTAAGGAGCTTCTAAATTGTTTGGTAGCCACATTTAAAAGTAAAAATAAACAGGTGAATGTAATTTAATAATAATAGTTTATTTAACCAAATATATCTAAAATATCATTTAAACCTGTTTTAGAGATTAAAAAAAAAAATTAGTGAGATAACTTAAATTCTGTTTATTTTACCAAGTCTTCAAAATATGATAGGTGTTTCACTTTTAATTGCGTCTCAATTTGGACTAGACACATTTTAATTGCCCAATAATCATATGTAACTATTATCTACTGTATTGTACAGAAGAGTTCTACCTGAACTTTTTTTTTGTTTTGTTTTGGAGAATAATTGCAACTACCAAATCTTTCTAATATATCCAGTAATAAAAATAGTTACCCAATTATCTAATTCTTTTCAGCACCCTATCATATAAACAAATGGATTGTTAGTGCAGTGGGTAATTTCAAAATTTGTGAGCACTGATGATGTCTAATCTGTCCTATAGGGTTGCTATGAATCAGAGTTGACTCAACAGGAATGGGTTTGGTTTTTTTGCTTTTTGATGTCATATGTATAAGAAAATCAGAGCCCCACGAAATTGAGGAATCAAACAGCAACACTTTCAAGCACACTGAAAAGATTAAGCAAGTTTATCAACTATAAGATGCACATTTTTTTTTTCACATTTTAATATCCCTGAAATCAGTGTCTTACCACCAATGAAGTATTATGGTCACCATGAGGTATATTTTTATAGTATAAATTTTCTGAAATCAGAATGCATCTTCAATGCAATATGGTACTGCCTTTTGAGGAAAACAAACGAAGTTCATAAAACTACATAAAAAGTGTCTATGCAATATTATCAGAGAAGATAGGACATACTACAACGTCACTGAAAAAGAGGCACCAAAACAATTTTGGTTGTCTACAAGAGCACTAAGATGA
This sequence comes from Loxodonta africana, assembly GCF_030014295.1. Classification (NCBI taxonomy): domain Eukaryota; kingdom Metazoa; phylum Chordata; class Mammalia; order Proboscidea; family Elephantidae; genus Loxodonta; species Loxodonta africana. The sequence continues at coordinate 119,350,019 of NC_087348.1, forward strand.
ACTACAGGTAGCCAGGGGAAGAAATCAGGGCGAAAGGTATGAAGGTTATCATTCAAAGCAGGAAAAAAAAAGGGCAGGGTAGAAGAGAAAATGATGTATTTGTAAAAGAATAAATGTATATATTTGGAATCTGGAGTGTAGGAAGCGTGTTTCGCAAAAAGAGAAGTCATGAGAAACAAAGCTGGAGAATAAGCAGGTGCTTGAAATTCAGGTACAAAAATTTGAACTCTGTTCCAAGGGCAATAGAGAGGCACTTGGAGGATTTTAGGCATGTGGGAGAAAAGTAAGACGATATATGAGACTTTGTTTAAAACACATGTCAAAAGAGGCCTTGTTCTCTTCTATGAGGCAAGTCATTAGAAATTTCTCTAGTGTATATTTGACACACAGGTGAGAATAAATAATAAGATTGTGTATGTGGGAGGAGGAGGTTAGTGTATCTATAAGGAACAGGCTGCTTTTCCAGGTTCAGGTATCATAAAGTTAGATGATAGATTAAGAGTTAAAACATTTTTAGTCTTCTGGAACCTGTTACTCCTCTGTCTTTTTTAACTTACCACCTTTTCTGGTGTTGATTACTCTCATGCAGATTTAACTGTCATTAGGCTATTCCCCACACATTTTTCTAACCAGTCTTATTACACATTACATAATTGTTATTCCCCCATTAACTTTAAAAGTTCATTTATAAAAATATAAATTTGAAAGTTCACATAATTAACCTAAAGCTTAAAACTACCCTTCATGGAAGCCACAAGCAGTGCCTTATTAAGGCATCTCATATCACTAAGCAGTTGAGAATGACAGTAATGCAGCTCAATTATTACACATATATATGCTAGATGGAATATAGATTTTATTTTGAAGAGGTACATAGTAGGGAAAGTGTTCATAAAAATCCCCAAACCAAACCCATTGCCTTCCAGAGGATTCCAACTCATAGTGACCCTGTAGGTCAGAGAAGAACTGCCCCAGATGGTTTCCAAGGAGCAGCTAGTGGATTTGAACTGCTGACCTTTTGGTTAGCAGCAGTGCTCTTAACCAGTGCGCCACCAGGGGTCTGAAGGTGTGCATAGTAATGTGAAATTTCATTTCAAAACGTATTTTGTGGAACATTTGGCACCTTGGATTTGCATGTACATCATCTTAAACAAATGCAGGCAAATATGGATAGTTTGGGAAAAAAAAATCTACATATTCATTCACATTGAATGAATGAATAAATAAAATACATCACTCTTTAAAAGATGCTGAGTAAGAATCTTATAGGGGCAAAGGGGAGAACAGGTAGGAGAAGTGATGATGCTAAGGCACATGAGTAATTGCCCAACAGTGCCCCCTGAGGGACAGACTGGGGGCTGCATGTCTTTGTCTTCACTGTTGTTTCCGGTCAGATTTTCATAAGGATATGTCAAGGGCACTGGGATGTCAGTTTTACTATGGAGTCTGGCATACAGTAAGCACACAAAATATATTAGTACACTGCATTGAAGCATTAAGCCTAGACAAAGAGCTTTTAAAAACTTTAGCTGGCATAAAGAGCTGGGTGTGTAAAATGTAACCATAACCTTGGTGTTGTCTGTAGGTTAAATATATTGATCATTATATTTCAGTCATTTGGCAAATGCTATTTCCCTTACTAATTTACCCACACAGGGTGATAAATATACCCTCAATGCTCACATATTATGAAATACCAAAATATTATCTGAAAAGTTTAAAGGTAATATAGTTTGGTAATTTTTAAATGATTTTGAGAGATAATTTCAATCATAAAGCAAAAGTGTCTTTCGAAAAATGGAAAGAAGATTTTTTTTTTTAAGAGTGGGAAGTTAATCAGAGCCCCGGTGGTATAGTGGTTAAGAGTTTGGATGCTAACCGAAAGGTCGGCACTTTCGATCCACCAGCTGCTCCTTAGAAACCCTATGGGGACAATTCTATAGGGTCGCTATGAGTTGGAATTGACTCGATGGCCTCGGGGAAGTTAATTCGGCTTATACCTATGAAATATTAGAGCTGGAGATTTTCCTTCTCTAAAGAGGTAAAGGAATGGGCACTAAATGGTACTGAAAAGATAAGAAAAGCTAGTAATAATCCCAAACTCAGAGTAGTTGCATGAAAAGAATTTACCCATTTTATTAATTGCCACTGATGAATGTTTAATAAAAAAAAATAACTTTTTTGTTAAGGCTTAAACATTATAATGATTTTGCTAATGTATCATATAAATAAAATTTGTACAATATACGTAAAATTTATTTCATGTTTTGAGAAAATCAGATTAATAGAATAGGAATGGATCTATCCATTTGTGAAGTAAAAGAGAAGAAGCAGGAGAATATATTTGTCAGGGCTACCTCTGGCCCAGATGGAGCTTTGTGTGAATTAGAAGAAGGCACCCTTCTCTCCTGGTGCTCAAGGTTCCAGCTTGCTGAGAAGATGCAGGCTGAGGGGGCTCCTGCCTGTAATACACACACAACCTGCACCATCAGAAGTGCGGCCACTTATTAAGCAGCAAATGTTTGCTAGATATGTACCAAACATTGCAATGAATTCTATTTTATTTTTCATCTGAAGATGTCTACGTCACCATGTTTCAGAATTGGCTCCATAGCGACTAACAAGAAGTATTAATGATACTTAATCTCCCCATCTTGCCCTCCAATGAAACCATCAACCCCAATGAAGTTGTTTGCTATTGTCTTACCAAACCTGGTAGTAGGTGTCGATCCCAATTCTATGCCTACATCTTTCTCTTTATCAGTAAAACCCTTTGTTTCATATTACTTTATTTTATCTTTTACCTATTCAAACCTTAGCCATTTCATAGCCTGCAGTTGCCTTTGGAATTCTGAGAGTGTATTATTGTCTGGAATATTTACGTATGCTAGATTGCTGTTTTCCTTATTTATTTATTTTCCGCCTTGTTCCATGAGGATTTGAAGAAGTGGTTCACAGTTTAATAGGTTTAAAAATTAATAGGTTTTGGGAAATAAGAGTAGAAGAGCAAAATAAATTGAAGATAAAATTAACTACCAAAATAGGTGCTGTGTAGTCCTAGGCACCAGCTTCAGACTGACTGGCAGGTGATCCTGACTGCCAAAGCAGAAAAAAGGAAGTGTGATGAGAGATCAGGTACAGTGCCCATAACATGAAATCATACTATTTGCTCAGGAGAAATACCTATTTTTCTCCTTCGCATGGGATTCCGCAATGTGAGCAGACTAGAAAGACGAAAGCACAATTGGGCTAAAGAGACCATACAAAGAACCAGAGCGCTGTTTCTAACTACACTACTGCCTGTCTCCTAGGACAGCTGTCTTAAGCCACTTCGGCTTGCACACAGCTTTGAAAATCCAGTGCTCTGAGAGGAAAAGTGCAATTGAGCATAGACTTCCATGGGCTTCATGAGCACTATAAGCTTCTCTGCTGACCTACAGGGACTCCCTGTTAAAATCCCTAAAATTAAAGATATGAGAACACCCTCCTCTGAACATTAAAAAAAAAGAAATTGTAAAAATAAGATTTTAAAAAAGCTTGATAGCCTTGCTACATATCCCAGTTTGCTCAAGACAATTTATACCTTGGCTTCAGTGTCCCATCTAGTTTATAGGTATGTTGTTGTTAGGTGCCATCAAGTCAGTTTCAGCTCATAGCGACCCTCTGTACAGCAAAATGAGATACTACCCAGTCCTGCACCATTCTCACAATCACCGCTGTGTTGGAGCCCATTATTGCAGCCACTGTGTCAATCCACTTTGTCAAAGGCCTTCCTCTTTTTCGCTGATCCTCTACCTTACCAAGCATAATGTCCTCTCTAGGGACTGATCCCTCCTGATAACATGTGCAAAGTATATGAAACGAAGTCTCGTCATTCTCCCTTCTAAGGAGCATCCTGGCTGTATTTCTTCCAAGACAGATTTGTTTGTTCTTCTGGCAGTACATGGTATATGCAATATTCTTCGTCAACACCATAATTCAAAGGCATCAATTCTTCTTTGGTCTTCCTTACTCATTGTCTACCTTTCACATGCCTACGAGGTGATTGCAAATATCATTGTTTGGGTCAGGCACACCTTAGTCCTCAAAGTGACATCTTTGCTTGTTAACACTTTAAAGAGACCTTTTGCAGAAGGTTTGCCCAATGCAATAAATGCAATAAATAGGTCATTTGATTTCTCGGCTGCTGCTTCCAGGTTGTAGATCCAAGTAAAATGAAATCCTTGACGATAGACGTTTCTAGAGACAATAAAACTTGTTAAAGCAATGATATCATGTGAAATTATTTAAATTACCATTGGGTTCTAGACAAACAACTATTAAAGTAGTGTTGCATCAATTAAATAATCTCATGAAAATCACAAATTTCAATATATTGGAAGTTAGCATTAAATGGTCAGAATAACTTGTTTCTCTTTATCAATAATTATAGTGCTATATCTTGTCCAATACAGTTGTCCACTTGTCTTTCTTTTTTGTGTTTCTGAATACCAAAATTCTGAATCTTATGAAAACTTCTTCTGCTTCCTTATCCATTTAGAATGCCTTAAGTAATACAGGCTACTTAAACATATTTGAAATGTACAAGAAATATTTCTGCTTTACCAGGGTTCATTTGAGAAAAAAACTAAGTCTGCATGTATTTTCCCAACTATGCAGGCTGTCACTTCACTGCCACAAGTCACCAAATATTCTTATACTTTTACCAAGTATCTGAGTAGTCACTTACCTTGTTCAATGAACTTGGCCACTTGATGCCAAATTTGCCCTAAAACTAACCCACCAGGAGATTTCATCTCATATAGTTAATTCATAGTTGAAAAATAAGCCCTTCAAAGCTTTCTACTTCTTGTCCTACTCAATTTAGAAAGTTTCATTAAATGAGAATTCCACAAGTGTTATCTACCTTAAGGTGGGTTAAGTTTTTTTTTTTCCTATTACACTTATATCTTGTGTCCTGCTGTTATGTTTCATCCTAGTATTAAAAATTATTATATACTACCTTGAATGAAATTTGCGAAAAATATGCCCAGTAAGGCTGAGCTACTTCATCTGTTTATGAGTCCCCTGTGGGCTTTTCTCCTAAGTTGGCAGCATTTTACTCACCAATAGAAAACTAGCTTAATTTAATGATTTATAAGTAAGGAAAAATAACATCTTAAATAGTGAAAATTTGCATCTATGAAAGAAAAAAATGAGAAACGTAACTACTAAGTGTCACGGGAAACAATATAAAGATTAGTCCATTTAATTAGAACATAACACAACCATGGTATTCAGCAAGAACTTCAAGTGCTATTCCAAGTAGGAGAAACTGGAACGACAGAATAATGAGTCCGTGTCCCAGCCCTGCCCCTAAGTCACTCTATATTCCTGAGTCAATGTTCTCTAAAGTATCAGAATGATAATGCTTGTCATGTAGAGTGATTGGCAATTATGCAATTGTCTTATAAATCCCAGGGCATGCTCCAAATGTAATGTATATTTTATTGTATTGATTTAACATGTAATTTTTTTTTCCTCATAGCATCATACAGTAAATACAGGACCGGGAAGAAAAGCAAGAAACCTTGGTTCAATAATTAACAATTTGCTCTATTTTGTAAAATCAATTAATATTTTTGAATGACAGCTTTAAAAAGGGTTGTAGTGGTAAGGAAAGTAAAGCAAAGTCTTGGATCCCTTCTAGATCTAAAACACTTATTCTATATCTACTTACTGTCTATTATCTGATTAACAAAGACTATAAACCTGTGACAAAACCAACACCTTAAGAGAGCAATCATTTATTTTCTATAGTGAGACAAATATTTTTGCATTTATTTTATAGATTAATAAACTATATTCAAGAATGTATTAGTGACTCGTCCAAGGTCATAGCAAGTAAACAGCAGTGTTGAGATAAGAAATTTAGATGGGTACCTAGAATCTCTCACTCCTGATTAATGGTCAATAAAAATTGGTTTTAGTTACTATGGTTTATTTAAATCTGTTCATGTAAAGGAATTATGGAAAATATGGATATGTTGGGAACTCTTATTGCATGTTTCAAACCCTCTGCTAATGGCTCAGAATAACCAGAAGCATAACTTCTGCCTTCCGGAAGCTCACAGTCTTGCAAAAGGCCTTATATAGTGACATTTTTATACTAGGTCATGTGGCTAAATTCATTAATGTACAATCTTCATGGGACATTTAGAATTAGATAGCTAACTTCAAGATTAGATTAGCCAAGTCGTGCCCTAAAGTGACGTACAGGGAAAAATAATTTATTGCTTTACTCATTAGTAGTATGGTGAAGAAAGAGATATATCATTTTGAAAGAGCAATAGAGTCCCAATTATATGCGGAATTTGTACATTAGATATGACATTTTAAAATCCTCTGTCTGATTATGTATACACATACATATAAGAAACGCAAATCATCCTCTTCATACTCATTTTTTATTTAATTTTCCTGTCAAAGCTGTGGGGTTGATTTATCCTAGGAATACAAATGATGAATCTGATGTTCAGATATTAGAAAGTATAATTTTGCTATTCGTCTTCCTCTTATAATTATAAGCTTCTGGGAGGGACCATGTAATAGTGAAAACAACATCATTGTCCTGTTTTCTCTGTCCAGTGAAAGCTGTGTGGACCTGGGCAAGTTAGTTAACCTCTCTAAATCTTTTTCCTTATCTAGAAAGCAGAGTTATGTGAACAGCATATGTAAAGCCTTGGTGAGGACAAGTACATGTTAGGTAGACGAGGGATATTTCCTACTTGTATTTGCCATAAAATCTATTCCAACAAATGGCGACACCATGTGTGTCAGAGTAAAATTATGCTTCAATCGCTGATTTTTTGGAAGTAGGTTGGCAGGCCTTTCTTCAGAGGTTCCTCTGGGTGAACTCCAACCTCCAATCTTTCGGCTAGCAGCTGAGCTCCTAAGGTTTTATACTACCCAGAGACTCCCATTTGGAAATAAGTTCTTTGAAGATATTATCAATTAAGTTAACATGAGGTCATATTGGAGCAGAGTGGGTTCTCATCCAATCTGAGTTATGCCATTATAAAAGAGAAAAGATACAAAAAGACAGATGGAAGATGACCACGTGACCAGGGAGTTATTCTACAACCACAAGTCAAGGAATGTCTGGGGCCACCAGAAACTGAAAGGGACAAAAAGAAAAAGATCTTTCCTTAGATTGTTAGGAGAGAACATAGTCCTATCAACACCCTGAATTCAGACCACCAGACTACAGAATGGTGCGAAAATACATTTCTGTTGTTTAAAGCTGCTCACTTTGTGGTTCTTTGTTAATGACAGCCCCAGGAGACTAATGCAGAGCCCATAGACAGGCTCTCAGTCATCGTCGGGGAGGGATGCCATCCAGTAATCTGCAGGGGAGCTTCTACTTTAGAGGCTCTAAAAAGTCACTAGGAAATTAAGATATAAATAACATTCAAATGATAGGGGCCGGTCATTTTAATAACTCAATGAAAGCTTAAAAGATTTTTGCCTAAATCCAGCCAAGTAGTAAAGGTTTCCACACCAAGTTTTTCTCATAATTTAATTCTTCTGATTTTATTACTTAAACACATATAGCATAGTGATGCAGAAACAGTGGCTGTTGAATGGAACACAAAAAGATAAAACATACACACACAAAACCACAGACACACAAAAGTAAAACACAAAACTGAGAACCATTTTTTATTCTGACTTTTGCACTTTGGGCAAGTGTGATGTGTAATATGAATGCTTTAAATTCTAAAAAGGGAAAATACACTTGTTGACATATGAGGAGGGGACATAAAACACAACAATTCCAAAGACCAAAGACTTCTGAATTAATGAAATCAATAGCTGACTGAAGTGAGTAAGCTCGTCAGAAGAGAGCCTCCAGACCAGAGCATGCAGGTTTGTTTAATTTCAGTTTGGAATCAAAGTGGCCAGATTTGGTTCTGCTGCTGACCTCCAACTGACCTCTCTTTCACAGAGAAGAGACAAGATTTAACCACTCTTCAAAACAAAGCCAAGATTATAAATCTGTGACCAAAAAAAAAAAAAGCAACAGATTAAAAGAGCAAGGAATCTTACAGGGGCAGGACACATAGTGGATAGTGTTCCCATTAAACAATTTTAGAGATGCTTGTCAGAGCTATTTTTAGTTGGGATTATACAAAACACACACACACACACACACACCCCAGTTGTCGTCATGTTGATTCTGGCTCATGGTGACCCCCTGTGTGTCCGAGTAGAACTGCACTCCATAGGGTTTTCAATGTCTGTGATCCTTCAGAAGTAGGTCACCAGGCCTTTCTTCAGGGCACCACTCAGTGAATTTGGACAACCTTCCTCTCTGTTAGTAGCTGAATTCTTAACTATTTGCACCACTCAGGGACTCCATTTAATTGTGGTAGGGAAATGATAACCCTGCATTCAGAATAGCTGAGGCTCTTTAAAGACAAAATAAGTAAGGCAAACACTGTTCCTCTGTGTGGGGAAAGTGAAGAAGAGTTGACAGATCTGCCAATGTCAAAGCTGTGTTTTAACATTTGAATTCCAGAACTTTAAGGGAGGACTTGTTTTCAGCCCTTACTGCTTCATTTCCCTTAGAATTCAATTTCACAATTCCGAGGATCAATCCTTCAAGTAGTTGACTGATTGCCATCATTGATCTTGTACACAGAAAGTGGGGAAAAACACGTATAAGTCTTGCTCGGCATTTCAGCAAATTTCCTTCATTAAGTGTTTATATTGGCAGGCCTAAAATGTATGCTCTTGGTTTGGAAATGGCTCCCTGATGGGCATGGATTGCTAGTCATCCCCCCTCCTCATCCTCATAAATTTCTTAATCAGAACAGAGATGAAACAGAATTGGAGAAAAGAAGATGCAACCTTCTAAATGCTAGAGGAAGAAACAAAAATAAAATTTCTCTAGGGTCAATGTAACTGGCTCTAAACTTCTACAACCCTCCCAGAAATGTCTGCAGACATTTTCATACTGAACTGCTTTCTTGTTTCTTCTAAAGCCTCAATGTTCAGTTTTTATAGACCTTCTTATAAGGATATACTGGTATTATTAGCTTGAACTAAGACCCTTTAGCTTAGGATGGAAAATAGCAGCACTGCCATGTTCAGCTGAGTAGTTTGTGCCGTGCTAACCTCTGTGGCTGCCTTGTGAAACAGTTTCTGTTGATAGACAGCACCTACCAGTGTAGAAAAGGATTCTGTAGGCTTTTTTTTAGGCTTAGCTCAAAAAAAAAAAAAATAAAATAATTGATATTTTTGTCTACTACTGTGTGTGCCAAAAGGGATGCAATGCCACATATTTCAACTATTTACTATCCTTATTTATATCAACCTCAGTCAAACGCCCTACATGTCATGAAGACATTTAATTCGATTCAATAAACTTGGAGAATGTTAAATACTGTCTTAGGCACAAAAGACACAAAACCTAAAGAGACATGGGCACTACTTTTAATGAGCTCATAAACTCTTAAGACAGTCATGTAAACAGATATAATCAAGTGTGATACGTAATAGGGCCATATTCAATGTATAGGGCAGAGAAGAAGCAATGATGACAGTTAAGCGCTCAGCTGCTAACCGAAAGGTTGACAGTTTGAAGCCACTTGGTGGCTCCACAGGAGAAAAGACCTGATGAAATGCTTCCATAAAGATTAAAAAAAAAAAAAGAAAACCCTAGGGGGCAGCTCTGCTCTGTCACATTGGGGTCACTATGAGTTGAAAGCAACTTGAAGCCATCTAATGACAACAGCAACAATTCAATTTACAGAGGTAGCAGAGAAGCGGCAGTGATGAAGTCTTCCATTGGTGGAGGTGAGAAAGATGGTTAGGGAAGCATTGCCAAAATGCTTGGTGGAGGTGACAGATTTTGAAAGGTTAAGAATCTTGGCTTTTTTCAGATCAAAAGTGATCACTATCTAGTCAAATTTAAGTTTTAACTTAAAAGAACACGTGTGGCCTAATCATAGAAGTTTCCTCACTTGAAGAAGAATAACTCTGACCCTATCATGCTTTTTGCCTTGGTGCATCTTTTCATGGCTTATGACTCACATTCTGTTCTCAGCTTGACAGCCCCCTCTGCTGTTTACTACGTTTTGACCATGTTTTGGCCAAGACTTCCATACTAAAACAGAATCCCTTGTCTTATTGCTGCATTCCCAGTTTTTTCTTCCCTCTATTGCTGCCTCAGTGTTAAACTACTTTATTCTTGTATTCTTCATCAACTTGACTTGTTATTAAGTACATAAACATAGCTCACCTGAGTCTGTTTCCCTTTTTGTAATATAATAGTATCAGTACCTACTTCAAAGGGTTACTGTGAGGATTCCTGTAGTTACCATATGGAAATTGCTAAAACAGTGTATACCAAGTTGTCTATACTCAATAAATGTTGTTAGTTGTCGTTAGTGGCCATCGAGTCCACTCCGACTCATAGGGACCTTGTGTGTAACAGAAGAAAATGTTGCCCGGTCCTGTGCCATCTTCATGATTGTTAGTGGGCCTGAGTCCATCGTTTCGGCCATTGTGTCAATCCATCTCATTGAGGCTTTCCTAATTTTTGCTGGCTGTCTACATTACCAAACATGATATCCTTCTCTAGCGATTACCAAGAAGGGCCTGGACATCTGCTTCCAAAATTAGCCAATGAAAACCAATAAATGTTAGCTAGTATGATAAGCACTATAGTATTAAAATGTTTCAAGAACAGCACTTGACATTCCAGTCACCCAGACTTACCAATTCAGATAAATTTCCTGTTTCCTCCCCTGGGATACTCCCAGCTTGAAAATAGTTCTTACAGAGGCCAGTGAAACATCTTTAAAGAATGTAAAAGGTGATTTGGACCAGGCACCATTATAGCAAACTCAATAGATCTTTCACTAGTGTGGGTAAAAGGGACAATTAGCTTGCATTTACAACTGTTTTCTTTATGTAACATGTATCTTTTTTCATCTAAGCAAGTCTATTTCAGTTATATATTGTTTATGATGAAAATAAAGAGCAAAAATGTATTTTTATCACCAATTATAGTCATAGTGCTCACCGCTTCCCAGTGGCAGACTGCCGGTTGTTTGCCAATATCCATTTTTTTTTCCCTTTGTCTGCAGTAATAGTACATGATTACCCAGCTAAAGACTACATTTTCTCATGTATCAGTTTCTACTGCTGCATAAAAAAGTATCCCAAATATAAGCTACTGTAAACAATAAGCATTTATTATCTCACAGTTTTCAAAGTCAGGAATCTGGAAATAACTTATCTGGGTGGGTCTGACTTAAATTCGCTCATTAGTTGCTGTCTCATTAGGGGGAGACCAACTAGGAGTATATAAAAATATATAGCAAGGTGTATATAAGCTTTTGTACGAGAGACTGATTTGTTTTGTAAACTTTCACTAAAAGCACAATAATTTTTTTTTTCTTTTTTTAATTGTTCATTAGGCTGAAATCAAAGTGTTGTCTGGGGCATCAGTCTGCATACATGGGGTTGCCATGAGTCAGAATCAACTTGATGGCAACTGACAACAACAATAAATCACTTCAAATTTTATCACTTCTTGTTCATAAAACCAGTAGCTGTTGACTTCCCCGCTCCCCTTCTCCTTCCTGTTGCGTAGGATGCGTTCCTTCCATGGATGCACAATAAAAGTTATAAGTTGAGAACAGCGCAATCACTTCACAGCCTCAAAGGGCCTGCAGATCTTTGGATTGTTATATGAAAAAAAAAAAAAAAAATTGTATTCTGGCATCTCTTTGATAGTAGCCTAGCGTGTACCCACGTAAATGCAAATCTCTGCTAACTTGCTTAGAAATAATTTAATCTCCATATTATGGGTAAATCTACATTGAATAGATATACTTTGAGATATTTTCTCTTCTGTGTGAATATTCCATGTTGCTTGACTGAAAAAGATTTGGAGATTTTAACATGAAATTTAAAACCTACCCTAATTCTAAATAAGAAATGTTGGATTTTTTTTTTTTTTAAGCTTGGAAGAGAATCTCAGCTGATTAAAGTTTTATACATTCACTATTTCAGTTAGGTATAGAGTACTGTAAAAAATGACACGGGGGCGGTGTCTGCCTTCCTCTAACTTCACAAGGGCAAGGAGAACCAAGATCAACAGCCCAAGGCTGATTCCTATGAAGCGAAGATTAGACTTGCCTCCTCTCTCTACCATCTTTGCCAATTCTGACACCAATTGTTCCTCCCACAGCAGCCTCTACATCTCTGCTGGGTTCGATAATTCTTTGCAATGGCCACACAAAGCTCACAGACAATACTCTTGATTATAGGGTTTCTCAAGGAAGTAACAGGTTACAGTTCAGGTTCAGGAATGCTCAGGCTACAGTTCTTCCAAGAGGATAGGCACTTCCCAGCTGTGCTCACAGGCACGGCACGCCTCTCTGGCCCTCGGCCTCTGCCCTGCTTGGGCAAGTGTTACAAAGCTCTTTTAGCTATGCTAAGATGTGCTCAGAGGCACTTTACTCTGTCAGCAAGGCTCCTGCCCAAAGGCACTCAGCTTTCTCACTCCATGGGCTGGGAAGCCCACCACATCTTCTCCTGCCTTCATTTCTCTGTCACCACTTCTCCAGCTCTTTCTCTCTCTGTCTGTCTTCTGGCTCCAGGAGCTTCTCAGCGCAGGGATCCTGGGTCCAAAGGGTGTGCTCTCTGCTCTTGGCTGTTCTTCCTTGGTGGAGGTGATATCGTCTCTCTGCTTTGGAATCAGCTTTATTTTAAGGCAAAACTGACCAATCCTCTTGGTGGGCCACAATTACCCTATTTGCACAGTCCTACCCAATCACTTGGGTGGGAGTTACAAGACCGTGGCGAGAAAGGCCACAAAAAAGCAATACATGGCACCGCAAGTACAAGCCTACAGGAAGTCATTGTAGCAATATCATAACTTCATCAGATTGATAAATGTCTACACAATCTTACACGAGCTCTAAGAGTGATGTATGTAAAGTTTGAGAGATCTAGTTGAAAAATATTCTATTCTTTCTTTAATAGCTAAGAACCACTTTCCCCTCTTTCATCAGTGGAAAGAAAAATGATAATATGTTAAATCATGTTTTTTAAAAAAAGCCAAAAAGAGTCCTTATTGTCAAAACATAACTAAATATACTACATAAGTACATGTAAAAAACCCATGGAAAGAAGAAAACAGAAACATCACTCGCAGTAAGTGAAATTAAGTGTAAGAGTTTATGCTCATCACAGGAACAATATCTTTCTAAACATAATTTCTCAGAAAATTCCCTCTTAAAGCATCAGAGATAAGGTGCAATTTATATTCATACTTTTTCATCTCATTAGATTCTTTTGTGAGCAATCTTTAGCCTGGAGCATCTGTTTCAGCTTCTAGAAATGCAGTTAGAAAACAAAATTGAACTATTTAGGCTATCGAAGTTTGCATTACAACTGGTCCAGACAGAAATCACTGCTGGCCTTTCAATTAATTAACTGACTTAACTATTAACCTCACCTGCTACAGTGTTAAAGAAGTGAAATGTGTCTCTCACAATTATAACTTAAAGTTCGCATGGGATAAGTTGGCAGTTTTCCTCATCAACTTAATGTTCTGTCTGCGAAATAGAAATGTGCGTTTAAATGGAAATATGGAGTGTATCAAATTTACTATAGTAACTTCTTTTGGACTCTTCAATGATTTCTGCTCTCACCTAATGGGGAATTTACTGATCTCAGATTCTGTAAATTGAGTAATAAAATATTCCTTGGACGATATCATTTAAAATTCCTGTACCCCCACACTCTTATAGGAGTAAATCAAGTTATTGCCGTATGCTGTGATTAAAGCACTCGGCTGCTAACCGAAAGCTTAGCAGTTCGAAACCACCAGCTGCTCCACAGGAGAAAGATGTAGCAGTCTGCTTCTGTAAATATTTATAACCTTGGAAGCTTTATGGAGCAGTTCTACTCTGTAAAGATTTACAACCTTGGAAACCTTATGGAGCAGTTCTACTCTGTCCTACAGGGTTACTATGAGTCAGAATCCACCTGGTGGCAGTGGGCTTGGTTTTGGTAAACACTTTATACCCCATATAAAAATATAGGTTACATTTCTACCACTTGCAAAAATATTTTCAAATTTTCCCATTATTAAAATGCAGTGCAGTTACCATATAATTATAATTGCCATCTACCTCCCCGCTTATAGAAATAAATTAAAATTCTCTCTTTTACATGCTTAAAAGGTGATCCTGTTGACAGTCTTTAAGGGGAAGTGCTTTAAGTTTTTTTCCAGGCAGTTGTATGGGGCTGATTTATCCAAAATATCTTACCCATTCCTCTACACAGTTCCTTAGGACCTACCCAGGACACCATTGATCTGAGCTTTTCCCTTGTCATTCTCTAGAGAGATTTAAATTGCAAATTAAATATCATTAGAGACCTATTCTGAAGATCTGAATCAGTGAATAAATGAATGAACAGATAAATTGATCAATAGGTAACCAACTATAGATATAATAACAAAGATAACATCAGAAATTCTTAAAATGTTAACCAATCTTCTAAATATTAAAATTAATGATTAAACAAAGAAACCATCAATGAGCTAAACATCATGATTTGTTTTTGCTATTTCTGCTCTTGAGTCAAGTCACTAAATATATCCAATATTATTATTTATATTATTACTTAAAACCTATGACCATTCAAGTCTTGGGCTTGTCATTTATAGTCTCCTAAAATGTTTTTTAAATTAATTAAGGACTTATTAGAACTCCTGATCTTGTAATTAACTGTTGTTGTTGTTATTAGGTGCTGTCGAGTTGGTTCCAACTCATAGTGACCCTATGCACAACAGAACGAAACACTGCCTGGTCCTGCGCCATCCTTACGATCGATGTTATGCTTCAGCTCATTGTTGCAGCCACTGTGTCAATCCACCTTGTCGAGGGTCTTCCTCTTTTCCACTGACCCTGTACTCTGCCAAGCATGATGTCCTTCTCCAGGGACTGATCCCTCCTGACAACATTTCCACAGTATATAAGACACAGTCTCGCCATCCTTGCCTCTAAGGAGTATTCTGGCTGCACTTCTTCCAAGAGAGATTTGTTCGTTCTTTTGGCAGTCCATGGTATATTCAATATTCTTTGCCAACACCACAATTCAAAGGTGTCAATTCTTCTTCGGTCTTCCTTATTCATTGTTCAGCTTTCACATGCATATGATGTGATTGAAAATACGATGGCTTGGGTCAGGCGCACCTTAGTCTTCAGGGTGACATCTTTGCTCTTCAACACTTTGAAGAGGTCCTTTGCAGCAGATTTGCCCAATTCAATGCGTCTTTTGATTTTTTGACTGCTGCTTCCATGGCTGTTGATTGTGGATCCAAGTAAAATGAAATCCTTGACAACTTCAATCTTTTCTCCATTTATCATGATGTAGCTTACTGGTCCAGTTGTGAGGATTTTTGTTTTCTTTATGTTGAGGCGCAATCCATACTGAAGGCTGTGGTCTTTGATATTCATTAGTAAGTGCTTCAAGTCCTCTTCACTTTCAGCAAGCAAGGTTGTGTCATCTGCATAACGCAGGTTGTTAATGAGTCTTCCTCCAATCCTGATGCCTCGTTCTTCATACAGTCCAGCTTCTCGTATTATTTGCTCAGCATACAGATTCAATAGGTATGGTGAAAGAATACAACCCTGATGCACACCTTTCCTGACTTTAAACCAATCAGTATCTTTAACTAAAAAAAAATAATTGCAACTTTGGAATTTTAAAAACATCACCTCCCCCCTAAAAAAAAAAAACTATTAACTACCATATTAGAACAAAATTAAGAAAATTGAAATCAAATCTTAGCATGCTATAAGTACACAGATTCAGCCTTCAAAGAGTAACATTTAAAAAGAGCAGTATGAAGCAACATGAAAAAAACCCCAAAAAACTCATAAAAGACAATCATTCAAGAAATGAGTCTGTAGTTGTTCAGCATGGGGACAATCACCTTTAATTGAGTTCATTTCAACTGTATTATGGATTGAATCTTTTCCCTAAAAATATGTTGTAAATCCTAATCTGTAGTTATAATATAGACTGTTGTTAAAATCCCACTTGGGAATGGGTTCCTTTGATATGTTAATGAGTCAGTATTAGTGTAGGGTTTGTCTTAAATCAATCTGTTTTGAAATATAAAAGAGTGAACTGAGCAAGCAGCAAGCAAGCAGAGATGGGGAGAGATAGATGCCACACTACATGTACTCTCTAAGGAAGCAAAAGACAGAAACTGAAGAGACAAGGATCTTCCCCTACAGCCAATAGAGAGAAAGCTTTCCCCTAGAGCCAGCACCCTGAATTCAGATTTCAAGCCTCTTAATCTGTAAGAGGAGCCCTGGTGTCATAGAGGTTAAGAGCTCGGCTGATAACCAAAAGGTCAGCAGTTATAATCCACCAGTCTCCTCTTAGAAACCCTGTGAGGCAGTTCTACTCTGTCCCATAGGGTTGCTATCAGTCAGAATCTGTGAGAAAATACATTTTTTGGTTGTTAAAATCACACACTTGTGGTATTTCTAACAGCACTAGACAACTGAAATGTGCAAAGACCTGGAGTTTGAAAATCAAAAGGGAAGAACACACATGGCATTTATCACGCTGAAAGAAGTGAAGAAAAATTCAAGCCTTGAGTTGCAATTTTGAAGGATTCTATGGGCAAAATATTGAAGGACACAGGAATCATCAAAAGAAGATAGAAGGAATACACAGTCACTGTACCAAAAAGAATTAGTTGATCTTCAGTCATTTCAGGAACTATCATATGGTAAGTAACCAGTGATATTGAAGGGAGAAGTCCGAGCTGCACTGAAGGCATTGGCCAAAGACAAAGCTGCAGGAATCAATGGAATACCAATTGAGATATTTCAACAAATGGATGCAGCGCTCACTCATATATACCAAGAAATTTGGAAGACAGCTATCTGGCAAACCAATGGGAAGAGATCTATATTTGTGCCTGTTACAAAGAAAGGTGACACAACAAAATGCAGAAATTAACAATATCATGAATACTGCAAGCGAGTAAAATTTTGCTGAAGATCCTTCAAAAGCAGTTGCTGCCGTATGTTCACAGGGAACTGCTAAAAATCCAAACCAGAATCAAAAGAGGATATGGAACAAGGGATATCATTGCTGATATCAGATGGATCTTGGCTGAAAACAGAGAATGCCAGAAAAGTGTTTACCTGTGTTTTATTGACTACGCAAAGGCATTCAACTATATGAATCATAACAAATTATGGATAACATTGTGAAGAATGGGAATTCCAGAACACTTCATTGTGCTTATGTGGAACCTGTACATAGACCAAGAGGCAGTCATTCAAACAGAACAAGGAGATACCGCGTGGTTTAAAATCAGGAAAAGTGTGCGTTAAAGTTGTGTCCTTTCACCATATTTATTCAGTCTGTATGCTGAGAAAATAATCAGAGAAGCAGGACTATATGAAGAAAAATGGGACATGAGGATTGGAGGAGGACTCATTAACAACCCGTGATATGCGGATAGCACAATCTTGCTTACTGAGAGCAAAGAGCACATAAAGCACTTACTGACAAAGATCAGAGACCACAGCCTTCAGTATGGGTTACAACTCAACATAAAGAAAACACAAATCCTTACAACTAGACCAGTAAGCAAAACCAAACCAAATCCTTTTGCCATCCAGTCAATTCTCACTCACAGTGACCTCATAGGACAGAGTAGAACTGCCCCACACAGTTCCCAAGGAGCAGCTGGTAGATTTGAACTGCTAACCTTTTGCTTAGAAGCTAGGCTCTTAACCACTGTGCCACCAGCGTTCTGGACCAATAAGCAACATCATGATAAATGGAGAAAATACTGGAGTTGTCAAAGATTTCATTTTACTTGGATCCACAATCAAAGTCCATGGAAAGAGCAGTCAAGAAATCAAATGACCTATTGCATTGGGCAAATCTTCTGCAAAAGACCTCTTTGAAGTTTTGAAAAGCAAAGATGTCACTTTGAGGACTAAGGTGTGCCTTGCCCAAGCCATGCTATTTTTAATTACCTCATATGTATGCAAGAGCTGGACGATGAATAAGGAAGATCGGAGAAGAATTGTTGCCTTTGAATTATGGTGTCGGCAAAGAATATTAAATTTAATACCATGGACTGCCGGAAGAACAAACAAGTCTGGGGGTCACAATTCAATTCAAAACAGGTAGGGCGGAGGTTAAGATGAAGATCATTAACTCTGCAGGAATATAAACATCTTCAAAGAGAATAGTACACATATTCTAGTGTTAAGTGCTCTTAATTAGTAACTTCATCATTTAACTCATCCACCCCAATTCCTTGTTTCTCACACCATTTTTAACTCTTCTCTCCCTCACCTGTAAATTCTGTTCATTTATAATATTAAACAGTTTAACCATCTCTTTCACTTCCTGATTCCCCTTAACCCATGCATCAGGGTCTCAACTTCTACCCCAAATATTTTAGTAAGTTATTTTCCTAAACAGAGACATTGTCTTCTTAAGAGAAATTCTGGGGTCTGTTATAACCCATTGCCGTCCAGTCAATTCGGACTCATAGTGATCCTATAGGACAGAGTAGAACTGCCCCGTAGGATTTCTAAGGAGTGGCTGGTGGATTTGAACTGCCAGCCTTTTGGGTAACAGCCGAATGTTTAACCACTGTGCCACCGGGGCCCTGGGGCAATTATAAACCTTTTTTTTTTTGACTTTGTTATAGTTGTATGATAGTATCACTTTAAGAAACGTGTTTTTCAAGTGGCATTTTGACATCACAACTTATCACAAAGTGTGATAATAGGAATAAAAACCAGCAAACTTATAAATATTTAGAAATATTCAATAGCCTATTGATTTTTTTTAAGATTTTGTTTAAATGTGTATTAGGAAAAAATTAAAACAAACAGTCCTTCACCAGTACGAATACATTGGTACATCCTAGCATGTAACTAACTATAAAGTGAGAAAGTTGAGTAACAAGAATGGTCTGGCATAGAGAAAGTCTATGGTTGGACAGCTAGTTAATTTTTCAGATTGTCATTGTCAAACTGTAAGAGACAGATACTATAAATAGAATGAAACTGCCTGGCTTGATTTCTACAATGCTTCTTCTTAATGAGCAATTATTGGCTTTATCTAAGAACTACGGAATGAGGCTTGTTGGAAAGGTACCCTTGTGAAACAGAGATTAGCAGAATAAATTTATTGAATTGTGTATGTGTGTGTGTGTGTTTTCCTAAAGAAGATCTCTACCTACACTTTTTCATAGGTCCCTCCTAAGCATTTGATTGAGGACCATCCATATAGTAATCAATCTAATCACCAATCCTTTATTATTTGCTTAGATTAGCATAGCCCTTTCACAGGCAATTTTCTATTATTTTCCTGCCAATATAAATATCAAAGACAAAGTAAGGAGAGGCTTAAGGGAAGGTGGATTACATCTTGTCACAAATCAAGGTACAATGAGTGAGCTGAAGATATTTTCCCATCTGCTAAGATCACCATAAATCAGAGGTGTTCCATTAAATAAATACACAAAGAATAGTCTGATTGCCAGACTTGCTGTGGTAAGACCTTTGAACATTTACACAACAGCTTAGGTAAATTTCAACATTGTCAGCCACTCTCAAGCTATTTAACCCTTTCAAGACCGGCGGTATATACAGCTACCGCTTACTTTTTTGTACCTCTGGGGCTTATTGGGAAGCTGCTGTCCCACTGACAGTAGGTGCTGCTGGCAGGCAGGGCTCTTTATAACAGTTTGAAATGGAATAAACAGGCACGTACTGCAAATTACTGTTTTTACAGAGTATTGTATGAGGCGGTTATGAATCATTAAATTTTGGGAGGAAATACAAATTTTGAAAAATTTTATTTGGTACACATATGTACCTCTGGACTCTGGGGTTAGAATTTGTGTTCACAACAGGTATACATATGTACCCCTCGACTCTGAGGGTATAATTTGTGGAATGAGGCATAAAACAAAAACCATACTACCTACCAAAAATTCAGACACACTCAATGATTCAGCATGCACTCCATTACTGAAAACACAGCATCGACAAAACATTAAAAGCAAAAAAATAATTGGGTCACAAAAGGATTTTGTAGATCTAACTGAAGTACTTTTCATTAACTCCTTCAATCATATTCCTTTTACGTAAAAAAGAAATGTCACTCAGAAACCAGTTGTAAAATTATCAGGTTTTTTTTTTTTTTTGGATGAAAAAAAGTTTGGAACTTTTAATATAGTGTATATAAAAAAGATATAATAAGATTAACCATTCTAAAATTCAATATAGTCAAAAATAAAATAGAAAGCAATACAGTTTTTTTTTTTTTTTTCTTGAGACGTATATGACTAAAATAACATTTGCTAAGTCCAAACTTTCTGGACTGGTAGTTGATGCTGTAGTCTTCAGGCAGAATTTATTCTTCTTATTCTCTGGGAAACCTCAGTTTTTGTTCTTAAAACTTTCAACTAATTAAATTAGCCCATCCTCCTTATTGAAGGTAGTCTCCTTTATTTAAGTCAACTGATTGTAGATGGTAAGCTTATCTATAAAATACCTTCCCAGGAATATCTATAGTCATGTTCAATTAAATAGCTGGCTGCTATATCCTAGCCAAATTTGCACAAGAATTATCCATCACAGGGGGCAAGAACTTTTGTGAGCATTTTGAAGTTATTCCTAGTTCAGATTGGTGGATTTAAAAGGTACTGTTGACAAAAGGTATGTAATAAGTCTGGAGTTAAAAGCAGAAGATACATCCTGAGTGTTTTCAATATATTGGGATTTGGTTCTATGTTATCTGTGTGGACAAACAGAATTGCAAAAGAGTTCCAAGAGGATTTGGAGGCCAGAGAACTGAGGAAATCAACACGTGCTGGCTTCACACTTTATGCAAATATAAGGTGCTTTTTACATACATTATCCCGTGTAAACCACATAACGAATCTGCAAGATGGCTATTAATTCCATTCTAAAGAGGAGAAAACTGGATCAGTGATGTTAAGATATTTGTTTAAGATCACGCCACAAGTCTGGATTTGTTCAAATGAAAGTGAAGTAGGTAGGCATGACATTATCATGATGGTGGCTGTGTGTTTTGGGAGGCGAGCACGAGTACCATGAGCAAAGACTAAGAAGAAGAAATTAACTTGAAATGCGTATGATAGATTTATGGGATCAGTGAAATGACAAAAAAATCTGGATACAGATGATGTAACAAGATTATGAGGAACCTACAAAATTAAAGCCCACAAAACCGATTTCAAGAGGTAAAAACTGAGAATGGTGGAGATTTTTAAGGAGGATGGTGATATTATCAGAACAGGCTTTAAAAATTTATTTGATTGAAATAAGTAAATACAAGAACTTAGTGAAGAAGTGGTTACAGTAATTAAGACACAAAGTGATGACCCGAGATCCAGGATCCAATTAGGAGTGGTGGAGGTAACAGGTTTTTTTGGCAATGAGACTAAAAAAGAGGCGACTAAAACAAAACAAAAACCAGAAAAAGACTTCAAAGGTAAAAAGCAAAAGTATTTAATTTTAAAATTGATTAGCTATTGGAACATGGGGGGAAAAAAAAGTATTTCAAGCTGTGTAGTGAAGAATTAACCTTATCTAAAGAGAAAAAAAAAATTTTTTTTTTTTTAAAGAGAAAAAAAAATTTTTTTTTTTTTAAAGAGAGGTTTAGGTTTTGTTCTCAGCTATGGTGTGGTGATCTCTGCTTTGTCGTTAGTTGCTGGAGAGTAGGCTCTGACTCACCACCTTCGTGATCATTGGTGTGTTTGAGTCCCTTGTTTCAGCTATGGTGCCAATCTATTTCATTGAAGGTTTTCCTTAATTTTGCTGACTCTCTACTTTACCAAGCATGATGTCCGTTTTTAGTGACTGATCTTTCCTAATGACGTGTCCGAAGTAAGCAAGATGAAGTCTCACCATCCTTGCTCCTAAGGAGCACTCTGATTGTATTTCCTCTAAAACTGATTTGTTCTTTCTTCTCGCAGTCTACTACAGTTTGAATGCATCAATTCTTCTTCCATCTTTTTTTCATTTTCCAGCTTTCACCTTCATATTAGACAATTGAAAAGACCATGCTTTGGGTTAGGGGTGCACCTTAATCATTAAAATGACAACTTTGCTTTTTAAAACTTTGAGATCTTTTGCATCAGATTTTGCCAAATTCAATACATTGTTTGATTTCTTGACTGCTGCTTTCATGGACATTGTCTCTTGATCCAAGTAGAATTAAAATCATTGACAATGTCAATTTTTTTCTTCATTTATCATAATGTTGTTTATTGGTCAAGTTGTGAGGATTTTTGTTTTCTTCACATTCGAGTATAAAGCATACTGAAGGTTGTAGTTTTTGGCCTTCATCAATAAGTTCTTCAACTCATCTTCATTTTTGGCAAGCAAGGTTGTATCATCTGCGTATGGCAAATTATTAATGAGCGTTTCTCCAATCCTGATGCCATGTTCTTCAGGTACCCCAGCTTCTCAGATTAGGTGATCAGGATACAGATTGAGTAAGTAAGGTGAAAGGATACAGCCATGACGTACATTCTTTCCAATTCCAAACCAAGCAGTATCCTCTTGTTCTTTCATTCAACTGCCTCATGATTCATATACAGGTTCTGCATGAGCACAATTAAGTGTTCTGGAATATACTGGTAATGTTATTCATAACTTATAATCCACACAGTCAAATGCATTTGTGTAGTACATAAAACACAGGTAAACATCTTTCTGGTATTCTCTGCTTTTGGCCAAGATCCATCTGACATCAGCAATAATATCCCTCATTCCATTCCTTCATATACTTCTGAATCTGGCCTGGATTTCTGACAGTTCCCAGTTGTTGTTCTCTAGTCTTTGGGAATGTCCTGCCCCATAGGACTGTCTTTACTTGGAAGCTTTGCCCATATCAAATTATAACAAGATGTTTTATGGTGAGAGCTTTGGGACACGCCATAGCAGTTCTGGCATTCAGAGGACCTGGAGATGAAAGGTATTAGCCCAGACCTGTGGAAGAGGCTGGAGACTAAAGGTCAGCCATGTGGACAATATGTGACCAAGCTCCAGTAAAAACTCTGGACACCGAGGCTGAGGTGAACTCTTCTGGTTGGCAATGCTCTCTGTGTATATTGTCATGCATCGTCTGCTGGGAGGAGGTAATGTTGTCTATGACTCCACTGGAAGACTCCCAGAATTTGCCCTATTGCATCTAGTCCTTTGATTGGTTCTAATTTGTACACCTTTACTACAATAAAACTGCAAATATAAGTATAGCACTTTCCTATGTGCTGTGAGCTGTTCTTATGAATTATTAAAATTGAGGGTAGTCATGGGAAACCCAAATTTCTAGCCACCTGGTCTTAGGTGAGAGTGACCCTGGGATCCCCAAACTTGTGGCTGGTGTCTGTAGTAAGGGTAGTCTTCTGGGGGCTGTTCCCTCAGACTCTGCAGTTTACTCTAGCTTACTGCAAAAGTTGTGTAAGGCAACTCTTTCATTACTACTGGGTTAATGGTTTTATGCCT
Organism: Loxodonta africana; assembly: GCF_030014295.1. Classification (NCBI taxonomy): domain Eukaryota; kingdom Metazoa; phylum Chordata; class Mammalia; order Proboscidea; family Elephantidae; genus Loxodonta; species Loxodonta africana. The sequence continues at coordinate 119,373,625 of NC_087348.1, forward strand.
CTGGACTCAGAGGTTAGAGGTAAGGCATTATTCTGGTTCTAATGCATTTAGCATCAAGGTGGCTCCCTTTTGAAATGCGTGAAGCTCAGCAGACCTGAGTTGGAACCTCATTGTTGTGTACATTAAGCATTCCGTTAGATGATGCTTCCTGGATGTGTAAGTTTTGTAAACATTGGACATTTTTCCCTTTATTTCCATGAGATAAGGCTTGCAAGCATAATTATGGTTTTCCTATGTGATAATTAGGGAGCTCCGATGGGTTTTGTTTTGTTTTTTCTGTGTCATATTTGCAAAACAAGAGGTTCCCCATGTAACGCACTGGAAAGGTACCAGCAATAAATTATTTATATAGCTCTCATTGGTATATTGTCATACCACAGATCAGTGGTGCCACAGCCCCACTCACCTCATTGGTGGCTTGTATTACCAGATCATGTTTCTCAAAGTCCACAGTACAAATCAAAAGTTTAAATGTTTTCAATTAGTAGGCGTGCATTTCAATATTGAAAACACATGCCATCAAAAAAAAAATTAAGGAGAAAAAATATAGTAAACAAAGGGGTAACTAACAGAATGATGATATAAGAATGACAGGGATTTTGCTAAAACACGTTGATTTACTGATGCATACAAGGATGGTGTGAGATGATACATTTAGTTTTAGAAACACTGAGAGAGATGACATGAAATGTCCAAACAGCCTATCTAGTAGTCTTAGATACTGCGCATGAATCAGAGTACATTATTAATGTGAACACGCAGTAGGGAGAGGAAAAAGTGCACTCACGATTGTGGCTCCTTGTTTCTCAGGATCATTTTCTTCAAGAATTGGAAATGCCAACATATAGGACCAGTTCTAAATAAAAGGGTGGTTTGAAGTATCAGAAGTTGCTTGATTTATTTTTCTTAAGGATTGGTTAAGAGTATTTGAAATAAACAAAAATTTCTGTGTCCTATATTACAGAGTTTTCACCTGTAAAAAAAAAAAAAAAAAAAAAAAAACCCAAACCTGTTTCCGTAGGGTCAATTCCAATTCATAGTGACCCAGCATAGGACACAGCAGAACTGCCTCATGGATTTTCCAAGGAGCAGCTAGTGTATTCAAACTGCCAACATTTGGTTAGCAGCCAAGTGCTTAACTACTGCACCACCAGGACTACACACAGTTATGCTAATACTGAAGTTCTTTTTTTTGTATGGGAGTACTTGGGAGCCCTGCTGGTGCAGTGGTTAAAAGCTTGGCTGCTAACCAAAACATCGGCAGTTCAAATCCACCACCCAATCCTTGGAAACCCTACAGGGCAGTTCTACTCTGTCCTATAGGGTCTTTATTAGTTGGAACTGACTCGAGATACTGAGTTTGAGGCACTTAACAACAACATATTGACTAAAGGAGCACTGGTTACAGTTTAGAATACCCTGCGGGGCAGTTCTACTCTGTCACATGCGATCACCAGGAGTTGACGTCGACTTGACAGCACCTAACAACAAAAACAACGACAATATTGACAATCTTTTTCTCTGGATTGACTCATTGTTTTTTACTTTACCTATTTATGATAATTTATAAAGGTTTATCAGTTTTTCACTTGCCAGATATAAAAGATAACCATAACAGCAAATAGGATTTTAAAAGTTATTACATTTCAGATAGATACTTTTTGCTGAACAAAGCTCTGAGCCTGAGGCCAGCTTCTTTATTAGACTGATGAATTGTAAAAAGGACAAAGGACACAAAAGGCCTGCAAACCTCTTCTTTTAAACTAATCAGGATTAAAGGAAAACAAAGAACAAATGTCTCACTACACTATTTAGCTCCAAAGTCCCTGTCCCACCTGAAATCATCTTCTCAATACCGTAGCATCATCATACATCCCCCACTGAGACTTAATCACTGGGGAAGATTGTGCAAGTTCTTTATAAGACAGAACTATATTTTATAACTTATTCATATAGTTTAAGTACTAGAATTTGATTTGATCCACAGGAATTAAAAACTCAGAACAATATTTTAATTTTTGAGAGGTTTCTACGTTTCATACATTACTTTTCAAGGTGTTAGTGAACTTCATCAAATTTTATTGGGGTTTGCCAGGCTTATCTAACTTTATAGCCTGTCATATTGTCTGGGTTACTGTGACAAAGAGAGAAGCTAAGGAGTCCTGGAATTTTTTTATGTCAGTGACACCTACAGGAGAGACTGTAGCTGTGTGTTTTTAGATGACTTATGTGAGCCATAGAGGAACCTCCAGAAGGACATGGGAAATGAATGATGAAAATGACTGATCTCTACTTATCTGTAGGTAATCAGATGTCAAGGACGTGAACTTGTGTTCTTTCTGATTACACTAAATGTGAGAGTATCCCATGGTCAAAGAGCACATAATATTATGAAAAAATAGTTAAAGCAGATTTATATCTGTCAGAAAATAACCTTTAGGCTCCTAGGTTTTTATTACTCTGAGTAATGTTTTTTTGGCATGTTGAATATCATCTGTGAATAGAAAACAGGAAGATTTTCTGTGGTAATAACATGCTATTCCAAATAATATAGTACTCAGTACTGATGATATATTATTCTCTTACGATATACCTAGTTAGGTCAATATATTTGTGCCAATGCATACCTTCATAGCTTTATGTCAGATAAGTAATTATTTCATTAAAAGTAGAAGCAGTTCCAAAAAATACTTCAGGAAGTTGGCTTCAGCAGGATCCAAAAACTTTCATCTCCAGAATATAAAAGGCTTCCAATGACCTTAGTACAGAATAGTTCTTAAAAATGTATATTTTGAGTGAAGGAACAAATCCATCCCATTAGTAGGCCTTTCAAACGAAATGCTAAGTAACTTAAAAACAAGGATAAAAATTATACATGTTATATGACAGGGGTGAATTCTATTAGATAAAAGCAATGGAGCCATAGTTCTACAAGAACTATGGATAACTCTGTTTTATTTTCCAGCTTCCTGAAATGAAATTATATTATTTTATATTGGAAACTAATATACAATTTGAAAAAGAGTAGTGATTGGCCAAAGAGGATGCAGGCTGAGTTACTTACTTCAAGACCACTATCTGTCAAACATTACTTCTTCTTTCCCTAACTCTTTTGTCAATCTCGTCACTGTTGTCTAAACTCTTTCTCCTTTGTTTCTCTGTCAGATTTATCTCCTGAATTGAGTTTAACATGCTTTGGAATAGATTTTCTTATGCCCAAGTTATTCTGGTTGTAACCAATAAGTCATTAAAATTTGCACAAATTAATTGATCTACATATGTAAATGATAATTTCAGTGAGCTCAAGAACCTTTCGATCGACTGAAAAAAGAAAAAAAAAAAACTATAAGCTCTTCTAGCCAGGCATTTGTTTTAAACAGATACTTTTTGTTTTGGGCATCTTTCTTATTCTTTGGATACATACTTGCTTATCATCCAGTGACCTCGTGTGGCCCTAGCTCCCTTCAGTGGTTGGCCATCTTCTGAACTGTTCCCCACCTCTCCCATGCTTCAGTCGTCAAAATACAGCTGTTCTCTAGGAAGTTTTACCAGAGTTTTCTTCTGTACTGGGTGACAAACAGCATATCTCTATATCTACATGTACAGTCTATATATATTTCACAAACAAGTTATGTGTGTATATAATACACATTCATTGTATAACATTATAAAAAATCTGGTAAACAAGAAAAAGGAAATCATTAAACCGTTAAAAATAAAAGGATAAATTTATATGTGAAAGACTGACTTGATTTGTAAACTTTCACTTAAAGCACAATAAAAATTATTTAAAAATAAAAAGGGAAGATTGAGAGAGATAGAGAGAATGATCATACAGAACTATGAAAGAGCAAGCATTTACTTCATGTTTGAATCACATCTGCAGTGGCAATTTAATTTCAAACCAGTTTTCCGGGAGAAAGTTAATAAATATATATTATGTATTGTGGTGTGTTAAGGCTGGTTCATATTTTGTCTAAGTAATAAAATTTAATTTCCTATAACATACATATTTTATAACATTCAGTGCTTAAAAGAGTATGTGTTCAAGTTTTATACTCAAATAATTATATTTCTCTGGAAAGGCTTATTTCATTACAATTAATTCTAAGTTTGTAAACAAAATAACCAGGATTAAGGAATGTGGAGTTTAATGTTTGGAAATCGTTGTTCTCTCTGGCTGATGGTGCTTTTGTTTCCATCTAAATAGTATAAACCTTCTCCTCTTTATCTTGTGGAGAAGGACAGTAACGTCACAGTGATTAAAGTCTATGCGGCTTCTTAATACATACCATTGTCACTTCCACATTTATAACAAATATCAGATAAGTAATTATGTTTCCATTGCTGCTGTTGTTGTTGTTTGCTGCCAGTTCTGACTCACGATGACCCCATGTGTGTCAGAGTAGAGCTGTGCTCAATGGGGATTTCAAAGGCTGATCTTTCTGGGAGCCTTTCAAGGCACCTCTGGAGGAACTCAAACCTCCAACCTTTTGGTTAGCAGCCAGGTGTGTAGTGCTGTTAGTAAGGGAAATGTACTTTAAAATTTTCCATTCTCTGTATTTCTCTGTTCAAATTTTGAATACCCAAGGAAAAGAATCTAACTGGCCCAACTTTGTATAGGTGACATCCTTGGATCAATGTGTTCTAGCCAGGGGATCAGGGTTATTGTACTCAGATATGGCCACTGGGAAACTTCTAAATTTTGGAGACGTTGTCAGAGTAAAGAAATAGTTGTGGACTTCAACTGGTATCTATTGTGTCCTCAAATTTTTATACATTTGTGTTTTATTTGGGAGTGTCTGGAAAAAAATGCCATAAAGAGAGACTTCAATAAGGATTATAGGCACCCTGGTGGTCTATTAGGGAAATGTGATAACTGGGCTTTTAAAAACCTGTAAGACATGCTCTTACAAGCAAGTGTAGTGCTTCTTTTGAAGAATCATCCTGGATACTTTGAGAAACATTTTTTCTATTGCATCATTTACACTGTTTATTCTTTCAGCATCAGCTAAGATGGTGTTGTAGTGATTGCGGATTCAACGTTGGGTGAATGTGGGTTATTAACCTTAATCAGCTCAAAGGAACAAGTGTAGTAAATCAGCCGAATTAAACTCTTGCAATGTAGTGGGATACAGGTAAGCCCATGATGCAAGTAGGTGTGTGTGTTTGTGAGTGTGTGTTTTAGTTTTCCAGAGGAAGTTATACTTAGCTGTCACCAACACTTCTCTAAATATTTGTCACTCATGCTAAAACAAGCTCTGTTGGATTTGCTCGTGACACATTCTTCTAAGAATCCCCACAGATCCCCAGGGTTGAGTCAGCTGATCTGCCTGATATGCAAAGTGCACCCTTCCTATCTCACTGATCCTGAAGCTACACTTGGTCAAAGAAAACAACCTTCCTAACAAAGGGCAACCGGCTACTCAAGTCCCAAGATAACTTTGAAGGTGAACTTGTTTTGCTAAAGAAATGGATTTTTTTTTCCAACATAAATAATGCATTGTGAATAACAGATTACTGCTGAAGGTCAACAGGGAATTGTACTCCCTTATCTCCAAACCTGTAAAAGTTTAAACAGTTTTATAAGAGGAAATGGGGAAGAAGAGAACCCCTGCCTCTGACACACAAGCCAGGGGGCACGAAATCTGACTGGAATGCTGAGGCTGTATTTTGAAAATAATACTGTCTTTATCTTAGTGCTTTCATGAGTCTTAATAAGGATTTTTAAGTTTATTCTGTATTTTTAAATAAACATATCTATAGAGGTATAAAGTACGTACAAAAAAAGTAAATACATCATTGTATACACCTTAGTGAATTGTCACAAAGTGAATGTAGCTGCGCAACTGCTAGTCGCATTAGGAAACAGACCATTACCAGCATCTAAGAAGACCCTCTTGTGACCCCCTCCCATCCACTGACCACACTTACTAAGGGAAATCACAGTGGTCTGTCACCTTGAATTTTAATTTATATTCAAGGAGTACATAGATTGCAGTATTTATCAAAAAATGACAAGAGTTTTGAAAGCTGAAAGACCCTGGTCTAAAAGGAAAACCCTAGGCATCAGTGACTGAACACCTATTCAGATTTCCAGAGGAAGTCTCTCTCATTTTTATGACGTTGTTGTTAGGTGCCGCCATTTTGGTTCTGACTCATAGTGACCCCCTATATAACAGAACGAAATGTACCTGGTCCTGCACCATCCTCACAATCGTTATGTTTGAGCCCATTGTTGCAACCACTTTGTTAATCCATCATGTTGAGGGTCTTCCTCTTTTTCAATAACCCCCTACTTTACCTAGCATGATATCCTTCTCCAGGGACTGGTCCCTCCTGATAACATGTCCAAAGTGAGACTAAGTTTCACCATCCTTGCTTCAAGGAGCATTCTGGCTGTACTTTTTCCAAGACAGATTTGCTCATTCTTCTGAAAGTTCATGGCATATTCAGTATTATTTGCCAGCATTCTTTTTTATAGAGGTCTTAAAATTTATTGATTACAACAGTTCTAATTAGAGTTTAATTGCATCACTTGAATTTGTGTGCCTAAAGATTTTGCAAACCAAATATTTTCTTTGTATTTCTCTTTTACAGATTTATAAAAATTATTAGAAATGCCTTCCTGGGCATCATCAAAGCCTTTGGTTTTTAAGGTCATTTGGACTGTATATATTTTAATCCTACCCTAGGGATTTTTAGGATAGAATTTAATTTTTGAAGGATTATTGTTGAAATTATCCAGATCACTTAGCCTTGCCTATAGAAAAATAGTTATTTTTCATGCATGATTTTTATGTTTTTTTTTTAATGAAAAAACTGGCAACAATTTTTTTTTAAAAAAGCTGGTAACTATTGTTACAGAATTTTTAACACCAGTATAAACACCAACTATATACCAACTACTAAAAAAAAAAAATTTTTTTTTTTTTTTTTACAGATAGAGATAGACAGTTGCCATCAAGTTCACTCTGATTCATAGCCATTGTTGTTGTTAGTTGCTGTCAAGTCAATTCCTCCTCATGGCTACCCCATGTATAATAGAATAATGAAACGTTGCCTGGCCCTGCATCATCCTCACGATCGCCTTCATGTTAGAGCCCATCATTGTGGCTATTGTGCCAGCCCATCTCACTAGGGGTCTTCCTCACCCTCACTGGCCCTCTACTCCACCAAACGTTATGCCCTGCTGCAGCAATTGATCCTTCCTAATGATGTGTCCAAAGCAAGCCAGTCAGACAAGGCTCTGTTGTGAGCCATAAGTTTTTCACTGGCTAATTTTCAGAAGTAGATCTCCAGACGTTTCTTCCTAGTCTGCCTTAGTCTGGAAGCTCTGCTGTAAGCATTCCAACATGGGTGACCATGCTGGTATTTAAAATACGGTGGCATGGTTTCCAGCATCACAGCAACATGCAAACCACCGTAATACAACAAACTGATGGACATGTGGTGGATACCAAGTCAAAATGACAAGTAACTAAAAGTGCCATTTGAGTATGACTTTCCTTGCAAGACTCCTCTAAAGAGGGTCCTGCATTCACCTGTAGACAGAATTCAAGATTTCTAACATGATACACAAGGCCCTTCCTGACCTGAACCCTGTCTTCCTCTGGGCCTCAAACCACACCTTCTCTTATATTAAAAATAATAAAAATAACACACCACTGGGTTCACTGGGTTAGTGATTTCCTATTTTGTAGTATTTCATTCCTTTGTGTCTATGTAAATTCTTACTCTGCTGAATAAAGATTCCACTCTTCATATAATATAAAGTTCAATTTTTTTTTTCAAATCTTAGTTCTGACTCTTTGTTCAGTGAGCCTTTACATCCTGTAACCGCCAATTTTAATCCTTCTTTCAAGTTTTTTGCTTCTTACTTTCTGTTACAGCATTTTTTTTTCTACCAGATTCTAATGACTTGAGTATCTGAGTCACCCTATAATATTTTGAGCTTCTAAGAAACAAGGAGTATTTCTTAATCACCTCTTCCTGGAATGTTGTGCTCAACAAATATTTATTTAATATATGAATAAATCTTCATTGCGTTCATCACATTGATGGAAAAATTACAAGGCATTTTTTTATTTTTAATTAATTAGCTATGAAAAATTTCTATTTTCTGGTGATAAAAATAAATTGTATTTGTCCAATAAAAGTAGTCAACCTGATACCTACTCTTTTGTTTATGAAAGTTTCCATGTTTCATGAAATCTTAGAGCTAGAAAAAAACAAAGTGATTAAGGCCATAATCTTTATAAAATTGGCAAGAGAAGTAAGGTCATATGTTCTAATGTATAGAAACTGGTTAAAGACGGCACACCTTGTATCCCTCAGTGAGAGCCATGAGTCTTCATTGTCCCCACAAATATCCCCAAAGGAGATTAGGGTAGCCAGTTCCTGGTGACCATCTTTTCTACCTTCTTGTTCCCTGGCTTTCTTATCTGCTACACTCTTTCCTGTAACTTTACATGTTCTGGAACTGCATGCCTCTCTTAGAATCTATAAATGAATCAGATTTCAGCTCCATTAGGAACATCAATCTGTTCAGATCACCTGTAATAAATCTGCGTTCCACATATATAGGTCCCCTAGTTTTTTTTTTTTTATTTATTACAATAAAGGAGCCCTGGCAGTACAGTGGGTAAGAGCTTGGCTGCTAACCAAAAAGGTCAGCAGTTCAAATCCACCAGCCAACCCTTGGAAACCCTATGAGGCAGTTCTGCTCTGTCTTATAGGGTCATTATGAGTCATAATCAACTCAGTGACAGTTACATTTAATTATAATTACATTATAATTAAATGTAATATATATACAAAAATTAAAAAAAAAAAAAAAACACCAATTACCCAAGTGTTTTATTTCTTAGTGACCTGACTGCATTTTTAAGAAATTTTATCTGGGAATGTATTTTATACTGACTTGAAAGCATCACTTTAGCTTGGATCGTGTCTCAAACCTAAATAAATTGACATGCTGAGGCAGTGCCATCAGAAGGGAATTGTGGCCAGTCCCTTAAATCTCTGCAGATGCTTTGTAGCTAAGTCAGTCCAAACTGATCGTTGTTGTGGCCACGCTGAGTGATTTTACTGTGCCACCAGCTAGATGCCTAGACATAAAGAAGACTTGGCCTTGAGTGATAACATTTTTTGTATTCTCTGCTAGCATAGTCTCCCATTTCCAATGACATTAAGAAATAAAACATCTTGCTTTTTTAATATGATCATTTTCATTTATGATTTTTTTATTGTCTTTTAACAATAGAAAGCCACTCAGAATGACATAAAACCTGTGAGATACAGATTTCCTGGGAATAACTGACTGAGTTGATTAAATACCTGTTTACCAGGCTATTCAAAATGATTCTTCATGTCATTTTGGAAATGAAGGTTACTGTCTAATATATTTTGATTAATGTTTCATCACCTCAAGAGATTTTATCAAAAAAAAAAAATAACTTTAAGGAAATAGATACATCTTATGAGAGAAAAAAATAAAGTGTTATAATTCTTTTAAAAATTATGGGTGATGCAATCGTGGTTTTTAAGAGTGGTTTCTTTTGGGCATATGATTAACCTTAACCTATATCTGTGTGTTTTACAAGTAGAATCTTGCGTTGTTGCTTTATTTTATGATAATTAATAATGTTAAACATTAATCTATTTTAAAATGGAGATTTTCACGGTAAGGATGTTCTTGAGTGATTCTAAATTATTTTTTCTATGGCATTCCCATTAAAAAAAAAAAGTCAAGGAAGAAGGAAAGGAAATTCTCCTTAAAAATCTTAGAGCAGTTGTAAATAAAGATATCAGAATATGATAACATCCCTCTATGCTTAAGGTGAAGGAGCCCTGGTGTCACAGGGGTTAGCGCTCCACTGCTAACCAAAAAGTCAATGGATGGAGCCCTCCAGCTGCTTCATGGGAGAAAGATGTGGCAGTCTGCTTCTGTAAAAATTCACAGCTTTGGAAACCCTGTGGGGCAGTTCTACTCTGTCCTATAGGGTCACTATAAGTTGGAATTGACTGGACTGCAATGAATCCGGTTTTTGGCTTTATTAGGACAGGACCCTCTGTGACTCAAACAGTATAGCTAACCTAAAGATGGGAGGTTCAAACCTACCAGCCTCACCTGACAAGGAGCAATTTGCTTCCATAAAGATTACAGACAAGAAAACCCAATGGAGCAGTTCTACTCTGTAACACATGGGGTTGCCATGAATCGGAATTGACTCAAGGGCAATGGGTTTGTTTTTTCGGTTTCATACTTAGGATAATCTGGAGAATATTCAAGAGTTCTCTTTAGTCCTAACTTTTCATAGAATTTATATATTTTATTGTTAATTTTGTATTCTGGGTAAAAACTTTCTCTGCTCTTGAAATGATCATATTTGGTTTTGATAGTTAGCCTTTTGGTCATTTATTCAAAACACAATTTCTGAGCAAGTATTCTGTGCCAGACACTGGTAGAATAATAAGAGGTCACTCAGCACATAAAGGCCACCGTCCATTAGAGGTGTTGGTCATGTGCATATCTTTATGAGCTGTAAACATCCTATGCGAGCACTGAGTCCCTGGGTTAATGTGCGTGGCTGCTAAGAGTTTGTGGTTGAATCCACCCAGAGGTGCCTCAGAAGAAAGACCAGATGATCTACAAATGAAAAATCAGCCGCTGAAAACCCTATGGAGCACAGTTCTACTCTGACACGTATAGGGTTGCCCTGAGCCCAAATCTACTCAATGGCACCTGGTGTTATAGCAACACAGAGAAGGAAGCAAATATCCTTTAGAGAGGTGTCAGGGAAAGCTTCTCACAGGGACCAAAAACCAAACTAGTTGCCATTGAGCCTATTCCAACTCATAGTGACCCTACAGTACACAGGAGAACTGCCCCATAGGATCTCCAAGGAGTGGCTGGTGGATTTGAACTGCTGACCTTTTGGTTAACACCCAAGCTCTTAACCACTGTGTCACCAGGACTCCATTCTCAAAGAAAGGGATATTTAATTTAAATCTTAAAGATTTAAGTTTCAAAATGAATGTTCAATTTTTACAAACTTTTATAGAAAAGAATTCCCTCTATAAAGCCTATTTTTCCTTTCCTTGTCAGGGGATATTTTGGGGGGAAAAGGTGGCTAGTAATGATTTTTATACAAATCATACTGAAATGAGGGATTAAAATATCTCTTAATATTGTTATTTAAAACTAGAATATTATTCTCAATGTCTTTTCCCTTCCTCTTCTTCCCTCCATGGCCCTAATTTTTTTTTTGTCATGACGATCCACAAAGAAAATTGGTGGACTTTTTTTTCAAGTTGTAGTATCCAAATGGGGCCTTCATAAATATGCAGCAGTGCCCTCTACTGGTTAGAAACCCATCAATTCCTCGGGATGATGTTTGTTTATAGAGTTTGAAGAAGGCTATATATCGTGTTTTGGGAAACTCAAAGACCAAAAACAGAAGAAAGCAAACAAAAAAACTCAAAAGTGCCTACTAAAAATACTATCACATTATTTTGACTTGACATATTTACAGTAAAATGGCTTCAGCGACTTCTTCTAGTGACCGGTAAAGCTCAGCTACCAACCATAATTTGGTTTCCACATAAAGGTGGAAGTGTATGGGAACTTCCTGCGTTCTCCAGGTAATTGTATATTTTGGAAATGAATCCCTTTTCCATTTCTAACCAAAATGTGATGTTGGATTTTTTCACTTGATCTACTTTTAAAATGTTCCCTTCAGTGGAGCGGTTACCGTTCTACTTCACAGGCAGCCAAATTTTGATGATGATGATTATAACTGTAAAGGCATTAAATCCAGCAGATTTTTATTACAGTGAATATTACATTCCCAGCAATATTTATAATTTTGGACAATTTCATATTCAAGAGGGTAAGGTTTACAGTAAGATACAAATATATTTGGAAGCTCATCTTATCCTTTAAATAGCACATTTTCAGACTGTCCATGGATATTTAAATTTTTCCCATAGTTAGAAATGCTCTGCGTCTTCTTTTCACAGAAAGAAAAGTTCTGTTCTCCTTTTGAGGTTTTTCTTTTTTTAACCAAGAAACTGAATAAAAAGTAATGTATAAATTCAAACTTAAGACAGTATATGGTGCCACACCAAGGTCTCAATTTCAAACATGACATGTCTGGATTTATGGTTGGCCGCTGAACTTTTCCACTACTAAAAACTATTTTATTGAGATTTGATGGCATTTTGATTTCACACTCAATCATAAAATGTTAATTCTCAAAGGAAAATATGAAAAAGTTATTCTTGACAACCTTGTCCTATTACAGCAGTTAATGTGTGGTTGCCTAGGGTAGGCTTCTAAATTGAGAACTTCAAATGCGTCTTTGAGTGTTAAGGAAGACTCAGGTAGAGCAGAGCTGATTTTTACTGCCAAAACATTTCAAGTGGAGTAACAATAATAGTGCTAATTATACCATCTCACATTTATCTGACATTTGATAATTCACAAATGGCTTTCACATAACTATGTACATATGTATATAATCGCCCCATGTACAGCTCTTACACAGATTATGTATAATACTACATGAGAAAGCAATTTGTTAACTGCCAGTCCCACTAAACACTGAAAGAAACAGTAACTGAGTTTTCTTTGATGTTGTTGAAAAATCCTCTAAGCTTACCCGTACATCTGCTCTGTGACTGGACATTTTAAGTTGTGTAACTGTATATAACTTTATTGTTTAATTCAGCTTGAGTTTTCATTTTTTTTCCTTGCAACCCAAGGTATCTTAACAGATACAGCATTCAAATTCTGAGTAATGATCAATCTGGCCCTCTGTTAAAACAATCTATTTCATGAAACTACTAAAATCAAAGGTGAGAAACCATGTCAGTGATAAATTCCCAAGAACAGGCTTTAGATAGGTTTGGAATAAATACACAGTACAAATTTTCAGATTTGTTTGGTCGAGTCTATTAAATATTGAGAAATATTGTCTTGATCAAAATTGAATGATTAGTTATAGGTTTATGACTTTGTCTTACTTTAAAACCATAGTTGATTAAACTATTTTGTCACTATACTATATGCTAAAAAATGGTATTTTTGATTGTGTAGCAGGCTCTTCTTAACCACTGTGTTCTTTAAAAAAAAAAAAACCTAAGGTACATTACCATAAAAAATAGATGGATTAAAGCTTGTATGTCTCTGCTCTGGGTTTGAATTGCTCTTACTATCCCCCATTAAATTGTGAAAACAACTGTTCTGCTGAATGCTATTTAAATAAATTCATGCCTTCGTCATAAACATAGACATTGTAATTTTGTGTCAGAAAGAGGCAACTAAAGTTCACAATAGCTTAAGGGCCTATCTGAGAAAGCAACCTGTTGCTTTATTATGCATTCTGAGAACTTCTCCAAGGATAAGTAATAAATTGAAAAACAATTCAATTCATTGTTATTATTATTTTGGTATACAGTTTAAAAGCACTAAGCTCAAAATCAGAGCCCTAGTGGCACAGTGCCTAAGAGCTTGGCTGTAAAACAAATGGTCAGCAGTTCAAATTCACCAGCTGCTCCTTGGAAACCCCGTTGGGGTAGTTCTACTCTGTCCTTATAGGGTTGCTATGAGTCAGAACTGACTCAACGGCAACAGGTATGGGTAAGTTCAAAAACAAATTAATAAAAGTTTCACTATTTTTGAACTTCATTTGAAATTAATATCTATGATTTTAATTTTGTATTTGTTAAATTTATAAATATTTTTTATAAATTAATTTTATTACTTTGGGCTCAGTCTCATATCACTCTGCATAGGTAAGTAGGTCTTTTCTCTCAATATTCTGATGAACTGCAGAGAATATAAATGTAATTCTTAAAAAAACAAAAAAATAGTGTTTTATGCCTCCAGAGAGAATAAAAAGAAAATACCCATTATCTTCTAATCACTTAGTCCAACTACTTAAAGCATTTCATTAATCTATAGTCATTTTAATATAGCATTATGAATACTTTAGTTCTATAAACAAATACATTCAGGAAAAAAAAAGCAGTTTGTTTTTGTAAAAGGTTCTGTGTTTTCCAATCTGTAAACTTTAGGTTAATAGAAGAAATAAAATAATTGAATATACTGTCCTGAGCAAGGATTTGCTAAATTTTGTTTTTGTTTTTAAATTCAGTCTCTTAAATTCCAGGACTTTAATAGTCTCCCTCTTGTGGGGCCAAATAAAATGGCAATTATTCTTTGATGACATTTACCTAAAATGTATGAATCAAAATCCAGTCTGTCAACTTTTCCATGACTTTCCAGCCTGCTTTAGAATAATAATACTGCCAAGCATTATTCCTGGCTCAAATCCATGTATTATACATGTGTTTTTATTTTTTTCTAATGCTCACAGGGACCCTCTGAGGAATAGGGTCATAATTCCCAATGTACAGACAAGGAAACTGAAGTATAGAAAGGGTACCTTACATACCAAAGATAGTATAGCTGAGGATATGCAACTGAGGAGCTAGAACTCAAATCAGGCTGCATGATTCTAGAGTCTGAGCTATCCTTATCCATTATGTTAGGAACCTTAATAAGAAATAAAAAAAAAAATAATGTGGTACTTTCCTGCTGACCTCTAGATTATCTGTTATTTCATGAATATGATCATTTTATACATATTGAAATTTAGAATACTGTACTTGCTCAAAAAAAGTTCTTATTACCTCAATATATGGCCAAGAGCAAAATTCCTGCACATGGCCAAGAAAGCGGACTATGCAGAACTATTACTTCTCAGAGAATATGCAGATAGTACCAACCCTATTATCTGCTCCTTTGTTGATCCACCAGGGAGCTCAGGTGCCGCATTGTTGTCAGGGTCACCACTACAACCTAAAACACATGTCTTCACAGCACATTGACCCTTTCCATGCTCAAATTGTCTGTAGTTCCTTGAAGTATGTGTGTAGAGAGGAGCTAGGTGTGTTGTTAAAGGTAGGACAGAGTCAACATGAATGTACCATGACACTCGGAGCCCTGGTGCTAACTGAAGAGTGAGTGGTTTGAACCCACCAGCCACTCCACAGGAAACACGCTGTGGTAGTCTGCTTCTGTAAAGATTTACATCCTTGGAAACCCTATAGGGCAGTTCTACTCTGTCCTATATGGTCACTATGAGTCAGAATCAACTTGATAGCAATGGATTTTTAACCATGATCTTTAAAAGTATTTTTACAACATTGCCTCTTCTCTTACCTTGCAGATAAAGTACTAGTAGTTTCGGTTCCTGTTATCCTCAAGTTCTCATTCCTCTCGTGGTTTCTTTTAGTTTCTTTTCTTCGAGATTAATTATGCCTCATACATGCAGTTCCCTTTTCTGTCGATGGAATATATATATATATATCAGAACCACCAAACCCACTGATGTTGATTTGATTCTGACTCATAGCAACCCTATAAGATGGAGTAGAACTGCTCCATAGAGCTTCCAAGGAGCGCCTGGTGGACTCCAAATGCTGTCCTTCCAGTTAGCAGCTGTCACACTTAACCACCAGGGTTTCCAGATTAACAAGCATGGAACCACATGTGTAATAATATAGTTTAGATTATTCATCAATACTGTAGAGGTTCAAGGTAAGAGAAGAATATGGTTAGTAATAAAAGATTTTATCAAGTGTGGAAGATTAGAATTTGTCTTAGAGTCAAACATTGAATTTAGCTTGGTGGAAAGGATGGGCATGGTGAAAACTTTTAAAGTGAGAAATGCATGAATAAAGGCTGGTGTGAGAATAAGTAGGTGAGAGAGATAAGATAGAGGCACGCTCATTTAGCAAAGTACTCAAAAGGGCAGGTGAGACTGAACCAACATCTATGGGAAATAATAAGGTGTGGTCTACAGGAGCTTCCCATTAGGAGTGGCTCTGAAATCTAATGGGTTATAATAATATTTTAGGAAAAGTTTGCCTTTCTATTGCATAACATATTTTTTTTGTTATAATATAAACGTAACACTTTAAAGTAGCTAACTTTTACCTTTAGACTTTTTAAAAAATTGATGCTCTCTGAAGTTGTGCTTTTTGGAGATATTGTGGAAAATGCTATTGTTCCACATTATCAATAACCGAGTTCTAAAAACATAACTTCAAGAAAAATGTTTTAAAGGCCCACTGGGGTGGCAACTCTGTTCCCTTGGCTCTGGGCAGCCCCATTCTCCTAGTACATCTGAATGGCAACCCAACTCACTTGGCCCCTGCAGACCTCATTCCTCTGCCCCTTGGACATGGCAGCCCTGCCCCACCAGCTTTGAGCAGTGACCCCATCCCTCTGACACAGTTAACATCAGCCCCACATGCTGGAAACAAGTTGGCGAAGATCCAACTCTCTAAAACCTAGGAGGCTGTGGTATCACCCTTTGAGATCCAGGAGACCATGGCCTCACTCATTGAAACTGAGAGTCCCAACTTCCTGTGCTCCTTCTATCACTTCTGCTGATCTTCGAGCTGCTCCAGGATGGTCCCTTTCTTTTCTTGGAGGACAGTGGATGTAGCTCCTTTGGCCTGTTTTCTGCCTGTAGGATTCCAAGAAGCAGACAGTGTTCTTTTCTCTGGCTCTTTCTCTAGTACAAAAGAATTTTCAGAATCTTTAAGTCTCGTTTTCATTTTGCACAGTTAATGTTTAAATCCATCTCTTTCCTCTCACATTTTACTATAAGTGGAAAGGAGAAACAAAGTGGCTGCTTTAAGACCTTGCTTAGAAATATCCTCAGCCAGATATCCAAGTCCATCACTTACAAGTTCTACCTTCCATCAAACATTTGTATATAATTCAGATAAGTTCTTTGCCACTGCATAAAAAGCATCACCCTTCCTCCATTGTCCGATGAGATGTGCATCATTTTCTTTTAAAGCCCCACCAGAAGCACGTGTAATGTCCACATTTCTAGCAACATTCTGTTGCTGGTGCCGTACGTATTCTCTAAGACAATAGAGACTTTCTCTATAGCTCTCCACACTTCCTTCGGAGCCCACACTGGAATTGTCTTTGATGTCCATAATTCTACCTACAGTGTCTCCAAGGAAATCTGGGCTTTTATTATTAGGCACCGTAAAACTCTTCCAGCCTACACCCATAACCCAATTCCAAAACCACTTGTACATTGTAGGTATTTGTTAAAGCAACACCCCAATCTCAGTGTCAGATGTCTTAGGCTGGGTTTTTTTAAAGGGGCAAACCAATTAAGTATATATGTATATATATATATTTGTTGTTGTTAGGTGCCATTGAGTTTTTTCCAAAGAATAGCAACCAGGGGTAGATTCCATCTCAAGAAACCACTTTTTTTTTTTGCTCATCCATAAGAAGCAGCTTCTTGGTAGGACACTTGAGACTTTGTTGGCATCTTCTCTCTGGAGAGGAGATGAGAGGGTAGAGGGGGTTAGAGGCTGGCAAAATAGACACAAAAAGATAGAGTGGAGGAAGGGAGCAGACTGTCTCATTAGGGGGAGAGCAATTGGGAGTATGTAGCAAAGTATATATATAAATTTTTGTGTGAGAGACTGACTTGATTTGTAAACTTTCACTTAAAGCACAATAAAAATTAAAAAAAAAAAAAGCTGCTGCTCATTCATTAAAATTTTCTCATGAGATTGCAGCAATTCAGTCACATCTTCAGGCTCCACTTCTAGTTCTAGGTCTCTTGCTATTTCCACCACATCTGCTATTACTTCCTCCACTGAAGTCTTGAACCCCTCAAAGTCATTCATGAGAGTTGGAATCAACTCCTTCCAAACTCCTGCTAATGTTGATATTTTGACCTCCTTCCTTGAATCATGAATGTTCTTAATCACATCTAGAATGGTGAATCCTTTCTAGAAAGTTTTCAATTTACTTTGCCCAGCCCCATCGGAGGAATCATTATCTATGGCAGCTATAGCCTCATGAAATTTGTTTCTTAAATAATAAGACTTAAAAGTTGAAATTACTCCCTGATCCATGGGCTTCAGAATGGATGTTGCATTTTTTTTTTAAGTTGAATTACTCCGTGATCCATGGGCTTCAGAATGGATGTTGTGTTAGCAGGCATGAAAACAACATTGATTCCTTGTACATCTCCATCAGAGCTCTTGGGTGACCAGGTGTATTTTCAGTGAGCAATAATATTTTGAAAGGCACCTTTTTTTTCCCAGCAGTAGGTCTCAACAGTGGACCTAAAATATTCAGTAAACCATATTGTAAACAGATATGCTGTCATCCAGGCCTTGTTGTTCCGTTTATAAAGCACAGACACAGTTGATTTTACATAATTCTTAAGGGCCCTAGGATTTCCAACATCATAAATGAGCATTTCCAACATTGTAAATGAGCATTGAAAACCCTGGTGGCATAGTGGTTAAGTGCTACAGCTGCCAACCAAAGGGTCGGCAGTTTAAATCTGCCAGACGCTCCTTGGAAACTCTACTGGGCAGTTCTACTCTGTCCTATAGGGTCGCTATGAGTTGGAATCGACTCAACAGCGCTGGGTTTGGTTTTTTTGGAAATGAGCATTGACTTCAACTTAAAGTCACCAGCCCCGTTAGTCCCTAACAAGAGATTCAGCCTGTCCTTTGAAGCTTGGAAGCTAGGCATTGACTTCCACGGTCTAGCTATTAAAGTTCTGGATAGCATCTTTCTCCAATATGAGGCTGTTTCATCTACACTGAAAACCAGTTGTTCAGGACAGCCACCTCCATCACTTATCGTAGCTAGGTCTTCTAGATAACTTGCCGCAGCTTCTACATCAGCACTTTTTGCTTCAACTTGCACTTTTATGTTAGGGAGGTTGCTTCTTTTCTTAAACCTCGTGAACCAACCACTGCTAGCTTCAATTTTTATTTCTGTGCCTTCCTCACCTTTCTCAGCCTTCATAGAATTGAAGAGAGTTAGGGCCTTCCTCTGGATTAGGCTTTAATGTAAGAGAATGTTGTGGCTGGTTTGATCTTCTATCCAGGCCACTAAAACTTTCTCCATATCAGCAATAAGGCTGTTTTGCTTTCTTATCATTGCCATGTTCACTGGAATAGCACTTTTAATTTCCTTCAAGAACTTTTCCTTTGCATCCACCATTTGGCTTACTGTTTGGCACCAGAGGCCTAGCTTTTGGCCTGTCTAGGTTTTCGACATGCCACCCTCACTAAGCTTAATCATTTCTAGCTTTTGATTTAAAGTGAGAGACTTGAACACTTAAAGGCCATTGTAGGTTTATTAATTGCCCTAATTTCAATATTGTCGTGTCTCAGGGAATAGGGAGACCTGAGAAGAGGGAGAGAGACGGGGAACAGCCAGTCAGTGGAGCAATCAGAACGCACACAACATTTATCAATTAAATTCACCATCTTATATGGGCACAGTTCATGGTGCTCCAAAACAATTACAATAGTAACATCAAAGATCACTAAGCCCAGATCACCATAAAGATATAATAATAATGAAAAAGTTTGAAATATTTTGAGAATTACCAAAATGTGACACAGAGACATGAAATGAGCACATGCTATTGGAAAAATGGCACTGATAGACTTGCTCAGCCCAGGGTTCCACTGACCTTCAATTTGTTAAAAACAAAATATCTGTAAAGTGGAATAAATGAGGTGTGCCTGTACCTATAAATAAGTGCTTGAAACGCTAAATTCCTAACGTTTTTACGTGTCCCTGAATCCTTTTATGGCAACCTCATGTGTTACAGAGTAGAACTGCACTCCATAGGGTTTTCAGCTGTATTCTTTTGGAAGCAGATCGCGAGGTCTATCTTCTGAGGCACCCCTGGGTGGATTGGAATGGCCAATCTTCGGTTAGTAGTTGAATGCTTAACCGTTACACCACCCAGGGACTTACATGGGGTTGCCATGAATCGGAATTGGCTCTACAGCTACTGATTTGGTTTTTGGCCCCCTTTAAAATATGATGAAAGCTCTGGACCCTAATAGTCTCACCTTGTTTCAAATGTACAGACACACAGCATTTTACAGATGATTTAGGGGTTTCATGTATCCAGCTTAGGAACTTTCCTGCAGTTTATTTCAGGATCTGGAAAATTTAGAAACAATTTGGTGCATAAGTCCTTATTTAAAAAAAAAACAAAAAACTTGCTTTTGGAAAACATATAAGTGTAAGGGTAAGCTGCTGATTTGTTGGTAACTCTCAATTGTATTCTTACAGTTTTTTTTTTAATGTCATAGAATGATAGTAGCTTTTTTTATTATTATTTGTTTTAAGTTTAAGTTTCACAACCAAGGAAGACATACAGAAGATAAGAAGAGTGAAGTATAAAGTGTAGAGTATGTGTGAATGCATTTTAAAAGGGGGTGACAATGTGTTACCTTGAACAAACATCAGTGTTCACTTATTTCTTTAAAGATAGTGATCCTAAAATTATGATCTGTTCATGTCTCCTTAATCTATGTTATTATATTTATTATAAAATATAATATTAGCATTGTAATATATAATCTTATGTAATAATTATATTTATTTTTCATGTTAAAAATCTTTTCACTTTATTATCTTAAAAAGTCACTTATAAGGTATTATGTTAGTTTTGTATTTTTGGCAATGAAATTTGTATTTGAAGTTATGGCCTTGAGCTTTAGTTCCATATATAAAGTAGTTCTTACCAGGAAAAAAAAAAAAAAAAAAGCCGAGGAATGATTCAATATCACGTTATAGCACACACTGGATCCTTGTAATTAAGAAGCTGTAATTGCTACTGAGGTGAAGGAAAAACAAGAACAGACATGTTTTATGACAATTTGCATAATTGTGTTTGTTTTAGAGAAGAAAATATCAGGTGCAACAGTCAAGACAATGTAGATAGATAGGTTCCTGACTTCTTTCACTTTGACCAGAGTCAGTAGACAAAGACATAAGATATGCATCACAACTATAATTAACGCTTTTATACAAAACTCAGATTCTCACTCATGACCTCATTCTATATGGCTCAAATCCATAAAGAACTTCTCCCCACATCTTTGCCAAAATGAAGAGTTAACCAGATCATGTGTAGATCACGTTCCAGTTACTACTACCTACTACAAATTGCTATCAAGTTGAGTCTGACTAATGGCGACCCCATGTATTTCAGAGTAGAACTGTCCTCCATAGTGTTTTCAATGGCTGATTTTTCAAAACTAGATCACCAGGCCTTTCTCTGAGGTGCCTCAGGGTTGATTCAAACCACCAATCTTTTTATTAGAACTGCCAACCTTTTTGTTAGCAGCCAAGTGCATTAACTATTTGCAGTATCCAGAGACTTCAATTCCAAATACTATTAAACTCATTTTAACTTGATTCCATTCATTATGGAGCCCTTGTTGTGCAGTGGTTAAAAGCATACCAATGCAACTAGGAATGGTGTCTAAATTGTATAGCCTTTACTGAAAATTTAGCATAACTTGGTTAAACTCCTTTTGTGTCCTTGGTACATCTAACTTTCATGGTCAAAAGAATAGGAAGCCTTCCATAGCTCTGCTTGTTTTTTTCCCAGGTCTCTCTTTCTCTGGTTCTTAAACTTTTACTTTCTCTTTATATCTCCAGTTTCCCCTGGCATAACTTGTTTTTAGCTCTCCTAACCTTGATATGTTTCCCTCTGAATTCCTCCTTTAATGACTACTGTTCACTCATCAAGTTTCATTGCTTTTTATTATTGTAAAAAAGACTGTTTTTTAATGTCTTCCCATAAAGTCACAAGGCTATGGAGGGCATTTCAAAACAGAAGTGCAAATGCTGTTTTTAGCAATAAAAGGCAGAAGCCCTGATAAAAATAAGTGCTTTCAAAGACAAGACTTATTTGGATATATATATTTAAGTACAGCTATAGGAGTATCTCTTTAATTCATTGTTATAGTTCCTAAGCAAATTCTTATATTATTCCCTTATGTTATGAAAAATCATGGTACATCAGTCAATCTTTTAGCTTTTAGGTTTCAGTTTTATTTTGCCATATTTATTCTGTGCGGACCACTTGAAAGGCACCATGGTAGGCCCTGTAGGGGTTTAATTCAACTTTTTACATTATTACAGCAGAAGTGAACTTACAGTTTATTGAGATTCTGCTAAGGACTCCTGTGAGGAAACACATCTGATAACTATTACAAAGAAATGTTGTTATTAAAATTTTTATTCAACTACCTGTTGGCTAGATTATTATGTTTATCTTAAATAGAGAAAAAAGATTAAATTCTGTCATGTGTATTTTTTTTCATCTTTTCATTAAAAAAAAAAAAAAAAAACCTATTCCTTTAGATGTAGGGAACAATTTTAAGGAGCTCAATTTTAGATTTCATCAGCATAGATATTTGAACAGGATACATTAGATCACTTTTTGTTTAAACATTTCAATTAAAAGCCCCCCCTCACCTCCCAAATATCTAGTGGTTTAGCATTTTCTTTTCAAATCCTTTCTTCAACATTATGATGTAAAATATAACACTCTAACTCTTCCAAAAAAGTGCTACTTGAGAGTCTCTATTTTCCTAAGAAAAATAATTTTAAGAAATAGTTCCAGATTATTTCAAAGACCAGTAGATGTATGTCACACTGATTTTAATTTCAAGCTATTGTAGTAGCACCAGAAGTATTAATAATAAAAATAATAAAAAAAAAAAAATCATGATACAATTCATAGACTTCCCGCTTTCTACCAATGTACTTGACAGTTCATGTACATTACCTCAATTAATCTTCAAAACAGCCGTTGGGGAGTAATTATTATTATCCTTATTTTACACAGAATTAGAGATTAAGTAACTTATCCAACACCAAGTAATTAATAAACTACGGAGCTGGGATTTGAACTCCAGAAAAATAGGCTTGAGGAGTTAGAAATTAAATCTTTAAAAATATTTTTACATGAAATAAAATAAGCTAAGAATACAACACATTGAATAAATAAGCAGTCAATACAATACTGCAGTAACAGGCAATTGAATAATTATCACTTACTTTACTCCCAAAAATGGTCTAGAATTTCTCCCAGATTTGATGGCATTCATATAATTTTGCTTCATGTTGCTGCAGATAATATACATATTGGAAGATACATTTTTAGTACTTGACATGATAAATGATTTTCTGATTTTATCCCTTCAATCTATTGTCTTCCACCTATGAGGTCCCACCTTGGTGGTTCTTCAACCACAATATAAGCATGTGTGCTTACTTGAGGTAGGATACTTTGAGCAAACTAATAGACAGCTTGGAAATCTTTTTCCTTCATCTGTGAAAATTCATGGCTGCACACACCAGAAATCACTTGAGGGGAAAAAAGAAAATGCCCCAAAATGCCTGCTTTTATAGGATCACCAAGATGTTGGTGGTCACTATTCTATATACCCAGTGCCCATTCTATATAGTTACATTTTATTGAACCAGAAGAAAAATTAACAGGATTAAATATGACTAAGAATTTAGTTGTTTGTTGTTTTTAAAAATATGGCAGATACATTCATTTGGGAAAATATATTTGAGAAAATGATCAAAGGAAAGTGGATTGATCAAATATGTACCCTAGTTTTCAAAATATCTCTATTTTCCGGTGGAAATCTTAAGCTTGGTTCAGCCTTTTTATTAAGAGATAGTGTCATATTTGGAAATAATACAACTTCCTTAAAAAAGTTAGATTGCTAGACCATTTTTGTACTTTTCAAAATAGCTTTCTAAGCTCTAAAATTATTCCTAATACATCATTTCTCCGAAGTCTATGGATCGACCCAAACACTGATATTAAATTAAGACATTTATTATTTTTATTTGACGTACAAAAAGTCTTAGTAAAGTATATTTTTGATATTATAATAAATTTTATGTTTATAAACTTATTACTTTATTCAAAGATTTATCAACAAAGTAAAATTCCTTACATCAACACTGTTTAGTTAATATAGTTAAATCTCTTAATATGGGAGAAATAAAATATTTTCAAAAGATTATAATAAAACATATATATGTGCTAAGTATGTTTTCTGAGTTTCAATTGACTTGGAATTACATTTTATAAACTAAGGTAAAATTTTTCATAAATCCTTAGTTTGGCAAGTAACTGATTTGTTGTTTTCCAGCAGGTGTCAATGGCACCAATAAAAATGTAATTCACACATAGGCCCTGGATAGCATTTACTTGCAGGGAAGAGAAGCAGAGTGAGATCAGCTTTAATAGTAAGGTTAGGTCCCTCACAACCAGTCTATCCCTCACTCCAGCTGCTGCCAGATGCTGGGCTGCACATACCCCTCTCATATTGTACGTGAAGGACTCTATTCCCTCCCCACCAGGAATAGGGGGTTGGCCAGGTGCCATGTAATGCACACACATAAGCAGAACAAAGAAGTACTTATTAAGTCTGTAATAGGGTGATATCACCAAACAAGGCAGAAAACCCAATACAAACTTTGCTATCTTCCTGTAAGAAGATGTTTCAGGCCCAAGACACCGGGGAGGAGCAGAGAGCTGTGTGAAGAGTGAATCTCCCAATAGTTATGTATAAGTGAAACAGCCTCAAAGTTATATATCTATATATATATACACATATAAAAAACCAAAAAACCAAACCCAGTGCTGCCAAGTCAATTCTGACTCATAGCAACCCTATAGGACAGAGTAGAACTGCCCCACAGAGTTTCCAAGGAACAAGGAACGCCTGGTGGATTTGAACTGCCGACCCTTTGGTTAGCAGCTGCGGCTCTTAGCCACTATGCCACCAGGGTTTCTATATATGCATATATACACACACATATATGTACATATATATATTAAATGACATCTTAGTCTTTTTTTTCTTTATTGTTTTGGTGAAAGTTTACACAGCATATTAGGTTCCCATTTAACAATTTCTGTACATATTATTCCATGACACTTGTTACATCCTTCACATTGTGTCAGTATTCTCATTATTTCCATTCTAGTTGTTCTGTTTCCATTAATCTAGTTCTCCTGCCCACACCCCATACCTTCTCATCTTTGCTTTAGGGTAAATATTGACTTTTGGTTTCCTATAGATGATTATTTAACAGTGCACAGTACTCATGGGTGATATTGTTTATTTTGTGGACCAACCTATTATTCTGCTGAAAAGTGACCTCTGGAAACGGCTTCAGTTCCACATTTAAAGGGCATCTCGGCAACAGTCTTGAGGGATCCTCTAGTCTCTACTGAGCCAGGAAGTCTCTCCCCCAAAGTTATATTTGTATAAAATATCCACTGCTTCATATTTAACACATAACTAGTGGAAACCCTGGTGGCTCAGTGGCTAAGAGCCACAGCTGCTAGCCAAAAGGTCAGCAGTTCGAATCCACCAGGTGCTCCTTAGAAACCCTATGGGGCAGTTCTACTCTGACCTATAGGGTTGGTATGCGTTGGAATCGACTCGATAGCAATGAGTTTGGTTTGGTTAGGGAAATAGAGGAGCCCTGGTGGTGAAGTGGTTAAACCTTGGCTACTAATCAAAAGGTCAGCAGTTTGAATCCACCTGCCGCTCTTTAGAAACCCTATGTGAGGGTTCTACTCTGTCCCGTAGGGTCACTATGAGATGGAGTTGACTCAAAGTCAGTGGTTTTGGTTTTTGGGTTTAGGGCAATACCACGTGCAAAGGCTAGTAAGGAAACATGGCTTGACTGATTTGACAAATCATAGGTCACTCGTTATTGAAAGACTAAAACCTGAAAGAAGGGAGACAGGAGATGAAAGATATGAATTTGAACGAATAGGTAAGAATGGCTTTGTCCCATGTCTTGCTTTGACTTGAAGGTTTAAAGGAATGATTGACGTATTTTGGGCAGGCATGGATCGTGATCACATTTCCATATTAGAAACATTACTTTCATGGAATCATGGAACATAGACAGAGAGAGTCTGGAGAGATTTTAGGAAAAGAGAAGGTACCTATGGATATGGAGAAGATAGAGCGTGTAAAACTTGGAAGTATGGGGAGGCCGGATTAAAGTTCAGATACTTGTGAAACATCCTGGAGGGGATATTACCTAGGCAATAGGATACACAGGTCTGAAGGTGAGGATAGACACCTGGGCTGTTTTTACTGAAAGCCAAAACAGTCCAGCCTGTGTCTATGAATCCCCAGTCTGTACAGGGAAAAGAAAAATCAGAACTATTGTTTGGCATCATGAAAGCAAACTAACTTGTTAACTGAACGAATTTTCACTTTTCAGCTAGTAGTTTTGGCAGCCTGTAGACACAGCCTTGCAATCACTGCTCATTAGAGTATTGGAACTATAGCTCCCCTCTCTCCAGGGAAGCAGTGTGATTTCATAAACCATGATAACCAAAGAGTGAACACTTGCAATATAATATAATTAAACATTATGGGAAAGAATGGATTAGGGTTCTTTGTGACATTTGGCTAAACATGCTAGCCAGCAAAAATATACAAATGAAGGTCACATTTGCAATTATTATAAAAGTGTCTACATTTTAATTAGGTAGCTGATAAATGTCATGAAGTCTTAGCCACTGACCAGCTGTCATTTAAAAAAAAAAAAAGAAGAAAAATATCATCTAAAAAAAGTCATTTTTTTTGCATTGTCATGAAATTAAAAGTTGTGGCTACAATAAACTATATTCAGCATTAAGATATTAAGTGAGCTTTATGACAATCTCAAATAAAATTTTTAAAAAAGAAAAATTTTGACAGCCATGAGATTTTACTAATTATACAAATTTTCAAGCATTTTTTTGTAAAGCAGATTGCCTTTGCTCCAGAATCACATGGAGCCATACCAGTCTTGAGCGACTCTTCTTAGAGAATACAATTTAAATAGCAATTTTTGGCCTGCGAGTTTGGGTTAAATTCATTCTTTATCAATTTGGATTATATATTCTCTGGCTTTTTCTCCCTCCCATGGCAAATAAATCCTCTTAACCTCCGATAATTTTGTTTCTGATATAAGAATAAAGAAATTGATTTCAACTCTTAGATATTGTAGAAATTCTTCAAACTTCGCATTTGCTTAAAAAAATCTTTGCCACTTTCTTTTGAAAATACAAAAATAATAAAACTTGTATCATCTTAAGCTAATATAAAAAAAAATTCCATCTAAATTAGGATTTAAAAATAACACAGAAAAAAAGTAAATATATGTATTGCTTGTAGGAGTCAATCTGACTGATGTCTCTAAATACAGATTCTTAAACTGGTTACAAGGAAATTGAAAAGGAAAAGATATATGTATACATATATATTGACTCGACAGCAATAGATTTGGTTTTGGTTTTTCTATATATAAAGAAATCACAAAGGAAATGATCAATATATTTTACTACATCAAAATGTGAATCTGTAGCACATCATTTTAAAATTAAAAGCCACCTACTATAGTAAATAAAGTAGTTAATGATCTTAGTATATAACTTTTACAAATAAAGAAAAATAAACCAAAGAGTCTACAGAAAAAAAGGGAAAACTATTTGAATATGTAATTCAGTAAGGAAGTATATGTACGTGGAAAAAAGAAATATATGACTAATAATCAAAATACAAACCCAAGCAATGTTTAAATATAATTTTTGCTATCGAATTTGCAAAAATTTCAAGATAATTATGTTAGCTGTCATCTAATAAAGGAAACTCTGGTGGTGTAGTGGTTAAATGCTACAGCTGCTAACCAAAGGGTCAGCAGTTTGAATCCACCAGGCGCTCCTTGGAAACTCTATGGGGCAGTTCTACGCTGTCCTGTAGGGCCGCTATGAGTTGGAATCGACTCGACGGCACTGGGTTATCATCTAATAAAATGGTATACAAAATATTGTAATGAAATATCCCAAGAAATACTACTCTCGTACGATGCTAGCAGAAGTATAAATAAGTCAAAATTTCCAGAAAAATTTTAGCAAGAGCTATTTTCATATTCAAAAATTCCATTTCTATGATGTTCTCCTGAGGAAATTGCTAGTCACACAGACAAAGATTTATTTACAAGAGTTTTCCTGCAAATTATATATGACAGAAAATCCATGCAGTCACAGGGACATGGTTAAAGAAATAATAACAAAACACATGGTTCGAATATTATGTAATCAATAAAATGCTTTGAATGGATATTTATAACAGGAATAAATGCTGAAAATATAATATTAACTAAAAGTTATAAAATTGCACGTACAAAATAATCCCTGTTTCCTTAAAACAAATAAAAGGAAAATTGCCTACCTCAATGAGACACATTGGAGTTTGTGTGTTTTTTCAGACCAACTTCCGGCTAGCAACATTAGAGGTGATTTTGATTCGACAGTGAGCATATATTCTTCTATAAACAGGACATTTAAAATTAGAATTCACAGGGAACAGGTACAAACATTCCATTTTGATCTGAAACCCTATACTTATTCCCTAAGGGAATAAGTGAAGTGCAACTGACCCTGAAAGTAGTAGAAGAATAATAAATGGCAGCTGAACTAAACACTTTCACCCGATTCACAAAGGTACCTAGTCCTTTGGAAGTTGATTTAAATGTAAGACTTTTGACTTGGAAAGTTGCCATATTACAGCAGCAGAGTTCGTGATCTGTAGACACCAGAGAAATAGCACTTCCACATCGGGAGTTGTTTCCTGGGAATAGGGTTTGGTTAGCTACTGAGTAAGTGCCACAGGTGAGGCAGATACAGAGGCACTGATCTTGAGAGTAACATAATAAATCAGGCTGTAGCATTTTAGTCTACTATTGCTTTTGTTTTGTTATTAATTTAACTAAATAACTGGATTAAATGAGCTGTCAGTTTAGGCTAAAATACCACAACTACGGCAGATGGCTGACATTAAATTGATTTGCAGATATTCCATCTGTTAAATGAGAGGTCATCTAACTTAACTAAAACATCATTGAAAAATTTTCTTTTGAGATCTTTTCTTTGAAGAAATTGCTGTTAGTTTCAGATTCTGATTTACTCTGGTATATGCCTCACTAGTCTATGTTCCTAGCATCAAAGTTGTGGGAATGCCTTCGAAAAGAATTGCCTTATAATGAGGCCATTTGGGGTCTTCAATAACTAACTCTTCTCAGATAGATACCAAGGCAAGTTTTTCATGTTCTGAGTAGCAAATTAAAAACATGAACACATTTTCAGTATGTTATTTTCTATTTGCAAGATATGACCAATGCTCAAGTCAAATCCCATCTCTTGTGCCAATCACTATTCTATTGGTATCTACTGCTTCTTCCTGGATGCCTCTGTATGTTAGACTGGGAAGTAATTCTTTTATGCACCAATTTTACTCTCCCTCTTACAACTGTGGTTTGTGGTTTGGACATTATGATGAGATTGTGACTATGATCACTGGAAAAATATTAGCAGCCAACTAAAGAATATAGACATGAAATTTCCTTTAATGGTAAAATGTAAAGATATGTATTTGCTCAGAGTAGCTACAAAAAGCAGTAGCCAGTGCAGCTTCTTCCCACCCACGCTGGAAAGTAAAGCTTCCTTGGTCCCCACAAATTTCATTACAGAGATTCACGTATAACAAAGGTAGCACCCATAATGGAATGAGGATTCCACCAGGCTTGAGGAAAAATCGTTATTTTCTTAATCAAATATATGATTTCTAGCCCCATGGAAGTGTAAAAATCAATTTCCTCACATTCCTAGGAATTTGAAAACAAGTTAGCCCTCTGAAGACCTTTTCGCCAAATCCACCCTTAACTGTATTTTTATCTGAGCAACGCTGATATCAAGTTGTTTTTTGGATTTTTTTTTTCTTCAAGTTCCATGAGGACAAAGTCATTTCCCTGAAGTTTACAATTTTTTTCTCCCTTAGACTATAAAGAGCTCTTTGAAGTCAAAGATTGTACATTTCATTGATTTTTTAAATTCCTACGGTTACCTTTAAATTTGGAATACATAGTGTAGGATCAATTGGTGTGTCAGTAAATGTTAAATCCCACATCACATTTGTATGTATTTCTAGGACACACATTCCATGATGATTTTTGGCTATGTAGAATCCATTCATGTAAATGACTATCCTGAATTTCATTCCTAAATCCACAATTGACTGATACACCACTCATTTTATAGATTCTAGGGTCTATACTGTACCAGAGGAAACACTGGACATATACTTTTCTTTTTTTTCATATAATGAAAGGAAAGCTTGCCCATAGAATAGTTTCTAGGAGGTGGGGCCAAGATAACAGAGAAGTCAGATGCTTCCTATGGTCCCTCTTACAAGAAAAGACCTGAGAAAACAAGTGAATCGATAATATATGACAGTCTGAGAGCCCTGAACATCAAGGGCAAAATTGAGGAGTCAGACTGAGTGGCGGGGGAGAGATTGTTCAGAAGCAGCAAGGACTTGCCAGACCTCACCTGGTGAAACTGGTGACCCGTGGGCCAGATCTGCTGGCACAAACACAGTAACGTGAGCAGTGGCATTCGGGTCTTGTTTTCCACATCAGGAGAGACCAAGCAGCCGAGAGTCTGCTCACTCCTCCAGAGTCAGTGAAAGGTGGGGCACAATCAGCAAAAGATAACTAAAAAAAAAAAAAATGTGTAATCTATAGTATGGATGAAAAAACACCACTTTGGGAAAAAACTCTCTCCCATTTACCTGACCCTTCCTCACTCTGCACCGGGTCACTAGCCAGCTTCAGTAATAGCTGCTTTCCCTGGGCTGCAAGTAGGATCTGTCGCACAACCTGAGCCATTCTCCTGGCCTTGGAGAAGGAACAAATTAAAGAATAGGGAAATAATACTCTGCCAGCTCCCCTAAGCTGGGAACTCAGAGCAGAAACAGCTCCTTTGCCTAGGCACAGGCATACGGGGTACATGGACTTTGAATACCTTTCAGCCCTGCATAGGGCTGTGTGGACTCATTTCAATAGCGTAGGCCCTTATTAGCACAGTACAACAAGGTATATGCCTGAAGTCTAACTTCAGCTGTTTCAGCCAAATAGTGGAGAGGCAGGTTCATTAACTTTGACACCACTCTGCCCATAAAGCAGGGTCCTCACCTATCTACGTCAGGGGCCTGAGGACTGGTGGCTCCACCCAAGCACTTAGCCACCCTCAACAGGGGTTCAAGGATAAGTGGTTCTTCCCAGAGCTTACAGCAAACAGCACTGGGTGCACACAGTACGGCTGCAACCCACCCACCTATGCACTCTAAGGAACAGAAACACACTTTCCTCACAGACATCCAGGGGCAGTTGTCAGCCCCTGCCTTGCTCAGCACATGACTCCCTACTGGAGCCAGATACCTGTGCCTGCACCAATCACCCTTGCTCATCTAAGACTGTAGGTGAGAGCCTGCAGCACACACTTGGTGCCCGTCTACCTGGACACCTGAGCTGAATCCATACAAGACAAGTAAATGAACTCCTGGGCTCATATACCTAGTAACACCTCTAACCACCTGGTGACAGGAAGTTAGAGATTCAAAGGTGCCAATTATCAAAGTAGCTCACTTGAGCAGCTTATTTGGGCATATCAAAACAAAACAAAACAAAGAGCTAGGACACAGTAAGCAAACATAAATTAATAAGTTATTGATGGCTCAGAGACAACAGTCAACAGCAAATCAAATAAAGAGGCAGAACATGATGGCTTCAGCAAGCTCCCAAAACAAAGATTCAAGAAGTCTTCTGGATGAAGAAAACTTCCTGGAATTAACAGAGGTAGAATACAAAAGATTAATATACAGAACTCTTCAAGAGATCAAGAAGGAGATCAGGCAAAACTCAGAACACACAGAGAAACCATTAAAGGAACTCAAGAAGATTAGGGAAACCCTGGTGGCGTAGTGGTTAAGTGCTATGGCTGCTAACCAAAGGGTCAGCAGTTCAAATCCACCAGGTGCTCCTTGGAAACTCTATGGGGCAGTTCTACTCTGTCCTATAGGGTTGCTATGAATCAGAATCGACTCGATGGCACTGGGTTTGGTTTTGGTTTGGTTAAGAAGATTAGAGAAGAGCATAACGATGAATTTAATAGGCTGCAAGCATCCACAGAGAGACAGCAAACAGAAATCCAGAGGATTAACAATAAAATTTCAGAATTATACAGCTCAGTAGAAAGTCATAGGAGCAGAATTGAGGTAATGGAGGAAGAATTTGTGAGAGTGAAGGTAAAGCACTTGACACCAACATATCTGAAGAGAAATCAGATAAAAGAATTTAAAAAAAATGAAAGAAACCTAAGAATTAGGTGGGACTCTATCAAGAGGAATAACCTACGAGTGATTGGAGTACCAAAACAGGGGAGATAACAGGAAATTGTTGAAGATTTGTTGGCATAAAACTTCCCTGCTATCGCGGAAGATGAGAAAATATCTATCCAAAATGCTCATCAAAACCCACACAGGGTAAATCCCAAAAGAAAGTCACCAAGACATAATATATTCTAACTTGCCAAAATCAAAGATAAAAAGAGAATTTTAAGAGAGGCTAGGAATAAATGAAAAGTCACCTATAAAGGACAGTCAATAAGACTAAGCTCAGACTACTCAGCAGAAGGCAAGAAGGCAATGGGATAACATATATAAAGACTTGAAAGAAAAAATTACCAGCCAAAAATTATATACCCAGCAAACTGTCTCTCAAACATGAAGGTGAAATTAGAACATTTCCAGATAAACAGAAGTTGAGAGATTTTACAAAAACCAAGCCAAAATTACAAGAAATACTAAAGAGAATCTTTCAGTTACAAAATTAATAACATCGGATAACAACCCAAGGCTAAAACACAGGACAGAGCAACCAGATATCAACCCAGATAGGGAAATCACAAAAATAAATCAAAGCTAAAATGCTCAAAACAGGAAAACAGAGGCATCATTATGTAAAAGATGAAAATAGTAAAACAAAAAAAGGGGACTAAAAAAATGAAGTCATAGATCTTTCGTATAGAGAGGAAATCCCGGTGATATAAAGAAATAAAAGACAGGTTTAAACTTAGAAAAATAGGGGTAAATATTAAGGTAACCACAAAGGAAACTAACAATGCTAAACATTAAAATAAAAAAAAAAAAAACAGGAAAAACATAAAGACTCAGGAAATACAAAAGCAACAACAATGAAAAAGAGGAAAGGAAAATATGTAAAGAAAAACAACACAGAAAATAAAGCAAAAAAAAGGAACTGTCAGGAGGCTAAGATGGCATAGTAGTCAGATGATGCCAGTGATCCCTCTTACAACAAAGACCCCCCCAAAAAGTGAAATGATTATATTTATGACAAGCTAGGAGCCCTAAACATCAAAGACAAAGTTAGAAAATGGACTGAGTGGCAGGGGGAGGGAGAGACAGTTCATAAATTAAGGGAAGTGTTGAGCCTGAATCACTAGGAACCCTCAGAAACCATTTCAGGCAGTGACTGTGGTGGCTGGTGGTAACATTTGGCCACAGTTTCCTCAGAGAGAAACAGCCAGCCACACAGCCTACTCACACCTCTGAAACCAGATAAGAATGGTGCTCTCAGCAAAGGCTAACTACTTGCGTATATTTTACCATGCCCCTCTCCCACAAGCTGGCTTCACCACCTGTTGATTTCCTTGGGCCTGAAATAGACCTGCCGAGCATTCTAAGACATTCTCCCAGCCTTGGAGAAGGAATAAATTCACAACTGGGGTCTGCCACCTCCACTAACCTGGGGAGCTCTGGACAGAGTGGCTCCTGTCCAGGCATAAATGGTCCATGGACTTTGAATACATTCCCCCCCCTTCCCTGCGTGGACATATGTAGACCTATTTCAGGAGAATAGGCCCTTGTTGGCAGACTGCAACTGTTTCAGCTGTGCGATGGAGAGGTGGGTGTTTGATGTTTGATTTTGCCTATTAAACAGGGTCCTCACCTACCCACTTCAGGGGCCTAAGGACTGGTGGCTCCACTCAGGTCACCTAGTCACCTGTGACGGGGTCCAAGGATAAGTGGTACCTCCCAGTCCTTACAACCAAAAACATTGGGTGCCCATGATCCCTCTGCAGAACACACCCACCTGTATGCTGTAGGGAACAGGGACATGCTTTCCTCAGAGACACTTGGGGGGTGATTCTCAGCCCCCTGCCTTGTTCAGAGTAAGACCCCATGCTGCAACCGGATACCATTACCTGCCCCTCTAAGACTGTAGGACAGAGCCTGTACCACACACGTGATGACCAACTACCTGAACACCTGAGCTGAATCCACACAGGAAAGGTGAACGGACTCCTAGGCTCATATAACTGATAATAGCTTTAGCCATCTGGTGACAGGACGTTAGAGCTTCAAAGGCAAAAACAATCAAGCTACCTCACTCAAGCAACCTATCTGGGCACATCAAAACAAAAGAAAGCAAGAAGCTAGCATACAGTAAGCAAACATAAAATAAACTAATACAATACTTATAGATGGCTTGGAGACAAAAAAAGTCAATAAAAAAATCACATAAAGAAGCAGACCATGATCACTTCAACAAGCTCTCAAAACAAAGAATCAAGGGATCTTCTGGATGAAGGTGCATTCCTAGAACTACTAGATGTAGAATACAAAAGATTAATATACAGAACTTTTCAAGACATCAGGAACGAGATCAGGAAGGAGATCAGGCAATACACAGAACAAGCCAAGGAACACACAGATAAAGCAGTTGAAGAAATTAAAAAGATTATTCAAGAAGTTGATGAAAAACTTAATAAGCTGAAAGAGAGAGACACCAATAAGAAATTCAGAAGATTAACAATAAAATTACAGAATTAGAAAGTCAGAAGAGCAGAATTGAGCAAGTGGAAGGCAGAATTGGAGAGACTGAAAATAAAGCACTTGGCACCAATATATATGAAGAAAAATCAGGTAAAAGAATATGAAAAAAACCCTAAGAATCACAAGTGGGACTCTCTCAAGAGAAATAACCAATGAGTGATTGGAGTACTAGAACAGGTAGAGAGAACAGAAAATACAGAGAGAATTGTTGAAGATTTGTTGGCAGAAAACTTCCCTGATATCGTGAGAGATGAGAAGATGTCTATCCAAGATGCTTATCAAACTCCACACAAAGTACACCTTAAAAGAAAGTCAGCAAGACATATTATAATCAAACTTGCCAAAACCAAAGATAAAGAGAGAATTTTAAGAGCAGCTAAGGATAAACGAAAAATCACCTACAAAGGAGAGTCAATAAGAATAAGGCCGGACTACTTGGCAGAAACCATGCAGGTAAGGAAGCAATGGGATGACTTAATAAAACATTGAAGGAAAAAAATTCCCAGGCAAGAATCATATATTCAGCAAAACTGTCTCTCAAATATGAAGGTGAAATTAGCACATTTCCAGATAAACGAAGTTCTGAGAATTCATAAAAACCAAACCAAAACTACAAGAAATACTAAAGGGAGTTCTCTGGTTAGGAAAGCAATAATATCAGATATCAACCCAAGACTAGAACACTGGCCAGAGCAACCAGATGTCAACCCAGATAGGGAAATCACAAAAATAAATCAAGATAAAAAACAGTCAAAACAGGGAAACAGTGATGTCATTATGTAAAAGAAGACAACATTAAAGCAATAAAGAGAGACTAAGAAATGTAGTCACAGATCTTTCATATGGAGATGAAGACAAGGCAATATAAAGAAATAAAAGTTAGGTTTAAAACTAGAAAAATGGGGTTAAATATTAAGGTAACCACAAAGAGACTAACAATCCTACTCATCAAAATAAAATACATGAAAAAAACAGAGACTTGGCAGAGACAAAACCGACAACAATGAATAAGAGGAAAAGACAACATATAAGGATAAATTATTCAGCACAAAAAATTACATGGGAAAAGGAAACTGTCAACAACACACAAAAAAAGACATCAAAATGACAGCACTACACGCATAGCTATCCATAATTACTCGAATGTAAATGGACTAAATGTACCAATAAAAAGACAGAGAGTGGCAGAATAGATTAAAAAAAAACACGATCTGTCTATATTCTGCCTACAAGAGACACACCTTAGACTTAGAAACAAAAAAAAAAACTAAAACTCAAAGGATGGACAAAAAATTATCAAGAAAACAACAATCAAAATAGAGCAGGAGTGGCAATATTAATTTCTGACAAAATAGACTTTAAAGGTAAATTCACCACAAAATATAAGGAAGGGCACTACATAATGATTAAAGGGACAAAATACCAGGAGGGTATAACCATATTTAATATTTATGCACCCAGCAACAGTGCTGCAAGATATATAAAACAAACCCTAACAGCATTGAAAAGTGAGATAGACAGCTCCACAATTATAGTAGGAGACTTCAACACACCACTTTCGGTGAAGGACAGGATGTCCAGAAAGAAGCTCAAAAAAGACACGGAAGATCTAAATGCCACAATCAACCAACTTGACCTCATAGACATATACAGAACAGTCCACCCAACAGCAGCCAAGTATACTTTCTTTTCTAGTGCACGTGGAACATTCTCTGGAATAGAGCACATATTAGGTCATAAAGCAAGCCTTAGCAGAATCCAAAACATCGAAATATTAAAAACCATCATCTCTGACCATAAGGCCATAAAAGAAGAAATCAATAACAGAAAAAGCAGAGGAAATAAATGAAACACTTGGAAACTTATCAATCCCCTGCACAAAAATGAATGGGTTATAGAAGTCATTAAGGATGGAATAAAGAAATTCATAGAATGCAATCAGAATGAAAATAGTTCCTATCAAAACCTTTGGGACACAGCTAACGCAGTGCTCAAAGGTCAATTTATGTCAGTTGATCCACACATCCAAAAAGAAGAAAGGGCCAAAATTAAAGAATTACCCCTACAACTTGAACAAATAGAAAGAGTGCAACAAAAGCAAATAATAAAAATTATAGCAGAATTCAATGAAATAAAGAACAGAAAAACAACTGAAAAAATTAACAAGACCAAAAGCTGGTTCTTTGAAAAAATTAACAAATTGATAAACCACTGGCCAAACTGACAAAAGAAAAACAGGAGAGGAAGCAAACAACCTGAATAAGAAATGAGATGGGCGATATTACAACAGACCCAACTGAAATTAAAAGAATCATATCAGATTACTATGAAAAATTATACTCTAACAAATTTCAAAACCTAGAAGAAATGGATGAATTTCTAGAAACACACTACCTACCTAAATTAACACAAACAGAGGCAGATCAACTAAATAAATCCATAACAAAAGAAGAGATTGAAAAGGTAATCAAATAACTCCCAACCAAAAAAAAAAAGCCCTGGCCCAGACAGCTTCACTACAGAGTTCTACCAAACTTTCAGAGAAGAGTTAACACCAGTACTGCTAAAGGCATTTCAGAGCATAGAAAAGGATGAAATCCTCTCAAACTCATTCTATCAAGCCTGCATATTCCTGATACCAAAATCAGGTAAAGACACCATAAAAAAAAGAGAAAATTACAGACCTATATCCCTCATGAACCTAGATGAAAAAATCCTCAACAAAATTCTAGCCAATAGAAATCAACAACATATCAAAAAAATAATTCATCATGACCAAGTGAAATTCATACCAGGTGTACAGGGATGGTTCAACATTAGAATAACAATTTATGTAATCCATCATATAAATAAAACAAAAGACAAGAACCACATGATCTTATCAATTGATGCAGAAAAGGCGTTTGACAAAATTCAACACCCATTCTTGATAAAAACTCTCAGTGAAATAGGCATAGAAGGAAAATTCCTCAACATAATAACAGGCATTTATACAAAGCCAACAGCCAACATCATCCTAAATGAAGAGAGTCTGAAAGCTTTCCCCTTGAGATGGGGAACCTGACAAGGATGGCCATTATCACCACTCTTATTCAACATTGTGCTGGAAGTCCTTACCAGAGCAATAAGGCTAGATAAAGAAATAAGGGGCATCCAGATTGGCAAGGAAGAAGTAAAAGTATCTCTATTTGCAGACGACATGATCTTATACACAGAAAACCCTAAAGAATCCTCTAGAAAACTACTGAAACTAATAGAAGAGTTCAGCAGAGTATCAGGATACAAGATAAACACACAAAAATCAGTTGGATTCCTCTACCTCAACAAAAAGAGCATTGAGGAGGAAATCACCAAATCAATACCATCTACAGTAGCCCCTAAGAAGATAAAAACTTAAGAATAAGTCTTACTAGAGATGTAAAAGACACTACTGCAAGAAACCAAAAGAGACCAACATAAGTGGAAAAACATACCTGGCTCATGGATAGGAAGACTTAACTTTGTAAAAATGTCTATTCTACTAAAAGCAATCTATACATACAATGCAATTCCAATCCAAATTCCAATGACATTTTTTAATGAGATGGAGAAACGAATCAGCAACTTCATATCAAAGGGAAAGAGGCCCCAGAGAAGTAAAGCATCACTGAAAAAGAAGAACAAAGTGGGAGGCCTCACTCTGCCTGATTTTAGAACCTATGATACCACCACAGTAGTCAAAACAGCCTGGTACTGGTACAACAACACATACATAGACCAATGGAACAGAATTGAGAATCCAGACATAAATCCATCCACATATGAGCAGTTGATATTTGACAAAGGCCGCAAAGTCTGTTAAATGGGAAAAAGACAGTCTCTTTAACAAATGGTGCTGGCATAACTGGATAT
This sequence comes from Loxodonta africana, assembly GCF_030014295.1. Classification (NCBI taxonomy): domain Eukaryota; kingdom Metazoa; phylum Chordata; class Mammalia; order Proboscidea; family Elephantidae; genus Loxodonta; species Loxodonta africana. The sequence continues at coordinate 119,412,205 of NC_087348.1, forward strand.
CCACTTGCAAAAAAATGAAACAAGACTGTACCTCACACCATCCACAAAAATTAACTCAAAATAGATCAAAGATCTAAATATAAAATCTAAAGTGATAAAGATTATGGAAGAAAATGTAGGGACAATGCTAGGATCCCTAATACATGGCATAAACTGTATACAAAATGTTACTAACAATGCAGAAGAGAAACTAGATAACTGGGAGCTCCTAAAAATCACACACCTATGCTCATCCGAAGACTTCACCAAATGAGTAACAAGACTACCTACGGACTGGGAAAAATTTTTTAGCTATGACATTTCCGATTAGCATCTGATCTCTAAAATCTACACGATACTGCAAAAACTCAACTACAAAAAGATAAATAGCTCAATTAAAAAATGGGCAAAGGATATGAACAGGCATTTCACTAAAGAAGACATTCAGGCAGCTAACAGATACATGAGGAAATGCTCACGAACATTAGCCATTAGAGAAATGCAAATCAAAACCACAATGAGATTCCACCTCACTCCAACAAGGCTGGTATTAATCTAAAAAGCACAAAATAATAAATGTTGGTGAGGTTGTGGAGAGACTGGAACACTTATACACTGCTGGTGGGAACGTAAAGTGGTACAACCACTTTGGAAATCGATTTGGCACTTCCTTAAAAAGCTAGAACTAGAACTATCATATGATCCAGCAATCCCACTCCTTGGAATATATCCTACATAAATAAGAGCCTTTACACAAACAGATATATGCACACCCATGTTATTGAAACATTGTTAACAATAGCAAAAAGATGGAAGCAACTAAGGTGCCCATCAACAGATGAATAAGTAAACAGATTAAGGTATACTCACCCAATGGAATACTATGCAGTGATAAAGAACAATGGTGAATCCTCAAAACATCTCACAACACGGATATATCTAGATGGCATTATGCTGAGTGAAATTAATCAGTTGCAAATGGACAAATATTTTATGAGACCACTATTATAAGAACTCAAGAAAAGGTTTAAACACAGAAGAAAACATTCTTTGATGGTTACGAGCATGGGGAGGGAGGGAGAGGTGTATTCACTAATGAGATTGTAGTCAAGAATTACCTTAGGTGAAGGGAAGGAAAACACACAATAAAGGGGAGGCCAACACAACTGGACTAAACCAAAAGCTCTGAGGTTTCCTGAATACAACCAAACATTTTGAGGGAGAGTAGCAGGGGCGGGGGTCTGGGGATCATGGTTTCAGGGGACATCTAGGTCAACTGGCCTAACAAAGTTTATTAAGAAACATTCTGCATCCCACTTTGGTGAGTGGTATCTGGGGTCTTAGAAGCTAGCAAGCATCCGTTTAAGATGCATCGATTGGCCTCAACCCACCTGGAGCAAAGGAGAACGAAGAGCACCAAGGACAGAAGGAAAATATGAGCCCAAGAGACAGAAAGGGCCACATAAACCAGAGACTCCACCAGCCCGAGACAGGAAGAACTAGATGGTGCCTCGCTACCACCAATGACTGCCCTAACAAGGAACACAACAGGGAATCCCTAATTGCGAAGGAGAAAAGTGGGATGTAGAACTCAAATTCTAGTAAAAAGACTAGACTTAATGGTCTGATTGAGACTGGAGAGGCCCCGGAGGACATGGCCCCCAACCCTCTGTTAGCCCAAACTAAAACCATTTCCCAAACCAACTCTTCAGACAAAGATTAGACTGGACTATGAGACATAAAATGATACTGGTGAGGAGTTTGCTTCTTAGCTCAAGTAGACAGGAGACTATGTGGCCAGCTCCTGTCCGGAGGAGAGATGAGAAGGCAGAGGCGGACAGAAGGTGGTTGGGTGGACAGGGGAAATACAGGGTAGAGAGGAAGAGTGTGCTGTTACACTGTAAGGAGAGTGGCTAGGGTCACAAAACAATGTGTGTATAAGTTTTTGTATGAGAAACTGACTTGAATTGTAAACTTTCACTTAAAGCACAATTAAAAGAGAATGGTTTCTTAAATTGGCAGAAAAGATTTTGGTTAATCATTTTTTAATTGCAGCATTCATCGCTACACAATGTCACCTTTGTTTGTTATCAGATGCTATGTGATCTATCTTAAGCATAGAGAGAATAGAGAAGTAAAAAGCTAATACAGTCATTACAGAGTTAAAACTTCACTGAAACCTTTAATCATCTAAAACAAGAGGGAATTCTTTAATCGCTAAATTAACCTGGTACTATTTCACAACTAGCTCCTGCCCTTACTACTTTCCTTAGTGACTAGAAAACAGTATTCATATTATGAAGGAAATATCAATTTAATACAATCACATATTATACTTTGGCAATTTTAAGAGATATCTATTACACATTTTTAAAAACTTTGATATAGTGAAAGAATACATAAAACAGAAAACTATAGGAATTTTTTTTTCCCAATAAAAGCCTATAGTACCCAGTTTTACATTTAATAGCCTGTCTTCATGGTCTGTCTGTGCATACAACTAAGCATTTATTATTTAGAAAAGAAGGTAAAGCTCTCTGAAAGTTAAATCTTAATGACTTCAAATGTTTAAGCAGTATACCCAAAAAGGAGTGGTAGCAGTAATTTAGAATGATGTCTCTTTTATCCTGTGAGTATGCCTATTTTTCAGTTTGAAGCAAAAAACACTAGAAATGCAGTGCACTTAAAATTTTTTTCCATATATTTAGGCAGTATTACAGTTTTGATGTCTGACTTTGCTGCTTTGAAAATGGTTGATTCCATCTACTGCGTGTATTTTCCCCCTTTTGCCACTAAAACACTGTAAAGTTTACACATAATACAGTTCTTCAAAAAAGCGCTGAGTTGAGATATAGAGTAAATCTGACTCGGGCTATTTCAAACTCTCCTCTGCCATAGAGGCAGACAAGCAAATTGAAGTGATGCACATTATTTATAAATTATTAACCATTTCTAAATATGCTCCACACGGCTGGCTTCGCTGAGGTGTTACATCCATCCTTGCAAGCTTCATAAAACAGTAGCAGTCTAAAAGTTGCACAGTTAACATTAATTCTCATCAAAGAGAGGACAGCCTTAGCAATTACCCTGCAAAAGGTCAGATATCAAATTTCTCTGTGCTGACTTTGATGGCAAACTGAGTCACACGGCGGACTTGGGCATTGCATGACTTCCGCTTTGTCCGTAGATTGTGTCATCAGTACATGGTGCTACTTCTCACTTTCTTGACTTATGTGTCAGTGAGTAAGCATTAATATTCTTTAGAGCATCACGTATTATTTGGTGCTATGTATTTTTGTATTTATTTTTACATAAGATCTTAAATATTTTGCGTCAAACTAGTAGAACTATAGGGAATAAATGAATTTATACAAAGACCTATCATTTCAGGAATTTTTGGTGTTGTTTACCTTTCCATAGGTATAAAAATTAACAGCATTTTTTTTTGGTTGGGGGGGTGGTTAGCAGGAAAGGTTCAAATACAGAATCTAATGGTAGTGTTCTAGTTTTATTATCAGTATTTTAAATGCTGTGAAGTTCCTTGTAAACATTTTGTTTTCACACTTAAGGACAGAATTAGAGTTCTGAGGTTTAATTCTTATCAGGAATATTTCAAATATGGTATGGATTAAATATTTTAAAATATACCTTTTATCATATTGAAATTTTGACATTTTGCTTTGCTATATGTTCAAAATATTGCTGTGAAATATTTTATTTCTACATATTCTAGAGAACTATTTCATTAATATTATTTACATTCAATGGAAATGCTATTGTCTATAAAACAATCTTTTAAGTCATATAAAAGCAATGCTATTAATTTCAAGACTGAAAATGGCAGCAATGTCACTCTGATTTATTAGACTGTAATTTTATTAAATATATAACTTCAGTGGTACCAGGATCATTTGATTAGGAAATATTTAATGAAGGCATTAATATTTACTCCTATCCAACCTCCAGCTGGAATTTCATAGTGTGAGAGCACCAGGTTAATTGAGTTTTATCGCAAAATCTCTGGGCTACTTTAGAAATAACTGTAATATGAATTCCCTGTGATGTAGTCTATATAATGTGAAAAAATAGAAGAAAAATGATTAATGTGTTGCTGGACTCTGCTGACATCTTCAGCTTAGATATTCATTTAAAGATTTAGCAACTGATAAAGTTTTTTTTTGAAAAGGAATTATGAACCACCTTTCCTTCCAAATGCTGGACAGGAATATGAAGAAAAGTGAGCAGGTCTTGTTTTCCCAACAGAAACACAAGAATATTTAGACATTAGTTTTCTGTAGAGTTCCTACATGGTACAAATGTTTGGCAGCTTGAACCCTCTCAGAGGCACCCAGGGAAATAGGCCTGGTTCTCTGCTTCCAAAAAGTCACAGACTTGAAAACCCTAGGGAGCAGTTCTACTCTGCATACACAAGGTCACCATGAGTCAGGATGGGCTCAACAGCAGCTAACAACGGCAGTGGATTTCATCAGTGGCCAACATTTTTTTCTTGAGAGTTTCCTCACTGGAATATGCCTATGAGGGGAAAAAAAAAAATGTAACTATTCCCCTTCCATTTTCCACTCTTTTAGTTCCTCAGGGTAAAAACGAACATTAAAATTTGGTGTTTACCCTTTTAATTCAGTGGCGAGGTCACCTCCAAGGTTCACCCCTCAGCCGAACTTTGGACAGGCCCACAGAGCAGGACGAGACTGGAGGGGCACAACAGCCTAGGGACAAGGACTAGAGGGAAGGTGGGACAGGAAATCTGGTAATAGGGAACCCAGTGTCAAGAAGGGAGAGTGTTGACATGTCGTGGGGTTGGTAACCAATTTCACAAAACAATATGTGTACTAACTGTTTAATGAGAAACAAGTTGGTTCTGTAAACCTTCATCTAAAGTACAATTTAAAAAAGTAATTAAAAAAAATTTGGTGTTTATACTCTCATTCTGTGTTCCAATCAAACTTGAAGGACTAAGCCCAGCATTCATTTATGTCCACCAGAGAGTGGTACAGAATAACTAAGTGCAGGTAATAATAAAAAATAAGTAGCATATATTGAGTTCTTACTATGTGCCAAACACACATCTAAGTGCTTTTTACTTGTAGTAACTTATTTGATCCTTACAACAACCCTATGAGGGTCAAGCATAGCAATGGTTGTGGAGGTAGTGCAGGACTGGTAAATGTTTTGTTCTATTATACGTGGGTTGGCTTTCAGTTGAAACTGACTCACCTAACAGCAATAACAATATAAGACAAGTACTATTATTATCCTTATATTAAAGACAAGGAAAATGAGGCACAGAGGTATTCATATCTTGCCCGATGGCCCAGATCTACTATGAAATAGAGTGTTAATTTAATCCAGGTCATCTAACTCTAGAGCCTACATTGCAAACAGGTTTACTGGCAGAGCTGCTCTCAGCCAAAAAAAAAACAAAATCAATGCAATGAATGCATAGGGTGTAGATGGAAGACATATACATCAGAGAGAGCATACTGGAACCCAGCTGTGATGGCAGCGCTGTAAAAATATAAAACACAGTTTTTTCCCTCCAGGCAGCCTGCTTTCTTCTTGTTCTTTTTTTAAATTTTTCTTTATGATATTTTATCATAGCTTTTAGTTTTATGTATTTTTAGAATAATTTTATGTTTCTATTGTTTCTCTGCTAATATTCTACAAATTGGCAGTCCTCTACCAATACTCCTGAATTGTAAATTCCATGAAGGCAGCCACCGTGAGTGTTTTACTTATAGCTGTATTCTCAGTTCCTAACTCATAGCAGGAACTCAACAAAGATTTATTGAAAAAAATGAGTGCATGCTAAATGAGGAAGGGGAGCTTTGGGGAGAAGATGATTTTAAGGTTACTAGAAGGATGCAAAGAGTTATGTGTAGGAATCTAGTAAGAAAATTCAATTCATCAGAGTGTTGCTCAGCATTTCTATTTCACTGAGCCTCTTTAGCATCCCATGTGTAGAATTTAGGGCCAAACTACCCTTATATTTCTAAAAGCGACAGGCTTTGGGGTGATGACAAAACAGGTTTTGCCAAATAAAATTTACCGAATAATTTATTCCAGAAGATGCCTTTCAACTACAGAGGTCAGGATCTTTTCAGGAGCTGAGAGGCAGAACCACTAAGGGAGAGTGAGTAAAAAGTTGTTTACTAGAATCAGGAGTTCATCACGCTTGGTAAAGTACAGGGTCAGTGGAAAAGAGGAAGACTCTCAATGAGATGGATTGACACAGTGGCTGCAATGACTGGCGCAAGCATAACAATGATTGTAAGGATGGTGCAGGACAGGGTAGTGTTTTAGTCTGTGCTACATAGGGTCTCTATGAGTCAGAACCGACTCAACAGCACCTAACAACAGAACTAGGAGTTAGAAAGAGCTGAGGAAAATATTGAAATATCAGAGACTTAAAGCTGATTCCAAGTAACATAGACTAAAGGCAGAAATTATCTGGGAGCTGAAGTTTAAGGAAATCATAGATTGTGTCTGGAAGTAAATGTGCAATGGCATCTTCTCCATGCTATGTGTATTTCCACAGCCTCTTTCCTGTCCTCTCCTACTCCCCTGCCTAGTGTTCTGCACAGAAGCTATATGGATCTAAACTTCCTTCCCCAGTCTTCAGTATCTCAGGAAGAAATACCACCTGTCTTTCAGTAGCTCAATTAAAAAATCTAGGAGCCATCCTTGGTTTCTTTTTCTCACCTTTATAATAGTTTTCATCCAATCCTGAATTTCTTTATTTTTTTCTTTTGCCTAGACTACTACAATATCTTCCTCCTATTTTTCCCTATCTTCCCTTTGTACCTTTCACAAACAGCTGATAGAAACTGTTAAATTATAAATCAAACCTCTTCTATTACAATGGCTTTCTATCATGCAGAAAATATTAGATTCTTACTAGAAGTTACTGGACCTTATGTGATCTAATCTCTGCTTAATTATGTAAACTGTCTACCAATTTCTCCCATGTTCACTGTGCTTCAATCACACTGGTTGGCTTTCTAGTCCATGGCCACACCAATTTTATTCCTAGTGTAGTATCTCTCCGGCTGTTGCAACATTTCATCATGATATTCTGTTATCATTCATCTCTTACAACCCCTTGGAGATCATCCCCACATAAAGTTGCCCTGCCCTCCACTCATTTTGAATAATCTCATACTGTTTTATTTTTATTACAATCTTTGATTCTATCAGACATTACCATACTCGTTTTTTTTGTTGTTTTTTTAATTGCCTGACTCCCCTAGTAGACAAGTTCCATTAAACCTAGTATGGTGCTTGTTTTACTCACTGTTCTCTCCCTGGGACCAAGAAGTAGTACTAGGAACAGAATTAAAGTGAAATTATAATATATTGCCCAAATGAATGCACTGTCCCTGTCTTAGGCAAACTAGGAAATATAATTACCTTGTATGTAGCAGTCTCCCAATAAATAGGTTATGAATGAAATAATACATGACACTTATATCCCAGATCTTACCATGGTTCTGTAGCAACACCCATATATATTATTTTCTATGCCTAAAATGCCTTTCCCCACTCTGTGTGCCCACTGAACTCTTTCTTCTTAAAAATTCAGCTCGTTTCTTTTTCTCAGTGAAGCATTTGGTGTCTCTACCTTCAACCACCACTTAACCACCGTAATCCATCACTTCTCCGTGCCCTCACTTAATCTGTACATACGCTATTACTGCACTGATTATTCTGTATTGAACTTCCTTACTAGATTGTGAGCTCCTTGAGAGAAGAGCTTGAGCCTTATTTTTTTATCTGAGTGCCTGTAACGTGGAGGGCATTCATTAGATGCTTGTTGAATTATGGAATAAAAGGAAATGATGTTTTAAGGATCCAATCTCCATTCTCCCACCTTTCTACCATCATACTAAAGTGACCATGTAGGGCCTTCTAGGCATTTGTTAGAAAGTTGAATTTTACTCTGAATGAGATGACAAACAAATGTATGATTTTGAGCAGAGAAGTAGCATAACATGATCTACATTTTAAAAGAAACAGTATTACTATCTTATTGGAATAGACTGGTGAAATGATGAGAGTGGGGAGGTTATACAAAAAAAAGATAGTAGAAAGTTTGACTAGCATGGTCTGAGTGTTGGTAATGACAAACTTACAAGTTTGGGGTGCATTTTTAAGGTATAGGCAACACAATTTTCTGATGGTTGAAATGAGGCATGTGAGGGAAAAGCAATGTATGACTCCCAGGTTTTTGTCCTAAGTAAACAAGAAAGATATAGTTTCCACTAATGGATATGGTAAAGGCTAAGATTGGACTGAGTTTGGAACTTGTTAAGTAAGAGATGCCTATTAGTCATTCAAGTGGAAATGTCAAGTAGGCAATGAATGTATAAGTCTGATCTAGAGATAAAAATGTGGGACTTGATACAATATGTTCTTAGGTGCTGTCGAATTGGCTCTGACTCATAGTAACCTTATTACAACAGAAGATAACACTGCCCAGGGCTGTGCTATTCTCACCATCATTGCAATGTTTGAGCCCATTGTTGTAGCCAGTGTCAGTCCATCTCACTGAAGGTCTTCCTCTTTTCACTGACCCTCTGCTTTACCAAGCATGATGTCCCTCTCCAAGGACTGGTCCCTCCTGATAACACGTTCAAAGTACACGAGATGAAGTCTTGCCATCCTTGCTTCTAAGGAGCATTCTGGCTGTACTTCTTCCAAGACAGATTTGTTCATTCTTCTGGCAGTGCATGGTATATTCAATATTCTTCACCAACACCATAATTCAAGGGCATCAATTCTTCTTTCGTGTTCCTTATTCATTGTCTAGCTTCCACATGCATATGATATTATTGAAAAGACTGTCTTAGGTCAGGCTCTCCTTAGTCCTCAAATCGACATTTTTGTTTTTTAACACTTTAAAGAGGTCGTTTGCAGCAGATTTTGCCTAATGCAATAGGTCATTTGACTTCTTGACTGCTGCTTCCATGGGTGTCGATTGTGGATCTGAGTAACATGAAATCCTGGACAAAGTCAAGATTTTCTCTGTTTATCATGATGTTGGTTACTGATCCAGTTGAGAATATTTTTGTTTTCTTTATGTTAAAGTGTAATCCATACTGAAGGCTATAGTCTTTGATCTTCACCAGTAAGTGCTTCAAGTCTTCTTTGATTTCAAGCAAGCAGTGTTATTTTATCTGTGCACTGCAGGTTGTTAATGAGTCTTCTTCATTCTTTGTATAGTCAGGCTTCTTGGGTAATTTGTTCAGCATACAGGCGGAATAGAATGGTGAAAGAAATCAAGCCTGACACACATAGTTCAGTTTTTTCATCTTGAGAAATGCCGAGCGTGTTCTTCCCTTTTGGTTTTCTAACTCCAGATCTTTGCACATTCCATTTTGGTCTTTCCTTTCTTTCTTGTCTTTTTAATGACCATTTGCTTTCTTCATGTCTGACATCCTTGATGTCATCCCACAACTCATCTGGACCTCAGCCACCACTGTTCAATTATTCACATCTATTCTTGAAATGGTCTTTAAATTCAGGTGTAATATATTCAAGGTCATACTTTGGCTTTTGTGGACTTGTTCTAATTTTCTTTAGCTTCAACTTGAACTTGCATACAATTGATGGTGTGTTCCACAGTTGTCCCTTGGCCTTTTTCTGACTGATGACACTGAACTTCTCCATCATCTCTTTCCATGGATGAAGTTGATTTGTGTATTCCTGTTGTCCTGTGTATTCCATCTGGCGAGGTCCACAGTATAATTGCCATTTATGTTGTTGAAAAAAGTATTTGCAATGAAGTAGTCATTGGTCTTGAAAATTCTATCGTGATCTCTGGCATCATTTCTATCATGAAGGCCATATTTTTCAACTATCTATCCTTCTTTTTTTCCAACTTTTACATTCCAATCACCAATAATTAACAATGCATCTTGATTGCATATTTGATCAATTTCAGACTGTAGAAGTAGGTACAAAAAAATCTTCAGTTTCTTCATTTTAGCATTAGTGGTTGGTGCGTAAATTTGAGTAATAGTCATTAACTTGTCCTACTTGTAAGTGTATGGATATTATCCTATCACTGACAGTGTTGTACTTCAGGATAGATCTCGAAAAGTGGCACCATTCCTCTTCAATCTGTCATTCCCGGTAGAGTAGACCATATGATTGTCTGATTCATAATGGCCAACACCAGTCCATTTCAGCTCACTAATGTCTAGGATATCAATGTTTATGTGTTGCATTTCATTTTTAACAATTTCCAGTTTTCCTAGATTCATACTTGGTGCATTGTACATTCCAGTTACTACTGGATGTTTGCAGTTGTTTCTTCTCCTTTTGAGTCGTGTTACAGTATACATGGTATGTAAAATATCATCTTATAAACTATATTAGATCATTTAAGAGATAATTTAGATGAAGAAAGCATGTGTCCTAGGGTACAACTTCCTAGAAGTTGAGGAGACAAAGAAGAAATAACAAAGGAGATAAGAAGTGGCCAAATAAAAAAAAAAAAAAAAAAACCATTTTGGAGTCAATTCTGATCCATACTGACCCTATAGAACAGAGTAGAACTGCTCCATAGGGTTTTCAAGGAGCAGCTGGTGGATTCAAACTGCCATTTTTTTTGGTTAGAAGCCACAGCTCTTAACCACTGTGCCACAAGGACTCCAAGGAGTGGCCAGTGATATAGAAATGAAACCATGAGAATGCAGTATCCTGGAACTATGTTAAGAAAATACTTCAAGGAGAAAGGAATGGTAAACTGAGTTGAGTACTGTTAGTATGTCTAGTATGGTGAAAACTGATAATTAGATTTAGCAATGGCCTGGTCATTTTTGAAGGAGTTCTGGTGGTGCAAGTGGCGCTTAAACACTTTGCTGCTAATGGAAATGTCAGTGATTTTAACCTGCCAGCTGCTCTGTGGGAGAAAGATGTGGCAGTCTGCTTCTGTAAAGATTTACAGCCTTGGAAACCCTAGGAAGTAGTTCTACTCTGTCCTATAGAGTCTCTATCAGTTGGAATCGACTCCACGATAGTGAGTGTGGGTCTAGTCATTTTTAACTTTTAAAAGAGATGTTATGGTGAAGTGATATAAACAAGATTACTTGAGACAGGTTCACAAGAGAATGAGAGGTGAGGAACTGAATAAAGTGACCATAGATTGCTCTTTTAAAGAAGTTTTGCTATAAAGAAAAATAGAAGAAGGGAAAACAGCAAAATGAGCATAGTTTTTGTTTGTTTCTTCATTTTTAAGGTTAGAGAAATGCTTTTATAGTTAGGGGATTGATCTAATAAAGAGATAAAAACTGATGTTTAAAGAAAGAGGGAATTTGCTGGATGGATATCCTTGACAACTCAAGATGGAATGGAATGGGATTCAATATCTACAAGTAGAGTGGTTGATTTTCGTAGGTGACTTTCAATAATCAATGAATTCATAGTATAACAATGAAAGGAAAGCAGAGTGTTGGATGGAGATGTAGGTGGAGGGAGCATGTGGAAAACTCTTTCTTGTGATTGCTTCTATTTTCTCAGTGAAAGAGGAAGTGTTGCCATCAGGAAGGTAGATTAGGTATGGGGCTTGAGAAGAGGGGATAAAATGTAAAATATTCATCCAAGAGGGCGGGAGGGAAGTGTGGTAGTATTGCCAAGAAGTGCTAAAGTCCCACTGGAGGTTAATTATCATGAAGTGAGACCTTTAAGCATAATTTTATATTTATCTCTAGGCTCGTCCAGAAGCAGAGTAAGTTGATAAAAAAAAAAAAAAAAGTTGATAGTTGGATTTAAACTAGATAGATGTTTTAGCTTATGAAGACAATAGAGGGAGGAGGCATTGTGGTTGAAAGTGAATTGAAGGGAATGAGTAATGTATCATGGACTCTAGAATGTGCGAGAACAGAGTTGAGGAAAAGAGTGTGTTGGGGAGGGTGGAGTGTAGGACAGTGAAAGGTATTAGGGTAGGTGGGTTGTAAGTCTTGAAGGAGTTGAGAGCCTAGAGATACTAGAGAGAAAGAGTTGGAATTGACAGAAAAGCAAACAGTTTAAGGGACACAGTTATTTTTCAGTCTCAACAGAGCCCTGTGTTTGTTAACTCAATTCAGTCCCCCAAAGTTGGAGCTTAAACAAAGTAGCATAAATGAAACATTACTCTCCCATTTACTTTTATTAATATACCTATTTTCCAGAATTGAGGTTCTTCAAAACCAGGGTTTGAGGAGTGGTAAAACTAGAGCTATCAGAGAAAGGGACTGGGCAGCTAAGAAGCCATCAGTCAGGAGCATTAAAAATATTTCTAAGAGAGGGAGAAACCTCACAGAATTGATAGTCAGTTACACTCGGACCAAAACTAAGGGAGGCTACAGTTTGAGGCTGGAGTCTATATGTCAAATGTAATGAAAATATTCTAGACTTTCTCTGTTGTTGTTGCTAGTTACCATCAAGCCAGCTCCAACTCATGATGACCTTATGTATAACGGAATGAAATGTTGGCCCATTTGGTGCCATCCTCAAAATCGTTGGTATGTTTGTGCCCATTGTTGCAGTTATTGTGTCGATCCAACTCATTGAGAGTTTCCCTCTTTTTCACTGACCCTCTACCAAACATGATGTCCTTTTCTAGCAATTGTTCTTTCCTAAAGATATGTCCAACATAAGCAAGATGAAATCTCGCCATCCTCACTTCGAAAAAGCATTCTGTCAGTACTTCCTCCAAGACTGATTTGTTCATTCTTTTGGCTGTCCGTGGTATATTAACTGTTCTTCGCCAACATCACAGTTAGAATGTGTCAATTCTTCTTTGATCTTCCTTTTTCATTGACCCGTTTTCACATTCATATGAGGCTGTTGAAAAGATTATGCCTTAGATCAGGTGCACCATGGTCATCAAAGTGACATCTTTGCTTTTTAACACTTCAAAGAGATCTTTTAAATCAGATTTGCCTAATGCGATGCATCATTTAATTTCTTGACTGGTGTATTATGGGCAAATGTATAGATACCAAAGCTTTTTCCCTCCTCATATGCATAATTTAATGATATCAGTTGTGTTAATCATGTGCAACCATCAATAATTGTTGCCAAATTTTCTATCACCATAAACAGAAATTCACTGCTTTCTAAGCAGTGATTACCCCATTTATAGAGACCGAAGTTTATTAGTGGTTAAGAGGGGTGTTAGGAGTGTTAGGGAGGGGGCAAGTGGGAGCTATTCCTCAGAGCCACTGAACTTCTGCCAAGAGTGATGGAAAAATTTAGAAATGGAAGTGGTGATGGTTGCATAACATGAATGCAGTTAATGTCACTGAATTGTATATGTAGAAAATGTTGAAATGGCAAATATTTTGTTACATACATACACTTACCACAATTTAAAAAAAATAGTTAACAACAAAAAAGAAATAATTTTTTCTGGAAAGCATTTTTCTGGTGACCTTAACTGAACTAGGGTATTCTCCACTTATATAAGCCCATAGCTTCTGGAGATTTCTTCTAAATCACATTGGATTAAAATTGCATGCATACATACCTTTCTTCTCCACTAGATCAAAAGCTCTTCAAAAGCTGAGACAGTATTTTATTCACTTTTGTATCCTTAGCATTTGGCAACTAGTAAATTCTCAATACATGCTTGCTGAATAAATGAATGAATAAAAGGATTGCCAGAATTCTAGTAAATAGCTTTTGGTTTGCCTTAATTGATGGAAAGGGAATCTCCACAACAGATGCAACTGATTGCATAGCAAATGAGGCCCTGGTGTGGGGCTCACAGCCAAATTAGCGTTTGGCTGATCTCTATTTACATGGAATAGCATGAGCCAACTTCTGTACCACTTGGGTAGTATGTATTATGTTAAAAATATATATAAGATTTGCAACCATGATGATGAATCTAGCTTTTTAGAACCTCATTATGATCCTTCTAGTTTTCTACTGATCATCCTTATCTGGCTTTAAGAACTAGAAAACATATTCCCGTGCTTCGTTTTTATGTTTAACACTGGCATAGGATAGTTATTTTTTTTATAAGGTTTTTAAAAACCTCTTTAAAATGTTAAAAAGCTAAAGAAATCACTTTGAGTACTAAGGTGTGACTGACCCAACCCAGGGTATTTTCAATTACTTCATAAGCATGTGAGAGCTGGACAACGAATAAGAAAGACCACAGAAGAATTTACGCCTTTAAATTATGGTGTTGGCAAAGAATATTGAATATACCACGGACTGTCAAAGGAACAAATAAATCCGTCTTGGAAGAAGTACAGCCAGGATGCTCCTTAGAAGCAAGTATGGAAAGACTTCATTTCACATTTATCAGGCGGGAGGAGTCCTTGGAGAAGGACATCATGTTTGGTAAAATAGAGGGTCAGTGAAAAAGAAGACCCTCAACAAGATGGATTGACACAGTGGCTGTGTCAACAATCACGAGGATGGCGCAGGACTGTGCAGTGTTTCATTCTGTTGTACACGGTGTTGCTATGCGTTGGGACCAACTAAAAAAAAAACCCAAACCCAGTGCCATCGGAGATGGCGCCTAATAACACAACAATATGGCAGGCAGTTAAAATACAAAGCAACAGACTGCTCTGAGGAATGAATAGGTTCGGAGACTACAACTACGAACTACCTTAAAGGAAAACTCATTCCCTTTTTATTACTTTATACCTCTGGGTGCCAGAAATTGCATTTAATTCATGGTTTTAAAAGAGATTTTATGTCTACCCATGATCTGTTCTCACACAGCTTGCCCAGGAGAGGTTAGCTATTTTCAGTTAAAATTGATCCACCTTCACCAGACTCTTGGTTGAGCAGTGAAGATTAAAGTACATGAATCTCTTAACAACTCCTGATGGGCTTAGATTACACATATCACATTCATTATATGTGGAAAACATCTAAAAATATACTTTTTTGAGTGTCAGAGAAATCATATTTACTATTTCACAGAACAGAAAATGTTAAACCTAATTTAATGCTTAAAACCCAAAATAACAAGGAAAAAAAAAAGGTACTTGCATTCCAAAATATATCCTTGAGGCAGTATAATGACTCTAAGTAATTATAATTACGAGAAAGCTTACTGACGAAGAAATTTTTTTTTTTTTTTTTACCTAAAATTAAGTTAAAACCCAACCCAGTGCCGTTGAGTCAATTCCAACTCATAGCGACCCTATAGGACAGAGTAGAACTGCCTCATAGAGTTTCCAAGGAGCACCTAGCGGATTTGAACTGCCGACCTTTTGGTTAGCATTCATTAAGTTCAAGTTCTACTGTATCAGATGTGCAGAATAAAAATGTCTGATTCTTTAAAATATTTCCAAAATCAGCAAATGGTTCAGATGAATTGATGTTGGACGTAGAAAAATAGCCCAATTCCTAGTTGCTTAGAATGTATTATAATTTTTTTTTTTTATTTTATCTATATACTAAACTAATTTTCCCCTCTGGACATAAAACAGAGTTAGTTCAATCCACTCAAGAGACTATGTATGCCTTTTCCAGCTGCCAAACTTAGGAATTAAAGTAAAATATGGGAAAGGCATTTCTCAGTAATTGATAAAACAAGGAATTTCATAATAGTATCTCCTCTTGTTTTGTTTTTTTTTTTAATCCCCTCTTGATACTATTAAGTCATATAAACCTGTTGCCATTGAGTCAATTCTGACTCATAGTGACCCTACAGGACAGAGTAGAACTGGCCCATAGAGTTTCCAAGGAGCACCTGGTGGATTCAAACTGCTGACCTTTTGCTTAGCGGCTGTAGCTCTTAACCACTACACCATGGGGGTTTCGTTTAAGTCATATAAATTATGTAATAACAAAATAGACAAAACTAATTTCATCCAAATTTTCATGTTCCATTGTAAATTTGACTGCTTTTCAAAAACATGAGATAATATTTACAGGCTAGTCAAAATACATATGCTGCATTAAACATGTCTTCTACTCCATGATGAAGATCCACTCTGTATTTATAGAATATAAGTGAAAGTCAGGTTTTTAACTTTTTTCTATTTTTAATAATAAAGAATGAACTCATCTAAGATATGTGAATGAGTATTTTAATATTAAGGCAAACTCAAAAAAGTTAATTCCCAAACATTCCTGATAAAGAAAGCAAAAGAAATTGAGCTTTTGGATCTCTTCACCCCCTTTCTTTGCCTTTCTTTCTTCCTTCCTTCCTCCCTTTCTTCCTACGGCTTCTTCCCTCTCTCTTCCTATCCCTCCCTCCCTTCCTTTTTCCTTTCTTTCCTACAGAATCGCAATGTTATAACCAATAGAATTTACAGAAAATATTCTAAAAAAATAACGTTTTAATTTTTCCACTTTCAAAGCAGTTTGTATTTGGTTGCAGCTCCAAGGAAGATTTTCAACAATGTCATCTGAAGAAACAATAGGAAAAAAAAAAAAAAAACTGCTTAGAATCCACTTTTTTTTTTTTTTTTCTGTTACAGAATATTCTGAAGCTCTTCCTAGTCTCCCTACTTCATATGCTGCTTTGCTAAGAATTAAGAAAAGTTCATCTGCAGCCCTCTTTGGCTCAAAGACCAGACCACGATATAGCAGTCCTTCATTAGGAACATTGAGTGTTTCTTCACCCAGTTGGCGAGGGGCAGCTCAGCCTTATTATTCTCCCATCAATCTTTATCATTCCTCAGAAGCCTTCAAACAAGATGGTAAGTTTATTCTCCACTTGACATGTCTTTCAGGATTCTTTATGCATTTCACTATTATTTAACTATACCTTATACCAGTCCTGATTTAGAATTAAGATTAAATAAACTCTCATATACTGAGAGTAAAAACTACAAAATTTTCTGGAGGACAATTTGGTAATGAATATCAGGAGCCTTAAAATAGTCATATCTTTCAGTCCAGTGGTTTCATTTCCAGAAATGTCTACTGCATAAGGAAATAATAAGCAATGCATACAAAAATATATGCATACAATTAGCATTATTTCTATGAGTGAAAAATAAGAAACAATCTAAATGCCCAACACTATTGGAGCCCTCATAGCACAGTGTTAAGAGTTCAGCTGCTAACCAAAATGTCGACAGTTCGAATCCACCAGCCGCTCCTTGGAAATTCTATGGGATAGTTCTACTCTGTCCTATAGGGTAGTTATGAGTTGGGATGGACTCGATGACAATGGTTTTTGGTGTATGCAACTATTAAAATTATGATTTGATAGAGAACATTTTCTAGATGTTCTCTAACTTTGTCATTTTAGATATGCCAATGAAACAGTACAAAGTTATTTAACAGTCAGAGAGAATCACTAGTGCTTATTACCTGGCTGTGTGTTACCAAAAAAAAAAAAAAAAACTGTTGCCCATCCAGTCAATTCCAACTCATAGAGACCCTACAGGACAGAGTAGAACTGCCCCTTACAGTTTCCAAGGAGCACCTGGTAAATTCAAACTGCTGACCTTTTGGTTAGCAGCCCTGGCACTTAACCACTACCACACCAGGGTTTCCAGCTGTGTATTAAGCCCTTTTAAATAGCTTATTTCCTTTACTCTC
Source organism: Loxodonta africana (assembly GCF_030014295.1). Lineage (NCBI taxonomy): Eukaryota > Metazoa > Chordata > Mammalia > Proboscidea > Elephantidae > Loxodonta > Loxodonta africana. The sequence continues at coordinate 119,429,713 of NC_087348.1, forward strand.
TCAATAAATAAAAAATAAATAAATAAATATGAGGTGAATATTCTTACTGCCTTTGTTTTTGTTTTTTACAGAAATGGAAACTCAGGGTCATGTTGCTGATAAGTAGAGCCAGTTTTCATTCACATTATTAACTGATTTGAAGCCCAGTAGTCTTTGGGCTGCAGGATTCCTGGGTGGCACAGACAATTAAGCACTCAACCACTAGCCGAAAGAATGGCAGGTTAAACCCACTCAGAAGCACCTTGAAAGACAGGCCTGTTCATCTGCTTCCAAAAGGTCACAGCCTTGAAACCCTATGGAGCAGCTCTACTCTGCATACATGGGGTCGCCTTGAGTCAGAATTGACTTGATGGCAACTAACAACAGCAACACTCTTTGGGCTACCTTTCAACAATGGCTGATGAAGGACTGAACATTTAAAATACACATTTTGCAAGAACTAAACTCCTGGACCAATTTTAGAAATGCCAGATTAGGCTGTGATGCCAAGTACAGGCAAAGTCATTCCTCATAACTATACCAATTGCTGCCATGTAGAACATCATCTCTAAATGTTGGAATTGAATTTTTTTTTTAAGCATAGTGTTAGCATCCTGTAAATATGTCCTATTTTTCAAAATATTTGTACTTAGTATAACTTTCAAACATCCCAGTATATTAATTCTAACATCAGATGCAACCAGGAAGAGATGTTCTTTCAGCATTATTGTTTTATGGGCTAACACCAAAGTAGAGTAGGAACAATGAGCTACTATAATACCCCCCCCCAAAAAAAGAACTATTTTCCATAGGGTCAATACTGGCTCATAGCAGTGCTATAATATTTGGTATAATTTGATACCAAATAGTTCTACTCCTCGGTTCCCTCGTTCCAAATAGAAGTTAAAATAACTGACAATGATAACTAAAATACATGAAAATGTTGAAAACAATAAACAGTGGGATGTAAAAAGGAGGCAGGCATGAAACTATTTCAAAGTGTCTGCTGTACATGCCTATATACTTACTGAAAGATGGTCCCATTTCAGGTAATTAGCAGTCAAGGGAAAGAAAAAAAAAGTCTAGGTAATTATATATTTCCCAGCGTTTCAAAGATTAAAGTGAAATTGGTATTTAGTAGAAGTACAATTATTTTCAACATCAAGGTCAGCCAATTTTTTTCTGGTGGCTCCTCATTAAGAGTTTACTCTGATGCAATGGTCGGTAACCTGAACTTTGTTCTTAGTACATACATCATAAGGAGTTTCATGTGCTTCAGCAAAGGCAGATGAAACCTAAACATCGACAAAAAATAAGAAGTGATTCTCTGTAACAGTGTTTCCCAGTCTTTAATATACATGCAAATCACTTGGGACTCTTGTTAAACTATAGATTCCCTCTCAATAGATCTGGCTTATAGTCTGCTTTTGTAACAAACTCCCAGGTGATGCCAATGCTGCAAGCCTGTGGACCATACTGTGAGTAGAAAGGACCTAGGCTAGGAACCAATATAATATAATTTCAGGTACTTTGTTGATCTAGTTTAATACAGATTAAAGTATTAGGAATAATGAATATTCTACACGCGTTCCAAGGAATCACCCATAACTATTGCTTTCTTATCTGACCATTTGATAGATATTGGCTGGATATGACTTTGAGTTTCTTCTGACAAGAACCTGACATATGGCTCTTGTCAGGTAATTCCCCTAGCTTTAATAGAAAGTAAACCTGGGTTGACATGTGAAAAATGAGAAAATTAACAGACCCTGAATAGAAAGTCATCTCACTTCTGCTCAGAATGAGGCCAAGAAGTACCCCAGATAGAGCTAAGATTTTTCTGAGAAACGTAAAATCCCAGTTTGCAGAACAACTTGCGTCAGAGTAGAAGTACGCGCCATAGGGTTTTCAATGGCTGATTTTTTTAAAGTAGATCACCAGGCCTTGCTTTGGGTTCTGCTCTTGGTGGAGTAGAACCGCAGATCTTTTTGGTTAGCAGCTATGTGCGTTCACCATTTGTACCACGCAAGGACTCCTTAGGCATTGTGTAGGATTTTATCTTACAAATTAACAGAGGGGTACTCAGGTTTGTTCTGCTTAAATTCATTTAATTTATTGCAAGGTAGTCATGGCAAGGCATGCAAATAAAATCTTACAACACTTATTTAGAATCGGAGAATCAGAATTAACTATTACAATGTTAGTTCAATGGTTAGAGTTCAAATCTTTAGACTTCAGGGCTTCACCTTTACGGAGAGGTCTCTGGAGGAAGGCTTAACCACAACTGGAACTCTGAGGAGGTCCCTAGTAGAGAGGATTCAAGGTCAAAGATGGATAGAATCTCAGTTCCCTCTCTTCCACCTTCAGTGAGTGACCAGACACTTAAGATTTATATGTGAATTTGTCACCTTGGCTCCACACAACGAGAGCCAGTATGATGTCAAAATGTATACTGTTACATCTTTTCTACAGAGTTTGAGAGTAGCCAAATGACCCATCATCTCTTCAAGGTTAGAAATTAGGAAAGTTGTTTAGATTTATGTTTAAGTGGTGGTTTGTAATGATTAACTGTGCTTCATCTTTTTTTCTTTTTATTTTAAGTGAAAGTTTGCACATCAAGTCAGTCTTTCATATAAAACCTAATATAAATCTTGCTATATATTCCTAGTTGTGCTCCCCCTAATGAGACAGCACATTCCTTCCCTCCAGCCTGTGTTTCCGTGTCCATTTAGCCAGCTTCTGTCCCCCTTGGCCTTCACATCTCCTCTCCAGACAGGAGCTGCCCAGATAGTCTCATGTGTCTACTTGATCCAAAAAGTCCACTCCTTACCAGTATCATTTTCTGTCTTGTAGTCCAGTCCCACCCTTGTCTGGAGAGTTGGCTTCGAGAATGGTTCCTGTCTTGGGCTAATACGTCTGGGAACCATGACCTCCGGGATCCCTCTGGTCTCAGTCAGACCATTAAGTCTGGTCTTTTCACTAGAATTTGGGATCTGCATCCCACTGCTTTCCTGCTTCTTCAGGGATTCTCTGTTTGCTCCCTGTCAGGGCAATCATCGATTGTAGCTGGGTACCATCTAGTTCTTCTGGTCTCAGGCTGATATTGTTCTTTGATTTATGTGGCCCATTCTGACTCTTGGGGTCGTACTTGCCTTGTGTCTTTGGTGTTCTTCATTCTCCTTTGCTCCAGGTGGGTTGAGACCAATTGTTGCATCTTAGATGGCCACTTGCTAATGTTTAAGACCCCAGATGCCACTGTCCAAAATGGGATGCAGAATGTTTTCTTAATAGTTTTTATTACGCCAGTTGACTTAGATGTCCCCTGAAACCCTGGCTCCCAAACTCCGTCACCTGTGCGGCATCTTTTTTAACACAGCATGTCAGGTCACAGTGAACTTAAAAGTTGTTATGTCCTTTATAGACGTCACACGCTTCTATGTTTCTATGTCTAAGTTGAGAAATTTTCTAAATAACTTTCTTATGACCTACAGGCTACTAATGGCTTACAGTTAATGTTAGAAAGTCTCACAAAGTTATATGTATTTTTATTTCTAACTTCTTATTATGTGTGTTTATACATATGTATTTTGACAGCAAAATAGTAACATATGCCTTATGGGATTTGAGATCTTTATAGAAACATACAAAACAATAGGGAAGATAAAACCAAACCCACTGCTGTCAAGTCAATTCCAACTCGTAGCGACCCTGTAGGACAGAGTACAACTGCCCCATAGAGTTTCCAAAGAGCACCTGATGGATTTGAACTGCTGACCTTTTGGTTAGCAGCCATAGCTCTTAACCAGTACACCACCAGGGCTGCCTACGGAAGACAGATGACTTCAATTTTGTTTTTGATATTTTATTTCTTTCAAAAAAAAACTGAAACAAATATGATGATGTCTACAGTAGGCAACTTCTAAAATGGCTAGCAATAATCCTGATTTCCTTGTATTTACTCCTTTGTGTAATTCCTCCCCCTTGACTGTGAGCTGGACCTAGTAACTTTTTTCTGGACAGTATGGCAAAAGAAATTGTATACGACTTCGGACAAGAATCTGGCTTCCATCTGGTTTGCCTTCTGTTGCTTTCTGGCTTACTTACCTGATGGAAGTCAGCTATCATGTTGTGAGCTGCCAATGGAGAGGCCCTTGTAGCAAGAACTGAGACAGCCTCCAACAGCCAATGAGTAACTGAGGCCCTCAGTCCAACAACCCATGAGGAACAGAATAGAATTCTGCTAATAATCATGTAAGTGAGCTTGGAAGTGGTTCTTTACTCAATAGAACCTTGAGATGAGACTGCAGCTCTGCGTCGTAAAAGACACGGAGGTAGAGGACTCAGTTAAGCCACGACTGGTTTTACTGACCCACAGAAACTGTGAGATAATAAACATGTAAGCCTTGTTAATTTTGTTGGTATTCTCTTAATCATCCTTACCATAATTCTATATTTTTACAGAGGACTCTTCTCACATTATCGTAGTTTCAAAGTTTTCTACATGAATTTCATTTATTTTAATTTTCTGTCTCATTTGTGATCATCTCAATAGGCTGGCTTTTTTCTCTAAGCAGGCAATCCTATTTAGGCAAGGCTTGCTTATTCCGGCACTGATTATGCATTGTTCTTTGTTTTTCTTTGTATTCTTCAGAAGACCTACTTTTTAGTTTAGTTGTTATACCAACAGATGCTATGGAAAACCTGGAGAAAAAAAAAGCAAATGCTGAAAGTAGAAGAGATAAAATTCCAATCTTCTATTTCACTTCTTAATAGTCTATATTAAATAAATTCTAATCTTCTCACATTTTCACTTGTTTATAGTTTTTATCAAATAAATTCCAATCTACTTACTGTTTCATTTGTTAATACTTTATATTAAATGTATTATACTTCCATTTGGAGTCTCTGTGTAGTGCAAACACGTAAACTTTGGACTACTAACCAAAAGGTCGGTAGTTCAAATCTATCCACTGGTACCTTGGAAGACAGGCCTCCGAAAGTATCCTTGAAAACCTTGTGGAGCACAGTTCTACTCTGACACACATTGGATCGCCATGAGTCAGAATTGACTCGGAGGCAACTGATCATACTTCATTTAATCACTTATTAAATTGTGGAGTATTTCAAACAAAAAGAAAGTAATTTGATAAAAGTATCTTGTTCCCTTTATATTGGTTTATTAAATTTTAATATTTTGCCAAATTTGCTTCTTTTTTAACAAAATATTACATATAAATTTGAAAGCTCCTACATATTTCTCTCAGACTCACTGGCTCCTGACATTGAAAAAATTCCTTTACCTACCAAATTTGTTGCCCCATATCCTCAGTATCTTTGGCTAAATTTAATAATCAACATGGTTTATTTCCAGATCTTACATAATATTATAGATTGAATTATGTCTCTCCCAAAATATGGGTTGTAAATTCTAACCCCTATACCTGTGGTTATAATCCCGTTACAGAATGGGTTTTCTTTATTACACTAATGAGGCAGTATTAGTGTAGCCTGTGTTTAAGTCAATCTCTTCTGAAATACAAAAAGAGCAAATTGAGCAAGCAACCAACCAAGCAATCAGAGTTGGGGGAAGATAAATGCCATACTACATGAGATCTCTAAGCAACCAAGAAAAAGAAGCTAAAGCAGACAAGGACCTTCCCCAAGAGCCAACAGAGAGGGAAAGAATTCTCCTAAAGCCAGTGTCCTGAATTCAGGCTTTTCTAGTCTCCTAAACAATGAGAAAGTAAATATCTGTTTGTTAAAGCCTCCACCTTGCAGTGTTTATGTTACAGCAGCACTAGATAATTAAGACACTTGGCAATTCCTGATATAAATATGGGCAACGGTGTCATGGCTCAAAGCAACCTCTGTGTTGAGAATTTTTTGCTGTTTCCTCAAAATATTTTTGGCTAATAAATGTTCTGGGGGAATCAAAACAGAAATTTAAATGGTCTTTTACGGAAATAGGAATTCCCTCTGGAGGGAGAAAATACTATTTCACTTGGAAAATACACTCCTGTATAAATCAAATCACTCTGTTTCTACCAATTTAAGAGTAGAGACCATATTCTAATAAGAGCTTTACAATTTCAAGGCCATTCATTGAAACTTTATTATTTTTTTCTTTATACCCTTATTTTTTAGTGCTGTTGTTATTGTTTCATATTAGTGTGCTTTCCTCTCTAATTTAACTATAGGTCATTTTATCAAAGACCATCTCACATTCTCTCTTTTTTCCTTTTTCAGCACTTACAGCAGTGTAAGGCTTAATAAGAACTTAACAAACATTGTTAAATAAGGGGGCATTTACCTAGAAGACCACTTTCTGTTTCTTGAAACCTATGGTTAGGCTGAATTTATGCACCCTGGTAAAATATCTGCTTGATTTTTTTTTTAACTAACTGTGTCTTTTGGATCATAAGTGAAAAGTAAGAAGAAGTAATGTTCTTCTGTTGACGAAGTTGCCTAGTGGGTTGGCATTTCATCAGTGGTGGCATATGGATTGGTCTACATTCAATCATTTAAGGAAGCAACATAAGACCAAGAACCACTGGTACTAAAAGAAGAAGTTCAAGCTACACTGAAGGCATTGGCAAAAACAAGGCTCCAGGAATTGATGGAATACCAAATAAGAAACTTTAACAAATGGATGCAGCTCTCGAAGCGCTGACTTATGTATGTGAAGAAATTTAGAAGACAGCTAACTGGCCAGCTGATTGAAAGATAACATACATTTGTTTCCATTCTAAAGAAAGGTGATCAAACAGAATGCAAGAATTATCAAACAATATCCTTGATATCACATAGTAGCAAAATTTTGCTGAAGATAATTCCAAAACAAGTGCAGCCATGCATCAACAGGGAACTGTCAGAAGTTCAAGCCAGATTCAGAAGAGGATATGGATACTGATGTCAGATGGATCTTGGCTAACAACAGAGAATGCCAGAAGAATATTTGCCTGTGTTTTAGTGAATATGTGAAGGCATTCTACTGTGCATATTATTACAGATTATGGATAAAATTATAAAGAATGGGGATCCAAAAATATTTAGTTGTGCTCAAGCGGAATCTGTACATGAGTCAAGAGGCAGACGTTCAAACACACAAGAGGATACTGCCTGTTTCAAATTGGAACAGCATGTGGCAGACTTGTATCCTGTTACCATAATCTGTATGCTAAACAAATAATCTGAGAAGCCAGACTATATGAAGAAGAATGCAGCATCAGGGTTGGAGGAAGACTCCTTAACAACTTGTGATATGCAGATGACACAACCTTGCTTGCTGAAAGTGAAGAGGACTTGAAGCACTCACTGATGAAGATAAAAGACTACAGCCTTCAGTATGGATTTGACCTGAACGTAAAGAAAATGAAAATCTTCAGAAATGGACCAATAAGCAACATCATGATAAATGGAGAAAACAATGAAATGGTCAAAGATTTCATTCTACTTGTGCCCACACAGTCAAGAAATCAAATGACGTATTGCAGTAGGCAAGTATGTTGCAAAAGACCTTTTTAAAGTTTTCAAAAGCAAACACATCACTTTAATGACTAAGGTGTGCCTGACCCAAGCTATGGTCTTTTCAATTGCCTAATATGCCCTGGTGGTGCAGTGGTTAAGAGTTCGGCTGCTAACCAAAAGTTGGCAGTTCGAATCCACCAGTCGCTCCTTAGAAATTCTTTGGGGCAGTTCTGCCCTGTCCTGTAAGAGTGTTATGAGTCAAAATTGACTCAACAGCAATGGGGTTAATACGCATGTGAAAGCTGGACAATGAAAAAATAAGACCGAAGAAGAGTTGTTGAATTTGAATTGTGGTGTTGGCAAAGAATATTGAATGTACTATAGATTGCCAGAAAATCAACAAATCAGTCTTAAAAACCCACCCATTGCCAGCAAGTTGATTCCAACTGACAGTGATCCTACAGGACAGAAAAGAACTGCTCCATATGGCTTCCAAGGAGAGCATGGTGGATTCGAACTGCTGACCTTTTGGTTAGCAGCCATAGCTTTTAGCCACTAGGCCACCAGGAAATCAGCCTTAGAAGAAATAAAACTGAAATGCTCCTTAGAAGTGACTATGGCAAAACTTCGTCTTGTTTATTTTAAACACATCATCAGGAAAGACCAGTCCCTAGAAAAGGACATCATGTTTGGTAAAAGGTCAGAGAAAATGAAGGAAACCCATAATGAGATGGCTTGACACAATAGCCACAACAATGGGGTTGAATATATCAAAGATTATGAAGATGGCACAGGACCAGGCACCACGTCTTTCTGTTATACATAAGGTCGCCATCAATATAACCAATTCAAGGGCAACTAGCAACACCATGAGGGAGTCATATGCTATGGCCATACTAGTAAGTAGTAGCATTCCTGAATCATCTGATCACTCTTTCATAGCCACTTCAGAAAATGATTTTTTTAAAAATCTACCAGCCTCTTCAAAAGGACAAATATTGTATAAGACCACTATTATAAGATCTTGAGAAATAGTATAAACTGAGAAAAACACATACTTTTATGGTTATGAGGGGGGGAGGGAGGGAGGGGGGAGAGAGTTATTTACTGATTAGTTAGTAGATAAGAAGTACTTTAGGTGAAGGGAAGGACAATACTCAATACACAGAAGGTCAGCTCAACTGGACTGGACCAAAAGCAAAGAAGTTTCTGGGATAAACTGAATGCTTCAAAGGTCAGCGGAGCAAGGGCGGGGGTTTGGGGACTATGGCTTAAGGGGACTTCTAAGTCAATTGGCAAAATAATTCTATTATGAAAACATTCTGCATCCCACTTTGAAATGTGGCATCTGGGGTCTTAAATGCTAACAAGCGGCCATCTAAGATGCATCAATTGGTCTCAACCCACCTGGATCAAAGGAGAATGAAGAACACCAAGATCACAGTACAACTATGAGCCCAAGAGACAGAAAGGGCCACATGAACCAGAGACTTACATCATCCTGAGACCAGAAGAACTAGATGATGCCCAGCCACAACCGATGACTGCCCTGAAAGGGAGCACAACAGAGAACCCCTGAGGGAGCAGGAAATCAGTGGGATGCAGACCCCAAATTCTCATAAAAAGACCAGACTTAATGGTCTGACTGAGACTAGAGGAATCCTGGCGGTCATGGTCCCCAAACCTTCTGTTGGCCCAGGACAGGAACCATTCCCGAAGACAACTCATCAGACATGGAAGGGTCTGGACAGTGGGTAGGAGAGAAATGATGATGAAGAGTGAGCTACTTGTATCAGGTGGACACTTGAGACTATGTTGGCATCTCCTGTCTGGAGGGGAGATAGGAGGGTAGAGAGGGTTAGAAACTGGCAAAATTGTCACGAAAGGAAAGACTGGAAGGGCTGACTCATTAGGGGGAGAGTAAGTGGGAGTATGGAGTAAGGTGCATATAAGCTTATATGTGACAGACTGACTTGTTTTGTAAACGTTCACTTAAAGCTCAATAAAAATTATTAAAAAAAATAAAAATCTACCAGCCTCTCGCTTCATTCATATCGTGTGTACAAAATTAATACCACTAGCCACGAAACATTCTTCACACTGCTGTTTAATAAATAATGGTCTTTAATTTTTAGGAACACTTGAAAGTTTTATAATGACAGTTTACACTTTAGTTTTCACAAAGAAAGTTAATTTCAGTGTTCAAATGCAAGTTATAATTAAAGGAAGTTTTAATATTTTCTTTAGAAATTTGTCCTTTGTTCTCACATTGTGGGAAAAGTTTTTGCACATTGTAACTGTAAAAGTCATCATAAAATTCAGTGTCTAATTAAATATTTCAGTCTCTGGAAATTATCACACACAATATATTAATGATCATTAAAAGGGCATTTTTTTGTAATTGTATTACACACAATAGGTTGGTATTTTCCCTAGATTATATTACCAATATGCCTAAGTCACATTTTATGAATAAGCTATACAAGGCCATAAATGAGAGCTAACCAGTAGGTGGAGAGGGTTGGAATCTGTCACTGAACTAATTCTTGAGAAAAATGGGCATAAAAACAGTTATTCAGGAATGGATTTCAGGCAAGTTTAAAATCTAAGAAGACCTGATAATTTGTAGTAATGATCTAGAAAAACAAAAGAAAACAGAATAATCCAACACCATGAACTAAGAGTCTCAGATAAGAGTCTCAGATTTGGTGATACTTAAAATGTCTTGGCAGAAAGGAAGTACTGGACCTTCTAGAAGGGTTAACAAAATAGAATTTAGAAATAGAATAGGTTGAAAGGATATTTTCAAAACTTGGTATATATGGAAGGATTAAAGCTCAAGGATATAATAAAAAAAAAATCAGTTATAAAAATGGGAGCAGTATAACTGGCCAAACTAGATAGAAGGTTAACTGGTTGAATATCTCCTGCCACAAGCTCTAGACCTTAAAATATACTTTAGTTATATAGTAACCAAAAGGCCTAAACTGGGAAGGAAGACTCGAAGAAGGGCTCTATAATCTAATGAAATGCACATTGCTTCCTAATGAAATTACAGCTTCTTTTTAATAGTTTGAAAATGATTTTCCTTTTAAATGTAACATTAAAAAAAAAAAAGTCAGGATAAATTCTTAATGCTATAATTCACATTTATTTCTCATTCACATGACTTTCTTCTTGGTTGTTCAATGAATGCCTTACACGTAGAGAGTTTGGGAGTCATTCTGAAATACAAGTAAAACAAAAAGAAAGAATGAAAAACAAATATGAAATGTTACTTTCACTGAAAAAAGGAAAAAGTGTTATACTTGACCAAAATGTGGAGACACCTATCCAACAAATTCCTTTGTCCTTAGACTTCAGGCCAGAGATAAATATCCTGAAAAGTAAGTATTGCAGTCTGAAAAGAAATGCTTATTCAATTATTCTTTAACAAGTGTTAATAAACAAAAATCTGCTGTTGGAAGAAGGCCATGATGAAGCGGAGATAATTAATCTAAATAAGAAACAGAAAACTGTGGTGAGGAGACCATTAATAAGTGTCTAATTTCTTAATAATAAGACTATGAATATGAAACTAGAAACTATGTGAACTATGATTAACAAACACAACTCAGAAAATTTGGAGGTAGACTGGGAAAAAGTGTGAGGAAATGGGTTGATTTCATCTTCCTTTGTAAGAGAGAATGAATAGATTCTTTCTGAATTGGAACAGTTCTCTTCTGAAAAAAGGACCCCTTGAGGGATGAATCTGGCGGTATACATATGATGGCCACTAACATTGTGGGCTCCGCCAACTACAGACATCTGGCAGTTTGTTAATAAGAAGAACTGATAATACAACCACTAAAATATACTGCACCTATGAGAAATTATGGAGCCCTGGTGGCACAGTGGTTAAGAGCTTGGGTGCTAACAAAAAGGTTGGCAGTTCAAATCCATTAGCCTCTTCTTGGAAACCCTATGGTACATTCTACTCTGTCCTATAGGGTCGCTGTGAGTCGGAATCAACTCTATGGCAATGGGTTTGATATTTTTGGTTTTATGAGAAATTAGTATTATGTGTGATGGTATCTGCCTGATGCACAAATGTCTCTATGATTTCTTGAATAGATGCCGATTTCTTTGATATGAAGGTCTTTTCTATGCTTTAATTTTATATAGATTTTGAAGCCTGTCTTCACATGTTACAGGTTCCTTCACATTAAAAAGTACAGCATATAAGAACGTTATGCATCATCATCATCAATAGTTGGTACTCACTACCTCCGATGAACCAATCAAATAATCTGCTTAATAGATTCAATGTACCTGTGATACTTTGTTGGTACGAGTCAGAATGGACTGGACAGCACACAACAGCACCTTTAAAAACTAATCTCTTCAGAGACAAAATCATCAGTAATTGCCCATTGCTGGAGTCTGGGAAGTCATACATAGACACTTGCTCTTTTATGACTTACAATGAATGTTGCTTGTAAGAGGGGAAAAAAAGAGTGAGAGACATAAAGAGAAAGAGATTGCCTATCTAATTGGCATTTGAAATAACTTTCCTTATTTTTTACATTTTTCTTTGTTGTCATTTGGGTTTAGGGAGCCCTGGTGGTACAGTGGTTAAGTGCTTGGCTGCTAACTAATTGAAAGATCTTTGCTCTGTGGGAGAAAGATGCAGCATTCTGCTTCCATAAAGATTTACAGCCTTGGAAATCCTATGGGGAAGTTCTGCTCTGTTCTATAAGGTCACTATGAGTCAGAATTGACTCCATAACAATCGGTTCCACTTTTTTTCTTTTTTAAAGCTGCCTTAGAAAGCGACCAAAACCAAAAGCCAAACCCATTGCCGTCAAGTTAATTCTTACTCATAGTAACCCTGCAGGACAGAGTAGAACTGCCTGGGAGGGTTTTCAAGGAGCAGTTGGTGGATGCAAACTGCCGACCTTTTGGTTAGGATCTGGGCTCTTAACCACTGCACTACCAGGGCTCCTTCGAAAGTGATAGTGGACAACAATGTGATATCTTACACAATATGGGCAGTCATAATAGAGTTCCTATTGTTCACTAGTCCATAATTTAACAATCTTTACCATTCTAATTTTCACGAGCCTTGCAGTTCCCCCCGCCCCCCTCTTTCTTCTGCTTTCACTATTTTCAGAATACAAGATTTGGAGCCAGAGAACCTAGGCTAAAATCAACTATTTACAATGCAAATGATTTTGGAGAAGTCTCAAAATTTTCATCTCTGAATGTAAAATAATTATAACACTGAGTTCAGAGAATTAAATAATAATAGATCATGAAAGTACTTTATAAATGTTAAAATGTAGATATAATAATAAGAAGAAGCAGTACCATATTTTTCACAAACAACACACCCACACAAGTAACACGCCCATGCATATAATGCGTGGAAATGATGAAATTAGGTAAAACAGCTCTGGCATAGCATGCCCACACATATGCCATGCTTTGGCCTCGTTCACCTGTCCTCCCATATTTCAGGTATATCAGATCATTTTGTTCATTTTCTTTCTTTTCATTTTCTTTAGTCTCCTGCCTATACATATAAAAATAGTCCAACAATATTACTTTTGAACATAGTTGTATAATGAAGGTATAAGCCATGGTCAAAAGTCATGGATTGAGTTTGGTAGTCTCCAGGTAATTGGAAAATAAACAATTGAAAATGTTTGTTTCTATTAATTTGAGTTGATAATTATAGCACATTAGCTCAGCAGTTGACTGTGAAAACCTTATCAGGTTTTGTTAGATCTGCTTATTTCGTAGTTTAATTATGTCTTCTTAATGTCAATTGAAGTCAGCAACATATAAAAAAAATTTGGCTTAACATGCTTATGAAAATAACACATGAGGGCATTTCACGGTTGCTAAAAATAAAAATATATTTGCTAAAAAATATAGTTGTAGTGGTGGCAATTAGGTTCAAGTTTCAATAGCCCTGGATTTGTATCCCAGATCTGGCATTTAACTAATATATAAATTAATTGTTCTCAGCCTCAGTTTCATCATCTACAAAACGGGGAAATAAAACTAGCCACATGGTTGTTGTGAGAGTTAAGTGAGACACTGCATGTAAATTGTTCAGCATAATGCTTGGCATACTGTGATTACACTACAAGAAAGCATCAGTTATTATTATTATTATTAGCTCTAATACTGAGTAGCTACGATACACTGGGTATTTACAGATGTTAATGTCAATCAATTTTGATAAAAATACTGTACAGAAAACATTATTATCCACAGTTAATAAATACAGCAGCAGGGGCTCAGAGAAGTAATTGGTCCAGGGTGAAAAAATGATTGCACTAGAATTTGAATCCAAGTGTGACTGATTCTAAAGCTCAAGAGTTTTCTATTACAAAAAGTATAAAACTACGTATTAAGTGTAAATTTTATGGATCCTATGAATTTACAATATTAATTAAATAATCACATTTTCAATGTGTAAAAAAAATTTTTTTTTTTTTTAAAAGATCAGAAGGTATTATTTTTCACTGTTTGCCTGGGTTGTTTAATTCTAACTGGGCATTTGACGGAGTTAGATATGCTTTTCCAAACTGTTATAAATTCATCATGATTCAACAACAGATACATTTTTGACAACAATTTCCTCTAGTTATTTATTATTAGACCATTAGTTTTCCTTTTCTCTGTTGAATAAGAAATCTTAGTTGCAGCAGCAATATAATTTGATACAGAGATACACAGTTTAATTAGTAAAAAAAACTTCAGCTAGGTTGTTTAGAATTTTAGGAAAATACTTGTTAGAGGTACTTGACATCCAAAATAAGTACCTGCTCATTGTAAGTGCTCAGTTTTTATTGGATATATGTTTAGAATATCATGAGCACTTTTTTTTTGCCCCAAAAAAGAGAAACAGAATACGTTTCAATACAAATCACTTGAATCTATTCTTCTAAGGTGTATATCTTTTCCAGTAATATTTTTTAAAGTTCTCATTTCCAGAAACATTCATTCTTGCCTTTCTTGAATTTTTTTTGTGGTTATCCACTGAGGATGAAATTGTGTAGACATTAGGAGTTTGTCTTTCCCTCAGTCTTCCTTCATCTACCTAAGGCAGTGGTTTTCAATGAATTTTCTCCCCAGGGTAAAGTTAGCAATGTCTGTTTTGATTATTAGGGAAGGGCTCCTATTGGCATCTCGTGGGTAGGGGCCAACAATGCTTCTAAACATCTTACAATTCACCAGTCATCCCCCTACAACAAAGAATTCTCTGATTCAAAATGTTAATGGTGTCGAGGTTAGGAAACCCTGATCAAAGGCCATCATGTAATGAAATTCATGATTAATAAAAATAAAGCAGAACATTTTGCTTTTTCCCTAGTTCACAATTCAGGCTGCTAGAGAGCCTAATGGCACATGTTTGTACCCTGGTGGCTCAACAGTTAAGCACTGGGCTGCTAACTGAAAGGTTGATGGTTCGAACCCACCCAGGGGATCCATAAGACAAAACTCTAGCGATTTGCTTTCATAATAAATCAGGAAAAAAAACTGAAACCCATTGCCATCGAGTTGATTTAGACTCATAACAACCCTATAGGACAGAGTAGAACTGCTCCGTAGGCTTTCCATGGAGCTGCTGGTGGATTCAAACTGCCGACTTTTTGGTTAGCAACTGAGCTCTTAACCACTATGCCACCAGGGCTCTGCTTCCATAATGGTTACAGCTGAAAAAACCCTATGGGATAGTTTCATTCTGTCACATGAGATTGCTATGAGTTTCAATGGACTAGATGGCACCTTATTTGTACTCCCACCAATATATTTATTTACCATTTCTTCAGGAATAGTATCCCAAAACACTTCAAATCCAAGTCAACATTTGAGATCCATTCCTACTGCCAGTTTTTCATGAAATTTTCATTAATTTCAAATTACCTTCATCAAAGGATCTGAGTGTTAAGTAATTAAATTAGACCAAATCTGCTAACTGCACATAGTAGGCACTCAATCAGTTTAAGTGTGCCTCCTCTTTCCTATTCAGGCTTTTTCTCTTCTGATCTCCTATTGACTGTATTTACTTACTGATGAACACTTAATTTTATATTGTTGTGACATTGTATTTTGAGGACATGTCTTATCTCTTCCATGAGAATATAAGCACCTTAAAGCAAGGGTTACTTTTTATACTTATTTGCATTATCTTATTATTTTATTTACGGCATACTCCAGCATCATTAGCACCAAGTAACAACACTTGATTGAATGAGTGAAGGAAGGAAGATATGAAGGAATGTATAAGGACCAATATTTTGATATCTATAGTTCCCAAGTAGTGATAGTATTAATTCATGACTTTTTCTTTATTATATATTATTTTTAAAATTGTAAGAGATTTAAATACTTAGAGGTTTCTAAAAAACATAATATTTGTGTTTAACAGAATTTTTCTTAGCTCTGCTTTACAGGATAAAAACAAAGAAATTTTATATATATATATATATATATATGTACCCTGGTGGCACAGTGGTTAAGAGCTATGGCTGCTAACCAAAAGGTCAGCAGTTTGAATCCACCAGGCACTCCTTGGAAACTCTATAGGTCAGTTCTACTCTGTCCTATAGAGTCGCTATGAGTCAGAATCGACTCAGTGGCAATGGAATTATATATATATATATTTATATATATATATGTACATGGAGAGAGAGAGTTGTAGTTTTTTTTTTAATATACAGCATCGATGTTTTAGACACTCATTTTTTCCTTACAGCTATCATACCTTTCAAAGTTTTTTTTTTTTTTTTAATCACAAAAAAAAATCAGTTTAGGTCTCTGCAATTTACTAAAGAAATATAATTTGCTAGCTGTAAGTTTATTTTGGTACTTCATTAATTACAAGGAAAGAGCAAGAATTTTGAATATAAATAATGGAAAAAGAAACAAAATGTCTTGATATTTTGAAGAATTTTAAAGCGTGTCCTTTCTGTCCTTACAGAAAGCGTGGACTATGGGCCAGTGTTTGTGCAAGAACCAGATGATGTCATTTTTCCAACCGATTCTGATGAAAAGAAAGTAGCATTTAATTGTGAAGTGCGCAGCAACCCTGTTCCCAGTTACAGGTAGAAATTCATTATCAATAATTTTTCCTAAGCCTTCAAAAATTCCCTTGAATAATATCCCGACACTCCCAGGGAGTATTATAATGCTCAAGTAATTTTTGTATATTTCTCTTTTGATTGTTTCCTAAGGTGGTTTCGAAATGGAACAGAAATAGACTTAGAAAGTGATTATCGCTATAGTTTGATAGACGGCACCTTCATCATAAGCAATCCAATTGAAGCAAAGGATTCTGGTCATTATCAGTGTTTAGCAGCTAACACTTTTGGAAGTATTCTGAGTAGAGAAGCCATACTTCAGTTTGCCTGTGAGTAAAGTATATGCTTTTTCCATATATATATAAAATGTTACATATATATGTACATAGTTAATATACATAATTTTAAACTTTATTTAGGCAAAAAGTTAAGGCCTCAAATTTAAAAGCAGTGGTAAAATCTTGGTAAGGATTACAACTATGCAAACAATGATCTTCTCCTGGGGTATTCTGAAATTCTTTGAAATGTTTACTATCTTCTAAACAAACCTGATGTACTAGTCTGGGAAGTTAAAAATTCTATTCATGAAAGCAGATAAAGTTTTAGATTTTAAATATGTTTATAAATCTATTTTAAAAAAGGGAGAGATTTTCTAATTCTCCTTGTCTTTTTAAAAATATCTGTTTTCGTTCTTCAGCTGTTTACTGCAGACATTATTTGCTATAGAAACCTGAGGACATAAGGTATCATACAATAAAATTTTGGTGTTAGTCTGGTAATCAAAGGAAAAAAAAAATCTTCAAATTATTTCACTTATGATGAGGGCTGACACCAAATTTAGGATAGACTACTATGTGAAAAAAATAATCTTTAGCATTATTTCTTACTAAATAGTCCCACTTAAATTTAAATTCTTAAGGATTATAATCTCTAAAAAATGGATAGGAAGCCCAAGAATCTTTGTGTTGATAATTCATATGTAACTATATTGGGTATATAATTTATTATAAAGTGATTTTTAACTTAAAACTATACCCTGAAGATTGTAATAATTGATTTTTCACTATCTAATCTTCCTCACACATGCATTCTATTTAACTCAGAATTCAGACACTTTATTATAGAAGAAGAAAAGGAAAGAATAAAGTAATTATAATGGATATAGTCTGCAGAACACTGAGCTACTTCCTGGTAATGCCTAAATATTATTTTAAAGTTTTTTAACATCTAGAAAATATTTTTTTAAAGATTTGGCTAAGGAAATCATAAATGCACATTTATATACCTCAAATATGCCATCACAAAAGCTAAATTAAGTTTTATTTCAGAAAATATTGTATGGTGTAACACAAACTCTAATACATTTCAGTACACACATTAACAAAGTGATTTGATAAAACAAAGTAAATAACACTTTTAATCACCTCTTTGTTCAATACAGCAGTCTTTTTCAAGACAGATACAACAAATATTAGTGACATACACCTTACACTTTGGTCAATATTATCTGACTCAAGCCCACAAATTTGTGATTGTTTTTCCCCCAAATAAACAAACAAACAAAAAAAAAAAACAGTGACAGTAAATTACACCAAGTGTTTTTCTGCACATATCAGAGCAGATTTCTATGTATCGGAAGATCCCAGCTATCTTTAGGTCTGTAATTGCTGCAAGACTCCTGAAAATATGAATCACAGCCATCAAAAGCTGTCCCCCACTCAGATGAAGCACACTGGCACCAACATTTGCAGTTCAATAACCAGGCATGGAGCATGCAGCATAATCTATCCAACTCAAACTCCCCAAAATGTGGTTTAGAGTGATGTTTGCTTTCTTTTTTAGCTTAAACATTGTGGGTAAATATACATATGCATTCATTGGTAATATGACTCTGCCCCTTCCCATGCCTACCCCATGAGACTCAATATTCTATTCTGGAGGCCACAGTTCAGTCTGAAATTGATCAGACATGCAATCAAAATGCCCTGGTGATTACTGGTGATTGGAATGTAAAAGTTGGAAACAAAGAAGAAGGATCAGTGTTTGGAAAATATAGCCTTGGTGATAAAAACGATGCCAGAGATCGTGTAATAGAATTTTGCAAAACCAACGACTTCTTCATTACAAATACCTTTTCTCAAAAGCATAGTGACTATACACATGGACCTAGACAGATGGAATACACAGGACTCAAACTGACTACATCTGTGCAAAGAGATAATGAAGAAGCTCAGTATAATCGGTCAGAACAAGGCCCTGGGGCCAACTGTGGAACAGACCAACAGTTGCCCATATCCAAGTTCAAGCTGAAGCTGAAGGAAATTAGAGCAAGTCCACAAAAGCTAAAATATGACCTTGAGTATATCCCACCTGAATTTAGAGACCATCTGAAGAATAGATTTGACACATTGCACACAAATGACTGACGAGTTGTGGAATGACATCATATATGAAGAAAGCAAGAAGTCATTAAAAAAGACAGAAAAGACCAAAAT
Organism: Loxodonta africana; assembly: GCF_030014295.1. NCBI lineage: Eukaryota > Metazoa > Chordata > Mammalia > Proboscidea > Elephantidae > Loxodonta > Loxodonta africana. The sequence continues at coordinate 119,448,731 of NC_087348.1, forward strand.
AGATATCAGAAGAGACTCTGAAACTTGCTGTTGAACATAGAGTAGCTGAAGTGAAAGGAAGAGATGATGACGTAAAAGAGAGCTGAACAGAAGATTTCAAAAGGTGGCTCGAGAACACAAAGTATTATGGTGAGATATACAAAGACCTGGAGATAGAAAACCAAAAGGGAAGAACACACTGAGCATTTCTCAAGTTGAAAGAACTGAAGAAAAAATTCAAACCTTGAGTTGCAGTAGTGAAGGATTCTATGGGAAAAATACTAAATGACGCAGGAAGCATCAAAAGAAGATGGAAGGAATGCACAGAGTCATTATACCGAAAAGAATTAGTCAACGTTCAACCATTTCAGGAGGTAGCATGTGATCAGGAACTGATGGTACTGAAGGAAGAAGTCCAAGCTGCACTGAAGGCATTGGTGAAAAACAAGTCTCCATGAATTGAAGGAATATCAATTGAGTCGTTTTAACAAACGGATGCAGCACTGGAACCCAAGCCATGGTATTTTCAGTCACATCATATACATGTGAAAGCTGGACAACGAATAAGGAAGACTGAAGAAAATTGATGCCTTTGAATTATGGTCTTGGCAAAGAATATTGAATATACCATGGCCTGCTAAAAGAACAAAAAAAAATCTGTCTTGGAAGAAGTACAGCCAGAATGCTCCTTAGAAGAAAGGATGGAGAGATAGTGTCTCACATATTTCACATATGTTATCAGGAGGGATCAGTCCCTGGAGAAGGACATCATGCCTGGTAAAGTAGAGGATCAGCAAAAAAAAGGAAGACCTTCAACAAAATGAATCGACATAGTGGCTGCAACGATGGGCTCAAGCATAACAATGATTGTGAGGATCCCACAGGATGGAGCAGTATTTTGTTCTGTTGTACACAGGGTCGCTATGAATTGGGACCGACTCAAGGCACCTAACAACAAAGGTATTCATCTTTTAAATGTCTTAAAATTAGGTAAAATTTTCAAATTATCAAAATGATTATAAAAGCTTTTTTTTTTTTTTAACTAAGAATTTACTCAAATCTCTAAATGCAAAAATTGTATGTTTTTGGGGAAGAAACACAAAATATATAAAGTACAGAAAGATATCTTTCCCCCTCCAAATCCCATTCCCCAAAAGTAATTATATTAAAATTCTGGGCTATTCTTTTAGGCTTTATCCTATATAACCCAAGTACATATCCACATATGTTATACCTTAATTTTATCTGATAGAAAAAAGTATCTGATAAAGTTATTCTATTTTATCATATACAATAACTTTATCAGATACTTTTTTCTACACCTTGCTAGTATTATTTTAATCTAAAGTCAAATAGGAGGGCCATACCACCCAATCCAAAGTCAGTTTCTGAATTATCAACCAACTGGATTTTGGTTCCTCACTGTTTAATACACCTGTATAACAGACTAACCAAAAAAAAAAAAAAAAAAAGCAGACTAGGCCCCTTTTATTAAAACAAAAACAATAACCAGTTGCTATCACTGACTCCGGAGCCCTGGTGACCGGACTCCGGAGCCCTGGTGACACAATGGTTAAGAACTATGGTGAGCTACAGCTGCTAACCAAAAGGTCGGCAGTTGGAATCCTATGGGGCAGTTCTACTCTGTCCTATAGGGTAGCTATGAGTCGGAAGCGACTCCATGACAATGAGCTTTTTGTGTGTGTGTTTTATTTGTATCACTCACTCCAACTCATGATGACCCCGTGTGTATCAGAGTAGAACTGTGCTCTATACTGTTTTCAGAGGCTGATTTTTTAGAAGTAGATGGTCAAGACTTTCTTCTGAAGTACCTCTGGGTGGGCTTGAACTTTCAACCTTTTGGTTAACAGCTTAGCCTGTTAACCATTTGCACCACTCAGGGACTTTGGGTGTCTTTTATAATTGAACTTTATTTTTGTTTTATAATTGACACTTTTAAAATCTGTACCTTTTACATACGCTTCTGCCGTTTGGAATATGATATCTTTGCTTGAAATGATGTGATTATAAGACTCCTAGGCTAGCGTTATATAGATAACCATCAGATAGGTACCTATACAACAAAACTACTAATCTGTTATTTTATAAATAGGTAGGTATCTAAATGAACAATAAAGTTACACATATACTAACACATTTTATTAAGTTTAATAAGATTTAAATATATCTTATAGTCATCTTTCTTTTGCATGAAATTTATACATATACATACACACATACGATATTAAATTTTCTGGGTTTGAGTATCATTAGTCCCACGGATTTTTACAGATTCACCTTATTCGTATACATATATAAACTGTCATAATTTGACTATTGGTACTTCCTTAATTCTAGATTTGTGTCTTTCTTATTAAACCAGAAATAGATTTTAAAATATTCTAGCTGTCCACTAACAACATCTTGATCCCCCTTACCCAGCTACTTTGATTCGGCTACTTTGCATTGACCATGATGTTATGAAGCTTAAAATCTACATGCTAGAGGTACTTATTAGTGTGTGCCGAATTAGTTCTAAACCAAAAAAACCAAACTCATTGCTGTTGAGTTAATTTCAACTCAGAGTGACCCTATAGGACAGAGTAGAACTGCCCCATAGGGTTTCCAAGGATTTTAACTGCTGATCTTTTGGTTAGCAGCTGCAGCTCTTAAGCACTATGCTACCAGGGTTTCCAAATTAGGTTTAGTGGTGGTTAATATGACATTATTGCTAAACCAATTTAGTGACGGATATGAAAAAAAAAAACACCTATTTTTAGGTCTCAAGTTCACATGAATACCTTATATTTACTAAGTGCGTGTTTCTATGCCAGGCAATGCTCTAAGTGCTTTAGATGGATTAACTTTTTCACCCTAATAACTATGGTATGAGTTGCTATGTCATATAATGTAAATCCATTTTATAAACGATACCTCTAATTTAACTCTCGTAGTACTCAATCTTCCCCTATTCTAACATAAAAGTGTGTTGTATTCCGTTTATGACATACTCAATTTGATTTTGAACTCTTCTCCCAAACTTTAATTACATTGTAATCTTTCAAGTAATCCTCATATGCTTCATCAACCACCCTTCAAAAATTTATTAACATTTATGAAATATAAAAAAAATAAATACTAGAAACAACAATTAGTAATATAATCATGGTGTTCTGCATATCTTCTCATTGCTCAAGTTTAGTGAATAAACCATTTACGTAATGTGTCTTACTGCAGTTTAAGAGTTTAAGAGACACTTCATAGATCTGAAAGTTTGGGGTTTATAGTAATTTTGGAGTGTAATTATTTTTCTTATCATATTTTCTCTTTTAATACCATATGTTTTACACAAATGATGTACACGTCCTACTTTTTTTTGCCAGCATTTAAAGATATTAGCGTAGTGTGCTTACAAAAATACCTGGGGGATGGGGGAGGTCATGATTGGCAAAAAAAAAAATAGAACATTCATGTTATTTACGTAAAAATACAGTAAACACTTCCCTCATATTTTCTTTCTTTGTTCATTAGATTATCTAAAGTTAGGGTCTAGAACTAAATTTTCTAAACGAATTTGAGACAGGACAAAGATGACTGTGGCCAGTATCAAAAGCTGATGATATCATCATAGCTTCTGGCTTTAGAAGAGGAAGGTAACAAGGACATGAGTCTTAGCACTTTTTGCCTGGATATGTAGCAATAATAAAATACATATCTGGAGTTGGAGCAATTAAGCAAATGTAAAGCAAATTAAATTTCTTTTTTTAAACTTTTGTTTCTATTCACTCGTCATGCAGTATATGAACAAATGCAAAGTAGCAAATATATTTGTTTAATAATTTTTTTCTTTGATTAATATAATCTCTACTTCATTGCAAGCTGATTGATTTGACCTGCTATGTAACATTATGTACAGTAAGCATAAATATACCAAAAAGAACCAAACTCATTGCTGTTGAGTCTATTCCAACTCATAGCGACCCTATAGGACAGAGTACAACTGCCCCATAGGATTTCAGAAGCAGACTGCCACATCTTTCTCCTGCTGAGCAGTTTGAACTGCTGATCTTTTGTTTAGCAGCTGAGCACTTAACTGCTACATCATCAGGGCTCCCTAAACATAAATATGAAAATAAATAAATATAGTTCAAATAAAAATACATTTCATAATAAGAAGTCAAAATAGTGTAGGCCATAATATCTCAGTTATTATGGTTGAGACATAAATATTCCTCTAGGACTCCTTGTGGTTAAAGCAAAAAGAAAAATGCAAAGATTTAAAGAACCCTAATTTCCTCAAGGGAAGAAAATCTTTTCTTGACATTTAATCCTCATAGAAATTTCTCAAATGTGTTTTTATATAGGGAGCTCAACAACATCCTTACATTAAAAAAAAAAAAAATTTTTGTAGTAAGTTTAAATTAGGCTGACAAGAAACCATACCAATTCTTTAAATATAACTAGAACTTAATCATGAAGCTATTCATTCATTTATAAAGCTTTTTAAAAAAATTTTGATCTGAGCAGCTAATGGATTTGAGCAGCTGCCACACACTCGCTCATTTCCCCCTTTAACTTACCCCTCACATGTCTAAATGTTGACCCATGAGGATCTTTCATTTTAAGTTCTCCCTAAATAAATATTTATAACCATGGTTCAGTTTAGTTAATGTTAACACTGTGACTTTAGTATTAATAAATCTATACCTCACAAGGGCATAGTAAAAATTAATGAGGCAGAGAAGTGATGTTTGTGAATGTTTTTTTACCTTCGAAAAGGAAGATATAAATGAAGACAAAGCTGTAGTGTTATTGCTAGTGATGATTGTTACTGGTTATCAATAAGATTATTTTAGACAAAGCATAATTGGTTCTTGTAGGTTATGTTCATCACGAGGACAATTTTCTCACCTAATATAGTGATTTCTCTTCAGTAACAAAAGAGAATACACCGTGTAGAACTTTGTCACTCTATTAGCTTATTACCAAGCTGATGAGAATCTGGATTTGGTAATGTGACACTGCATATTTCTCACACATCCTTCAGAAATCCAAAGCTTAGAGCAATCTCTCCATAGTTTGGATTTGTAGAAATAATTCATGCCAGCAAGTCAAACATAAAATGAATCAAGAATAAAATCTCCTCATGCTGTCCCTTGCTTCAAAGATATCTTTACATGCCAACCCTGGTAAATTGATAGTTCATATCTAAATTTGAACATATTGCTTTTCAGGGCATTTAGATGATTTAAATCCAGAATATTCCATTAGTTTTCCTTGAAGCAGTTGATTAAAATAACCTCCTTAACTCTTTGAGAGGTTATATGATTTTTGTAGGCTTTGCATTTAAATCCTTTAATTTAACCTTTCATTTTCATATAAACTCAAAAATTACTTCTCTGATTTTTTCATAACTTTTTCTCCTAAAGTGAAATCGACCTTAGACTTTAAAACTACACTCTACTAGTGTTTAACATCTAATGAAATTATTTGAATAATCGCTAACTCCACGGTATAGCCAAAGCTTTATTTCACCAGTCAATGAGAATTTCTTTATAATAACTTTATTAAATCATTTGGATATTAATCCGAAAGAAATAGTCACACTGACGTGGTTGATATTATTAGTTGTAAAATTATCAGATTTTATTTCAAAACAATTAGTTCTTGTTTGTAACTTATCTTCCATATACAGAACCACTCTGCTTTTCTTAAATAAAATCACTACTCAGAAATATAGCTTGAATCTTCCTGAAAAAAAGATAGTTATAATAAACATAATACATTTAGATAACTATGAGTGTATGACCCTTTGGCCAACTATAATATGGATTATTAGGTTTAGATCATAGAAAATATAGGAAAAATTAAAATCCATAATGAAATGCTTTAAAGAGAAGTAATTAACAGTGAATCAAAGTTGAAACCTGTAATATTTTGTCATCAAAGCCTTCATTCTATTACATGAATTCTAAATGTGCAAATATCGTATTTATCAAAGCTCATCCAAACATACATTTTATTTATGGAAATCATATGTGACAAATGACTCCCGGCAAAATGGTTACACTTGCCTGGCTTAACACAGGGCACTTATTTTTTGCTATTTTTTTTTAACTATAATAGATACACACCAGCACATACAGCATTTAAACAATTTCTACATGTATACTTTAGTGACATTGATTACATTCTTCAAATTGCGTGCCCATTTTCACTCTCTTTTTCCAAACTATCCCACCACCATTAAGATACCAATACTGCAATCCAAGGGGGAAGCAAAAAAACCATTTTTCTCCGTCCCTCCAGCCCCTGGTAACCATAATTACTATTGATTTCTAAATATTTGGCACAGGATATTCTTGATCTCAATGATCCTCTTCTTGTTTTTAGAAATGCAGAAAGTCAGTTCTTTCCTCAAGTTGTGTGAAGCAATGGGGAGAGGCCAGGATCAGGGAGTATATAAATCCTCTGACCCTTACTGCTCAAGCACATTTACCTAATTCATTGCCCTTTAATCCTCAACAGTGTCTTTGGAGACCTTTCCCTGGCACAAGAAATTTGTAGGCATAGATATACAATAAATGTTTTAAATCTCACTGCCACTGCCAGGTCAATACGATAAAAGAGCAGTTCCAACTCAGGAAAACTCATAATCCTAGTGAATATAAAAATACTAATGTAAGAGAAAAAAAGAACAAAGAAATGTTTATGGAATGAGTACTTTCTAGGATCATTTTGTCTCATGAACCCTTTCTATGAGGGGCAAGTCAGAGCAGATTTAGTATTACCCAGCTGAGGTTTCTCATAACAGATTCTCATGAGTATACTCATGTATCTGGAAAAAAAGGAGCTTTTTATAATAGGCTTCCTAAATTTATTGCAAAGCAAGGCTCGGTTCAAACAGTAAATGATGCTGTATGAGTCTGTGCAGGAAGCTGAGATTAAAATACATCTTTCACAGCTTTGAATAGAATGGCATCATACTTTGGACATAAAATCTGGTCTGTAAGAACTTAGATACAATTGTATCTCTCTTTTTTTAAAAAAATGCTTCCTTTTTTCCCCCCTTTTATCCACTTTTTTATATATTACCAATTATTTACTGTAGCCTATTACCTGTGTCTTATTGACTATGCAAAGGCATCCGACTGTGTGGATCATAACAAATTATGGATAACGTTGCAAAGAATGGGAATTCCAGAACACATAATTGTGCTCATGAGGCCAAGAGGCAGTCATTCAAACAAAACAAGGGGATACGGCATGGTTTAAAATCCAAAAGGTGTTTGTCAGGGGTATATCCTTTCACCACACTTATTCAATGTTTATGTTGAGCAAATAATCCAATAATTTGGACTATATGATGAAGAACATGGCATCAGGATTGGAGGAAGACTCATTAACAACTTTCAGTATGCAGATGACACAACCTTTCTTGCTGAAAGCGAAGAGGACTTCAACCACTAAGTGATGAAGATCAAAGACCACAGCCTTCAGTAAGGATTACATCTCAACATAAGGAAAACAAAAAGCCTCACAACTGGATCAATAAGCAACATCATGGTAGAGAAAAGATTGAAGTTGTCAAGGATTCCATTTTACTTGGATCTACAATCAACACCCATAGAAGCAGCAGTCAAGACGTCAAACAATGTAATGGATTCGGCAAGTCTCTTGGAGAAGACCTCTTTAAAGTTTTAAAAAGCAAAGATGTTACCTTGAGGACTAAGGTGCGCCTAACCTAAGCCATGGTATTCAATCACCATTGTATTTTCAATGCATAATTTTCAATATGCATGCCAAGGCTGGACAATGAATAAGGAAGACTGAAGAAGAAATGATGCTTTTGAATTATGATGTTGGCAAAGAATGTTGAATATACCATAGACTGATAGAAGAACGAACAAGTCTGTCTTGGAAGGAGTACATCCAGAGTGCTCCTTGGAATCGAGGATGGTGAGACTTTGTCTCACGTGCTTAGGTTGTATTAGCAGGAGGGAACAGACCGTGGAGAAGGACAATATGCTTGGTAAAGTAGAAGGTGAGCAAAAAAGAGGAAGACCATCAATGAGATGGACTGACACAGTGGCTGCAACAATGGGCTCAAACATAACAACAATTGTGAGGATGGCACAGGACAGGGCAGTGTTTCATTCTGTTCTACATGGAGTCACTATGTATAACTCAACAGCACCTTGCAACAATATTGTAGCCTAAAAGGTATATTTATCATATTTACAGTATAAGCTTAGGCTTACCTTTAGACCTGGATAACTTCTCTATCTCGAGGTTTTGCTCTATTCATTCTGTGGAACTTTAGGGGCAAGTATGGGACAAGGTAGCTGCTTAGGTGGAGCTCCTGTGTAGCACAGAAAGTTAAACATTCAACTACTAGCTGAAAGGTTGGCAGTTTGAACCCATCCAGAGGTACCCGGGAAGACAAGCCTAGTGATTGATTTCTGAAAAGTCATAGCCTTGAAAATCCGATGAACACACATAGGGTTGTCATGTGTTGGAGTCGTCCTCACAGCAGCTGATGACAACAAAGCTGCAAGGGCATCCATTAAGTCTGTGCGGTGGATGGGGTGGATTTAGCAGAAACTCCTATTCTTCACCTTGTTGGGTTTTCTACTACCCAAGGAATACAGATCTGAACAGCATGTTTGCCTTCTTAAAACATTTACAAGTCTCAGAGTTCATTACAGAATAAAAGGAAAACATCAATGAATGGCCTCAAAGGCCATTGTTTGGACTTTGCCTGCTTTTCCAGGTTTCTCTACAATATTCAGGATAGACTGAACTTTATACAGTACTCGAAGCATTTCATTCTTGTTTATGATACCATATCTTTATGTGGGATATTTTCTCCATGTGGAACATGATTCAACAATCCACCTTCCTCTCTTTCACACAAACATATTCTCTCTCTTTCTCTCCCTTTCCCTCCTTATATAATTTTTCTTGTTATAGTGCATTGCACACATTTATGGAAGCCACCTCTGGCTTCTGAAAACCATTTGGTCTTAAACACACCACTGGTCTTAGTTACAGTGTCAAGTCATTGAGGACAGAATTCATGTCTCATTTATTTTTGTTTTTTTAAATCTTTCAAATGTTAACATGCAGGCCCAGCATCAACACTCAGTGAATGCTTGCAGAATGAGTGAGTGAATGAATGAAACACCCTCCAGCACCATAGTGGCCACTATCCTCAGAAGACTCCCCTTCTGAGACCTATAAGTACAATGCTTCCTTAGGAGGTGTGACATAGCCTGTTCTAACATTTGCAACAGAGAACCAAAATAAATAAGATGATGTATGGAGAAAAATGTTATAAAGACCCACATAGTTACTGAGATTATCACTAAATTTAAAATGTGTACCAATAATGATATTAGTGAGTATAATTAATATCAATATAGGTATTAATATCCATTTTATATTTAGTAATAATATATTTACATGTTCTTTTATGTACTATTAGTAATACCTGCCAAATTATAATAGATATCTGAGACAAACTAAGGTATCCCAGAGAAATTTGTAAAAATTACCTTTCTTTAAAGCGATTTTAGATGCATCCCTGACTGCAAACAGAAGAAAGCTCTCTGATTTTCCTTTATAATCATAATTCTAGAAGTCTAGTAACATCTCTCCATTGATCATGGTAGCAATGAAAGTTTCGTATCCATTTCACAGCTTTGGGTTACACGCTTAGAATTGGTATAGTGACAGGATTTGTCAGACTAAGCAACAAACCTTGCTCTTAAGTTCCCTGGGAACGTACGTGCAAATGTCATTCTGCTTCAGTTGTCAACACTTAAGGTATCTACCCAGTACCACTGCCATAGCTCATGTCAAATGTTCAAAAACAGTACTTCGCTCTTTCTGTCAGCTTTTCCAAAAACTTATTTTTCAGGCCATTGTAAGAGGGGGAGGGTGCTTACTTCTCAACTCTTAATAAATAGATGAATTTAGAGAATTGTCTTCCCTAAGAACCTCACAGGAAATTAGTGTTTTAAAATGATCACATCTGTCACTACAGAATAACTGAAAAGATGTCTAAAATTGTCAGTAAAGAGCATCAAATGAGGTCATTAATTTCAATTCTGTATTCGTAAGCACAGTAAATCATCCACCAAAGAAATCACAACTGTAACAGGCTTATTTAAATTGTAATTCATGGAATTTCATACACAGTCATTAAATTCACAAAATAACAAATAGCGTAATTGCTGAGATGGAACTAGCATATTTATTAAACAGAATTTCTGAGTCCCTGTGCACCATTATCCATGCAGGTCTAGAAAACCTAACTTACTATTTTTATTTAATCCCATTGTGTAGCTCTCAGAACTGGGAAAGCTGTCAATGTTTTATTAGCCTTGATTAAAAAAAAAAAAAGCTTGAAAACTCGAATGTCTTTTCCTTTTTTTTTTCCTTTAGAGAATATTCTGTAGCAGAGTTTTTTATGATCTAATTTAATGATGTTTTATATTGTAGAGATTTTTCCAGAAGTTATTTCTTATGATATTCTCTAAATATTTTTGTCTCAGTTGAGTTACTCCCTTGTAGAGATGAGAAAAACAAGGCAATCTTTGTTCATAAAATAAACACTAGAGTGAAAATAATTGCTTTTTTCAAATTTTACATAGAAAATCAATTTTTGTTAATTATATGTATATAGTATTTATATTTAATGATATAAACATCAATAGTATTTAATGATAATTGCTTTTTCAATGATGTCTTTTCCTAGGTAAGCTTTTTGCACATATTCTCATGTTGAATTGCAGACAAAAAACCCACATCAGACATTATTCCCACTTAAAAATATTTGGAAATTTTGTCTGAGGGAGATAACTCACTTGCCCAAGGTGACACAGGCAGTAGGAAATGAAACTGGAATTCAAGTCTTGCTCTAGTTGATTCTAGATCCAATCTCTTAATAAAATAAGAGGGACAATATATCCCTAATGTTTATAGAATTTTTGCATGGATATCTAATTAAGTCATTTGAGCAATCCTGAGGTTATGCTGAGTAGTTTCCCAATCCCTAATTTTGGTATTAAAAAATCGAATATGATAAACTTCATCTATTCTACCTATAGTCACACAGGTCCAATTCAGACTTGACCAAAATCTATGTAATATATCTTATGTACTTTTGCATATTTCAGTCATCCTAGCTTTTAATCTTAACTTCAGTGTACCCACAGAAGACTGCCCTTTGCCTTTTTTTATCCCAGGTGATTACCTATTCACATGGATTATGCCAATAAAACCCTATATGGAGTAAATGGATGCCAACTGTTTTCATTTTAATGTAATGTTTTTCCTGATAAATCCAATGATGCATAATTGTAGACTTCCATCTAAGTTTTTATTAATTTGGGGGTGAAATTCAAAAGAGCCTTAAATTTAAGGGAGGTAAAATAAGGAAAATTCATGTAATTCCACTCTCAATGTTGCTGTCTCAGTGATATAGTCTTATTGATCTGGATTTACCTTCCTAACTAAGCACAATCCACTCCTTTGCAATGATACTTATCCTACAAGAAGACTTAGCCATAGAAATTAGGAATATCCAGATACCCTACTTTAGTTTAAATTATTTTCTAACTTAGCACCTCAAGTTCATAATTAACTGTTACTCTTGAGAACACAAACTAAAATAAGTTGAACAGCTAGAACTACTAAGAAGTATTTTTGTACTTTCAAAAGTAATGTTTAGGAAGGAAATAACTATAGTCTAAATTTTATTATATGACTTTTGATATTTTGAAGTACTAATAAATATAAAATTTGCAATACTGATCTAATTACATGTAGTGTATTTTTTACAAAATAAAGTAGGTGCCACTTAAATTGGATAAGGTTAAATGCATATTTAAAAACATAAAAATTAGCTGTCAACATAATCTTGCTTAAATTTATAACACTGATACCTCTGCATCATTTTGAATATGAGGTTTTCTTTGATGTCGTCAAACACGTTTTAGTGTAACAGTTAGATAAAAGCAAATAAAATATTTTAATAATACATTTTCACATGGTCTTTTTGAACTAAAAATATGTGTTCTTGCCAAGGGTCCACTGAAACTCTTCTGCCACAAAATGACATTCTTCATCTTTGCTGATTAGAAATGTTATTTTGTTTTCCCCTGGCCTCTGCCATGGAGACAAATTATCATCACCCTAGGAAACAATCAAACAGAATTGCTTTTTTTTTTCATCCATAGATTTAACAGGCTTTTGTAGGCCTATCTCATTTACAAGGATGCATGAGTGAAAAATACCCTTTTCAACAGCATAAACAGCGACTATACATTTGGACTTCACCAGATGGAATCCACAGGAATCAAATTAACTATGACTGTGGAAAGAGACCATGTAGAAGCTCAGTTATCATCAGCCAGAACAAGACCAAGAGCCGACTGCGGAACAGACGATCAATTCCTCATATGCAAGTTCAAATTGAAGCTAAAGAAAATTAAAACAAGTCCACGAGAGCCAAAGTATGACCTTGAGTATATCCTATCTGAGTTTAGAGACCATCTCAAGAATAGATTTGACACATCGAACACTAATGACCGAAGACCAGATGAGTCGTGGCATGATATTGAGGACATCACACATGAAGAAAGCGAAAGATCATTAAAAAGACAAATATCAATGTCAGAAGATACTCTGAAAGTTGCTGTTGAATATAGAGTAGCTAAAGCAAAAGGAAGAAATGATGAAGTAAAAGAGCCGAACAGAAGATTTCAAAGGACAACTTGAGGAGACAAGGTAAAGTGTCATAATGAAACCTGCAAAGACTTGGAGTTAGGAAACTGAAAGGGAGGAACACACTCAGCATTTCTCAAGCTGAAGTAACTGAAGAAAAAATTCAAGCCTTGAGTTGCAATATTGAAGGATTCTATGGGCAAAAAATTGAATGACCAGAAAACAACAAAAGAAGATGGAAGGAATTCACAGAATCACCGTACCAAAAAGAATTGGTCGATGTTCATTCATTTCTTGATCATAGCATATGATCAGGAACCAGTGGTATTGAAAGAAGAAGTCCAAGCTGCACTAAAGGCGTTAGCAAAAAACAAGTCTCCGGGAATTGATGGAATACCGATTGAGATATTTCAATAAATGGATGCAACACTAGAAAAGCTCACTTATCTATGCCAAGAAGTATGGAGACAGCTGCATGGCCAACCGACTGACCAAGATCCATACTTTTGCTCATTCCAAAGAAAGGTGATCCAACAGAATGCAGAAATTATTGAACAATATCATTAATATCACATGCAAGTAAAATTATGCTGAAGATAATCAAAAACATTTGAAGTATTACATCAACAGGTAACTGCCAGAAATTCAAGCCAGATTCAGAAGAGAACATGGAAAGAGGGACATCATTGATGATGTCAGATGGATCCTGGCTAAAATCAGAGAGTACCAGAAAAATGTTTAACATGTATTTTATTGACTATGCAAAGGCATTAAACTGTGTGGATCATAACAAATTATGGATAACATTTTGAAGAATGGGATTTCCAGAACACTTAGTTGTGCTCATGAAGAGCCTGTACATAGGCGAAGAGACAGTCATTTTAACAGAGCAAGGCGATAATGTGTGATTTAAAATCAGGAAAGATGTGCATCAGGGTTGTATCCTTTCACCATACTTATTCAATCTGTATGCTGAGCAAATAATCCAAGAAGCTGGACTGTATGAAGAAGAACGGGGCATCAGAATTGGAGGAAGACTCTATAACAACTTGCATTATGCAGATGATACAACCCTGCTTGCTGAAAGTGAAGAGGACTTGAAGCACTTACTGATGAATGTCAAAGACTAAAGCCTTCAGTATGGATTACGCCTCCACATAAAGAAAACAAAAATCCTAGCAACTGGACCAATAAGGAACATCATGATAAACAGAGAAAAGGTTGAAGTTGTCAAGAATTTCATTTTACTTGAATCCACAATCAACGCCCACGGAATCAGCAGTCAAGAAATCAAATGTTTTGCACTGGGCAAATCTGCTGGAAAAACCTCTTTAAAGTGTTAAAAATCAAAGATGTCACTTTAAGGACTAAGGGGTGCCTGACCCAAGCCATGGTATTTTCAGTCACTTCATACGCATTCGAAAGCTGGACAATGAATAAGGAAGAATTGGTGCCTTTGGATTATGGTGTTAGTCAAGAAAATTGAATATACCGTGGGCTTCCAGAAGAATGAACAAATCTGTCTTGGATGAAGTACAGCCAAAGTGCTCCTTAGAAGCAAGGATAGCGAGACTTCCTCTACTTCCTACATGTCATCAGGAGGAACCAGTCACTGGAGAAGGACACCATGCTTGGTAAATGGTCAGTGAAAAAGCGGAAGACTGTCAACGAGGTAGATTGACATAGTGGCTGCAACAATGGGCTCAAACATAGCAACCATTGTGAGGATGGTGCAGGACTGAACAAAATTTCCTTCTACTGTACATAGGGTAGAAACCCTGGTGGTGTACTGGTTAAGAGCTATGGCTGCTAACCAAAAGGTCTACAGTCTGAATCCACCAGGCGCTACTTGGAAACTCTATGGGGCAGTTCCACTCTGTCCTAGAGGACCGCTATGGGTCGAAATCAACTAGACAGCAATGGATTTGGGTTTTTTTTGGGGGGGGGGGGGTACATAGGGGTCACTATGAGTCAGAATTGATTCGCCAGCACCTAACAATAACAACAACATGGGGGAAAAATAAAGCATAGAAAAGCTCATGTAAGTTTTAACACAACCCTGTACTAAAATGTAAGTTTCCTAATTGTCTCTTTCTTTTAAAATGTGATTAAAAATATATTTTATTATGTAGTTCAGATAAAAATTATCATATAACTATTAACCACATATACTGTTTACAATGGTGAGTCACTAGTAAAGGACAATGACAGAAAAATGGAAAGCTTGACAGATGATTCAAATGTTCAGTGAGAAAAAAGCCATTCACTGGAGATACCACTTTTGTACAACTATAAAGCTCATCAGAGAAATTTTCACCTCCTAAGACTTTTTTAAGACCTTTCTGAATAAATGAGTCAATTTTTCTCAGAGGCATAATAAAGGCATGTAACCTGGCGATTCACTTTATCATTTTTTTGTTTGTTTTATTGTGCTTTAGGTAAAAGTTTACAACTCAAGTTAGTTTCTCATACAAAAATTTACACACGTATTGTTATATGATCCTAGTTGCAACCCCTGTAATGTGACAGCACACTCCTACTTCCCATCCCAGGTTTCCCATGTCCATTCAACCAGCTCCTATCCCTTTCTGCCTTCTCATCCAGCCTCTGGATAGGAGCTGCCCGTTTAGTCTCGTGTATCTACTTGAAAGAAGCACATTATTCGAGAGTATTATTTTATGTTTTACCCTCCAGTCTAATTTTTGAAGAGTTGGCTTTGGGAATGATTTTAGTTCTCCTGCTCTGTCAGGGACTCTCTGTTGTGTTCCCTGTCGGAGTGGTCATTGGTGGTAGCCAGGCACCATCTAGTTCTTCTGGTCTCAGGCTGATGGAGTCTCTGGTTTATGTGGCCCTTTTGTCTCTTGGGCTAATATTTTCCTTGTGTCTTTGGTGTTCTTCATTCTCCCTTACTCCAAGTAGGTTGGAACCAATTGATTTGTCTTCTATGGCTGCTTGCTAGCTTTTAAGACTCCAGATGCCACTCACCAAAATGCGATGCAGAACATTTTCTTAATAGCCTTTGTTATGTCAATTGACCTAGATGTCCCCTCAAACCGTGGTCCCCAGACCCCCTCCCTTACTACTCTGCCCCTCAAAGTGTTTGGTTGTGTTCAGGAAATTTTTTAGCTTTTGGTTTAGTCCAGTTTTGCTGACTTCCCATGTATTGTGTTGTCCTTCCCTTCACCTAAGATAATTCTTGTCTACTAATCAGTGAATTCCTCTCTCCCTGCCACCCCACCCTCAAAACCTTCAAAGAATATTTTCTTCTGTGCTTAAACCTTTTCTTGAGCTTTTATAACAGTGGTCTTATACAATATTTGTCCTTTTGCAACTGACTGATTCACTCAGCATAATGCCTTCCAGATTCATCCATGTTGTGAGATGTTTCGAGGATTCATCATTGTTCTTTATTGTTGTGTATTATTCCATTGTGTGAATATACCATAATTTGTTTATCCATTCATCTGTTGATGGGGCATCTAGGCTGTTTTCCATCTTTTTGCTCTTCTAAACAGTGCTACAATGACAGTGGGTGTGCATATATCTTTTCATGTGACAGCTCTTATTTCTCTAGGATATATTCCAAGGAATGGGATTGCTGGATTGTAAGGTACTTCTATTTCCAACTTTTTAAGGAAGCACCAAATAATTTCCAAAGCAGTTGTACCATTTTGCATTCCCTTCAGAAGTGTATAAGTGTTCTAGTCTCTCCGCAACCTCTCCAACATTTATTATTTTCTTTTTATTTGGATTCATGCTAGCCTTGTTGGGGTGAGATGGTATCTCATTGTAGTTTCGATTTGCATTTCTCTAATGCCTAATGATCCTGAGCGTCTCCTCATGTATTTGTTAGCCACCTGAATGTCTTCTTTGGTGAAATCCTTGTTCATATCTTCTCCCGTTTTTTAATTGGGATATTTGTCCTTTTGGTGTTGAAGTTTTACAGTATCTTGTAGATTTTAGAGATTAGACCCTGACTGGATATATTGTAGCCAAAAATTTTTTACCAGTCTGTGGGGTTGTCTTTTTACTCTTTTAGTGAAGTCTTTTGATGAGCATTAAGTGTTTAATTTTTAGGTGCTCCCAGTTGTCTAGTTTCTCTTCTGGTGTTTGTGTATTGTTAGTTATGGTTTGTATTCTGTTTATGCCATGCATTTGGATTCCTAGCATTGTCCCTATTTTATCTCCCATAATCTTTATCGTCTTAGATTTTATATTTAGACCTTTGATCCATTTTGAATTAGTTTTTGTGCAGTGTCAGCTTTGGGTCTTGCTTCATTTTTCTGCGGGTGGATATCCAGCTATGCCAGCACCATTTGTTAAAGAGGCTGTCTTTTCCCTATTTAATGAACATTGGGCCTTTGTCAAATATCAGCTGCTCATAGGTGGATGAATTTACCTGGATTCTCAATTCTGTTCCATTGGCCTATCTACCTGTTGTTGTACCAGTACTAGCTGTTTTGACTGCTGTGGTGGTATGATAGGTCCTCAAAATCATATTTTTTAAAATCATATAGTGTTAGGCATTCCACCTTGTTCTTCTTCTTCAGTAATGCTTTACTTACCCAGGGCCTCTTCCATTTCCATATGAAGTTGGTGATTTGTTTCTCCATCTCATTAAAAAAAGTTGTTGAAATTTGGGTTAGGGTTGCGTTGTATCTGTAGATCCCTTTGGGTAGAATTGACGTTTTCACAATGTTGAGTCTTCCTATTCATGAGCAAGTATGTTTTTCCACTTATGTAGGCTTTTGGTTTCTTGAAGTAGAGTCTTGTAGTTTTCTTTGTATAGATCTTTTACGTCTCTGGTTAAATTTATCCGCAAATATTTTATCTTCTTGGGGGCTGTTGTAAATGGTATTGATTTGGTGATTTCCTCTTCGACATTCTTTTTGTGTAGAGGAATCCAACTGATTTTTGTATGTTTACCTTGTAACCTGATACTTTGCTGAAATCTTCTATTAGTTCCAGTAGCTTTCTTGTGGATTCTTTGGTGTTTTATAGCACCTGCAAATAGGGATACTTTTACTTCTTCCTTACTAATTTGGATGCCCTTTATTTCTTTTTTTGCCTAATTGCTCTGACTAGGACCTCCAGCACAATGTTGAATAAGAGTGATGTTTAAGGGCATCCTTGTCTGGTTCCCGTTCTCAAGGGAAATGCTTTCAGACTCTCTCCATTTAGGATGATCTTGGCTGTCGGCTTTGTATAGGTGTGCTCTATTATGTTGAGGAATTTCCTTTCTATTCTGATTTTACTGAGAGTTTTATCATGAATGGGTGTTGGACCTTGTGGGATGCCTTTTCTGCATGGATCAATAAGATCATGTGGTTCTTATCTTTTGTTTTATTTATGCGATGGATTACATTTATTGTTTTTCTAATGTTGAACCATCCCTGCATACCTGGTATGAATCCCACTTGGTCATGGTGAAGTATTTTTTTTTGATATGTTGTTGAATTCTACTGGCTAGAATTTTGTTGAGTATTTTAGCATCTATGTTCATGAGGGATATCGGTGTGTAATTTTCTTTCTTTTTTTTTTTTTTGGTGTCTTTAAATGGTTTCAATATCAAGGTTATGCTGGCTTCATAGAACAAGTTCAGAGTATTCCATCCTTTTCTATGCTCTGAAATACCTTTAGTAGTAGTGGGGTTAACCCTTCTCTGAAAGTTTTGCAGAATTCTCCAGTGAAGCCGTCAGGGCCAGGGCTTTTTTGGGGGGGGGTGGGGGGGAACTTTTTTAACTCTGTCTTCAATCTCTTCTTTTGTTATAGGATTATTTAGTTGTTCTACCTGTGTTTGTGTTAGTTTAGGTAGGTAGTGTGTTTCTAGAAATTTGTTAATTTCCTCTATGTTTTCAAATTTGTTAGAGTACAATTTATCATAGTACTCTTTTATGATTCTTTTAATTTCAGTTGGGTGTGTTGTGATATCACCCATCCCATTTCTTATTTGGGCTGTTTGCTTCCTCTCCTGTTTTTCTTTTGTTAGTTTGGCCAACAGTTTATAGATTTGTTGATCTTTTCAAAGAACCATATTTTGGTCTTATTAACTGTTTGAATAGTTTTCCTATTCTCTATTTATCTCTGCTGTAATTTTTATTATTTGCTTTCTTCTGGTGCCTGAGGTCTTCTTTTGCTGCTCTCTTTCTGTTTGTTTGAGTTGTAGGGTTAATGTTTTGATTTTGGCCCTTTTTTCTTTTTGGATGTGTGCTTTTATTGCTATAAATTGGCCTGTGAGCACTGTCTTTGCCATGTCTCAAAAGTTCCAGTAGGATATGTTTAAATTCTAGTTTGGTTCTGCGAATTTCTTTATTCTGTCCTTAATTTCTTCTATAACCCACTAGTTTTTGAGCAAGGCATTGTTCAGTTTCCATATTTTTTTTTTTTGTTTTCTGGCTTTTTCTGTTACTAATTTCTACTTTTGTTGCATTATGGTCAGAAAAAATACTTTAATATTTCGATGCTTTGGATTCTGTTAAGGCTTGCTTTGTGCCCAATATGTGATCTGTTCTGGAGAATGTTCCATGTGCATTGGAAAAGAAAGTATACTTGGCTGCTGTTGGGTAGAGTGTTCTGTATATGTCTATGAGATCAGGTTGGTTGATTGTGGCATTCAGACATTCCATGTCTTTGTTGAGGTTCTTTCTGAATGTTCTGTCCTTCATCAAAAGTAGTGTGTTGAAGTCTCCTACTATTATTGTGAACCTGTCTGTTTCTCTTTTCAATGCTGTTAGAGTTTGTTTTATGTATTTTGGAGCCCTGTCATTGGGTGCATAAATATTTATTATGGTTATATCCTCCTGCGGTATTGACCCTTTAATCATTGTATAATGTCCTTCCTTATCCTTTGTGATGGGTTTTATTTTAAAGTCTATTTTGTCAGAGAATAATCTTGCCACTCCTGCTCTGATTTGATTGTTGTTTGCTTGATATATATATATTTTCCATCCTTTGAGTTTTAGTTTGTTTGTGCCTTTGAGTCTGGGGTGTGTCTCTTGTAGGCAGCATATAAACGGATCTTTTTAAAAAAAAAAAAAAAAGAATCCATTCTGCCACTGTTTGTCTCTTTATTGGTGCATTTAGCCCTTTTACACCCAGCGTAATTATTGATAGGTCTGAGTTTAGTGCTGTCATTTTGATGTATTTTTAGTGTGTTGTTGACAGTTTCTTTGTTGCACTTAATTTTCTGTGCTGAGTCATTTTTTTTATGTATTTTCTTTTCATCATTTTCATTGTTGATTTTGTATTTGCTGAGTCTATGTTTTTCTTTTTTTTGTTTTGATGTGTAGGGTTGTTAGTGTCCTTTGTGGTTACTTTAATATTTACCTCTGTTTTTCTAAGTTTAAACCAATCTTTTGTTTTTTGATATCACCTTGACTTCCTCTCCATATGAAAGTTCTATAACTACATTATTTAGTTCCTTTTTTGCTTTAATGTTATCATCTTTCACATATTTATATGTTTCCCTCTTTTCAATGTTTTGCTTTGATTTATTTTTGAGACTTCCCTATCTGGTTTGATATCTGGTTTTTCTGCTCTGTCTTCTAGTCTTGGGGTTTTATCTGATGTTATTGATTTTCTAACTGGAGGACTCCCTTAGTATTTTTCATATTTTGGTTTGGTTTTTACAAATTCCCTTAACTTCCCTTTATCTGTAAATGCCCTCATTTCACCATCATATTTGAGAGACAGTTTTGTTATATACGTAATTCTTGGCTGGCAGTTTTTTCTTTCAAGGCTTTATATATGTCATCCCATTGCCTTCTTGCCTGCATGATTTCTGTTGAGTAGTCAGAGCATAGTCTTATTGACTCTCCTTTGTAGATGACTTTTCATTTATCCCCAGCTGCTCTTAAAATTCTCTCTTTATCTTTGGTTTTGGCAAGTTTGATTCTGTCTTAGTGACTTTCTTTTGGAATCTACCCTGTGTGGGGTCCGGTGAACTTCTTGGGTAGGTATCTTCTCATCTTTCACACTATCGGAGAAATTTTCTGCCAATAGGTCTTCAACAATTCTCTCTGTATTTTCTGTTATCCCTCCCTCTTCTGGTTCTCCAATCACTCGTAGGTTATTCCTCTTGATAGAGTCCCATGTAATTCTTAGGGTTTCTTCATTTTTTTTAATTACTTTATCGGATTTTTCTTCAAATAAATTGGCATCAAGTGATTGATCTTCAGTCTCACTAATTCTGACTTTCACTGCCTCAATTCTGCTTCCAGGACTTTCTACTGAGTTGTCTAATTCTGAAATTTTATCGTTAATCTTTGAATTTCTGTTTGCTGTCTCTCTATGGATTCTTGTAGCCTGTGAAGGTTGTCATTATGTTGTTGAATAACCTTCTTAAGTTCCTCTGTTGCTTTATCTGTGTGCTCTTTGGCTTGGTCTGTATTTTGCCTGATCTCCTTTCTGATCTCTTGAAGAGCTCTGTATATTAATCATTTGAATTCTACTTCCAGTAATTTTCAGATGTTGTCTTGCTCCAGAAAGTTTCTTGGTTCTTTGTTTTGGTTGCTTGCTGAAGCCATCTTTATGTGATTTGATATTGACTGTCGTCTCCGAGCCATCAATAAGTTATTATATTTATTTATTTTATTTTTGATTACTGTGTCTTAGCTTCTTGTTTTGTTTTGATATGCCCCAATATGCTAGTTGCGTGAGCTAGTTTGATTATTGGTGTCTTTGAAGCTCTGGCGTCCTGTCACCAGGTGGTTAGAGCTGTTACTAGGTGTGTGAGCCCAGGAGTGCATTTACTTTTCTTGTGTGAATTCAGCTCAGGTGACCAGGTTGTTGCACTGAGTGTGTGGTACAGTCTTTCACCTACAGTGCTGGGTTGGCAGTGGTTACTGGAGTAGGCATACGTATCTGGCTATAGTAGGGGGTCATGTGCTGAGCAAGGCAGGAGGCTGACAGCTGCCTTTGAGTGCCTGGTGGAAAGGTGTGTCGCTGTTCCCTAGAGTGCATAAGTGGGTGGGTTCTGCAGCTGAACTTTGGGCACCCGATGCTGTTAGCTGTAAGGACTGAGAGACACCACTTATTCTCGGACCTCTGCCATGGGTAGCTAGATGGAATGAATGGAGCCACCAGTCCTCAGGCCCCTGATGTAAGTAGGTGAGGATCCTGCTTAATGGACAGGGTGATGTCAAATGTCACAAATCTACCATTCCCCTTTAGCTGTTACAGTTGAAAATAGACTTCAGGTATATACCCTGTTGTACTGGATTCACTTTTATCTTAATGACGATAAATTCTAAGATGCTGGTGCACAAATATGTATGTGTGTTTGGTTAAGAAGTAGATTTGAAAAGCCTAAAAAGACTGAATACTGATCAAGGCCATAAACTTGTACTGCTTCATTATAAAATATTAATCTTAATAAAAATTGGGAATCAGTATCAGCTCAAGAATGAAAATTCAGGTTAGCTAAGCTAGAGACCCTTTGTTGTTTTTGAGATAATGTATCTATTCTATCTATGGTCTCTCCTAGTGAAGGGTAAAGTTGAAAATGAGTCAGTTGTTTTTCGTTCCATCAAACTAAAATTTAATCCAATGTGAGAGATGGGAAAGAAAAAGCAGACATTTTGTTTTCCTTAGATGCACAAGGAAACCCTGGTGCTGTAGTGGTTAAGTGCTACAACTGCTAACCAAAAGGTTGGCAGTTTGAATCCACCAGGCTTTCCTTGGAAACTCTGTGGAGCAGTTCTACTCTGTCCTATAGGGTCACTATGAGTGGGAATCGACTTGACGGCAGAGGGTTTGGTTTTGGTTTTAGATGGACAAAGTCAATGAAAACATACAGAATGCGTGGTAGAGAAGCTGAGTAGTATAGATTCATTGGGCACAATGGAGGAGAGATTTTCAATTTATATAATTTTATTTATTTTGTTGTTGCTGAGAATATACACAGCAAAACATATACCAATTCAACAGTTTCTACATATATCATTTAGTGACATTGATTACATTCTTCAAATTGTGCAACCACTCTCATCCTACTTTTCTGAGTTGCTCTTCCCCCACTAATACAAATCCACTGCCTGCTAAAGTTTCTACCTAATCTTTCTAGTTGCTTTTGTCAATTTGATCCCATATAGATCTTAAAAGAGCATAATGCTCAAGGCAGACATTTTTTTACAAGTTTAACTGAACTTTGTTTGGTTTTAAGAAGACTTCAGGGCATATTTTTGGTTTAAGGTTTAAGGATTATCTCAGGTCAATAGTTTCAAGGATTTATCCAAACTTCACGGATCCAGGAATTCTAGAGTAGGTGAGAATTTGAAATTCTGTTCTGCATTATCCCTCATTTGCTCAGGATTCTTTTGTGCAATATTTGATCAAAATGTTCAGTAATAGTAGCTGGCACCATCCAATTCTTCTATTCTCATGGCAAAAGAGGCAGTTGATCATGGAGGTAATTAGTCACACATTCTGAATCCTCCTCCTATTCAGGCTTTTCTTCTTCCTCTGCTATTCCAGGTGAGTAGAGACGGCACTAGGTAGAGACCAATTGTTGTGCCTTGAATGGCTGCTTGCCAGCTTTTAAGACCCTAGGCACTACATATTGAACTAGAAGGTAGAACAGAGGCACTAAACATGTTAAGCCAATTAACTGAGGTGTCCCATGAAAGCATGGCCCTAAACATCCAAACCAAAGAACCAAGTCCCATAAGGTTTTTGGTTGTACATAAGCAGTATCAGCAGCTACTCTTTTTTTCTTTTTTTGTCATTGTTGTAAATATATATATATATATATATAATCACACAACTTTCTCCAATTCAGCTTTTTACAGGGGTGAAACCTATTGCCAAATAATTGGCTGTGCACCCTACCCTTAATCAACATATTCCCAACAACAATACCACCCCCTTACTTCCTCCCTCCTGCCCCTGGTAACCACTAATACACTTTGATCTCTATACATTTACCTTTACTTGTCTTTTTATATAAGTGAGGTCATACAGTATGTGCCCTTTTGTGACTGACTTGTTTCACTTAGCATAATGTCTTTCAGCTCCATCCATATTGCAGCATGTAACAAGACTTCATTTCTCCTGGTGGTTGAGTAATATTCAGTTGTATGTATATACCACATTTTGTTTACCCATCCATCTGTTAATGGGCATTTAGGTTTTTTCCATTGTTTGGCTATTGTGAATAGTGGTGCAATGAACATTGATGTACAAGTCTCTGTTTGAGTCTCTATTTTCAAGTCTTTTGGATATATACCTAGGAGTGGAATTGCTGGGTCAAATAGCTCTATTTTTAGACCTCTATTTGGAGCTCTGGTGGTGCAGTGGTTAAGCGTTTGGCTGCTAACCAAAAGGTTGGCAGTTTGAATCCACCAGCCATTCCTTGGAAATCCTCTAGGGTAGTTCTACTCTGATCTATAGGGTTACTATGAGTTGAAATCGACTCAATGGCAACGAGTTTTTTTTTTTTTTTTTTTTTTAAATAGGTCTATTTTTAGGCTTTGGAGGAACTGCCACACTGTTTTCCACAATGGCTGTACTATTTTGCATTCCCACCAGCAGCGTATAAGAGTTCCAATTTCCCAACATACTTGCCAACATTTGTGGTTTTCTGTTTCTTTTTTTTTAATGTTAGCAATCCTACCCATTGCTGACCCATTGCCATAGAGTTGATTCTGACTCATAGCTGCCCTATAGGACAGAGTAGAACTGTCCCATAGTGTTTCCAAGGCCGAAATCTTTACAGAAGCAGACTGCCACATCTTTTTTTCCCCTGGTAAGACTGGTGGTTCAAACCACTAACCTTTCTGTTAGTAGCCAAGCACTTAACCACCAGGGATCCTTTTAGCCATCCTATTGGGAGAAAATGGGTAGCTCATTGTCATTTTGATTTGCATCTCTCTGATGGCTAATGATATTTGGTGGCCATTTGAATGTCCTCTTTGGTGAAATGTCTATTCAAGTCCTTTGTCCATTTTATAATTGGGTTATCTTTTTGTTGTTAAGTTGTAAAAGTTTTATATGCATTTCTGTTACTAGATTCTTGTTGGATATATGGTTCCCAAAGCTATTCTTCCAGTCAGTAGCTTCTATTTTCATGTTTTTGGTAAAGCCTTTTGATGAATCAAAGTTTTTAATTTTTATGAAGTCACATTTATTTTGTCTTTTGTCGTTTGTGCTTTTTTTTATTATTATATTAGATAATACATTGTAGAAAGCCAGGCCTGACAGCATTGCCCCTGCCTTTTCTGCTAAGAATTTTATGGTTTTAGTTTGCACATTTAGGCCCTTAATCCACTTTGAATTTTTTTGTGTGTGTATGTTGTGAGTCATGAATCCTGTTTTGTTTTTCTGCACGTGGAAATTCAATTTTCCCAGACCATTTATTGAAGAGTCTCTTTTTCCCTATTGAATGGACTCAGTACTCTTGTCAAAAATAAGTTGACCATAGATGTGTGGGTTTATTTCTGGACTTTCAGTTCTATTCCGTTGATCTATGTATTTGTTGTTATACCAGTACCAGCCTGTTTTGTGTGCTTTTTAAATTAGGAAATGTGAGCCCCCCTACTTTGTTCTTCTCTGTCAACATTTCTTCAGCTGTTTGGGGCCTCTTGCCATCCCATATGAACTTGAGGGTTGGATTTTCTATTTCAGTAAAGAAGGCTGTTGGAATTTTGATTGGGGTTGAGCTGAATCTATAGATCACTTTGGGTAGTATTGACATCTTAACAACATTAAGTCTTCCAATCCATGAACATGGAACATCTTCCCTTTCGTTTAAGTTGTTAATCTCTTTCAGCAGTGTTTTATAGTTTGCCTTCTATAAGTCATTCATGTCCCTGGTTAGATTTATTTCTAGGTATTCTATTTTCTTATATGCTTTTGTGAATGGAATTTTTTCCCTAATTTCCCTTTCAGATTTCTCTTTGCTT
This sequence comes from Loxodonta africana, assembly GCF_030014295.1. Taxonomy (NCBI): domain Eukaryota; kingdom Metazoa; phylum Chordata; class Mammalia; order Proboscidea; family Elephantidae; genus Loxodonta; species Loxodonta africana. Next base: position 119,474,341 of record NC_087348.1, read on the forward strand.
GTGTTTAGAAAACCAACCAATATTTGCTTGTTGATGTCGTACCCTGCAACTTTCCTAAATTCCCCTACTAGGTCTAGAAATTTTCTTGTGGACTCTTTGGAATTTTATGCATATAGGGTCATATCATCTGCAGGTAGAGATAATTTTACTCCTTTTCCAATCTGAATACCTTTTATTACTTTTTCTTACCTTATTGCTCTGGCTAGGACTTCTAACACGATATTGAATGGAAGTGTTGGGAATGGACACGATTGTCTTTTTCTAGATTTCAAGGGAAAAGCTCTCAGTCTTTCTCCATTAAGTATAAGATTGGCTGTTGGCTTTTCATGTATACCCTGGATCATATTGAGGAATTTCTCTTCTATTCCAATCTTATTTAGAGTTTTCATCAAGAAAGGGTCTTAGATTTTATCTGATGCTTTTTCTGCATCCATAGAGATGATCATGTGATTCTTTTCCTTTGTTCTATTGATGTGGTGTATTGTGTTGATTGATTTTCTAATGTTGAACCATCCTTGTATCCTGGGATAAATTCTCCTTGGTCATGGTGTATGACTCTTTTAACATGCTGTTAGATTTTATTTGTCAGTTTTTGGTACCTGGTCCAGAAATTATTTTTTTTGTGTGTAGGGGGGAAGGTTTTTGATCATCGATTTGATCTTTTCACTTGTTATGGGTCTGTTGAGACTTTCTATTTTCTCTTGAAGCATGGGTAGGTTGTGTTCTTCTAAGTATTTGTCCATTTCATCTAGGTTATCCAGTTTGTTGCTTTACAGTTGTTCATAATATTTTGTCATGATTTTCTTTATTTCTATCAGATCAGTTGTAATGTTTCCTCTTTCATGTCTTAATTTGGTTATTTGCATCTTTTCTCTTTTTTTCTTTGTCAGTCCATCTAAAGGTTTGTCAATTTTATTGATCATTTCAAAGAACAAACTTCCAGTTTTATTAATTCACCCTATTGTTTTTCTGTTTTTGATTTTATGTATTTCTGCTCTGATCTTTGTTATTTCCTTTCTTATGATAGGTTTAGGCTTAGTGTGCTCTGCTCTTTCTAGTTTCTGGAGTTGTCAAGTTAGGCTGTTAATTTGAGATGTTTATTCTTTTTTAAAGTAGGCATTTATTGCTATAAGTTTCTCTCTGAGTACTGCCTTCACTGCATTCTGTAAGTTTTGGTATGTTACACTTTCAATTTCATTTGACTCCAAGAAATTTGTGGTTTCCTGTTTGATTTCTTCCTTGACTCATTGGTAGTATAATAGTGTGTTGTTTAATTTCCATGTGTTTGAATATTTTCCAGGTTGTTTTTTTTTTCTGTTATAGATTTCCAGCTTCACTTAGTTGTGATCAGAGAAAATACCCTATAAGATTTCAGCCTTTTTAAATTTATCAAGATTTGCTTCATGACCTAAAATGTGGTCTATCCTGGTGAATGATCAATGCACTGGAGTAGGATGTATACTTTGCTGTTTGGGGGTAGACTGTTCTATGTATGTCTGTAAGTACAACTGTTTTATACTGTCATTCAAGACCTCTGTTTCCCTGTTGATCTTTCTAGATGTTCTGTCCAATATTGAAAGTAGTGTATTGAAGTCTCCAACTATTACTGTAGTACTACCTATTGCTCCCTTTAATACTATTAGTGTTTGTTTTATACATTTAGGTGTCTTAATGATGGGTGTCTATATATTTATGATGGTTAAATATTCTTGATTAATAGACTCTTTTATCCCTATATAATGTCCATCATTATCTCTTCTGCCACTCTCTGTCTTTTGGTTGGACCTTTTAGTCCATTTACATTCACTATAATTACTGATAAGAAGTAATTTACTTCTGCCATTTTATTATTTGTTTTTTGTGTGTCTTAAGCCTTCTGTGTCCTTTACCAATGCTTGTTTTGTGTTTTTTTTTTTGGAGGGGGGGTTATCGTAGTGAGCCTTTTTGGTTTCCTTCTCCTTTCCTTTTGTGTATTTTTTTAAATCTATTTTCTTAGTGGTTACTGTGAATATTACATTTAACAGCTTGTATTTAGAACATTCTCGAGTATTTTTTTTTTAGAGTATGTTGGTACCAACTTAAGTAAAAAACAAAATTCCATACCTGTTTCATTCCTTCCCCCCTCCTTCTTTTTGTTATCACTGATTATGTCTTTATGTTTCTTGTGCCCTGTAACATAATTTTATCCTTGATTTTTATATATTTGTTATTTAAAAAAATGAAGGAGAATGAGAGAAAAATGTAGAACAGAATTCAAAATCTTGAGAAAAGGCTAGACTTACTGGTCTGACAGAGGTCAGAGGAATTCCTGAGACTACAGCCCCTGAACAGTCAACTAATTCAGAAGTGAAAGCATTCCTGAAGCCCACTTTTCAGATAAAGATTATACAGCCTATAAAACAACAACAACAAAAAAAAATAGCACACATTAGGAACATGCTTTTTTATTCAATCAAATATATGAGACCAAATGCACAACTCCTGTCCAAAAGCAAGATGAGAAGGCAGGAAGGGATAAGAACTGGACAAAAGGACACAGGGAACCTGGAGTGGAAAGGAGGATCATGCTGTCATATTGTGGGGATTGCAACCAACGTCCCAAAACAATATGTGTATAAATTTTTGTATGAGAAATTAACTTAAACTGTAACATTTCACCTAAAGCACAATAGTTTTTTTTTTTAAAAAGGACAAAACATTCAGAATTATCAAGCATGAATACCTCCTTATTGCTAGCCTTTGTATTTGTCTATTCATTTCCCTTTATTAAGGCTCTTTCTGTTTATGTATAGCTTTGAATTACTTTCTATTTTCTCTTGTCTTCCATCTACAGAACACCCATTAGTATTTTTTGTAGGGCCAGTCTGGCGGATATGAACTCTCTCACCTTCTGTTTGTCTGAGAATGTTTTAATTTCATACTTGTTCTTGAAGGATAGTTTCCCTGGATATAGTATTCCTGGTTGAGAGTTCTTTTTTTTTTTTTAGCACTTTAAATATATCATTCCATTGCCTTCTGGCCTCCAATATTTCTGAGGAGAAATTGGCACTAAATTTTATTGAAGATCCCTTATGTGTTACTCTTTGCTTCTTTCTCACTGCTTTCAGGATTCTCTTTATCTTTACTTTTTGAAGTGTACGATGTGTCTTGGTATAGATCTCTTTGAGTTTATTCTGCTTTATGTCCTTCATTAGATCAGGGAAATTTTCCGTCATTATTTCTTCAGATATTGTTTCTTTTCTTTCACATCCTTCTGGTCCCATGATATATGTATTAGAATTCTTCTTCTTGTGCAATAATTCCATTAAACTATCATCAGCCCTCTTGAGCTTCCATTTTTGTTGCTCTTCAGAATCTGTAATTTTAATTATCCTACCTCTAGTTCACTGCTTCTTTCTTCTGCCTGATTAAATATGTTGGTAAGTCTTTCTATTGTGTTTCTCATTTCAGTTACGGTCCCGTTCAGTTTCAATCTCTTTTTTTATATCCTCATTTTGTTTGTGCATTGCTTTCCTTATTTCTTTTAGCTCTTTTTCTGTTTTACCTTAGTTCTTCAAATATGCTTAATGTTTTGTATTATAGTCTTCCCTTTTTTATTATTTAGTCTTCCCTAGATTCGCATTTACTCCCTCTGTCATGTTCATTTGAATGGGCCATTATTTCTCTGTTCTTTGTGTGTTTTGTGATTTTTTGTTGGGGCATTGGAATTTTTGAGGGTGTTAACTTTCTCGGTTTTTCCCAGCATTTGGTGTTATTGCCCATACTACTTTCTGCAAAAAATTTTAGGTAAGCAGAGCCTTCAGCCTTTGCTTACCAGTTTCTCTACCTCTGTCTGATAGCTCCTTCGTCTTCCCAGGTTTAATGAGGATTTGAAAGTTCCAGATCTCAGTTCTCAACTTTTAATCTCCTCCAAACACACCAAAGAACATACTGTGGTCAGTCTGTCCACCAACTGACACTGCCACTCAAGTGAGATATTGTGTACTAATCAATCTGCCCATCAGGGGGCACAGTCCTCTCTCTTTTGTTATTACTTCCTTCCCTTCCCTGTTTTTGAAACCACATTTTTAATTGGAAAGCCCGCACCCAGCAAGCCCCCTTGGGGCTGAGTGTAGCCCCAGGCTTCCTTCCCTTCTCTGTGGGGGCTGCTTACATCTGAGCTGGCATTCAGGGCAAGCACAGGCAGAGTTTCCTCTGTTTCAGGAGGAGAGAGAGTGGCACTCCCCAGAAGGACCTCTGAGAGGTCTGTCTTGTTGGTTTCAGAGCCTGAGTGGCCCTGTGTTGGTTGGGGGAGCAATCACCACATAGGTGACCCGCCTCCCAACTCCACTGTAGGGAATTTTCAGTAGGAGTTTATATCAGTCCAGCAGCCACTAGTTACAGGTTGGGGGAGGGGTTGTAACACTCTAAACGGGCCCCTAGGGAAGTCTGCCTTGTTGCTATCAATGCCCCCCTTGTAGTTTATTCACTGTGGGTGTAGCCTCCACTATAGATGCCTGTGTCCTAGCACACAGCAGCCTCAGTCAGCAGTCTTCAGTGCTGACTGGAAGGGGAAGTAGACAGACCCAAATTATTCCCCAGGGAGGTCTGTGCTCATTGGTTTCAGAGGCCTGAGCTATGGGGTGTACAGGGAGGCAGGTAGGGTGCTGACTATGGGAGCAGACTCCAGGGGGCTTCTGTAGCAGTTTGCAACAGCCTGGCAATCAACAATTACTGGGTGTGGAGGGGATGTCACACTCTGATCAGATTGCCAGGGAGGTCTGCCTTGTTGCTGTCAGAGTCCACCTGGTAGATGGTTGACTTTGAGTGCAATCTCCACTCAAGACTCCTGCTTCCTAGCACAAAGCAGCCTCAATCAGTAGTCCTCAGTACCCACTGGAAGTGGGAGCAGACTAAACTCTAATTGACCCCCAGGGAGGTCTGTCCTGTTGGTTTCAGAGGCCTGAGCTACGAGGTGCACAGAGAGGTAGGTAGAGTGCTGACTATGGGAGCAGACTTTACTGCAGGAACCTTCTGTAGCAATTCATAGCTGACTTGCAAATGACAGTGTCCAGGTGGTGGAGGGGTTGTCATGCTGCAAAAAAAAACCCAGGAAAACCTGCCTTGTGGCTTTTAGAGCCCCCACCCCTAAAGAATGTTGACTATGGGTGTAGCCTCCTCTAAAGATGCCTACTTCCTACCACACAGTCAGCAGTCCTCAGCATAGACCAAAGGGGTAGCAGACAGGCTTAAATTGACTCCCCATGAGGTCTGTTCTGTTGGTTTCAGAGGCCTGAGCAATGGGGTGTGCAGTGAGGCTGATAGAGGAGTGTTTACTCTGGAAGGAGACTTCACTGCCCAGACCTTCTGTGGCAATTTGCAGTAGGTTTGCAGCCAACAGTGTATGGGTAGGGGAGGTGCTGGCACATTCCAAACGGACCCCCCAAGGAAGTCTGCCTTGTTGATTTTAGAAGAGAAGCTTGGAGTCCTGTTCCTAGTACAGGCAGGGGCTGTGGTGCTTAGGGAAGCAGACTACTTTTCTGGGGCCACATCCTCAGTTTACAGCAATCAGTGGCCTGCATGGCTGGGGGGAGGGACAGGAATGGCTGAGAAGTGATTTTCTTACCGTAAGTGACTTCTTGGTTGATTCTTGCCTGTTTGCAGTTCCCTACGGCTTTCCTCCGCTCTCCGATTCAGGGTCTCTCAAAGCTGAGCACCATTTCCTTGTATTTGTGGGGGAGGGTCAGAACAATGGTCTGTTTTTGCTGGCATCTTCCCAGAATCCCAAATCATTGTTTTTATTTACTTATTTCCATAAATGTGTGTCATAATGAAACGCCTTGCCTCAAAGTGTTGAGAAATTTGATATGGCTCTAGTTAGACTAGCAAAGTAATAAAGAAATAGAATCATGGTTGTGTTTATAATACTTTACATGGCAATGGTTTATACACAACTCTTCTCTTGAAGCAGCATTCATATGTTACAATTATTGTTTGTCTTCATCAAGAGACATAAATTACTCATTTATTGCAATAGTGTTTTTGAAACCTTAAAAATAAGCATAATAAATGAATGTTAGTTACGGGAAGAGGAATCAGCTACCTCTGCCTTGATCTTTATAAAAATATTAATAAAACACCTATTTTGTGTCAGGCTTTGTAATAGTTGTCTTCTGTCTCTTGATCTTGAGAAGTTTCTTCAACCTTCAAATGTCACCTTTAATGTCACACCCTCTCTGAAACCTCTTCCCCTTTATAGCATATCATGTCATTGATGTTATGTGCCATCGAGTCAATTCCGATGCATAGGGATCCTATATGAGAGGGGAGAGCTGCCCCATGGAGTTTCTGCTGTGTTCAAACTGCTAACCTTTCCGTTAGCACCGAGCACTTAAACACTGCACCACCTGGGCTCCTTATAGCAGCTCATACACTGCCATACTGCAGCAATTTTCATGTATTTGAACTATTACATATGTCTACTATGAGAATATAAACCCTTCAAAGATTGGGACAAAATCTCTGAATCCTAAAAAAAGGAGAACAGTCACTAGGTATAATAAGCGTATATTGGTTTAACTAAAGAATGCCTGACACAGGAAAAGAAATTCAGATAACCTCTGTACATAGTTATTAGATATAAATACTATAATACTTATAACAATTGAGCAGTTAATCAAATTGTCTCATATTTCCAGGAGAAAATTATTGTGGCTTATAACATTTATATCTAAAAATGAATGTAATTTGACATAAAATAGTTGAAAAGTGATACATGAATATTATCTGCTATAAATAATTGAGAGTAGATGTTTTAAGTAACCTGAATAATCATTTGCAATGAAGCAGAAACGTCAGTGTATTTACATAAAAATAACTAAGATAAATTATATTTATCTCATAATTACCAAAAACTTTTCTTCTCCTAAAAAATAAAATAAAAATTCTTATTTGCTAAGCCACCTGGAAGTCTTTTACAGCCCATTAATTAACAGAAATATGTGATTTGTTTAGTTTATTGCATCTTCCACACCTCGTTAAATCTGGGCTTATGTGCAGTTGTAGTCTGCTTTGCTTTTACTTGTTTTAATTATTTGTTGATGATTTGAGACACTAGCCATATGGACTAAAGTTTTTTTGTTGTTGTTTTTTTTAACTGTAACACACTATAATGGAACTATTCCTATTTTCTTTAAAAATATGATAGCTTTTTTGTTGAGAATTTTGCTACTTATTTTTCTATAATAATAGCATAGTTCAGTAATTTCACAATTTAGCAGCACTCAGGGCATGTGAAGGTGAGTACTGTAGCTTCTGGAATGTTCCGATGATATAACTTGCCATAAGGAGTAATGTGGTCTTACAGACTATTTGGAGGTTTCCAAGGGGCTTGTCTGGAGTGGTCTTGCTCTGAAGTGCACTTTTCAGTACACAGGCACTCAAGAAATTTGGATAATGCATTAGCTCAACACTTTCCTTTGCACATTTTATAAGGGTATCGAACTGCAGGCTCCTTCTCATGGCTTATTAGTATTTGCACCATTTACGATAAAAGTTTATCTTTTATTAATTACTTACAGTGTGCTTGCACAGTATTAGGTACTTGACATATATTAATTCTCAGTATAGCCCTGCAAGAACCATTTTTATAATAACTAAGATTCGGAAAGGCCTAGGTTCTACTTCATGGTCTATTTAAAGTCTCCCCAAACTCAGTGTCCCTGCCATCCCAGGCCGGTTTAGGTTTCTTAGACACTTGGTGCTGACGTGTGCATCTCATGACTCCCAGTCATTTGACATCACTATCAGAGTTAGTCCAGGAACTAGAGCTAAATCGAATCAACTAATGTTGCGTGAATCAGACTCAGGACTATTAATTTGCTGCTATGGACATCGTGGAGGAAGTCTCAGAGGGTAGCTGGGACCTACTGGGCTCAGTCCATAAGTTTCAAGGCTAGATTATATTTCAGCTGTTTAGGCTTCCCTACCATGTGACATGTCTCTTCCCTCAGATGCACATTATGGTCCAGTGTTTATCAACTCACATCACAACTTCCTGTAACATTTCTAAAGTAGTATGGTTGCTTATGGGACAGAAATTCACAGGCTGCTTGGAATTAAACAGATAAGGGTTTTTACAATTGTAGGTGGGTGGGAACCCATGTGTTCTGATGAAACTGACACGGAGAATATATTGAGGAAGGCTCCAATTCGAAAGGGTCATACAGGCATTTAGAAGTAAATCTAGGATTCCCACCCTGGTGTAGGTGACTTCAAAGTTTGTGTCTTTTCAACCCAATATATCTTTAAAGAAATAGTAATAAACATGTTACATCTTGCCATCGGTATCACTCTTTTCTAGATCAAGAGCTTTTAGAAAGAACTGTTCTGACTTCCCATCATTTACACTCTTTATTTTAGCACAGGAAGGAAGCAGCGAAAGGGTAGGTTTTAAAATAAGCACGTATTTATCGAGCACCTACTATGTACTAGTGCCATGCTGGGCACAATTGTGGAAAACTATAGTGTCTTAGTTTCCTTTTGCTACTGTAACAAGTTACCACAAACTTAGTGGCTTAAACAACACAGATTTGTTTTCTTACAGTTTTGTCACATTGAAGCTCAAATGGGTCAAGGTGCTGGAAGGGTGCATTTTTTTCTGGAGACTATAGGGGAGAATCTATCTCCTTGCCTTTTCCAGATTCTAGAGCTCACCTGCATCCCCTAATTCTTGGCACTATTCCCATATTTTCAAAGTCAGCAACATAGCATCTCACTGATACTACCTCCATTGTCACATCTCTTTCTCTGACATTCTTCTGCTTCCGTCTCCCACTTTCAAGGATCTTTGTGATTACATTGACTCACGTGGATAATCCTGGATAATCTCCCTATTTTAAGGTCACCTGTTTTTAACTAAAAAATAAAAAAGTAGCAACCTTAATTTCATCTGCAGGTTTAATTCTCCTTTGCCGTGTAACCTAACATATTCACAGTTCCCAGGGACTAAGATGCTGACATCTTGGGAAATTATTGTTCTTCTTACCTCATGGAGGAAGAGGTACAAGATGTACAAGATGTACAAGACATGATATACAAAGGGTAACATACTGAAAGTGTTGTATGTGAAATAAATATTTAAAATAATTATAATAATCATACCTAAAGTCAACATCTATTGAAATTTTACTATGTGCCAGTCACTGTGTTCAGTGCCTTTTATACAATGTAACTTAAATTTTCAAAATAACTTATAAATGTAAAGTTATTGATCCCATTTTGATAGATAAAGATGAATAAACAGGCTTGCCCAAGTTTTCCCAGCTAATAAGTATGGAAATGGGATTTCAATTTAGGGCTCTGATTTTGAAGTCTATGCTCCATTCTGCAGGATTTTATGAAGCAGAATTTAGAGGAAGGCGATTCCAAGTCAATGCATAGCACTGAAAAGTGCAGTTACGATATAGATTGCAGAAAACTCCTGAAGGAGTGGTTAAGGGGATGAACAGAAGTAGGAAGTGGTAAGAAACAGTGCGTAGTGGAGGAGATAAACTGCATTGGAGCATGTGAGGCCTTGTGAAGGGGAGTCAGGGAGATAAATTCTGATAGGAAAAAGGAGGGGGAATTTTGGCTGGTCTATAATCCGTAAGTCTTCACTGAACAGATAAGAGGAGAACCTGTAAGTTTTTAAATAAGTGAGGGACACGATGAAAACCATGTTTTAGGGATGTTAGTCTGATAGTAATATGAAGGATGATCAGGAAAGGACAGAAGTAAAAAGCATAAAAACTGTTGACAGGCAATTGCAGTGATTTCAACACAAGGTGACGTGGGATTTTCAGAGCCAAGCTCCTGTGACTGATGATCACTCTTACAGCATACTCTTATTGGGTACCACATGTTTTATTTATCTACACAAAATCTCAAACTTAGTAATTTTTAAAATAAAGCTTATTTGGGCTACACACTCTAGATTCCATCATTATTGTCAAACATATACTGAAGGCCTCTGGCAAGGGGGGATAGAGGATGAAGGGGTGGAGTAATGGTGGTTGGTTGAAAACATCTACTTTTATTTTTTTATTCTGGTAAATATACATGTAGCAAAACATTTGCCATTTCAACATCTACTTTTGAGCAATTTCAGAGGTTAATTTTTTTCACACTTTTTTGTTAGGTTTAGGCCTTTAAAAGATTTATGACGTGTTTTCAAATGAATTCTTGTATCTGAACCTCTGAGTTCAGTGAGACACTTATTCTCTGACCCATTACATGGAGGAAACTGAAAACTTGAAATATTATGATTTGTCAAAAAAACAGAATGATGATTTTAATCCTAAATTTCTCTTTCCAAATACCTTGCTCTTTGTACTATAGATGATGGGTTGTTTTTGTTGGGTGCCACCAAGTCAATTTTCCGCTCGTAGAGAAAAAAAAAAAAAAAAAATTTTTTTTTTTTTTTTTTCTAGAGACCTTATAAGACAAAATAGAACTGCCTCACGGGATTTTCTTGGCTGCAATCTTTTGTAGTCTTTATGGGAGAAGATTGCCAGGTCTTTCTCCTGCAAATCGGTGAGTTCAAATCACCAGGCTTTCAATTAGCAGCCAAGTGCTTAACCTTTGCATCATAGGTCTCCTTATGAATATGAGGATCAATATGAATAAAATAAAAGTTTTTTAAATATGTCTTACATGGAAAAGATTCTAAGTTTTTTTCTTTCTCACGAAGCTGGTGTATCTTAACCTCTTAAATTCTTTATATAAGAATTTTAGCGAGCACAGAACTGACCGTTTCAACTGTCCATTCTCAAAATCTTTCCGTCTGCCAAAATTGCAAACTTAGTGACTTCCTCAGAATAACAAGTGACTAATAATACACAGGTGAAATCTATTCATTTCTTCAAACTACACACCAGAAAACGAGAACACCAGCTGCAACTTCCTGACAGGGCAAAAGACGATGGGTTGATAATATATAATCAGTTGACTTGGACTTGAGCAGTGTGCTGCTTTGACTATGACACATTGCTTTCATCAACTTTATTTCAGTTTAACTTGTTTCTTCATTTAAGGCATTATATTTGAATCTGGAAAAGTGGAAAAGATGATTAGAAAAGGATAATTCCTCCTTTAGGGATCTATTTTAAAATGTCACAATTAAAATCTTCCAGAAAGTTTCAAACAATATTAGCCTTCTGGCTGATACAATATGTTGAGGAGCACTGTTAGCTTAAGGATGTTACCTGGAAATGGAAATGCTGATTTACCCTTGCTCCCTACCATGCCACCTAATTGGAAGGTACCACTCTCAGTGGTAGACACACTAATGTGTGAATTTGCTGGAGGAACTGGGAATAGCATAATAAATGGCTTTGTGATTGCGGATGTATGCTGTGCCTATATTTGGAAGGAGGAAAATGTTTAATTGCTCTCTAAGTAAATTTGATTGTGCAAATGTAGCAAGAAGTAGAGAGGTGGGATTTTTTTCCACACAGAGCAAAAGTATAATCACTTAACCTTCGAGTTCATAATTCAACTGTAAGAGGTAACCTTGTCCAAGGAAAAACCAGTGGTTTCCGAGAAACCCCTATCACCCTGTCCCTTCATCTCCTACTCTTCTCACCAAAGACCTTCAATACATTTTTGACAATAATGATGAAACCTGAACAACAAATAAGAAACCATTCTCTTAGAGGAGATCATGATTATTAATGTATTTTGTATGTTTTAAATCTCAACTAGGCACATTAAGTATTCCTAAACTGATCAAAGAATAGTATTTATATATCATGACAAAATAAAAAAATATACTTATTATGTTACTGTTAAACCAACCAAACTAATAGCTTCAATCACAAAATTTAACCAAAAGTAAACATTCTGCCATCAAGCATTTAGACATATACCTTGGAGTCAGATTTTCAAATTTAACTTTCACGTAGAACACTTTTTCCAGATTTTAATTATGCACAAATTGAAAACTGTCCTAGAGAAAAGGCAATTAATCCACCAAAATTTTCATCATATTTTCCTTCCCTCAAAGTACAGAAACAGGACTACATTGTACTTTAATCCCACACACCTTCAGAAGAACTCCAATGACTATTATAGCCGATGAGCTTTATTTGGTTTCTCAAGGTGCCTGAGTGGTATGAATGATTTGCACTCAACTTTTAACCTAAGGTTGGCAGTTTGAACCCATCCAGTGGCAGCGCAGAAGAAAGGGTTGGCGATCTGCTTCCATAAAGATTACAGCCAAGAAAACCCCATGGAGCAGTTCTGTTCTCTAATACACGGGGTCACCATAATTCAGAATCGACTCAACAATAACGAGTTTGGGGTTTTTTTTGTTGTTCTTTGGTATCTGGTATCTCAGACTTTTCAGAGTCATAGGAACAACATATCAACTGGAAGTAAATGTATCCACAATGATTATTTATGTTCTTAACGGATTCCTCCTTTAGATGCATTCCTCCTTTAGCACCTGATCAAATTGTACCAGATTGCCTTTAATCTCTGGGACTACATGATATAAAGTCTAATTTCTTTTTGAGGATCAAAGCAATCTTAAAAATTATAGTGAGTTTAAGAAACTACTCTACAATTTGACAATTATGTGCGGTTACTATTATTGACCCCTTGGGAGCAGAACTAAAGGAACTTAATCTCTAAACCCTAAATAATAGTGTCAAGTTCCTGAAGAAAATACGAGGACAAAGGAGAATAATTTTCAGTTTGTGGAATGGTGTTAAAGCTGATTAAATTTGTAGTTAGTAGAGGTTTTAAAAATCAAAGCTCTACAATCTCTTAATGAGCAACATAGATTGATTAAAACACAGACCCTGGTTAAATTAATCATTATTCAGATGACCTTAACATTAACCAGCCTGATCTGAGTTGCTTAAATTGCAAGTAATTGCTGATCTTAATTGGTATGAACTCAGGGAAAATTATTTTCTTCTTTCAAAACTGATCGTTAGCCTAGTGTTAAAAACTGGAATTTGGAAATTGTTGGTAACAAATACAGAAGCATTTCTCTTATAGCTACAACCATCCAGTGCTTGCTTAAAGCCAGACACTGTAAAACATGCTTTTCATCATTTATGGCCCAGAAAACAACAAAAGAGCATATATATAGCTAAAGAACATCCATATAGTTGAAGGGAGGAGAAACATAATAAGGGCTATGATGGATTCCTTGCCTTCTTTCAATTTATCCATAATTACAAAGAAAGGTTTGAAAAATGCCCCATGTAAAGGTAAATTTGATTTTTGGATTCAGAAATCTATGTCTAAGTACCTGATGGTAGAAGGTTTACTTCTGACTGAACCTAATGATCGAAATTATTAGTTTGGTTGGCTTACACACAGTAACATATTAGATGTATTTCTGATCTTAATGTGGTGCATAAATACTGTTCTTTACAAATAGCAGTATAAAGTCATTGTAAATTTATAAATACTATGTGTGTATGTGAGTGCGTGTGTATATATAAAATGCTGTTATCAGAGATGCCATATTAATATTACTGATCAAATAATTCAGTGTTTTGATCTAATTTACTAAGGAAAGATATGTAGAACTTATAGAAAAATGAAATTAAAATAAACAATGGCCACACAAAGTAAAATAAAGATAAAAACAATCTTTTTACCCGACACACTGGTGAGTTTTATCTTCTTTTGGGCATCTACACAGTAACAAAGTAGTAAGATCCTAAATACATCAAGAAAGCATTTGGCTATGTACAGAGTCTTCACTCTTCTTTACAGTAAGTGATTCTAAGACTCACCAATATAAGCTACTGATACACGAATACTATGGAATGAAAGAAAAACTTGAAACATAAGTTTTTGTTCCTGTGCTTTAACGTAAATATGTTTGGGGACTGAATTCATCCATTTGAGTTATGTTTTTATTTCCAGTAAAATGACTATAGTATTTATTTGATTTATACATTTCCACTGATTCCAAAGGCACAACACTAAATGAAAATGTATAAAACAAACAGAGCCATGACCTGTGATATTAAAGTATTAAATGCACGTCTGAAAGGAAATTTCTTGTATCATGCCTAAGGACAGTATAGTTTGTTAAACAAAAATAAGCAAAATATATTACCAGTGAATATTCCTTACATAAAAGAAAAAGAAAAAGAAAAGAAAGAAAGATAAAAAGAAAAGTCCTGTCCTCTAGTTTTCTGAAGATAGAATCGTGGTAAACCACCAACAGAAAGCTCCAGTTTTTGTAAGACTAGTGGTGATTTATAGAGCTTGGCTTTCTGATGAAATCACGATTTTAGATTACACCTAGTCCTTTAATAAGCAAGTTGGATACTGAAAAAGTATAAGTCTAAACTGACATTATACAAGTAACGTGCAGTTTCTTAAACCATTCAATTCTTTCTTTTTATCAAGTTTTGTATGACTCATACTGACAATCTTTACACTCTGCCCGTTTTTTAATTAATGTACATTAAGAGATTAAATATTTTCATAAAATACCTAAAAAAAGAACAATGAAGCTAATAGAATAATGAATTAGACAAGAATAATAGCGTATTTTGGTAATTGTTGTAAGGAGCCGTTGAGTCAGTTCTGACTCATAGCAACCTTAGGTATAATAGAATGAAACTTTGCCCGGTCCTGCACCGTCCTCACAATGGTTGCTACGTTTGACCTCATTGTTGCAGTCACTGTGTCAATCCGTCTTGCTGAGGGTCTTTCTCTTTTTTGCTGACCCTCTGCTTTACCCAGCATGATGTCCTTCTCTAGGCACTGGTCTCTCCTGATAACATGTCCAAAGTAAGTGAGACAAAGTCTTGCCATTCTCGCTTCTAAGAATCATTCTAGCTGTACTTCTTCCAAGACATATTTGTTCCTTCTGGCAGGGCACGGTATATTATATATTCTTCCCCAATACTGAAATTTAAAGGCATCGATTCTTTGGACTTTGTCCAGCTTTCACATATATACGAAGTGATTGAAAATATCACGGCTTGGGTCAGGCACACCTTAGTTTCCAAAGTGACATCTTTGCTTTTCAACACTTTTAAGAGGTCTTTTGCAGCAGATTTGCCCAATGCAATATGTTCTTTGATTTCTTGTCTGCTGCTTACAAGGATGTTGATGGTGGATCCAAGAAAAATGAAATCCTTGGCAACCTGAATCTTTTCTCCATTTATCATAATATTGCTTACTGGTCCAGCCATGAGGATTTTTGTTTTCTTTATATTGAGGTATAATTCATACTGAAGGCTGTAGTCTCTGATCTTTATCAGTAACTGCTTCAAGACCTCTTCAGCTTCAGCAAGCAAGGTTATGTCATCTGCATATCACAAATTATTAATGTCTTCTCCCAATCCTGATGCCAAGTTCTTTTTCATACAGTCTGGCTTCTCTGATTATTTGCTCAGCATACAGATTGAATAAGTTTGGTGAAAGTATATAACCCTGACACACTTTTTCTGATTTTATTTGATAATTTTAATTTTGGTAATAAAAAAGAAAAAAACCCATTGCCATTGAGTTGATTCTGATTCATAGTGACCCTATAGGGCAGAGTAGAACTACCCCATACGGTTTCCAAGGAGTGCCTGGTGTATTCGAACTGCCAAACTTTTAGTAAGCAGCCATAGCTCTTAATCACTATGCCACCAGAGTTTCCATTTTGGTAATAAGCTACGTCATTTTGATGTTATATTTTGTTTTACCCTAT
Organism: Loxodonta africana; assembly: GCF_030014295.1. Classification (NCBI taxonomy): domain Eukaryota; kingdom Metazoa; phylum Chordata; class Mammalia; order Proboscidea; family Elephantidae; genus Loxodonta; species Loxodonta africana. The sequence goes on from NC_087348.1 coordinate 119,490,038, forward strand.
TTTGTTTTTAATCTTGCATCATAAAGCAAAATACAGGTCTAAAGATAACAAAACATACTTTATAGCTTAATGAGTTATTATAAAGTCAACATCGTTGCAACGGTAACCCGACAAGAGCCAGAACTTTGCCTATAACCCTAGAAGCTCCTTCCATGTGCCTCATTTTCGTCTCAAACCTCTCCTCCATGCTTAAATAACCATCTTTAAATTTATAGTAGTTATTTTCTTGAGTTGATTTAGTTTTTTCATCCGTGTGTGCATCTCTATGCTTGGTTTGGCCCATTTTCCAAACATCTGGTATGTGTTTTCAGTCCCTGTTAACCACAACTCCCACCCCCCATCCCTTTTCTTACCCTATAAATCATCTGTTTAAAACCCCAGGTCTTTTGATTTGTAGAGTTTCCCAGTCTGGATTTCTAATTGTGCACTCATGGTGCAGCTGAGCGGATTGCTCGATCTTCTTTATTTCCCATAAATTGGCAGCTGTATCCAGAGGCCTGACCAGACTTCAGTTTGATCCCTTTGGTAGTGGTTCATTCTTTCTTTAGGGGGAAATGTCTGGTTGTTTTCTTTTTATGATGTTAGTAGCTACTGGTGGTCAATATCTACCTCTATTAATATGTTGGGATGGCAAAATGGTGATATTCTAATTCCATCATTTATTTTTCATTTATAATTGAAATGTTTTAGTAAAGAAACACTGCCTTTTCATTTGTTATTTGGCTACCCAATGGTAGAACTCATATAGAAAAAAGTAGGACAGATGTTTGATTGATTCTTTCCCTTTATCAGTTTCAAAGATATTCAGTTGATGCCCTTTCATTCTTTGAAGATCATGAGTTTATTTGATAACAAAGGAATACATGGATTTAAATCTATTGATGGATTTCAGTCAATTGGAATTATTCATTTTGAAGCTCAAGTTTGCCCATTTTGGCCAGTTCGAGTCTCTTCAAATTGCCCCCTTGATTCTTTGGATAGGATTCAAGTAGCCCTTGCTAACTTCCTCAGTCTCTGGTATAACAACAACATCAAAATCTAGACTTAGAATCAGTTATTTCTCCTAGAAGCTCTTCTTTCACTGGAAAATGATATTCAAGAACACAATCAGGCTACTAAAGGTACTCATTGCTACAGGGTTTGTAAAAAAGAAAATATCTCAGAAGTAGATCAGACGGATACCTAAAATTCAAATGCAGGGCTAGTGTTTTTTGCTAAGCATTGAGAATCTTGGTTTCAACAGTCACCACGGATGATAGAATTAGAATATCTCCCAATTACTCACTTAGCTTATTTTGCATTATGCACCTGAACCTCAGAATAACCACACTACTACTGTTCTAAAATAATTACTGAGAGTAAATTGTTCTTTTTATATATTGGTTTGATTTTATGTAGTTCAAAGCTTTGTTTGAATCTAGGTTTATTCAAAAATTGAAATTTCAGAATTAGAAGATTTTCTACACTTGTAGTGAAGCAAAGTTGTAACTCAACTGTCAGTTTTCTTCAATTTGGTTATTTCTATATGCTTTCACTATTACCGCGGAGAAATACAGAGGGCGTAAGTTTTCCCATTGTACTAAGGGATGAGAAACTATAAGAGTGGCTGAGATGTGTGTATCTCTAGTTCTAACTGCATTATATTCTTGTAATATAATTCCCACAGCTTCAACTTCCTCAGATATACCTCTCTGATCTCTCATATTATTTCACACATCCCAGAAACACGCTGTATGTTACCTTTGTAGCACTCAGTGCACTTGTAATAAATAATTCCATGTTGTTTCTCTAAAAGCCTGTAAACTCAGGTATATCCACCTTAAACACATGCCTGGCAGACAGTAGTCACTCAATATACATTTTCTGAAAAAATGATTGAATGAATGAATAAGCCTCCTCAGAATTTAAACAGCTGTTGAAAAATTAGCTTAGTTCTATATTAGCAAAGACATTCTATATTTACAAAGTGATTTTCACTGTAGAAAAACAAATTACAAAGTTTAAAATATTTTTTAATGAATTCAGTTAGCACCACTCCCCTTCCACTCTCTCAAAATTATGAAAAGTGAGAAACCCCCTATCATTCCTCATGGAAAAGAATCTGAGAAGTTTTTCATCCTTTTCTGGTTTGTGATGCATAGTTACTGTTGTCCGGCCTATCCTCTACCTTTAACTGAGCTGAGCTATTACTGTGCCATGTTGACAGCATCCATAAAAAAAATCTCGGGTCTGTAAGTTGTGTAGGACCTGCATCTCAAACCCCATTCTTTTAGCTTGTTTTGCATGCCTTCCTAACCTATTATTGGTTATATTTTTTAACTTATTATTGAAACCCTTGGTTCCTGACCTCTTGCTCTGACCCCAACCTATGCTTTCGCACTCGTTACTGATATCCTGGCCTTTGGTTCTCCTCAGTGGTTGTGTTCCCTACATAGACTGTGTTTCTCTTCCTTTGCTCCAGGCAGCACATGAGTCCTATTCAGCTTCATCCTCATGAATCACACTATAGGTAAGGCTGGGGTCCTAGGTACATTGAGGAGTATAACAGGAAAAATGATATCTGCGTACATATGCATTTATATTGTACTGTACAGTCAAATAATATGCATAAGTGTTCAGGATTCTTGTGTCAGATGGATATAAGACGGGTTTCGCTATGAGTTGGAATTAACACAACGGATTTTTTTTTTTAACGGATCCTCCTTGGGAGTCTGCAATAGAAGAGCTAAGAATACCATATTTTATAAACGTAGCACTTTATAACTTAGCAAGCCTTCTTACGGATATAAACACCATGTCCCTGAATCTTGTAGTAAGCCTGGACAGGGAAGGTTATTCAGTTTTACACAGGGGTTAATGAGATTTAGAGATAGTAAATCATTTCTAAGATTGCACAGAATTTAAAAGTAGAAGAATATAATTGAACCCCACCACTGTATTCCTATATCAAGAGATAAATTTCACTCCTTCATCACAGTGACCACATTTCATAACTTTCATGTGCCTCAGTTTCTTTTATCCTGTTAAATGATTTTCTCTGTCAAAGTGAGTTAACTATGTAAATTGCTTTGAACTCCTTGGGAAAAAAAAAAAAAAAAGGAGCTGTAGGAGTGATAATTAGATACCATGGTATTATAAAAGTTTTTAAAAGGAGTTGAAAGGTTCATGGAATAAAATTCCTTCCATATTTTCATTAATATGGATTTTTAATACCCTTTGGAAGTTAACGTGATAAGTGTTTTCTTCTTTTTAATACAAAAAAGGAACTTTATTGATTCTGAAATTCTTTATAACAGAAAATGCTCAAGGTTCACGACACCCAAAAGAAAAGCAGAAGTTTAAATACAGGTAGTCCTCAGGTTATGAACGTCTGACTTATAGACAATTAGTACTTAAGAACAGACTGCCATAAAGCCTATTATTTTTAAAGTTTGAGTTAAATACAGGGGTTCATAATAAGGAGCACAAGCACTACTTTGTGATGCTCATGAAAACATTGCGTGGCTTGGCAGTGTTTCTTAAGTGTTTATATGCATAGAAAGATGAAATATATACTGTATACTAAAATAACCATTTGACTAACTGACCTTAAATAAGAACTGTATGGACCTGTTCGACTTACCTGCAAATTCGATTTAAAGACAGACTTAGGAACGAATCTCGTTCATAACCCGGGGACTGCTTGTATACAAATTTGCCAGTGAACATATCTATGTCTAATTGAACTACTCAGTCAGACCCCTTTGGGAATAAAAATGTAGTCTTTTAAAGCTATTAGAATTTTTCTCTCTAAATTCAGATTCACTGGATCAACAATTACATGCCTAAGTGGGAACTAGTTCTGCTCATTTACTTTCTACCTTTTGAACTTTCCAAATCCAAGTTCTTGGCTTCTAAATGACAGACAAGTCTCTTTCTGTGAATTCCATGGCATTTAAAAAAAAAATCTAAATACAAGGTGATTTTGTATTTGCATTTCTAATCATCTATCAAAGTGAGCTGATTTTTATGTTTATTTTTTAATGATCATTAACGATTTTTTTTTTTCAAAAATAAGGGCCAGTGATGTTTTGCCAGTATATAGAGTCCTTTTCACATATCTGAGCCCTGCTTAATCGCTTAAATTGCATGCTGTAGTAGTGTATAACACTGTGCAGCTTTATACTGATCGCAGAACAGTATCTGTGTTTGCACTGCAAATTTTCAACCCACCTGCTTATTAAACTCATCTCAGACCTATTAAATCTGTTCATATTGCCTGTGGGCTTTATAAATAATGTGTCTTTTCCATGGCAGCAAAATATGGATTTATTTCACCATTTACCATCAGAGATTTCTGGAATACTCAAAAAATTCTAGTTTTCTATTTGATTACTTTGAAGAGTAGTATTCTGTGACACAGCATGGCAATGAATTTCATACTGAGCAGTCTACCTCACTTATTCAAGAGTTTCATGAGTTCCACACCACTTATTTTCTCTTAAATAAGTAGTATCCATTATGTACTATACCAAAATATGATGACATTTAGAATCTTAGAGCAAAAAGGAGCTTTTAGATAATTTCTTTCAACCTCCTTATTTTAGAGGTAAACAAACTTAGACCTAAGAAATTATGTCTTTTCTAAGATGACAGAGCTGACTGGTGAGAGCCCTGAGATTAGAGCTAAATCCCCTGGTTCCTATTTGTCTTCTTTCAGCTATTTCTCTTGTGCTACCTCTCCTATGTGTTTTATTATATAAGAAAGGTGAGCTGATTTTACTTTGATTACGGGAAAGCTACTAATGACATGAGGGAAAAGGACGAAAGGCAGGGACGGATTATTATTACACGACTTACGATTTTTCATATTGTCATCAACAGTGCAAGCTAATGATTTACATGCAGTAGGTGATAATGTACATTGTAAAAGAACAAAGAAAAGAGGCTCAAAAAACCCTGATGCACTCTAAGAAACACTTTTTTGCAAATATCAGTTATTTTGTTTGTGGTTATTTGATACTCCCAAAAGTGCTGGTACTAGTCATTTATGATAAGGCAAAGGGAAAAAGTCCAGTTAAATGGAAGAACAAGGAGGTTCTCATAACCAGGAAAAGAAATTGTATGAAAGTTCTCCTTTTATGTCAATATAAAGTGCTATTTCCCTTGGGAACTGGAGAATGTCATCAGACCAAATATTACTTTTTTTTTTTTTTTTTTTAACTTTTAGGCGATCTTGGGAATTTGGGAATTGGATAGGACACAGAAACATAGATTAGGTCTTATACACAGTCTTCATCCAGAGACTTAGAGGTTACAGATTTAAGAAACGTCCCCCAATGGTTCTTCCACCCACAAACCTGGTAGGAATGATTTTTTATCTGTGGCTCTATATTTTGAAAGTATAAAAATGCAACTAATATTTATTAAGCTTATTTATGTTCCTGTCCTGTGTTAAATATTGGGAATACATTATTCCATGCAATGCTTATGAGAACTTTGCATGAGTTGGTAAAAATTACATAAAAGAGTGAATTACAGAGAAAAGAGAATCTAAGAAACTAGTCCTGGATCTAGTAAGTGTGAGAGCTGGGATTTCAATCCATATCCATCTGGCAGGGAGCCTTACTCTCTTAGCAGGGAGTCACTGGATGTTCTCACACACTACAGGGTGCTGCTGATTCTGGCCGCAATTATTGCTAATAGCACACACAATTTCAGGAGAAGCATTATTTATTTGACTACTTGTCCTCCTTAAGAATGAAAGAGGTAAAATTTAAAAACAAACAAGCAAAAAACCTAGTTGCAGTGTGTGAGAACTCTCTCAATGTGGTGTACATTCCCATTTTGGTCATTCGGGTTTTCCTTTCCTCCTTTCACTGCTTTTTAAATTAAGTTTCATGCCCCTTCAAAAAAGAAAATAAATTTTACTCAATTATATATTGCATTTCTTACTACCTCATATATAATCCATAGAAATATGTTAAAGCATGGGAATCTATTAACTTAAAATATAAATAGTTAATATAAGGCATTAATATTGCCATGACTCTTTTGGCCTTCTTTTCCTCTCATAATACATGCAAATTCTTACAAGCACACATACAACTAACAGTTGTTACCACACTATTAATCATGGGCATAGGAAATAAAATCTAAATACCAAGAAGAATTACTATATTCTACTCCATTCATAGGCTTTCACTCATGGTCAACAGTACAGAAAAAATCAGGACTGACCCTATAAGTAGCCTAAGAGCAATTAAAGGCAGGGTCAAAAGCCTTTCAGAGCTGATGAAATCCTTACTTCATGCCAGCAGCACATCTGATGAGTATAATATTTGAGCTATTTGCTCAATTTTATACTTCAGATTGAGGTCTTGTAAACAAAACAAAGCCAGATTGACACCAACATCTTGCATAATAATTATTGTGAATTGCCTTTGACCTTTGCAAAATGTTCTCTGGATCTGACAAGTAACCATTTGAGTCACCTTCTCAGATGATAATCCCAAGGAAGCTATTATACAATACTAGGTATAATATAATAGAATTGTTATCTCTGTTTAGGTATGGAAAATAATATTACTTCAGAGGAAGTAAAAAAAAAATCACATGTATCACTTCAATCATCTATTTGTGAGAGAGTACAGGGAAACTTGATGATTTTTTAATATTAAAAAAGAATGAGTGATTCCTCTGAAATAAAACCTATAAAGTGCATCTAAAAATTGTCATGGTTCATTAGAAGCTTTTCAGGGAGAAAATTAAGGCCTACTATGAAGATAATGATCGACCTTAAGAGTTCCAAGCTAGTTTTAATTAAAACTGGCAGTAATTATTTGGCTCACATCTGTGATTTATCTAAAATTCAAACAGATTATGCAGGAGCAGGAATATAGCCCTGTTTCTTGGCATTGTTGTAGGTATGATGAGCGAGATTTCCATTGTGCTAAAGGCAATCTAGAAACAAAAGCAGTTGGAAGACACATATTTGATCTACACACTACCGACATTGTAAAACAGGAACCACAATATATGAAACCGTTTTTTAGTTTCGACAGCCAAATTACAATTATTACACAAAGCAAAATTCCTGCATCAAACTTTTAAAAATTATAACCAGAATGGAGAATCTCTTTAGGTCTTTGAGAAGTGATTTATATGAGCGTTGTTTACAATTTTTACATTGGGGAGTACATGGTACATTCCCCGGGTAAAGTCACTTTGATTCTACATTAGTTATGCTTTTTTAAAAGTCATTGAAATCCATTATTATGAATTACAGCATCATTGTTCTTATATCAATAGTATACATTATGTCAAGCGAAATTTAAGTGCTGAAAAAGAAAAGCTTGACTCCTCAGGTAGTATACACTGATTACAATGTCATTATTTTTAAAAGAAAATAAAGGGATAAAGCTTTCTTGGTAAGTGCCGTGTGTAAACTAAATCTGCCCCGAGGCAATGATTTTTTACTGGTACAGAAACTGCTGGTGCTGGGTTTTTGGTCATTACTGTGATTTGTAGCAAAGGTAGCTCCCCTCCAGCCATGTACTGCAGAGGTTGCAGTTTATTCAGGAGACTATCTGAGAGATGCACAGCATTGCCTGATAACATTCCACAGCTTCGAAGTAAGTTACTCCTATCTAATCTTGTTCATCACAGTAGATCACAGTCCTAGCTATTACTGGTAATCAAACATAGCACTAAGTTTATCACCACTCTGCTGAGCCTGAACGGGGAAGACAGAACCCTGAAATAGAAACGCAGATAGTATAGTTCAGCACCATGTGCTGGGAAACTGTGGATGAGCGAACAGTGCCATCAGGAATGAGTTAGGTTATTTTAGCAAAGATGACTGAGAGGACAGGAAGCCAAAAGGAAAAGTATTAATAATGTCCCAAGTGAAGAATAACTTTGATCTGCAAATATGTAAAGAAGTCTTCATACATAGATCACATCCTTAATGGCTATCTGGTCATAGTTTATATTTTAAATATGAATATTCATCAGTAAATGAGCTAGATGCTCTTGGGGAGCTCTGTCATTACAAAACAAGGATATTCTTTATAAAATATAACTACTGCTCCATTTCTGGCCTTGCATGAAGTGAGTTAGATCTGTTTCCCCCTTCCTCCCCCCAAAAAAGAAAACCTTCCCTAAAAACATGAACTGTGAGCAATTAGCTCCCAGGAAAAAAATTAAAATATGTACATACATACATATTACTAACGATAAGATGTACCAAAAAAAAAAAAAAAAAAAGACGATGGTAAGTGCAGTTTGTCATAACTCGAACACAATACATCATAAATTGGGGACTACTTATATTACAAATTCCATCATCTACCATTAAACCAATCCTTGTTTTAGGAAACCCCGGTGGCATAGTGGTTAAGTGCTATGGCTGCTAACCAAATGGTCGGCAGTTTGAATCCGCCAGGAGCTCCTTGGAAACTCTATGGGCAGTTCTACCCTGTCCTATGGGGTCGCTGTGAGTCGGAATTGACTCGAGCCACTGGGTTTGGATTTTTTTGGTATATATTAAAATACGTGGAAAATATATGGAAGAAATACAGCTAGAGTGCTCCTTGGAAGCAAAGATGGCGAAACTTCGTCTCATGTACTTTGGACATGTTATAAGGAGGGAACAGTCCCTAGAGAAGGACATCATGCTTGATAAAGTAGAGGGTCATCGAAAAAGAAGAAGACCGTCAATGAGATGGATTGATACAGTGGCTACAACGATGGGGTCAAACATAACAATGATTGTGAGGATGGTGCAGGACCGGGCAGTATTTCCTTCCATTGTATATAGGGTTGCTATGAGTCGCCTCCAACTCAAAAGCGTCTAAAAACTACATATATTAAAATGTATCTGTAAGTTTCCAACTCCCAAAGACAAATATAGGTCAGATTTATAAAAATACTGATAATAAAGGGCAATAATAATGAAAACTAAAAAAAATGAAACTAGATATTTGACTTACCTCAGAACTGACTTACGACTGAGTCATTGGTATGGAACCCTGCTGTAAGTCAGGGACTACCTGTATATAGCCAGGATCATTAGCTTTGGGTGAGAAAAAGACTTTCCAAATAAGTATTGCAGAAAGATTTTAGGGAAGGAGGGTTAACGGTAGGCTTATAACTCTTTCCTTTCTGCATAGCGAGCTCCAAGACGGAATGATTGACCTATACCAGCCTTCCTTGTAAACATGTTCATGGCATTTACTAGCAAAAAGATAATGGAAAGCATTTATCCCCCCCAAAAAAAACAACAAAAAACCCTAAACAATTAGCATATACCTGCTCCTGTCTAGAGTACTTATATAAATAAACCTGAACTTCGTGGAGGCACGACTGCCTGGAAAATGAGAAAAGTCAGTATTTTCTATCCTTGTAATTGGATATAAACCTAGTGAGCCCCAAAACTGAATCAACTTCCTTTGAGAGCAATGTTTCCACACATATTTTTTAGGTTCACTGTCTGTTAATCAGAAACCAGACACATTCTATTGTGGAGAAGAATATTGGAAGCTGTGTCTGATGGATTCAGACCTCTCTAGAAAAGAAATGCTAATTTACTGCAGGTTATTGCTTATATCTTTTGAATCATTGGTAAAGACTAGTATCAGGTAGGATCTATAATTTGAGTGATTCTGTTTTGATTTTTTTGTGTAAAAACAACTTGGAAGGATGGTGAAGTGACCCAAAGATACAAGAACTTCCTGAGTCCTGAAAGACTCAAACAGAAACTCACTCTGGAGGAAATCATCCTGAATTTAGAACGTCGGATTCCCAAAAGTTGGCATGAAATATGTATGAATTAGCAATCAAACATCACCAATCATGTAGGAAATTAACTTACCATAAGTCAAAGCCAAAAGGCAAAAAAATCAGATTTACCCCCTTAAACTAAAATATTATAATTTGAGATATAGAATATGAAGTAACTATGTATGAAATGTATAAAGAAAATGATAAGATAACAAAACATAAACAAGAAAGAAGACACTATCCAAATTGACTGAAGTGACTTGGAAAAGAATGAAATATAACTTTTAAAATAAGTTTTTAATTATTGAAATAAAGAATTATTAAGTGAATTAGTTAAAAGTAGGATAACTGAAATAGTAGACAAGACAATGGCTGAGAATTTTTCAAAACTCATGAAAAATATGATTCCACAGATGCAGGAAGTACAACATAGAACTGAGCAGCAAGAATAAAAAAGAAATTCACACCTAGACACACTGCAGTGAAAATGCAGAACATGTAATACAAAAATCTTAAAAACAGAGAGAGAGAAAAGACAGAGCACCTACAAAATCATGACAGCTAAAGTGACAGTAAACTCTTCAACAGCAGCAATAGAAACCGGAAAACAGGGAGATAAAATCCTCAAAGCGCTGAGCAAAAAAGAGTTGTCAACCTGGAACTATGTTTTCAAAAAAAAAAAAAAAAAAAAACTGTCAAGAACAGTGACTGAAAAAAGAAAAGAACAAACATTATAAATAAACAAAAGGGGAGAGAGGTTACAACCAAAGGGAGGATTAACAACCGTATTTCAGGAAAAAAGAAAATGATCTCAGAAGGACAGTGGGAAGAAATAAGGAACAAGTTATTGGTAGGTAAAAACATAGATAATATATCATTTTGGCATTAATAAAATAGACAAACTTTTAGCAAGACTGAACAAAAAAAGAGAGAAGAGAAAATATATATTAAGAATGAAAAAGGAAACAACTTCAAATCTAATAGAGATTTGAAAAAGGAAGATGTTACAAACAAATTTGTCAATTAAATTAAAAATTCAGTAAATTCTCAGAAAAGTAAAATCTTCCAAAACTGACTCAAGGAGAAATAAAGACGTGAGTAGAATTATAAGCATTAAAAATTTATCATTATTTTAAAACATCCTTCCAAAGAAAGCATTAAGCATTATGTTGCTGTTCTGTCAAATTTGAAATGAAAAAAATCACTAGAAAAATCGGTATTCATATTTTAAAAAATAACATATTTAGCTACAAAAATCAATCCCTGATGCATTTAAATGTTAAACTCAAATGTATAAAATATTTAGAAAAATAGATAAATATCTTTATGAACTTGAATTAGGGAAATTGAGAAGTTCTTTAAAATATTGATATATTCAATCGCATTAAAACTAAAAACTTAATTATTCAAAATACACAGTAAAGAAAGTGTAAATACAAGCCAAAATCTGAGAAATGTTATCTGGACACATATAATAGACAAAGGATTCATAATCAGAATATACACAGAACTTCTACAAAATATCTATGTAAGTATATACATATATATTTTATGTGACAGAGAAAATGGTCAATAAACATTAATAAGTATTCACCTAATATGATTAAAAATATGTACAGACATTCAAACTTATTAATAATTAAAGGATGCGTAAAATTTTGTATACATATCGTTTTATACCTAGAGGATTAGCAAAAATTAAAAAACCTGATAATGCCAAGTATCAGAGAGGTGTGGGCTATTGAGAGCTCTTCTGCAATCATTGGCATAAATCATCTAATTCTTTGGGAAATCATTTTGGAAGACAGTTTAATACTATCTTCAAAATGTGTGTATTTGAGAACGCTACAGACGGCATTTCATTCCAAGAGACATACCTCAGAAAATACCTAAATTGTGTATACCAGGAGGCATGTACAAGATGTTCATATCAGCACTTGCTGTATGAGCAAAAAATTAGCAATGACACAACTTCCCATTAACCACCAAAAAAAAGGTTAAATCAATTATTTAATCACCACCATCATTCCATACATGAATCTGTTATATGATAAGTGATAGAGGCTTACTTTTTTATGTTCCTGAATTGCTAAGGAATGCACAGCAGCAATGTTTTCATTTATCTTTTCAATTAACACTACTTGACAAGGTTGAAAGTTTTGCTGGTACTGTAATAATTTGTTAATTATGATGCCTCAAAAAAGCTCCAGAGACTCAGAAGTTAAAAAAAGATAAACAGTCAACTGATAACAGCAAGCTATCTAATCAGCCTGTGGCACTGGTTACAACATAGCAGGGCACCATCCAGGAAACATCTGGGGTATCATGAAAGACACCTGGAATAGGCTTATTTTGATTTCTAAGATCAAAGACCCTGAAGCCAAATCACATTTGTTAGGCTTTGATTCATTCTTGGTAGTGAGTTGTCAGCAAAGGGCAACATCCTGGGAAATAAAACCTGCGGAGAGAACAGAGAGATTAAGGGGGGGAAAAAAAGAAATATCTAAAGGGATACTCCTATTTCCAGTACACAACAAAGGTCACTAAAATCATTAATATGACACACAAGTAAAATTTTGCTGAAGGTCATTTAAAAGTGGTGGCAGCAGTGCATTGACGGGGAACTGCCAGAAATTCAAGTGAGATTCAGAACAGGACTTGGAACAAGGATATCAGGTGGATCTTGGCTGAAATCAGAGAATACAGGAAAGATGTTTACCTGTGTTTTATTGACTATGCAAAGGACTGTGTGGATCTTAACAAATTACAGATAAGATTTCAAAGAATGGAAATTCCAGAACACTTAATTGTGCTCATGAGAAACCTGTACTTAGACCAAGAGGCAGTCATTCGAACAGAGCGAGGGATACTGTGTGGTTTAAAGCCAAGGAAGGTGTGTGTCATGGTTCTATCCTTTCACCATACTTATTCAATCTGTATGCCGAGCAAATAATCCCAGGGATTGGTCAATATGAAGAATGCTGCATCAGGATTGAAGGACAACTCACTAACAACCTGCAATATGCGGATGATATAACCTTGCTTGCTGAAAGTGAAGAGGACTTGAAGCACTTACTGATGAAGATCAAAGACCACAGCCTTCAATATGGATTGCACCTCAACATAAAGAAAACAAAAGTCCTCACAACTGGACCAATAAGCAACATCATGATAAATAGAGAAAAGAATGAGGTTGTCAAGGATTTCATTTCACTTGGATCCCCACAATCAACGCCCATGGAAGCAGCAGTCAAGAAATGAAATGATGCCCTGAACTGGGCAAATCTGCTTCAAAAGACCTCTTTAAAGTGTTAAAAAGCAAAAATGTCACTTTAAGGACCAAGGTGACCTGACCCAAGGGTTTTCAATAGTCTCATACGCATGTGAAAGGTGGACAATGAATAAGGAAAACCTAAGAATTGATGCCTTTGAATGATGGTGTTGGCTGGGAAGCTGGCTGGGACCTGTGGTGCGCTCAGGGGCTCCTGGCTTGGGGCTGTGGTGGAGGCTGCATGTGATCAGGAATCGGCTGCACCAAGAGGGCAGCAGCAGCCATGGCCACCAAGGCCAGGTGCGCTTCCAGCATCCGCAACCCGCTCCTTGCCTGGTCCCTGCAACCACCTCTCCAAGCCCCATCCCTGTGCACCCCCCTAAGCCCAGACGTGCTCTAGGTCGGGATCTGGCTGCTACTACAGCTCCCGCCCAACCCGCAGCCACAATCCCTGCAAGGCCACCCTCCTTCGCCTAGTGGATATAGTCCTTGGTTGGGGACTGTGGATCCCAGGCTGCTTCTGCTTCTCAGGTGGGTGGAAGTGAGGGAGGACAGGGTGTGTAACCGGGCACTGTGTGTACATAGTATGGTGTTTGCACAACGCTCAAATTGCATAAGGTAGCATTTCAAAGAACATTTCAGGGACATTAAGTGAAATGTGACTGCACTAACTTTTTGATCACCACCTCTATAAATCTTTTCCGTTGCCAAATACAATGACCATAATTAATGACCACAATTTATTATCACATATGCTTTCTCATATTCCTAACAATTCACTTAGTAAGGCCTTAAGGTTTTGCCATCATAATCAAGCAAATAATTACGATAATTACTACTTACCTTTTAATTGCAGGGAATAAGAAAAAATATATATATAAAATCTCTGACCTTTCATCAACTTGCAATGTATCTTACAAGAATAGCTTAAAAAAAGGGGGAGCAAAGAATCAAGATAAGGGCCAGAAAGTAAGAAAATGCTCAAAAAAAAAAGAAAAAGGGTGGTGAGGGGAAGTCCAACACAATGGTGAGGATACAATGCCAATGGAAAAATTTCCTAATGGCAAAAACGGGAACACTATGAGCAGCAAAATAAATAAAATAGTGTTGAATTGTAACCCAAAGTGTAATTATCCATGAGTCCATACCAATATAAATAGCTGATTGAGTAACCACATATATACATTAATGTGGAAGAATTGACAAATCTTCCATGCAGAAGAATTCACTAATTTATGTAGTTACTCTGCCTTCAATGACATAGAGCATAACTGTCTACTCCTTAAGTGTGAGTAGTGCATAGTGCCCTCCTCCAAAGTATAAGATATACCCATTGTAGTCGAGTGGATTCTGACCCATAGCGACCCTATAGGACAGGGTAGAACTGCCCCATAGAGTTTTCAAGGAGCACCTGGTGGATTCAAACTGCCATCGTTTTGGTTAGCAGCCATAACTCTTAACCACTATAGCTGTAACTCTTAACCATTTAGCCACCAGGGTTTCCATAAGGTATGGAAAGGGGGAAAAGTAACTTTATAGTGGAAAAACTTGGCCAATGCTTAACCATAACAAGGTCAACATCAACAGCGATTTAAGTCATGCTGAAAGCATGATACCTTGTTATGATATGTTGAGCAGGGCACTTCACCTTTCTGGTTGTCCTCCCCATAACCCATAGAGATAGATAGCTGTGATTGAGTTGACTGAGATTCATAGGGATCTTACATACATCAGAAGGAAACAGTGTCTGGTTCTGTCATCCTCACGATAGCCGGCGTGTTCCAGTCCATCACCGTGGTCACTGTAGCAACCCCTTTCACAGAGGATCTCCCTTGCCCTTGCTGACTCACTACTTCATCAAACATGATGTCCTCTTCCAGTGATTGATACCTCCTGATGATGTGTCCAAAGCAACCTAGCAGACAATGTTCTGTTGTGATACATGAAGTTTTTGTTGGCTAATATTTAGAAAGTAGATCACCAAGCCTTTCTTCCTAGCCTGTCTTAGCCTGGAAGCTCAGCTGAAACCTGTCCAGCGTTAGTGACCTTGCTAGTATTTTATATACCAGTGACATAGCTTCCAGCATCAATGCAACATGCAAGCCACCACAGTATGACAAACTGAAAGACAGGTGGTATCCAAAATCCAAGACCCCAGTATAACATGGGAAAAACATCAAACAAATCCCACTTGAGGGGCACTCTACGATACTCCTCAATGCTGTCAAGGTCATCAAAAACAAGAAAAGTCAAAAACTGTCACAGTCAAGAGGAGCTTAATGAGACACGACAATTTAATGTAATGTGGTATCTTCAATCTGATCTTGGAATAGAAAAAAAGACATAAGGTAAAAATAAAAAAAACTCAATAAATGGACTTTAATTAATAACATCATATAAAAATTCATTCATTAAATATAACAAATATACTATACCTATATAAGATGTTAATAATAGGAAAATATGCCTTATGGTATTTGGGGACTTTCTGTACTGTATTCTGATATGTTCTATAACCTCAAACTGTTCTAAAATAAAAAAAAAAAATGTTGAAAAAATCAATGTAAGAGCTAAATACATGGTATGGTCACTAAGTACTGTATTCAGAGGAAGAATACTTTCAACTGCAGCCTTGGTGAGGTTACCTGGAGGTGGTGAGAATTGAGCCCAACATTGAAAAATGAAAATTAACCTCCCCACAAATTTTCATTTTATAATAATACGAATAGCACCATTCTGTTCATTTCTTAGCATTGTATCCAATACCACATTGTATTTACATCTGTATATCTATCTATATATATAAACATATGCATATATATGTATATGTGTTTATACATTTATGTATCTGTAATCTGTTTGGTTAGTGCAGGTAATGTGTTATTTGGTTGTTTTTTTTTTTTTTAATTATGCCTGGCTGTACGTAATTTACACATTTGGGCCTGAAGATCAGGAGAGGTACCATTCCTCTTTGTTTCTGGTGTCTGAGCAGCTGTTGCCATTGCCTTGCCAGGGTTTTTTTTCCCAGAAGGGAGTTGCTTGTATCCCTAATGCCAGCCAGTGGCATTCGGCTATCAAGTGAGATGAAAACAAAATTACCTCTTCCTGCTGCTGTTGTTATAGTAACTGTCATGCCTACCATCTCCACCTACCTCCTATTAGGTGGCATTTAGTTTTTCCTGGAGTCCAAATTTAGTCTTCATGGTGGCACATTTCACATTTCAAGCAGATGCTTCTCTCATCAATAAACTTTTCAGTGGTTACAAAGCAGGTGATCTTTCTGATCCTCACTTTCAAAGAAACAGAGCTTTGTACTCAGCAACATAGATCATCAACATATCAGCATTTAATTTCAATAATGTTAAACTCCATTCAATCTCTAAGAGGCCTGTAAAGGTCCTGGAGGCATGTGATATGAATAGCTTTGGTTAACCAAAGCCAAAAGAAATAACTGGGGAGTTTCATATTTTATAAACTTTTCTTTACACATATTCTTTGTGTTTGCCACCTGCAAAAATGCAAGTAAAACTGAGAAAATGAATTCCCAATGTACTATGACAAGTACTGGCAGCAAGAAAATGCATGAATTCACAGTAGTTGAATCAATAAGTCTTCAAAAAAAAGTGAACATAAAAAAAGTCACAAATGTTTAAAATGGCTTTTTGCTAGCTGTCCCTTAAAAATTCTTTCTCACCTCATTAGTAAAATACCAATGATTGTGGAGAAAAACAAATACACTAGCTATAACTAACGCCATGATAATCTAAAATCTCAATATCCAAGTGGGGAAAAAATTATAGGAAATATATGTTATGCAGTACTGGGTTTAGAAATACCTAAAGTTTACCTCAAAAAGTAGAGTAGCCCTGCTTATTGAAAGAAAATAGGAATACGTGTCATGGCATTACTGTGCAGCCGGTGCTGTCCAAAGTCACGAGAGCATTTTTCTCTATATGCTCCCAGCAGTTACAGTAATCTATAAATCTATAGGGTACAAAATGGAAATCGTTCTAGAGAAGGCACTTTGCACCTTGAATTATGTATGTTATTTGATTTATTTGCCAACCTCTCCCTCCCCCAGCAACGCATTTTCATAAGTGCCGCTATGCCAATTTTTTTTTTTACATGTTGCTGTAAAAACAATTAGCATAGCGCACTTATGAAAATATGTCCCAGGCGACAGGTGCAGTTAGCAAACAAATGTAGAAGGTGCACATTATTTGTGTAAAAATAAACTAATTGTGATGACTAAAGTGTTGGATCTTAAACCATAACAATATTAATACCCCTAGTAACACTGAGTGTTAGAAATTGTAGTTTTTCTACTTCCCGTCATTTTGGCAACAGTATCAGGCATCTAAGATAAAAGAAGATCTCAACTTAGTCCAACAGAGCTACTCTAGATGAATGCCTGTTAGACACCTGGGAAGGGGACTTAATTAGGACCTAAATTCAAAGTGACTTAATTAGGGGACTTAATTAGGACCTAAATTCAAAGCCAGTGAAATGGAAAATCAATATATACTATGTGCTGCAAACATCAAGTGTAAATCTTTTTGATAAATAGTTGAAAACATCAAACATATGAGTCTTATAGCAAAAGTAATACCAAATAAGGGAGAGGTAAAATGAATATGGATAATCAGAAGAGGAGCAAGAAAATAACTATTATAAGGCCAAAATATAACACCCGTGAAAATGAAAAAAAAAAAAGAGGAATGAACAGGAACAATTGAAGGTACAGATAGAAATGAAACAAGAACAGAATGTGATTCAAAGTAAGCAAACAGATTAAAGTGAACACTGGTGACCAAAAACAAGGTTGTAAGAAACTAAACTGGCAAGCTGGCAATAACACAATGAAAATATATTTTAGTGATAGTAAAGATAGGACTTATAACAGAGAAAATCTAATCACTGCTGTGGAGAATAACCTTGAGAAGACCCGTTGAAATGCAGGGAAAAGAGCAAGGAAATAAAATATAGGAGAGAAAATAAAAGATGTAGATAAGAGAGAGCTAAACTAAGAACCAAAAAGAAGTATCACAACTGAAAGGGTAGGAGTTAGCAACAACAAAGTAAATTTTTTAAACTAAATCTAAATGTGTAGATAACATTGGTTTCAAAACATTCTGTGAAATAAATAATGAGGAAAGATCTATAATTTGACATATAGTAGCAATTTTTAATGACAGTGGTGAAAGAAGATTTTATATGAATTTAATTAAAAAATTTCAACTACAAAGAAAAAAAAAATCCAATTGACTCCAGAATTTTTTCTGTGCACTAAATGCTAGATAATAAAGGAGAAATGTCTTACTTTTGAAGAAAATTATTATAACACAAGAAATATAAAACAGAGAAGTTGCCACTAATATCAGAATGTAACAAAAATGATATCTTAGCTGTACAAAGTTCCATGAAAATAAATCACAATGTGCACTTGAAGACTAAGAAGAGACTCACAGTTTAAAAATTAAAATGTTAAAGTTTTGGTGTGAGGAGATTTAATATTTCTCTCTAAAACTAGTTAATTCTAAAATGCCATTGTTTTAGTTATGATTCTCAAAGGAAAATCAATGTCAAAAATGCTGACAGTAGAGATACTTAATATAAACACTAATAAGTTAATAAAAAATAATTTTAGTTCCAACCAGATTATATAAATAAAGACAGAAAAAGGCATTGAAGAGTAAGGATTTAAAAGTTTGCTAAGTGTCTGATGTTGAATGGAGGGGGATTTAAAAGTTATCATGCCATTCTTCAGTAATAAAAACAAAGTAATTAAATTTTCTTTCAAAAAACATGAATAAATTACTAAAAGAAAAAAGAAATAGTAAGAAACAAAGGTATTTATTATAATAGAAGAAAAAAACCTGTTGCTGTAGAGTTGATTCCGACTCATAGCGACCCTATAGGACAAAGTAGAACTGCCCCAAAGAGTTTCCAAGGAGTGGCTGGTGGATTTGAACTGCCAACCTTTTGGTTAGCAGCTGTAGCTCTTACCATTGTGCCACCAGGGCTCCAGGAGTTTAATATAGTAAGATATAATATGACATAAATATTTAAATATATTGCATACTTACAAGAAAGTAAAGACAATGAATTCTATATTAAAAGGAAAAGAAAGGAATCCATATGAAAGCTTAGAAGCAGAAATCATACAGGAAAGGATAACAAAGTAAGATTAGATATATCAGTTGTGACAATAAATGTAAATGCATGAAATCACTCTATTAAAAGTCAAAAACTCTCAGATTAAGTCAAAACTTTTTATATGCAATTTATATCTCCACACAACCAAAACCAATATCATACATATGTATATATAATGGCAAAATATCATTGAACAAAAACAAATACAGCAGAGGCAGGGCCGTGGTGCTGCAGTGGTGGTTAAGCCTTTGGCTGCTAACCAAAAGGTCAGGTGAACCAGGTATGTAGCAGATAATTGTGCAATGTTATTTGCATTTAAAATAAAGGCAAAGAGAAAAGTCCCGTGTGTAAGCATAAAACATTGGGAGAGGGGGTTTATGTGAAATCTCAGCTGAAGAACTGCCATTAGGCTAATGCCTAAAAATTCAATACATGTAGACCAAAACGTCTATGCATCTGTGTGTGTGTGTGCACGAATGTGAGTGTTGAGGCCTAAGTTGGTGAGAATGGCAGGGATCGAGGCAGAGGAAATAAGAATGAAGGTCTCAAGAAGGAAGGAACTGGTAATTTTATATTAATAAAAGATTTAGTCAATAAAGGAAATACAAAAGTTGTGAACTTTTATGAGTTAATGGTAAAATAAACAAATCAAGCACTATTAGAAAATCAAGGAGAAACTAGCAAAAAAAAAAAAAAAGACTATAGAAGTGAACAGTTTTATTTCATATATTTCAGTCTTTGGAATTTCTAGAAATCCAAAAATGAGTTAACATTAGGAAGTTTATTAATATAGCACAGAAATAGGTCTATTAAAATACGATTCTCTTATCAGCTGTGGAAAAGTCAGTGGATTAAACTTAAATTCTATATTTAATTATAAAAACATTTAGTGAGATGAAAATTCTCACTGAAACTTATTAATTATAATTTGAAGCAAAAATGATCATAATAGTTAATATCATTCTTTATAGACAAACATCTGAGGCATTTCCATTAAAGAAGCAAATATGATACAACGTCTCATCATATAATTTAATATTATGGGCAATGCTTTATGCCATGGTCCATTTTCAAAAAAAAAATATGATTAGTAAATAGATTTATCAGCCCTGCAAAATTCCTGGGAACTGTCTTGTACTCTGGTGCAAAAAAGCTGAAGCAACTATAAACCAAAAATAAAAATCAAAAGACTACTAGTATAATGGGTTAATGAATAATGTGAAAAGTAGTTTTAGTCTCTGAAGAATTTCATCATGTAATTAATGGAAAATTTCCATACAAAAGTAACCTGCTTTCAACAAATGATTTAGCAATGCACTTACCTTTTAAAAAGTCTTCCTATAATTTTGTGGAGATAAATCATACAGAAGCAGAACAGTGCTTGAAATTAAAACAGTTTAATTTGTAAACCACTGCCTTGAAAAATATACACCATTCATTCATTCAACCGATAATTGCTGAATACTTGGCCCAGACAATCACTTGTTTTCTTACCTAAAATAATATGCTTTTTATTTTTCTCACTATTGGTATGCTGCCTAATATGTGAGTTGTTACACGCAATAAACTGACCTCCATAAAATTTGAGAATTATACAAAGGTCGCTTTATATTTTAGTCCACCCTGAATGAAGATCACAAATTAAAACTACCTGAAATAATTGAATGATATAAAAGAAAACACTGATAAGAGGACAGAGGGAGGAGATCTGCTCTAAGGCATGAAGTTTTTAGTCAAGATTTAAAATACCTTGAAAATTGATC
Organism: Loxodonta africana; assembly: GCF_030014295.1. Taxonomy (NCBI): domain Eukaryota; kingdom Metazoa; phylum Chordata; class Mammalia; order Proboscidea; family Elephantidae; genus Loxodonta; species Loxodonta africana. The sequence goes on from NC_087348.1 coordinate 119,510,990, forward strand.
ACTATTTAGCTGAGTTATGAAATGAAGAAGGTTCCAAAGATTTTTTTCCTTAAACAGGGTGTGAATTATATAGACAGAACTGTTGAGGTTATGGCATTCGTGTAAAAGAAAACAAAATGCAAATCTAGGGTACTTAACTATGCAATAGCAAATGAATGAAGGGAATCAAGGAAGAAAGCAATCTACATCTTAAAACATTTGATCAAGGGTCCAAAGCTGTATGAAATGTTCTACAATACATACGATAGTTGAAAACAACTACAAACACACATATTAGTTTATTAAGGAAAATTCTAGTAAAACCAAAATAAAACTGAAACCACCATTATAGAGATTATCATGCAATTTGGACTGGGTTGGATTTGGGAGGAGAAAATTCATTACTGTGCTAAAATATGCAGGTCCGAGATTGAAAAGTATAATTTTATACCCAGAGAGAAAAAAAAAAAAAAAAATTAAAACTCTACTTACCAGTTAATTTTTTTTTCGTTAAATAATGTGGAATGTTTCTTTGAAATGCATAGTCCACCTGGCTGCTGGGAAGTGCTATTTCATTCTTGCTTTCTCTATTTTATTTATGTGTCATCATAAAACTGTAAAACAATGTAGTCTTGGAAATAAGTGGTATACATTTTTATGCTGATAAAAAACATTGTTTTCCTATTTCTGTCTATCAAGTCTATTATCAAAAGGCAGATTTCAAATTATAAAGTCTGCTAGTTTCCTTTTGTTCCATTGGCTACCCAGTGTAGTAATAGCAGAAACACTGCTGGCACAGTGGTTAAGAGCTACAGCTGCTAACCAAAAGCTCAGCAGTTCACATCCACCAGGCACTCCTTGGAAACTCTATGGGGCCATTCTACTCTGTCCTATAGGGTTGCTGTAAGTCGGAATCGACTCAATGGCAATGGGTGTGTTTTTTTTTTATACTAATAGGTATTAGTCAGGAATATTCTTTCACAAAAATATATAATTGTACATTGAAAATATATTCTGAACAATAGGTTGGAGTTAGAACCATAAATTGTGAGTTAAAATCATGCAATGTTTGACATTTTTGACATCATCTAGTTCCGGTGTAAAAAACCAATTCTCCTTTAAACAATATCTGGCCACAAAAGTGTTCCTATTGGCCTGCAAAGTATTTTTTGTTTGTTTGTTTTGTTTAAGTTTGTATCTGTATAATTATGCCCCTACTCTTCTGTCAGTTTGTCATACTGTAGGGGCTTGCATCTTACTGTGATATTTGAAGCAATGCCACCAGTATTCGAATACCAGCAGGGTCACCCATGGTGGACAGGTTTCAGTTGAGCTTCCAGACCAAGACAGACTAGGAAGAAGGACCTGGTAGTCTACTTCGGAAAAGAATAGTCAGTAAAACCTTATGAATAGCAGCTGAACCTTGTCTGATATAGTGCCGGAAGATGAGCCCCTCAGGTTGGGAGGCATTCAAAAGGTGATTAGGAAAGAGCTGGCTCCTAAAAGTAGAGCCGACCTTAATGACAAGGATGGAATAAAAGTTTCAGGCCCTTCATTTGCTGATGTGACATGACTCAAAATGAGAAGAAACAGCTACAAACACCCATTAATAATCAGAATGTGGAATGTACGAAGCATGAATCTAGGAAAACTGGAAATGATCCAAAATGAAGTGGGATGCATAAAGATTGATATCTTAGGCATCAGTAAACTGAAATGGACTGGTGTTGGCCATTTTGAATGAGACAATCATATGGTCTGCTATGCCAGGAATGATAAATTAAAGAGGAATGATGTTGCATTTATCCTCAAAAAGAATATTTCAAGATCTGTCCTGGAGTACGATGCTGTCAGGGATAGGATTATATCCATATGCCTACAAGGAAGACCAGTTAACACAACTGGTATTCAAATTTACCCACCAACTACCAAGGCCAAAGATGAAGAAACTGCAGATTTTTACCAACTTCTGCAGTCTGAAATTGATTGAATGTGCAATCAGGATGCATTGATAATTACTGGTGATTGGAATGTGAAAGTTGGAAACAAAGAAGAAGGATCAGTAGTTGGAAAGTATGGCCTTGGTAATAGAAATGATGCTGGAGATCTCAGGATTGAATTTTGCAAGACCAAAAATTTCTCCATTGCAAATACCTTTCGTCAACAACATAAACGGTGACTATACATGAGGACCTCACCAGACAGAACACACAGGAATCAAATTGACTACATCTGTGGAAAGAGAAAATGGAAAAGCTCAATATCCTCAGTCAGAACAAGGCCAGGGACTGATTGAGGAACAGACTATTAATTGCTCATATGCAAGTTCTAGTTTAAGCTGGAGAAAATTAGAATAAGTCAACAAGAGCCAAAGTACAACCTTGAGTATATCCTACCTGAATTTAGAGAACATCTCAAGAATAGATTTGGCGCACTGAACATGGAATGACATCGAGGATATCGTACATGAAGAAAGCAAGAGGTCCTTAAAAAGAAGAAAGAAAGAAGAGACCTAAATGGATGTCAGAAGAGACTCTGAAACTTGGTCTTGATCGACCAGTAGCTAAACCAAACGGAAGAGGTGATGAAGTAAAAGAGCTAAACAGAAAATTTCAAAGGGCATCTCGAGAAGACAAAGTAAAGTATTATAATGAAATAGGCAAAGACCTGGAGTCAGAAAACTAAAAGGAAAGAACACTCTTGGCATTTCTCAAGCTGAAAGAACTGAAGAAAAAATTCAAGCCTCAAGTTGCAATATTGCAGGATTCAATGGGCAAAATATTAAACAACACAGGAAGTATCAAAAGAAGATGGAAGGAATACAGAATCACTATCCCAAATAGAACTGGTCAGTGTTCAGCCATTGCAGGAGGTAGCATATGATCAAGAACTGATGGCACTAAAGATCCAAGCTGCACTGAAGGCATTGCCAAAAAACAAGTCTCCAGGAATTGATGGAATGCTAATTGAGATGTTTCAACAAATTGATGCAGCACTGGAAATGCTCACTCATCTATGCCAAGAAATCTGGAAGACAGCTACCTGGCAAACTGACTGGAAGAATTCGTATTTATGCCTATTCCCAAGAAAGGTGATCCCACTGAATGTGGAAATTATCAAACAATATCATTAATATCACATGCAAGTAAAGTGTTGCTGAAGATCATTCAAAAGCATCTGCCAGAAATTCAAGCTGAATTCAGAAGAGAACAGGGAACCAGGGATACCGTTGCTGATGTCAGTTGCATCATGGCTGAAAGCAGAGAATACCAGAGAGACGTTTATCTGTGTTTCATGCAAAGGCATTCAACAGTGTGGATCATAACAAATTATGGAAAACATTACAAAGAATGGGAATCCCAGAACACTTAATTGGACTCACGAAGCTGTACATAGATCAAGAGGCAGTTGTTTGAACAGAATAAGGGAATACTGCATGGTTTAAAATCAGGAAAGTTGTATGTCAGGGTTGTATTCTTTCACTATACTTACTCAATCTGTATACTGAGCAAATAGTCTCCTAAGCAGGACTGTATGAAAAAGAGCGGGGGTATCAGGATTGGAGGAAGACTCATTAACAACCTGTGTTATGCAGATGACACACCCTTGCTTGCTGAAAGTGAAGAGGACTTGAAGCACTTACTGATGAAGATCAAAGACTACAGACTTCAGTATGGATTACAACTTTCTAAAAATTTGCTTATCATCTACCTTCCGTCTCAGCTAAAGATTAAAATGATATACACATGATGATTTTGTAATTAACATAATTTAGTCTTGAGTGGAATTCTACTCTGTAAATAGCATTAAAATACATAGTTTTTTTAGTGTTATCTGTCAAATTCAAGATACGGATCTCATAAAATTATAATATTGAAAAGATACAATGGCATACTATTTGATAAAATATCTCAAGGTACTAGAATTCCTGAAGTATAAGTAAAAGCTAAAGAGAAACATGCAATTGTTCTATTAATTCATTTATTTGATTATTATTTATCCGGTACCTACTGCACTAGCCATTATTTTAAGCAGTGACATGACAAAATGCCCATTTCCAAGAAGATTACATTCTAATGAGTTGGGAGAGAAGACAGTAAATTTAAAAACTCATTATTATATAATATGTCAGGTGGTATGTTATGAATGAAGAATAAGAATTAGCAGAACAGAAAAGGGGAGGGGGAAAGGAAGAACCTAGTGATTAAAGAAATCCTCTCTGCAAAGGTAACATTCCAGCAGAGACTTGAACAATGTTAGAGAGATTAATACAAACATTAAGAAAGAGAGTATTCCTGGCAAAGGGAACAGCTGGAACAAGGATCTAGGGATATTATGATGAACAAAGCAAACCAAAATCTCTGTTCTCACAGAACTTACATTCTAGTGGAGAGACAGGCAATAGACAAGAGTAGGAGTAAATAATGGAGGATAAGTGACAAACAGAAAAATTAATTAGAGAAGGAAAATAGGATGGTGGTGGGGTTTCCCTTTTAGGTAAGATGTCAATGGAAGATCTTTCTATGAAGGTGACATTAAGATAAAGACCTAAAGGAAGTGAAGGTGAAAGCCACAATTTTATTTGGGGCAAAAGTGTTCTAGTTGGAGGAAGCAACGAGCACAAAGGTCCTGAGGTAGGAGAGCACCTAGTATATTTGATTGAAAGCAAGAAAGCTAGCTAGTGTGCTAGAACGGAATAGTGAAAGAAGAGCATAGTAGAAGATGGTGTGAAAGAGGCAATGAAAGGTAGACCGTCTAGGGCCTGCAGGCCACTGTAAATAGTTTATAGATTTTACACTAAGATTGGAAGTCATTTAGGGCATATAATCTCACTTAGTTATAAAAGAATCACCCTGGCTGTTGTTCTAACAATAGACTGAAATAGGGCAAAGGAAGACCAGCTGGACGACTACCACAGCAATCTAAGTAAGAAACAACCAGGCAAAACCTGTAGAGATGGTTAGAATTTGTTGGATTCTGGATATATTATGAAATAGTACCCACAGGATTTTCTTATGAATTGTATATAGGATGTGAGAGAAATACAGGAAAAGCATTTTACTTTTGGAATTTTGGCCTTAAGACATGAAAGAATAGAATTATCATTTATTCTGTGGGGAAATGTTATAGGAAGGGTAGGTTGGTGGGTAGAAATTGGAAACTCCATTAGGATATGTTAAGTTTGCAAATACTATTAAATATCCAAATGGAAATGTCAGCAAACAGTATATATATATATATATATGTCTATAGCTCAACGAATGTGTTCAGGAAGAACAGAATTTGGGAATTCTTCATAATATGTGTGATTTTTAAATCTAAGGGCTAGATAACTTTGAGTGTGAGTGTATACTGCAAAGATAAAAGATCCAAGGACTAAGCCTGGGGCCTTAAATTTTTAAGTAACAGGGAGATGAGGAGGTATAAACTAATGAAAGTGAAGAGGAGAGGTCAGTGAAGTAGGAGAGGTTCAAGTGAATTATTTTCAGAGTAAGGGACTGGTAAACCCAAAGATTGCTTCAGGTCAAGTAGATGAGGACTGAGGAATTAATCATTAAATAGCATATTGGTGGAGTGGTAGGGACACAGCCTGGTTTGAGAGCCTTTGAAGAAAATTGGAGTTTTGTTGCAGAGGAAGAGAACAAAAACGCAGTTGTACCAGGAGGGGGAAATGGGATCAAAAAAGATAATTTTTTTTCCTACCTCTATTCCCTCGACCTTTGGAGAAACACCAGTGTTGGTTGCTAGCACAAACAGTTCATTCATACTAAATAGATGGAAGATGTGATAAGACCAAATGCAGGTAGATTGATAGCTATTGTGGTGGAACCACGAGTTGACTTCCTCAGGAAGCTGACTCTGAGATAGTTTAGTGCAAATGATGGTTATTAAGAAGTGCCCTTGGAATCAACCTCAGTGGAAGATGAAGGAAACAGAAGCAGGAGTGGGCAGGAGGATAATTCAAGCTATAATGCAGTCCCAACATCAGTCTCACCCAACCCACGAAGGAGCTCTAAAGATAGAATGGCCTGTCTAGGATACCAGGAATTGGGCTGAGGCTGTCAGGTCATTATCCTCTCTCACGGATTAATCAATATCTGTGTGCTGCCAAGAAGGGCGGCATAACCTTGGGTGAGGTGGCCCTCTTTAGCAGAGACTGCCCCTGAAGTGTTTGACATTTGAAGGTTGTTTGTCAATAAAACTTCCAACAGTTGGGGCAACCAGTCCTTTATAGAAAGGGGATCCAGGACACATATCACAGGGTCCACCACAGGTGGGATATACATAAGTTGCCTTTTGATTGGTTTTATTTTCTCATTGAAAAAAGAGGGAGGAAGTGGGAGGCAGGAACAGGAGGTTGTTTTGAGAGGGAGTAGATGTGAAATAATTGTCTAGGGGATTTTCAGAGAGCACAAAATCTATCCGAAATCCATGATCATGAAATAACTCATCATAGTTGATGTTTTTCTCCACCCACATTCAGTTGCCCAAAAACAGAGTAGAATAGTCAGATTCTGTTTAACGAAGGTTGAAGTTGTGCAAGCAGAATAAGATGGAGGGAGAAATGGGTAAGGACTTGTGGTTGTAGGCAAGGAGGTAACTGTATAATAAAGTATTATAAAATATAAGCTAGCTAAAGAGGGTAGTTAGACCTGAGAGTTTGAAGGACAGAGAAAAAGATTAATGAGTTACAGAAATTTATGTACTAAATGACTTGTTAGTTTTACTAAGTGGTACCTCCCCATCACTATGGATCTTTAATACTCGAAATTCCTTTACAGACTCTGTCCCTCTTTTTTTTTTTTTTGTAGTGCTCAGTCTAACAATTTCCTAAGAATTTTATGGATTAAGACTGATCTGAGTTTGGAAAAAAAGAAACTGAATTTAGAAGGGAATAAATAAGAATTATCCATTTAACTGCTTGTGTGGAAGTCAGGAATTTAGTCAAATATATAGAACCTCTTGTGGAGCCCTGGTAGTACAGTGGTTAAGAGTTCAGCCACTAACCAAAAGGTCGGCATTTCAAATCTACCACCTGCTCCTTGGAAACCCTATGGGGCAGTTCTACTCTGTCCTATAGGGTCACTAGGAATCCAAATCGACTCAACGGCAATGGGTTTTTTGGGGTTTTGTATAGAACCTCTACCAGGGTTCATAGATTATCTTTACACAGGTCAAATACACTAATATACAACACTCACGTTTGAGATTATTTTGCAATATATGTTATTTGCTGCTGAAGTAGCTTTTTGTAACACATCAAGATACCAACCAAAAAATCTAAAAAAAAACTTTTATCACAACACTGTAGATAATTTATCTTTTAACAAAAGCAATTACAATTTACTCTATCATTTACAATGCAGTTAAAATTGTCTCTTTCAAGGCAAACGTGAGCTTGATTGCTTTGGTTTCCCCTTTACAATCAGTGAAATCTTTGGCTGGATGATTCATATCTGATATATGTAAAGTGAAAATGTCAAGTCATAGCAAAAGATATTCATCTGACCTGTTTTATATCAAGTCATAGCAAAAGATATTCATCTGACCTGTTTTATATATAAAAAAAATAAAACCAGAGTTAAAATGGAGCTGAAGAAAGTTTCGTTAGAACTTGTCATTATCTCTTACAGATTTAACTCACCACATCTCCAGTTGTATCTTAATTCAATTCTTATCTTTATGTAATAGATGGGAGTATATTTTTGAGATACCTATAATTAGGTATCAAGTGATATTCTCTAGAGACCAGTTTTCTTAAATAATTAACACTTTTACAAGGTGATATGATAACCTATTTACAGATAACTTATATCAAACATTTAAAAGAATTGTAACATTATCTCATGTGGTGTAATAGGAAAATGTTTAAGAAAGAAATAACTACTGATTGAAAACATTCTAAATTAAGAGCATCAAAATAACTCTGGATTAAAAATATGTTAGTTCTATAACTGAATTAGTCATCTAGAAGGACCAAATCCTTACTCAATGTGAGCTGTTTTTTTTTTTCTCATTACTTAACCTTAGTGAATGCCAGTGTCCTCATCAATCAATGAGGATAATAAGCCCTGCCCTATCTGCTTATAAATTGATTACTGGCTTACAAATTCATACTTGCCAGTAAACCACCACAAATCCTCACGTGCCTATGGCTTCCAGTCAAGTTGACAGTTAACAAATTTTTATTTTACTAAATACTGTTAACAACCCTGCTTGCTGTAGAGTATCTTATGGCAGCCTGTACATGCAAACGACTATAGATTAGAAGATACTAATTTATTTCTGTCTCAAAAACAACATAAAGATTTTTTTTTTCTATTCAGCATTAATTTGCTTATCTCCATGTCTTTCGTCTGTTATACATGACCATTTACAGGTTTTTTAAGAAGAGATCCTTATGAAAATTATTTCCAAATTCTGAAAACAAATTTGGTCTGACTTCCAAATGTTGAATTGCTTTTGCCCTAATATACTTTTTAAAAAACTTGGCATCAATGACACCGAGCTTGATATGCCAACTCACTACTTGTCAACTGTGTGACTGAAGTGATCCATTTACTTTTCACTTAAGTTTAATAATCTTTAAAACAGAAACTGAAATCTAATTACTGTGAGTAATTTAATGTCTCTAAATTACGTTTCAGAATGTCTGGCACGGAGTATCTAGTAACTACTGCGATTTTTACTTATCCATTTCCTTTTATTTCCCCTTTATTTTCGGACATTTTGGACGCGGTCCCTCAATGTGTTTTACAGGAGATTTACTTGGGACCAAAAAAAAAAAAAGAAAATCTTATGATTATAAAAAAAAAAAAAATTTTTTTTATGATTATCTGCTTAACCCTGATGATAATAACAACAATAACAAATACAAATGCTTAAAGACTTTAATACACAATCACTTTGCAAGTGACACAGCAAATAACAAATCGATATTTGAAAACATGTCAGTCATTTTCAGAGAAATCACGGAATTTAAAAAGAGAAACCTCAGAAAGAGCACTCAGCTCAGTTGCCCTATTTTACATATAACAAATCTGATACCCAAACATCACCAAGGAGTGAAAACAAATAAAACTCAAGTCTCTGACACCTCCTTCAATATGGTTTGCCTTTTTCAAAAGTTTCACAAAATCCCAATTTCGTGAAAACCGTTAGAAATTATAACAAATTAGATCTGCATTTATAGCATTTTCAAAGTTATGGAGAATTAATTGAGAATGTCTAGAACATTGACAGTCTAAAATTTTCTAGAACCGCTTACAGGATAAATGTGTAGTCAAAAAAAAAAAGGGCACCTCAAAATGAACGCTGTATTTCCATCTCTTCTCCCATCCTGACTCACAACTCCCATAAGCCTAATATTGCCACTTACTCAGAACATATTTGAGATTAGCGGATTTAAGCCCAGGAAGAAGATGGACCACAGCACTTCATTATGAACAAAAACAACAAAAAAAATGAAACAAACCCAGTGCTGCCCAGTCGATCCCAACTCATAGCGACCCTGTAGGCATTATGAATAGTATAACATTTATTCTCCCCTCAAATAACTAAATCAACTGTCATGAGATGAGGGTCTGGAATTCCTCACGTGCTTTCTTTACTCCCAGTTTCTTGCACCCAGTTTCTTGCACCCTGTTTCTTGCCAACACTTTAAAATAATTCTCTTTTTTTAAAAACATTTTTGCAGATGTATGTTTATGTGTTTGTGTGTGTGTATTTCTCTTAAACATAAGTTATACATCTATATATAAATGAACGTACATTTGTCCTTGTGTCAGTTGCAATAAAATAAATCAAAGCCCTGATTTATAAACATTTGTGCTTTTTTTAAAATTTGTCTACTTGATATCAAGAACTTATAATCTATTAAAATAATGAGATAAACACCCAAACTACAAGCATATCCATTGAAGGATTTCTCAGTTCCCTGTTGAGTCCCTCCAAAGAACATAACTGCTTTCTGTTTACAAGGAGATACAAAGCACCAACTTAATTTTTACTCAGACTATTCTCTCTAGCCTCCATTCCCAGCCTAACCAAGAATTTTTCACATAAATCATCCTGCCTTAGATCAACCTGAATCTTTCCCAGCATAAGGATCACCTGTACATTACACCATTACACATAGTAATGTTTCATATTTTTTTTACCTAGGAGGAAGGAATTAAATGAGAAAAGTACATTCTCCATAGAAGTACAGATTTCTCTAGATGTCTTTTTAAAATTAAAAAAAAATCTATTCACACTTGAAAATATCCATTTATTTTTGTGCTGCTGGTGTTATAGTTCTCTAGGAAATAATGACACAGAGACAATTCCATGAGGAAATGTTAATTGTACTGATACTAATGGTTGACACAAAATAAAGCAGTTACGGCTGAATGTTATCTTTTGGGTCATTGTAATCTCAAAACACAATTCAAATCATAATTATTCTACAATTTTTTTTTCTTTTTTGTGTGTATGATTTCTAGGTCATCCTGTGCTTCAGTCTCTCTAAAATAGTCATTAATTTGGGACTATGCTCTATTAAGATATTCTTTTAAATAGAATAAATTGATTTGAAATGTCATCATAAGCATAATATAAATGCAATAAGTGTATTGAAAGCTACATATATACTTTTTAAAAATCTTTAAAGAAATTCTGTTAAAATAAATTGATATCCAACTAGCCTCCCAGAATTTATAAACCCAATGAGGATGAAGAGAGAAAACTAAAATTACAAAATCCCTAAGGCGATATTCTAGCCTTACCAGAAACCACTGTCTCATTATATAATTCCTGCATACTCTTTCTAAGAGTAGAGTCAAAGGAAGTAAAATTAGAAACCTTTCCATGCTTTGTTTTCATACTGAAATCATTTGTTAGAAAAAAGACAATCTCTATCCCTAAGGATTAATTGCATATAACTTAAAGTCATAAAAAAAACCCCGTTGTCTTCGAGTCGATTCCGACTCATAGCAATCCTATAGGACAGAGTAGAACTGCCCCACAGAGTTTCCAAGGAGTGCCTGGTGGATTCGAACTGCCAACCTTTAGTTAGCAGACATAGCGCTTTACTGCTATGCCACCAGGGCTTCCACTTGAAGTCATAAGTCACATATATTCAAATATGAACAAACTCAATTTTTACTATACAGGTTAGTTTGCATGTTTTGTAAACAACAACAATCAGAGTAGAATTAGGACTGTTTTTTGGTTTTTTTTTCCCTATATTGGCCTCAGTAAAGGCAATGTTATAGTAACACATGTTATCTTTCTCTTTTCTCTTGCCACATGGGGGAAATCTAAATGATTTAAAATGTAAAATAGAACTATGTGTAAACTCCTAAATTCTTTCTTAAAAAATGAATACTTCTCTGATTATTTATTGGCATCATGCCTTCAGTGTTTATTAGTCCTTCATGATATTGGATGTATTTAAGATGATTTGATTGTCAATTCAGCAAATAAGCAAATTGTTGTCCATCTCTAAAAAAAAAAAAAAGGATCCACTTTAGGATATTAAAGATTTATTTCCGCCACTCGTCTGTCAGTTTGTTGTATTATAGTGCTTGTGTGGTGCTGAGATGCTGGAAGCTATGCCACTGGTGTTTCAAATACCATCAGAGTCACCTATGGAGGACAGGTTTCAGAGAAGCAGAGGTTCCAGACTAAGAAAGACTAGGAAGAAGCATGTGGCAATCTACTTCAAAACCAAATTGGCCAGTGAAAACCTTATGAATACCAGTGGACCATTGTCTGATACAGTGCCAGATGAGACCCTCATGTTGGAAAGCACTCAAAATAAAATTGGGGAAGAGCTGCCTTTTAAAGGAGAGTCAAACTTAATGACGTGAATGGAGTCAAGCTTTCAGAACCTTCATATGCTGATGTGACATGACTCAAAATGAGAAGATCTGCTGCAAATTTCCATTAATAATCAGGATGCGGAATCCAGGAAAATGAAATGGAACGTATAAATAGCAGTTTCCTAGCCATTAGCAAGCTGAAATGGACTGGTATTGGCTGTTTTGAATCAGACAATCATATGGTCTACTATGCTGGGAATAACAAATTGAAGAGGAATGGTGTCACATTCATCATCAAAAAGAATCCTTCAGGATCTGTTCTGAAGTACAATCCTTTCAATGATAAAATAATATCCATATATCTACAAGGAAGACCATTTAATACAACTATTATTCAAATTTATGCATCAACGATGAAGGCCTTGGATGAAGATACTGACTATTTTTTACCAACTTCTGTAGTCTGAAATTGATGAAACATGCAATCAAGATGCATTGATAATTACTGGTGATTGGAATGTGAAAGTTAGGAACACAGAAGAAGGATCAGTAGTGGGAAAATATAGCCTTGCTGATAGAAACAGCGCCAGAGATTGCATGATAGAATTTTGCAAGACCAACAACCTATTCATTTGGAATACGTTTCTTCAACAGAATAAACGGTGACCATACACATGGACCTCACTGAATGGGATACACAGGAATCAAATTGACTACATCTGTGAAGAGTTGATGAAGAAGCTCAGTATCATCAATCAGAGCAAGGCCAGGAGCTGACTACAGGACAGATCATCTATTGCTTGCCTGCAAGTTCAAATTGAAGCTGGAGAAAATTAAAACAAGTCCAAGAGAGCCAAAGTACACCTTGAGTATATCCCACCTGATTTTAAAGACCATCTCGAGAATAGATTTGGCTCATGAAAAAACAACTGAAGACCAGACGAGCTGTGGGATAAATCAAGGACATCATACATGAAGAAAGCAAATGGTCATTAAAAAGAAATGAAAGAAAAAAAAAAGACCAAAATGATGTCAGAAGAGACTTTGAAGCTTGTTCTTGAACACAGAGTAGCTAAAGTGAAAGAAATGATGAAGTAAAAGAACTGAACAGAAGATTTCAAAGGCAGATTCGCCAAAACAAAGTAAAGTATTATAATGAAATGTGCAAAGACCTGGAGTTAGAAAACCAAAATGGAATCCTGCAGGCAATTCTCAGGCTGAAAAACTGAAGAAAAAGATTAAGCCTCAAGTTGCGATATTGAAGGATCCTATGGGCAAAATACTGAAAAACACAGGAAGCATCAAAAGAAGATGAAAGGAATACACAGCATCACCATACCAAAAAGAATTGTTCGATGTTCATCCATGTCAGGAGGAAACATATGATCAGGAACTGATGGTAATGAAGAAAGAAGTTCAAGCTGCACCGAAGGCACCGGCAAAAAACAAGGCTCCAGGAATTAACGGAATACCAATTGAGATGTTTCAAAAATGGATGTAAGGCTGGAATTGCTCAATAATCTATGCCGAGAAATTTGGAAGACAGTCACCTGGCCACTAACTGAAAGAGATCCGTATCTCTGCCCATTCCAAAGAAAGGCGATCCAGCAGAATAGGGAAATTATTGAACAATATCATTAATATTTCACAAATGTAAAATTTTTCTGAAGACAATTCAAAAGCAGTTGTAGCAGTACATTGATAGGAAACTGCCAGAAATTCAAGCCAGATTCAGAAGAGGACATGGAATGACAATATCATTGCTGATGTCAGATGGATCCTGGCTGAAAGCAGAAAACACCAGAAAGAGGTTTGCCTGTGTTTTATTGACTATGCAAAGGAATTTAACTCTGTGGATCATAACAAGCTATGGGTAACATTGCAAAGAATAGGAATTCCAGTACACTTAATTGTGCTCATGAGGAACCTGTAGACAGATCAGGAGGCAGTTATTCGATGAGAACTAAGGGATACTGCGAGGTTTAAAATCAGGGAAGGTGTGTCAGGGTTGCATCATTTCACTATACTTATTCAATCCGTATGCTGAGCAAATAATCCAAGAAGCTGGACTATGTGAAGAAGAATGTGGCATCAGGATTGGTGGAAGGCTCATTAACTAATTGTGATATGCCGATGATATAACCTTGCTTGCTGAAAGTGAAGAAGACTTGAAGCACTTACAGATGAACATCAAAGACTACAGTATGGATTACACCTCAACATAAAGAAAACAAAAATCCTCATAACTGGACCAATAAGCAATATCAAGAAAAACAGAGAAAAAAAAATTGAAGTTGTCAAGGATTTCATTTTATGCGGATTCACAATGCCCACGGAAGCAGCAGTCAAGAAATTGAACAACATTTTGCATTGGGCAAATCTGCTCCAAGAGATCTCTTTAAAGTGTTAAAAATCAAAGATGTCAGTTTGAGGACTAAGGTGTGCCTGACCCAAGCCATGGTATTTTCAGTCACCTTATATGCATGTGACAGCTTGACAATGAATAAGGAAGAAGAATTGTTGCCTTTGAATTATGATGGTGGCAAAGCAAGAAGAATAAACAAATATGTCTTGGAACAAGTACAGCCAGGATGCTCCTTAGACGGGAGGATGGTGAGACTTTGTCTCAAGTACTTTGGACATGTTACCAGGAGGGACCAGTCCCTGGACAAGGACATCATGCTTGATAAAGTAAAAGATCAGCAAAAAAGAGGAAGACCCTTAATGAGATGGATTGATGCAGTGGCTGTAGCAATGGTCTCAAACATAGCAACTATTGTGAGGATGGCACAGGACTGGGCAATGTTTTGTTCTATTGCATATAGGGTCTTTATGAGTCACAACTGACTCAAAAGGACTTAACAGCAACATTTTCTTCTTTCCCATTCATTATCTTTCCTTGAATGTTTACTCTCATAATTTGTTAGATTAATAAACATTAAATTTGAGAGCCTACCTTGTATAAATATGAAATATACTATTTTTTCCTAAATAAAAGATTTAAGATAATTCTGTTTTAGAAGCATTTGTCACCATGGAAACATGGCTATAGACCCAAGATTATGGAACAATGCTAAATTAAAAAAATATTGAACTACCATCTGTAAGAAAACTATTCTAAGAATCATGTCATTTGTCAACCCAACCCAAAAAAGGGGAAGGGGACATATGTACTGAGATATCAATAGACTAATAAGCAATAATAGAAATGCAAATAAAGTTTTGCATTATTCATTTTTGGACCACTCTCTTTTTAGGGGAGTCTTTTCAAATTGTGTAAATGCAACATAATTAAAGGAAAGGCAAGTGAATCTTGATGTTGTAATTCCTTATACAAGTAAGTGTATTCTGATAGCTGTAATACTCGCAGAGTAATCAAAAGAGATGAGTATAGTTAATTCGTACAGACCGTTTTAGGCTTCCATAAAGTGAAAGTAACATGACTTTCTCATCCACATTTATAGAAAAATAATACTTTATATCCTCATCATATTTTGTTAGAGCACAGAAGCCTCTCTAATTTGGCAAATTCATGCTTGTTTTTACACACCATTCCTGTAACGAGGCAGTAGGCTGGACACCAAGCACTCCTAACCACCTCCATTTCTCTTTTCACTATGCACAAATGGGTTTTATTGGCAAGAGAAAAATCAATATGTAGGAAATATTATAAAGGAATAAAAGAACAATGTAATGTGTTGTGAATGCTGTATTGTCTAATTTTTTCCTACACTGGCAATCTGCATGCCATATTAATAGGAATAAAGAGTGTGCATATAATCTGAATATCGTGATATTTAAAATAAGATGGTATAGATTTATTTTTAAGGCTCTCCTATCACTGCTTATCAAACAAAAAGAAACCCCGTCAGGATAATGGGTGAAAAGTAAATACAAGTTACAATAGCAGTAATTCTTTAAATTCATTTTTTACCTTGCATCTAAATGCTGTGTTATGTTGACAGATCTGGGAAATTTTAGTGGCCGGACAAGAAGTGCAGTCTCTGTGAGGGAAGGCCAGGGGGTTGTTCTGATGTGCTCTCCTCCGCCTCATTCACCAGGTACAGTGGGATCCCATATTCTCTATTGCTGCTGCTCTCTTTGAATGTATGCTCATTCTTTTAGACAGTGTATTGACTGGGGAACATACCTTGTGACATATACATGGTTTCCTTGACATGTATCAGAGTACCAGATGAGTAATTAAAGGTCATATGCTCTAAATGCCATTGGACAGGAAACTGAGCACCTATGATAACATTGTTTTATTGCCATTCTGTTTACTTGTCATGGCTATGTCTCTGCCTGCCACCAGTGAGAAATATATTGCCTGCAGCACAAGGAAAATGATGAGCTAAGAGAGTAGAAAGTTTTCAAAATTGTTTGGAGTGTCAGAGTTGAGTTAACTGAATACCAGTGTGCATCCTGTGTCAGAAGATAAGCTGGAAACTTGGTTGTTTACGGTGGTGTTTTCCACACTGAAACAAAAATTGCTAAGAAACTATTTTTTTTTTGAGTTTTGGAACAAAACTATGATTTACTTACTGTTTCATTTTTTTTGGTCACTTGAACTCTTGCTCGTAAATATCATGGCA
Organism: Loxodonta africana; assembly: GCF_030014295.1. Lineage (NCBI taxonomy): Eukaryota > Metazoa > Chordata > Mammalia > Proboscidea > Elephantidae > Loxodonta > Loxodonta africana. The sequence continues at coordinate 119,527,368 of NC_087348.1, forward strand.
ACAGGTACATATTTCACGGGGTTTGGGAAGCAAAATAGTAAACTATGCTCAGATTAATTATATGTCCTTTTGCCAGCTCACAGATAATTGTTTATTTTGTTTGAGTCCTATAATTTGAGATGAGCATCACTTTGTATCTCAGCTTAACTTTCCTAAAATACTATTTATAATTTAAGAGAGACCAGTACCAATTGAAAAGAGAGATGATAGAGGTAGATAGAGATCAAGATGGAAATGGAGATAGAAAAAGAGGGAGAAAAAGAGAGATCATACCAAACATCTATGTATTTCTATCTAAAAAAATCGTGAAGACCTTAGAATTAACAACTGGAAACAGAATTTAAGGTTCTGGTTTCTCAGCCAATGTTTAATTAGTGTTTTAATTGGTTTCTCAACCAGTTTTTAATTCTCTTTAATTATTGTGAAAGTCATATTTATTTCAAGATTATATTGTCCATGTAGGAACAGGGCCAGATTTGGTTCTATTGTGAATAATTCTTATCATAAATAACAAAAGAACATGAATCGGTTTTTGTAAAATTTCTTTCCTTTTTATGACAGTCCTTCCAATTTTCTTTCAATTGAGAGAAAAGTAAACTATGTTTCAACAGGGAAATATTTTTTAAAACAAATTTCTTTGAAACCAAGATAATAATCACTGTAAGGAAAAATTCTCCAGTTGCATTCACCCTTATTCTATGTCGATCCAGTCATGCCAATCTTTCTGTGAGCAGTTTGGAGAATTTACAGTAAGCATAGCTAGCCTTACCTATATTTGATTCCAATTTAGATTCTTTCAAGTAAAATGTTTTACTTTTTTTAATTTTACTGTGCTTTAGGTGAAAGTTTACAGCACAAATCAGTTTCTCATTCAAAAATTTATGCACAAATTGTTTCGTGACATTGGTTACAATCCCCATATTATGTCTACATTCCCCCTTTCCACCCCCAGGTTCCCAGTGCCCATTTGTCCAGTTTTCCTGTCCCTTCCTGTCTTCTCATCTTTGCTTTTGGGCAAGTATTGCCCACTAGGTCTCACGTACTTGATTGAATTAAAAAGCACATTTCTCACATGTTATTGCTTGTTTTGTAGGCCTGCTAATCTTTGGCTGGAAAGGTGGACTTTGGGAGTGGCTTCAGTTTTCAATTAGCAGGGTACCTGGGGACCACTGTCTCAGGGATTTCTGCAGTCTCTGTTAGACAAGAAAGTCTGGGGTTTTTTTGTTTGTTTGTTTTTTGTGACTTGGAATATTTTTCTGCATTTTTTTTCCCCTACTTTGTCAGGGACCCTCTACGGTAATTCCTGTCTGAGCTATCAGTGGTGGTAGCCACCAGGGCACCATCTAGTTCTGTGCTCAGGCTGGTGGATGGTTTGGTTCATGTGGTCCATTAGTCCTTTGGATTAATGTTTTCCTTGTGTCTTTGCTTTTCTTCATTCTCCTTTCTTTATGAACTATGTTATGGCAACTGGCCTAGATATCCCCTGAGACCACAGTCCCCAGCTCTCAGTACCAGAAACTCAGTCCATCAAGGTATTTGGAGTTGTCTAGGAAGCTTCTATGACTTTGCCTAGGTCAAGTTGTGCTAACTTCCCCTGTATTGTGTGTTGTCTTTTCCTTAACCAAAATTAATACTTGTCTACTATCTAATTAGTGATTTCCCCTCCCCACACCTCCTCATAACCATCAAAGATTATTTTTTTCTGTGTGTAAACCTTTTCTTGGGTTTTTATAAGAGTGGTCTCATGCAGCATTTGTCCTTTTGTGATTTCTCTTATTTTACTCAGTATAATACCCTCCAGATTGACCCAAGTTGTGAGATGTTTCACAGATTCATCATTGTTCTGTGTCATTGAATAGTACTCCATTGTGTGTATGTACCATAGTTTGTTTATCCATTCATCTGTTGTTGGGCACCTAGGTTGTTTCCATCTTTTTGCTATTGTGAATAATGCTACAGTGTACATGGATGTGCATATCTCTATTCATGTAACAGCTCTTATTTCTCTAAGATGTATACCTAGGGATTGCTGGATCCTGTGGTATTTCTATTTCTAGCTTTTTAAGGAGGTGCCATATCATTTTCCATAGTGATTGTACCATTTTACATTCCCACCAGCAGAGCATAAGAATTCTAATCTCCCCACAACCTTTCCAGCATTTGTTGTTTTCGGTTTATTATTATTATTATTATTATTCTTGCCAGCAATGTTGGGGTGAGATGGTATCTCATTGTAGTTTTCATTTGCATTTCTCTAATAGCTAATGATTGTGAACATTTCCTCATGTATCTGTTAGCTGCCTGAATGTCTTCTTTGGTGAAGTGTCTCTTCATATCCTTTGCCCATTTTTTTTTTTTTAATTTTCATTCTGCTTTAAGTAAAAGTTTACAAATCAAATCAGTCTCTCACACAAAAACTTAAATACACCTTGCTGCATACTCCCAATTGCTCTTCTCCTAATGAGACAGTCCGCTCCCTCCCTCCACTCTTTTCATGTCCATTTCATCAGCTTCTAACTCCCTCTACCCTCTCATCCCCCCTCCAGGCAGGAGATGCCAACATAGTCTCAAGTGTCCACCTGATCGAGGAAGCTCACTCCTCACCAGCATTCCTCTCCAACCCATTGTCCAGTACAGTCCATGTATGAAGAGTTGGCTTCGGGAATGGTTCCTTCCTGGGCCAACAGAAGGTCTGGGGGCCATGACCACTGGGGTCCTTCTAGTCTTAGTCAGACCGTTAAGCCTGGTCTTTTTATGAGAATTTGGGGTCTGCATCCCACTGCTCTCCTGCTCCCTCAGGGGTTCTCTGTTGTGTTCCCTGTCAGGGCAGTCATTGGTTGTAGCCGGGCACCATCTAGCTCTTCTAGTCTCAGACTGATGTAGTCTCTGGTTTATGTGGTCCCTTCTGTCTGTTGGGCTCGTAATTACCTTGTGTCCTTGGTGTTCTTCATTCTCCTTTGATCCAGGTGGGTTGAGACCAATTGATGCATCTTAGATGGCCACTTGCTAGCATTTAAGACCCCAGACGCCTCTCTCCAAGGCAGGATGCAGAATGTTTTCTTAATAGATTTTATTACACCAATTGACTTAGATGTCCCCTGAAACCATGGTCTCCAAATCTCTGCCCCTGCTATGCTGGCCTTCAAAACATTCAGTTTATTCTGGAAAATTCTTTGCATTTGGTTTAGTCCAGTTGTGCTGACCTCCCCTGTACTGTGTGCTGTCTTTCCCTTCACCTAAAGTTGTTCTTATCTACTATCTAATTAGTGAATACCCCCTCCCACGCGCCCTCTCTCCCCACCCCCCGTAACCATCAGAGAAAATTTTCTTCTCTGTTTAAACTATTTCTTGAGTTCTTATAATAGTGGTCTTATACAAAATTTGTCTTTTTGCAACTGATGGATTTCACTCAACATAATGCCTTCCAGGTTCCTCCATGTTGTGAAATGTTTCACAGATTCATCACTGTTCTTTATTGATGCGTAGTATTCCATTGTGTGACTATACCATAGTTTATTTATACATTCATCCATTGATGGGCACATTGGTTGCTTCCATCTTTTTGCTATTGTAAACAGTGCTGCCATGAACATGGGTGTGCATGTATCTGTTCATGTAAAGGCTCTTATTTCTCTAGGATATATTCCAAGGAGTGGGATTGCTAGAGTGTATGGTGGTTCTATTTCTAGCTTTTTAAGGAAGCACCAAATCCATTTCCAAAGTGGTTGTACCATTTTACATTCCCATGAGCAGTGTATAAGTATTCTAATCACTCCTCAGTCTCTCCAACATTTATTGTTTTGTGTTTTTTGGATTAATGCCAACCTTGTTGGAGTGAGATGAAATCTCATTGTAGTTTTGATTTGCATTTCTCTAATGGCTAATGATCGTGAGCATTTCCTCTTGTATCTGTTAGCTACCTGAATGTCTTCTTTACTGAAATGTCCGTTCATATCTTTTGCCCATTTTTTAATTGGGTTATCTTTTTGGAGTTGAGTTTTTGAGTATCATGTAGATTTTAGAGATCAGGTGCTGATTGCAAATGTCATAGCTAAAAACTTTTTCCCAGTCTGTAGGTAATTTTTTTACTCTTTTGGTGAAGCCTTTGGATGAGCATAGGTGTTTGATTTTTAGGAGCTCCTAGGTATCTAGTTTTTCTTCTGCATTGTTAGTAATGTTTTGTATACTGTTTATGCCATGTATTAGGGGTCCTAACGTTGTCCTTGTTTTTTCTTCCATGGTCTTCATCATTTTAGTTTTTATATTTAGGTCTTTGATCCATTTTGATCTCATTTTTGTGCATGGAGTGAGGTATGGGTCTTGTTTCATTTTTTTGCAGGTGGATATCCAGTTATGCCAGCACCATTTTTTAAAAAGACTGTCTTTTCCCCATTTAACTGTTTTGGGGACTTTGTCAAATATCAACTGCTTATATGTGGGTGGATTTATGTCTGGATTCTCAATTCTGTTCCATCGGTCTATGTATCTGTTGTTGTACCATTACCAGGCTGTTTTGACTACTGTGGCAGTATAATAGGTTCTAAAATCAGGTAGAGTAAGGCCTTCCACTTTGTTTTTCTTTTTCAGTAATTCTCTACTTATCCAGGACCTCTTTCCCTTCCATATGAAGTTTGTGATTTGTTTCTCCATCTCATTAAAGAATGTCATTGGAATTTGGATCAGAATTGCATTAAATGTATAGATCACTTTTGGTAGAACAGACATTTTTATAATGTTAAGTCTTCCTATCCATGAGCAAGGTATGTTTTTCCACCTATGTAGGTCTCTTTTGGTTTCTTGCAGAAGCGTACTGTAGTTTTCTTTGTATAAGTCTTTTACATCTCTGGTAAGATTTATTCCTAAGTATTTTATCTTCTTGGGGGCTACTGTAAATGGCATTGATTTGGTGATTTCCTCTTCGATGTTCTTTTTGTTGGTGTAGAGGAATCCAACTGATTTTTGTATGTTTATCTTGTGTCCCGATACTCTGCTGAACTCTTCTATCAGTTTCAATAGTTTTCTGGAGGACTTCTTAGGGTTTTCTGTGTATAAGATCATGTCACCTGCAAATAGAGATACTTTTACTTCTTCCTTGCCAATCTGGTTGCCTTTTATTTCCTTATCTAGCCTAATTTCTCTGGCTAGGATTTCCAGCACAATGTTGACTAAGAGTGGTGATAAAGGGCATCCTTGTCTGGTTCCCAGTCTCAGGGGGATTGCTTTCAGACTCTCTCCATTTAGGATGATGTTGGCTATTGGCTTTTTATAAATGCACTTTATTATGTTGAGGAATATTCCTTCTACTCCTATTTTGCTGAGAGTTTTTATCATGAATGGGTGTTGAACTTTGTCAAATGCCTTTTCTGCATCAATTGATAAGGTCATGTGATTCTTGTCTTTTGTTTTATTTATATGATGGATTACATTAATTGTTTTTCTAATGTTGAACCATCCCTGCATACCTGGTATGAATCCTGTTTGGTCATGGTGAATTATTTTTTTGATATGTTGTTGAATTCTATTGTCTTTACCTACTTTTTAATTGGATTATTTGTCTTTTTGTTGTTGAGGTATTGAAGTATTCCACATTTGTGGATTAGACCCTTTTCAAATATGTGATAGCCAAAAAAATTTTCTCAGTCCTTTGGTTCTCTTTTTACTCTTTTGGTGAAGTCTTTTGATGAGTATAAGTGTTTTATTTTTAGGAGTTCCCAGTTAGCTAGTTTGTCTTCTGGTGTTTGTACATTGTTGTTCTATTTTTTAATATATAAGTATAACATTTATATAGATTATGTCTAATGTAATCAACTCAACAGCACTGTTTTGTTTTTTTTTTAATGTTGAGTTATTAGACATAAGTAATTTGAAAAGCAGGAATAGATTAATTATTGTTAGAGATAAAAAGAAGGAGGAAGAAGGGGAGGAGGAGGGGAAGAAGGTAACAATAGGTTCAGCAGAGGACGAAAGAAATAATCACCAGACTGATAAAGTTAACAACATGGAGTGATATCTATTAAAAATTTTTTCTGAGATACAATCTATAATGCAAATCTGTTGGAATATGTGTAAAAATAAATAAATAAAATCAGAAAGAATGATAATAGAGGGCAAAACTTTAAGATTACACACAGACAAATTAACCAATTGGCAGAAAAAAAGAGAGAAGATTTCTAATGGGAAAAATGATAGTATAACGAATTGCATATGTGATAAAAGAAGCATGAGATAATATATCTTAATAATTGATTTACTAATTAATAACGCGATTCCTGATTGAGATCAATGTAAGTAAAGCAAGATGACTGTGCTTGTATGTTTATGTCATAAGAAATGTTAGCCTGTTTATATAATCTAAGATCATAGGAGGCGTTGTACAGTACTAGGCATTGATTTTGGGGCATATGTTAAATGATCCACTCAAATGGTCAATGTCAGCACCACGAAGTTTTTAGGGGACACTTGCATGGTCCAAAATAACAGGAGTTGCTCAGCATGCAGCCCAAGGCCTATGACTTACCACATGGTCAGTTAACCCCTGGCCAGCCAAATCTTCTATGGCTTTAATTTCCCTGTTGAACACTCCTTTTATATTCTTGCTACAACTGAAACTTGTATATTTCCTGAAAACATGTCTTCTTCTGCAGCCCTTTAAAACTCTGGCTGTCTATTCTCTCAAATCCTAGGTGCCATTGAGACTGAAATTAGAATAGATATCCTGCTTTCTCCACATTCTGCATTCTCTTGTCTCTCTTTTTAAAAACCCTCAGATTTGAACGACAAAACTACCCTCTACCCATCCTTGCTGCAGTCATTAACAATGCCAGCTCATTTCTCCTCATTTCCCGAAGATTTAACCTTGTAGGTCACTGTCGGTTTCTTCAATACTACTCTGGTCTAAGTATTTGATGATTTCGAAGGCACATGGATAATTTTTTCAACACTGTGTCCCCTACCTTTCTTTAATTTCTCTTTTCCAGTAATCTTTGTTTTACATCCAGCCTCAGCCACTTGATCTGCTATTACCAATTCTCAGTCCTCATGTTTATCACTGCTTCCTTTACAAAGGGGAGCCTTGTGGTGCAGCAGTTAAAGCACTCAGCTGCTAGCTGAAAGGTTGCCGGTTCAAACCCACCAGTGGCTCCATGGGAGAAAGAAGTGGCAGTCTGCTTCCATAACAATTTACACCCTTAGAAACCCTATGGGGGCAGTTCTACTTTGTCCTATAGGGCCACTGGGAGTCAGAATTGACTCAACAGCAATGGGTTTAGTTTTGGTTTTGGTCCTCTATAAAACACTTTTTTCGTTTGGCTTACAGGATTCCACACAGTCTTGGTTTTCCTCCTACTTTAGTTCTTAATCTCCTTTACGGTATGGCGTAATTTCGTGCCCTGGAGCAGTGGAGCCAATGAAACATACTCCAAGTCAGAAAGAGTGAGAAACTTTATTAAGGAGATGTATACATCACCAGGGACCCAGCAGCAACACAGGCTATCTCTACGGAGTCCCAAAGAGCAGTTTTACATTAGAACTTATATAGAATCTTACAAGGGTTACAGGTGTCTTTGTAGTCCCCTGCCAGACATTTCTTTATTAGGCTAAAGACATACATATCTGATACCTGGGCTCCAACTTTCCTGTGGGGGTTGTATGCCACAGGTAGTCCGGACAGAACAAAAGATTATTTGCATCAGTTTAAAACCAAGAATAAAGTCATTAACATTTGGTCAAGACAAAGTCATTAACAGAGGTATGTGAGAGAGGCAGGCAGAGGAAGAACAACTTATAGGTTTATCATGGCCTTAGTTATGTTAACCTCTCAGTTGCCCATTTTGAAAAAGGAGAAAACATGTTGGGTGGTATTGGGGTCACAATTTCTCCAACTCTTACTGACACCCATGTGTCTCAAGGCTTGAAATTCTTTTTTTTAAACATGTCCCCACTCCCTTTGATTTTACCTAAGGATAAGACTTCAAATACTGCCACCTCCCCAACCTATGTCTCCAACTAGGCCTTCAGCTTGTATATCCAATTGCCTACTCAACATTTCTATTTGTATGATTAGTAGGTACCTCAAGCATTACTTTGTCTAAAACTGAGCTCGTGGACATCCTCCCAAAACCTGCTCCATTTGCACTCTTTTCTACCTAAATTAATGGCAGTCCTATCCCTTAAAATTCATCAAAACTTAGAGTCATGCTTCACTTCTGTCTTTCTCTCACACCCTACATTTTATCATCAATAATTCTTTTGGCCCTATCTCCAAACTTTATCCAGAATCTGACCTCTTCTTAGCCTCTCTGATGTTAGCTGTCTCTAACAAATCCCATGATGTCTCACCTGGAATATTGCAGTAACTTCTTAATTATTCTCCCTCCTTCTGCTTTTACCCTTTTTCAGACTATTCTCTACACAGTAGCCAGAGTCCTTCTTTAAAACCAAGTTGTATCATGTCCCTTCTCTTCTGGTTCCTTGGAGATCTCCATGTGTCATGGCAACTATCTTACCCCATTTCTGCTTCTAGCTTGAGTTTAATTTCTTTTGTATCTCAAAAGAGATTGATTCAAGATATACCCTAAACTAATCCTGCCTCATTAACGTAACAAAGATAACCCATTTCCAAATGGGATTATAACTGCAGACATAAAGATTAGGATTTACAACACACATTTTTGGGGAACACAATTCTATCCACGACATTCCACCCTTTGACTCCCAAAAATTCATGTCTTTGCCACATGTAAAACAAAGTCACCCTATCACATCATCCCAAAAGTCTTAAATCAACTCCAAGTCCAAAATCTCATTTTCTGAATTAGCTAAATCAAATACGGGTGAAACTTTAGACACAGTCCATCTGTGAAATCTAGGTTACAGGTTATCTGGCTCCAAGGAACAACAGTGGAACAGGCACAAGGTAGATACTTTCATTACAAATGGAAGAAATTGGAGGGAAAGAAATAAGTCCAAAACTCAATTTACATTAGCTGTCAAGTTTTGAAAATAATCCTCTGTTCTCTGAAACCATCTGGGCAATGACCCTGCCCTCCAAACTCTGGGTGTTGATTATAGCCTTTAGATTCTAGGTGGAGGCCTTAGCCCTGGGCTTCAGCTCTGCCTCCCAGACCCTCTGGGATGGCAACTCTGCTCTCTTGACTTTAGGAGGCCCCATTCTCCCAGTACATCTGAGCAGCGACCCCATCTGGCAGACTTCCTTCTTCAGCCCCTTGGGCATGGTAGCCCCAGTTCCTCAGTTTTGGGTAGAATCCTCATCCCCCTGACACACCTAATGGCAGCCCCACACTTTGAAACTGAGTTGGTAAAGATTCAACTTTTTAAAACCTAGGAGGCTGTGGCCCTACCCTTTGAGATCAGGAGACTGTTGGCCCACCCTTTGAAACAGAGAAGGCCCTGCTTTCAGTGCTCCTTCCAAGAGTTCTACTGATTCCTGAGCTGCTCCAGGGATGGTGCCTTTCTTTTCTAGGAGGACAAAAGATGTAGCCCCTTTGGCCTGTTTTCTGCCTGTAGAATTCCAAGAGGCAAGGTATTCTTCCTTTTGGTCTTTCTCTGTTGCCTTCAGCCTAAGTTGATGAGTTTTCTGCTGTGGTAGCTGGTTAGATCCATCAGTCATAGGCTTAATCTCTTTACAAAAGATTGTGTAACCACCTCCTTGGTGAACATTCTAGAACACATGCCCTTAGTTTACACAACAGAATTTTCCAAATCTTTAGGTTCTGTTTTCATTTCGCATAGTTCATTCATAAGTCCATTTCTTTCCTCTAGCATTTTACTATAAGTGGCAAGGAGAAACCACATGACCCCTTTGAGATTCTGCTTAGAAATCTCATTAGCTAAATATCCAAGTCCATTACTTCCAAGTTCTACCTTCCACCAAACATTTGAACATAATTCAGACAAGTTCTTTGCCACTACATAAAAAATTATTGCCCTTCCTCCATTGTCCAATCACAGGTTCATCATTTTCTTTTAAAGCCTCACCAGAAGCACATTTAACGTCCACATTTCTAGCAGCATTCTGGTGCTGTGCCATTTATAATCTCTAATATAATAGAGACTTTCTCTATAACTCTCCCCACTTCCTTCTGAGCCCTCCCCAGAATTGCCTTTGACATGCATAATTCCACCAAAAGTCTCTTCAAGGCAATCTAGGCTTTTACTGTTAGGCAGCTTAAAGTTCTTCCAGCTCTACCATTATCCAATTCCAAAACCACTTCCACGTTTTAGGTATCTGTTAAAGCAGCAGCCCACTCTTCCAGTACCAAATTCTGTCTTAGTTATCTACAACCCAGTGCCGTTGAGTTAGTACTGCTTTAACATCAATACCACAAGTGGATGGCTTTAAAAAACAGACATTTATTTTCTCATAATTTAGGAGGCTATAAGTCCAAATTCAGGGCACTGCTTTAGGGGAAGTCTTTCTCTTTTTCTTAGCTCTAGAGGAAGGTCCTTGTCTCTTCAGCTTCTACTTCCTGGTTCCTTAGAAATCTCTGTGTGTCTTGGCATCTATTTTACCCCATTTCTGCTTCTAGGTTGCATTTAATGTCTTTTTTTTATCTCAAAAGAGATTGACTCAAGATATACCAAACTCACTGCTGTTGAGTAAATTCTGACTCATAGCCACCCTATAGGACAGAGTAGAACTGCCCCACAGGGTTTCCAAGGCTATAAATCCTTACTGAAGCAAACTGCCGCATCTTTCTCTCATGGAGCAAGCAGCTGGTGGGTTTGAACTGAAAAACTTTTGGTTAGCAGTAAAACATTTTAACCACTGTGCCACCAGGGCTCCTGACTCAAGATGTACCTTACACTAGTCCTGCCTCATTAACATAACAAAGACAACTTATTCCTAAATACGTTTATAACCACAGGCATAGAGGTTAGCATTTACAATATATATTTTTGAGGGGACACAATTCAATCCATAACACTATCTCATGGGAATTTTGGTTAAAGCTATACTAGTCCCTTCAGAATGAACACAAACCAAGACTTATTTTTTAAGTGATAAAATTATCTACCTTTCAAAAACAGTGTTTATTTTATTATATAAAATATTGAACTTACCTTGTCATTCAACAAATATTCAATGAATGCCTACTTATCTTTTAACTAATGACGTTAGCCCACTTATAATTATTTCTATCATCTTATTTTGTACTAGTTACTCTGGTTTTTTATGCTTCATTTCCCTCCTTTCAATTTTGTTTTAATTAATGAAGGGATTTTAATTGCATCTTTCCCTTATATTGATTTTAAAGTTACACATTTTATTTTTGTTTTCTTAGAAATTATACATGAAATCCTTCTATGCTTACTTAACGTCATTTTGAATATTTTAATTATTGTTTTGATGATTAATTCATAAACTCATTCATTAGACAACACAAAGAAAGAGAACTCAAGCTTTGTTTTGTTTTGTTTTTTCCCTTCTCTGACTATTCAGATAAACTAAGATATGAAGTTCATTTAGAACCAGAAATCATTAGTTGAATTGTGGATATATTAGGTCTTAGGTACCTATTTAAGGGATATACTCAAGGTCATATTTTGGCTCTTGTGGACTTGCTCTCATTTTCTTCAGTTTCAGCTAGAACTTGCATATGAGCAATTGATGATCTGTCCTACAGTCAGCCCCTGGCCTTGTTCTGACTGATGATATTGAGCTTTTCCATTATCTCTTTCCACAGATGTAGTCAATTTGATTTCCGTGTATTCCATCTAGTGAGGTCCATGTGTATAGTCACCATTTATGTTGGTGAAAGAAGGTATTTGCAATGAAAAAGTCGATGGACTTGCAAAATTCTATCATTCGATCTCTGGCATTGTTTCTATCACCAAGGCCATATTTTCCAAATACTGATCCTTCTTCTTTGTTTCCAACTTTCACATTCCAATCACCAGTAATTATCAATGCATCTTGATTGCACGTTCGATCAATTTCAGACTGCATCAGCTGATAAAAATCTTCTATTTCTTCATCTTTGGCCCTAGTGGTTGGTGCGTAAATTTGAATAATAGTCGTATTAACTGGTCTTCCTTGTAGGCATATGGATATTATCCTATCACTGACAGCGTTGTACTTCAGGATAGACCTTGAAACATTCTTTTTGACGATGAATGCAACACCATTCCCCTTCGAGTTCTCATTCCCAGCATAGTAGACTCTATGATTGTCTGATTCAAAATGGCCAGTACCAGTCCATTTCAGCTCACTAATGCCTAGGATATCGATGTTTATGTGTTCCATTTCATTTTTGATGATTTCCAATTTTCCTAGATTCATACTTTGTACATTCCAGGTTCTGATTATTAATGGATGTTTGCAGCTGTTTCTTCTCATTTTGAGTCTTGCCACATCAGTGAATGAAGGTCCCGAAAGCTTTACTCCATCCACGTCATTTAGGTCGACTCTACTTTGAGGAGGCAGCTCTTCCCCAGTCATCTTTTGAGTGCCTTCCAACCTGGGGGGCTCATCTTCCAGCACTATATCAGACAATGTTCCGCTGCTATTCATAAGGTTTTCACTGGCTAATGCTTTTTAGAAGTAGACTGCTGGGTCCTTCTTCCTAGTCGGTCTTAGTCTGGAAGGTCAGCTGAAATCTGTCCTCCATGGGCGACCCTCCTGGTATCTGAATACCAGTGGCATAGCTTCCAGCATCACAGCAACACACAAGCCCCCACAGTACGACAAACTGACACATTGAACACTAGTGACCTAAGACGAGATGAGTTGTGAAATGACATCAAGGACATCATCCATGAAGAAAGCAAGAGGTCACTGAAAAGACAGAAAAGAAAGAAAAGACCAAAATGGATGTCAGGGGAGACTCTGAAACTTGCTCTTGCGCGCCGAGCACCTTAAGCAAAAGGAAGAATTGATGAAGTAGAAGAACTGAAAAGAAGATTTCAAAGGGCCTCTCGAGAAGACAAAATAAAGTATTATAATGACATGTACAAAGAGCTGGAGGTGGAAAACCAAAAAGGGAAAAACACACTCGGAGTTTCTCAAGCTGAAAGAACTGAAGAAAAAATTCAAGGCTCGAGTTGCAACAGTGAAGGATTCCATGGGGGAAATATTGAATGATGCAGAAGATATCAAAAGAAGATGGAAGGAATACACAGAGTCATTATACCAAAAAGAATTAGTCGATATTCAACTGTTTCAAGAGGTAGCATACGATCAGGAACCGATGGTACTGAAGGAAGAAGTCCAAGCTGCTCTGAAGGCATTGGTGAAAAACAAGTCTCCAGGAATTGATGGAATATCAATTGAAATGTTTCAACAAACACATGCAGCGCTGAAGTTGCTTACTCATCTATGCCAAGAAATTTGTAAGACAGCTCCCTGGTCAACTAATTGGAAGAAATCCATATTTATGCCTATTCCCAAGAAAGGTGATCCAACCGAATGTGGAAATTATAGAACAATATCATTAATATCACACGCAAGCAAAATTCTGCTGAAGATCACTCAAAAATGGCTGCAGCAGTATATCAACATGGAACTTCCAGAAATTCAGGCCAGTTTCAGAAGAGGACGTGGAACCAGGGATATCATTGCTGATGTCAGGTGGATCCTGGCTGAAAGCAGAGAATACCAGAAGGATGTTTACCTGTGTTCTATTGATTATGCAAAGGCGTTTTACTGTGTGGATCATAACGAACTATGGATAACGCCACAAAGAATGGGAATTCCAGAACACTTATTTGTGCTCATGAGGAACCTTTACGTAGATCAAGAGGCAGTTCGGACAGAACAAGGGGATACTGATTGGTTTAAAGTCAGGAAAGATGTGGGTCAGGGTTCGATTCTTTCGCCATACCTATTTAATCTGTATGCTGAACAAATAATATGAGAAGCTGGACTATATGAAGAACAGGGCATCAAGACGGGAGGAAGACTCATTAACAACCTGCGTTATGCAGATGATACAACCTTGCTTGCTGAAAGTGAAGAGGACTTGAAGCACTTACTAATGAAGATCAAAGACTAAGTATTCAGTATGGATTACACCTCAACATAAAGAAAACAAAAACCCTCACAACTGGACCAATGAGCAACATCATGATAAACGGAGAAAAGATTGAAGTTGTCAAGGATTTCATTTTACTTGGATCCACAATCAACAGCCATGGAAGCAACAGTCAAGAAATCAAAAGACGCATTGCATTGGGCAAATCTGCTGCAATGGACCTCTTCAAAGTGTTGAAGAGCAAAGATGTTACCCTGAAGACTAAGGAGCACCTGACCCAAGCCTTGGTATTTTCAATCGCATCATATGCATGTGAAAGCTGGACAATGAAGAAGGAAGACCGAAGAAGAGTTGACGCCTTTGAATTGCGGTGTTGGCGAAGAATATTGAATACACCATGGACTCCCAAAAGAATGAACAAATCTGTCTTAGAAGAAGTACAACCAGAATGCTCCTTAGAAGCAAGGATGGGGAGACTGCATCTTACATACTTTGGACATGTTGTCAGGAGGGGTCAGTCCCTGGAGAAGGACGTCATGCTTGGCAGAGTACAGGGTCAGCAGAAAAGAGGAAAACCCTCAACGAGGTGGATTGACACAGTGGCTGCAATAATGAGCTGAAGCATAACAATGATTGTAAGGATGGCGCAGGACCGGGGTGTTGTGTATAGGGTTTTGTTGTGTATAGGGTCGCTATGAGTCAGAACCAACTCGATGGCAAGTAACAACAGCAAGGTACCACAGAAAACTGCATATATGCATCTGAAGTCTAGGAATGGATCTAGGCAGAAGAATATAAATTAAGATAACATCAGCATGGTAGTTGAGATGTTATTACAAAATTGATCGGAATCCCTCAGGGAATGTGTTTACAGTATGAATATCACAGATAATAGATAAAACCCTATTTCTCTTTTTATAGTAAACAAAATAACCTGTGGAAAAAAAGAAAATTGGTTGTTTTGTTTCTCTAATACCAACCCATTTGAATAACTGCTAATTATTGGCAGTTTGTATATTTACAAGGCATAGTTTAAATAGGTTTCACATCTACATTGAGATGAATAATATCTACAGCTTAGTTTTTTAACCTCCAAATGGTTGTTTGGATTAAGTTAACTGCTTAGACGCAAAAACAACAACAAAAAAAAATCATTGATTCTTTAATGGCTAAATTGTTCTGTTTCTCAAACTTACTTACACCTCAGCCAAACATCTAGAAGCCTCAAAAGGTTAAAGCTGCTTCTCCATGCCTGTGAACCACAGGGCCTCTATGGTTGTGCTATGAGAAGAGCACTTATCCTCAAAAAAGGGTAGCAAGAGCCATTATTTGACATCTCAATTGTTTGCAGAGAATTCTACTAGGTCAGGAGACAAGGTATAAAAAGAACGTAAGAGACATAAGCACTGTCCAGAGGAGCTCAACTTTCAGTAGGATAAACAACGCTAGAATGCATAAAGCCATTTGTAGCAACAGAAAAAAACAAAAAATTTCCTTCAAAAGAAAGAATTATCTTTTTCTACTGCCCAGATTTCTAACTTATTTTCTATTCTACCATCCTAGTGTTGTTTTGCCTTGTTGACTGTGTGAAGTTATCAGAGATTGAGTCCCAGGCAAAAGGAAAAACAAAAAACCCTAGCCCTTGATCTTACTGACTCCCTGTAAATTCAAAGCCATAGGCACAGACCCTCAAACATGCTCTTCAGACAAACCAGTATCTTAGCATCACTCCTTCAGTGACAGAATTGTGTAAACACCTATGCTACTCATGGGAAATACCAGTTAAACCAGGGGCTGTCAAGTTGATTTCAACTAATGGGACCCTATGTTTTTCAGAGTAGAACTGTTCTCCACAGGGCTTTCAGTGGCTAATTTTTTGGAAGTAGATAATCAGACACCTCTGAATGGACTCGAACCACCAGCCTTTTGGTTAGCACCAAAGGGTGTTTTGTGCCACAGAGGGACTACTAGTGCTGAATGTGCACAGAGTGAAGGAGAGTGAAACCATAATGACTGGCTATATAATCAACACTGGGACAGCTGGATTAAGGGCATTATGCAAGGCTTTGCAGACTAAATTTCTTGTATTTCTGTATATATGGTTTGAGCCATTATAGAATGTAGCTGAATTTATGAAGTAATAAGGTATGGTAAAACTTGTGTCTAAGCGCATAGCAAATACAGAAGCATAATGCATCTGTTTGTCTCTTTAAATGAATACATAGTTTACTCAATTCAGAAAAATACTCAAATAGCAATGGACACTGGAGGACTGATGCCCCTGGTCGTATCCCAGATGCTAAATTCAAGCAACCCCTCATTCTCTCTGGTCATTAGTCTCCTCTTCTGTGAAGTATTAGTTAGGATAGAACTGAGGAGGCCTCCAGTTTTCATATTTTAACTGTAACACTTCAGCTGGGACATTGCTTTGTAAAGGAAAAAAAAGGGGGATTTTTGTTTCCTTTAGATTCAAAATATTTTTACCTCAAACTAATTTAAGACAAGTAGGCAAATTCACCACCCTCAAGCCCATTGTCGAAAAAGTGGAGTGTAAATTAAGCCTAGAGAATACAAGTAGGTGGTCCCCTAAACACTGAAATGAAGAGATACTAGGTAGTGTCTGCTTCCAAATAATTATAATAATTTTACCTGGAATTTGGACTCAAGATAATCAGTGATTCTCACCCTGGCTCTCACACTAGTGGATTTGTTTGTTAAATTAAGCCTTAGTTTACCTGTAAAATAGGAATAAAAGCTACTTCACAGAGTTGTAGCGAGAGTTAAAAGATGGTTCACGTAAAGCAACCAAATTCATTGCCGTCTAGTGGGTTCCAACTCATAGCGGCCCTATAGGAAAGAGTAGAACTGCCACATGGAGTCTCCAAGAAGCAGCTGGTGGATTCAAACCGCCTGCCTTTTGGTTAGCAGCCATAGCTCTTAACCACTGCACCACCAGGGTTCCTGTAAAGCAAGAGTAAGCATTAAATTCAATTCTGTCTTGAAGGTCTGTCTTTAAAATGCAAATGCCTTTGAGAAAAGTGACACCTTAAATCATTATCTGCTAATACTAATTGCCCGTTAGCTGAGATTAGTTGACATCAAGCTGACTGCTAGGCTTCTGGAAGATGAGTGGCACTGAAACTGTGAAACTGAGGGTTGAGTTGGGAATGGAACCAAGAAAGAAAAAATGGACCCTGACAGGCAAGTAAAAGGGCAGGAAATATTGCTATCTTCAGGGGACTTCTTTATCCTAGGACTGTCAGTACCAGAATCGTTCCCTTAAAGCAAATCTACATAACACAGGAATCAAAATTACCCAAAGGTGAAAATAAAGTATTTTGATCAATACTTTATCTTGATAAAATAAGATTTCATATTATAAACTTTAAAAATAATAATTAAAAGCTATAAAATAATTGCAATCTTTAAAAAAGAATGATTCAAGAAATTTTTTGTATCCTTTTTTCTACAGAACAGTAAAATGGCCTGACACCACATCCTTCAAATTTAATTTTTGTGTCAAGATCACAAAAAGTAATTGTACCAAAAATATTAATATTTGAGGAGGTCAGCAATTTTCCCAGGACCTCTCCTGACTATTGAATTTCAAATCACTACATGTCAAACCATGTAAAGCCATTATTCTTGCCGTTTCTGATAACTCGATCGAACTTTCACTTGTTAGTAACTTTGCTCTAAACTGTTGAAGCAATTGTACAATTTCACCTTTATTAGCTTCATGAAATCCAAACTTTTGCAAGATTTTCAGTTTCACTTTGTAATATATTAGTGAGGTTTTCTCATATGTTGTAAATAACTGACCTAAAAGGGGTTGGCAACATGGACCAGGATAAATTCTAATATTAACAAAGGAAGAATATTTGGATTGGGACAAGTTTTAAAGGTGATCAATTAGTTTATCATTATTGTCATGTGCTTATGATTTTTCTTGCCTAAAAAGATCTTGTGGTCTTGAATAACATATATTTGGATGAAGAGAACTCTTTTAAATTTTGCCTAGGGTCAGCCACCTCAGCAGGTGTCTTAGGATGGGTTCTCTAGAGGAGCAAAATCAGTGAAGTGTATAATATATAGAGAGAGAGATTTATTTCAAGGAAATGGCTCACACAATTGTGGAAGCTGGCAAGTCCCAAATCTATGGGTGAGGTATCAGGCTAGAGGCTTCTCCTGACTTGCATGTTTGCAGGGGCTGAAGAACCCAAAATTGGCATGTCAGATGGTAGGCTGCTGCTGGCTCACCAGGCTGTGGGAGCTGGTGAATCCCAAAATCTGCAGGTCAGACCACAGGCTGCTACCTCATGTCCCAACAACTGGAGGCCAGAGGACGACGAGTCGTACGCAGGATCAAGAGAGGGCTAGCTTTGCCAGAACATCCATATATACTGGATGCAGACTGCACCCCCAAGGAAACTCCCCTTTCAACTAATTGGCTGCTCACATGAGGTCAGAAAATGGGGATGATTACAAAATATCTGCCAAACCACTGAAAAGATGACCTATCCAAGCTGGCACATAACCTTAACCATCACGGTAGGATAAAGAGAAGGCAAGGAAATAAATATTTTTATTTTTATACATTATCTCACTTCATCTTTATCCCTGTTTTGTAAGTTTTTTTATTGTTATCTGCATTGCATACATGGGAATATTGAAGTTCAGAGAGCAACTTGCCTAAGGTTCCACAGAGAAATATATAAACAATGAATTCAAGCCTGTGTGATTTCAAGCTCTGTGTCCTTTTGACTCTATCATATGGTGTTTTCACAACATCATTATGAAATTTTGTTGAAAATTCCTATTTTGTCTAAATATGTAACTGTCAATGTATTTATTACACCAGTTCAAGTAGGCAAGTAGTTTCACCAATTATTTTGGTTGACGTGACCAAATTATTTACTGAATGGAACATTCAGCACCGTCAAAATAAAATATACAAACAACGTATGAATATAAAACCTGAGGAGCCCTGGTGGCACAGTGGTTAAGAGCTTGGCTGCTAATCAAAAGGCCAGCAGTTCAAATACATCAGCTGCTCCTTCTAAACCATAAGGGACAGTTCTACTCTGTCCCGTTGGGTCACTCGGAGTTGGAATTCACTCAACAGCAACTGGGTATGAATATAAATAACATATATGTAATTTTAATATTTTTATCAAGTACTATAATTCAGTGCCCAAATGTTTATCTCAGAAATTATTTAAAGCCAGGATGGATAGTTGAGAATACAGGTATTTTGAATAAAATGATGGGAAATAAATTATTGAATGTGTGTTTCATTGTGCATCTTTTCCTATGTGAGTAAAAAATAATGCAAATTTAATACCTCAATTTACACATAAAAAAACTGCTTTAACTCACACTGGGCCTTCCCATGTAACATTTGTAACAACAGCTTTTACTGGCTGCTTGATAATTTCTGAACTTAATACTTAAACCAACAGATATATTTTGACACCCTTTTAAAATCTTCACACATCGGTTTTAAAATACATGTCTTTATTCATTCCTTGCTGGTCCTTGTTTCACTGTCATATATTCTCTAGATGTCACTGGAAAGAAAAACTTAATGTGTTTTGGCAGCTTCGGTTTTTTAACTGTATCCAACAAAATTTGTACATGGAAAGCTAAATATCACAAAGCAAACACTTCAACCTGGATCTTGCTTTAGAATAGTTAAACCCAGGAGAAGGGGAAAGATTTAGAACCTCTCCATAGCTCTCTCTCTCTTATTTACTTCTTATATTGGTTTTGGATTTCTACATAGAACGTTGCTGACTTATTTATTTTCATCTTTTTAAATGGATTTACCATGTATTTCCAGCTCCTTTAAAATAGTCTTTTTTTTTTTTTCCTCTTTATGAGATAATCCACACAAAAGAGTGTGGGGAACAATGGGCCAAGAAAGCAAGCTGCTCACTCCTTTGGTTATTGGCTCACATTACGTGGAATAACTGGTATTTTCATGTTGTGTTGGTATGACTCCGTATTTCATTTGATTTGGCCGAGCTGGTCGAGCAGTCAAATTAGTGTGGTAAAATGCATCCAAGTTTGATTGAATTGATGAGCTTACACATTAAAATACCTCAAGTTTTCTGGACAGTATAACACTCCTCTCCCTTCATATGTTACACTAATGAAATAATATTTACTTGTTGACTCTGACCGAATAAGGGAAGATGGTGAAAGAAACACACATAAATGAGTCAGAAAGTTGAGTGAGAATCACGACTATACCATTTTCCAGATTGCTGGTTTAGAGGGAAAGTAACAGAAAATCTTTTAGCCTCAGTTTTCACTGCTGAAAAATAGGAATAATAAGAGCCCTGAACTTAAATGATACTTTAAAAAATTGTTATCATTTTTCACAAACTTCTCATTAGATAGTACAATAGGCTTTGAAATAAGTAGACAGCAATCAGATTGATTGAAAAAAAAAAAAAAAGCCAAAGAATGTAAATAGTAGGTCCTGGTTTGAAAGGAGTCCCTGGGTCATGAAAATAGTTAACACACTCAACTTCTAACCAAAAGGTTGGAGGTTTGGGTTCACGTAGAGGCTCCTCAGAAGAAAGGCCTAGCCATCTACTTCCAAAAAATCAGCCGTTGAAAACACTGGAACACAGTTCTACTGTGATACACATGGGATCGCCATTAGAATCAACTGGTTTTGGGTTTGAAATGCAGCCTGATTAACACAGAAAATAATGGAATCCACAATGCCAGAGTCCAGTTTGCTTTCTTCTCTGAGAAATCTTAATACTCTTTATCCATATTACATTTATCCCACTTAAGTATAATCTCTTCAAGGTTAAATCCCTCTCAATAAGGGATCAGTTGAATAATAAATATTTTAGGCATTGCAGAACATATAATCAAAATAGCTCTGTGGTTGTAGGGTGAAAGCAGCCATAGACAATATGCAAATGAGTGAGTGTGGTTGTATTACAATAAAACTTTATTTAGGAACACGACAGTGGCATTAGAATTACATATACTTTTCATGTATCATGAAATATTACTAATCTTTTGAATTTTTTTCAAGCATTTAAAAATATAAAATCCATTCTTAGCTTACAAACTGTACAAACCAAAACCCATTGCCATCGAGTCCATTCCAACTCATACCAACCCTTTAGGACAGAGTAGAACGGCCTCATAAGGTTTCCAAGGAGCGAAATACTGGTAGATTCAAACTGCTGACCTTTTGGTTAACAGCTGAGCTCTTAACCACTGTGCCACCTGAGCTCTGTGATATAAGCAGGCAGCAAATCAGATTTAGCTTGTAACCCCTGATCTAAACCAAGATTCTCTTCCTGG
This sequence comes from Loxodonta africana, assembly GCF_030014295.1. Lineage (NCBI taxonomy): Eukaryota > Metazoa > Chordata > Mammalia > Proboscidea > Elephantidae > Loxodonta > Loxodonta africana. The sequence goes on from NC_087348.1 coordinate 119,548,694, forward strand.
AGCTATCGTTTTAAGAGACTTTCTTGGTAAGGTCATTTTTTATTTCTTTATTCTCCACAACCTTCTCATATTTTAAAATTATATATACTGGAGTGGCAGCAGGGAATAAACATACATTATTTCGGGCATTTTAGTTGTATACAAGAGAAATCCACCTCAAAATAGCTTAAGCTTAACCCAGGCAGGGAATGTGTCTGCCCTATACCTGGACTCAGCTCTGCTTCTCTCTACAGATAGACATTCTTTCTTATGCAGCTTAGGAAGAGGGGACGGATTGTGGGAAGAAGAAAAGAAACTTTTACCACTGGCCACCTCAGAAGAAAGATATAATTTTGTGTGTGTGTGCTTTAAGTGCAAGTTTATAAATCAAGTCAGTCTCTCATACAAAAATTTGTATACACCTTGCTATGTACTCCTAGTTGCTCTCCCCACAACGAGACAGCACACTACCTCTGTCTGCCCTGTATTCCCTGTGTCCATTCAGCCAGGCTCTGTCCCCCTTCTGCCTTCCTATTTCCCCTCCAGACAGGAGCTAACCCCATGGCTTAAGGAATGGTTCCAGTCTTGGGCCAACAGAAGGTCTGGGGACCATGACCTCCAGGATCCCTCTAGTCTCAGTCAGACCATTAAGTCTGGTCTTTTTACAATAATTTGAGGCCTGCATCACACTGCTCTCCTGCTCCATCGGGGATTCTCTGTTGTGTTCCCTGTCAGGGCAGTCATTGCTTGTAGCCTGGCACCATCTAATTCTTCTGGTCTCAAGCTGATGTAGCCTCTGATTTATCTGGCCCTTTCTGTCTCCTGTGCTCATAATTACCTTGTGTCTTTGGTGTTCTTCATTCTCTTTTGCTCCAGATGGGTTGAGACCAGCTGATGCATGTTAGATGGCCGCTTGCTAGTGTTTAAAACCCTAGAAACCCCTCACCAAAGTGGGAAGCAGAATGTTTGAAGAAAGATATAATTTATCTTGCCCAGAGCCTATATACAAAATCCCTCAACAACTTGCATTAATTTCACTATGTTAATTATCATGCTGTATTTATTCCATTTATTATCAAAAGAGAGCAGGAAAGGGGGAAAAGAAGACCATCTATACTCATTGCTTTCATTTAAGTAAAAAAAAAAAAAAAGACATACTTGACATTTCTAGACTAACTGTCCTGGGTGCCTAGTAAGAACTCTGAGATTTGGGTGGGAGAATCCTCAGTAAATGATGAGACTATGAAGATCAAACTGTAAAGAAAGATGAATATCATTTTAAAAAGAGACAATTTCAAAGAAGAGGTCAGGAAGAGACAATGATCTAAGAACTCTTAGAAATGTACTTTAAGCAGAAGCATGGAGGAAAGGATCGAAATGGGAAAAGATGGGAAGTATTTCTTTCATTGTACCTAGCATAGTTCAGGCTAACAGTAGGGCCTCAATCACTGAATGAATAAATGGATGTCTCTAAATTTTCTTTCTTTGGTGACTAAGTGATCATCGGCTAAGATGCAGTACACAAAAGGAAAAAAGGAAGAGATAGGGTTATTATGAATTTTTTTTATTGTTCTTTAGGTAAATGTTTACAGCGCAAGTTAATTTCTCATTTAAAAATTTGTAACATTGGTTGCAATCCCCATAATGTGACAGCACACTTCTCCTTCCCACGCCAGGTATCCTGTGCACATCAGTCCAGTTGCTGTCCCTTCCTGCCTTCTCGTCTTGCTTTTGGACAGAAGTTGCCCATTTGGTCTCATATATTTGATTGAACTAAGAAGCATGTTCCTCATGTGTGTTAGTTTTTGTTTTACAGGCCTGTCTAATCTCTGTCTGAAAAGTGGGCTTTGGAAGTGGTTTCAGTTCTCGGTTAGCAGAGTGTCCAGAGGCCAAAGTTTCAGGGGTTCCTCCAGTGAATATCAGACCAGTAAGCCCAGCCTTTTTTCGTGGATTTGAATTCTGTTCTACATTTTTTTCCACTCTGTCTGGGACTGTATGTTGTGATCTCTGTCAGAGTGGTTGTTGGTGGTAGCCAGGCACCGTCTAGTTCTTCTGGTCTCAAGCTGGTTGAGCCTCTGGTTCATGTGGTCCTTTAGTACTTTGGGCTAATATTGTCCTTGTGTTTTTGGATTTCTTCATTCTCTTTTGCTCCAGATGTGATGGGACCAATGGATGTATCTTAGATGGCCACTTGCAAGCTTTTAGGACCTCAGATGCCACTCACCAAAGTAGAATGTAGAACATTTTCTATTAGAACTATGCTATGCCAATTAACCTAGATGCCCCTGAGACTGTGGTCTCCAGCCCCTAGTCCCAGCTGCTTGGTCCCTCAAAGTGTTTAGATGTGTCTAGGAAACTTCTATCTTTTCACTTTGGTCTAGTTGTGCTGACTTCCCCTGTATTGTGTGTCATCCTTCCCTTCACTGATGTTGACTTGTCTACTATCTAGTTAGTAATTTTCCCTTCCCTTCCCTTCCCACCTTCATAGCCATCAAAGAATGCTCTTTTCTGTGTGTAAACCTTTTATTGAGTTCTTAGAATTGTGGTGTCGTATAATATCTGTGCTTTTGTGCCTGACTTATTTCAGCATAATGCCCACCAGATTCATCCATGTTGTAAGATGTTTCCAGGATTCGCCATCATTCTTTAGCATTGCATAGTATTCCATTGTGTTTATGTACCATAATTTGTTTATCCAGTCATATGTTAAAGGGCATTTAGTTTGTTTCCATGTTTTTGCTATTGTGAACAGTGCTGAAATGAACGTGGGTGTGCCTGTGTCTATTTGTGTGATGGCTCTTATTTCTCTAGGATATATTCCTAGGAGTGGGATTGCTGAATTGTATGGTATTTTGTTTTTGAACGTGATGAATTTGAGATACTATTAGGACATACTGAAAGAAACAGATTCAAATGTAATTCAGAAGCTTAGAAAAGTACAAGGTTTGGAAATGTATACTTTGGAGTCATCCAATCATTAGGTAATAGTAATCATGACAGGAAAGCCATTGAAGACAGGGGAGAAAGGCAAAGCCAAACCTCAGATAATAATTGCATTTGAGAGGCAAACTGAACAAGAGATTCCAGCAGAGAGAAGGAAATCACTGATATTTGTAGAAAGAAAGGTAAGAAAGAATAATGTCTTAAGAAAAGGAAAGAGAACATCTAAATGAATAAAGTGTTCAACAATATTGAATAGTATATCAAAGTAGAATGAGAACAGAGAACCTATTTGACCAGGCAATTAAGAAACCATTGGAGATTAATAAGAAAGCAGTTTCAGGGCAGTGGTGGGGACTAAAGCCATATTTCAATTGGTTGAGGAATTGGTGGAAGCAGTAAGAGCTGAATACCTTGTCAAGATATTTGTTGGAGACAAAAAGAGATATAGGGAAAGGCAGTGTTGAAATGATTTTTTTTCTTTTTTAAGTAATCAGTAGTGTCAAAGAAGAAATTCTCCTACTCTGTTAGGAATGGAAGCAAAGGAATTTTATTGAGGAATAATAGAGCTCGAGCTAGGCAGCACTCCACCATTCAAGCAAAGAGAGGGGTCTATATACATAGAAAGCAAAGCAAAGCTAGGGCATTTGTGATTGATTGTAGATAAGATTAACTTCAGCTTGAAGTCCTTTGAAATGTAAAGGTTGGCCACTTGGTTAGGAAAGAGTGAGTTACCACCTAGGTGACTGACATCAGCTGGTTCAGTTATACAGGCATACCTTGTTTTATTGTGCTTCGCTTTATTGCATTTGGCAGATACTCTGTTTTCACAAATTAAAGGTTTGTGGCAACCCCTGCATCAAACAAGTCTATTGGTGCCATTTTTCCAACAGCATGTGCTCACTTCCTGTCTTTCTGTCACATTTTGGTAATTCTCACAATATTTCAGACTTTTTCATTATTATATCTGTTATGGTGATCTGTGATCAGTGATCTTTGATGTTACTATTGTAATTATTTTGGGACGTCACTAACCACTATCATATAAGACAGAGAACTTAATCGAAAAATGTTGTATGTGTGTTTTGGCTACTCCACTCACCTGCCATTCCCCCATCTCTGTCCCTCTTCTTAGACCTCCCTATTCTCTGAGACACAACAGTGTTGAAATTAGGCCAATTAATAACCGTACAGTGGCTTCTAAGTGTTCAAGTGAAAGGAAGAGTCACATGTCTCTCACTTTAAATCAAAAGCTAGAAATGATTAAGCTTAGTGAGAGGCATGTTGAAAGCCAAGACAGGCCAAAAGCTAGGCCTCTTGTGCCAAACAGCCAAATTGTGAATGCAAAGGAAAAGTTCTTGAAGGAAATTAAAAGTGCTACTCCAGTTAACATGGGAATGATAAGAAAGCAAAATAGCCTTATTGCTGATCTGGATAGATCAAACCAGCCACAACATTACCTTAGCCAAAGCTTAATCCAGAGCAAGGCCCTAACTCTTTAAAATTCTATGAAGGTGTTAGGAAGCTGAAGAAGAAAAGTTTGAAGCTAGCAGAGTTTGGTTCATGAGGTTTAAGAAAAGAAGCCATCTCCATAACAAAAATGCAAGATGAGGCAACAAGGGCTGGTATAAAAGCTACAGCAAGTTGTCTAGAAGATCTAGCTAAGATAATTAATGAAGGTGGCTAGAGTAAACCACAAATTTTTAGTGTAGATGAAATAGTCGTATACTGGAAGAAGATGCCATCTAGGACTTTCATAGCTGGAGAGGAAAAGTCAACACCTGGCTTCAAAGTTTCAGAGGCAGGCTGACTCTCTTGTCAGGGGTTAATGCAGCTGGTAACTCTAAGTAGAAAAAAAAAAAATAAGTAGAAGCCAATGTTTATTTACCATTTCAAAAATTCTAGGGCCCTTAAGAATTATCCTAAATCTACTCTGCCTGTGCTCTATAAATGGAACTACAAAGCCTGGATGACAGCACATCTGTTCACAACATGGTTTACTGAATATTTTAAGCCCACTGTTTAGATCCACTGCTCAGAAAAAAAATTCCTTTCAAAATATTACTACTCATTGACAATGTCCCTGGTTACCCAAGAGCTCCGATGGGAATGTACAAGGAGATTACTGTTGCTTTCATGCCTGCTAACACAACATCCATTTTGTAGCCCATGGATCAAGGAGAGATTTTGACTTTCAAGTCTTATTAGCTGCCATAGATAGTGTTTCCTCTGACAGATCTGAGCAAAGTAAGTTAAAAAACTTCTGGAAAGGATTCACCACTTTAGATATCATTAAGAACATTCATGATTCATGGGAAGAGGTCAAAATATCAACAGTAACAAGAGTTTCGAAGAAGCTGATTCCAAACCTCATGGATGACTTTAAGGAGTTCAAGGCTTCAGTGGAGAAAGTAACTGCAGATGTGGTGGAAATAGCAAGAGAACTAGAATTAGAAGTGGAGCCAGAAGATGTGAATGAATTGTTGCAATCTTAAAGGATGAGGAGTTGCTTCTTATGGATGAGCAAAGAAAGTGGTTTTTTTGAGATGGGATCTATTCTTGGTGAAGATGCAGTGAACACTGTTGAAATGACAACAAAGGATTTAGAATATTACATAAACTTAGTTGATAAAGCAATGGCAGGATTTGAGAGGATTGACTCCAATTTTTAAAGAAGTCCTACCCTAGGTAAAATGCTATGAAACAGCATTGAGTACTATAGAGAAATCTTCGTGAAAGGAAGAGTCAATCTATGTGGCAAACATCATTGTTGTCTAATTTTAAGAAATTGCCGCAGTCACCCCAGCCTTCATCAGCCACCACCCTGATCAGTCAGCAACCATCAACATCAAGGCAAGACCCTCCACCAGCAAAAAGATTATGACTTGCTAAAGGCTCAAATGATGGTTAGCGTTTTTTAGCAATTGAGTATTTTTTAACTAAGGTATGCACATTTTTTTTAAAGATATTATGCTATTGCACACTTAATAGACTGCAGTATAGTGTAAACATAACTTTTATATGCACTGGGAGCCCTGGTGGCATAGTGTTTAAGAGCTTGGCTGTTAACCAAAGGTCATCAGTTCATAAATCTACCAGTTGCTCCTTTGAAACCCTATAGGGCAGTTCTACTCTGTCCTATGGGGCCGCTATGAGTTGGATGACTCAACGGCAATGGGTTTGGTTTTGTTTGGTTTGGGAAACAAAAAAACTCCTGTGGCTCACTTTATTGTAATATTTGCTTTATTTTGGTGGTCTGGAACCAAATCCACAACATCTCTGAGGCATGCCTGTACATGATTGTAGTAGGCTACACATGATTGTTTCCAGTTACACATGATTGTAGTCATGAACACATTTTTCTTGGAAACAAATTATTTACATCTTGACATATCCGTCCCATGAACCAATGGTTTACATTCTGATCTTTTGCTTCCTGGAAATACATGTTGGCCCAGTCATTCTTACGTCTGACACAAGTACCTCCAATTTGAAACTCTTCCATTTACACTTCTCCCTTTTGATCATCTCTCTGCCAGGGAGTGCTGATCACTCATAATGGAGTAGCCTTTCTTTCACAAGGACTTTGTTTTCTTGAGGGATTTTGGTTAATAAAAATTATTTTCTTCATCTTGCCAACCTAATAGGCCTTATCCTCAGAGTGAGTAGTTTTTATGGGGAACATCTTAACAGACAAGGCCACGGTCAAGAAACATTTCTCAGTCAGGACAGAACGATAGAGGTCAAGATGAAACATACCCAGAGAGACAAAAAAAAAAAAGGTGATTAAACAACATGATCATTGGTGAAAGCCTGTGAAACCAATATGGATTTTATGTGAAGAGTCAAGTGATTTTGAAGTACAGCATTTCATGAATAAAACATGTTGAACTAAAGCTATGTGTGTGTGTGTATATATATATATAATTGCAATAATAGAAACAATGTAGGAAGATAAAGATTCCAAAATAAAGTAACAATTTTTTCCACCACCTACTCCAAGAGGAAAACCAGTTATTTATCTTTTAAGGAAAGAATAAGATCATTAAGGCTAGATACTACACATTGCATATGATTAACATAGAGTGTAATATTAGCACTAATGTCAGGAATATAGACACAGCAGGCAGATTTTATTATGGCACAGGTTAAAAATCCTCTTTGTTTCCATAACATGCCAAAATCATGTACAATTTTAAAACAATATCTACTGTCCATAAAAATAATGACATTTCCCGGAAGCAATTCTACAATCTCTAGTGAGGGCAATTAATTCAGCTTACTGGGCTGAGGTGGTTTCAGGGAGAGCCTGACTTTCAAGAAGTTCAGTAGGGGTTATAACAGCATATCCAACTTGATAGTGAAGACCAGTAGGATTAGGTTTTAAATAGGAACTATCCGCAAAAAGAGGAAAACCCTCAATGAGATGGATTGACACAGTGGCTACAACAGTGGGCTTAAACAGCAACAATTGTGAGGATGGCACAGGTCTGGGCAATGTTTTGTTCTGTTGTAATAAGGTCACCGTGAGTCAGAGTCAGCTTGATGACACCTAACAACAACAAACAAAACTAGATCAGGATTAGTTAAAGGGGTCTCTTTTAAGTCTTTCTGGGAGTTTACAAGTTGCTCAGTCAAGTTGACAAATGTGTAGGATAGATGTTCTTATTAGTTGTGGGGAAAATAGTAGCTGGATTTAAAAAGGCCACAGAATGTAGTCTAATGTTAGACACAGCCATGAGGAGAACTTCATAGGAGGTGAGCCTACTGGCAGAAAAATGTTGTGCCAAAGCAGAATTAAGTAAGGTAGACACAGTATGGGGCACATAGACATCTAAAAAGTTTCCCAGCACCACATCTGCTGTGGTTTCCACTAGTCTGGCAGTAGCAGCCACAGCCCTAAGACCCTATAAGACCTATAGGGTCAAGCTGTATACTATAATAACGTATAGGTCTTTGTTGTTCTCCATGTTTTTGAGTTAGTATGCCTAAAGCATTTCTAGATACTTCATGTACAAATAGGAAAGCATATAGGTGGTAATTAGGAAAACCTAGAGTGGGCATGTTTATTAAAGCCCCTTTTAATTGAACTATAACCTCTTGATCTTCCAGTGCAATTTGAAATGAATCTGGCTCAGAGGCTTTTAAATATTTGTAGAAAGGTTGAGCCAACAAAGAAAAATTGTGAATCTAGGTTCTACAACAACCTCAGTCTAGAAACTCCCATAGCTGTTTCTTTGTTCCAGGTATAGGAAAGACAAAAATAGCTTCTTTCTGTTTAGGATCAATAGAGATGCCTTCTGCAGAAATTAAAACCCACTGCCATCAAGTCAGTTCTGACTCATAGAGACCCTATAGGATGGAGTGGAACCACCCCATAGAGTTTCTAAGGACAGCCTGGTGAGTTCGCACTGCTGACCTTTTGGTTACCAGCTGTAGCACTTAACCACTATGCCACCAGGGTTGCCCTTCAGAAATTAGGTGGCCCAAATATTTGACGGAAAGTTGAGCCAACTTCAATTTTTCTTTGCAAACCTTATGTCTGCCAGCAGCCAGATGTTTTAATAAAGCTACACTCTCATCCCTGGTGGCTTAGTGGTTAAGCACTACAGCTGCTAACCAAAGGGTCAGCAGTTCAAATCAGCCAGGCGCTCCTTGGAAACTCTATGGGGCAGTTCTACTCTGTCCTATAGGGTTGCTATGAGTCAGAATCGACTCGATGGCACTGGGTTTGGTTTGGTTTGGACACTCTCATCAAGATAGGCTTGCAGGAAGGTTGAGCAAACCAGCAAATCATCAATGTATTGCAGCAATGTGGATTTGTTTGTAAACTATAAAGTCTGCAAATTCACATTCAGAATCTGAGAAAAATAGGTAGAAAATTCAGTATGTCCTTGAGCCATTACAGTCCAGGTAAATTGTTGATTTTTCCAGGTTAAAAACAAATACAGAACGCACAAGAATACTCAAAAAGCCCTGCAAAAATCCACAAACATACAAGGAGTGGTATTGGCAGGGGCATTGGAAAGTAATAAATAGGATTAGGGGCTACTGTGAATCTAGGAATAACAATACAGTTGACTGAAGACAAATCTTAAACAAATCTCCAGCCACTATTATTTGGTTTTTTAACTGGAAGCATAGGAGTATTATAAAGGCTGGTACAAGGGATAATTAAACTTTTAGAAATGAAATCTTGTATGATGGGAACTAGTCCTTCTTTTGCTTCTTGTTTGAGTGGATACTGTGGGATTTTTGGCAGAGGTTTAGATAAATCTATTTGAATTTTAACTAGTTCAGCTGACAAAACTCTACCTACATCTGTGGATGTGGTGGCCCATAAGGTTTCAGTAACTAGGGAAAAGATGACAGAAGGGAGAGGACTAGGCTAAGTTGAATTTTGGAGAGGTATCACATGTACTTGCACATAACAAATTACTTCTTCCTGAATATTATCTAATTCAGAGCCTGTCTCTCTTGATTTATGGATATCAGGCAGACTCAATAATATTTCCCTTTTTCATTAAATTATAAATGGCAATTCCATTTGGATAAAAGATTTCTTCTGAATAGATTGACAAGGGTATCAGAATTGAGCAAAAAAAGGACATAAATCTTCATTAAGACTGAGAGTTATTGGAACAGATTGGAAATTGAATCAACATTTGTTCTTGGTTGGTGACCCCCAATACTTTTGCGGTTTTAGTACTCCAGGGCAGGAGCTTTTGTAAACAGGTGGAGTTAATAGCAGACAGAGTGCATCCCGTGTCAATTAAAAAGTGGCTAGGTTCTCCATTTATAAATAGTTTCTCCTTGGAGATTAAAAGATATGGCAGGAAAAGACTTAGGGGTAGCCTTAGCAAGCTTTTACTCCTGGCTTACGAGTCTTCCAACAGTTCAGTGGCCATTTTATCAATATTTAAATCTAAACTGTTCTTGGGGTCTTTTCATTCTGCCTGTTCTAGCTGTAACTGGGCTTCCTCTGTGCCAGTAATCACGCGAACAAGCAGGTATTAATTGGGAAGCCCATGCTAGTAGGCTTCAATAAGGATTTTAATTTTTTAGGAAATGTGTAGAGGTCCTCACAGAGTTTTAGGAGAATATTTCACAATGCTGTGATTCTGAGTGTGTCCATGGGGCAAAAGTGATATGAGGGGAATCTTTGGCATCACTGCTAGGGTGAATCTTAAAGGGCATTTCAGGTAAATGTTTATTTGATGTTTTTTTAAGGAAAAATGGAAGTTCAAAGTGTTATCGGAGGAGTAGGAAGGCAAAGAAGGGTATAAAGAGGTAACAGCCAGCAGGAGAGCACAAGAGGTGGGAGCTGAAATTCGAGATTGTAATTCTTTATTCTGCTTAGTTAATTTAGAGACAGAGTCCTTCAGGGAAACAATTTTACTGCCTTGATGTCTTTTAGAGACCTTAATATACTAATCAAAATAGGGGTCCCACTGGGAGTGTTTAATCTGGGAGCATTGGTTCTCTAATTTACTCGGCAGAAAAATTAACTTAAAGAAATCAAAAGAACCCCAAAGCAGCCATTGATTTTCCAAACTGTCTTGAGTAAGGTTATGCCAAACAGACAAGAACATGCATGAAAAGAGACCAAAATGCTTGTTCATGTAGTGAGTAGGAATCCCAGAAGGTGGCTCCAATTCTCCTTTAGACATGGCATTCCCCATTTTATAGTGACAGTTACAGCAAAACAAATTTTACTTGCAAGAACCCAAACAAATCCAAAACTCAAAAAGCTATGGACATAAGGGAGCAGAGCTCAGATTCAAAAGGTTTTTTGCCTTAAACAATTCCCAAGAATTTGTGGAGGTGGAGAGCCCAAAGCAGCTCAGCTGGTACCATGCCTGTGTTGGCTAAAGACCTGGAGATCACGAAAGACAATGCACCTTCAAAATCCCACTTCTGACACCAGAAATGTAAAAAAAAAAAAATCTCATAGTCTCTAAGCAGTGAAAGAAAAGGAGTTTTATTGAAAAATAATACAGCTTGAGCTAGGCAGAACTAGGTAAGATACAAAGCACTCCACCATTCAAGTGCAGAGAGGGGTCTATGTACATAAAGAACAAAAGAAAGATAGAGGCTTAATGACTGATTGTAGATAGAATCAACTTCAGCTTGAAGTCCTTTTATAATATAAAGGTTGGCCACTTGGTTAGGAAGGAATAAGTTACCACGTAAGTGAGTGACACCAGCTGGTTAGGTTATACATGATTGTAGTAGGTTATATTGATTGTAGTTGGTTATACGTGATTGTAGTCATGAACACATTTTTCCTGGGAACAAATTGTTTACATCTTGACACATCCTTCCCATAAACAAATAATTTATACATCCTGACCTTTTGCTTCCTAGGAATGCATGTTGGTCCCATCATTCTTACTTATGATATGAGTGCCTCCAATTTGAAACTTTTTCATTTACAGTAGGTTACAGCTTTTGAAACCTTATGGGGGAGTTCTAGTCTGTCCTTTAGGTTGCTATGAGTTGGACTCAACTGATAACACACAACAGTAGAGTTTTAAATTGTGGAGCTAGCAGAGAAAGAAATGGATGGAAAGTCAGGTAAAAGGCACCATGGAGCAAGGCTTCAGAGCAGGCAAGAGAAAATGTAATCAGGAACTAAGTGAGATTAACCTTAGAAGGGGCACATCTACCACACAGGAGTAAGATAAACCAAAAAACCAAACCCGTTACCATGGATTCAATTCTGACTCACAGAGACCCGACAGAATAGAGTAGATCTGCCCCACTGGGCTTCCAAGGAGCAGCGGGTAGATGTGAACTGCTGACCTTTTGGTTAGCAGCCAAGCTCTTAACCACTGTGCCACTAAGGCTCCAAATAGAGGGGATGAAAACTGAGGTGACTTATGCTCTTTATGGGCTCATTTTTCAATAAGTAAGGGGTAAGGTCATCTACTGAGAGTAAGGAGGCAGAACTGAGATTAGCAATTCAAAGAGAAGAGTAACTGATTTTAGGAAATCAAAGTAAAAAACGGGAAATGAAACCAGCTATGGAAAAAAGAATTAACAAAGAACACTGAGGCCCAGCTGAGCTTGAAAATAATAAATTAGTAGCATATTTATATGTGCATGCATTTTTTCCTAGCAGTGCTTTCTCTAAAACTTAAAGCAGGAAGAAATAAATGGGGTGAATGATACAGAGTTTAGAAATAGTAATGTGATGTGTCAGAATTGCTAGACTATTGTAACATCTTCCTAACTCCAAACAGTACTGTAGCTAGTACTCCCGGTATGCTGTTGTTAATTGGTGTCAAGTCAATTCTAATTCATGGCAACCTCATGTGTGCAGAGTAGAACTGCTCCATAGGGTTTTCAAGGCTGTGACATTTTGGAAGCAGATCTCCAGGCCTGTCTTCTGAACTGTCTCTGAATGGGTTCAAACCACTAACCATTCAACTAGTAGTCAAGCATTTAACCATTTATACCACCCAGGGGCTCCTCTGGGTGCTACACTGTGATATACACTATGATATATTGTGCTTCACTCTGATACACACTATGATGTATATGACACTAAAAAAAAAACACTATGATATATATCCCCTGTATGATACACTATGATGTATTTTCCATATGAACTCATTGCAGAAGCCTCCAAAGACTCCTTATCTCCTTTTAAATTAATTTCAAGTTCCTTAACCTAGCACTCAATCCTTTTTTTTTTTTTTTTTTTGGTCCCTTGTGTTCACCACTGGACTAAGGAAAAGCTAAGCTGCTGCCTATCTGTATTACTAATTGCCTCAAAACTTATATTCTTTTTTCCTACCTCCTTGTCTTTGATCATGTCATCCCCTGTCTCAGGAATGCCTCCTCATCTCTCGTATCCCCATCTTGTTGAAACTTGACTGTTCTTTAATGTACATACCTTGAAAGAAGTATAGCATGAATATTTAGAACTCAGACTCTGGGGTAAGAAATGTACAACTCTGTTGCTTAAGAGCAGTGAGACCTGGGAAAATAATATAGCCCCTGCTTACCTTAATTTCTTATTATCAAAGTTCCACATCTATATAATAGCTGAAAAGATTTAATGAGATAATATATGTAAGGTGCTTAACACAGTGTCTGATGTAAATACCCAAAGACACTGTTATGATAATGGTGCCTCATTTTATCTTTTTACAATCAAAACAGTAAAACCAGTTGCCATGTGTGTCAGAGTAGAACATTCTTCTATAGGATTTTCGGTGGCTGATTTTTCAGAAGTACATTGCCAGACCTTTCTTTTGAGGTGCCTTTGGGTTGACTCAAATGTCCAATCTTTTGGTTTGCAGCCAAGTGCATCAGCCATTTCCACCACTGGGAGTTCCTTTTACAACCAACTAAGTAAGAAAGAGTCCACCCTTCTCTGCCCCTTCCCCTTACCCCTGTCAGCATTTCTAAGTGCTTTCAAACAAGTTTTGTTCTCGTGCCAAATTTCTATTGAATACTCCACTGCATGACAGTCATTTGTGATATCTTATTTTTCCTACTTGATGAAGGCTGCTAAGGCAGACATTCCATCTTTGTATTTTTTATATGTCTTTTAACATAGTTTTGGATGTGTCATGTGCTCAATAAGTACTGCTGATTAATCTTAAATGAACTAAGTCTTGCTCAACAAACTCATCTTAAATAGCTTATTCGGTATTTATCAGAAGATAGTACTATCATTCCTTAATTTGAAATAAAAAAATGCCGTAATGTAGTTATTAATCACATAATATAAAATTTACTACAGAGAAATAGAAATAAATAGAAAATGTTACCTTCATTTAGGAATTTTAATGCTCTCAGTTGGACAATTAATGCTTGGGTCATTGATATTTTTTCTATTTTATTTTATATCATTTATTAATACATATTCTTTGTTTTTTAATTCACTTTACTCTGGTATAATTAACATATGATGAACATTAGAAATATTTAGTGTACAAGTCTGTGAGTTTTGAAATAAAAGTAAGTGTAGTTATGTAACCACCACCATAATCATGAAAGAAGTTTTCCATCACTACACAAGGTGCCTTAATCCCTCCTTCCGGTCAATTTCCTTCCCCAGCTCTCAACACTGGCATCTACTGATCTGCTTTCTGTCCCTAAATTTCATCTTCTCCAGAAATAATTTCAAAGGAAATCATGCAGCATGTTGTCTTTTGAGTCTCCTTTCTTTTGTTTTGTGTGCGTAATGTTTTTAAGATTCATCATGTTGATGAGTCTGTAGTTGGTTCATTTTTATTCTTGAAATGTATTTATTGTCTGGATGCATTGGTATGTTTATCCATTCACCAGTTGATAGACATGTAGGCTGTTTGCTATTTTAGGCTATTATGGGTAAAGCTGCTACGAGCATTTGGGTATAAATCTTTGGTGCAAAAGTATATGTCTTTGTGTGATTTAAAAAAATTTTTTTTTATTATAGAATGTATATAACCTTCATTTCTTCATAAATACAGCTGGCTTCCAACTTTTAGATTTGAGAAGATATATGAAAATTTAGTCCCTACCCTTGTTACATTGCTGTGTTTCAGTGCTTGAGAATTTATACACAATTTTAATACCAGTATCTATTGTTTCCTTTTGAATGAGATATACATTTTTCTTCTCTGTAAATATAGGATCTCTATAACATACATATTGTCTTTCCTGTCATATTTTAGATTCCTTCAATTTCATTGAAAAGAGAGCAAATAGACGATGATTAATGCTGGTGCCATTGAAATGATTACATAAACAATAGTGGTTATTTTCTTTCTTTTAAGTTCTTTTTTTTTCCCTTAACTCAGAGAGTTTAGCTATATTTATTGCAGTCTCTGGAAAGAATCTTTGGAGTTTCAACCAGCTGCTTATATTAATGGTACATCTTTGAGTTCAAATACTAATTGACAGTTGGTAAAAATTCCAATTTATATTAGAGAAGCATGCACGCATGATATAAGCAGTAAGAATGCAATTGTTATATTTACTCCATATAAACATCCCCTATAAAAATCTAAATTCATATGACCACCTTGCCCCCTACTTCCATTATTTCAAAGAAATGGAAGACATAATTAGTATATTTACAATAGTTCAAACAGAATTGCCAATAATCCATGATGAAATTGAAAAATAAACTAGAATACAATGGTTATTAATCCTGAAAAAAATATTTATAGTCAAAAAGTGCCAATATCAAGAAAGTGGGAAATACCTCTCCAGTTCATACTTACCTTTACATCAATGTATATTTAAGGGGCTCTGGTGACACAATGGTTGAGCACTCAGCTGCTAACTGAAAGGTTGACAGTTCGAACCTATCCAGCTGCTCCATGGCAGAAGGACTTGGTGACCTACCCCTGTAAAGAAGACAGCCTAGAAAACCCACGGGGCAGTGCTGCTCTGTCACTGACCCGAAAATCAACTCCGCGGCACCTAACAACAACATGTGTATTTATGTATATATGTCTTTGTATTTCTTTTATAAGACGTAAAGAAACTAATGAATCAGTAACAGTCTGATATTCTCCACATGCTATAAAAATATAATCCAGAAGTAGTGAGTAGAAGCCAGCCTTCCTCAACCAGGGTTCCACAAGAGAAAATGACTAGAGTGACTGTTTTCTCAGTTTCTCCCGAGGATGGTACATGGCACCGCTGTAAACGCATAGAACAGAATCGAATTCAGTCCATGCAATGCACGCTTTAGGGCACGAGGGATGAGATTTGTGTCAAATAGCAATATATTTGAAACATCTTTCCATGTCAAAATGATTCATCTGCCTTTTTATTTTAATGGCTGCATAATATTCCAGCAAAATAATGTATGTTAATCTCTACCCTGATGTTAAATACTTATTTTTCATATTTATTATTATAAATAGCTTTTCAATGAACATTATTTTATCTAGATATACGTGTAGATTCTTTTATCTAGACATAATTTTATCTAGATATCCAAAAGATTCTTAATTATTTCTTTGGACTAATTCCCTAGAGCTGAATTTTTTTGTGTCAAAGAAATCACCATTAAGGTTATTGATAAGTATTGTCGAAATGTCCTCCAAATAAAGAGTACAACAATGTGTCCTTTGTGCAGTAGCTGTTAAGTCCTTCTTACATTAGTTCTTCTTAGCCCACTTGTTCTCTATTTAGTATTACCTTTTGCAAAACCTCTGAACTTGAAATTGATGGACTTCAAAGTTAGTGCTCTGTAGAGGTGGGTATATGTGAAGGTTTATTCCCTGGCGGCTTTTTTATCCTGCCTGCCTGGAATCCTTGTAAATTTGTAAAGGTCATTCATTGCTTTCACCTCACACGTGTTCTGACTCTTTTCCTCTAGTTACATTTTATCCTTCCAGATTCCCTATTTCTTCCATCAAGCCTATTTGAAGAAAGGTACTTTGCAAAATAGAAGGGCTCTAACTTCACAGCTCCAGTCTCTTTTCAATGTCCAGAACCACAGTCATTATTTTTACCTCCCGCTGAGGGTGTCTGCAGAGGAAAAAAAAATCTTTACCAAAGGATGATAAATAGCAGGAGGTGCGGACTGAAACATCTGCCTGCCCACTGGCTGACGCGCATAAAGTACAATTAGAATGTTGCCTTAGCAAACATCCAGTTAGTTTTCTTTCAGGTGGTTCAGTTTAGTAAAGTTCTGAGACTATCTATAGTTTCCTTTTTTTTTTTTTCTTCAGAGAGTAATAGAAACCAGGCAAGCGAAATGCAATTAATCCTCCAAATGGCCTCACCTTTTCTTTTCCTTTCTTCTAAAGGACACTGCCTGCTGTTAAGTTCTTAGTTGCTAGTAGTGTTTTTGGACTAGATGAGAAGGCACCCAGACTCTCCCATGACAGTGAAAGGGTTATATGTGAAGCTTATTAAAAAGTCCTAACAATATCAAATATCATAGCCTTCTCGCTCTGTAGTTCACTGGTTGGTTGGCATCCCAGCCAGTGTCAGGTCATATGAAAGATAACAGTCCCTGGGAATCAAGCAGCCAGATGTAACTAAGAACATGAAGGAAGTAAAACCTCAAGCATCGCTGTCATTGTTGTCTCATTTTATAAATAAGCCAAACAGTCATGGGTAGGATGGAGGTCCATTGTCTTAAGTGTGGAGTTCTCCTTATAAATATTAAGCACAGGTAAGGCAGGGATATATGACAGAAACCTAGTCTTTCATAATCTAGTCATTCAACAAACAAAATCAGATAATACGTAGAATTCTTACCACATGAGAGGCACTGAACTAAACTCAAATATTGATTAATTGAGCTAATACAATCATATAAAATAGGTCTTAGAATTATTATTTTATTTTGTAGGTAAGAACACTGAAGAGCAAAGGGAAAAAATATTTTTTAGCTAGTCTTTTTCAATTTATTTGTCTATTTAAGACAGCCCTTTCAAATGAGTACTTTTTTATTTTTTTACACCTCGTTAAGCAGAAATCCTTTAGACTCACAAAAAATAATAAGCAGTGGGACTCTAATTAAAATATTCCCAAGTATAACGAGAGAGGACAAGTCAGCTGCCAAGAGCTGCAATCCCATTTGCTTTGCAAAACTGGTCTGGAGGTTAGTGATATAAAGGCTTTCTCTTATGCTGTTCTTATATATTGCAAAGAGGCATTAAGCTAACAAGCATCAAAAACGAGTGCCCTTAGACATGGCGGATCATTCATTGGAACCATTCTTTCCCTCAGGGAGAATGAAAGTCTGGAGAGAGAAAACTGGCTGACCTCGCCCAATTAGCACAGTACCCAATGCAAGCAGAACGGGCAGCAGTGACAGGGCTGTGCTTCAGGGATGTGTGTTCCCGGGCTGCGGTCCAGGTTATGTCAACAAGGATCACTCTGGGTGCCATTTCAGTAGCTCCATATTGGTCATAAGAAAAAGACAGACAGGGAAAGGATAAGGGGAAGCTATAGGCTTTTTTTTTTTTTAAGATACTTGAGACCTTTGCTTTTCCTTTAGGAAATGACACTCTTCCTGAACTCTGTGCACAGCTGTAGCCTTAAGCCTGACTAACAGGTCAGGAAGATGGGAAAGTACTGTAATAGCAGCACTACTTCTACAGAAAACTGAGGCTTCTAAATGATCCAACGCTTCCATCTGAAGTTTAACTAATAGAATGTCGTTAATTAAGAAATTGAGCCAGGCAGCAGTCAACTGTAGAAGGTCTAGCCTACATTGAAAATGTATGCCATTACATTTTATATCATTTCTTACGTGTAATAAAAGAAAATGAGAAGTTACACAAGCCTATTACAGACATCAATCTTACCTTCTATTTCTTGGTAGTGTTTATATCATTTTAAAATGGGCTCTAAAACCTTTAAAGTTCCAAAAGTAAATATTGTATATTTTACCAAGAATTGGATCTAACAAATGAAACCAGTAAAACAATTCTGGTTTTGAGTGATTTTATGAGGAGAGGGTTAATCTGTGCTAATCTTTTTTTTTTAATACATATAGTCTCCGAATTTGCAAGCTTAGGATCAAATGGCTCCCTGGGTCAAGGAAGGCTTCACTAGAATTATAGTTGCAAATCTACCCATGCCACTTCCTCTCTGTGCTGTATGGGAGAAAAATGTTGCTTTTATCATTCATTCGTTTCAATTGGATAAAACTGAGATAACCAGTCATGTGATTACAAGTACCGGAGAACGCCTAGCAAAATGCCTGGCACATAGGAAGTGCTTAATTTTTTACAGGTACTAAAACAACTACTATGTGACATGTAAGAGATTTTATTTTTTGGAGCAAAAGGATCTAGCATTTCCTTAGGGGATCCGGTGTATGATGGGAAGTGATAAAAGCAAGTAATAGACATGAATTACTTGAAGCCAAATCAGATGGGGAAAAATAAGTTGTTTGTTCACTGCCAGTTAAGTTAGGATAACCTCTGAGTTTTTGTCCACACATGTAGATTGCTTCTGTCTCAAAAGTCCTTCACCTAAAGAATATTCTAAAACTAATAACATGTTTCCATTTAGTGAATGCTTACTAGGCACCAGACATCAAGCTATACATAGACTTTAATGTGTTGCCTCTATTTAATCTTTATAAAATGATATGAAGGAATGCATATCTTTGTTTTTAACACAGGGCAACAAAATTTTAGTAACTTGCCCAAGGTTACATAGAGAAAAGAGGTGAAGGCAAGGTTTAAGGTACAAACTAGAAAACTAACTAAAAGATTTTTAATTGTCTGCCTTGTATCAACAGGGTGTGACTGTCTAGATTGTGTGTTCCTGTGATGCACTACTTTTTATGAACACGGAGCTTTGTGTACCTCTGCTCAGAGTAGACTACATTCTATTGAACTGGATCTACCCATCATCTAGTGTTTTTAGACAAATTCCTATATTCTAAAAATATGTAAAAGGTATGAACTCTTATTAGTCATGTCAGTAAAACACTTAAAGTAGTGATTTCACATTCTGAAATTTTCTCCGACAAATAAGAAATCAATTTCTCTCCTTTCAATTTAGTTCAGATGGCAAGTACCTTAAATATGCATGTACATTGTTTCTTCCTCCCATACCATGTTTGCATTATCTTGAATTAACTTTTATTGGCTTCATTTTTACCCAACCAAAAAAAGCACTGGAAATACATATTTTAGTATATAAAAAGTGGGAGGAAAGTAAGTAACTTCAAAAAGATCAAATAAAAAGAAAAATTAAGTGAATTGTTTCGTATTTCACTCAATAGATTCCTCACAAATCTGTATGGTTCCAACGTAAATTGTTTATCCGGCGTCAAACAACTTGAGAGCTCAAGTAACTGAACTTTTTCTTTACCATGTACATTTTTATAGAAGAGAAACATGACCATTTGAGTGTTTTAATGTGTGACATTGTATCAAAATATATTCAGTCTAACCTTTGATATTTTTTCAATTATCTTGACAATTAATAGGAAGAGCCTGGCCTCCAGCACTATCAAAATATTGAGATGTATTTTGATTCATCAAAGCAAAGCTAAGTAATGTTCATTATAGCTTTGTGCTGTGACTATAACTGGTGTCTAATTCTTATTCAATTGAATGCAGTGCAGTACATCCAACCGAATGTGGAAATTATAGAACAATATCATCAATATCACACGCAAGCAAAATTTTGCAGAAGATCATTCAAAAACGGCTGCAGCAGTCTATCGACAGGGGACTGCCAGAAATTCAGGCCGGTTTCAGAAGAGGACGTGGAACCAGGGATATCATTGCTGATGTCAGATGGATCCTGGCTGAAAGCAGAGAATACCAGAAGGATGTTTACCTGTGTTTTATTGACTATGCAAAGGCATTCGACTGTGTGGATCATAACAAATTATGGATAACATTGTGAAGAATGGGAATTCCAGAACACTTATTTGTGCTCATGAGGAAACTTTACGTAGATCAAGAGGCAGTTGTTCAAACAGAACAAGGAGATATTGATTGGTTTAAAGTCAGAAAAGGTGTGCATCAGGGTTGTATTCTTTCACCATATCTGTTCAATCTGTATGCTGAGCAGATAATATGAGAAGCTGGACTATATAAAGAAGAATGGGGCATCAGGATTGGAGGAAGACTCATGAACAGCCTGAGTTGTGCAGATGACACAACCTTGCTTGCTGAAAGTAAAGAGGACTTGAAGCACTTACCAATGAAGATCAAAGACCACAGCTTTCAGTATGGATTTCACCTCAACATAAAGAAAACAAAAATCCTCACAACTGGACCAATGAGCAGCATCATGATAAACGGAGAAAAGACTGAAGCTGTCAAGGATTTCGTTTTACTTGGATCCACAATCTACAGCCATGGAAGCAGCAGTCAAGAAATCAAAAGACGCATTGCATTGGGTAAATCTGCTGAAAAGGACCTCTTTAAAGTTAGGAGTCGGAATCTACTTGACAGCACTGGGTTAAAGTGTTGAAGAGCAAAGATGTCACCTTGAAGACTAAGGTGTACCTGACCTAAGCCATGGTATTTTCAATCGCATCATATGCATGGGAAAGCTGGACAATGAGTAAGGAAGACCAAAGAAGAATTGATTCCTTTGAATAGTGGTGTTGGCGAAGAATGTTGAATATACCATGGACTGCCAAAAGAGCGAACAAATCTGTCTTAGAAGAAGTATAACCAGAATGCTTCTTAGAGGCAAGGATGGTGAGACTGCGTCTTACATACTTTGGACATGTTGTCAGGAGGGATGAGTCCCTGGAGAAGGACATCATGCTTGGCAGAGTACAGGGTCAGCAGAAAAGAGGAAGACCCTCAATGAGGTGGATTGACACAGTGGCTGCAACGATAAGCTCAAGCATAGCAATGATTATAAGGATGGCTCAGGACCAGGCAGGGTTCCGTTCTGTTGTGCATAGGGCCACTGTGAGTCGGAACCGACGCCACGGCACCTAACAACAACAACGGTACATTGAGTGCCCACTCTACATATGCATACTGTGGGACTAAAATCATGTAGGAAGTGCAGTACCCTGCCCTTAAAAATAAAATGAACACCAAAATTAAAGCACCTAGTTTTCATCATTCTATCTATCTAATTATGTATGAAACAAAATATAAAGAAATCACCACCAAATAACTCAAATAGTTGGTTAACTAGAATATATAATTTCTGGATTAATCTACATCAGCGGTTTTCAGCCAGGGGTGATTTCGGCTCCCAGGGTACACTGACAATGTCTGGAGACATTTTAGATTGTCATGACTGGGGAGGGGAATGCTGCTGGCTTCTACTGTGTAGAGACCAGAAATGCTGCTAAACGTCCTACATGCATAAGGCATCCCCACAAACAATGAATTATTTCACCCAAAATGCCCACATGCCTAGGCTGAGAACCGAGATAACAGGAAGCTTACTGCATTGAGATAGTATTTTATATTAGTAATAAACACACAGAACTTGTACTGTTTAGTTTTGGGACCCTTTACATATGAAGAGTACTTATTCTCAGAAATAAAGATAGTAAACAAACTAATGAACCACTATTTGCCAAAAGTAAATTGGAAAAGGGAGGCATAGGAGATGAGCAAAGAGGAATTCGGTTATTTCAAAGTTATTATTAAAATTTGAATGGCCCCCGATAGGCCAGCACCCTAGTGTTTTCATAAAGATACTACTATACAATCAAATCATAAAGTATTCATCTGGGCGAGTATTACAGCAGGGTCAACATTATTAGTATCTCTTTGGTCACCTTCCACATAGGCATTTTTCATTTTTTCTCCTGTGCAACCACTGATGAAAATATTGGTGTAGGAGAGAGTGCTTGTCCACTTGCAAAGCACAGCTATCATGCTGGGTTTTAAAATTGTGGCACTCCTATCTGAGGATTTCATTAGAGAGTTAATAAAATCAGCACGGTGTTGTTGCCATTCTACAGCAAAGATCCACCGCTAGAAAGCGTATGCCTTTTTCCCTCAGATAGATTAAAGCATCTATTTTGATGACATTTCTTTGTAATTAAAGTGAAAGGTCAGGCTGAGTTAAAAGTAATAATGCAAAAACTGTGCAAAGTGGCAAAATTCCAAAATGGTAGTCTGAAAGCATTTTTTTTTTTTTTATTTAATAGTAGACTCCATCATAATGTCTAATTCATCAATGTGTTTTGGTGATAATTTAATAATTTTATGAAATTATCTACTTGGAGACAAAGGTAAACATAATTGTAAAACTTAAAAATTATCTGATTTTTTACAGAGAAATCTCTGGTAGAATTAGAAAATGAATTCTAAATAGTTCTTAGACTATATTACTAGTGTAATTCATGTGATTTTTTTTCTATTTTTGTTCCAAATAACTCAACGAAAAAAAAAAAAAAGGTCTAGCCAAAATTTTCGTGCTATGTGAACTCAGATGAAGAGGAATTTGAAGATTTATTACAGTGATTGCATAGCAACAGAGATAAATATGTGTTTTATGATTAGTTTTTTTTTTTTTTTTTCCTTCTGAAGTAGGTGAACCATAGGGACAAACTGCTAGAGCAGAAAATAAACCATTTCAGTATCTCTTGATAAATAGACAATATCTACAATTTCTACGTGGTGCCTGGCAATGTGACAAATAAATTACCTTCATTAAAGATTTGCATGAAGGATTAATGAGCATTAGTTAAGCCATAAAACCACAAACAACATCTATGAAAAATTACATTGAGTGTAAGAAGAAGTTGAGGGGCAGGAAATCTTGTTATAATAATTTATCTTATCTGAAGATTCTCTACTGCATCTATATGATAAATGTAACCCAGAGGCAGACAAAGTCCTGAATTTAACATGCAAACTTTAGGTAAATTACAACTCTAGACGGTCTTGTCCTTTGTGACTCACCTACCTAGAAGGGAGATAATTTATAAAACTCATATTTGTTTCTGTTAATATTTTTCCTGCAATAAATCTTCAAATTTTCACCATAAAATTTGCATAGCATAAAATTTAAAGACAGTTATTTTTAAATAATTAACTCAGTGAAAAATATTAAGTATTTTGAATACTTACCTTAATTTTTTTTTTACTTTTAATTCAGAGCTAAATTAAAATTTAATCATTTTAGTTATATTCAAGTGGCAAATACTGTTCAGATAAAAAGTAATATTTTATTAAATAAAACATAAGAAAATGCAAAAACTTTACTTTGCTAACCAAGGTTTTGGTTTTCCTCCCTTTGGAATATTATCCAGGATTGCTCCTTTTTATTCATCAAGCACTGCCATCTTGTGGGCTTCTGTTGATTCCAGATAATATTGGTTAATTTAAAAATTATTATCTATGGGGCTTTTTGTGTTTAAATATTTTGGGAACTCTGTAAATCCTAAGGAAACCCTGGTGGTATAGTAGTTAAGAGCTATGGCTTCTAACCAAAAGGTTGCCAGTTTAAATCCACCAGGTGCTCCATGGATACCCAATGGGGCAGTTCTACTCTGTCCTATTGGGTTGCTATGAGTCGAAATTGACTCAGAGTCAAAGAGTTTGGTTTGGCTTTTTTTTTTTTTTTTTGGTAAATCCTAATGTAAAAAGCAATCAAGATCAGTATCTGTGTTTGTAATCATGCAGTACTATCACTTTTACCCCCATGGAACATCTGCATCTCACACTCACTGTGTCTCACACATCCAAGTCATTTCACTTAGTTAAGGGCTCAGTGACTCTGTGACTATGGTTTGCTTAGATTGTGACTCACTGGTTAGTAGGAATAATCAGCAACCAGCTTCTGTTCTGGGGAGTGGGATTTAGAGACCTCTCTTTTTTTTTTTTTTTTCCGATTAGTTAATATTATAAACTTCAAAATTTTAAGTGGAAAACTTTGACCTCATAACACATACAACACAATGTAATAAATACTTGAAATAACTATGAATCAGAAGATTTTCTTTAAAAAAAACATAAAGATCTACATTCTGTAATAATTCTCTATCAAGTTATTTAACTTCTCTGGGTCATAATTTTCGCATCTCTAAAATGGGGTCACCTATTTACTTCAAATAAAGCCTGGCACATACTAAATGCTATACAAGCCTAACAAATGCTGTTGGTGCCCTGACCGCATCTTCTCCACCTGGCTAATGTACCCATCCAGCAGCTGTTACGAGGCTTGGCTGTCGCCGCTTTACCAGAATATTTCCGTCGGCCTGAAGATGGCCGCCTCACATGGAAAATTGTTCTACCTCCCACTGCGCCTTACCTCCTGCAGCCGGAACCCAATAACCAGCTGACACGGGGAAAGGGTATACGAAAGGCTGACTCCATTTGTCTTAGGATGGGGCCAACTCTGCAATGCAAAATGTGCTCCAGAGCCCCCAACAGGATCAGTCTTAAACTAATATCTGGAAGAGACCTTGCTTAGCTTTCATTTTTCTTTACCTTATCCTGTTTCCCTTACATTCTTCCTCTGGGAACACTCCCTGAATAAATTGCTTTCAAAAGAATCCCTTTGCAGACTCTGCTTGAAGGAACCTGACTTCAGACACTAAATGTCCACTGTTATTATTTTCATTATTATTACAGTTATTGAGTCTTCTAACGTTATGGTTTAATCCAAGAATAAAATGTTAGGTTATCGTGATCATGTATAATGGATGGGCTACACCGTCTTCCAGTAATTCTCCATGCATACCTTTCCTTTAAGTGAAGCTCTTCATGTTAATTTTGATAAACACATCAAGGCCATATTCTCTGGCAGGATTCTAGAACACAGATATTCTATTGTTGATTAAAGGCTTGTATCAATGGGCTTTAACAATGAACTATGTGGAGCCTAGAGTAGATGCTTTTTAATGCAGAGTTCAGGCCTAAGTTGAACTTGTGCCACTCGCTATTGCACGCTTTTGAGTAAATACTGGTCCTTGACCTGATGGAGTTTATAATTCAATAAAAATAATTTTAAAATCCCTTAGCAAAGCAAGAAATTTGGGTTACATTTTGAAGAGTTAGCGGTGACCTTTATGTCTAGACACAGGGCTCCTGGGATAAAAAGTCCACCATAACGTGAAGCATCCACAGAGAAAATAAAAATAGCTACTGTCACCCCGCTGGTGTAATCACTTGAACTTCAGAAGTAGAACTTCACCAGCTAGGAGCTGTTTGAGTTGTGGATCATGGGAGAATGCCAGCTTACTACTGTTTCTGTCATAAACAATGTTTTCTTTATCTTCTGTTTTGCTAAAGGTCTTTTGAATTATATGCACATAAAATTTTATTTTGTCTTCGTGACATATTATAATTTTGAAGCAGAGCTCTGCTTCTTCTGACTTTAGGTAGCAAACCTAATGAAAATATATGCCTCCAAAAGTATATAAAAGGGAGAGAGAGAAAGAGAGAAGGAATTAGTACTTTCTTCTGTTCAGCTAGAAAATGGAAATCCAGTGTAAAAATGCAGCCTGTCTTTGTATTAAGCTGATTTCATTTTTAAGCATATGACAAGTATTCTCTCCTGCCTTCTTCACAACATCTTTTAAAAAATATATTGATTCTTTCAGCACTGACTGTCAGTTAGACAGCTTTATTCTATCGTCACTTTTAGGATCCTTGCCTCTGGCTGTGTTTTAGGGATGAAACTTTTGATGCTTATAGAAATTAAATCCGTTTGTCCAAGATGCAAGGTGAATCTGCATTGTACCAAATCCTGCATTACATTAGGTCATTAATCCTGCACCACTATCTACTCTTACTGAGTACTTGATGCATGTCGAATGGTTCGTGTAATTCTCAGCACAATCATATAATCAAGACATTAATATCCCATTTTATGGATACTGAAACTGAGGTTCAGAAAGACTAGAATATAGTAATTGAGATTTTTTTAGTATAATGAAAAAATATAGACTTAGAGTGAGACAGATGAGTTTAAACTCTCTTCTGACACATATTAGCTGCAACTTTACACTGGTTCCTTCACCTGTCTGAGGCTCGGATCTTTGGTGTTGAACAAGATGATTATAATGATAATAGTAACTAACTACATCCAGCTCTGTAGTACTAACGTTAGCTGAAATATCTCGTTTAACCTACCATTTCCTCCAGTAACACCATTTTACAGATAGAGCGCTAATTTTTTTTAAAAAAAAAGGCTTTAGTGAAGTTAAATGGCTTTCCCAAAAATATAATTGGTAGGTCATGTAGTCATCTCTGAAATGCTTTTTGCCTGTGATTTCAAAGTCCATGATTATATTATCTCATGATGCTTCCCTCTAATATGTGTGTATGTGTATTGTGTGTGTGTGTGAGAGGGAGAGAGAATGAGAACTAAGCGGAAAAAATTATGTAAAACATCTGACTCAGTAAACTCTCAAGTAGTTCCTATATTTATTACCTGTGACTGCCATAACAAATAACCACAAACTTCGTAGCTTAAAACAGCAGAAATTTATTCTTTCACAGTTCTGGGGGCCACGAGTTCAAAATGTAGATCTCAGCTGGGCCACACTCCCTCTGCAGGTTATTGAGAAGAACCTTCCTTGAGCCTCTTCTAGCACCTGGTGACTCCAGGTGTTCCTTCGTTTGTGGCAGGTTTACTCCAATCTCTACCTTCATCTCCACATAGTATTGCCACCTGTGTCTGTGTCTTTTCCCATGTCTCTTTTAAGGCTATTTGTCACTGGATATAGGGCCCCACCCTAAATTCAGAATGATCTCATCTCAAGATCCTTAACTGAATTACTTCTGCAAAGACCTTTTTTCCAAATAAGGTCACATTCCAGAGATAAGGACTTAAACATATATTTTGGGGGGTCACAATCCAAATTCACTGCATTTCCTTTCTTGGCCCCACTTTATACCCCCATAATATCCTAAACAGTGCTCTGCATATAGTAATTTATCTTTACTTATTTTTTTTATTCTTACTTGCCTTGACTCACACTCATCCAAAATCTAACAGCCCCCCTCCAAAAAAAAAAATTTATATATGATCACTCTAATAACTTGAACTGCCAAAGTCAGATTCCTCAACGAACTTGTCAATGAACATGTTCAAGCAAAGGCTAAATGACTGACATCCCAAGCAGCTACTAACCTGAGAAACAGACTGGACTACTTTATTTATTTATTTTTTAAATAATTTTTATTGTGCTTTAAGTGAAAGTTTACAAATCAAGTCAGTCTCTCACACAAAAACCCATATACACCTTGCTACACACTCCCAATTACTCTCCCCCAATGAGACAGCCCACTCTCTCCCTCAACTCTCTCTTTTCATGTCTATTTCGCCAGCTTCTAACACCCTCCACCCTCTCATCTCCCCTCCAGGCAGGAGATGCCAACATAATCTCAAGTGTCCACCTGATCCAAGAAGATCACTCCTCACCAGCATCCCTCTCCAACCCATTGTCCAGTCCAATCCCTGTCTGAAGAGTTGACTTCAGGAATGGTTCCTGTCCTGGGCCAACAGAAGGTCTGGGGGCCATGACCACCAGGGTCCTTCCAGTCTCAGTCAGACCATTGAGTCTGGTCTTATGAGAATTTGGGGTCTGCATCCCACTGCTCTCCTGCTCCCTCAGGGGTTCTCTGTTGTGTTCCCTGTCAGGGCAGTCATCGCTTGTAGCCAGGCACCATCTAGTTTTTCTAGTCTCAGGATGATGTAGTCTCTGGTTCATGTGGTCCTTTCTGTCTGTTGGGCTCGTAGTCACCTTGTGTCCTTGGTGTTCTTCATTCTCCTTTGATCCAGGTGGGTTGAGACCAATTGATGCATCTCAGATGGCTGCTTGCTAGCGTTTAAGACCCCAGACACTGCTCTTCAGAGTGGGATGCAGAATGTTTTCTTAATAGATTTTATGATGCCAATTGACTTAGATGTCCCCTGAAACCGTGGTCCCCAGACCCCTGCCCCTGCTACCCTGGCCTTCGAAGCATTCTGTTTATTCAGGAAACTTCTTTGCTTTTGGTTTAGTCCAATTGTGCTGACCTCCCCTGTATTGTGTGCTGTCTTTCCCTTCACCTAAAGTAGTTCTTACCTACTATCTAATTAGTGGATGCCCTCTCCCACCCTCACTCCCTCCCCCCTCTCATAACCACAAAAGAATGTTTTCTTCTCAGTTTAAACTATTTCTCAAGCTCTTATAATAGTGGTCTTATACAATATTTGTCCTTTTGCAAATGACTGATTTCACTCAGCATAATGCCTTCCGGGTTCCTCCATGTTATGAAATGTTTCACAGATTGGATTGGACTACTTTAAATTTAATCTTATCTTCAACATCTAAGATTCCTTCCAGCTGATCTATTAGACTAAATCATGAAAATATCTCTTAGCATTTTTGTAAAAATGAGCCATTCTCTTTAGTTTACGGTGATAGTACATTCCAGATCCTTATAGTTGCTCCGGGTCTGTATGTAATCCAGCTGCAAACATGACATTTGATTTATATTCTTAAGACCAAAAAAGTCCATGTAGATCTTAGAAAATTTGCAATGAAGCTTAAAATGTGAAAAAAAAAATTAACTCTTGATTTAAAAATTTAGGTATTTGTATAAATACATGTTTAGATATTTTTATCCCAACTATTTATTTATTTACCAGATATTTGTTGAGCAACTACACATGAGCCATTCTGTTAGATTATAAAGATATTGTTGCAAAGAATGTAGGGTACACTCTTCTAAGAGAACTTGATATAGCAAATAATGACGTTGTCTATCATAATAAAAGTAAGAAGTCAAGATGTAAAAAAATATTTTCTACTGATTTAAGTGTAGCAACAATGGATAATTAATATAACAACTCTCTATAATTTCCTTCCTGATATCTTAATTCAAAAAATCCCAAATGACTTTAACTACAAACTTCCTAAAAAAAAAGTAATTGTAGTGCCAGTAATTTACTAAGTTCCCCCATTCGAGTATCTTCACCTCAATTAATTCTTA
Organism: Loxodonta africana; assembly: GCF_030014295.1. Classification (NCBI taxonomy): domain Eukaryota; kingdom Metazoa; phylum Chordata; class Mammalia; order Proboscidea; family Elephantidae; genus Loxodonta; species Loxodonta africana. The sequence continues at coordinate 119,577,970 of NC_087348.1, forward strand.
AAAAAAAAAAGAGAGAGATGAGGAATAATAATAATCATATTATAAAATAAATATGATTATAAGGCACAGTATTTTATAAGTAACATTTTATTGTGTTTTTAGTGAAAGTTTACACAGCAAGTTAGGTTCCCCTTTGACAATTTCTACACAAATTGATCAATGACATTAGTTACATTTTTCACAATGTGTTAACATTCTCATTAATTGTGTTCTGGTTGTTCCATTTCTAGTACTTTAGTTTCCCTGCTTCCTTATGTTCTCATCTTTGCTTTGAATTAAGTATTGACCTTTTGGACTCGTACAATTTTTTTTTTTTTTTTTTTTTTTTAGTACAGCACCAGTCTAATGGATAATATCTTTTATTTTGTGTGCCACTCTGCTTTTCCTTGTAAAGGTGGTCTCAGAAGATAGTTTTTGTTCAAGGATTGAATAGCATTTCAGGGTGATAGTCTCAAGGAGTCCTCTGGTCTCAGTGGTCCAGTTAGTCTGACCATTTTTAAAATTTGAGTTTTGTTCTGCATTTTTCTCCCATTCTAACCAAGATCATCTATTGTGGCCCTGGTCAAGTCAGTCAGTGGTGGTAGATGGGCACCATCTAGTTCTTCTGGTCTCGGGGTAGCTGAAGTCATGGCTATTGTAGGCATATGATTTTAAAGAACAAATTATAGTTATTTAACAAGTATAATATTAAATCTCACATTGCAGGAATGACCAGAAAAAGATAATATCAAGGATTTTGGTAATCACAGCCCATTAACTTGTCTGTTAAAATTTTTACCATAAACCATAATATTAAGCATTTCATAAAAAGAGAAGCTTATAAGTTTTAGGTTTTCCTTTTTATAACTGCCTGGAATAAGAAAATGGGCTCCTTGGGAGAGTTATATTATTAACTGGGTCAGTGAATGACTCATGCTATATCCATTGTTTTCTCTCCAAATCCTTTGACCCAAAGTTTCTGATGTGTACACACATTATTGGGAAAAAGAATGATTATTTCCTAACTTGTAGTTATATTAAAAAATGTTGAAGTGAATTGCATATGATTACTCTTTAAAATTGTTTTCAAAAACTTGAGAAAGCTCAGTACACAATTTCATTCCCCTTCCTCGCACTTTGTTTAGCTAATGGCACTGCAGTTATGAGAAATGAGCATCATTGCCCGTATCAGTACTCCTGTTGTTATACCCTGCAGATGTGGAAATATATCATTTAGGCAATCATCTTATTTGTCAGGGGAGTAAAGAGGAGATATTCTTTTTTCTGACACTGAATCAATTGCAGCAATTGTGTTGAAACTCTGCAATGCATAACACCATAAACCAGGACATTCAATTTGGGCAATAGTGTCAACCTAGAAACTTTCCCACAGCCAAAATTTACAAACTATAAATAACATAATGCAAAGAAAATTTAAATATACAGCTGAGCCCATAAGAAAGAAATCCCCAGGTGTCAGAAACAAAAAAGGAGCTAAAATCCCTGGTGTAATTCTTAGTGTTAATTCTGAGATATTTGCAGCAAGGTGGATTGGTTACATCATGGAAATAGACCCTAGAGTCCAGGAGCTTGACTTTGACTATTCCTGCTGGGACAAAGGACCGATCTTTGGGATAGAGGTTGGAACAGCAATTCCTGTTCCAACCCAGGCCCTTCAGGGGATATATGCTCAGTGAAGTAGAATGACTCTCACTGACTCAGAAAGAAAGACAGTCTCCCATTAGAAACCAAACCTTCAACCCTACACAGCGCTTGGGTTTATAGGCAAAATGTATATTACCACATAGCATTTAAAAAAATGTACTAGTGAAATTTAACATAAAAATTGATCCCAAGTGAGGCTTTTGCTAGAAGCAAATACAAAAGCATTCTCGAGGGAGACTTCCACCACCTAGGATGTGCATGATATCTCAGAAAATGGTCACTGTCAGCTACAATAGGAGTGCTCACTGGAGAATCATTCCAAGAACTTCTAAAACATTTTAAATTATCTTAGCCAAACATATTGTTAAAAGAGAATCTAAGAAAGTATAAAAATCATAGTTGCCAACTAGTCTCTCACTATACTTATAAAATCAGTAATTATAATTAATAATATAAAAATTTAATAATTAATAACTCAGACTTATTAAATTCTTTCTATGGAACAGAGGGTATATGAACCCAGTGGCTATGATACCAAAACCAATTATGTTTTCACTATCTTTTTGAATTTTTGTATAATCTTTAGCCTATTATATTGTTTGTGCATATTGTTTTTTGTGATAGTAAAGATTGAAAAATGATATTAAATAAATGCTAATAGAAAATTGAAAAGCGTTATAGGAAAAAGTAAACAAGAATCTTAAAATTACAAATATTTAGTTTAGTTCAATAGTTTCCTTTTTGGCACTCGTAGAAAATCCAATCCAAATTCAGCCCATCAGATTTTCTATTTTTTTACCATTTCTACTTTGTACCCCTCTTGGAGCAATAAAATGCTTTCCTGTGTGAAACTGTAAACTTATTTAAAGACCTAAATAAGCATTTTGTGGCCCAAAATACTCAATTATCTGTAAAAGTTGAGAAAATGCCAATATCGTGTAATAATTTTTTTCTATTTTAAAAGTATTCTCTAAGGCATTGATTCAACAAATATTACCAGTGTAACAGAAATCATATTAAAATACATTTTAGCCTTTAATTCGATTGATCATGCTTTTCTTATCGCCATAATTTCAAGTGTTACAAACAAAAAAATTTAAAGAACCAGAAAATTTTAATCTAAAAGTAATGGCAAAAATATTAAAATCTCTATGGATGCTGTGTGAACCACAAATGTAATGTCCATCGTAATAATTAGAACAATTCATGTTGCTAAATGTGGGAAGCCTTTGAATTTAGAGCCTACTTGAGCAAAATGAGAACAGACTAAAGTATTTCAATTATACCCTATGTGCTTCCTTTGAGTGAAACACATGGATATTATTAATAAATTCTTAATAAAATATCAAGTGGCCTAAACCTTCCAACCAGGTAATTGTAACTATAAAAAACAGTTTTTTTGTAAAACATTTGTTCAGATAGTTGAATGTTCTTTATATTGTGTATATATGCTGTGTTTATAAGTTAATGGAATATAATGTAATATTTCAAAATTCTGAGGCATTTGCTAGAACTATAATATATGCCTTAAAAGTCATAAAAATTGGTTAAATATTGCTTAGAATCCACATTTAACTCATAATTAACATTATGGAAAACAGATCAAAATATATTTGTGTTCATTTTTAATGTTTAAATATTTGCAATTCTTCAAGTATTGTTTTAGGTCCTTCTTGCTATGTTCCTTATATTTAAATGTAACACACAGAAGGAGTTCCTAAACTTAGTAATTGTGAGAGGAAGGAGAATCACAGAAGAGTTATTTTTCAAACACAACGTTTATTATGTGTTAGATTTTCACCTAGATTATCTCATGTGAAGTCATTTGAAGTAGTTTTAATGATACTACTATTTTATAAATGAGAAAACTGAACATCAAAGAGGTTAAATACTTGCCCAATTTAAACCATCTCCAAGTAGCTGAGTCAGGACCTGCCCATACTGCCTCTGGAAGTTCTAAAGTACTTTAGCACCAGTGGAAGTAAGCCTGGTGAAGAACACAGAAGCAAGGCATTTAGGTGGTGGAATTTGTATAGAAGGAATAACATTGTAATGTTCATCACTTGATTTATTGGATATACCTGCCCAAGCAGATGTCTGTGAAAATATTTCTGTTCCTGTGATCTTACCTTCTTAAACAGAAATTTATGAAAATTAATGATTTATCTTTACTGGACACGTGTTGCTTGTAAATTTAATTCAAATGAAAAATCAAATAGTAATAATAATAGATTTGGGGGGTTCTATTAAAAGTTGATTGATCCATATATAAAGTTTTAAAATTAGCTGCATTGACTTTCCATATGGATGGGTCATTTTCAAGTCTCTGCTTTGAGTATCCACAAAGCCTGACCAAATACTGTGTTTCCCATGTGAAATTTGGCATGGCCAGCGATATGAACTTATTTTTCACAACCCATACTGTGATTATAAGTTAATGAAATATAATGTAACATTTGGTAAATACAACTAAACAAAAAACCATAAAACAGCTTCCCAAGCCTCAGTGTATATTAAAATAACCTGTTGAGCGTTAAAAACTCAAATAATTGGTCCTAGGACATCAGTAACTCTAGGGAGGTAGGGCCCTGAGATCTGGACACTTACTCTTCACCAACTCATTATCTGACATTTCACTTTTATAACAGTATTAAAAAAAAAAAAAAAACTACTATCTGACTATTTTGCACACCAACAAGTTATATTTGGCAGTAATGAACACCGAGGTGCGAGGCGAGAGTAATGCTGGCTGTGATGGTTAAGGTTATATGTCAACTCGGCTGGGCAGTTATGTAATGATGTTGTCATCTGCCATTCTCTCTCGTCTTTCAAATCTTTTCTATCCTTATTTAGAATTTTGTGTTGCCCAGAGAATTGTCTTCTCACTGTATCTACTCTGCGTGCTTAATCTTATCAATTTACATGGATTCAATTATACCGACATGCTGGCAACCCCTAAATTTAACCTTCACCACAGATTTCTTTCATGGGCTTCAGACATATATTCTACCACCTGCTGGACCTCTTTACCTGGATTTGCATCATGCTCCTCAAACATAAAATGCCCTGAAAGTTAACCGATTATTTTTTTCCTTAGACCAGTTCTACTTCATGTATTTCCTATCTGAACTTCTTGTGCCACCTTCTTCCCACTCAAGGAACATACGTACGATGGTGTCCTGTACTATTTATCTCTCCCTTTGTTATCTTCAATATGTCCTTTGGACTAATGCCCTTCTTCTCATAGTTATCATTATTGTTCTGATACAGATTTTTTCAGCTCTCAACTACACTATGCAGCATTGCCCTATTGTTCCCTTTTTCCTCAAATACAAGCTCTGCACCATCACCAGACCAGCCTACTGACATACGTATCTGACTATGTCAACCCCTTGCTGGAAAAGCCCTAGTGGTGCCACACCACTTAATTCCTCAATATGGCATGAATAACATGTTAATCCGTCTTTGATAATTAAATTCATCTGTAACCTATCCCATATCTTCTCTTACTACTCCCTTTCTTAGATTTTTTACTCCAGTAACTTAAAATTGCTTTTGGTGGTCCTTTTATACGGTAAACTTGTTGTCTGAATGACTTTCCTTATATAGCTTCTCTGCCTAGAATATCTTCCCCCACCTTATACACTTCTCACATGGCTAACGCCAACTAATCTTCAAAGACTGCCAAATGTATAACACCTACATCGATCTCTCCTTTGGCCTCTGTATTCAAACATACAACTGTCTTCTTACTTCCTCTACTTGAATACCTAATAAAATAGTATTTCGGATTTAATCTGTCAAAATTAAACTCCTGGTTTCACTACACCCGTATGTCCAAGGATCCACGGTTTTTTTAGTGTCCCATTTCAATGTAGGCAACTACGTTCTTCCAGCTGTGCGGTTACTCAGGTCCAAAAACCATAATCCTTGACTCTTCTCTTATTTCATAATTAAGCCATCAGCAATTCCTGTCAACTCTACTACCACGTTTTTCCCCATTACTTTCACTATCGCCACCATCCCAGTGCGAACCATTTACATCTCCAGCTCCATGGCTATTTTGAAAATAGCTTTCTAGGCTAGTGGGCATTATTCACCCAGCTCCCCACCCTCCAACACACACACAACCTTTCATTCTTACACTTTCTCTTCTCTACCCAGAAGTCACTGAAAGCTTTAAAGATATAAATCCACATGTTCTTCTTAATGCTGTAACTCTAGTTCTCTTACCATGTATTACTTTTCTTCCTGGCACTTACCACCACTTGACATATTCTTGGTTTCTTCTCAATAGAATGAGAGCTCAGACTTTTTTTTTTTCCACTTAAAACAATGCCTGCGCTATAGTGACCATCAACTGATATTTGCTGAATAAATCAGTAAATGAACGTAACTCAGGTATCTCCTACCACAGGAAGTTTTCACTAATCAGCACAATTGATGAAATGCCTCTCTCCCATGTTTTCATTATCATATACTGCAGTACACATCTTTGAGAATAGGAAACTCTCTCTCTCGCCTTTTTATTGCTGGTGCTATCATAGTACCAAGAATCTAATATACTTATTAAATATACATTGGAATTGAATGAATGAATGAATGAATGCTAAGCATCCTTAGAAAATATTTCATATTTTTCTGTAATCACTAAGAATAGCAGCCCTTGTAATATCATCTTTGAATATTATGTTATATAGGCATCCGGACCAAATCTCTATGGATTTATAATATGTCTAACATTTAGTAAAAGATTTGTTGTTTGAGTTTTGTTTGTTAGTGAAATAATCTGTGTCTTTCAACAACTGAATTTTGTGTATTTTCAGAAATCATCTATAGCTGGGTATTTAATGAGTTCCCTTCCTTCGTGGCAGAAGACAGCCGGCGCTTCATTTCCCAGGAGACAGGCAACCTCTACATTTCTAAAGTCCAAACATCAGATGTTGGCAGCTATATATGCCTGGTGAAAAACACAGTGACAAATGCTCGAGTACTTAGTCCTCCCACTCCGCTCACACTCCGTAATGATGGTAAGTTGCCTTGCCCAGGTTAAAGTAGTCAGCCATGTCAAATGTGAAAATAAAAATGTGTTAGTGTTTTTCTAAGCGCTTGAATCTAGTACAAAGAAAATCAAAAGGCATCTGCCGTATTTGGAAACTCTATATTTTTAGACTAAGATTACGTATACCTTAGAATAAAAACTTTGGCATACGAAAGTGATGATCCATGGATGAGAAATACCCCCCATAATGCTACTTTAGTGACAAAAAGAGAGAGAGTATCTGAAAAGAACTGTAATAAAGACTCCACAGTTCTTTGCTTTGCTCTTTAGTGCCTCTATATAGCATATGTGTAGGAATTGCAAGCATTTTATGGGTTCACTTTTCATTTTTGCTGCCTTCGAATTGAATGTTCAGCTTTTAATACCTCATGGTATAGTTATAATTGTTATTATTGCTTTTCCAATAATAGGAGCAGTTGGAACTTTAACTTTTAAGTGCAATTCAGGCAGAAGTGATGATTGTATAATTATAGGTACTGCCATCTATCTAAAAGTATCTTCAAATTTAAACACCTCATTTGTGGTTATAGACATTTACAGTTAAGCATTGCATTAAAGAAGTCGAGTGCTATATTACAGTTGATATATGATATGCGGCTTACTCTGTCATGCAATAAAAAAATCTGTGGAGGCACTATTAAGAAGTGAACTTGTGAATTCTGATTGATTGTAAAGTTTAAAAAAATTCTACTTCAATTCTATCCTTTCTATGCTTGTTATTAGGATTTATATTGCTGGAATGTATGGTCAGAAGCCATATCACAAGGATTTTTGCTTACCACTTGGTTTCTTATTTTATGTGTTTAAAGAGTACAAATGGCATGTCCATTTTAAAGATGAGGAAACCAATATCAGGGAGATTAAGGGACTGCCAAAGGCAGCATGGCTAGGTAATAACACGGAGGAATTAGCGGGAAACAAGAATAGAGACAGGGAGGCCAATCCAGCAGCTAATAAATTAACCAGCAAAGATGCAGTGAGGAACTGAACAAAAAGAGTGGTCATAGCACTGGAGAGCAGAGAATATGACTGAGATATTAAGGAGGCAGAATTACAAAGATCTGAAGATTAATTAAATATGGGGCTTTGGAATAGGAAGAAGCTAGCAGATAAAACAATTTCAAGGGGGTGGCATAGTTTTTCCAAAGAGTGATGAGTCTCATTCCTAGGAGAAGTAACACAGGAGAAGAATTAGATTGAGGGGAGGGTGAACATGAGACATTCTGTTTTAAATATGATGAGATGAAGTGTTCATGGGAAATCCATATAGAAATATGCAGTGAGCTTTTGGATATGGATAGCTAATACTCGTAAGTAAGGGCTGGGCTAGAGCAAGAGATTCAAGAGTCATTGTTCTATACTCTATCACTGTAGTTGAAGCTATGAGTGTGTATATTATGCCAACATCAAGATTATCTAATAGCTACCTATGGGTGAGAAGAAAAAAAAGAAAACAAATGTGTATTTTTAAAATTTATCTAATTAAAAGCTTGGAATTGAGGTGATTGTAAGCCATTTCCAAAAAATTTCTGAGTATTTTCTCATTAATTTTTTTAGAGTTTAAAGCAACCTTGTCTGAAAACTCTAGCATTTTGCTGGCTAGCTGATCAGTGGTTCCACTGTGGGATCTATTCAGTCACTAATCTTTCACTAACACCTTATTTGGGCTACTGCCTGAGGTTGAGAAGGTCTTACACCTTCTTTTCACATAAGAAATATCTGCCCACACATTGCACTGGCCGGCATGAGAGAAAGTAGCACGCGTATAACCAGAGTTCAAAATCGAGTGGACCACCTTTATAAGTGGTTTAAAAGATTAGTTGCTCACATGCAGCCTATTCTTACACTTCCATTTTATGACCCAAATTTATGACTTAACTTTGCCTTCTATCTCCCACGGTCAAATATTTTAAGAACAATATTTTGCCTATATTTGAATTTCCTTGCCCCCCTGCCTTTGTTGTTGTTAGGTACCGACAAGTCGGTTCCAACTCATAGCAACCCTATGCACAACAGAACGAAACACTGCCCTGTCCTGCGCCATCCTTCCAATCATTGTTATGCTTGAACTCATTGTTGCAGCCACTGTGTCAATCCACCTCGTTGAGGGTCTTCCTCTTTTCTGCTGACCCTGTACTCTGCCAAGCATGACGTCCTTCTCCAGGGACTGATCCTTCCTGACATCATGTCCAAAGTATGTAAGATGCAGTCTTGCCATCCTTGCTTCTAAGGAGCATTCTGGCCGCACTTCCTCCAAGACAGATTTGTTTGTTCTTTTGGCAGTCTGTGGTATGTTCAATATTCTTCGCCAACACCACAATTCAAAGGTGTCAACTCTCCTTTAGTCTTCCTTATTCATGCATATGATGTGATTGAAAATACCATGGCTTGCGTCAGGCGCACCTTAGTCTTCAGGGTGACATCTTTGCTCTTCAACACTTTGAAGAGGCCCTTTGCAGCAGATTTGCCCAATGCAATGCGTCTTTTGATTTCTTGACTGCTGCTTCCATGGCTGTTGATTGTGGACACAAGTAATATGAAATCCTTGACAACTTCAATCTTTTCTCCATTTATCATGATGTTGCTCATTGGTCCAGTTGTGAGGATTTTTGTTTTCTTTATGTTGAGGTCTAATCCATTCTGAAGGCTGTGGTCTTTGATCTTCATTAGCAAGTGCTTCAAGTCTCCTTCACTTTCAGCAAGCAAGGTTGTGTCATCTGCATATCGCAGGTTGTTAATGAGTCTTCCTCCAATCCTGATGCCGCCTTCTTCTCCATATAGTCCAGCTTCTCGGATTATTTGTTCAGCACATAGATTAAACAGGTATGGTGAAAGAATACAACCCTGATGCACACCTTTCCTGACTTTAAAACAATCAGTACTGCCTTGTTCTGTCCGAACAACTGCCTCTTGATCTATGTAAAGGTTCCTCACGAGCACAATTAAATGTTCTGGAATTCCCATTCTTCACAGTGTTATCCATAGTTTGTTATGATCCACAGAGTTGAATGCATTTGCAAAGTCAATAAAACACAGGTAAACATCCTTCTGGTATCCTCTGCTTTCAGCCAGGATCCATCTGACATCAACAATGATATCCCATCTGACATCAACAATGATATCCTCTTCTGAAACTGGCCTGAATTTCTGGCAGTTCCCTGTCGATATACTGCTGCAGCCGTTTTTGAATGATCTTCAGCAGAATTTTGCTTGCGTGGGATATTAATGACATTGTTCTATAATTTCCACATTCGGTTGGATCACCTTTCTTGGGAATAGGCATAAATATGGATCTCTTCCAGTCAGTTGGCCAGGAAGCTGGCTTCCATATTTCTTGGCATAGATGAGTGAGCACCTCCAGCGCTGCATATGTTTTTTGAAACATCTCAATTGATATTTCATCAATTTCTGGAGCCTTGTTTTCTGCCAATGTCTTCAGAGCAGCTTGGACTTCTTCCTTCAGTACCATTAGTGGCTGATCATATGCCACCTCTTGAAATGGTTGAATATCGACTAATTCTTTTTGGTATAATGACTCTGTGTATTCCTTCCGTCTTCTTTTGATGCTTCCTGTGTTGTTTCATATTTTCCCCATGGAATCCTTCATTATCGCAACTCAAGGCTTGAATTTTTTCTTCAGTTCCTTCAGCTTGAGAAACGCTGAGCATGTTCTTCCCTTTTGGTTTTCCACCTCCAGCTCTTTGCACATGTCATTATAATACTTTACTTTGTCTTCTTGAGAGGCCCTTTTAAATCTTCTTTTCAGTTCTTTTACTTCATCAATTCTTCCTTTTGCTTTAGTTGCTCGATGCTCAAGAGCAAGTTTCAGAGTCTCCTCTGACATCCATCTTGGTCTTTTCTTTCTTTCCTGTCTTTTCAGTCACCTCTTGCTTTCTTCATGGATGATGTCCTTGATATCATTCCACAACTCGTCTGGTCTTCAGTCACTAGTATTCAGTGTGTCAAATCTATTCTTGAGATGGTCTCTAAATTCAGGTGGGGCATACTCAAGATCATATTTTGGCTCTTGTGGACTTACTCTCATTTTCTTCAGTTTCAGCTTGAACTTGTATATGAGCAATTAATGGTCTGTTCTTTTTTTTCCACAGTCAGCCCCTGGCCTTGTTCTGACTGATGATATTGAGCTTTTCCATCATCTCTTTCCGCAGATGTAGTCAATTTGATTTCTGTGTGCTCCATCTGGCGAGGTCCATGTGTATAGTCACCGTTTATGTTGGTGAAAGAAGGTTTTTTCAATGAAGAAGTCGTTGGTCTTGCAAAATTCTATCATTTGCTCTCCGGCATTGTTTCTATCACCAAGGCCATATTGTCCTACTACCAATCCTTATTCTTTGTTTCCAACTTTCACATTCCAATCTCTAGTAATTATCAATGCATCTTGATTGCATGTTCGATCAATTTCAGACTGCATCAGCTGATAAAAATCTTCTATTTCTTCATCTTTGGCCCTAGTGGTTGGGGCGTAAATTTGAGTAATAGTTGTATTAACTGCTCCTCTTTGTAGGCATATGGATAGTATCCTATCACTGACAGTGAGGTACTTCAGGATAGATCTTGAAACGTTCTTTTTGACGATGAATGCAACACCATGCCTCTTTGAGTTGTCATTCCCAGCATAGTAGACTGTATGATTGTCCAATTGAAAATGGCGAATACCAGTTCATTTCAGCTCATTAATGCCTAGGATATTGATGTTTATGCGTTCCATTTCATTTTTGACGATTTCCAATTTTTCTGTATTCATACTTCATACATTCCAGGTTCTAATTATTAATGGATGTTTGCAGCTGTTTCTTCTCATTTTGAGTCATGCCACATTAGCAAATGTATGCCCTGAAAGCTTGACTCCATCCACGTCATTAAGGTCAACTCTACTTTGAAGAGGCAGCTCTTCCCCAGTCATCTTTTGAGTGCCTTCCAACCTGGGGGGCTCATCTTCCAGCACTATATCAGACAATGTTCCGCTGCTATTCATAAAGTTTTCACTGGCTAATGCTTTTCAGAAGTAGACTGCTAGGTCCTTTCTAGTCTGTCTTAGTCTGGAAGCTCAGCTGAAACCTGTCCTCCATGGGTGACCCTGCTGGTACCTGAATACTGGTGGCATAGCTTCCAGCATAACAGCAACACGCAAGCCCCCACAGTACAACAAACTGACAGACACGTGGCTTTATGGTGCTCTTTCTTGGTAAAGCCCCAACACCACTGAACTCAACTATCGCCTTACTCTGTGACTGCCTTGAGAATCTAAGAGCTGCTTGAGAAACTTAACACCCATCATAGATTTATGACCACCAAAGTCAAATGGGTCCTCAACATTGGTGTCAGCCCCCCCGGGATTTATGTAGATGGTTCATCTGCATCTTTCCCAAAAGTTTTCTGAAGCCTTTCGGTTTCCATTAAGCTGGACTGCCCCACCACCAACATTTCACACACAAAAAAAATTATATACAGTATCTTACTGAAGCTCCCTCATCTTTCTGCTAATAAAATGCAAACCTGCTACATACAGCTCCATATACACTATTCTTCCCCTATCATATTTCAATAGAGAAACTGTCTCTCCTCCTATTATAACCAATCCCTCCACCCCTGACCATTGATTTTCATTCTCTATGGCCTTTTGAGATCATTATACTGTTAGTCACTGTTCCTTATATAATCAATGGTGTGTCACTAAACTAATAAGCCCTTTTTAGTCATGGTGGTGACTACTTTCTTTTATAAACATCTATTTTTCAACATATCTTTATTTGACCAGAACTATGTGAAAGATTCTCTAAAGAAATTACAAATAGGTAAAGTGTACTTGTTATTTTAAAGGTAACATTTAAGTTAAAAACAAAAGCAGGTGGGAAACATCTGCTAAATTTCACTTATGTTATTTAGTGACAATTCTATTTGGGATTTTACCAGAGCAATTAGAAAACTCACAGTTCTGCTTTCTGTAAATTACCTAAGGTTATTGTTTCCTTGGTGATTCTTTGTATATTACTTTTTGCTTTTTATGAAAAGAATATATCCATATGGAATAAATGTAACAGTGTATAAGTACTGATGGGAGAAAACACACACACACACACACACAAACTTTCCATTCATCCCTCCCTGTCATGAAATCCCATTCCCTAGTACCAACAAATAACATTTAGCTTTTCATTTTATTTCATATTTTTCATTAACTGAGTTTAAATAATAACTGTTGACTCTCTAATATGAGAAGTACACATATCTGTCTCTCCTATCTGCCTCTGATTTGTATTTATGTATTTTTTTCTGTTGCTTGCCTTTTAATTTAAACAATGTACTTAAATCTCTATGTTCACTTAACTCTTGAAAATGATTCATTTCTTATTTTGTAAAATGAAGCTATTTTTATCCCTACTGTTTCCTTCACCTTTTCTACACTCCTTCTAAGTCCTTCTTTTTTTTCCGCCACTTTTACTTTGATATTCTCTCATGCAGGTACAACCAAATTGTTCTGTACTTTCCCATAGGTTAAATCTAAAAGTTGAAAATCAATATATACTTACAAATTATTACTATATAATTATTGTTCATTATCATATTATTCCAGGTTTTTAAGCCAATTTCTAGATATGGCTACTACACTGGATTTGTTTTTCATAATACATGAAACTGAATTAAATACAACATAAAGGAAAATGAGACTAATAATATTAATAAGATTGTGTTATACTTAGGATGTAGTTCTCCTTTTTTAATTCTGCTGTAGAAAAGATTAATAGTTTGAATAACAGCTTTGAGATGTAAACATGAGTCATCACAATGTACATGGTAACTGCAACCAGTGGAGTGTTTAAGATAGCCCGTGGAAAGACTATGAAATATTAAGAGAAGTGGGCTTAAGACTAAGCTTTGAGTAAATCCAAATTTCATTGTAAGATAAAAGAATGAAAATCCTACAAATGATAATGAGAAAGATAAGTTAGAGAGATAATAGGAAAACAGTATAGTCTCCAGTGTAGTAGTCTGGTAAATGAATGTTTCAACAAGGAGAAGTGGATGTGCAGCTTCAAGTGGTGAGTTTAGTACGAATATTTGTCACCTGTCCCTTTCTGACGTATACAAGAAAAAATACATATCATCAATGAGAATACTGAAGATGAGGAAGAGCATCACCAACAAATGAGACATTTTGATATATTTCTGGAAGAATGTAGGTTAAAGGACTAAACAGCTAGAGAAAATTAAAATCTGTAATAACGTTAAAGGGATCTGAAGAAAGAGTTGAAGAACAGGTGGGTGCCCAATGGAAACCTGAAGAAGCTCTGAAATCAGTTAACTAAGTGTGGGCATAAGAAACGGGACCAAACAAAGGAGGGTGGAAGGTTTGTATGTGAAACAACTGTTTCAATGAAATGTTGGAAACCTTCCCCTTCCCCACCCCTAAGCAACAGCCAAGGGAAGTAAAAAAGTTTAAAAACAAAAATGTTCTGACATGACCATGACAGGAACTGCTGCTATGTAAAGTAACATACTGCTCCCAAGAACTATGGTATTTTTAGAAGATAATTCATGTTAACTTGTGTAAGAACAAAATCTGTAATCAAGGCCTGGAAGAAATATATATTAGTGCCTGCTTTTTAAAAGTTTATTTTACATTTTAAATATAGTATTTTTCTCATTAAAAATAAAAATACCAGGAAGTGCCTCTCCCCATGGTCTGTATCCCATACATACATGAGAGCTGATGGACAACCTGACGGACGTTCTGGATGTAACAGTATGGCTGGACACCTATAAGCTGGGACTGCTTCTGAAACAAAACTAAAAAACACAAATTAAGTACTTCTTAGGAGACCAAAGGATTTGTCTTTTACTAATTTCAGTGAACTTCTCATGGAAAGCTGAAGTTTTTAATGTGATTGGTAGCACCATAAAGCAAAACCTTCTCATTCTGGAATTTGGGTAACCATGGACTGACAGTCAGCTCCCTTTCCTTACATAAGAACCTTACAGTCAACAGATTCCATCTAGACATTCTCCTCATCAGAAGGGAATCAATTCTACAAATGCACCATGGATAGGAACCTACACCAACGTCCTAGCTTCTTAGATTTAACATTTATGTGCAAGCTCAAGTTAATGTCTACTAGGAAAAGTTATTGAGATCATTAAATGGTTGAAGAATTCAAAGGATGGCATAGAATGGACTGAGGTCATTTTTTAAATTTAAGAACTTCTTAATATCGCTGTGATCTCTCTTCAAGAAATATAATTGACAAGTATGTTCATACAGAAGACATATTCCTCAAAGTTTCCCCGTGTAGATGGCACATATTAAACACTTCTTCTGAATTTAAACATGTAATTGTGGATGAATCTACCTATTGCACCATGATCAGCTAAAATTCCTGCTGGGCTTTACAAACTTTCAATAAGAAACAACCATTATAAAGGCTGTTTCTGCAAACTTGGCAAATACTTCCACAGGGGCTTGAGTATAAAAATTATGTTTAATGTGCTGTGACCATAGAGTTAGCTATAAAAATCATTCCAAGAAAGTTATGTTTTTACACCTCTCTTAAAAAAAAAAAAAAATACTGTAGCTCTTTCTAAAAATAATAGACGTTATACGGACAGGCCATCTTTTTCCTTTGAGTGTAAGTAAAATTTTACTTAATAAACTCTCTGTAGTAGACTACATTGTCTTAGTTTGGATTACCTTGGAGCAAAGTGTGAGATAAAGTTTGCATACATAGGTAGCTGAAAACCCGGGTGGTGTAGTGGTTAAGAGCTATGGTTGGTAACCGAAAGGTCGGCAGTTTGAATCCACCTGGCACTCCTTGGAAACTATGGGGCATTCCTACTTTGTCCTTTAGGGTCGTTATGAGTCAGAATTGACTCTACAGCAGTGGGCTTGGTTTTTTGGGTTTTTTAATATAGGTAGTTTATTTGAAACATATCCCAGAGATCAGGAGACAGAAGTGGGGGAAAGGGTGGATGCTAAAGCAGTGAAAAGGAGATTGCATTATGGAGATGACTGCTTCTATAGGTGGCTGGAGATTGATCTCACAGAGCTTTACAAAATGCACTCAGAATTCTCTTGTTGGAGGATGTATCCATGGACTTAGTCTTTCCATTCCATGAGGATCCACAAATTATTTTATGGTGGAAAGTCTGATGAGATCATAAAATACCTGTACTTTTGTGTCTGGCTTATTTCACTGCACAAAATATTTTTAAGGTTCAACCATGCTGTAGCATGTAACAGAACTTCATTTCTCTTTATGGCTGAATAATATTACATTGTATGTATGTAACACATCGTGTTTATCCATTTCCCTGTTGCTGGACATTTGGATTGTTTCCATCTCTTGGGTATTGTGAATAATGCTACAATGAACATTGGTATTCAAGTATCTGTTTTAGTCCCTGTTTTCAAATCTCTGGGATATATACCTGTGAGTGAAATTTCTGGGCCATAAGGTAATGCTGTGTCTAGTTTTTGAGGAACCACACACTTTTTACATTCCAACCAGCAATGCATGGGGTTTGCAATTTCTCCACATCCTCACCAACACTTGTTATTTTCCTTTTTTTTAATAATAGCTATTTTTTTTTTTTTATCCTAGTAGGTGTGTGAAGTGGTATTTCATTGTGGTATTGATTTGTATTTCCCTAATGATGGATGATATTGATCATCTATTGGCTATTTGTATATCTTCTTTGGAGAAATGACTATTCAAGTAGTGTGACAATTTTTTAATTTGGTAATTTGTCTTGTTCTGTTGTAGGAGTTCTTTTTTTACTCTAGATATTAAACCCTTAAAAATTAAATTAAATATGGTTTTTTAATGCTTCCTCTTATCCTGTAGGTTATTTTTTCACTTTCTTGATAAAGTCCTTTGATGTACAAAAGCTTTTAATTTTGATCAAGGGCAGTTTATCTATTTTTTACTCATGCTTTTAGTTTTTTACCTAAGAATTGATTGCCAAAAACAAGGTCTTGAAGATTTACTCCTCTGTTTCCTTCTAAAATTTTTATGGTTTTAGCTGTTATTTTTAGGTTGTTGATCCATTTTGAATGAATTTTGGTATATGATGTGAAAGAGGAGTCCAACTTCATTCTTTTGCATGTGGAAATACCATTGTCCCAGAAGCATGTTTATTTTTAGGGCAAGAGTTGGGTCAACAAGGACATTATGCACAGAATTACCTAATTACATAATCCACAAATCAATTTCATTAATCTACTACTGAAAAATGCAGGTCTTAAGAGTAATGGGAAAGTATAAAAATAGCATGACCTTGAAGTCTGTGGTAGATTAAATAATGTTCCTCCCCAAGATGCCCATGCCCTAGCCCTGGTATCTGAGAATGTTACCTTATATGGTAAAGGGACTTTGCAGATGTTATTAAGCAAAAGATCTTGAGATGGAGAGATTTTCCTGAATTATCTGGGTTGGCCATAAATGTAATCACAAGTGTCCTTATGAGAGGGAAAGGGGGAGATTTAACTACAGAAGAAGAGAAGGTGGTGTGATGATGGAAACAGAGATTGGACTGATGGGTATTGAAGATGAGGGAAGGGATCAAAGCCAAGGGATGCAAGGAACACAAAACTAGAAGGCAGAAAAGGCATGGAAATAGATTCTCCCCACAGCCTCCAGACGGAGGGCAACTCTGCTGATACCTTGATTTCAGCCTAATGAAACTGATTTTGAACTTTTACCTCCAGAACTGTAAGAGAATAAATGTGTGCAGTTTTAAGCCAACAAGTTTGTGATAATTTGTTTCAGTAACTGAAATGTTGGCGGTGGTTCACATCTACCCAGCAGCACCATGGAAGAAAGGCCTGGCAATTTACTTCTGTAAGATTACAGCCATTGAAGACTCTGTGAAGTGCTGTTGAACTCGTACACACATGGCATCACCATGGGTTGGAACGGACTCATTGGCAACAGGTTTAACCATAGAAAACCAATACAAAGGCCAGACAGAAATCTGGAGCTATTTTTTTTTTCTTCTGATTTTTCTTGTAGAATATTCATGGGATTCTAGTCCCAGTTTGTTCCTGTTTTAAAGGATTGATTGTGTGCATCTCTTCCCAAATAGATAACTTGAAATCAACCATGTTAAGAGTATTTATACTATAAAAAGCAGAATAATCTACATATCAGGACTACCCTTCATCCCCTGATATCTGGTTATTAAATAGCACCTTACTTGTAACTTAGCACATAGAATCTCTGTAGTTATTAAATTAAAAATTACAGCATTTGGTAGACTAAACATCCCCATTGAATGCATCCCCATTCCACTTTAATCCTCTCTGCCTGCTTTTCCCCAGACAAAGCACAGACAAAATAGACCTCATGTTGTTCCTTCTTCCTGATCCCTAAGATTTGGTTTGGCACTCAACAATGAGATCCAGCAAGGTCACTCTCATTTCCTGACCAGTCTATTTATCACAAAGGAATATTGCAATTGGAATGGCCTTGTGTATTCTTAATTTTTTTCATGTCCTCCTCTCAGTGCTGCCCCTTGGGCACTGAATACCCTAAACCCAGGAAGCTTTTTCTTCTAATCATTGTTCAGAATTTTCAGTGATTAGAAATCTTGTGACAAGAAAACTCCTATCATAACTTTCTGGCATATTTATCTATGCTAAAGAAGCTGAGTAATATTAAGGCTTTATATCAAACTGTGCAGGAGTATAGAAACTTATTTGGCCTGTATTAATCTTTTATTTATTTTGCTATGTGTCTCAATAGAAAGCTTATCATCTTGATATGAAACAAATTAAATAAAAACATCAAGAAATCGTTGGAAGGCTTCTGAATAAAATGACTACCTCGTTTGCTGAGATGTCCTTGACAATCAGTCATTCCATACAACTCAATTTTTCCTCCAGCAGACTTATAAAAACAATTTGAAATTCTATCTACTGAGATAAGAAATTTTATCAAGAAAAACAATGTGCATCATTTCATTAACAATCTTAATATGTCTTAGAAACTTTGAAGAATTATTTAATAAGTACAAGATAAATTTGCTAATTATATATCTAACTTAGTCTATTTTCTGGTTTTCTACATGAAAACCTGCCATTTGTAATTCAGGAAATAAAATCTTCAAGGATGTAAACTTTTGGTAAGTGGCATTGTAACAATGAATACATCATTCTTAATATAAGAAAGCAATGTGAACACTGAGTTGTTTTTTGCATCAGTGGGAAATACATTTTCGATAATGTTAATCTGGCATTCTTTTCTATTTTGAGACTTCTCAAGAGAATACACTCACTGCTTCTACTCCTACGCCTCTCCTCTCCGTTTAATGATCTGCGATGTGGTTGGTGTTGAGCTCATCACACCACTCAATGTGTTTTCTCCAAGTTAGTCAAGTATCTGGCCATAATTGTATGGGCACTTTTTCAGCCTTCGTCCTTCTTGACTTCTTTGCAGTCCATGACTAACCTGAGATTTTTTTTTCTTTTCTTATCTTATCTTACCTGGCAGTATACTGCCTGGAATTGTTTAATCTGTACTTTTCAGTGTCTCTTTTTAATCTGTTCCTTAAATCAATCAATCCATGTATCTATCTATGTATCCATCCTTCCATTAATTTGATTTGTTTACACTTAGCTTTGCTCCAGAAAGGATTTAAGGAATCTTATACTCCTAAATATAGCTGTTCCTCCAAGATTCTACTCCTGATCCACATTTATACGCCTGAATATTTTTCTTAACGGTGACTATGAGTTGGAAACGACTCGATGGCACACAACAACAGCAGCAGTTGGCGCTTCTATTTCTGTTTCCAATTTAGAATCTTCCCACAAAGTAATTCCCCCAGCTGATATCTGTGTTGTTTACAATATCGCCTTTGGCCTAGTCATCAGTATAAATCTTTCTGGGTCACCTGGAATCCTTCTAATCTCATGCTCACATATTCAGTAGCTTCAACAAGCCCTGTAAATTCTACATCCACACTGTCATTCTCATCCATCTCCCTCTTTCCGTTCCTAATTAAAATGCTCATTTACCTCTTGCCTACACCAGTGCCTTTGAACTGTTTTTTTCTACACTGACAAATAAAGTGAATGGAATTCACACCCAAATCTCTCCTCAAAGCCCTGCCACATTCTAGTCTATAACAGAAAAAGAAAGGCTGGAGAAGCAATGCCAGGAAACTAGCTTTACCCTCTCCTTTACCACCAATCAAAAAGACCTGTAGATAAGCCAGTTAATGAATGTGGCATCATTACAGAGATTTAAACTAGAATCTATTTTGATTGTTGTTGTGTGCTGTCAAGTTAATTATCACTCATACCCACTCTATACAACAGAGTAGGACTGCCCCATAGGGTTCCTTAGGCTGTAAACTTTAATGGAGCAGATTGCCAGGTGTTTTCTCCCATAAAGCTGCTGGTGGGTTTGAGCAGCCAACCTTTCAGTTAACAGCCAAGTGCTTAACCATTGTGGCACCAGGACTTCTATTTTGATTGATTGTGTTTAAGTTAAATTGGTCACAAACTTGGATTTGATTTACCACGTACTTGATGATGGGCAAAATACTTAACCCTCTGTGCCTCAGTTTATTCATCTGAACATAAGGATAAGGTTGGCACATGTCTCTAAGGATTACTGGGATGATTGAATACATTAATACATGCAAAGCACTTAGAAGAGTGCCTGTTACATAGAAAGCTATAATAAAGGTTAGCTATTTACCCAGTGGAAACCCTGGTGGCATAGTGGTTAAGTGCTACAGCTGCTAACGAAAGGGTTGGCAGTTTGAATCCACCAGGTGCTCCTTGGAAACTCTGTGGGGCAGTTCTACTCTATCCTATAGGGTCGCTATGAGTCGGCATCAACTTGACGGCAGTGGGTTTGGTTTGGTATTAACCCAATACTTACGACACACTTCCTTGCTGCACTTCACTAATGTGTGGACCATTGTGCTTAGGAACACTTCCTAGACTGTTGCTGTGCTGTTTGTTGTTCTGTTATTGTTTGCTGTGCAAATTAAGCTCCTCTGTCTAGAACTGAAGATGTAATAGAGATGAAAGAGTGGAGGGGTGGAGCAGGCAGTAGCATTGGGAGGAGCTTTGTATTCCACTGCTTGCCTTCAATCCTTCTTTCTCCATGCCAAATTTGCTTCAGAATTTTCTGACTCTGTTGCTTTTGTTTCTGTGCTTTCTTCTTGAAATGTCTTTTCTAAATCTGTAAGCCTTTGAGTGACTTGCCTAAGATCATACAGCTCATTAGGTACAATAAATAGGCATAAAATCTGCCACAGAATATGCACAGTTTGGATTTTATTCTAAAAGCACGTCCTTGCATTTGTCCATATTGAATTTCATCTGCCACTTTCATAGTATTCACCCACACAGCCTTATGATATCTTCATGCAAGCTATATGTGCTAGCTTGACATTTCACTACCCAGTAGGGCTGAATATCCCCTGAAAATTTGTAAGTTGTATTGAACTCTTCTGTATTAAGATACATTCCAAAATAATCAAACACCAGCCCCCAACTCAACCCCTGGATACTATTCCATTTTACCAGTATGTTACTTCCTATACTTCAGGTATTTCACTAGCTGTGACAAAACATTATTCTTCCATCTTATTTCAATTCAGTTTTTTTTTAATTTAAAAATCACAATGAATCAGAAAACTCCTCAAAAGCTTTTAGAAGTCTACATAAATCACATCTAATAAGCCACCATTTAATAGTATGATCTCCAGACACTTGCATTAAAATAACCTAGGAACCCTGGTGGTGCACTAGTTAAGTGCTAAGCTGCTAACCTAAAGGTTGATGGTTCAAACCCACCAGCAGCTCTATGGGAGAAAAGACTTAGCGATCTGCTTCCATAAAGATTACACCCTGGAAAACCCTATGGGGCAGCTCTGCTCTGCCCTATAAGGTGGCTAAGAATTGGAATCATCTTGACCGCACACAACAACAGAGTGCTCATAAATAAATAAAAGAACATATTGGGCCATACCCTAGATCTACCAAATCATAATTTACGGAGAGTGGACCTAGAAATCAACATTTTTAACTCCATAGATGTTGTGAGGTGAAAACGATCATCAATAAGCACCTATTTGTTGAGACACAGAAAATGTCCTTGTTCTCCTCCCTCCCCAGGGGAAGAAACACCCTTATCAACTGCAAGCACTAGAACTAATTCAATTCAAATTATTTCTCTTCACAAGGCACAAAAGAACTTCTTCTCCCATGTCCAGAGAGTCCTCAGGCCCTCCTAGAACCAACTCAGCTAGATAGTGTAGTGCCTCTGAGAGTCTTTATGTGCCGTTACAGGCTGAGTCCTTCAAAACATTTCCAAAGAATACAAAGACCTAGACCTACTGTCTCCCTGTGAAGTCTCAGGAGAACCTAAGTCTTCAAATGAACTCTGTGGACTCCAGGGCATGGTGTCCTGATCCCAGTATTCCTTCAGAGAGAGAACTGGGAGAAAGAAAAAAAGCACTCAAAAATTTATACTCAAGTTACCTGGATCCTATAAATTCCAGGAATCTGCATTTATATTTCACATGCATACCTGAGATATTTCATATATTCAGTAGAATTTGAGAACCACTGCACTAATAATTATTTGTCAAATGTTTTCTTTTGTTCTTTGGTTTCTGTTTGTTTACTGTTGTAAAAATATACATAATACAACATTTTCCAATTGAGTGTTTTTCAGGTGTGCAATTTAGTGGTAAACATTACATTAGTCATGTTGTGCCACCATTACTGATAATTATTGCCAAATGTTGGCGAGGATGTGGAGAAATTGGAACTCTTACTATTGCTGGTGGGAATACAAAATGGTACAGCTGCTGTGGAAAACGGTTTGGCTAGTTCCTCCAAAAATAAAACATAGAGCTATCACATGACCCAGAAATTCCTCTCCTAGGTATATATACCCAGGAGATTTGAAAGCAGCCATGCAAACAGATGCACCAATGTTTACTGCAATACTACTCACAATAGCCAAAAGCTGGAAACAACCTAAATTTAATATTACATACCTTTTCATATTTTTAAAGCTCTCCCTCATACACAACAGGGTTTCCCAATAAAGGATGGGGGAAAGGGGACCATGGAATTGTGTTGGGAAGAATCATGCTAAAATATAGATACCTGGGTCTTGTACCTAGATATTCTGATTCAATAAATTTGAAGTGGAGATTAAACATATTTATTTTTAACAAGCATTACTGTATATTTTTATATGCAATCAGATTAGAGAGCCTCTGACATTTTAATTTTATATTTATTTTATCTCAGTAAGAAAACATTTCATAATCAAGCTGCCATATGTGCTGCTCTTTTCACTTCATATGAACAGTCTTTCCATTATTACCATGTTTTTTACACAAATAACACACGCATTCTAAGTTTGTTTGCCAACCATTCCCTCACCCTGAGAGGTATTTTCCTAAGTGCCACTATGCCAATTTTTTTTACATGTAACTGTAAAAAAAAAAAAAATTAGCATAGTGTATTTACAAAAGAAAGAAAAGACCAAGATGGATGTCAGAGGAGACTCTGAAACTTGCTCTTGAGTGTCAAGCAGCTAAAGCAAAAGGAAGAATTGATGAAGTAAAAGAACTGAAAAGAAGATTTAAAAGGGCCTCTCGAGAAGACAAAATAAAGTATTATAATGACACGTGCAAAGAGCTGCAGATGGAAAACCAAAAGGGAAGAACATGCTCAGCGTTTCTCAAGTTGAAAGAACTGAAGAAAAAATTCAAGCCTCGAGTTGCAATAATGAAGGATTCCATGGGGAAAATATGAAACAACGTAGGAAGCATCAAAAGAAGATGGAAGGAATACACAGAGTCATTATACCAAAAAGAATTAGTCGATATTCAACCATTTCAAGAGGTGGCATATGATCAGCAACCGATGGTACTGAAGGAAGAAGTCCAAGCTGCTCTGAAGACATTGGTGGAAAATAAGCCTCCAGGAATTGATGAAATATCAACTGAGATGTTTCAACAAACAGGTGGCGCGCTGGAGGTGCTCACTTGTCTATGCCGAGAAATATGGAAGCCAGCTTCCTGGCCAACTGACGGGAAGAGATCCATATTTATGCCTATTCCCAAGAAAGGTGATCCAACCGAATGTGGAAATTATAGAACAATATCATTAATGTCCCATGCAAGCAAAATTCTGCTGAAGAGCATTCAAAAATAGCTACAGCAGTATATCGACAGGGAACTGCCAGAAATTCAGGCTGGTTACAGAAGAGGAAAAGGAACGAGGGATATCACTGCTGATGTCAGATGGATCCTGGCTGAAAGCAGAGAATACCAGAAGGATGTTTACCTGTGTTTTATTGACTATGCAAAGGCATTACACTGTGTGGATCATAACAAACTATGGATAACACTACCAAGAATGGGAATTCCAGAACACTAAATTGTGCTCATGAGGAACCTTTACATAGACCAAGAGGCAGTTGTTCGGACAGAACAAGGGGATACTGATAGGTGTAAAGTCAGGAAAGCTGTGCGTCAGGGTTGTATTCTTTCACCACACCTATTTAATCTATGTGCTGAACAAATAATCCGAGAAGCTGGACTATATGAAGAAGAAGGGGGCATCAGGATTGGAGGAAGACTCATTAACAACCTGCATTATGCAGATGACACAACCTTGCTTGCTGAAAGTAAAGAGGACTTGAAGCACTTGCTAATGAAGATCAAAGACCACAGCCTTCAGTATGGATTACACCTCAACATAATGAAAACAAAAATCCTCACAACTGGACCAATGAGCAACATCATGATAAACAGAAAAGACTGAAGTTGTTGAGGATTTCATTTTACTTGGATCCACAATCAACACCCATGGAAGCAGCAGTCGAGAAATCAAAAGACGCATTGCATTGGGCAAATCTGCTGCAAAGGGCCTCTTTAAAGTGTTGAAGATCAAAGATGTCACCCTGAAGACTAAGGTGTACCTGACCCAAGCCGTGGTATTTTCAATCACATCATATGCATGTGAAAGCTGGACAATGAATAAGGAAGACTGAAGAAGAGCTGATGCCTTTGAATTGTGGTATTGGCGAAGAATATTGACTATACCATGGACTGCCAAAAGAATGAACAAATCTGTCTTGGAAGAAGTGTGGCCAGAATGCTCCTTAGAGGCAAGAATGGAGAGACTGTGTCTTACATACTTTGGACATGTTGTCAGGAGGGATCAGTCCCTGGAGAAGGACATCATGTTTGGCAGAGTACGGGGTCAGTGGAAAAGAGGAAGACCCTCAATGAGGTGGATTGACACAGTGGCTGCAACAATGAGCTCAAGCATAACGACGATTGTAAGGATGGCGCAGGACCGGGCAGTTTTTCGTTCTGGGTGCATAGGGTCGCTATGAGTCGGAACTGACTCAACAGCACCTAACAACAGCAACAACATTTACAAAAATACCTCAAGGGGGGAGGCCGAGGGAGCAGCTGGCAAACAAACATAGATGGGATACGTTATCTGGGTAAAAATTAATAGTAATAAAGTACCCATTTTCCTTTGGTTGCCAATTTTCCTTATCTTGCCTTACACTGCTATCATTAATATGATCTACCTGATTTTTTCTCTGAGCTTTCAATAAAATATTTAAAAACAACCTTATGGCTACCTCTGAGTCATTTTAAATTATTTCCTTCCTATTTTTTTCCTTCTGAACTAATTCTCACATTTTGTCTCAGTTAATTTGACTAAAATAGAGTAACTCCATGACAGATATTTTAAGCTTTTCCCTTATCCTGCAAGGATATTGAATTTATTATTTTGTGATCACTTTTATTATTCAGTACTAAGAATCACTTCTAGGATATTAAAGGTTCTAAAACTCTTTGCTATGGACACTAATTTGTAATATTTAGAAGCATTTCCTCTGTAGTTCACCCCAAGGAGTTGTTTTGCCAATTTGTTATAAAATAACAAGGCTGATATTTTTAACAAATATACTGAAGCTCATGTATTCACATGGGTGTTGTGTTCTTCAATGTAGACACAATGGGAGACAATTCACTTATGCCAATATGATCTTGCAAAATATTTTAAAACTCACTGATCCATCCTGCTATTTTACGCCCCTTGTCTTTCAGTGTTGCGGAGGAGAGAGATCAGCTGCATAAGTGGAAGGCTTGATAATGATTAACGTTTTTCCTGTGCAGCAGGCACTGTGCTAAAAGCTTTTCACACATTTTCTTATTTAGTCCTCACAACAAAACAGCATTTAAGCTTATCCTGCATTAATAAAGAAACTAGGATTTAGGTAGGTTAAGTCACTTGTCCAAAATTGCATAGCTAAAAGTGGATAAGCGAGTACTGTTGCCAATGTTTGACTGAAAAGCTTATACTTCCAACTATTAAGATTTATTGATCAATCACAACTGGTTAAGAGACTAAACCAAGGTCATAGCTGGTGGGAGATCCGGAACTAAAGCTCTAACTTGAAGATGAGTGTTGTTTCCACTTGTGCTCCTTCTTTATGATATTAGTGGCATACTGGGGTCTTGGATTAAATTCATCAATATTAAACCAACCAGTTACGGTAAAGCCTATTACAACTCATGGTAACCTCACGTGTTTCAGAGTAGAGCTGAGCTCCATAGGGTTTTCAATGCTTGATTTTTTGGACATAGGCTGCCAGACTTTTCTTCCAATGCACTTCTGGGTAGACTCAAACTTCCAACCTCTTAGGCAGCATCCAAGCGTGTTAACCATTTGCACCACCCAAGATGCCTCTTCAATATTACCTAGAATCAGATTTTATAGGACATGGCTAAAGATGACCTTCAATATGAATACCAGGCCTGTCACAGAAACAGCATTTGCTTGTTCACAATTTATGGAATAGATATTGTGAATAATTTAGCCTCAATTCACCAAGAAAAAGAGAATCCATCAAATTTATGAAACGAGACAGAATGTAAGGAGTAACCCAAATAAGTAAAATTGGGGTTATGCTGATCTTTGGGAATGACAGAATTCATCTATAGCGCATATAAGGTTGCCTGCTACATACTGTGTTAATTATCTGTCAAAATATCTGTCAAGAGAATACATAGCCTAATTTTCTTAATAATTAGTAGGGTCTGCTTAATATTAACAAAACTTTTCCTTTAAAATGTAGGCTTTCTTTTAAAATGTCAGACTGTTAATATCTGTTTTAATTATAAAAGAAAAAGAAAATAAAGACGGTGCCAAATCCAGACTTAAAGACTATTACCAGCACTAACAGGTTTAAAAAATAAACAGAAGCCAACATGAAGAAATATTTTGCTGTCATCCTCCCATCAGGATGATCAAATACATGTAGTATAAATCTTACAGATGGCTGACTTGCAAATGACTCATAGGTATAAATAGCTGCTCTACCCTAAGTCCACCATGGCCACAGGCCCTTCTGCTTTTGCCTTTGTTTAAACAAAAGACATATACTCAAGGAACTTTTAGAGAATTTGAAGCTCAGAAGTGAAGGAAGAAAACAAGTAAAAACAGTGGGGCCAACTTAGAGGCTCTAACTCCAGAACTGTGCTCTCAGAAAGATCTACCCCCATGAGGTAGACACATTGTCCAAAACCTCTCCCTCCCCTATGGAATAAAGGCTAAAATTTCACCAATTAAACATTCACTTAGATGAGCAAACATTACGTAAAAAAAAAAAAAAAAAGACTATCCCACAGAAAGAATTAGAGCTCAGTAATTTTCACCTAGTTTATATTAGTTGAACGACATCTTTTTGCTCTTAACCTCTTACTGAGACAGCTGCCCAGAGAGCTTGCATTATAGGAGAGGAGAGGTAGGACAGGGTTATGAAGAATGATACTATGAGGGAATTTGGACATCACTTTAAGATTTATTCATTATGTGTGTCAAGGGAGTTTGAGGTCAGGCCAAGAGATTTTGAGGCAGACTTAATTAGGTTGTAATCCCAGCACTGCCTCTTTTAACTGTGTAACACACCCTCTCGAAACCTTGGTTTCTTGACTCATATACAGTGATAATAATATACCTTTCAGGATGTTGTAAAGATTAGAAAAAATATACATGTAAAAGAATCTGTTTTAGACTGGATTCTCAGGAGAAGCAAAACCAATAAAGCATGATCTGGCACTTTCTTTGATGCTGGGAATTCAAGAGGAAACAGTCTAGGAGAGAAGATAAACAAGGTGACAGTCCTGTAACAAGAAGTCACAGCAGCATGTGCAAAGGGTAAAACAAGGGTGTCCCGTATGTCAGAAGCATGAAGCGGATGGGATCATAACTCTGCATGGCCATCGGGAGCATTTCCACAGAGGAAGTGACATTTGGACAAAGTGGAAGAACACAAGAGGAGTTTGTCAATTGCCCCAGTTCTGGGCTTGCACTTCAGACAGAGGGAACAACATATTCAAAGGAACTAGGGGAGGAAGTTGTCATGTATTGAATTGTGACCCCCCAAAATATGTGTCAACTTGGCTAGGCCATGATTCCCAGTATTGAGTGATAGTCCACCATTTTGTCATCTGATGTGATTTTCCCGTGTGTTGTACATCCTATCTCAGTGCTGCTAATGAGGTAGAATTAGCAGCAGTTATATTAATGAAGCAGGACTCAATCTACAATATTAGGTTGTTTCTTAAGTCAATATCTTTTGAAATATAAAAGAGAGAAGGAGGCAGAGAGACAGGGGAACCTCATACAATCGAGAAATCAGCGCCGGGAGCAAAGTGCATGGTTTGGACTCCAGGTCCCTATGCCTGAGAAGCTCCTAGACCAGAAGAAGATTGATGACAAGCATCTTCCTCCAGAGCCAACAGAGAGAAAGCCTTCCCTTGGAGCTGGCATCCTGAATTCAGACTTCTAGCCCACTATATTGTGAAAGAATAAATTTCTGCTTGTTGAAGCCACCCATTTGTGGTATTTCTGTTATAGCAGCACTAGATAACTCAGACAGAAGGCAAATGAAAAGAAGTGGGATATTCCAAAGAAAAACTTCCTCTTTGAAGCTTCTGTCTCAGACTGGGTCTACATCAAAGAAAAAAGGTACATAAAGGGAGGAGAGGTGATTATTTTTCTATTCTCTTCTTTACCATAAGGATCTTCGCTTGTAGAACTCAGAACCCAGAATAGCTATGTCAGAACCATTGATTGCTTGGTATAAACTAGGTGGTATTTGGTGGATCAAAGAGCAACCAAACCATTACAATTTTCTGTGTGAAAAAATAGCCTCACAACTCTTTGAATCACTGATTCACTTCAGAATACATTGAATAGAATTCATTTTTTATTTAACATTGTGATAAAAAGCATGGACTCTGGGGCCAAATGCCCTGCATTCAAATCCTGGCTCTAAGATTTAATAACCATATGACTTTGAACTTTTTTTTTTTTAATCTTTCTAAGCCTCGAGGGATTAATAATAAGATCTAATCGCAAGAGTTGTGAGGATTAAAGGAGTTGATATGTATATACGTATATTTAAAAGTTTTAGGAGGATATATGGCACATAATAAACACTATATAAGGACTGAGTATTATTTTCATGATTATATTACCATTATACAGGTAACACTGATAATGCATGACCTGAGATGTCATGTTGGACCTGTAATTATAGTTTTAGCTATTAATTTATTTTTGTAGCTTTAGAAGCCTTTTAGGAAGGTGATTTAAAAATAAGATAAGTGGGATTGTAACCTACAAAAAACATTCATAAAGCCACTTACCAGGAATATAAAGAATCGCAATGCAACTAGAAATGAGAAACAAGACCTTAAAGATCAAATTTACGTCTATCGTGAAATTGCTTTCTTCTTCAAACCTTGATTTCACTAAGCCTGCTTAAACCTGTGGAACCAGCAGAACGTGTAGCTTTTTTGTTTTGTTTTAACAAATTTCTAAAGACTTCTTAGGGGAAGACATTCAATATTGGTGTAAACAATGCATTTGCAATAAACACTACAGGTACAGCCATGCTACTGCTGCTCTTGTAAAAGCCTTTCCTCACACCCGAACAGAACTAGGACAATTTGTGGAGGAGGATCCTCTGCTCATTACAAATCCTCTGCTGAGGTCTGCTTTTTTTTCAAAGGAAAGAATAGTTTTTAAATCTGTTAAATATCAGCACTAGTTGCTGTTGCTTTTTAAGGTGAATAATTATGTTTATTTGGTAGTCAAATTCTTTTTATCTTTTACTTCAGCTTAATGCTGGGTAATATATTCAGCTAAGAAGGAAATAAAGAAATTTACTAATTTTGCCCTATTATTGTGTATTGCAAAGAGAAGTAGATTCTTTCGTGAAAAGGAAGACTGATGAAAATTCAGATACATTGTGATTTACTCATCATTGTTAAAAGGATTAAGACAGAATTTCTATTTCATCAGTGTTGAAGACCTTAGATAAACATAAACAGAACTACAATTATTAATGGGTTAATCCATTTTTAAATATTTGGTTTTTTGTCACATGTACATGTATATATCTATATAGAATCCCCAACTGATAAATTCAGATTTTCTTCACAAACTGTATTGAAATTTGAAAGTCCCTATGAGGGTTTTAGGAAAATCCTAGAAGCCTTATGGTGTTTTTCCAGTCCTGACTAGTGATAAATCCTTAAATGTATTCAAGGATTAGTCATCATTCTATGTTATATATATAACCAGTATTTAATAACTAGTGCTTTTCATTCTGTTTGTAGCAAACATGGACTATCTATACACAAAATATACCACAGTCAGGACATTTATGAGTCATAACTAAGTGTAAGACATGACTTTGGCCACCAATAAGTTATCTATCTCATTAGAGAAACAAGATGTGCAAATGCAAAATGTTAAACAAAACATGACTAAGTCAAGATGAAAACTGTAAATAGCAAATGCTATGGAGTCCCTAGGTGGTACTAACAGTTAATGCTGCTAACTGAAAGTTGGAGGTTCAAGTCCACGAAGAGATGCCTATATAGAAAGGTCTGCTGACTTACTTCTGAAAAATTAGACACTGAAAACCCAGTGGAGCAAAGCTCTACTATGACACATGTAGGATCACCATGAGTCGGGATCGACTAGACGGGAACTGGTTTGGTATAAGAATTTATAGGATGGATCCATCACCATGGGCTGCTGTCATTATAAAAGTTGTTCTTGAGGAAAAGGAATTTGAGCCAGCCTTGCTAATGGAGAATATTTGAGTGGATATATTGGTTGATAACTTCAATATAACAAATGAATAACTAAGTGCCATTTAGAAGACAGTCTAACCAGAGCAGTGGGTTTAAGATGGTCAAGTGGAAATTAAGGTTGAAAAGTTAGCTTCGAGGCAGATTTTCAGGGATATATGTCAAAATAATGAGCTCAAATTTCATCAAAAAGGCGATGAGGAAACACTGGGCTTTTTTTTTTTCCCAGAAAGGAATATAAATGATGAAAACATTACTTAAGAAAGACTAATCTGGAGTCATTGTGCAGAATGAAATGGAGGGAAAGATCACAGTCAGGGGTCCATGTACATCAATGATCAAAGCGAAGGTAGTAAAGATTTGAATTAGAATTATGTCTATGGAAGGAAGGAGGAAAAGTCATGTGCAAGAAATATGACAACTCATGTTATAAAATTCCTTGGGTTGTTCCTGAAACACACTCAAACTTCAAACCGTAAGTAAAGAAAATGTTTGTCAGAAGGAAACCGAGATAGTAGATCAAAACTTTAATAGGATAATAAAATCAAGTGTTTAATGGGAGAAACCTACAGACCGTGGCATCCAGGCTGGCATGAAGAATGACACATAGCCAGATAGAAAATACTAAAAATATGTTCAGGCACTGCAGGTGCAAAGAAAAATAAGCTTCACTTTCTCACTGCTAGAAACCACAACTCAGTGAAGGATATACACAAGCAAATATTAAAATGCAATGAGATATGCACTAAAATAATGGTCTGAACTGAGTACTATGAAAACACAGAATAGAGTAAGATTAATTCTTGTAAAAATGGGGAGATGAAATCTGAGTAAATTTTGAAAGATGAATGGCAGTTTATTAAAGGAAAAAGTCAAGAAGAGGCAAAAGCATGTGGTTGTAAAATGTCACAGTTAGTTTGGGGAAGGGAGAAAAGTTTTGTGTAGCTACATACAGTGTGAGACTGGTGAGGAGGGGAGTAACTAAGCATAAGGCTGAGGATAGAAGGAAGGTCCAAATTGTGAATGTCGTTTAATACAACGCTAGCTGGGTTGGAATTTGTTGTAAAAATATTGTTGAGTAAACAGAGTCTTTTTAGAAACCCTGGTGGCGTAGTGATTAAGTGCTATGGCTGCTAACCAAAGGGTCGGCAGTTCGAATCCTCCAGGCGCTCCTTGGAAACTCTATGGGGCAGTTCTACTCTGTCCTATAGGGTCACTATGAGTCAGAATCAACTCTGCGGCCCTGGGTTGGGGTTGGGTTTTTAGAGGCTTTTAAGCAGGTAATAAGCATAAAAAGTTTTGGGTATTTTTTTGTTGTTCCTGTGTGTTGTGTGTGTGTTTTAAGCACAATAAATTCAAGTGTTGATCTGTAGTTTTGAATGGCTTTTGGAGAAAGTGTCAGTGGACTGACAATATGACACTGTCCTTCTATTGACTAATGGAGGCTAAAAGAATATGATGTGGAGAAAAGAGGAAAACAGGAATTAATTTTTGACCAGAAGATAGAGTGAGGAGTTAAGTTTTGGTTGTACAAAAAGGTGAGCTTGCTTTTCACAACCTGGTTCTTCAAAGGACATCAGAGAGAGAGACTAAAGGAGAATTAGAAAGAAGAATGAGCTGGATAGAGTTCAGATTTGATGATTACGGTTTTACTCTGTGAGATGAATTAAATAACTACACAAAAATTGTAAGAAAGGCAGGAAATGATATTTTTGATAAGAAATAAAGGACCATGGAATCTAGACACGACAACAAGATTTCTTGCTGAGGGAATCACAGGGTTTTTGTTTTGCTTGTTTGGTTTTGTTTTTTGTTACTGGAGGAGCACTATTTATTTGTGAGTGTGTGTGTGTTTTGTTTCTTTTCTTTTGATGAGATATAATTTGAGGTAAAGCTTATTGATAAACTGAGTTTTAGGGTGAATTGGATGATATAAACGGATTTCCAGGCAAGTGTGAAAGTCCATGTCATGGTTAATGTTGTGCGTCAACTTGTCTGGGCCATGATTCTCAGTGGTTTGGCAGTTATGGTGTAGTTTGGCAGCTAGGTAATGATGTAATCCCCTCCATAATGAGATCTGATATAATGCAATCACCTCCATGATGAAATCTTTATGAGCAGCCAATCAATTGAAAGATAATTTACTTAGGGAGTGTGGCCTGCATCCTGGTAAAACTTGTGGGCTTTTGCTCACTCTGGATCCTGCAGTTGGCTTCTGTTTGTCTGACTTCTGGTTCTTGAGACTTGAGCTAGCATATACCTGCTCTCTTGCCTGCCGATCATGGGATTCATTGGCCTCCGCAGCCT
Organism: Loxodonta africana; assembly: GCF_030014295.1. Classification (NCBI taxonomy): domain Eukaryota; kingdom Metazoa; phylum Chordata; class Mammalia; order Proboscidea; family Elephantidae; genus Loxodonta; species Loxodonta africana. The sequence continues at coordinate 119,611,178 of NC_087348.1, forward strand.
GTGAATTAGAGGCCTGCTGTCTGACCTTCTGGTCTTGGATTTGCCAGCCCATGAAGCTACATGAGTCCGGAAAAGCCTCTAGCCTGACCCATGGACTTCGGACTTTCCAGCCTTTACAACTACATGAGCCATTTCCTTGATATAAATCTCTCTATATATATATTTACACACTTTCCTGGTTTTGCTTCTCTAGAGAACCCAGCCTAAGACAGTTCACAATCAGTTAAGGATAAAGCATATTTGGAAAATAGCAATCATTTATGTTTTGTGAAATATTGGATACATGAAGAGGAATAGTGAGAAGTAAAGTTGAAAAGATAGTTTAGGACTAAGACATTGAGTGGAAAGCTAAGAAATCTGGATTATAGTGCTTAAATGGGAAGTATATTTTTTAGCACTTGCAGTCATCCTTGTTGCAATAATCTTTCATCCTTCTGAATTGTTCTTCCTCATTTACTAAAGATGTTATTCTGTAAATATCTTGGGGACTTTCATAGTTACATCAGTGGTCTATCTATTGTTCTGGTATCTCAATTTTTGTCCTCTTTGTTTCACATGAACTTGTAATCCACTCTACCTTAGCCACCCACTTCTGTGGTAATATCTAGAATCTTACCATTATCAGTTATTCTTTCTTCATCAAAACCTCAATTTCAAGTAACTCACTATCTGCCTATAACCACTATTCTGTTCAAATGATCCTGTTTTAGTACTTTCCACTCAAATAATTCTTCAGCCACTCATGTCCTCAGTGCCTTTCTGTTCTAGTTTAGATTACATGGTCACTCATTATAAACAGTCTTCTCTATGTAATCTCAACTCTCTATTTTCTCAATCTTTCTATCATATTTATATTCACCTCACAGTATCCAATCCTAGCCTCAGCCCTGCCCCCATTAACTTCATGACTGTATCCATATAGCTGAATGCAGATAGGGAAAACTACATAGCTTTGAACATTGATTTCAATTTAAATTTATTATCTTATTTATCTTCCCAGCACCAAATATAATATCTTGCCTGTATCTATGTCCATATATGCTACCTTACCTCTTATTAGGACTTTGTTGTTGTTGTTAGGTGCCATTGAGTCAGTTCTGACTCACAGCGACCCTATGTACAACAGAACGAAACACTGCCCAGTGCTGCACCATCCTCACAATTGTTGTTATGCTTGAGCCCAATGTTGCACCCACTGTGTCAATCCATTTCATTGAGGGTCTTCTTTTTCGCTGACTCTCTAATTTACCAAGCATGATGTCCTTCTCCAGAGTCTGGTCGCTCCTGACAACATGTGCAAATTATATGAGACATAGTTGCACCATCTTTGCTTCTAAGGACAGATATGTTCGTCCTTTTGGCATTCCATGGTATATTCAATATTCTTCACCAACATCACAATTCAAAGGCATCAATTCTTCTTCAGTCTTCATTATTCATCATCCAGCTTTCATATGCGTATGAAACAATTGAAAACACCACGGCTTGGGTCAAGAGCACCTTAGTCTTCAAGGTGACATCTTTGCTTTTTAATGCTTTAAAGAAGTCTTTTGTATCAGATTTGCCCAGTGCAATGCATCATTTGATTTCTTGACTGCTGCTTCCATGGGCATCGATTGTGGATCCAAGTAAAATGAAATCCTTAACAACTTCAAACTTTTCTCCATTTATCACGATGTTGCTTACTGGTCCAGTTGTGAGGGTTTTTATTTTTTTATGTTGGGGTGTAATCCATTTGGAAGGATGTGGTCTTTGATCTTCATCAGTAAGTGCTTCAAATCCTCTTCATTTTCAGCAAGCAAGATTGTGTCATCTTCATAACACAGGTTGTTAATGAGTCTTCTTCTGATCCTGACGCCCCATTCTTCTTCATATAGTGCAGCTTCTTGGATTATTTGCTCAGCATACAGATTGAATAAGTATGGTAAAGGGATAGAACTCTGATGCACACCTTTCCTGACTTTAAACCACTCAGTATCCCCTTTTTCTGTTGGAACAACTGCCTCTTGATCTACATACAGGTTCCTCATGAGCACAATTAAGTGTTCTGGAATTCCCATTCTTTGAAATGTTATCTGTAATTTGTTATGATCCACGCGGTGGAATGCCTTGAATAAAACACAGATAAACATCTTTCTGGTATTCTCTGCTTTCAGCCAGGATCCAGACTAGCAAACTGTTGGTAGCTCTGTGCACTGGAGCCCATGCTCTCTTAACTAATTCAAGCAGTTTGCTTCTGTAATTACCTTCTCTCTTTTCTGAAAACATCATTTTCTCTTCCTTACTGAATTATTCTTATCAGTTAATATTAATGCTTTCTTGATTACACACACCCCTCCAGCTCCCTTCCCATTTTCTCTGCTTCTGTTTACAGCAAGACTTATTAAAAGAGTTGTCTAAGTTCTATCTTAAATTTCTTTCCTGTTTTCTCTCATAGCCAATTCTAAGAGACTTTAATGACCACCTTAAAAATCATCAAGAATCCTCACCTTACCAAATATAATGGGCTGGGTGAAAGGGAATCTAAAATAAAGTAATGACAGAATGGAAGAAAAGGGATGGATGGGAAAGATGTCATAGAGGCCAAACTCACAGAACTTGATTATTAATAATTATGGAGCAATGAAGAGACTTTAAAATTGATTCATTCACAAAATAATTTTTATTGTCATCTGTCTATATGTCAATAACTTGTCAAAATAAATTTCATATTTTTAGAAATACAGATTAGAAAGTTACCTTTGATTTTACTCAAAACAAAAAGGAAGGTAAGTATTGAAACAAATAAAAATAAAATATCATCAGCTCCTATATCATCAATCATACATCTTTCACATCAAAAACCAAAAAACCCACTGCTATCAAGTCAATTCTGACTCATAGCAACACTATAGGACAGAGTAGAACCACCCCATAGAGTTTCCAAGGAGCACCTGGTGGATTCGAACTGCTGACCTTTTTGTTAGCAGCTGAAGAACTTAACCATTATGCCACCAGGGTTTCCATCTTCCACATAGTCGATATCAAATAGATTCATTAATTCAGCTGTCAGTTATTCTAGAGCATTGGGTCCTGCCAGGTACTTTTTAAGGGTACAGTTAACAAAACAGTGAAGTCTCTGTTCTTGTTGAGTTTATATATTAGAAGAGAAAACAGGCATTAAACAAAGGAATACAAATATGTACAGATTGAACACAGGATTATAACTGTGATTAAAAACCCTGTTGTCATGGAGTCAATTCTAACTCATAGTGACCCTATAGGACAGAGTATAACTGCCCCATACAGTTTCTAAGACTGTAATCTTTTTGGAAGTAGATTGCCCCATCTTTCTCCTGCAGAGCGGTTTACTCCAGACCCCAGACTTTTTGGTTAGCAGCTGGGCACTTGACCACTGTACCACCAGGGATCCTATAATTATGACTAGCTTTATAAAGAGAAAAATAAAGAATGCTATGAAAAAAAACTGAATACATACAGATAGATAGATGATAGAAGATAGAAAGATGATAGATAGATGGATAGATATATAGACAGACAGACAGACAGACACTGACCTAGTCGTGGGTAGAAGATCTGAAAGGCTTTACGGAGAAAGTAATCTTTGAAGTAGAACTTAATTTTCTACAAAATTTGAAATGACTGAATGAATTCTGCTTTGCAAACAATGGGAAACTTTGTTCCTGGTAGCAACGTAAAATAATGAGGGGACTTTAGTATTTTTATAGCCCCAGGTTTGAACCTCTTGTCTGTCACATAATAGATCAGTGATGTTGAACAAGTTACTTAACTTGTCTAATCCACAATTCCTTCTTTTTAAAAAATAGGAATAACCATATCTTACTGTGTTTTGTAAGATTTAAATAACAGTTTTTTGCATAGACTTAACACAGTGACAGGCCTATATAGCAGGTGTTCAGTCAAGGTTTATTCCTTCCCTCCTTACATGTAGAATCTTTAATGCATAGAAAGCCCTGAGATGGAGCTGTGATAATCGATATTTTCCCTCTGGAAAAAATGTATCATTTGAACTATATCACACATACAGCTTTTGAAATAAGAGTTTACAAAATAAAACATTTGGTGGATTGTTTATGGAGCAAATCAGAGGCTGGTGTGTTTATTATCTCAAGTGTGAATGCTAACAGCAGAAATGCTGGCATTCTCAATAACGAGACTGCAGTGAGAAAACAATTTGTGCAGATTAAAGTGTAAACATATACTTTTAATAATAGTTTAAAACAACTAATTTTTCACATTTTCTCCCAGAGCTATGCAACCAAGTAGCTGATCAACTTAGATGGCAGAACTAATTCCTCAAGGATATTCTCAATCCCTTTGGTTTCTTTGGGATTACTGCATGAATTGGTGGGCAGCTATGGGTGAGAAACTCTTTTGGAGGGACCAATCACTTCCAAGAATGTTAAAAATTTAGAAAATAAAAGCAATGTGGGTAAATGTTTCAGGTAGTTGTAAAGAACGGACACTCAAGTGAATCCAAAGAAATGGCTTGCTGTAGATTGAACTGTGCCCCTCAAAATGATATGCTGAAGGCATTACCCCTGGTATCTGTGAATGTGGCCTTGCTTGGAAATAGGGCCTTTGAAGACATTATCAGCTAAACTAACATGATGTCATACTGAAGCCAAAAACCAAACCCTTTGCCATCAAGTCGATTCTGACTTATAGTGACCCTAAAGGACAGAAAAGAACTTCCCCACAGGGTTTCCAAGGAGTGCCTGGTGGATTTGAACCGCCACCCTGTTGGTTAGCAGCCATAGCTCTTAACCACTACACCACTACTGAAGTAGATTGTAGTTTGTTCAGAGTGGAGGGAAAAGACACAGAGAAAAGACAGCTTTGTGAAGCTGCAGCTTCAAGCCAAGGAAAATTCTGGGGCTACCAGAAGCTTGAAGGGACGAGAAAGAATCCTCCTGTACAGCATGGTCCTGAATCCAGACTTCTAGCCTCCAGAACTGAGACAATAAATTTCTGTCATTTCAAGCCACTCATTTTGTGGTAGTTTTTTTTACAGCAACCCTAAGAAATGAATACAGGGCTTTCATTTTCAGGAAATACATGATGTGAAAAGAGAAAGGGGAAATCAGAGAAAACAAGAATAGGGTCTGTAATACAGCTTGACTTCCTGGAGACTAAAACTGGAGGGTAGATGAGTACAAATATTTTAGGAACTCAGCAGCAGGAATTTGTGGCTGTTCCTTTTATGCGTCCCCAATAATGTGACCCAGTTATGATAACACAGCTTTCCTTCTTTCCTGTTGGCTTAGTTTAACCTTATAATTTGAGTATATTCTCTCTACCTTCCAGGTGGGGTGTGTGTGTGCTGTGTGTCTGTATAAACTGCTTTTTCATAACTTAGGTTTGCCCTGCCTCATCTTTCTCTCATTGTGCCCTGTCACATCCTTTGAACTTCTCTTTTTAGAAAGTGTTCTGGATGTGGCAATTTATGATCAATGTGCTTAATATAGTGAATAAAGTATACTGAGGCATTTTACTTTTCCTTTTCAATGAAAAAAAGATTCTACTAGACATACATGTTTGAATGGATGTATAGAAATTACAGTTTATGTTTAAAATCACATTTGAAAAACAATGAGCTCTAGTTAGGGTATGTCTTAGCCTGGGTTCTTTAGAGGAACAAAACCAGTAAAGCACAATATATATAAAAATATGTTGTTGTTGTTAGCTGCCTTCCAGGCAATTCCTACTCATAACGACTCTATGTAAAACAGAACGAAAAACTGCCCAGTCCTGCACCATCCTCACAATTGTTGCTATGCTTGAGCCCATTGTTGCAGCCACTTTGTCAGTCCATCTTGTTGAGTGTCTTTCTCTTTTTCTCTGACCCTCTAATTTACCAAGCATGATGTCATTCTTCAGCAGCTGATCCCTCCTGAAAACATGTCCAAAGTATGTAAGACATAGTCTCACCATCCTTGCTTCTGAAGAGCATTCTGGTTGTACTTCTTCCAAGACAGATTTGTTTTTCTTTTGGCAGTCCATGGTATATTCAATATTCTTCATTAGCACCACAATTCAAAGGCGTTAATTCTTCTTCGGTCTTCTTTATTCATTGCCCAGCTTTCCCATGCATATGAGGCAATTGAAAACACCATGGCTTGGATCAGGGGCACTTTAGTCTTCAAGGTGACATCTTTGCTTTTCAGCACTTCAAGGAGATCTTTTGCAGCAGATTTGCCCAATGCAATGCATCTTTTGATTTCTTGACTGTTGCTTCCATGAGTGTTGATTGTGGATCCAAGCAAAATGAAATCCTTAACAACCTCAATCTTTCTTCCCTTTATCATGATTTTGCTTATTGGTCCAGTTGTGAAGATTTTTGCTTTCTTTATGTTGAGGTGTAATCCATACTGAAGGCTGTGGCCTTTGATCTTTATCAGTAAGTCCTTGAAGTCCTCTTCACAGTCATCAAGCAAGGTTGTGTCACCTGCATAACACAGGATGTTAATGAGTCTTCCTCCAATCTTAATGCCCCATTCTTCTTTGTATAATCCAGCTTCTTGGATTATTCGCTCGGCATACAGATTGAATAGGTATGGTAAAAGGATACAACCCTGATGCACACCTTTCCTGCCTTAACCATGCAGTATCACCTTGTTTGTTTTGAATGACTGCCTCTTAATCCATGTACAGATTCCTCATGAGCACAATTAAGTGTTCCGAAATTCCTATTCTCCACAATATTATCCATAATTAGTTATGACCCTCACAGTCAAACTCTTTAGCATAGTCAATAAAACACAGGTAAACATCTTTCTGGTATTCTCTGCTTTCAGCCATGATCCATCTGACATTACCAATGATATCCCTGGTTCCATGTCCTCTTCTAAATCCAGCTTGAATTTCTGGCAGTTCCCTGTCAATATACTGCTGCAACCACTTTTGAATGATCTTCGGCAAAATTTTGCTTCCATGTGATATTAATGATATTGTTAGATAATTTCCACCTTTGGTTGGATCACCTTTCTTGAGAATAAGCATAAATATGGATCTCTCCCAGTTAGTTGCTCAGGTAGCTGTCTTCCAAATTTCTTGGCCTAGACAAGTAAACACTTCCAGCACTGCATCCGCCAAAACATCTCAATTGTTATTTCATCAATTCCTGGAGCTTTCTTTTTTGCCAATGCCTTCAGGGCAACTTGGACTTATTCCTTCAGTACCATCAGTTCCTGATCATATGTTACCTCCTGAAATGGTTGAACGTTGACCAATTCTTTTTGGTACAGTGTATTCCTTCCATCTTCTTTTGATGCTTCCTGTGTCATTTAATATTTTCCCTGTAGAATCCTTCAGTATTGCAACTCAAGGCTTGAATTTTTTCTTCAGTTCTTTCACCTTGAGAAATGCTGAGTGTGTTCTTCTCTTTTGGTTTTCTATCTCCAGGCCTTTGCACATGTCATCCTAATACTTTGTCTTCTGGAACAGCCCTTTGAAATCTTCTGTTGAGTTCTTCTACTTCATCATTTTTTTCCTTTTGCTTTACCTACTCTACGTTCAAGAACAAGTTTAAGTGCCTATTCTGACATCCATTTAGGTGTTTTCTTTCTCCCCCATCTTTTTAATGACCTCTTGCTTTCTTCATGTATGATGTCCTTGATGTCATTCCATAACTCATCTGGTCTTCAGTCATTAGTGTTCAACTCATCAAATCTGTTCTTGAGATGGTCTCTAAATTCAGGTGGGATATGCTCAAGGTCATATTCTGGCTCTTATCAACTTGTTCTAATTTTCTTCAGCTTCAACTTGAATTTGCATATGAGCAATTGATGGTCTGATCTGAAGTCAGCCCCTGGTCTTGTTCTGACTGGTGATATTGAGTTTTGCCATGGTTTCTTTCCACAGATATAGTTGATTTGATTCCTGAGTATTCCATTTGGTGAGATCAATGTGTATAGTTACCATTTATGTTGGTGAAAAATGGTATTTGCAATGAAGAAGTCGATGATCTTACAAAATTCAATCATGCACTGTCCGGCATCATTTCTTTCACAAAGGCCATGTTTTCCAATTACTGCAGTTGTAGAAGCTGTCAAGTCCTAAATCTGTGGGTCAGGCATCAGGCTGGAGGCTTCTCCTGACTCATGTGTTCACAGGGGCTGATATGTTCATCACCACTTGAGGTATACCCTTGAGATAAATATCTCTCTATATATTTATATCCCCTATTCATCTGTCAGTTTGAGGTACTGTGGGGACTTGTGTGTTGCTATGGTGCTGAAAGCTATGCCACCAATATTCAAATACCAGCAGGATCACTCATAGTGGACAGGTTTCAGCTGAGCTTCCAGACTAAGACAGACTAGGAAGAAGGGCCCAGAAGTCTACTTCTGAAAAAAATCAGCCAGTGAAAACTTTATGAATAGCAGCAGTACATTGTCTGATACAGTGCAGGAAGATGAGTCCCTTGGATTGGAAGACACTCAAAATGTGGCTGGGGAAGAGCTGTCTCCTCAAAGTAGAGTAGCCCTTAATGACGTGAATGGAGTCAAGCTTTTGGGACCTTCATTTGCTGATGTGGCACAACTCAAAATGAGAAGAAACAGCTGCAAACAGCCATTAATATTCAGAGCATGGAATGTACAAAGTATGAATCTAGAAAAAATGGAAATCATCAAAAATGAAATGGAATGCATAAACATTGATATCCTAGGCATTAGTGAGCTGAAATGAACTGGTATTGGTCATTTTGAATCAACAATCATGTGGTCTACTATGCCAGGAATGACAACTCGAAGAGGAATGGTGTTGCAGTCATCACCGAAAAGCACATTTCAAGATCAATCCTGTGCTACAACACTGTCAGTGATAGGATAATATCCATACACCTACAAAGAAGATCAGTTAATATGACTATTATTCAAATTTATGCATCAACCACTAAGGCCAAAGATGAAGAAATTGAAGAATTTTACCCACTTCTGCAGTCTGAAATTGATAGAAAATGCAGTCAGGATTCACTGATAATTATCGGTGATTGGAATGTGAAAGTTGGAAACAAAGAAGAACAATGAACACAAAATCAGCAGGACAGGCAGAAGGCTGCTGGCTCTGGGGGTTGCAGGAGCTGATGAATCCATAGATCTGCAGGTCAGGTGGCAGGCTGTTTGTTCACATCCCAAGAACCAGAGGACAGAGAATGAGAAGTTGGATGCAGGATCCAGAGAGAGTTTTGCTGGAACATCCATATCTGTTGGAATCAGACCACACCTCCAAGGAAACTGATTAGCTTAAAACTGATTGGTCAACTGATTGGCTTTTGACTGATTTGCCTTCCAACTTCTTGGCTGCTCACATCAGATCACAAAGTGGAGGATGATTACATAATATCTGCCAAACCAGAGAATCATGGTCTAACCAAACTGACACATATCCTTAACCATCACAGTCCACACCTCGTGAAATTGGCACCTGGACACAATTTCTAAATAAAGAATTATAAAGTCATACTTGTACCTAACATGAAACAACTAACACATATATGACCAAAAACACACTAGCTCTGTTTACATCTTATATTTTATAATAACTGATGGAATAAGGAAGGGGGGAAAGAAGATATTTGCTATATAAAAAAAAAAAATATATATATATATACACACACACACATATGCATACACACATATAAAAAAACAAGGAAGAAATACTAAAAACTGTTACAATTCTCGTTTCTACAACTGGTCACATGGTCATAGATGGTGTTTAGAACTACCTTCTTCCACCACCCATTCTGTATTCCCTTTGCCCTCAGCAAGCACCTCACCTGGTTATGGTTCTTTGCCTGATGGGGTGACCCAAACCCTCATTACTGAAGGGTCTGGACCATTAGTAGTCATGTCAGAATTTGGTTGCTATAATTTTCCATTGACTTTAATCATGGGATATGGTAGTGTTAAGATATGTCCTAAGGGATCTCCTGTATTCCAGACATGCTCTTCTTTACCTCCATTATGTAATATTAACCCAATTTCTCCTTGATAATTAGGATCATTCACACCAGCCAATATAATAACTCTCTTTGCCTGTTGACCCAGAGGCATGAGGAGCCCAAAGTGACCGGGTGGCATTCTTAACTTTCAGTTCAATGGAATCAATGTTGTGTCTCTAGGTGGAGCATTCCTCTCTTTGGAATTAAGACCTCTAGATACACAGAGCATAGGGTTGTGGGGACAGGAAGCCCAAATTTTGCAAGTAGGTCACTAGGGGTAATAGTGAGTGGTGCCACTCCCATTTCCAACCGTTCATTACTGGACCTATGAATCCTGGCTATGGAAGAAACAGCACCATATATTGGACACTAGTTTAGAGCATATACAGCCTTCTGGAAACATTGCCATACCCTGCAAGGTATTACCAACTAGCTGGCATTGTAATTGTATCTTTAGAAGGCCATTCCACCATTCTATCTAGCGAGCTGATTTAAGATAATGGGGAACATGATAAGATAAGTGAATTCCACAAGCATGGGTTCATTGCTGCACTTCATTTGCTGTGAAGCAAGTCCCTTGATCCAAAGTAATGCTGTGTGGGATACCATGACAGTGGATAAGGCATTCTGTAAGTCCATAAATGCTACTTTTGGTGGAAGCATTGCATGCAGAGAAGGCAAATCCGTATCCAGAATAAGTGCCTATCCCAGTAAGAACAAAATGTTGCCCTTTCCTTGATGAAAGTTCACCAGAGTAATCAACCTGCCATCTGGCTGCTGGCTGATCACCCCAAGGAATGATTCCATATTGAGGACTAAGTGTTGGTCTCTGTTGCTGGCAGATTGGGCACTCAGCAGTGGCTATAGCCAAGTTGGCCTTGGTGAGTGGAAGTCCATGTCACTGAGCCCATGCATAACCTCCATTCTTGTAAATGACAATGGCAGGAGTAGCTGGGGAATGACAGGAGTGTCTGGGGAAAGAGAATACCTAGTTTCCATAGAACACGACATCCTATCCATTTGATTGTTAAAATCATCCTGTTCTGAGGTCACACTTTGGTGATCATTCACATGAGACACAAATATCTTCACTTTTTTGGTCCATTCATAGATGTCTATCCACATCATTCTTCCCCATACCTCCTTTTCAGCAATTTTCCAATCATTTCCCTGCAATGTTCCTAACCATCCAGCCAAACCACTAGACACAGCCCATGAGTCAGTATGCATTCACACATCTGTCCATTTTTCCTTCCAAGCAAAGTGAACAACCAGGTGCACTGCTCAAATTTCTGCCCATTGGGAAGATTTACTTTTAACACTTTCCTTCAGGGAGATCCCAGAAAGGGGCTGTAGTGATCCTGCTCTCCATTTGTTATGTGATTCTGTGTATCAGGCAGAACCATCTGCAAACCAGGCACAAGTTTTCTTTTCCTTAGTCAACTGATCATAAGGAATACTCCATGAGGCCGTAGGTGCAGACTGGGAGATGGAAGGTAACACGATAGAAGTGGAGACCATGGGCTTTTGGGCCACTTCCTCATGTAACTTTCTTGTGCCTTCAGGTCCTGCTTGAGCCTGATTTCGTATATACCACTTCTATTTAATGATGGAGTGCTGCTGTGCACGTCCAACTCTATGGCTCTGTGAAGTCAGACAACACCTGGTTCATGATGGACAGCACAGGCTGCATGGTGACTTGGTGGCTCATGGTTAAATGTTCAGTCTATACTAAGGCCTAGTAACAAGCCAAAAGCTCTTTCACAAAATGAGAGTAGTTAGTTATCTACAGAGGATGGCAGGGCCTTGCTCAAAAATCCTAAGGGTCTGTGCTTTGATTCACCAATACATGAGCCTGCCAAAGATTCCAAACAGCATCTCTATCTGTCACTGACACTTTAAGCATCATTGGATCAGCCGTATGGTACGGCCCAAGTTGTCAGAGAAGCTTGCACAGCAGCCTAAACCTGCTGTAGAGCCTTTTCTTATTCTGGGACCCACTCAGATCTAGCAGCTTTTTGACTCACTTGATAAATAGAAAGAGAGAGAGTGAGTGAGACAGAGAGAAAGATTTATCTCAAGGAAATGGCTCACGCAAGTGGAGGCTAGCAAGCCTCAAATCCATGGGTCAGGCATCAGGCTGGAGGCTTCTCCTGGCTCTCATGGTTGTAGGGGCTGATAAACCCCAAATTGGCAGGTCAGGCAGAAGGCTTTTGGCTCGCTGGGTTATAGGAGCTGGCAAATTCAAAGATTGGCAGGTCAGGTGGCAGGCTGTTGGCTCATGTCCCAAGAACCAGAGGTTAGAGGATGAGTCAGATGCAGGATCCAGAGAGAGTTTTGCCAGAACATCCGTATATATTTGATGTAGACCACACCCCCAAGGAAGCTGATTGGTTTTCAACTGATTGGCTTTAGACCAATTGGGCTTTCAACTGATTGGTTGCTCACCTCAGATCACAAAATGGAGGATGATTACATAATATATGCCAAACTGCTGAGGATCATGCCCTAGCCAAGTTGACAGATAGCCTTAACTATCACAGGGTGGAATATTCACACGATTATTTACAGATCTTCAAAGTATTTTACTATTAAATTTATCATTGTCATTGGGAATCATTGTATTTTTATTTTGGTTTCATTGGAGTCAATATATCATTCACTAATGGCCCAATCATACTAACTTTCCAAAAGGATCTTTGGCTGTTGAAATAAGGACCTTAGTCCACTCAATACTTGATCTGTTGTTCTGATACTATTTCACATAGATTCTTGGTGGTATCTTGTAAAAGCTAAAATTATGCAGCTACCAAAATTTTCTTACTTTTTATTTTAAAAAGGTGGGCACAGGAAAGTTTATGCTATTGCTACACCTGCAGACAGACAGATGGACACACACATACACACACTCTTTTCACAAAGTCAAAGTCTTAAGTAAAAAAAACAAAAACAAACCAAAGCACTAGTAAGAGTTTTAAGTAAAGAGTAAAGAATTTATGAAGCCATATATCTAAATATGTTTTTGGTTTTGTGGACATATTTACAGAGAAGTTTGTATAGTCTAATTTATTTATAGAATTTTATTAAAATAGCAAACATATTTACTTTTGCAAAAAACAGACAACACAATAATCCTGTTTCAACATACTTCTAATTCAAAATGAATATTCTACTCTCTGTTAGCAAATTTTGAGTTTACTCTCTTGAGCTTGTTGTTTCAATGCTAGAGAGCTTATATGTTTGCATGGAAACAATGTAGTTGCTTTCTTCATGTCTTACTTTCATAAGACTTTTTTCTAAGTTATTGATACATAAGGAGTGAGCCCTCATGTGATAGTGGAGAGAGATGTGTGTATTTCCCTAAATCATAGTGGCAAGGAAATAAGTCTTGAAGTTCAGTAATCAGGGGAAAGAAATTACAGTGTGAAGCAGTCCCTGATCAATCTATTCTTGATGCTTAGGTAGGGGAAAAAATCTACTGGCTTCTCTGATTTCCAGAATATATATACTAGTTGAAAAAACATTTTCTTGTAATAATAAATCTCTCTAGTTTTTCTCAATCTCCCTATATAAATAATAATCATAATGGTGCATTTATTTGAAGATAACATAAGTCATTTATTTCTTCTTTCAGGAGAGCCTTAGAGCTCTTTATTTACATAACAATGTCTCATCTCAAAAAACTATGATTCAGGGTAATATATATTTCTTGAGTTGAGAAAACAATATGTTGTCTATCTATCTGGCTTATAAAATTAGTACCTATCAATGGTACTTTAAGGAATTAAAAAGAAGCCACCAAGACACTTTTCTAAATGATTAAAATTTTGAAAAATTATTAGTATTACATTTATTTGAATACAGTAGGGAAAGAGGAATCTATTAATGTGCAATATTTGGAATTGACTTGATGGCAATGAGTTTTTTTGTTGTTGTTGTTGTTATACCACTAGATTTCTAAACTCACAAGAACATTAGCTCTCTCATTCTCACACGAGATAACTGAAATGCAGAGAGGTTCTCTTACTGGATCAATGTTTCAATAGAGGCAGGGCTGAAGTTGGGATTTGGTATCATTTATCTATGGTTGGAAGGCACTCAAAATATGACTTGGGAAGAACTGCCTCCTCAAAGTAGAGTTGACCTTTACAACTTGGATAGAGTCAAGCTTTCAGGAAATTCATTTGCTGATGTGGCATGACTCAAAATGAGAAAAGACAGCTATGAACATCCGTTAATAATCGGAATGTGGAATGTATGAGTTATGAATCTAGAAAAATTGGAAGTCATCAAAAATTGAATGCAATGCATAAACATCAATATCCTAGGCATTAAGCAAAACCAAAAACCAAACCTAGTGCTGTCGAGTCGATGTGGACTCATAGCAACCCTATAGGACAGAGTAGAAGTGCCCCATAGAGTTTCCAAGGAGCTCCTGGTGGATTCAAACTGCTGACCCTTTGGTTAGCAGCCATAGCACTTAACTACTATGCCACCAGGGTTTCCTAGGCATTAGTGAGCTGAAATGGACTGGTATTGGCCATTTTGAATCAGATAATGATATGGTCTGCTATGCCAGGAATTCATCATCAAAAAGAACATTTTTAAGATCTATTCTGAAGTACAATGCTGCCAGTGATAGGATAATATCCATATGCCTACAAAGAAGACCAGTTAATACAACTATTATTCAAATTTATGCACCAACCAGTAATGCCAAAGATGAGGAAATTCAAGATTTTTACCAAATTCTGCTGTCTGAAATTGATCAAACATTCAATCAAGACGCATTGATAATTAATGGTGATTAGAATGTAAAAGTGGGAAACAAAGAAGAAGGATTGGTAGTTGGAAAACACAGCCTTGGTGGTAGAAATGACACTGGAGATTGCTTGATAGAATTTTGCAAGACCAATGACTTCTTCACTGCAAATACCTTTTTCAATAGCATAAACGGTGACTGCACATGTGGCCCTGCTGGGTGGAAAATACAGGAATCAAATTAACTACATCTGTGGAAAGGTATGATGAAAAAGCTTAATATCATCAGTCAGAACAAGGCCAGGAGCCAACTGTAAAACAGACCATCAATTGCTCATAAGCAAGTTCAAGCTGAAGCTGAAGAAAATTAAAACCAGTCCACAAGAGCCAAAACATGACCTTGAGTCTATCCCACCTGAATTTAAAGATCATCACAAGAATAGATTTGACGCATTGAACACTAATGACCAAAGACCAGACAAGTTGTGGAACGACATCAAGAATGTCTTACATGAAGAAAGCAAGAGGTTATTAAAAAGACAGGGAAGAAAGAAAAGACCAAAATGGATGTCAGAAGAGAATCTGAAACTTGCCCTTGAACGTAGAGTAACTAAAGGGAAAGGAAGAAAAGATGAAGTAAAACAGCTGAACAGGACATTTCAAAGGGCAACTTGAGAAGACAAAATTAAATATTATAATGAAATGTGCAAACATGTTAGAAAAATAAAAGGAAACAACAGGCTCTGCATTTTTCAAGATGAAAAAACTGAAGAAAAAATTCAAGCCTTGAGTTACAATTTTGAAGGATTCCCTTGTGGTATAGTAGTTAAGTGTTAAGCTGTTAACCAAAAATTTGGCAGTTCAAATCCACCAGGCACTCCTTGGAAGCCCTATGGGACAGTTCTACTCTGGGTCACTATGACTTGGAATCGGCTTGACAGCAATGGGGTTTTCCCCCCGCCATGGGCAAAATATTGAATGATGCAGGAAGCATCAAAAGCAGATGAAAGAAAAACACAGAGTCACCATACCAGAAATAATTGGTCAATATTCAGTCATTTCAGAAGGTAGCATGTGATCAAGAACTAATGGTACTGAGGGAAGAAGTCCAAGCTGCACTGAAGGCATTGCTGAAAAACAAGGCTCCAGGAATTGACAGACTACCAATTGAGATGTTTCAACAAATGGATGCAGCACTAAAAGTGCTCGCTTATCTATCCCAAGAAATTTGGAAGACAGCTACCTGGCCAGCTGACTGGAAGAGATTGACATTTGTGCCAATTCCAAAGCAAGGTGATCCAACAGAATGCACAAATTATCAAACAATATCATTAATATTACACACAAGTAAAATTTTCCTGAAGATCATTCAAAAGCAGTTGCAACACTACACCGACAGGGAACTGCCAGACTCAGAAGAGGATGTGGAATGAGGGGTATCATTGCTAATGTCAGATGGACGCTGGCTGAAAGCAGAGAATACCAGAAAGTTGTTTACCTGTGTTTTTGCATAGTTATTGACTATGCAAAGGCGTTCAACTGTGTGGATCATAACAAATTACGGATAACATTGCAAAGAATGGGAATTCCAGGACACTTAATTGTGATCATGAGGAACCTGTACTTAGACCAAGAAGCAGTTGTTCAAACAGAACAGAACAAGGGGTCACTGTATAGTTTAAAATCAAGAAAGGTGTGTATCAGCGGTGCATCCCTTCACCATACTTATTCAGTCTGTATGCTGAGCAAATAATCTGAGAAACTGGACTACCTGAAGAAGAATGCAGCATCAGGATTGGTGGAAGAGTCATTAACAACCTGCAATATGCAGATAACACAACCTTGCTTATTGAAAGCAGAGAATACTTGAAGGACTTATTGATGAAGATCAAAGACTACAGCCTTCAGTATGGATTACACCTCAACATAGAAAAAGAAAAATTCTCACAAGTGGACCAATAAGCAACGTCATGATTTATGGAGAAAAGACTGACATTGTCAAGAATTTCATTTAACTTGGATCCAAATCAATGCCCGTGGAAGTGACCCAAAACTGAACCCATTGCCATCAAGTAGTTTGACTCATAGAGACCCTATAGGACCGAGTGGAACTGTCCCAAAGGGGTTCCAATAAGTGACTGGTGGATTCAAAAGGCCGACCTTTTGGTTAGAAGCCGAACTCTTAACCACCGCGCCACCAGAGCTACCAGGAGTCATGAAATTTAGCAATGCATTGCATTGACAAATCTGCTGTAAAAGACTTCTTTATAGTATTAAAAAACAAAGATGACACTTTGAGGACTAAAGTGCATCTGATTCAAGCCATGATATTTACAGTCACCTCATATCCATGCAAAAGCTGAGCAACGAATACAGAAGACTGAGGAAAAATTCATGCCTTTGAATTATGGTGTTGGCGAAGAATATTGTATATGCCACGAACTGCCAGAAGAATGAACAAATCTGGTTTGCAAGAAATACAGCCAGAGTGCTCCTTGGAAGTCAGGATGGCCAAACTTTGTTCATGTACTCTGAACATGTTATCAGGAGGGACCAACTCCTATAGAAGGACATCATGCTTGGTAAAGTAGAGGGTCAGCGAAAAAGAGGAAGACCCTCAATGAGATGGATTGACACAGTGGCTGCAACAATGAGCTCAAACATAACAACAATTGTGTGGGTGGCGTAGGACTGGACGGTGTTTT